>NC_138129.1:7465763-8665763 GCF_964188305.1 Podarcis bocagei | reverse complement strand
TAAAAAAACCCTTTCCATTTCAGCAAGCCTTCTAATTGCAGTGCTATGCATGTTGCCTTTAAGTCCAATGAACATAAAGGGGCTCGTTTCTGTGTAACCATGCATAGGACTGAATTGTTAGCCATTTTCACCTGTCCCCATACAAGACACCCATTGATGTTGATTCATACCCGACAAAGTACAAATCTTACTTATACCTGTCAATATAGCTAGAATGGAACGGCTGTGCTGCACGTAAATGAGGGACAATTTTACTAAGTGCATCGCAAAAGCAACCTATGCTTGATTAATCATCACATTTTCATTTGTATCCCCTGCCTGTCTTTTCTACAATTTGGTGGGGTTTTTTTAAAAAAGAAACACACACATGCTTCTTGCAGCTGAGCAATTATATCCATGCAGCCATCCCTTGAAGGACTGGTGTGTCAACATCTGCCTTTTGTCCCTGAATTTCCCCTCTCTGCTCCTGATGAGAAAGCTCCCAGCTCCAATTTGCATCCCTTTCTAGAGCCATCTCTCCAGTATCTCCAACGTCAACAGTGCAAGGAGGGGAAGCAGGCAACCAAGACGTCTTAGCTGTGCAGCCTTGCACTTTGAGCATCAGATAGAGGAGCTGGATCTACAGAGGCACTTCTAATCTAAAAGCAGGCAGGGGAGTAGGAGAAATGAAGGGGATGATGAGAGAGAAAGCCATGGAGGGGTGAGATATAGTTGGGTCTGTGTACCATTCAGCCCGAGATAGTGCTACGGTGAGACTACGCCAAGGCAGGAGCAAAGCAGTGAGCAATTCTGCTCCACAGATTTGAGCCAAAAGGGAATCGCATCTGCTGTGCATACAGACATTCAACATACAAGTCCTTGCTCCTTTGCACATGGGACAAAAGGATGGAGCATTTGCTCCACACTAAAATTGGGAAGAAAAAGACACTGTGTTCCAGCAGGCATAATCTTGGGCAAAAATGGGACTGGGGTTCCATCCCTGCAGCTACCTAGGCCCAACCGGTTGTATACAAGCTCCCCATCAGAAGAGAAACAGTTTCCCCATCTGTACATTGGGACCAGTGGCGAGGATGATAATAGAGCCTGGCAGAGGCTGGGCAGCATCATCATAAGAATCCGAAAATGCTGTCTCAACAGTAACTTTGATTTACTGCATGAAGCCCTTGGGGAGACGGTACACGGCAAGTCATCCCCCCCCCCACTTGCAATTATTCCTCCAATTGTTTGCAAAGAAAGTAACATGACTGATAGCAGGTAGCTGTCATTTGGCTGGAAGCAGCGGGGAGGGGAGATGAAGACACAAGCAAACAGGCTCTGAAATGAAATGAACATTTATCCACTAGAGCAGGCCAGCCACCCTGCCAGAGGCAGGTAGACGTGTGTACAAAAACAGGGAAAGTTGGTGATGCCCAATTCTGGGATCTTGCCTTTGAGATGATGGAGCTGAATAACCCAAAGTCCTGAATCACCCAAAAACTAACAGCAATCCAATCTTGCGCTCCCCTGAGCCTACCGATGCGAGCGGTCTGCCATCGCAACATACAGAAGCAGTGAGTTCCACAGGTAACTGATGCATGGTACAAAGCACTATTCCCTTTCGTTTTGTTTCTTTAGATATACAGCTTACCACTTTCAATGGATGGCTCCCTCGTTTGTTTGGGTTTTCTTTGTTTTGTTTTGTTTTTAGATTAGCGAGAGGGTGAGTCATTTTTTCTACCCTTCTGTCTCTTCCTCCTCACCCCCCTTCCCGGTTGTTGCTACATCTCTCACCTTTTTCTGTTTTTACCCAATGATGGATCGATGGCTAAGCAAAGCTTAATGGACACGTGTCTCCCCAACCCCCACCCCTGCAAGCAAAGCAGCCTGCCGCCAGAATCGAGGCCCAAAACTAACTGGTTATGGCAGGGTTTTTTTGGTTTTGTGTTGTTGTTTTTAAGAGTAGCAAACTGGCGAGTAACCCTACCGCGCAAACAGCAGGGGAAACTGGCACAAATCGGTGCACGGGAAGGGATGGGAAATAGGTAGCAGTGCCTTGCCTATTCCTCTCTTTGCAGCTTGCAGATACAGCTTGCAGATAGCACTTCCGTCCAGATACAGCCAAGAAAAATAGGTAGGATGGGGGAGAGAGAGGGGGGGCTATGGTGGGCGATCTCCAAGGATGGACGGCAGAAGGGTAGGTGGCTAGACAGATATTTACAACGGGAGATCTCCCGACTAGGTGCCTAGGTGGACTGAACGATAGATGGAAGGAATGGCACAGCGACGGATGGAGGAGAGGAAGAGGGAGGGATGCTGCTGTAGAAAAAGGTTGGGAATGCTGCAAGGAGAATAAATGGAGGTGGATGGAGAAGGGGGAATTGGCTGGGAGGAAGGAATCCTAGATGGAGGGGCCCGTGGCTGGAGGGGGCAGGATTGGAAGGAGGGTTTTCAAAGGGTTATCGATTAAAGGGGTGCGGGCGCCTTTCGGCTTGCCAGAAGAGATGTGGAGGCAGCGGAGATGGAATGGAGAGGTGGTCCTACGCGGCTGGAGCGGTGGTGGGTCTTAAGGCGGCCGCCCCCACCCCAGTTGAGACCACTACCACCACCTCCCGCCCGTCCGCCGGCTCCCTTTACTCACACGTAAGCGTGGTAAATGAACGCCCAGCCTCGGGGCCTCTCGAGCACGTTGTAGAGGAAATTCTGGAGCTTGCGGTAGAAGGCGTTCCTCTTGGGCGGCTTGCCGGAGACGGCCGAGCGGGGCTTGCTGAGGATGGAGCCGCGCTTGCTGCCGCCCTCGGGGCCGGCGATGAGCAGCGCGCCGTCGCGGGTGGAGTCCGGCGCGCCGGGATCGAGACCCACGAAGCCCACCTTGAGCTTCTTCTCGCCCGACGCGCTCGGGTACACGCCTCCGTTGCGCGATTTCTGCACCATCCTGCTTTGGTGGGGGTGGGGGTTTGCGATGGGGCGGCGATGGGGGGGGAGGAGGGGGAGGGGGGTCTCAGAGGGGCTGCGAGGGGGGAGCAGGAGGAGGGTGAGGAGGGCGGAGGGGCTGCCCCGGTCCGGATGGGGGCCGTGGCATGGCGGGGGTTGCGGGGCGCGGGGAGCGGTCGGCGAGGAAGAGGCGCGGAGGAGGGAGGAGGAAGAAGAGCGGGCGCTGCGGCGGAGGATGCCGCAGCTTCCCCGCGCTGGCGAAGGAGCCGGAGGAGCGGAGGGGAGGGAGGCGGCGGCGGGTGGCCGGGAGGGGGAGCGGCGTGGAGGGATAGCGAGAAGGAGCTTCTGCAATCTGGGCAGCCCACTCTCCGCCTGCTTTTGGCGCAGCTCCGCCCCGACGCCGGCGGTGCCTCCCCGCGCCCCCTCCCTTAACCCTTCCTGCGCCTCTCTCGGGCTGCCGGCAGCCTTGGCAACGGCGCAGGCGGGGGGGGGCGGGGGAATCACACCATCAAAATATTCTATTCAAATATACCGTCGATATTTGAATGAAATATTGGGGGGCCCAGGTAAGGCTCTCCCCACATGATCGATCAGGCGTCCATGCACACCATCTAAATGGCAATGCCAATCAACTTGGGGGGGCCTAGCCCCTTCAAATATTTTATTTTGGGGTGGCAAAGGAACCGTTGCGCATCATCCAACTGCTAGGGGTCGAGGTCTCTTGCCCCAGTCCAATAAAGTCCCCCCCCCCACTCCGTTGATGGGCAAATGATATGGGTACACCACGTCACCACGTCATGTGATCAGTTATTCAGGGCTGAGCTTACCTGGTTTCCCCTCCCCCAATATTTGATTCAAGTTGGCACCCCTGGACCTCGGCCCCTAAGTGTAGGTTCCTATGCACAGAATAATAGAATTGTAGTGTTGGAAGGGACCCTAGGGTCATCTAGTCCAACCCCTTGCAATTCAGGAATCTTTTGCCCAGCGTAGGACTCGAACCCACATCCCTGAGATTAAGAGCCTCATGCTCTACCAACTGAGATCCCGGTGGTCCCTTCCGACTCTACAATTTTGTGAACACAAAGCACAATCCTCCAACGACCTTATTGAAAGAAACCAGAACCTGGGTTCTGCAGAACTGACACTCGAACTCAGGTTGCAAGGGAGAAATGTGCTAAGAAGAAGAAGAGTTTAGATTTGATATCCCGCTTTATCACTACCCTAAGGAGTCTCAAAGCGGCTAACATTCTCTTTTCCCTTCCTCCCCCACAACAAACACTCTGTGAGGTGAGTGGGGCTAAGAGACTTCAGAGAAGTGTGACTGGCCCAAGGTCACCCAGCAGCTACATGTGGAGGAGCGGAGACACGAACCCGGTTTCCCAGATTACGTGACTACCGCTCTTAACCACTACACCACACTGGAAGGCATGCTTGGCAAATCCACACTGTGATCAACTCCCACCCGAAAAACAATGTCCCCGCTGTGGAAGGACGCGTGGATCCAGAATTGGCCTCCACAGTCACTTACGGACTCATTGTTAAATCTGAGTTTATGGAAGACAATCTTACTCAGCTATGAGTGATCGCCAAAGAAGAAGAATAAATTATAATAAATTTTTATTTATACCCCGCCCTTCCCGGTGAAGAAGCAGCAGCATGCAGAACTGGGCTGTTATTAAGCATACTTATGCACAAAGCTGCAAAAGACAGAAGAACAAACCCATATATTGTGCCGAAAAGATATTTTTAAGACAAAACCTGCTGTACAGTGGTATCTTGGGTTAAGTACTTAATTCGTTCTGGAGGTCCATTCTTAACCTGAAACTGTTCTTAACCTGAAGCACCACTATAGCTAATGGGGCCTCCTGCTGTTGCTGCACCACCAGAGCACGATTTCTGTTCTTATCCTGAAGCAAAGTTCTTAACCTGAAGCACTATTTCTGGGTTAGCGGTGTCTGTAACCTGAATCGTATGTAACCTGAAGCGTATGTAACCTGAGGTACCACTGTATTCAAAATAATCCTGAGGAAGTCCCTGCATTGGTAGAATATAACTGCAAGCTTTGAGTTGCAAGGTGTTTCCTCAAAGCTACAGCAGATAAAACATAAAGCCGGTGCAATTGTGAATCGATGGCTTTTTAAAAAATGCAAAAGGGGCCCAGCAGTTTGTTCTCTTGGCCCAGCTGAGTTGACAAAGGTAACAAGCAAGCTTTCCAGCAGCACAAAACTTTGGTTCAGAGCGCCACAACTGGCAAAGCTGGCATCAGGAAGCAACAAGTGAAATAACAAACCATAAAGAGCTTTCAATAGACAAATAAAACATCAAACCATTATGGGCTTTCAGTAAACCCCAAATTTCATGTGGCATTGCCTTCCTGAAATAACATATTACTTAACCTTATGCCAGTGGCAAAATTAACCGTTGCAAAGCGTCGGAGGACTCTGATTGCAGAGCTGTTCTTGGACTGGCACCAACAGATATGTAGTCTAGCGCTAATGGAAAAATTAATATCTCAGTGATGGGCACGCTGCAAGAATCCAAACACAGACAACTTCTCTGCTGTTTGGTTCTCCTTTATTAGTCATGATAAAAAGAAATATGGATTCTGGACTCCTTGTCCCCAAGGACAATTGTGGGACAATAAGGTGATGTGAAAGGGGATGGTTTGATGTGCCTTCTCTACCTGTAATCATCCTCAGTTGCTTTCTGTTTCTTGTGTTATCTTGTATTTGACAGTTCTAGCCTTAATAAGCCTTCCTACCGATATTCTGGGGGCAGAAAACATACTGTACTTTGTGTACAGTACTCTGGTTAGGAGGCCAGGTTTGGAGATAAGCTTCACATTTAAAAAACAATAAATATCAAGAATTTAATACCTGAGTTCTTTAAGAACTCTCTGGTGAATGTCAATTTGGCCCCAGCATCTTGTCAATTTTCAATTAATCAATTTGTATCAATCTCTGAAAGGTGTATTTGTTTTATTTATTTTTTGCTTTAGCATCAATAAATACTTGTCCTGGAATATGCAAGAGAAAGCTTCATCTTTTGTCATCTTTGTTGTACAAAGGGCTCATCTACACTTGTCCCGTGTCTAGAAAGCACGAGTCTGAACTGTTTTCCACTCGTCCCACACTTTCTAAGCATAAGCCCAAGAGATTTTGCCTTTCCCCACTGCTTTCCTCCAGAAAAGCCACTCTTTGGTGCTAAATTGGAACAAATGGCAATCCACAGAACAATCAATTCCCATTTGTTCTGATTCAGCACTAAAGAATGGGCTTCCCCTGGGAAAGGCAGCAGGGCAAATAGAGGTGTGGATAAGCCCATTGTTTTTCACTCCCTCCCCCCCAAAAAAAAATGTTGCAAAGGTGGGAGATATCTCTCCGATAGTGTCCACTGGAAAGACTGAGCCAGGTATTTCATTCACTTCTCAATGATTTGCTGCTCCTTCTATAGCACTTACTTTCTCTCTTTTCCATCTAAAAGTCCTCTTTTTCTTTTTTTCTATATAATAATAATAATAATAATAATAATAATAATAATAATAATAATAATTATTTATTATTTATACCCCGCCCATCTGGCTGGGTTTCCCCAGCCACTCTGGACGGCTTCCAAAAGAATATTAAAATACTGTGATACATCAAACATTAAAAGCTTCCCTAAACAGGGCTGCCTTCAGATGTCTTCTAAAAGTCTGGTAGTTGTTGTTCTCTTTGACATCTGGTGGGAGGCCGTTCCACAGGGAGGGCACCACTACCGAGAAGGCCCTCTGCCTGGTTCCCTGTAACTTGGCTTCTCGCAGTGAGGGAACCGCCAGAAGGCCCTCGGCGCTGGACCTCAGCGTCCGGGTAGAACGATGGAGGTGGAGGCGCTCCTTCAGGTATACTGGACCGAGGCCGTTTAGGGCTTTAAAGGTCAGCACCAACACTTTGAATTGTGCTCGGAAACGTACTGGGAGCCAATGTAGGTCTTTCAAGACCGGTGTTATATGGTCTCGGCGGCCGCTCCCAGTCACCAGTCTGGCTGCCGCATTCTAGATAGGTTGTAGTTTCCGGGTCACCTTCAAAGGTAGCCCCACGTAGAGCGCATTGCAGTAGTCCAAGCGGGAGATAACCAGAGCATGCACCACTCTGGCGAGGCAGTCCGCGGGCAGATAGGGTCTCAGCCTACGTACCAGATGGAGCTGGTACACAGCTGCCCTGGACACGGATTTAACCTATGCCTCCATGGACAGCTGTGAGTCCAAAATGACTCCCAGGCTGCGCACCTGGTCCTTCAGGGGCACAGTTACCCCATTCAGGACCAGGGAATCCTCCACACCTGCCCGCCTCCTGTCCCCCAAAAACAGTACTTCTGTCTTGTCAGGATTCAATCTCAATCTGTTTGCCGCCATCCATCCAATAATTATTATTATTATTATTATCACTACATGTTTCTTAAGTTAAGCATCTAATATAATATAAGCCCTCTTTATGTTCGAGCAAGTATCCACACAGATTTGACATCTATATGATGCAGGTATGAATGTAGGCAAGGCAGTGAGCTCCTCAAACCAATTGTGCAATATACGGTAGGTGTTTCTTTTTCCAAGCTCCAGGTATAAGTTTCTTAGCAACCATAAAGGCTCATGAAATCCATCTATCAGCGCTTCTGCTTATCAGACCTACTGCCAGCTGGGGCAAGCCCAGAACTGGATGAGGCCTCTGAGGAGGACCTCTAAGCAGCCCTGTCACCTACCAAGTCCAAGCTGTATTACTGTGATGGCCTGGGACTCGGGCTCAGCTTCGAAACCAGAGGAGTCTCAGTCTGCACTGGATCCTTTGCCTCAGGCATCATCCAAACCAAGTCTGGGGCCTGATCCTGAGGAGTCCCAGTCTGCACAGGTTCCCCTGCAACAAACACCAGCTGGGCCGAGTCAGGGGCCTGAGCCTGCCCTGGTTCCAGATGTGGGGATTACCTTGTTGCCTTCAGCTGGGCCATCACTTACAGCTGCTTCATTACTGGTTTGGTCAGGGGAGGCTGAGGCAGCCCCTGGGTCTAGTAAGAGAGAAGGAGAGACCTGAGTACTCGCAGGAGGAGTGCTCGCCTTCGGGTGAAACAGGGAGGTGAGTTGCTGGGGGATCAGGACCGGCCATTACCCCAACAAAGATAAAAGGCTGTCTGACACTGCCCCAGGTTGCGGGAGCAACATTGCTGTATGCCAGATCCTGCCTGAAATCCTGTACCTGTCCTTGCCTGGTTTCCTGCCTTGGCCCTGTTGGACTGACTCCTAGCGGAACCTTCAGATTCTGGTCTGGTCCTGGACCGTGTTTCACATTACCTTGTGATATGACCACCCAGATCTGCTTGGTGTGGCTGCAGATTAAAGGTCCTGACACACCTGGGTGGTCTCGCCTTGCAGTGCTGTATCTCTCCAAGCCTCAACCCAAACTTGAAAACAGAGGAGGACATGAGTGGGGAGGCAAGGACTTCTGGAAGGAACACAGTTCACCCACTCTGGATCCCAAGACAGTCCCTGCCATCCCCACACACAGCTGCAGGACACAGCAGTAGCCCTTGAGGGCAGAAACAACTTCTCAGAGGCGGTGGAGCGAACAGGTGGGCTGGGCTAGTCCATCTTCAGAAGGCCTTTGCACCTTGGAAATCTCCCCGGCCATTGCTGAGAGTACTGCAGCCAGCTTTCTCACAGGGCTCTGTCCAAGGTGCTGACCACTTCTGCCTCCTCTGTACCTGCATTTCCCTGCCTTTCCTGGACTTGGCCCGGCCTTCTGAGTAAGTCCTGTTATGATAGCCCATTTCCCCAGTGAGTTTGGCAGAGGGTCAGAACAGGATCCCAAGACCCTTCGAGACCATCCCCAGGACCCCATGAACAGGGAAATTTTTTCAATTTATCAATTTGCAAAAGGTAAAAAAAGGTAAAGGACCCCTGGACGATTAAGTCCAGTCAAAGGTGACGATGAGGTTACAGCGCTCATCTCACTTTCAGACCAAGGGAGCCGGCGTTTGTCCACAGACAGCTTTTCCGGGTTATGTGGCCAGCATGACGAAACCGCTTCTGGCGCAACAAACACTGATGGAAACCAGAGCAGCGCACGGAAATGCCGTTTACCTTCCTGCCGCAGCGGTACCTATTTATCTACTTGCACTGGTGTGCTTTCGAACTGCTAGGTTGGCAGGAGCTGGGACAGAGCAATGGGAGCTCACTCCGTTGCGGGGATTCAAACCGCCAACCTTCTGATCGGCAAGCCCAAGAGGTTCAGTGGTTTAGACCACAGCACCACCAGCACCAGCCTCTAAAAGCTGTATTATTTTTTGCTTTAGTGTAGATAAAGACTTGTCCTGGAATATGCAATTTAAAGACAAAGTGCTCGTGAACAGAGGAAGTGATGGATCAAAGTGGAAAACCCAGAACAGAAGAGACTTTAAAAGACAATTAGACAAATTCATGGAGGGGGAGAGGGATCTCAATGGCTACTAACCACAATGGCTATGTTCTACCTCCACAGCTGGAGGGAGCAGTGCTTTTGAATACCTAATGCTGGAAACCACAGGAGGGAAGAGGGCTCTTGTTCTCAAATCCTGCTTGCGGGTTTCCCACACACATCTGGTTGGCTACTGTGAGACCAGGATACTGGATGGGCCATTGGTCTTATCCAGCAGACTTGTACAGTGGTGCCCCGCAAGACGAATGCCTCGCAAGACGGAAAACTCGCTAGACGAAAGAGTTTTCCGTTTTGGAGGTGCTTCGCAAAACGAATCTCCTATGGGCTTGCTTCGCAAGACGAAAATGTCTTGCGAGTTCCTGCGGGTTTTTTTTTCCTCCCCCCCTTTTTCTAAGCCGCTAAGCTGCTTATCAGCCGCTAAGCTGCTAAAAGCCGCTAATAGCGCTAATCCGCTAATCTGTCAATGGGCTTGCTTCGCAAGACGAAAAAAACCGCTAGACGAAGAGAATCACAGAACGGATTATTTTCATCTTGCGAGGCACCACTGTATTATGTTCTAAAGTCAGTGCCCACCTGACAGCACAAGGCCTCCCATCCCTGGGCCCTACACAGGTGGAAGAACCCAAATCCAAACATTAGCCTGCTCACCTTCCAGGACAAGATCTAAAACCGTTCCACTGGTACACAGCAGCTGCTGATGCAACATGCTTCAACAATTTGGGCTCCTGACCTACTGGACAGCTCTTGCTGGCAATGCAGGACTCTGGTCCCAAAGCAGCAATAATAATAATAATAATAATAATAATAACAATAATAATAATAATAATAATAATAATAATAATAATAATAATAATAATAATAATACCCCGCCCATCTGCCTGGGTTTCCCCAGCCACTCTGGGCGGCTTCCAACAGAACACTAAAATAAAATAAACTATTAAACATTAAAAGCTTCCCAGAACAGGGCTGCCTTCAGATGTCTTCTAAAAGTCTGGTAGTTGTTCTTCTCTTTGACATCTGGTGGGAGGGCGTGCCACAGGGCGGGCGCCACTACCAAGAAGGCCCTCTGCCTGGTTCCCTGTAACTTGGCTTCTCGCAATGAGGGAACCGCCACAAGGCCCTCAGCGCTGGACCTCAGTGTCCGGGCAGAACGATGGAGGTGGAGACACTCCTTTTTATATTATTATTATTATTATTATTATTATTATTATTATTATTATTATTATTTTGCAAATAATAGGTTCCCTGTAACTTGGCTTCTTGCAGTGAGGGAACCGCCAGAAGGCCCTCGGAGCTGGACCTCAGTGTCTGGGTAGGACGATGGGGGTGGAGACGCTTCTTCAGGTATACAGGACCGAGGCCGTTTAGGGCTTTAAAGGTCAGCACCAACACTTTGAATTGTATTCAAATGGCAATTAAAAGAGTTTTCAGGAAAACTACATTTCCCTTGGTCTCCTGAGCCTGTGCATACTCTGACTGCATGTGCCAAGACAATGGAGAGGAAGGAGGAAAGATTCCCTCCTCTCACTGAACACCAACTTGCTGCTACCACCAACAATGAAAAGGAAGCAGGGAATGTGATTGTGGCAAAAATCTTTTGTCTATAGGGAAAGGATGTTGGAGACTGAAGGACAGGGCCAGCCCACCCATGAGACAAGATGAAGCGGCTGCCTCAGGCGGCAAGAACCACTGAGGCAGCAGATCGAAATGTAAGTCATTCTTCCCCTCCATGTTCATGATGTATGTAGGTCTTCACTCACCCCTTCTTCCCTCGCAGAGAGGGGGAAGCACCATTTTGGGGTCTGCCTCAGGTGGCAAAATGTCTTGGGCAGGCCCTACGGGAGGATAACTGAGTGCTTAGAGAAATTGCCCACATTCTTCCCATCTTTCTTGGAGAAACTTATACTATTTCCCAACTAAGGAGCGCTTAGGAGAGCATGGCCATGTCTCTACCGAATAATAATAATAATAATAATAATTTATTATTTATACCCCGCCCATCTGTCTGGGCTTCCCCAGCCACTCTGGGCAGCTTCCAACCAAATATTAAAATACAGTAATACATCAAACATTAAAAGCTTCCCTAAACAGGGCTACGTTCAGACGTCTTCTAAAAGTTTGGTAGTTGTTGTTCTCTTTGACATCTGGTTAGCTTGTTTTTGATATACTTTTTATTGATTTTTTTTCACAACAAAGAAGCAAAGCGTGTTCCAGTAAAAGGTATAAAAAGGAAAAGATAATTCTCCTTCGTTCCACAATCATCTTAAGTTTCATATTACATTCACAGCAACAATTACAAGTTAATCGATATTTGCTGCTCTGTGATTGCGTAGTGAATAAGAAAGAGAATAGCAAACACAGTCCCTGGTTATCTTTCATCATTGTTAGTAAAATACTGAAATGAAAACCATTGAAATTTGGGAAAGGCATGAAATACAATATACATTTTATAAGAATGTTAGCATCACAAATTCCAAAGTCTTGCATAGCGAGATGGGAGAGGGAATGTTGCTTTCTTGTTTATTACACATGCGTAATAAAATCATATCATTCTCCAACAAAGTGATTTTTTTTTCACTTTTCCACACGTGACGCTTATTTTACATGTAAGTTCTTCTGCAAAGGTGAGTTGTCCCACCTTATAGACTGATAACCCACTGTAGAGTTCTTTAGATGCTTCCAATGGTCTGAGCAACGGCCAATCAAGTGATTTCTGGTTTGTGACAGCTTTTTGGAAAATGGGTTGTTGTTTTTCTTGGGGCTGATTTGAGATAGAAAGATGACCTTTTATATAAAGATAGATATAGATACAGATACAGATGATACAGATATATATATAGATGATATAGATATAGAAGGAGTGATTTGAGATAGAAAGATGACCTTTTATATAAAGATAGATATAGATACAGATACAGATGATGCAGATATAGATATAGATGATATAGATATAGAAGGAGTTTTGCTAGGGCACCTCCACCCATTCCCAGATCAAATAGCCCTTGAATATCCACCTCTGTACAAGATGAATAAACTCTCAAGGGACTCTCAAGTTAACTCTTCCCCCTTTAATCTCCAAAACAAACTTTTCCTTCTTTACCTTCCAGCCACTGCTCCTTGTCTACCCTTCCTCTGGGACCACAGACAATTCGCTCCCTTCATTTATATTGCTACCTTGAAGATATTTTTAGATTGTGACCATGTTGCCTGAGTCTTCCTTTCCCCAGACTATATAAATTTAGCTCCCTTAGTCACTCTTGACTGACAAACATCTCGGTCGACCTTTCAGCGGGCATCTGTCTTCTATCCTCTGCCTTCTGCTTTGGTTCCCATAATCTGACAGGCCATGCCCCTGAAAAAATTAGCATTGCTTATTGCACATATGAATCTTATTTTGTAGATAAGACCACCCATGTACAAAGTGTTTTACATTACTATCTTCATTAAAATCACCTCTACAACAACCTGGTAGAGCGGGCCATTGCTGTTCTAATTTTTGCACACAAGGAAATTGAGTCTCAGGGCATATTGCTCCACAGACCTATTTCCTGGTTTGGATCCAGATTTATTTTTTTTAATATAATTTTGTATTAGTTTTTTTAACATATCATTTTCAACAGTAATTAAACATACCTTTACATCTTATTCAAATTTTTGACTTCCATCAATCCTGTCTGAAAATTTCCCAATCTAATCTCTCAGTATGCATTTCTTATCATCCCTATTACATTTCAAACTCATAACCAATATCTCTATCTTTTTCTACTTTGTAACACTTCGTATATTTCTCCTTGCAAAACGTCTTGTAGTCCTACTAGCGTAATTTGTTGATTACAGTTGCTCTTCAAAGAATTCATATACTTCTTCCAATCTTCTGTAAATCTCTGGTCCCGCAGGTTTCAAATCCTTCCTGTCATTTTGTCCAATTCTGCATAGTCCATTAATTTCGTCTGCCATTCTTCTTTCGTCGGAATTTCTTCTTGTTTCCATTTCTGGGCTAATAATACTCTTGCCGGAATTGTTGCATATAAAAACAATTTAACATCTTGCCTATTAATGTCCTGACCTATAATACCAAGTGAAAATGCTTCTGGTTTTTTTAAGAATGTGTATGTGGATCCAGATATTCTAGACCTAAGCCTAGCAAGCTAACTGCAGACTCTCTAGTCTTTACATGTGTTCAAAGCTTCTTCCACATTTTTCTATTTTACTACTGTAAAAAAAAAAAGAAGACATATATTTATGCATTTATCTATGCATCAGATCTAACCATGGTTTTTTCCCTGTTAAAATGCTTAAGGAGCTGTGCAAGAGGAGGAAGGAACCTGGAAATCGGCTACACACAGAAACAGAAACACAGCAAAATGCTGCAAAAAAAATGTATTTTAAAAAACTTGAAGAGGATGGGTATCTTAGTGCCTCACAACACCTGTGTAATAAGAGAATGTCAAATGCTTTTTCAAAATAATAAGCCACTTCAGAATTGGACAGGATCAGCCCAACATTCATAGCTGTCACAGCCTCTGGAAATTCTCCCCAAGAACTGCAGCTTCCAGAATCCCAAAGATGTCCTGCAACAGGGCATAAAACCTTAGCAGATGAATCCAGCTAGATTAGAAAATGCAAATGGTTTGAAGCTTTTATATGAATTTTCCCCTGCTTAACCTTGTGGAAGGTCTTCCTCGCCTTTCTTCTGGGCTCGATGAGACCAGCTCTCTGGTCAGAAGAATCGCAATGTAATTGACATATCCCTGCTTTGTCTGTTCTGAGAAGCATTCAGATTTGCCATGTTAATATTGCATGCACACAGCAATCGCTTTCCATCGCTGCTCCAACTCATTTCCAATTTTTACATACAAGCACAAAGGGCACCTGCTGGTATGCTAAAAATACAACGGAAATGTCAATAATTGCTCTGGACACCTAGTTGTGCTTTGGCAATAGCGAGGCTCGCTCTTATCAGGAAGCAAGCCTTCCCCAACAATTTGCTGAGCTGCTATGGGATGTTCATGAATATTCCAAGTGCTGGAGTTGCTGGCAATGATGCTGCTCAGAGTTTGGAGAAGGAATAGAATGAAAATTGTTGGCATCCATCTGTCTCAAGAGACAACGGAAGAGTGTGCCATTGGGAATAAAGTCACACCATTGGAGAAACAAAATAAAAAAATTCCTTCCAGTAGCACCTTAGAGACCAACTAAGTTTGTTATGGTAGTGATGTATGGAAGTGAGAGCTGGACCATAAAGAAGGCTGATCACTGAAGAATTGATGCTTTTGAAGGAGGAGGAGACTCTTGAGAGTCCCATGGACTGCAAGAAGATCAAACCAATCCATTCTTAAGGAAATCAGCCCTGAGTGCTCACTGGAAGGACAGATCCTGAAGCTGAGGCTCCAATATTTCGGCCACATCATGAGAAGAGAAGACTCCCTGGAAAAGAGCCTGATGTTGGGGGAAATGGAGGACACAAGGAGAAGGGGACGACAGAGGACGAGATGGTTGGACAGTGTTGTTGAAGCTACGAATATGAGTTTGACCAAGCTGCAGGAGGCAGTGGAAGACAGGAGTGCCTGGCGAGCTCTGGTCCATGGGGTCATGAAGAGTTGGACACAACTAAATGACTAAACAACAACAAGAGGTTTGTTATTGGTATGAGCTTTCGTGTGCATGCACGCTTCTTCAGACACACTGAAACAGAATACCAGACCTTTATATTTAATGAGAGGGTGGGGAGGGGTATTACTCAGAAGGTTGGTGGGAATGGGTGATTGGCTATGATTCTATGATTCTATGATAGGTGTGGTAAACCAGTTGACGACTGTTAACGACTGCAATTGTTCTTACAGGAAAAAGCAAGGGGTGAGATGGCAAAAAATACGGTAGCTTTATCATGTATAATGAGAATAAGGTTGTTAATAACTTATTACCAAACTTAAAACCATGGAGACACCTGGTCTAAATAGAGACATTGGATTCTTATCTCATTATACATGATAAAGCTACCATTGTTGCAGAAGATGATGGGCGTTAATATGCTCTCTGTACAGGTGTGTATGTCAAAGAATGACGATAAGTCAGCCTACATCCTCAGTGAGGCTGTAACACCACTGACATGAGATGTAATAAAATGCTTGATGCCACAATTCCTACACAATCTTGCTTCTGCTGACTCTGCTAATACGTTGTATAGTGTGCACATGTCTTTCGGATGTGTGCCGAAGCTTTATACAGGACTCCACCAAGGGACCGTCCTGTCAAACTTCCCCTCCTTTGCCTGTTGTTGTTACTGTTGATGACAATAATTTTGTTATCCGTATATTTGTTGACGGCTGGTGGTTTAAGAAGAAGCCCCTTGGGCTATGCACCAGATCCAGCCAGATCCCAGATCCTGAACCAAATAGAGCTGATTCAAATTTCCCTGGAATTTGGCCAGAGCAGAAAGGATCGGTCCAGAGAGATCTGGTACTGTCTCCTTGGAAGGCATCACAGTTTGGATCTTCAGTTCCTGGATGAAGAACATGTGTGGGGATGTCAAAAGGAGCAGGAAGCTTCTGATTTGGGGCAGTTGAGAGGAACTGGCTTTGCCAACCCTGCCATTGGGGCTCTAGGCCTTGAGAACATGAAGATCTTTTACAGATTGTTCTCTTTTGAAAGAAAACTACATGAAAATGATGTATAGATAGTATGTAACACCAGTACAGATAAAAAAATGTATAAAAGTGGGTTAAACATATAATAATAATAATAATAATAATAATAATAATAATAATAATAATAATAATAATAATAATAAATTATTTGTACCCCGCCCATCTGGCTGGGTTTCCCCAGCCACTGGGCGGCTTCCAACAAAGATGAAAAATACACTAAAATGTCACATATTAAAAACTTCCCTGAACAGGGCTGCCTTCAGATGTCTTCTGAATGTCAGGTAGTTGTTTATCGCTTTGACATCTGGTGGGAGGGTGTTCCACAGGGAAGGCGCCACTACCGAGAAGGCCCTCTGCCTGGTTCCCTGTAACTTGGCCTCTCGCTGTGAGGGAACCGCCAGAAGGCCCTCAGAGCTGGACCTCAGTGTCCGGGCAGAACGATGGGGGTGGAGACTCTCCTTCAGATATACTGGACCGAGGCCGTTTAGGGCTTTAAAGGTCAGCACCAACACTTTGAATTGTGCTCAGAAACGTGCTGGGAGCCAATGTAGGTCTTTCAAGACCGGTGTTATATGGTCTTGGCGGCCGCTCCCAGCCACCAGTCTAGCTGCTGCATTCTGGATTAGTTGTAGTTTCCAGGTCACCTTCAAAGGTAGCCCCACGTAGAGTGGATTGCAGTAGTCCAAGCGGGAGATAACCAGAGCATGCACCACTCTGGCGAGACAGTCTGCAGGCAGATAGGGTCTCAGCCTACGTACCAGATGGAGCTGGTAAACAGCTGCCCTGGATACAGATTTGGCCTGTGCCTCCATGGACAGCTGTGAGTCCAAAATGACTCCCAGGCTGCGCACCTGGTCCTTCAGGGGCACAGTTACCCCATTCAGGACCAGGGAATCCTCCACACCTGCCCGCCTCCTGTCCCCCAAAAACAGTACTTCTGTCTTGTCAGGATTCAACCTCAATCTGTTAGCCGCCATCCATCCTCCAACCGCCTCCAGACACTCACACAGGACCTTCACCGCCTTCACTGGTTCTGATTTAAAAGAGAGGTAGAGCTGGGTATCATCTGCATACTGATGAACACCCAGCCCAAACCTCCTGATGATCTCTCCCAGTGGCTGAATGTAAATGTTGAAAAGCATGGGGAAGAGGACAGAACCCTGAGGCACCCCACAAGTGAGAGCCCAGGGGTCTGAACACTCATCCCCCACCACCACTTTCTGAACACGGCCCAGGAGGAAGGAGCGGAACCACTGTATGACAGTGCCCCCAGCTCCCAGCCCCTCTAGACGGTCCAGAAGGATGTTATGGTCGATGGTATCAAACGCCGCTGAGAGATCCAGCAGAACTAGGAAACAGCTCTCACCTTTGTCCCTAGCCCGCTGGAGATCATCAAGCAGTGCGACCAAGGCAGTTTCAGTCCCGTGATGAGGCCTGAATCCCGACTGGAACGGATCCAAATGGTCCGCTTCTTCCAGGCGTGCCTGGAGTTGTTCAGCAACCACTCGCTCAATCACCTTGCCCAAGAATGGAAGATTTGAGACTAGGCGATAATTGGCCATCGTGGCCGCATCTAAAGATGGTTTTTTAAGAAGCAGTTTAATAACCGCCTCTTTCAGTGGGTCTGGGAAGGCTCCCTCACGGAGGGAAGCATTCACCACCCCACGAAGCCCATCGCCCAGTCCTTCCCAGCTAGCCACGATGGGCAAGGATCCAGGAGACAGGTGGTTGGCTTCACTCGTCCAAGCAGCCTGTCCACATCCTCGGAGGTAACAGGTTGGAATTGATCCCACGCAACCTGACTAGACAGGACTCTAGCACTCTCCCACCCCGGCCCTGCTCCCACGGTGGAGTCTACTTCTTCCCGAATCTGGGCGATTTTATCTGCAAAAAACTTTGCAAAATCATTGCAGGAGATCATGTGGTCCGTACTGGGCCCAGATGTCGCAGGTGGTTCCGCTAAATTGTGAACCACCTGAAAAAGTCTCCTGCTGCTGTTTTCTGCAGATGCAATAGAGGCGGCTATCGCCACTTGGTAGGCTCGACGTTGAGCTCTAACCTGTGTCCGATCAGATTCGGAATGAGTTATCCGCCACCGGCGCTCTAGCCGTCTCAACGATTGTTTCATTGCCCTCAGATCCGTGGAAAACCACGGGGCTGTCCGGGCTCCATGCAATCGGAGAGGGCGCTTCGGAGCCAAACAGTCAATAGCCCTGGTTAACTCCACATTCCAGTGGGCCACCAGGGAATCGGCTGAAAGGCCATCAACATGGGATAAAGCATCCCCTACCACTCTCTGGAAACCATTTGGATCCATTAAGTGGCGGGGGCGAACCATCCGAATTGGTCCCACCTCCCTGCATATGTTGGAAATGTAGAGAAAAGGAAGGTACCTTTTACCATATATGGTGGGAATGCAGAGAAATTTAAATAAAAGGGAAATGATATATAATGAGTTGAAGAAAATGTTTAAAATGACATTTGTAAAAAAAAACCAGAAGCATTTTTGTTAGGGAAAACAAAGAACTTATTTATGTATGCTACAACAGCGGCAAGAGTCTTAATAGCACAAGGATGGAAGAATGAGGAAACCCCGACAAAATAACAGTGGCAAGGGAAATTGATGAACTGTGCAGAACTGATGAAATTGACATACAAATTGCAAGATAAGGACAACTGTGACTTTAAAGAAGAATGGGAACTTTTTACAAATTGCTTAAAAAGACAACAAAATGAACTGAACTCCTCGGCAGGTTTTGAATAAACATACACAAATTTTGTGAGGGTTAAGATAGTAGATAGATAATACAAAGATGTATACAATTTTACAATATGCAGAGAACAACATGAGTTGAGAAATCTCAGAGAGGAGCTTAGGGAAGTCTTGGGGGGGAGGGAGGGTTTGTTGGGGAGGTGGGAGGGGGGAAGGGGGGAATAATGAAGATGATTTGTTTTGATAATTTGTTATGTTGAAATTGTCAATAAAAAAATTACAAAAAAAGAGAGAGAACATGAAGGATGACTGGATCAACATTCATGAACTCTATCAAAGAAGGTTGGCAGGCCAATGGAGTTTTGGAAAAACAAGGAAGCACACCGCTAAAGATACTGCTTATTTATTTTCCTCTAGAGAACCCTAGAACTTGCAAAGCTGAAGTCGCGTCCCCATGCACTGCTTGGAATGAATGGCAGATGAACAACACCTTGCATGGTGTTTTTTCTTTATTTCTGACTATTTAAACTATCCCTCTATGCATTTTCCTTGGCACCACGTGCAGGAAGGTCCCTTCTAAAGGAATTTCAGCAGTCTGCTAAAGCCACTCCACCTGGCCTGGGCATTTTATTTTATTTTATTTTATTTTATTTTATTTTATTTTATTTTATTTTATTTTATTTTATTTTATTGGCACTGCCGGAGCAACCCGCCTTTGCCAATGGAAGGGCAGCGGGTGGATCAAATTGCCCCGACTCAGCACTGGCAGCAAACAGCCTCCCACTTCCAAACGCCTTATGAATTTTTTAGAGAAGGACCAAAGTGCCTTGCTGACTCAGCCAATCAGAGGCAGCGGATTAGCGAGAGACGGATCTTAAATTATTAAGCAAGCACAGCTAGATGGGAGGTCGAGAGGGAGAGAGGGAGTTGCTCCTTTCGCTGAACGGAAAGGCAGAAACACGGCCTGAGAGCCAGGAGGATGCAATAATTTTAGCGACTGGGCAGGCCAGAGACAAAATGTGTGGGAGGGAATCCGTTTCCCCTCCAGGTCATAAATTTTTATTGATTTTCACGATTTTTACAGATTTGCTTAAATTTCAATATATGCTTTTCTTGAAATTTTGACTTAACCACCCTCACTTCCATGAAATTTTTATCCCCACCTTTTACCTACAGCTTTGTAGAACACGCTTTTATCTAATATAATTATTGTATTTATCTAATACAATACAATTATCTAGTACAATTTCACTTATAATAATAATAATAATAATATAATAATTTATTATTTATACCCCGCCCATCTGGCTGGGCTTCCCCAGCCACTCTGGGCGGCTTGCAAAAGAATATTAAAATACTATAATACATCAAACATTAAAAGCTTCCCGAAACAGGGCTGCCTTCAGATGTCTTCTAAAAGCCTGGTAGTTGTTGTTCCCTTTGACATCTGGTGGGAGGGCGTTCCACAGGGAGGGCGCCACTACCAAGAAGGCCCTCTGCCTGGTTCCCTGTAACTTGGCTTCTCGCAGTGAGGGAACTTCCAGAAGGCCCTCGGAGCTGGACCTCAGTGTCCGGGTAGAACGATGGGGGTGGAGACGCTCCTTCAACAACTTATCATTGTTTTCATTCCACTGCTCATAATTTGAACCCTGCCCACGTTTTCATTTGACTATAACAGTTCTTTAAACAGTCCAGAAAGGGTCTCCACTCTTCCATGCCCATTTCATCTCTCTTCTCTCTTATTTGTGCTGTCAATTTTGCCGTTTCTGAATAGCTCATTCACTTCTGAAGCCATTCCTCCTTGGTTAGTCCTTCTCTTCCTTTCCATTTCTGCATGTACAGGATACCGGCTGCTGTTGCAGCATGCATAAATAGTTTAACCATCTTTTCCGGGACCTCCATCCCTATTATCCTTGGGGCTCCCTTTGCTTTTGCTCTTCGGAAGTCCAGTTCAATAACTGATATAAGAATCAAGGCTACAACCTTTGATTGGCAGGTCAACTAAATCAGGGTAGGGAACCATCTGCAGCTCAAAGGCCACATTCTCCTCTTGCAATTTTCTGGGGGACCACATGCTCACGGTGGGCTTTCAGGCCAAGGGAGCCAGCATTTGTCTGCAGACAACTTTCCAGGTCATGTGGTGGCCAGCAGGACTAAACCGCTTCTGGTGTAACGGGACACTGTAATGGAAACCAGAGTGAACAGAAACGCCGTTTACCTTCCTGATGCAGCAGTACCTATTTATCTACTTTCACTGGCCTGCTTTCGAACTGCTAGGTTGGCAGAAGCTGGGACCGAGCAACGGGAGCTCACCCCGTCGCGGGGATTCGAACCACTGACCTTCCGATTGGCAAGCCCAAAAGGCTCAATGGTTTAGACCACAGCGCCACCCAATTCCCACTACCAGAATGCATAAACACATCCCCTACCCTATACCAAGCATTATTCGGAATAGCGGTTTGTACGACCCTCTGAAATTCAAAATAGCAACCATTAATTGCACTTTTTAAAAAATGCAATGTAAACTATTTTGTTTAATTAATTCAATGAAATTGGTGAAGTTCATCCAGTGATGCCAGCTTTTCAAAGTCTGGTTGTCAATTTCACCTCCAATTTCCCCCTGCCACCTCCTTGCCTCTTTTTGCCCTGCCCCCAGGTAATTTAACCCCCTCACATGGGGCATTACCACCCATTGTGTGATGGCCTGGGATTCAGACTCGGATGCTGAACCTGAGGGATCCCAGGCCTCAGGTGCAGGCACCAGCTGAGTCTGCTCTGGCTCCGGAGGTGATAGAGGACCCATTGCCTGCAGGTGCTCCACTCTCAGCCCCGTCAGGGGAAGCTGAGGTTGCCTCTGTGTCTGGTAACCCTCCAGCCTCTCCTGAGCTACAGAAGCTCAGGGCAGAGAGGCAGAGGGAACTAAGTTCCCGCAGGAGGAGTGCTCACCTCCAGGCCAGGAGAGGCGAGTCACCAGAGGATCGGGGCCGCCCTATGCCTCGGGGCACATAAAAGCCAGCCAGCCCCAGTCCCAAGTTGCCGGAGGAACATTGTTGGTTGCTAGTTCCTGCCTGAACCCTGTCCTGCTTTTCTGCCTGAGCTCCTGACCCGCCCTGGCTCCCTGCTTGCATGCCTGTTCCTGGCTTCACCCGACTCCCTGCCCTGCACCCAGCTTCAGCTACTACAGACTGCCTCCACATTGCACCTTCGACCATGGACCGGACTTGGACCTCTCCTCTCAGGTAACCCATGGGACTAGCACACATTGCCCCTAGACCATGGATCCGGCCCAATTGCCTTCTAAATCCGGCCCACGAATGGTCTGGGAATCAGCTTGTTTTTACATGAGTAGAATGTGTCCTTTTATTGAAAATGCATCTCTGGGTTATTTGTGGGGCATAGGAATTCATTCATTTCCCTCCAAAAAATATAGTCCGGTCCCCCACAAGATCTGAGGGCCCCCTGCTGGAAACGTTTGCTGACCCCTGCCCTAGACTCTGTGTTCAGGCCCTGGTAGCATGTCTTCTTTAACACCACACCTGGGATTTCTGCATCCAGTGTCTGTACACCTACTGACTCCAGATCGGTCCCATCATTAAGGGGCATTTCCAAGTCCAGGAAGGAAAAGAGGACCAGGGTGACAGCAGTGTTGACATCAGCAGTTCTCAGAGGGCACTGGGCATTGTTCATTAATGGTGGCAATGTCACTCCCTGCTAAATGTCCCCAATAGAAGGTACCATTGACACTGGAGATGCAAAACAGTTTGGTGCAAAGAGCACCACGTAAGCCCTGCTCCCCCAGGAAAAGAATGACTTACAAGGTGATGCAGTAAATCCAAGGTTAATTAGGATGACAACCTTCACTGCTCAGTGATTTGATTCAAAGCAGGACACCCATAACCCTGTCTCCTGCAAGTGCAGTGATCTTGGAGCACAGTTGCCTTAGCCCTGGTCGATGCCCACCCTGCTGAAGAAGGAGAGTTAGGGTTTGATATCCCACTTTATCACTACCCAAAGGAGTCTCAAAGAATCTAACAACCTCATTTCCCTTCCTCCCCCACAACAAACACTCTGTGAGGTGAGTGGGGCTGAGAGACTTCAGAGAAGTGTGACTAGCCCAAGGTCACCCAGCAGCTGCATGTGGAGGAGCGGGGAAGCGAACTCGGTTCAACAGATTACGAGTCTATCGCTCTTAACCACTACACCACACTGGCTCTCTGCTGAAGGAAGGCAGGGGGCTTGGAAAACCAGGATTGCATCCAGTGTTGCATGAGCAGAATTTCCCTTGGGCAACGGGACTTCCTATTCCTCTCCCTGCACGTTCCCCCCAAATCCACTTACCCTACGGAGAAGTTTTTGAGGGTGCACAGCGTGGGTTGCCTTCAGAGGATGGGCGATTCTGTTGACAAGCAGAATAGCAGCAATGGATACAACTCTTGGGTGTTAAAATGCTCCACCGTGAGGATTGCAAGCAAAAACAACCTACAGGTTTTCCCCCGTCATCAATGTATTTGTGGGGGAAAGCCAGAAATTTGGTTGGTTGATAGATTTACCAATGCTGGGGGTTTTGTGTTTTGTTTTAGTAAAAGTAAGCAGCATAATTAAGGGACGCGGGTGGCGCTGTGGGTTAAACCACAGAACCTAGGACTTGCCGATCAGAAGGTCGGTGGTTCGAATCCCCATGATGGGGTGAGCTCCCGTTGCTCAGTCCCTGCTCCTGCCAACCTAGCAGTTCGAAAGCACGTCAAATTGCAAGTAGATAAATAGGTACCGCTTCGGCGGGAAGGTAAACGGTGTTTCCGTGCGCTGCTCTGGTTCACCAGAAGCGGCTTAGTCATGCTGGCCACATGACCCAGAAGCTGTACGCCGGCTCCCTCAGCCAATAAAGCGAGATGAGTGCCACAACCCCAGAGTCGGCCACAAATGGACCTAATGGTCAGGGGTCCCTTTACCTTTACATTTAAGCAGCATAATTAAGATCCAGGATGCTGAGCTCAGCCTCCCAAATCCTCTCCGGCTCGTGTTGCTCACTTCCCGTTCACTGCCATTTCCCCCTGCAACTTTTGCATCCTTGCAGAGTTTTGCCCTGCCCGCCATGCTGTTTAGCATCTATCTGAAACCACTAGGATCTGTCAACAGGAGATTTAGAGTGAGCTGTCGCCACTGTGAATAACGCCCAGCTTTATCTCTCAGCTCCGTCTGAATCAGGAGAGGCAATTGAGGTGTTGACTGGTGCTTGAAGGCAATGATGGAATGGATGCCAGCCAATGAATTGAACTTGAATCCTGAAAAGACATGTTGCAAGTTCTCAAGCCTGAGAGATGGAGAGGCACACTGTTCAGGACAGAGCTGTGGGGTGTGATCCATGAGAAGCCATTAAATACAACATTCCTTGTAATGCTAGAGAAGACATGTGGAGGAATGTTTGGTCCAGTCAGTCAAAACTTCTTGTTCCTCCTAGCTGGAGCATCCTTCCTTTGCATATGACTAAAGGTGGGTGTGACCTTACCTGTCCAGGTAACAAAAGGACAAGTCACGCAGCACTCTCTCTCTTTTTGACTTCGTCATTTGACCAGCTTTTAGCTAGGAATGCTCTGCTAGCTTCTCAGCTAGCAGAAGCACTGGGATTATTCCCCCATATGGGGCAGATCCACATGTACATATTTGTAACTAAGTCTGCCTTCAGGAATCCAACTGTGAACTGATGTGAGTAAACTTTTTTATCATCTTTGAATAAGATTGTGGCGTATTTATTCTTTTTAAGAGGGATTCGAGGGAACTTACCAGGAATGTACAATTCAATCTGAGACAGATTGAATTGTTTAATAGTGAGAGGCTCACACGAGCCTGCAACCAGCTATCTGCTGCGCGTGAAAAGAGGAATGTAAACTCTGCTAAGTAAAGGAACTTGCTAGCGCACGTTAGGAAGGATATTAATAAACAATATATCCTCTTCTGCCACGCTGAACATTCCCACAAGAGCTGCACTCTGTCCAGTTTGGGGGATGCTGCTAGATCCAAAACTGTTACTGGGGACTCTGGCATCCAGGAATATCTATTTCCTAGCTACAGCCCTCAACAACAGAAGTCACATAGAAGTTCTGGGCAGCTCCTCTTAAGAGAGAGGCTCACTGGCAAAACGGTAGGCTAGATGTGAAATCTGAACATGAGAAAGACTTTCCTGCACCATGTTTTCTCGTGATTCATCTGCTGTCATGGGGAAGGACCAGCTGTCTCTTCTTGGGGGAAAGCTTCCAACCAAGCCGAGAGCAGCTCCCGTCAGGCTTGCAAGTTCCCCTACGGATGTGTGTTAAAATCTGTACAGTGGTACCTCGGGTTAAGAATTTAATTCATTCTGGAGGTCAGTTCTTAACCTGAAACTGTTTTTAACCTGAAGCACCACTTTAGCTAATGGTGCCTCTCGCTGCCACCGCACCGCCACTGCGCGATTTCTGTTCTCATCCTGAAGCAAAGTTCTTAACCCGAGGTACTATTTCTGGGTTGCAGAGTCTGTAACCTGAAGCGTATGTAACCTGAAGCGTATGTAACCCGAGGTACCACTCTACTGGGAAAACCATAGCTTTAACTATACGGACCTTTGTGGGCAAGGTGATGTCTCCTTTTATGCTGCACTGGGGACATTGAAAGTGGCCTTCTGCTGAGTCAGCCCATTGGTCTACCTACTTTGGCTGGCAGCAGCACTCCATTGTTTCAGGCAGGGTTCTCTCCCAGTCCTCCCTGGAGGTGCCTTCTGCATGAAAAACTGGTGCTCTACCACTGAGATACCGCTGAGCCTGAACGCAGCAAGCTATTCTGCACAACAGCTTCTGAGAAGGAGCAGCCCATTCGGGTGGCGAGAGATTGGGTTTTTAGAAAGACGCTTGGTTGTTTCCTTATTTTAGCAGTTCCTGTGCGGCTCAAGGTGGCCTCCAATGATAAAGCGAGCTGAATTCATTTTGAACACACTGGACTATAATGAACTGGTTTGTGGGGAGCAGATTGGAAGCCTAGGCAGGTGTAACCTGAAGTGTCTGTAACTCGAGGTACCACTGTACAAGGAAGAGGGCAGACTAGGGATGCCTTAATGGTCAAGGGCCTGACTGATCTCCGTTAAATGGTGCTCTTGCTCCAAGCAGGTCGAGCTGTAACCTGATGCCTCCATAGCAGTGGAATTTCTGCTTCTCCAAATGGTCTAGATGCAGACTCATGGTGTCTCCATCAGCCAAGTTCCCCTTACTCCTTGTTCTGCTACTGCTTGCTTTCTTTGTCATCTGTTCCAGGAATGGGAAACCTCCAAATCAGGGGTTCAGTGTGGCCCTCCAGACATCGCTTATCTCTCCCCCTGAATGCTCCCTGAGTCACATCCCTCACTAGCCCTCCTTCACCCACCCCTCATTTTTTTGCCATTCTTACTTGCCTGGACAGAGAACAGATAGGGGAGCGTGTAGAAGAAAACTAGCCTGCCTTGTTGGCCTGTGGCCCTCAGAAAGGAACCTGGCCCCCAGGCTAAAAAAAGTTCCCCATCCCTTATCTAGTCGGATGAAGAGTTCTGGTTAGCTTAAGTGTTATCCAGTTGTTGATATTGTTGCTAATGTTGTTGATATTGTTTTATAGATTATAACTGCTGTACTGATTTCTTAATCACAGAATATTACTTTTGCTTTCATTGTGATGTTTATTTTTTAGTTGTTTCATTAAGAGTGTTCTATAGATTGTAATTGTTTCACTTATTATTTGTTAATTATTCCATACGATTTATGCTGTATTCGCAGTGTTCTATTATGTTCTATTTTGTTGTTATTATTCGTTGGTTGTTATTATTATTTCATTTATTATTTCTTAATTATTCCATACGATTTATGCTGTATTCGCAGTGTTCTATTATGTTCTATTGTGTTGTTATTATTCGTTGGTTGTAAGCCGCTCCAGGATTCGTTTGAATGAAAATCGGTACTTCAAAAGCATGCACACTATTTTGCAAAATTTTATCTGGCCTCTTCTTCTTGTTGCTGCTGTTATCACTGTTCTTTTCTTTACCACTTTCTACATGAATGTCTCAAGGCAATGTTCCAGAGAAGTAGCAAAAAAGAAAAGTTTAAGACACACACACAAAACACCAGATATATTTACAAAACAACACAAAATAGACCCTGATGGCAGAGACCCGTTCATTCACCTGGGAGAGACTGTCTGAAAAATTGCCTTCAATTGTTTCTGGAAAGTACAGATATTGAGCGCCTGTCATATCTTGACAACTGAGCTGTTCAAAAGAAGATTATCAGCCACACTGAAAGCCTGGGCTTCTGAAAGCTTTGGAACTTGCAGGAGAATAATAATAATAATAATAATAATAATAATAATAATAATAATAATAATAATAATAATAATGGTGGTGGTGGTATTGCCCTAATATGGTTTTTGAGCTGGAACAGTGAGTTTTCCTTTTTGTGTAATCTGTGTTGTGTGATCCTGAGTATATGACCCCTTCCTTGAAGGATCAGAGCGAAATTCACCCAGGTTCATTCTTTGCAATAATCTCAACAGGTGCTAATGAGGTGCCCCCCCCCCAAAACTGCCCCAAGGATTTGCCAGAGTCCAACATCTTCTCACTCCTGTGAGCAATCTTTTCCCTAGTGCAGTTTTTGTTAGCCTGGTGACCTCTCAATGTTTTGGACTACGACTCCCATGAGCACCAGCTGGCACAGCTGGAGGGTGCCGGGTTGATGACGGTGATGTGTTGGCAGTTCTCAAGTTCCTATTTATACCCACAAGGTGGCACGACGAGTCTTACGACAGCCAACAACAGCTACAAGGGCACCGAGGTGGGGGGAAGCACATCTGTGTACTGACATTGCACAGCGCAGAGCAGATCAACACGTTCTGCCAGCCTGTGTAGACACAATCATACTCGTCTCCTGCTCACTTCATCATAAGAACACAACAGCATTCAAAGTGTGCGTCGTCACCTTTAAAACCCGGAACATCAAGACTCAGTTATTGCAATGCACGCACCCAAGAATGGCAGAAGAAGCCAAGAGATGTGTTTTTCAACAGCCTGGAGACGGCCAAATTAGGCAGCACCTCATCCCACTCGCATGAGCGCATGGCTGGCTTGCCACAAGGAATAGCCCCCGTGTGGCTGAAATTTCAGAGGAGACACTTTTGTGCAGAATTTATCGTGCTCTTCTATTCCCAGGATTATGGGAGGTGCATTCTGGTCCAGGGGCTTGGGATTATCTTAAATGCCCCCTCTACACTTCCCAGGATTCCTTGGGAAGGAAACCACAACCGCAATGCCCTTTTCCTCAACACAGTTTAAGAGAAATGCTTTGGTTTCTGCCCCTTGAGATTCATCCTCTCTCTCCTTTGCTCTGAAAACACATCGTTAATTACTGCAGATATTGATTCCTACAGCTCATCTGTGACTTGAAAGCCTTGCGGGCACATAAAAGGATGGCTTGGTTATCCTTTCATATTTTTAGTATAAAAACTGTTAAAAATTACGCCGGGAGGGGGTTTAATTTTCTGATTCGCTTGAGCGTTAATTACAAAAGGATGGCCAAATGAAGCTAACAGATCAGAGCTAGGCTCTTGTGTAAGATAGAAAGTGGGTTGTTGTTGTTTAGTCGTTTAGTTGTGCCCGACTCTTCGTGACCCCATGGACCAGAGCACGCCAGGCACTTCTGTCCTCCACTGCCTCCTGCAGTTTGGTCAAACTCATGTTCGTAGCTTCGAGAACACTGTCCAACCATCTCATCCTCTGTTGTCCCCTTCTCCTTGTGCCCTCAATCTTTCCCAACATCAGGGTCTTTTCCAGGGAGTCTTCTCTTCTCATGAGGTGGCCAAAGTATTAGCCTCAGCTTCAGGATCTGTCCTTCCAGTGAGCACTCAGGACTGATTTCCTTAAGAATGGATAGGTTTGATCTTCTTATAGTCAGAATGGAATTTTGGCGAATATCTCTGTTAGAATTCCTGCTCCATGATTGCAGTCATAGGATAGTTGTCTGTCACATGATGGTGTATGTTTTGACTCCAGAGTGGGAAGTGACGGAGACAGGATGTTTGTGTTCCTGTGTTCTGTGAAGTGGGACTATTGTTCTTTGTTCTTTCTCTTTGCTATCTGATGCTAGAGAGAGAGGGAGCCATGTTGCAGTGCTCTGTGTGTGTTTATATGTAAATAAAGTAGCCAAAATGCTGAGTTGCTGAGGTCTGTCACGCACATGATGCGCAAACTCTGCGGATCCCTAAGTGTGCCGGTGTCGGTTGGCATTGGTAGCTGTGATGTTCGGGCTGAAGAAAACTTATGAAGCTCCCGAACAATCGACCAGGAGGGAGGGAACATGCCAGTCGGGCATGTGTCTATGCCAGGGTCCTACTCGAGTGTAGGCTGAACTCCTGACAATCTCATCTAAACCATTGCTTGATGCAAGATCTGCAATTATAAGATGCAGCCACAGCATCTCGGACAGAGAGCTAGTCAGCCTCTGTTTCAATGCCTCCAACCTGAAGTGATTGCTGGGTGACGCAGAAACGCCACACCATCTTCACCACTGCATACCAGCAGAACCAATTTTGGGTTCCCGTCAGCGCACTGGTTTGCACCATGGCGACTCCCTTCGGGTAAGCAAGTGGCCCACTTTCCAGGAGACTAACACAGCAGTTCTGCCCCCACCCAAGGACCTACTTCTGTGTCCATCAAACATCCCGATCCCAAGGCAGTCTGTCCTCCTACCATCAGAAAGTTCCTCTTCATGTTTGACCCAAATCTGCTTCTGTTAACACTTCCCCCTGCCCCGCTCTTTTCCCTCTAACCCGGTGTTTCTCAACCTTGGGTCTCCAGCTGTTTTCGGACTACAATTCCCATCATCCATGATCACTGGCCTCGGTAAGCTAAGGATGATGGGAGTTGTAGTCCAAAAACAGCTGGAGACCCAAGGGAGGAAAACACTGCTCTAACCAAACATGGTGCCCACAGGGTCCCCATCCATCCATCCTTCCCCCCGGCCTTCCAATATTAGGCTGGAAAGAACAAGGGCCTTTTTTTTTCACCTGGAACTCACCAGAACTCAGTTCCAGCACCTCTTTTTTCTAGAAAAATAGCACTGGAAAGAGCAACTGTATTGCAGCCAAAAGAACTGGTGTGTGTGTGGGAAAGAGGGGGAGAGGGAGAGACCTGCAGACCCGTAAAGGTCACAGTCCTTTGTTTTAACCTATAGCTCAGCTACTAGCATGCTAAAATTGATTGATTGATTGATTGATTGACTGATTACAGTGGTACCTAGGGTTAAGTACCGTATTTTTTGCTCTATAAGACTCACTTTTTCCTTCCTAAAAGGGGGAAATGTGTGTGCGCCTTATGGAGCGAATGCAGGCTGCGCAGCTATCACTGAAGCCAGAACAGCAAGAGGGATTGCTGCTTTCGCTACGCAGCAATCCCTCTTGCTGTTCTGGCTTCTGAGATTCCGAATAGTGTAATGCTTAGAGAACCGCGCTAGAACCTGTGAGAAACCAGGGTTCAAATCCCCACTCGGCCATTAAGCTCAGTGGGTGACCTTGGGCCAGACACTGCCTCTCAGACTAGCTAACCCACAGAGCTCCTTGGAAACAAAAGTGAGATGCAAATTATTATTTTTCATAAAAAAATAATTTTGTAAGTTGTGTGCCCTTGTTTCTCCATTTGATCCTTTTACGCGGTTTTGAATGCTTTGAGTTGTTTTATGAATTGCAACTGGCCCTTATCTTTATTATAGTTTAGTAAAAAAAAATTGTTAAGTGCAAACTGCTTATTATTTCCTGGAATTTAATTTTACCGTTTACTGCTATATTCTAATGGATTGTTGAAGATTGCTTTATTTGATACAAGTTGTCTATTTTAAAGTTAGGTTTTTATTACGACTTTTTGTATTGGATCAGATTGCTCTTAAGCGTGTGATCGTTGCTGTCTGTATTGTTTCTTCAGCTTGTAAATCGCCTTGTTTCTGGTAATATAGGAAGGTGGTGTACAAATTAAGTGAAATGAAATAAATAATAAATTATTTGGGGCAGCCTAAAATTGCTGTAGTAAGACACGCTTTTAAAAATTCCTTTTTAAAATGGTATTTTTAGCCTTCAAATTATTAGTTTGCTGTCATTACCACTGCTATTTATGTTACGCTCTCATCACACAAAACACATTCGCCTGATCATATAAAAGTTAAACAGGCTTTTAAGCATCTTATTTCCAACATATTTTAAGACCCAGGTGGCAATTTTTCCTGCAGGAGATGCTTGGCAAGTTGCCTAGCAACTGTACATGATCCCCCTCCCTCTCAAAACATCCCTCATGTAAATATTTTTGGGCCTTGTTGGTCAAACCCAGCTGTAAAATTAGGGCATCAGCTGCTACTACAGCCTGAGGCCAATGTAGCAAAATACACAAAAAAACAACAGGGTACCTCCAGGTACCCTTCGGGGTTTGGGGTGGGTGCCTGTGTCTCTCATTCTGATGTTCAATTTTTTTTGGGGGGGGGACCTGGATGGAATTGCAGAACCTTGAATTGGAAGGGACCCCAAGAATCATTGAGTCCAACCACCTGCAATGCAGAAAATACGCAGGAGTCCCAGATGGGGATCGAACCCGCAACCTTGGCGTTATCAACACCATGGTCTAGCCACAGATGTACCCCTTGGCCTCTCGTAGCCAACCATGGCTCTAGCTAGCCATGTTGTTTAAGAGCCGTTGCGCACCGAATGCTTTTAGTGACGCTTTTGCTGTGAGCTTTCAGGAGAGGTGTAAAGATGAAACGAACCAGAAAGGACCATTTGCAACACAGTGGACGCTCGGGTTGCGAACGTGATCCATGCGGGATGTATGTTCGCAACCCGCAACGGCGCGTCTGTGCATGCACGGTTTGCGATTCTGTGCTTCTGCACATGCGCAAAGCACAATTTAGTGTTTTTGCGCATGCGCGACCGCTGAAACTCGGAAGCTCCGGTACTTCCGGGTTTCGGCGGGTGAGTAACCCGAAAAAACACAACCTGAAGTGGCTGTAACCCGAGGTATAACTGTAATATTGTTGTTGTTTAGTCGTGTCCGACTCTTCGTGACCCCCTGGACCAGAGCACGCCAGGCACTCCTGTCTTCCACTGCCTCCCGCAGTTTGGTCACTCATGTTTGTAGCTTCGAGAACACTGTCCAACCATCTCATCCTCTGTCATCCCCTTCTCCTTGTGCCCTCCATCTTTCCCAACATCAGGGTCTTTTCCAGGGAGTAATATTATAGTTATGTATTAAAACATGGGTAGGCAAACTAAGGTCCGGGGGCCAGATCCGGCCCAATCGCCTTCTCAATCCAGCCCACAGACAGTCCAGGAATCAGCGTGTTTTTACATGAGTAGAACATGTCCTTTTATTTAAAATGCATCTCTGGGATATTTGTGGGGCCTGCCTGGTGTTTTTACATGAGTAGAATGTGTGTTTTTATTTAAAACGCATCTCTGGGTTATTTGTGGGGCATAGGAATTCGTTCATTTTTTTAAAAAAAATACAGTCCGGTCCCCCTCAAGGTCTGAGGGACGGTGGACCACCCCACCCCCACTGAAAAAGTTTGCTGACCCCTGTATTAGAATCTTAGCAGTAGAGCTGGAAGGGGCCTAACCCCCTGCAATACAAGAGTCTTCCTGACCAGCGTGGAATTCGAACCCACGACCCCAAGTCTCACGCTCTACCAACTGCTCTTAATAATACTGCCAGCACGAAGAGGCGAAAACGACTCACGGGCAGACTGGCCCAACGGCACAAACGACACCCCCACGTTTTCGCTGTGGATGTTGTATACCAGTTTTATTGGTAAAATTTGAACACAAAGCCTCACGGACGCCGGGATATGCTTTTCCTTTTAAAGAATTTCCACTGGACTTTAATGGTGAGCATCCAGTCGTTGACATACAGACTCTTACAAGCGGATGTGCACGCATGCCCCTCGGGGAGAAGGTGGCGGCATCCCGGCTGCGGGGATGGTTTCTGCGCGAGGCACTGGGCACCTACGATTCATTTGCCAGCCTTCTGGGCCTTCTGGGCCGATTTGGTGACCTTGCCGGCCCCGCCGCTCTTCTTCTCCACGTTCTTGATGACGCCCACAGCCACGGTCTGCCGCATGTCGCGCACGGCAAAGCGCCCTGCATGGGGCACACGAAGGGTTAAGAGTGAGAGGCTGGGCGGAGGACGAGGGCACTTCCTGCTAATGCCACAGAGCCTACGGCACTCTACTGCCCTCTAGTGGCAAAAAGCGGCAGTGCAGATCTCGTTATTATTACTATTATTGTTGTTGCTGCCGCCGTTATATATTTATTTACCCCGTAGCAGAGTCTCAAGGTGGGTGTACAGATAAAAATAAGAACAGCTAAAAACATAGGGGGTAAACAATGGTTAAAAAAAGATTAAGCATTGATAGAATCAAAACTATCGAAAAGGGAAATAGAAAGAAAATAAGGATAAAATGCTAAAAAGTTTTCTTGAAATGTATGTAATATTGAGCAGCAAATAAGCGTGGGTAGTGAGACATCAGGACAGTGAGGTGGGAATTCAACTTTTAAATTTGTATGAAATTTGAATTCATTTGATGTTAAATTTGCTAAAAAATGGAAAGCCATAAAAATTGGCAAAAATGTAAGAATCAAAACGATCTATCTATTTAAATACATTAAAACCATGCCAATCATAGAATCGCGGAGTGGTTATCTTTTGAAGTTATATTTTGCCCAGTGTAGGGCTTGAACCCTCGACCCTGCGATTAAGTATCTCATGCTCTAACCAACTGAGCTATCTCTGTATTTTGTATATTTGTATTTTGATGTTTTGAATGTTTGCTCTAAGCCTGCCTTTCTCAACCAGTGGGTCCCCAGATGTTGTCGAACTACAACTCCCATCACCCCTAGCTAGCAAGTCCAGAGCTCAGGGATGATGGGAGTTGTAGTCCGACAACATCTGGGGACCCACAGGTTGAGAACCGCTGCTTCTGGGACCAGCTCATTGTGGAAAAGTGGCAGCTAAGTAAACTCCATCCATCCATCATAGCTCTGATACAGAGAGAATGCAAGTGGCAGAACACATAAGCAGAGAGCAGAAAGCATAGCTCCCTCTTTAGGTCTAATAGCCTGGCTAAAATATATGCCTTCTTCAATGGAGTGGGTGAGTCAATTCTGCTCAAAAGGTGTCTGCAGTATCCATTGGAGAATTCCAAGTTTTCTTCCCAAAAAAGGGAACTTGCTGTGATTAAGAAAAAGAAACACCTTTCCCAAATTGCCCTAAGCTGCTCTTTAAAGCCTCCCACCTTCAGAGATTAAAAAGGCAGCATGGATACACTTCCAAAGGACTTTCGAACAACCCAATGCTGCGCTTTGAAGCCCCAATAATCGGGGCTTCTAAGCGCAGCATTGCCCAACGTCACAGTGCCATTAGGTGATTGGCAGGTGGGCGAGCCATTCAGCCATCAAATCTGCCCCACTAGAGGTAGGGCAATTAAGATATGGGCCATAGAAGGTTCCCTCCCGCTCCTAGGTCTATCTTACATCAGAGTTTCTGGGCATCTAGCCGTTTAGCTTGAAATAGCCCCCCGTCACCCAACTTGGTAGGCATCTGAGGGAAAGATGAAGTTCTCACCCAGGGGTGGGTACTGGGAGAAGCTCTCCACACACATGGGCTTCCCCGGGATCATCTCCACAATCGCGGCGTCCCCCGATTTCAAGGATTTCGGGTTGTCCTCCAGCTTCTTGCCGGAACGCCGGTCAATCTTCTCCTTCAGCTCGGCGAATTTGCAAGCGATGTGGGCAGTGTGGCAGTCAATGACGGGGGAATATCCAGCGCTGATCTGGCCGGGGTGGTTCAAGATGATCACCTAAGCCGTGCAACAGAAGGAGAGAAGGACTCAGGCCGGAACAAATTCGGGAAGGGCATGGGATGACCACGGCAACTTTCTGGCTTTCCTAGCTGGGCAACGCTGCTCCCTTGTGGAAGGCTGCTGAAAAGGCAGCCGCTTCTAGCTACTGCATTCTGGAAAATGGGCTCCTGCAGACTGGCAGTATTTTGCAGGAGGGATTCAAGTACACTTTCAGAAACTAAAGGTGCATCTATATTCCCGTTTATTCCATGATTTCTGAGAGGGCCCCCCCCCTGGAAAAACAGCAGTTTACTTCTGAATCGGAACAAATGCCAGTCTGCAGGAAACCCAGTTGCTGTTTGTTCCAGTTCATTAGCAAACAGCAGGTTTTCTGGACAAAAGCGGTGGGTCAAAAAAAACCCCTTGAACCTGTGACTTGAAATCACAAGACAAACAAAAGTGTGGATGGGAGAAGCCGTACTTTTGCACAATTAAAGCGGATGACATCGCTCTGTCACCCTACTGGGAAAAATCCACCCTGAAAGAGAAATGAACTTCTTGCTGTTAGGAAAGTGACAGGGAGATGCACTTGAACAAACGACTGGAAAACATAAAAATACCCTGAAATACTCTCCTGTTTGGCTAATACAAGAAACTAGGGCAGGAGTAATCAGCGTGGTGCTTTCCAAAAGTTGCTGAACTACAACTCCCATCATTCTTGAGCACTGGGCATGCTAGCTAAGGCTAATGGAACAGGCAGTCCACAACAGCGGGAAGGCACTGGCCTTCCTCTCCACTTGGAGGGTCTTACCTTTGCATTATCACTTTCCTTTTAGTCTGAATCTGGCTTTCAAGTGATTAAAATGGCTAAGCCAAATAAATCTAAATAGCTACGTGCCTTGCAAAACATTCCACAAAGGGGCATATTGAAGGGAGAATTTACTTTTCCGTGGCATAGGTTATAAATTTAATGAGCAACAGCCTGGCATTCTTTGTGAGGAGGAAAACTGGCCTTTAACAAGGGTGCTCCGCGACCCTTCCATCAAAAGTCACTGAATGAGAGACTACTGATTCGTCGTCAGTCCTACAGACTAATCAGGAGACAAATTAAAACCTAGCCCCGGAGCTAAACAACTACAGTGGTACCTCTGGTTGCGAACGGGATCAGTTCCGGAGGCCCGTTTGCAACATGAAAAGAGCACAACCCGCAGCGGCACGTCTGCGCACATGCGGGTTGCGATTCGTCGCTTCTGCGCATGGCGTCATTTTGCGCTTCTACGCATGCGGTGAAACCCAGAAGTAACCCTTTCCGGTACTTCCAGGTCGCCGCGGGACGTAACCTGAAAGAACGTAACATGAAGCGGACGTAACATGAGGTATGACTGTACGTCTTAGGCTTTCACTGGGCTTCACTCCTAGCCCAGCTAAGTGGGTGTAGGATTGCGCCTTTAGCAGTTTAACCACACCAAGCAAACGATTAAAAGCTGGCGTCCCGCAACGCGACTTCTGCAGAGTAAAATCTCAGGGCTCTTGGTTAATGCTGCGTCTTCCTCAAGCGTCACCAGCAGGACAGAAGTCTGCATCACGCAAATGGCCGCAGAAGCTGTGATACGACGGCAAAGGCTTTCAAAATGGCTGCCGCCTCGCTTTCTGCTGACCTGAGAAGTGAACTGGGCCGCCTCCTGAGGCGGGTCGGATTTGCTGTCGCCGCAGACGTTGCCGCGGCGGATGTCCTTGACGGATACGTTCTTGACGTTGAAGCCAACGTTGTCCCCTGGCAGCGCCTCGCTCAGGGCCTCGTGGTGCATCTCAACCGACTTCACCTCTGTGGTGATGTTGACGGGAGCGAAAGTGACCACCATGCCGGGTCTCAGGATCCCCGTCTCCACACGGCCCACGGGGACGGTCCCGATTCCTGCGGAGGGGAAAAGAGGGCAGCGGGAAACATGCAATGAAACGCAATCCTCGAAATGCAATCCTCAGCAGCCAAGCCACTCTGGGTGGCTTCCAACAGAACACTAAAATACAATAACCTATTAAACATTAAAAGCTTCCCTCAACAAACTGCCTTCAGATGTCTTCTAAAAGTCTGGTAGTTGTTTTCCTCTTTGACATCTGGTGAGAGGGTGTTCCACAGGGCGGGCACCACTACCAAGAAGGCCCTCTGCCTGGTTCCCTATAACTTGGCATCTTGCAGCGAGGGAACCGCCAGAAGGCCCTCAGCACTGGACCTCAGTGTCTGGGCAGAACAATGGGGGTGGAGACGCTCCTTCAGATATACTGGACCGAGGCCGTTTAGGGCTTTAAAGGTCAGCACCAACACTTTGAATTGTGCTCGGAAACGTACTGGGAGCCAGTGTAGGTCTTTCAAGACTGATGTTATGTGGTCTCAGAGGCCACTCCCAGTCACCAGTCCAGCTGCCACATTCTAGATTAGTTTCCGGGTCACCTTCAAAGGTAGCCCCACGTAGAGCGCATTGCAGTAGTCCAAGCGAGAGATAACTATGACGCCACTTCACATCGCTATGGCTTCCCCCCAAGAGATTCTGGGAGCTGTCGTTTGTTCCGGGTGCCGAGAGTTCTCAGGAAACCCCCTGGCGCCCTCACAAAGCTACGGTTATGAGGGTGCTCTGAAAACTGTAGTTCTGAAAGGGGAGCAGGGCGTCTCCTAACAACTGTCAACATCCTCAACATACTACCGTTCCCAGAATCCTTTGGGGAAAGTGGTGACTGTTGAAAGTGTTATCATAGCAGTTTAAATGAATGGTGTGGACATGGCTGAAGAGGAACTGCAAGAGTTTAGCACTGGATATGAGGAGGAATTAAAAAACCTATTAATGAGGGTGAAAGAGGAGAGTGCAAAATATGGTCTGAAGCTCAACATCAAAAAAGCGAAGATCATGGCCACTGGGCCCATCACCTCCTGGCAAATAGAAGGGGAAGAAATGGAGGCAGTGAGAGATTTACTTTCTTGGGCTCCATGATCACTGCAGATGGTGACAGCAGTCACGAAATAAAAAGACGCCTGCTTCTTGGGAGAAAGGCAATGGCAACCTAGACAGCATCTTAAAAAGCAGAGACATCACCTTGCCAACAAAGGTCCGTATAGTTAAAGCTATGGTTTCCCCAGTAGTGATGTATGGAAGTGAGAGCTGGACCATAAAGAAGGCTGACCGCCAAAGAATTGATGCTTTTGAATTGTAGTGCTGGAGGAGACTCTTGAGAGTCCCATGGACTGCAAGAAGATCAAATCTATCCATTCTGAAGGAAATCAGCCCTGAGTGCTCACTGGAAGGACAGATCCTGAAGCTGAGGCTCCAATACTTTGGCCACCTCATGAGAAGAGAAGACTCCCTGGAAAAGACCCTGATGTTGGGAAAGATGGAGGCACAAGGAGAAGGGGACGACAGAGGACGAGATGATTGGACAGTGTTCTCGAAGCGACCAGCATGAGTTTGATCAAACTGCGGGAGGCAGTGGAAGACAGGAGTGCCTGGTGTGCTTTCGTCCATGGGGTCACAAAGAGTCAGACATGACTAAACGGCTAAACAACAACAACAGCACTGGATATAACATCGGACAACTTAAAAACACACACCTATTGGGAAAGCATAGGAAACTGCAGGCCCGGAGACAATTCTGTCAATTTCAGCTGCATATAACTGCAGCCCCTTTCATGGAAAGCGTGGAGATGTTTTATATTCTGGTCTGTATTTTGGTGATTTCACGGTTGTTAAAGAACCGTTCCACCTGCTGCCGCAGTTTAATGCTGCAAACTGCTTTTTTGAATGGCTGTTTTTAAATTTTGTCTTTTTTATGTTGTAGTTTATGTTATAAGCCACTTTGGGGGAGGGGAGAGAATATATGGTATACCTTCCTAAGGTGGGCTACAACCAACCAATCAATGCACTCCAGCGTTAAATGACATTTAATACAGCAGTAAAATGGGTGTACTCTGCACCCTAAAAATAATTTAAGCCGCACATAAATGTCTTAAATAAATTAAAAAGAATCGAACACCGCAGCAACTCTACCAATGCTAGGAGGTTTTGCAAGCGACAGGTTTTTCAAAGAGGCTGCAATATTATTATTTGTGAAATGTATCTTGAAGTGTGAAATCATCTGAAGGAGCTTGTGAGTGACCTTTGGCAAATGAACTTAGAAATGCAAAGCGTTGAGACAAGGACAACAGAGACTTTTAAAAAGACTGGGAACCGTTTATGATGTATCTACAGAAATATTGTAAAGAAGTGGACTCACTAGCAGGGTTTGAGTAAACACAATTAAGAAATCAAGTATCAAGATGTAATAACTAGAAAATAACGAAGTGCAAGATGTAATTGGAAAAAAATATGAGATAAAAAAATAGGAACATCAGAAGATTTAAGTTAAAGATTACAAAATTAAGGTAGAATAATAATAAAAAAGCAGGAAAAGTAAACATTTAAAGAACCAGAAGAGGAGGTTGAGGGAAGTTGGGGGGGGGAGAGAGAGAGAGATTGGGATTTATATTTCTTTGTGATAATGGTGACTGTGTTGAATATAAAATTGTAAAACTTAATAAAATATATATATATAAAAAGAAATGAGAAGTGTTGGACAGTAGAATAGAGAAGTGTCTTTTTCATGTCTCTCGTTTCCCATCTTTTAGCATGTTCATCGCTGCCATTTCAAACCTGCTTCCGCAATTATGAGGATGAGAAACTGACTTCTTGCCAAAACCGAACGGTCAGGGCAGCTTCAGGCGACAGGCGCAATTGCTACATACCTTACCATCTACAATGCACACAGGTAAATGCCGGTGTCGGCAATCAAATCCTCTTCTCTTCCTGTCGCTTAAGACTACAAAAGCGGATTAATGCCTGGAAATCCGCCTAGCTGAGCGAGGGCACCTGTCTACCTGCCAGGAAAGCCCTGGACTCACCTCCGATCTTGTAGACATCTTGAAGGGGCAGGCGCAGAGGCTTATCTGTGGGGCGGGTGGGGGGCAGGATGGTATCCAGAGCTTCCAGCAGCGACACTCCACTGGCGTTCCCTTCCTTGCGCTCCACTTTCCAGCCTTTGAACCAAGGCATCTGGAAAACAAAATGGCGGGAGTGTGGATCCTGTGGGCTGTGAGGAAGGAACTGTTGGCACATGAGAACACCTTCGCCCAGCCGTATGAATCTCTCCCTCATCACAAGGGCAGGAACTGAAGGATACAATCCTTCCTTTGCTTCCCAGAGCAATTTGAGATTATTTTATTTTTATTTATTTACACACACACAAACACACACACATTCCCCAGCCCATCTGGCTGGGTTTCACCAGCCACTCTGGGCACCTCCCAAAAGAATGTGAATAAATATTAATAAAAAAGCAATAAAACATTAAACATTAAAAACTTCCCAAAGCAGTTAAATAAACCTTGTGGATGGAGGAGTGTTAACATATATAAAATTGTACATATGGTTGATTTGAATATGTTATTTTTATGTATACTCAATGTATACACAGCGCGGGTGGCGCTGTAGGTAAAACCTCAGCGCCTTGGGCTTGCCGATTGCATGGTCGGCGGTTCGAATCCCCACGGCGGGGTGAGCTCCCGTCTTTCGGTCCCAGCTCCTGCCCACCTAGCAGTTCGAAAGCACCCCTAAGTGCAAGTAGAGAAATAGGTACCGCTTTATAGCGGGAAGGTAAACGGCGTTTCCGTGTGCTGCGCTGGCTCGCCAGAGCAGCTTCGTCACGCTGGCCACGTGACCCGGAAGTGTCTCCGGACAGCGCTGGCTCCCGGCCTATAGAGTGAGATGAGCGCACAACCCTAGAGTCAGACACGACTGGCCCGTACGGGCAGGGGTACCTTTACCTTTATACTCAATGTATCAGCCGCCTGGGGGATTTCACTGTTTGTGTTTTGGTTGTTGGTAAAAAATAAAAAATAAAAACTTCCCTAAACAGGACTGCCTTCAGATGTCTTCTAAAAGTCAGGTAGTGGTATATTTCCTTGACATCTGATGGGAGGGTGTTCCACAGGGCAGGCGCCACCACCGAGAAGGCCCTGTGCCTGGTTCCCTGTAACCTCACTTCTCGCAGGGAGGGAACCACCAGAAGGCCCTCGGAGCTGGACCTCAGTGTCTGGGATGGACAATGAGGGTGGAGACGCGCCTTCAGGTTTTATCAGAGATTAGCAGTCTGCCTCCATCTGTAGATAAGTTGGGGGGGCGGTTTCCAAGAAGGGGGTGTATCACCCATAACACCAGGCCAGGAGTGTGAACCCTAGCAGTTCACTCCAAAATCAGCTTCTCCAATAATCTCAGGTCAATTGTGCTTGCTAATGTCAGTTTCCCAAAGGCAAGTCTCCCATTCCCCAGACTCAGGCCACAAATGCCCAGTCAAACTTCGTTGGCTCAGTAGGTAAAGTACGAAACTCTTATTAATCTCAGGGCCATGGGTTCAAGCCTCGCCTTGGGCAAAAGATTTCTGCATTGCACGGGGTTGGGCTAGATGACCCCTGTGGTCCCGCGGGATCACATTCATCCAGCGCTTTACCAACTGCACTGGCTCCCGGTGGAGTACAGGGTCAGGTTTAAGGTGCTGGCTTTGACCCCTTGTAATCTCCCACGTTTCTGGTATATAATTTAGAATTAAATTCAATTCCCCTGAATAGCAATTTCTTTTTATTACTCTTGCTATATATATCTTCACCTCGCACCAAAATGGTCTTATCATCCGGCAGTTAATCATCATATGTATTAAGTTCGCATTTTTACTTCCACATCTCCAGCAGTTGTCTGCATTTGTTATTTTCCTCTCGTAAAGTTTTGCTGGAGTCCAGTGGACTCTGAATATTATTTTCTGCTGAATGCAGCTGTTATGGACAGACCAGTCTTCAAGAAAGGTAAAGGTAAAAGAACCCTGACAGTTACGTCCAGTGGCAAACGACTCTGGGGTCGCGGCGCTCATCTCGCTTTACTGGCCGAGGGAGCCGGCATACAGCTTCCGAGTCATGTGGCCAGCATGACTAAGCCACTTCTGGCGAACCAGAGCAGCGCACGGAAATGCCATTTACCTTCCCGCTGGAGCGGTATCTATTTATCTACTTGCACTTTGACGTGCTTTCGAACTGCTAGGTTGGCAGGAGCAGGGACCGAGCAATGGGAGCTCACCCCATCGCAGGGATTCGAACCGCCGAACTTCGCTCAGTGGTTTAACCCACAGCACCACCCGCATCCCTGGAGGTTCCGTTTACCTACCCTGAAATTTAAATGTACATCGTTTTATCAAATCTCCTAACCAATTTAGCAATTGCAAGTGTGAGAGAGAGAGAGTAGTTAGCAGCCACCCACTCAGTGATTTTCTACATCTTTAAAGGTGACTTCATTTTGAAACTTCTGTGGACATCCCCTCCCGCATTTTCCTAGCCACCAATACTGTCTGTCTTGCATCCAAGCCATGTCCTGTATTCCCTGAAGGAGGTCACGAAGCATTAGCCCAGCTGTGCAGGACCGTCAAGAGGATTCACAGAAACTAATCTCCGCCAACACACCAATGCTGACTTGCTGAATTTCAAGGTGGTCACATGACAGGCTCAGAGGGGTCACCTGACTAGCTTCTGCATTAAGGAAGAAGCCCCAGCCCAGCCAGGAGAAGGGAAGCCTCTGCTTAAAGACCTCCAAAGGAGGAGACTCCACCACACTCCTTGGCAGCAAATTCCACTGTCAAACAGCTCTTACTGTCAGTAAGTTCTTCCTAATGTTTAGGTGGAATCTTCTTTCTTGTAGTTTGGATCCATTGCTCCGTGTCCGCTTCTCTGGAGCAGCAGAAAACAACCTTTCTCCCTCCTCTATGTGACATCCTTTTATATATTTGAACATGGCTATCATATCACCCCTTAACCTCCTCTTCTCCAGGCTAAACATGCCCAGCTCCCTTAGCCGTTCCTCATAAGGCATCATTTCCAGGCCTTTGAGCTTATCCCTGCGGTCCTAAGGGCTAAGAGGTTGCATTTCCGAAAGGAGATGTACTCAAGCCACTGGATTTTACATCTAACGCCAAATTCTCCATTTGTTCATGGGACTGCAGAATCGCAGGAAACATACCCTCTTCGACCAGTGATGGCCAAACTTGGCCCTCCAGCTGTTTTGGGGACTACAATTCCCATCAGCCCTGACCACTGGTCCTGTTAGCTGGGGATGGTGGGAGTTGTAGTCCAAAAACAGCTGGAGGGCCATGTCTGGCCATCACTGCTCTTAGACCAATTCTACAGCCTGCTTTTGAAGTGAGGGGAACGCTCTCAGATGCAACACAAAACACCCCGAGGAACAGATTTTCATTGACAATGCAAGGAATCATCCTTATTTGCTTCTGCGGACTAAGCCTAATGACCACTGCGAGCTGGCAAGGCCCTGGTTCAAATCTCTTTTGAACTCATTAAGCAGCAAGACACTAACTTCTTTAATCTCAGCCCTGCCTCTAGTCTGTATTAATGCACCTGTTATAGCGGTCTGACTTACAAGGTTGTTGTTGAAAGCGGCTGAGATGATGTATGTGAACTGCTTTGAGCACACAGGAAAAGTTCTATAGAGCACTAAGCATAATAATCTCTTACAGAAATTTAACCAAGCAATTCTCTATTTATTTGCTCTTACAACCTACCTTTCCTCAAAAGAGTTGAACATAGACGACATGCGCCGCTGCCGCCCCCAATTTTTACCCTCAACACCCCTGGAAGTTTAGTTAGGCTGAGATACCGTGGGTGGCCCAAGGTCAGCCAGTAAACTTCATGGCTGGCTAAGGATTTGAACCCAGATCTGCCCAGTCCTAGGCCACAGTCACACCATACATACATAATTTTGTTTGTATGCCGCCTTTCCAGAGTTCAAACCACGCTCAAGGCAGCTTACAACACAAAAAAAAACCACATAAACACAACGTAACGAAAGCAGCCATAGGCAATAAATAAAACATCAAAAAAATGCACAAAGGAACTGAAAAATTTACATGTAAATCGTAAGATCTAAAACAAAGATACAAAAAGTTAGTATCGATAACAACAACAACCCCATCAACAAAAATCCCTAAACGATACCCCAGAACCAAACATTTACAGCGTCATTCTATTCTAAAGTCCTGGCTTGCTCCCCAAAGAATTATGGGGAATGTAGTTTGTCCAGGGTGATGAGTGATGTAAGCAGACACCTATTCCCCTTTTCCCACAAAGGCTCTCTAGCTAGTTAGCGCAATTATCTGAAAGACATCCTCCTTCCTTTTAAAGACGCGTGAAATATACTCGGAGTCGAGAGTGGATTTCATGCTCTTTATTCAGCTCATAGTGGTGAGGAGGAATGGAAGTTCTCCCATAATGTCTGCTTTATATACATTATTTACACAATGGGCCCCATGTGATTGGCTAATTCCAGAATTCTCCTGTAGGCCAATCAGGTTGCGGATTCACTTCCACCTGGAGCTGGATTGGGTGGCTCCTGTGGACCAATCAGACTGCTGCATTCTGGGTCCTATTGTTCTAGGACCAATCAGACTGCTGCATTTTGGATCCTATTCAACTCAGTACATAACAATGCGTGTGAAAATCAGTGAAGGGGAAACTCTTGGTACTGCCACTGCCTTCTGATGTTTTTGGGGAGGTGACAGTCCAGCAGAGGTCACACTCTCAGGACCGCAATCCCCCAAGGACCACCTCTCCCCATATGAACCAACCCAGACCCCGATATTATCATCTGAGGCCCTTCTTCATGTGCCCCCTCCACAAGAGGTCTGAAGGGTGGCAACACAAGAACAGGGCCTCATCTGTGGTGGCTCCCCGTATCTGGAATGCTCTCCCCAAGGAGGCTCGCCTGGCGCCTTCATTACATATCTTTAGGCACCAGGTGAAAACTTCCCTCTCTAGGCCTTAGGCCTTTAACTATCTGTGTGGCCTTTTAGAAATACGCAGGATGCTTTCAATGTATTCGTTTTTCCTCTCGGTTTCATGTAACTATTTGGGGGGGGGCGGGTTGACTGTTTGGTTATGCACTTTAGGCCCCACCCTATTCTCCTGAATGTGATCTGTTTTGACTTGACATATTTTTAAGTTGCTGGGACCCTCACAGAAAAGGGCAAGTAAAAAAATGTAATTATTAAATTTCGGCAAGCCCAGACACTCACAAACGTTGGAGGAACTGAAAACTGTGAGAAGCTGTGGAGTTACAAACTGATGCAGAGAATAAAATAGCTTACTAGGGAAATGCTGAAGTCGCCCTTTGGGGTGCCTCAGGGTCAATTTTTTATGGTAGCCCAAATCTCAGTTGTACGGGTGTATGTATATATCTCAATTTTAACTCATGAGCTATTGCTGCTATCTGCTCCAATTGTATACAGTGGTACCTCAGGTTACAGACACTTCAGGTTACAGACTCTGCTAATCCAGAAATAGTGCTTCAGGTTAAGAACTTTGATTCAGGATAAGAACAGAAATCGTGCTCTGGCGGCGCGGTGGCAGCAGGAGGCCCCATTAGCTAAAGTGGTGCTTCAGGCTAAGAACAGTTTCAGGTTAAGAATGGACCTCCGAAACGAATTAAGTACTTAACCCGAGGTACCACTGTATTTTGTCTTTATGAACGCTGTTTTTATTGTGTTATGTGAGCTGGTCTTTGACTGCAATAAATGATCTAGCATCTAGCAAACTGATGCAGGAACAAGAGCAGGACAGACTGATCACTCTGTTGGCCAGACAAAGCCCCAGTTCATACTTTTCAAAATCCCCCCACCCCCAAAAAATGTGGAACATCTCATCACTATATCCACATGATGCCCCAGTCCTCCAGAAGACCTTCACATGCCTGTTCTTTCCCTCAAAAGGGAGGAAAGGAATTCCTTCCCAGGAATTGGACATCGATGCGGATGCCGCAGCACAATACAGTGGTACCTCGGTTTTCGAGCGTCTCGGAAGCCAAACATCTCAGAACCCCAAATACTTCCGTTTTTGAACGCACCGCAGAAGTCAAACAGTTTCTGCTGCATCCCCCCCCCCCCCATTTTCTCCATTGACTTTGTAAACCACCCTCTGCGCCTCAGTTGTCAAAGGTTTTGGAAGTCGGATGGTCTTCCGGAACGGATTGCGTTCAACAACTGAGGTACCCCATGCAACTGCAGTGATGGGTCAACATTATCTATCTATCCATTTTGGTTTCTCTCAAATTCCCACTCTGATTTTGAGCTCCCCACATTTCTGCATGGCTGTCAACATTTTTAAGGGAAATTCCCTTATTCAGAATAGGATTCCTTGCAAGAAATGGGAAAAGTTGACAGCTACGCATTTCTGCATCCTCGCAAAATATCTGTCAGGTTTTTGTGAGCATTCCTCCTCCTAACATAGGTGGTTCTGCTGCATCTAAAAGTTCTGGGAACCAGATTGTAGGGATTCTCAGCTTTCAACCACAAGCCCAGCAATGCCCCACTAGACACAGATTTGAAACAACGTACTGCTGCCCTGTCTCGCTTGACCTCCATATTTAGGAAGTATAAATTCCAAAATGACGTCACCCTGTTTTCCCCAAACCTATTTTCAATTAGATTGTTCAGTGTCATCTCTCCAGCACTGGCAGCTGCCGACATTCAGCTGTCTGGGCTTTGGGTACGCTGATCAAAATAATTGGCTAAAAAAGCTTTTAACAGGCAGTGGCAAACGATTACTTGTTTGGTTTGCAGAGTGCTACATGACCGGCGCTGGGCCTGCCCTCACAATAACTCTGAACTCAGCCACCATTATTCCCATTTTACAGACATTGCAACTGAGGCCGAGGGGAGCAGCCGGACAGCAGCTTCTTCCGCTCCCAGATACAACCCAGAATAAAGGCTGTGTGGTCATCAGAATAATCATCTTTCACATCATAGTATTTAAGTAGCTATTTAAGCCTCCTTTAGTGGAGAAAGGGGCTCTCTCTGATGCTCGGATTAATGCACTAGTTTTACTGGTATGCAAACTGCTCTGGGAACCTTTTCCAGCTGAATAGCAAGCTTTTTCGGCTGTGGCTCCGATCTGGTGGAACGCTCTGTCACAAGAGACTAGGGCCCTGCGGGACTTGACATCTTTCTGCAGGGCCTGCAAGACAGAGCTGTTCCACCAGGCCTTTGGCCAAGGAACAGCCTGACCCCCTCCTTTGGCAATCCTCACAGAGCCCAATGGTTGCCCTTAATCTGATTTGAACTGATTTTAGAATGAAATGATTTTAGAATGTTGTATCATTTTACCGTTGTCAGCCGCTTTGAGCCCGGCTTCGGCTGGGGAGGGCGGGATATAAATAAAATTTGATTTATTTATTTATTATTATTATTATTAATGCTTTGAATCAATAAACAAAAAACTTAAGTAGTAGTAGTACAGGCCAGGCCAGAAACCCTTTATCTTGTTAAAAACTAGGCCTTAGGTAAAGGTAAAGGGACCCCTGACCATTAGGTCCAGTCGTGGCTGACTCTGGGGTTGCGGCGCTCATCTCGCTTTATTGGCCGAGGGAGCCGGCGTACAGCTTCCGGGTCATGTGGCCAGCATGACTAAGCCGCTTCTGGTGAACCAGAGCAGCACACGGAAACGCCATTTACCTTCCCGCTACCTATTTATCTACTTGCACTTGAAAGTACTTTTGAACTGCTAGGTTCGCAGGAGCAGGGGCTGAACAATGGGAGCTCACCTCGTCGCGGGGATTCGAACCGCCAGCCTTCTGATTGGCAAGTCCTAGGCTTTGTGGTTTAACCCACAGCGCCACCCGCATCCTTATTCATCCCAAAAAGAAATTATACAGCTCACAACTCCAGCACTGACGGCAAGTGGTGCCCCAATGTAACGTATTCCAAACTTCTTAGCCTCAGGGAACCCTATGTGCATTGATTGGTCCAATAAAGAGCAATTGAAAGATGGCGGCAGATTCTCAAGGATTACAGGACATCCTTGATTCACGCTCATATTGAGTAACGACTAGGTTTTCTGGGTTTGGTTGTCACCCTGCATAAACGGAGGGCTCATCCACTTTCACTGGGCCCATATTTTGATTGTACTGTGGACAAATTAATTCCCACGAGCCCAAGAGTTCTGTGGCTCTGCTTTGCAAAAATCCGATCTTACCCACTCGATTGAAACTCAGCTATGCAAAATCTGCCTTTCAATCTTTTCCGGGCAATTGTTGAGATCCGATTCAGCCAGGAATGTCAGGTTTTCGCAAGGCACAGCCCCGCAGACTGGACAGTCTCTCCACATAGCCTCGGAGTTTTAAATTCACCAGGCGCATTTTGCACCTGGCTATCGGCCACTTGCGACCAAGTGAGGATGCCCAGGGGCCAGGATGACATCTGACATCTCCAGCATCTGGAGGTGAATGCCTGGGGGTCCCTGGATGTTGATTCGTTTCACAGAAACACATCCTGTAGAATTCTACCTGTTATGTTTTATCTGCCCAAGGAGAATGAATTTCAGGAACCAAAAAGTTGTATTGAAAAACAAGACTTTAGATCTGGCCCAAAAATGGCAACTAGGCGGTTTCGTTTTGGCGACTGTAACCCTGGTTTAAGGAGCCATTTGGCACCTACTGCAGCTTATATATATCAGAAACTCAGAGATATATATAAGCTACAGTAGGTGCCAAATGTCTCCTTAAACCAGGGTTACAGTCGCCAAAACGAAACACCTAGTTTACTCTGGTTTACTCTGAGTGAAACTTAATTGGCTACCACCCTCAGAAAGAAACCTTTCGATGTCAGCAGGTAGTGTCAACCATTGGCTCCCAGTACGTTTCCAAGCACAATGCAAAGTGTTGGTGCTGACCTTTAAAGCCCTAAATGGCCTCGGTCCAGTATACCTGAAGGAGCGTCTCCACCCCCATCGTTCAGCCCGGAAACTGAGATTCAGAACCAAGGGCCTTCTGGCAGTTCCATCATTGCAAGAAGCAAAGCTACAGGGAAACAGGCAGAGGGCCTTCTCGGTAGTGGCGCCCGCCCTGTGGAACGCCCTCCCGTCAGATGTCAAAGAGATAAAAAAACTACCTGACATTTAGAAGACACCTGAAGTTTTTAACGTGTGACATTTTAATGTATTTTTAATCTTTGTTGGAAGCTGCCCAGAGTGGCTGGGGAGACCCAGCCAGATGGGTGGGGTACAAATAAATTATTATTATTATTATTATTATTATTATTATTATTATTATTATTATTATTATTATTATACTAGCAAGCCATCCTGTAGAATTCTATCCGCAATATTTTATCTGCCCAAGGAGAACAAATTTCAGGAAGCAGAAAGTCGTGTTGAAAATACAACTTTCATATATATATGAATATACGCAAAAGAGAAATGGGCCCCAAAAATGATTTTTAAAGATGAACAAGGGAGATACTTGGCAGTGGAGATACAAGTACAAGGAGAAAAACTTTTGATTGTTGGAATCTATGCACCAAATGAAGGCAAATCTGACTTCTTCAAGAGACTTCATGAAACTCTGATGGACTATTTGGATTACAATATGATAATTATGGGAGACATGAACGGTGTGGTCTCTACTAACATGGACAAGGCACAAAGACTAACAGTTACTAAGGAAGGGAGACTTCCTAAGACCTTTTTTGAAATGACGGAAAACATGGACTTGATTGATATATGGAGAACAAGGAACCCTCTGGAGAGAGAGGGAACCTTTTTCTCCCAAGCAATGATGACCTGGACCAGAATTGACCAAATTTGGATTACTAGTGGTATGGCTCCAAAGATTAAGAAGGTAGAAATCTGCCCAAAAACTTGCTCCGACCATAACGCTGTGAAGATGGAGATGAAACTTACAACAACTGGTCAATTTAGATGGAGAATGAATGACACCCTCTTTCGAGATAAGGAGAGCCTTATGAAGGCCCAAAAAACTTTAAAGGACTATTTTGAAATAAATTTGAGGGCTGATGTGGAAAAAAGAGTGATCTGGGACGCAAGCAAAGCTGTGATGCGAGGTTTTTTGATTCAACAAAACTCAATAAAGAGGAAAAAGCAAAATGAGAAAAAAGAAAAGATTTTGGAAAAGATAAAGGAAGGAGAGAAAAAATTAAGAGTAAAACCAAAGTCCCAGGAGATTTTAAGAGAGATTAAGTTATATCAAACACAATACATGGAATTGATGAACCAAGAGATTGAATGGAAGATAAAGCAAATGAAACAAAAGACATTCGAATCGGCAAATAAATGTGGTAAACTTTTGGCATGGCAACTGAAGAAAAGGCAGAAACTAAATACAGTTACAAGCCTAGAAGTGGATGGAAAGAGTATATCTAAACCTAATGAAATTAGAAATTGCTTCTTGAGTTATTTTAAAAAACTTTACACTCAAGGCCCGCAAAATGAAGAAGATATAGATAAATTCCTTGATAAATATGGACTACAAAAAATCTCTCATCAAAGTAAGATGGATCTGAACCAGAGAATAACAGAACAAGAGATAGAGGCTGCCATTCAGAATATGCAACTGGGCAAATCTCCAGGACCAGATGGACTGACTTCTAGATACTACAAATCGCTGAAGGAATGGTTGATTCAACCATTAAAAGAAGTCTGTAATGAGATTCTAGAGGGGAAGAAGGCACCTGAATCGTGGAAAGAAGCATTTATTTCACTCATACCAAAGACAGAGACTGAAAAGACTCAACTGAAGAACTACCGCCCAATATCACTACTTAATGTGGATTACAAAATTTTTGCAGACATTCTGGCAAAAAGATTTAAAAAAGTGCTGATGGAGAAGATTCATAAGGACCAAGCAGGCTTTCTCCCAAAAAGACACCTAGCAGACAATGTAAGGAATATAATAGATATTTTGGAAAAGCTAGAGGTGAATATAAACACTAAAGCAGTATTGATTTTTGTGGACGCGGAGAAAGCCTTTGACAATATTTCTTGGAGCTTTATGATAAAGAATCTTCATGGGATGGGGGTAGGCCAAGGTTTTGAGAATGGTATGGCGGCAATATACTCTGAACAAAAAGCTAAGTTGATTGTAAATAATGTAATAACTGAGGAACTTAAGATAGAAAAAGGAACACGACAGGGGTGCCCAATTTCCCCACTGCTTTTTATTTCAGTTCTGGAGGTGTTGCTGAATATGATTAGGAATGACCAGCAGGTTAAAGGAGTGCAGGTCGGAGCTAAACATTACAAGTTAAGAGCATTTGCAGATGACCTAGTATTGACTTTGCAAGAGCCAAACACTAGTACGAAAAAGGTGCTAGAAATAATCCAACAGTTTGGCCAGGTAGCCGGATTTAAGTTGAATAAACAAAAAACTAAAGTTTTAGGAAAAAATCTAACAGATACGGAAAAGGAGAAATTCCAAGAGGAGACAGGGCTGACGGTGGTCAAGAAGGTGAAATACCTAGGGGTTTATCTGACATCTAAAAATGTGAATCTGTATAAGGATAATTATGAAAAATGTTGGTCAGAAATCAAAAAAGATCTAGAAATATGGTCAAATCTGAAATTGTCAATGTTAGGCCGAATTGCAGTGATTAAAATGAATGTATTGCCTAGAATGTTATTCTTGTTTCAGACCTTGCAGATTCTTGACAAGATGGAATGTTTTAAGAGGTGGCAGAAAGATATCTCGAAATTTGTCTGGCAGGGCAAAAAGCCCAGAATCAAATTTAAAATATTGACAGATGCTAAAGAAAGAGGGGGTTTTGCCCTGCCGGACTTAAAATTGTACTATGAGGCAGCAGCGTTTTGCTGGCTGAAAGAATGGATGCTCCTCGAGAACACAGACATTTTGGATCTGGAAGGTTTTAATAATGCTTTCGGTTGGCATGCATATCTATGGTATGATAAAATCAAGCTGCATAGTGCCTTTAAAAATCACATTGTTAGAAAAGCATTGTTTAATGTTTGGATAAGATATAAAGATCTGTTGGAAAACAAAACCCCTAGATGGGTGTCACCAGTGGAGGCTAAGGCAGTGAAGAAACTCAATATGGAGGTCGGATGGCCGAAGTATTGGGAAATCTTGGAACAGGAGGGAGATAAATGGAAATTACAAAGTTATGAGAAAATGAAGCATAAAATACAATATTGGCTCCAATATCATCAAATAATGGAGTGTTTTAAACAGGACAGGAAAATTGGCTTTCAGGTGGAAAAATCAAAACTAGAGACTGAACTGTTAGAACCCAATACTAAGAATTTATCAAGAATGTATAACTTGCTGCTGAAATGGAATACACAGGACGAAACAGTTAAATCGGTTATGATTAAGTGGGCACAGGATGTTGGACACAACATTATGTCAGCTGATTGGGAATGGTTATGGAACACCGGTATTAAATTCACGGCATGTAATGCCTTAAAGGAAAACATTATGAAAATGGTCTATAGGTGGTACATGACCCCAGTCAAGCTGGCAAAAATTTATCATTTGCCCGATAACAAATGTTGGAAATGTAAAGAGACTGAAGGTACCTTCTATCACCTTTGGTGGACATGCCCGAAGATTAAGGCTTTCTGGGAAATGATCTATAATGAAATGAAAAAGGTACTTAAATGTACTTTTCTTAAAAAACCAGAAGCCTTTCTCTTGGGCATTGTCGGCCAATTGGTGTCAAAGAGGGATAGAACTTTTTTTATGTACGCTACAACAGCAGCAAGAATACTCATCGCAAAGTATTGGAAGACACAAGATCTACCCACTCTGGAAGAATGGCAGATGAAAGTGATGGACTATATGACACTGGCCGAGATGACAGGCAGAATCCGTGACCAAGGAAAAGAGACGGCGGAAGAAGAATGGAGAAAATTTAAAAGTTATCTTAAGGACTATTATAAACTTGATGAATGTTAGAGTGTTGTGGTTTTTAGGAACAAAGGGATACAGTGATATAAGGTCAGAATACAGAGATGACTAAGATGACAGAGGTTGGAAAGCAACAATTGGGAGTTGCTATAAAATTATGGACACTGGGATGCAGAAAGGGGGGGGTAAGGGGAAGTCCCAGAAAAGAGGTTTATGAAAATATGTTATGAAATTATACGTGTATGTATGTCTTTTTAAGTGTTTGTTTGTCCTTTAAAATTTTGTAAAACCAATAAAAATTTTATAAAAAAAATAAAAAATGAAAATACAACTTTCAAGCAGCCAAAATGGCTCCCAAAATGGCAGCTAAGCATCCCTAACCCTGGTTTAAGGAGCCATTCGGCACCTAGCTTATATATTCGAGTTTCTAACACTGCCTAGGCTCCACCTGGCCTGCCTTAACACTCCCTCTTCAAGCCAACCTTTCTCGTATTCGCAAGTCGACTTCCCTGTCCCTGGGAGATGACGACGGAAGAGCTTCTCCAGCATTGATTGGACCCAACTGGAGCTGCAAACCTCATGTGAACATAGCCTAGCACCGCCCACCAGAGACTTACGTTGGGAGATGGCTCCAGCATGTTATCTCCGTGCCAGCCAGAGATGGGCACGAAGGGAACGGTCGCTGGGTTGTAGCCGATCTTCTTGATGTAGGCGCTGACCTCCTTGACGATCTCATCGTAGCGCTTCTCGCTGTATGGCGGCTCCGTGGAGTCCATCTTGTTAATGCCCACGATGAGCTGCTTGACACCCAGGGTGTACGCCAGGAGGGCGTGTTCACGGGTCTGGCCATTTTTGGAGATGCCGGCTTCGAACTCGCCTACCCCAGCAGCCACAATCAAGACGGCGCAGTCGGCCTGCAGGGAAACAAGGCACAGACGCGCTTAGGAGTGTGGCGGTTTTCGCATGACGATTTGCAAAACGTCACAGGAGGATTTCCCCGTTTCATTTTCTCTCCATTTCTCGTTTCTTTCCCCCAATGTTAAGTTCCACGTTTCCACATTGGCTCGCAATTTTTTAAAGAAGTCCTCGTGAAACTTTTATCAGTGTTTAGTAAAATAAAATTTAAAAATAGCATCTAGCATTTTAGTGCAAATGTCTCCCAATACGCACATTTTTTGGCCAAGCAATATACAGCGGTACCTCGGTTTTCGAACGTCTACGTTGATGAACATTTTGGTTTCTGAACGCCGTAAACCCGGAAGTAAATGCTTTGGTTTTCGAACTCGTCTCAGAAGTCGAAAAGGCCACGCAGCTTCCGTATTGAGTTTTCCGTATTTATTGAGGCTTCCATACTGAGTTTTCGAACGTTTTGGAACTCGAACGGTCTTCCAGAACAGATTACGTTTGAAAACCGAGGTAACCACTGTGTTGCATTTTTAAGTACATTTCCCATTTCTAAGCACTGTACAGGCAGTGACCGATTTGCACCGATTTGTATGCAACTGACGCACAACCGGTGCTCGGGCCCCTTTTAGAAAAAAGCAGAGCTGGGCCAGGATGAGGTGGGTTTTTTGCACTCTGCCGACACACACGGGCGCCAGGAACAGAACCCTTGCGCAAAAGGGTCGCCACCTGTACATAAAAACAATCCATAGAAAATGGGAAAATAAAACAATAAAAATCCATCACGAAACCAAACTAAAGGCCTTAAGGCGCCTGCTGGAATAAGGACGTCTTTGTCTTTTGCTGGAAGTTCAACAAGGAGGGGGTCTGCCTAATCTCAGGTGGGAGGGAGTTCCACAGGCCGAGGCTCACTATACTGAATGCACAGCCCATTTCAGCACACATTGTTTGGCTTGCGGACCTGCATTACAAATTTGGAGGGGTGCGAGTTTCAAAAGATGACTGTGTTTCGGTCCATGTACTGTTTTAGAAAGCAGATGGCAGAAGGGGGAGCCACTTGGAGGAAAAGGTAGAATATAACCACAATAAGTAAATAAACTACGTGTCTTGGGATACAGCACCCCCCCCCCGAGATTTCCCAAACAAAACAGGTACATATTGGGCTCCTAATATCCCATCTTCCCTTCCAATATTGTAACTCAACAAGTTCTACGAACTGTTGGCTCGATACCTGAAAACTGATAGTGCCATCTGCTCCTATAAATAGTTGATGGCTCCTTTAGGGAGTTCGTCCTTTTTTACTCCCAGGAAAGCAGGGAGGGGAGAGCACGCTCCAAATGCATTTCTAAGAATTTCTACGGCCCCTTTCCAACGCACAAAGCATGCTAGCTTCGCCATTTGGCCAGCCAAAGCTAGACAGGGTTCCTAGGACTTCCATTTTTAAGAGAATCCAGGTCACACAGTTCTGCTGGCAGGGACCCACGCAGGGAAAAAGGATGTTGGCAATGTGCTGGCGCTCAGGGAACGACCCAAAGGTGCCCCCTGCCCTGAGACAAACAGCCTCCCCTTTCTCACCTGTGAAGTCCCCGTGATCATGTTCTTGATGAAATCCCGGTGCCCGGGGGCGTCAATGATGGTGATGTAGTACTTGGTGGTCTCGAACTTCCAGAGAGAGATGTCGATGGTGATCCCTCGCTCACGCTCAGCCTTCAGCTTGTCCAGCACCCAGGCGTACTTGAAGGAGCCTTTCCCCATCTAACAGGTTGGAGAAAGAGGGGAGAAGTTTTCGTAAGGGCTTTAGCTCAGCTAGTTAGAACACGGTGCTGATGATGCCAAGGTTGCAGGTTCAATCCCCATATGGGACAACTGCATTTTCCATAGATAGATAGATAGATAGATAGATATAATATTTATTCAAAGTTTAAGATTTCAAAAAGAGAAAAGAACAATACAAAATATAAAAAGAATACAACAGTAGCAGAAAAAAAGAAAAAGAAGGTATAAAAATACATTCAATTAAAAAAAAAAATTATAAAAAAGAACAGATTAAACCCTTACATAGCTTTCTTCCTTTACTTATTTCCTTGACCTCCTCACACCTCCCAATTTTGTATTCTAATTCGAATCGTTTTTTCAGCAAATCCTTCCAACCTTATTTTCATTTAAGTAATTTAATTTAAAATAATATAGTTTAACGTCCTCTCTTTCATCACTTTCATCAACTCATTTTTACTTAATCCTTTATCTCATATCTACCAAAACTACCTAATTTTCTTTTTCCAACACCTTTCTAACAGTCCTTAATTTTACAATATTTTTGAAGATATACTTTAATTTTTTTCCAATCTTCTTCTACCGACTCTTCTCCTTGGTCCCGGATTCTGCCAGGGACAACTGCATTTTCCTGCATTGCAGGGGGTTGAACTAGGTGATGCTCAGCTCCCTTCCAACTCTAAAATTTCTATGAAAAATCCAAGTGCAATTAATATTATTATTATTAATATACCCTGCCCATCTGACTGGGCTGCCCCAACCACTCTGGGTAGCTTCCAATATATATATATAAACATAATAAAACATTACACATTAAAAGGCTTTCCTCTACAGAGAATGCTGTTGATGTTGTGATTTATGGGGCAGAGGGGAGGGAACAGTCTGCATCATCATCATCATCATCAATTTTATTTATACCCCGCCCTCCCCGGCCAGAGCCGGGCTCAGGGTGGCTAACACCAATAAAATCACAGTAAAAAAAAAGTGATGGGGGGAAAAAACCCCAATTTAAAATACAGGTTAAAATGCAATTTAAAATGCAGCCTCATTTTAAAATAGCTGCTAGATCAAGACCAGAAGGGGAAGGAAACATAAGGGTCAGACTGAGTCCAAACCAAAGGCCAGGCAGAACAGCTCTGTCTTGCAGGCCCTGCAGAAAGATGTCAAGTCCCACAGGGCCCTAGTCTCTTGTGACAAAGCATTCCACCAAGTCGGGGCCAGTACTGAAAAGGCCCTAGCCCTAGTTGAGACCAATCTAACCACCTTGCAGCTTGGGACCTCCAAAGTGTTGTCATTTGTGGACCTTAAGGTCCTTTGTGGGGCATACCGGGAGAGGCGGTCCCGTAGGTACAAGGGTCCTAGGCCGCATAGGGCTTTAAAGGTCAAAAGGTAAGGTACCCCTGCCCGTACGGGCCAGTCGTGTCCGACTCTAGGGTTGTGCACTCATCTCACTTAAGAGGCCGGGGGCCAGCGCTGTCTGGAGACACTTCCGGGTCACGTGGCCAGCGTGACGAAGCTGCTCTGGCGAGCCAGCACCAGCGCAGCACACGGAAACGCCGTTTACCTTCCCGCTATAAAGCGGTACCTATTTATCTACTTGCACTTAAGGGTGCTTTCGAACTGCTAGGTGGGCAGGAGCTGGGACCGAAAGATGGGAGCTCACCCCGCCGCGGGGATTCGAACCGCCGACCATACGATCGGCAAGTCCTAGGCGCTGAGGTTTTACCCACAGCGCCACCCGCGTCCTTTAAAGGTCAAAACCAGCACCTTAAACCTGACCCTGTACTCCACCGGGAGACAGTGCAGTTGGTAAAGCACTGGATCCCACGGCAAGGACCCCGTAAGGAACCTCGCCGTGGCATTCTGCACCCGCTGGAGTTTCTGGGTCAGCTTCAAGGGCAGCCCCACGTAGAGCGAATTACAGTAGTCAAGCCTGGAGGTGACCATCGCATGGATCACTGTGCCCAGGTCGGGGCGGGAAAGGTAAGGGACCAACTGCTTAATACAGCCACCTTTGCTGTGGCTGCAACCTGAGCCATGGAAAGGGAGGTGTCGAAGGTTACACCCAAGCTCTTGGCAGAATGTGCTGGCACTAATTGAGCGCCCACAAGAGATGGGCATTGATTCCCCCAACCCCTTCCAATTCTTAGGCTCCTGTATCTGTACCTCGGTTCCCGAACACCTCCATTTTGGAACGTTTTGGCTCCCAAACGCTGAAAACCCGGAAGTACCGTATTTTTCGCTCCATAAGACGCACTTTTTCCCTCCTAAAAAGTAAGGGGAAGTGTGTGTGCGTCTTATGGAGCGAGTGCAGGGGGGAGGCAGGCAGGAAAAGCCCCTAAGAGCCGCACACAATCTCCGCAAAGCTCTTGTGGGCTTTTCCCCAGGAGGGAGAAGGGACTGACGCGGCCGGTCAGTCCCTTCTTCCTCCTCGTAGAAAAGCCCACAGGAGCCATGCGCTCCTTAAAGGGTGCGCGGCTCCTGTGGGCTTTTCTGGGAGGTGGGGGAATTGCCATAGACCTGCGCAAACCTAGGGAAGCCGGAGGGGCTTTAGCTGAGTGCAGCCCCTCCGGCCGGGAGAGGCTGCACGAGGCTAAAGAGGAAGCCAAGACAGGGAGCGGGATGGATCCCGCTCGCTGTCTTGGCTTCTTTGCTCTTTGGGGCTGGGGGGGGGGGGGGAGACCCGGGCTTCCCCAGCAGCCCCGAGAAGCTCTGGGAGAAGCGGACAATCAAAAACATATTTTTTTTTCTTTATTTCCCCCTCTAAAAACTAGGTGCGCCTTATGGTCCAGTGCGCCTTATGGAGCAAAAAATACGGTAACTGCTCCGGTTTTGGAATCTTCCAAGCTGTGCCCCCCCCATGACTTTGCAGCCAGCCCATTGGTCCTTGGAACGGATTAAGTTTGAAAACCGAGAGAGAGCAAGCTTCCCAAATTGGTCCCTGGGCCTAGGCAGCGGTTATGGCGGGTTTTTTCAAGCCCCACAATTAGGGAGGGACAGGGAACGCATTTTGAGCACCTTTGCGCCACTGCCATTCTAGGATAGCAAGGGAGGCGTTCATGAAGAGTTCCCATTTTTCTAGAAATAACAGCAGTGCTTAAGAGCTTAAGAAAAGATGGAGGGACCTAGTCTATCACCCTCTTCTGGCAGTGGCCAACCAGAAGCCCGTGTGGTGCCTACAGGACATTTCCTGTAATGCTTTTCTGATCTCTGGCTGCTAAGCTGTTGAAACCTCTTCCGACCTTTGAACCAACAACCTGGGAATGTTGTCAAGTGCTTTCGCCAGCAGGATCAGTTCATGATGAGAGACAACCTACAGGGTCCCCAGCAGTAACCGCCCAGGGTCAAAGGCCGGGTTAGGGTTCCCATGTGCCCTGCATTGCAGAGGACAGCCCTCTATCTCATGGGCAGGCAAACTAAATTTTCTGTTTTACAGTCTAAAATACTCATTTAAACTTCCTTAAAATATCAAGGACTTCCCTTCTCTTTCCATGGTTCATTTTGTTTATCATAAATCCCTGCATATTTTACAAAAACTAAACCATTCATTATTCCATTACTGCATCCAGCAAAACTTATTCACACTGCTGAATTTATCTTAATATTGCCAACGTTTTCAGGTGTACACTGTTTTCCCCCATATATTCAATAAACGTTTTCCAATCTTCTCTAAACGTATGTTCTTCTTGTTCTCTAATTCTATATGTTAAGTCTACAAGCTGTGCATATTCTGTCAGCTTAAGTTGCCATTCTTTTTTTGGTTGGGACCTCGCTCATTTTCCATTTTTGAGCTAACGAAACACAGGCCGCAGTAGTAGAATACATAAATAAACTTTTATGACACCTGGGAATTTCCGTCTGAATTATCCCCAACAAAAAAGGACTCTGTTTCTTTTGGGAAAGGAGTTTTGAACATTTTGAACATTTTTTTTCAATAAACAGCCTCGGTCCAGTGTACCTGAAGGAGCGTCTCCACCCCCATCGTTCTGCCCGGACACTGAGGTCCAGCGCCGAGGGCCTTCTGGTGGTTCCCTCCCTGGCAGAAGTGAGGTTACAGGGAACCAGGCAGAGGGCCTTCTCGGTAGTGGCACCCGTCCTATGGAATGCCCTCCCACCAGATGTCAAAGAGAAAAACAACTACCAGACTTTTAGAAGACATCTGAAGGCAGCCCTATTTAGGGAAGCTTTTAATGTTTAATAGACTATTGTATTTTAATATTCTGTTGGAAGCCGCCTAGAGTGGCTGGGGAAACCCAGCCAGATGGGCGGGGTATATATAATAAATATTATTATTATTATTATTATTATTATTATTATTAATTAGGTATCATTTCCCAATACTCTTTTACCCTTTTACAAATCCAACACTTGTGAAAGTACCTTCCCTCAACTTCTTTGCATCTCCAGTACTTATCTGACTCAGTCTTATACATCTCAGCAAGCCTTAAGTCTTAAATCCTTGATAAATATACTGCAACACAAAATGTTAAGTAGAGGTCTCACACTACCTCTGAGGCTGTCCCCAGGGAGCATAATGTGCCTGTTAGGAGCTATAGAATCATAGAATTGTAGAGTTGGGACCCCCAAAGGTCCTGTAGTCCAACCCCCTTCAAATGCAGGAAACTCCGCTAAAGCATCCATGACAGATGGTCATCTAACCTCTGCTTCAAAACCTCCAGTGGAGGAAAGAAGCTGGAGGTGGAGTTATTCTGTAGCCGTGATAGGAGTCCCTGCGACAGGCATCACACCATACCCGATTAATTAATAAAACTTGCGTTGTTCTCCTAAATCGGATGCCTGTCACCTTTGAGGAATAACCTGCCCAGTTTTCCTGCTGCAGTTAGGCCAGAAAGCTGCATAACGCCACGTTTCCTTCCATTCTCCCCACCAAAACGTCCCTATATTCCAACTCTCTATATGTTCTGTAGCGTTTCATTTCTACAGTGCTTGGAGAGCAATTTGATCCTGCAGTTTATATATCTTCTAAATATTCTGCGCCCCAAGCAGTGCTCAGGAACCAGGATGAACCATATGCACTGAAAATGATTTGCACACATTTGCATATTTTCCATATATCATTATTTTCAGCCCTCTGCAGCACAACACACAACTCTACACCTGTTTAACTATCTGGACCAGAATGCCACAAAGTGGACTTCAGTATCACAAGGTCATTAATAATTTTATTACATAAACAACAACGACAACAACCCCAATTGCCAGAGCAATTAACTGAACCTTGAGGAATCAAACCAGAATAAACCAACATTATTGGGCTGGGAGTGCAACCTTGATTCTGAATACATAGCACCCGTAATAAATAAATAAATAAATAAATAAATAAATAAATAAATACTTTTGCTCAGGGAGTTGCTGGAATTTGTTCCTTGCATTTAGCAGACCCAGTGTGACAGGTGGGTAGAGAAGGACAGATCCTGACCTGCAATTAACAAGGGTTTCCCTTCCAGAGAAGCACCATGACCCTCATCCCACCCTGTACAACCCAATGACGACGACGATTTATCAGGTTGACTAATCAGCCCATCCGGCTCCCGCAGCCGTCAAAATTGGTACATTCCGGCTGAAAAAAATGGACTGCGCCGAAACTTGCTGCATCATGTTACGAGTGTGCGACAAGCCTCTATTTAGCAAAATGCCTTTGCTCCTCTTTTCATCTGCCTATATTCGATTACCCGCAGAGATCGTGGGCCAAAAGAGGAAGAAAAAGGGGGTATTTTCTAGCCTAGCACAGTAACGGCTCTGTTGCAGAACTCGATACATCTCGAATTGGCTGGGCAGAAGGAAAAGTCATATTGTTTAAGGCCACAAAGGATGGGTTTCATTTTTTCAAGAGAAAGCCTTCTGAACTGCTACTATCTTCTGTTCCATAAGCCAAAGGACCCTCTTCCATTACGTTAGCTCTCTAAAACAAAACAAAACCCCAGTTTTAAGCAGCACCTTTGAAAAATCTTACTAGAGCCAGACTCCATTTCCTACCAAAGCAATCGCATGGAAAGGAATACCCTCGCCACACACTGCCTTGCATCAGAAAATGGAGGCTGACAGCACAGAGTCAATTGGCTATTAATAGCAGTTTCACGTCCCTCTGCATATTTCTGCCGTGCCAGCGAAGGTGCCACAAGCCTTGCCTGGCTGATTCAAAGAAACGGCAGCTTATTTTAGAAGATACCAGACCTCGCTGCATCTCGGCAGCTGGTACAGATCTCTTGCAGAGCTGCAGGGTCTAAGTAGAGCTGTTTGCTCAGATATCGATGGGGGGCAGACGACTGTTTGCAGCAATGGCGCGGCGACCACATCTAATGTGTTTTCAAAGCTCCGGCTTCCATTTTTGTATTTTTAAGTATCTAGACCTCATGATGGCACGTTTAAACCTCGTGGCAAAAAGGAAGTCAGAGACATCTACTCGGTGCAAAATCATCTTGTCTGCCCGTGAAGATATTCTCATAGTTTATCTGTTCTATTAATTAAAACATAAATCCTGACCTCTCTTTACAGTGGTGCCTCGCAAGACGAAAATAATTCGTTCAGCGAGTCTTTTCGTCTTGCGATGTTTTTCGTCTTGCGAAGCACGGTCCGTCGCAACTGCGCCTCTTCAAGCGGCTTTAAGAAAAAAGCGCAAGACGTTTTCATTTTGCGAAGCAAGCCCATAGGGAAATTCGTCTAGCGAAGCAACGCAAAACCGAAAAACCCTTTCGTCTAGCGAGTTTTTCGTCTTGCGAGGCATTCGTCTTGCGGGGCACCACTGTATTTGGACAACTAACATTTCATGTGAGACAAATCCCGTTCGTTGTATCAGCTGGCAAAAAAACTGAATTGAAACCTTCGCCCCTCAAATAGTTTAACTGGGGTAAAGGTAAAGGGATCCCTGACCATTAGGTCCAGTTGTGGCCGACTCTGGGATTGCGGCGCTCATCTCGCTTTACTGGCCGAGGGAGCCGGCGTACAGCTTCCAGATCATGTGGCCAGCATGACAAAGCCACTTCTGGCGAACCAGAGCAGCGCACTTCCCGCCAGAGTGGCACCTATTTATCTACTTGTACTTTGAGGTGCTTTCGAACTGCTAGGTTGGCAGAAGAAGAAGAGTTTGGATTTGATATCCCGCTTTATCACTACCCGAAGGAGTCTCAAAGCGGCTAACATTCTCCTTCCCTTCCTCCCCCACAACAAACACCCTGTGAGGTGAGTGGGGCTGAGAGACTTCAAAGAAGTGCGACTAGCCCAAGGTCACCCAGCAGCTGCATGTGGAGGAGCGGAGATGCAAACCTGGGTCACCAGATTATGAGTCTACCGCTCTTAACCACTACACCACACTGGCAGGAGCTGGGACCGAATAATGAGAGCTCACCTCGTTGCGGGGATTCGAACCGCCGACCTTCTGATCAGCAAGTCCTAGGCTCTGTGGTTTAACCCACAGCGCCACCCACATCCCTGGCGTGGGAGCCAATAAAACCAGCCCAAATGGGAACTCTTAAAATGTTTCCAAAAGATGCTCAAATCTACTTTGAAGCATCTCCAAAAGAAGAATGTGCCATAGGTGAGAGGATATCCACACACACCCATACACGGAAAGGCTTGAGATAATCATGAACCAATTGTCCCTGCCCTTATTAGGTTGCCAGACATATCAGAACCCCACAGGTATGATAAAGGGATTATATCGAATAAGCATGAAAGCACCGTACGAAAAAGTTGGAATAGTTAAACAGAGAGGGAGCTTGACGTGGATGTAAACAACCAAGGAGGGTGCACTGAGAATGCAGCAATGGGATGGGTGATGAAATAAACACACACAAAATGGAACAATAGCTTAGGATACTATTCTCAGTGCTTGGGAAGGTGAAAGTGAGTCAGGAAAGCCGCAGTGCTGTTTGACACTTGTGCATTTTGTTCCATGTTAAGCCCTTTGGTCCCAATGGTTCAGGGACCAAAGGCAATTTGCAAATGATCTATGGGCCCATCGACATTAAGGAATCTGCCCTTGGAAATAATATTCCCAGTATATTTGAGGGAACAGTCAAGAAGGTGTCATTAAAAGAGAATTCACTGTGATCCCGCTCTTGGTTCTTATATAAGGAGTCAGGATATGCGGCTGTGGGCAGTAACAGGCGTCGTCGTGAAATGGCGTCGCTCTTTCCTAAAGAGGAATTTTTTTGGGCCTCTTTGGTGCAAAACTAGCCATTGCAAAAGCAGCAAGAAAAGAAACAAGGCCTGTTCATAAATATGTTGTCATCCCGCTTCCAAAATACATGGATAATTAAATAACCATGCACCAACAGGGGAAAGTATTCTATGATCCACTTAAAATATGCAGAGTGCTGGACTTTCCACACGCTGGCCTATTCTGCATAATTTATTCTGCTTCTAGGAAGGAACGGGGACATTGGTCCCTGAGCTCTAAAAGATGTCTCAATCCACTCCCTCAAACCGCTAAGATCTTTGCAGTGCATAGATTATTTCAATGCCTGTCTTAAGGGCTGAAAACTTGCTAAGTTGTTGTAACAAAGAAGAGAAAACACAGCTGAATTTTGTTGAATTTACAGCCCACCATCAAGCTCCGTTCTCGCACGGTGCAATCAGAGATTAATGATCTGCTTTGTTTTGATGGTCGCCTCCCTATTTGTTACCTGCAAAGGTAGGAAATAGATGGGAAGGGGGTGTCTGGGAGGAACAGGGAATGAGCTTCCTGCAGTACCCTCACCACCCAGGTGAGAATCAGGGCAAAAAGTGCCCTCTTTTCCACCAGTCCCTGCCCCACAGACAAACACCTTGCAAATCCCTTTGGGGATCCCGATCTCTTGCCCATACAGCTCAGGTAACCCAGCAGGCAATTTATAGTTCTAACTCTGACTGGCCTTACGATAACCTTGCAAAGTAGGCCAACTGAGCCTCGCACGGTTTACATTTTTTGCTAGAAGCCCCCACGATCTACCAAAGAACTGTAAATTTATAGCACAGGAGTGCATAGTCAGGAACTCATGAGGCAGCCATGCGGATATCGTTGGGACCACAGCTCCCATTACACCTTGCTGCCTGGGGCTTCTGGGAGTTGTAGTCCCAACAACATCTAAAGTGGTGATGCCAAACTTGGCCCTCCAGCTGTTTTGGGACTACAACTCCCATCATCCCTAGCTAACAGGACCAGTGGTCAGGGATGATGGGAATTGTAGTCCCAAAACAGCTGGAGGGCCAAGTTTGGCTATCACTGATCTAAAGGGTTGCAAGTTCCCCAACCAGGCACTGCCATTTTCACTGCATCCTCTTGCTCTAAGAGCCCAAGGAGGGGGCCTTGCAAGATGGTCCAATGAGGGAAACGTTTATCTATTTTTTTGCCAGAACTTTGGCAACCAGCAAGCAATAGGAATTTGGCCAGGACAGTGTCCCTGATAGCCCATGCACTGCGCCCCCCCCAGCCCAAACCTGAAATTCACCTGAGTTATTCATTATGATTATTTACATAGCACTATGAACAGGCATGTCATTCTACCAAGTATGAGGACAGAGGTATTAGCAGGGCAAGAAGCTGTGTTATCCTGAGTCACAGAATAACAGAAATGTAGAGTTGGAAGGGACGTGGGTGGCGCTGTGGGTTAAACCACAGAGCCTAGGACTTGCCGATCAGAAGGTCAGCGGTTCGAATCCCCGTGACGGGGTGAGCTCCCGTTGCTCGGTCCCTGCTCCTGCCAACCTAGCAGTTCCAAAGCACCTCAAAGTGCAAGTAGATAAATAGGTACGGCTCTGGCGGGAAGGTAAATGGTGTTTCCGTGCACTGCTCTGGTTCGCCAGAAGCGGCTTAGTCATGCTGGCCACATGACCTGGAAACTGTACGCCGGCTCCCTTGGCCAGTAAAGCGAGATGAGCGCCGCAACCCCAGAGTCAGCCACGACTGAACCTAATGGTCAGGGGTCCCTTTACCTTTACGAACAGGCATGGCATTCTACCAAGTATGAGGACAGAGGTATTAGCAGTGCAAGAAGCTGCATTATGCTGAGTCACAGAATAACAGAAATGTAGAGTTGGAAGGGAACCCAAGGGTCATCTAGTCCACCCCCCAGCAATGCAGGAATCTCAGCTAAAGCATCCAGGACAGATGTCCATTCAACCTCTGCTTAAAAACCTCCAAGGAGCGTCCACAGCCTCCCGAGGGAGACCGTTCTACTGTTGAACAGCTCTTACTGTCAGAAAGCTCTTCCTGATGTTTAGTCGGAGTCAGACCCCTAATCCATCTATCTCAGTACTGTCTACCCTGGCAGGCAGCATCTCTCCAGAGTTTCAGATCGGGAGCCTTTTCCCGCATTTATCTGGAGAGGCCAAGGACTGAACCTCTGTTCCTTCTGCATGCCGAGCAGACGCTCTACCGCTGAGCTAGCCCCCTTCCTAAGAAGCTGCCTTATATTGACTCAAACCAAAGACCCACCGGACTCAATATTGTCTACACGGGCTGGCAGCAGCTCCAATTTCAACTTGACACTGGGAAAGGCAACAGAAGAGTGGTGAAAGGGACGGAGGAACAGGTAAACAGAGTAAGAATATGCGTTTGTTCCAGGTGCATGAGCTGGCAGAGGGTGGGGAGAATTAAGAGAAGCAGGCATCCATCTTTCCTGGTTTAAGCCCATAAATAGGACACACAAGCAGCTTGGATGCACTCGTGCGGTCTGTCTTACTATAGGGATACGGAAGGACAGGGCAGAGGGGGGTTCCCTCTCACTGACCCCCTCCTCCTGGAGAAGGGAGAGGGAGACTGTAGGTAGAGAAGGTTCAGAAGGGGATTTCCTTCTTCCTTCATTTCATTTCATCTCTCCTCCCCTATAACCCCTCACCTGACGCTCCCATTTTAAAGATGCATCACTGAGGCTAAAATGACACGCCCCGGGCATCACAATTTATCCGTGGGCTCAGATCAAACGCTGACTCCCTTCCTTCCCGCTACAGAACATCGCCAATGGATAAAGGATACTACTTTTGGCAACAGAAAACGAAAGGAGTCCTGTGATAAAGGAATCAGCGAAACTCAAACATATCCACATAACCTGTTTCTTGAGCATCGGTCCTCAACGATTTGCACTTAAGTCAGCAGGGAGGTTTTACGATGCTGGCTGTTTACTGAGTATCCATTCTGAATTGGGAACTCAATTCCCAGCCTCTTCAGGCGGGGCTGCAAAAACAGAATTCTGACTCAAAACCTGTCAGTCAGTGTGTAGACAATCCTGATCTAGGTAGACCAATGGGCTGACTCAGCAAAAAGCACCCTAAACATACCATCTACTAGAGAATTATCACGCAACCATGTTGGTCCATTGGGAAGGGAACTCAAAACTTGGGAGAGAGCAATTTGTGATTCCTTTATGAAGGCCAAGTTGGGAGTCCCGATGTTCTAGACAAGCTTTTTTCCGGAGCCGTTTTTTAAGACTGGATGTTAAGCGAAGCAAAATAAAGAGGGTCAGGGGAGAGAAGAAGGTGGGTGCAATGGAACGAGTCAAGGAGGATGCTTTGTTTATAAGAAGCGGCCATCTCTCCATCTGAGGGTTGTGCAACAGAGGTTTCTGGTGGCCTAGGGTCATTGTCCTGGGTCCAAGGTATGCTTTTTAGGAAAGCAGGGGAAAGAGTGCAGTGGATACCAGTCTGGCCAAGCAACTAGACAGCTAAGACCCCCAATTCTTGGGTATTAGAAAACAGCCAGTGTAGTGAAATGGTTCAGAATGTTGCACCCTGGGAGACCAGGGTTCAACTCTGCTCTCAGTCATGAACTTCACTGGGTGATCTCGAGACAGCCTAGCCTACCTCAAAGGGGTGTTATGAAGACAAAGGTGGATTGAGGGACGATCATATAAGCTGGGTTGAGCAAATTGGGCGGCAGGAAGACGGATATTAAGGTAATAACTAATAACAAACTACAGATTCAGTCAACAAGAAGAACTAGAGCTGGTTCTGACGTTATGTTGTGAAAGGTTCCCCACCATTCTGCCCCCTCCCCCCCGGAAGTATCTCAAGTGGGGACCATTAGAAAATGAGTTTAGGAAGGAAACACATCCACTCACTTAAGTTAAGATAGCCCTCTGGAGTGACCAGTTGTCTTGCAGGACTTAGGCAAAGTAAACTGCCCCACTTTTTGAGGGTCTGCTACAGAATTTTCAGCACAGCTCGTGTCCTCTGGCTCTTCTGGCTTAAGTCTGAAGTGTAGCTATGCCCTAATTCAGACTATACAGGCCTATATTTATTTGGCGCAGCTACCAAAGACTGTAACGGGCTCTGCCTCCTCTTGCCCTCAAAGGACAGCTGAGCCTAAGACAAAGATGGGGACCAGATATTTCCAGGAATTGCTGTAGCTCAGTGGAACAGCACTGGCTTCTCACGCAGAAGGCCCCTGATTCAAATCCTGCCAGAGCGGGGAAAGAACCCCTGCCTCAAGCCCTAGATAATACTGATCTAAACAGACAAGGTATTTATTCGGCACGATTTGTCCCTAAGTTGCTTGACCACATCCACAACATCCTTTAACAGCCATGGCTTCCCTCAAGGAATCCTGGGAAATGTAGCCTGCACACGGCGCTGGGAACTATAGCTCTGTGGAGGATCTCCTAACCACCCTCAGCAATCGTAACAGGCAATACCAGGAACGTGCAAAACAGCAACTCTGGGCATGTGCAGAATGCATTCCCACCCCTCCAATGAGCAACTATAGTTCACTCTCTCTAAAGTAACGGCAGCCAGAATTTCCAGGTCAGGGAGCGCGACAGCAGACACAGGTCACTGCCCCAGAACTGAGTTGGAGATCTGCTTATTGTTAAGGGTGCTGGGAATTGTAGTTTTCTATATCGGTAAACTACAGTTCCCAAGATTCTTGTGGAGGGAGGTGTCCACAGATGAGCGTTTTGTTCAAGAGCAGGGTCTGACTGGTCACCTAAAGGAAAGGGGGGAATTATATTGGAAAGCAATCTCGCAGGCTTCTCCCTGGCTCTCAGTAGTAGTAGAGGCCTTGTGCATCGCAGCTATTTCATCCTTTTAACTGGTGATACCGGAGATTGAAATTAGGGGATTCTGAACCCAAAGCACACGGTCTATACTACTGAGCACCGAGCTGACGCACTGTGCTGTGTTATTGGGCAAGTTAATCAGGGCGTAGGTGGAGAGCAGTGATTGGAAGATTCTGCATTTCAACAGACCTAAACTTAAACCTTCTGGCCTTTGATTGGGCTGACACTGGGTGCAGAATTTCATGGCTTCATTTGCAAAAAAAAAAAAAAAGCCCTACTCTGTATAGGTGCAAAAAATAAGTTTGAAAGTTGGGGCGGGGACCTGATTTGAAACTGATCTTTAGAGTCCTACACAGCTCTTTTCCTGATACCCCTCCCTCAAACAGAATGAATAATAAAAAAGTAAAGAAATGTACATTAAACTATGCAAAATAATTTTGCAATTCGGCACAATTCACAATTTTGCTGCTTTTGGTGCAAAGTTGAGGTTTCCTAGGCAAAGTTTTCCCCTTCGTTATTATTATTATTTAAGAGTTGAGGTTTATTACTATTATTATTATATATTCAGGGGTGGCAGTTTTGCCAAAAGAGCACATTATCACAAGCATTAGCCTCAGAAGAAAACAAACAAACATGGTTTCCAACCAACATTGCTCACGCAGAGAAAAGGGAACCTGGGACCACAAACTGAAATGCCACCAGCACAAATGCGCTACATGTTCAGGTGTGGCCAGGTAGCAACGCCAAAGGAAGATGGGAGGGGAAGCGGTTTACTGTTGCGGGGGCTTTCCATTGTCACCCCCTTCCCTGTTTGGGCCTATCTTGTTCGGATAACGAATCGGAAAGTTGCGAGGGGAGGCAGGCCAGGGAAATATATTGTGGTATCGTGGTGGAAGTCAGAAAAGGAACCTATGAAAAAGCACGGGAGAAAATACATAGCAAATATTCTTCTAGACGTGGGAAGCGGCAGGCGACGACTGCTCCTATTCCATCTCGTACTCTAGTTCCAGAGAGAGAGAAAAGGAAGGGCAAACTTGAAGGTCAAATTGTACGCATGTGTGCCTTTTGAGCCTTACCTCCGCGGCTTCCTTCTCAAATTTCTCAATGGTCCTTTTGTCGATGCCCCCACATTTGTAGATGAGGTGGCCGGTGGTGGTGGATTTCCCGGAGTCCACATGTCCTATGACAACAATGTTGATATGGGTCTTCTCCTTCCCCATCTTTCCTCTCCTCGGGATCTGTGATCAGCAGGCCTGCGCTTGCGGAGGGATGGAGAGCTCAGCAGCGGCTGTGACCGGGCGAGGCGGCTGCTGCAAAGAACAGTGCGAGAGAGGAGGAGATCAGGAGTGTCGCCAGGAGCAACAGGAGCACAACACAACAGCCAGACACGCAACTGCCACAGAGCCTTTTCCAGCCCCAGGGTGTGTGTGTGTGTGTGTGTTTGCGTCTTTGTCTGGGGTTTCCTGTCGCAAAGTTAAGCCTGTGCTTTAGCCCATCAGATCTTTCGCTGGATAAACAGCAGGCAGAATGTAGGCCAGACAGGAGGAGGATTTTCTGTCTGCCATGGGAGAAATCCCACCCCGACTCTAGCTGGGAAAAGGAACCCGTTTTTTGTTTTGTTTGTGTTTTTTCCTTCTGGGTCCACCCCACTGACACCAACAGCAACCCCGTTGTGCTGCAAGCCAGAGATGCCTGTGCAATCTCCTCCTCGCCCCAAAATTGCCTTTTTTTAGAACTGGTAGCCTCTCCTAAAAACCGCTTTCCCAAATAAGCGATGTTTGGTTCCGCCACTCTTGCGCACAAAGTGTGCTTTCATTCCCACGCACCCCAGGTATATAATAATTGCAAGAACTCCTTCATTGCACCTAATCCCGTGGACTACGCTTTCCTAAGCGACGTAAATTATCTCTTTCAGCTTCTGCCTTCTGGAAGAAGGTATAGGGTTATAAAGACCAGGACTAGCCGCCTGAGAAACAGCTTCTAATGCAACCCAAATGCAATTTTAAACGCAGTATAAGGAGTCTCTATAATATATTGTATTTTAAAATGGGGTTTCGGAATTTTTAGCGGTTTTTGAATGTCTTATGTTGATTTTTCAATTTCATTGTTCTGTATGGGACAACGACAATAAAGATATCGTATCGAATGCAGAGAGGTTTTCCTCCGTACGGGCATTCAGATCCACCTCAGGAAATTTCCCAGTAAGCTCATCTTCGGAAAGGACAATATGGTGCCCACAAATGGAAAGAGCCAGAAATAGCTGTTTAGTGTGCTTCCCTAGAGCGGCTAAACTGGAATCTGGCTGTGCGTGGAAGGATCAAGCGGTAAAGGGGGGGGGTGGGAAGGGGGGAGGGAGAGCTCAGCTTTCCCCCATAACACCAAGAGGTAGCAGAGGCAGATCTGGAAATCTTAGGTCAATAGAAGCCAAGAAGCCTGCGTTTTCCGCTTTCGAAACCTTTACACAAAGCTGCGCTCCATCCTTCCAAAATAAAAGATAAAATAAAAGCCTGATTTTCAGACACTCTTGCTCCTGTGCTGGGGGGGGGGGGTGAAATCCACCTGCCTCTCTCGCTGTATCAAAATGTACCCCAAATGCACAGGGAGGAGGAGGGGCTATAATTTGGGAATATGGACTCTTTTTGCAAGCAGGCTCTGCAAATCGCACAGCCTCGGCTCGCCCAAGTTGCAAAATGTATCTCCGTGCATAAGCCACCATATCTGGTTCTAGAAGCCTCTATGTTCATGCAACATAAAACCCCCAGCCATTTTCTGCTGCTCATTTCTGTCAAGCGGAGCACGGATCATTCTATAGATCTCCAGCTTTTGGGTTGCGATGGGGAGGGATGGGGGGGGAAGGGGGTGTATCTGAAGGTTGTCCCTGCCACTCTTTTGTCACACGCCACCCACATGAGGGATTGGATCAGCTAGGAAGGCATGCCAGCTCTCAGCCACATCATCCCCCCCCCACCCGCCTTTTGCAAGGGGTTATTTTTAAAACCGAATGACCCAACCTATCTCAGATCCCCTGCGGAGCTAAAAACGCCGCGCAAATCCCTGCAGAGCTGAAACGAAATAAATTCTGAGAAAACGCAATGCAAACCTGCTGCAACCCCCCCTCTCTCTCTCTTTCCTTTCGCTGATTCCCGCCCCCCCCACCAAAACACCCCCCCCACCTAATTTTCAAAAAAATCTAGGGTAATTATTATCATGACTATTTGCAAATCGTATAATCTGGCCAGGGATATGGTGGCAAGGTCAACCGGTGCGACGCAGGGAGGGCTTTTGCTCCGCTCTCTCCAAGCCCCCACCTCTAAAAAAGGGGGGTTCGATTTCTAAATGCGAAGAAGGCCTTAAGTGTGTAGGAGGGAGGGGGCGTCGACACAAGACAATAAAACCGGGCGGGGGGGCGCGGGTTGGAATGACTGTGCAAGTTAGAGACCTGATTGGAAACAAGAGAAAACAGGATCCGGACCCCAGCAAAGCGATTCCCCCCCCCGCCCAGGAGTCCGATCCACAGGCCGGTTCTGCCGGAACGCCCGCTTGGGTCGCGGATGCTCCTGGCCGGCTTAACTGCCTTAGGGGTCGCGCGCCCTGGAACCCGCGCGCGCGCTCTCCCGGACCCGCTTCCACAATATCACCTGCGCAACTTGAAGGGGTGGAAATGGGTTTTTTCCGGGGGGGGGGGGGAATTACAGATAAGAGACGATTCCAGACGGGAGATTGCAACAGGGAAGGGTTGGGTGGGAAAGCGCAATTTTGCAAAAAGCCATCGCCGCCTCGCCAAACAAATAAAACGCCCGTTATTATTGCTCTTCCTTTGCAAAAAAAAAATAAGCCTTCCCCCCCTTTTTTTTGCAAAACGTTCAAAGCACCAACATTCCCCCCCCCCAGCTTCAGTATTATTATTTTTCAAGGCTGCAGCCCACACTTTCCTCGCTGCACCTGTTCCAGCCCCCTCCCCATTTTTGCAAAGGTATCCCCCCCCCAAAAAAAGAAATAAATAAAAATGGAAGGAGGGGGGTTGGAAATAATGGTGCGCTGTCCTTCGGCAGCAAAGCAAGCTTTCAAGACGCTCTTACCGGCAGCTGTGGTCTCAGACAGCAGAGGCTGCCAGCTTCGGCTCGGGCGGCTTTATTTCCCCGGGAGGGGGTCCACCTATTGACGGCGACGGCGCAATGCAGTCACCCCCCCTCCTCCTCCTCCTCCGGCGGCTGCTGCTGCTCTTCCCCCCTCCCCTCCGCACTACAGCATTGCGGTACAGAGAGCCGGAGAAGGGAGAGGGCGGAGGGTGATGGATGGAGGAAAAAGGAGGAGGAGGGACGAGAGGGAAGAGGCTGCGGGGGAGGGAGGAGGGGATGAAGCAGGTGGAAGGATGGATGGATAGATGGAGAAAGGAAAAGGTGGAGGGAGAAGGAGAAAGAGGGATGGAGAGGAATAAATGCGGGAACAGGGCGTGATATGGAGCAGCGTTAGGACGCGCCTCCAGTTTGTTATGATTCATCCCCGTTACCATTGCTCCTTCTGATCTGGTGACGTTTTTTTCCTCATCTTCCACTTAGGGATCGCTCCCCACGAAGCGATTTCACGGTGACAAAGCCATTCCATACAACATATATAAAATAAGCACAATCCCACACGCAGAATGATTTCATACAGGGAAAGCTATGAAAACAAACGCAATCCACGTGTAGCAAGAATTCAAAATGATAGGAAAAGCTGAAAGCACACGCAAGTACAGTGGTACCTCGGGTTACATACGCTTCAGGTTACAGATGCTTCAGGTTACAGACTCCGCTGACCCAGAAATAGTACCTCGGGTTAAGAACTTTGCTTCAGGATGAGAACAGAAATGGTGCTCTGGCGGCACGGCAGCAGCAGGAGGCCTCATTAGCTAAAGTGGTGCTTCAGGTTAAGAACAGTTTCAGGTTAAGAACAAACCTCCGGAACGAATTAAGCACTTACCCCGAGGTACCACTGTATATATGTAAAGGTAAAGGGACCCCTGACCATTAGGCCCAGTCATGACTGACTCTGGGGTTGCGGTGCTCATCTCGCTTTATTGGCCGAGGGAGCCGGCACACAGCTTCCGGGTCATGTGGCCAGCATGACTAAGCCACTTCTGGCGAACCAGAGCAGTGCATGGAAACGCCGTTTACCTTCCCGCCGGAGCGGTACCTATTTATCTACTTGCACTTTGACGTGCTTTCGAACTGCTAGGTTGGCAGGAGCAATGGGAGCTCACCCCGTCGTGGGGATTCGAACCTCCGACCTTCTGATCAGCAAGTCCTAGGCTCTGTGATTTAACCCACAGCGCCACATGCGTCCCAAGTATATATGTAGCGAGAGTTTAAAACGATTTCATACACAAAAACTGAAAACAATCACAATTCCATGTCTGGCAAGAATTTGAAATGATTTCGCGTAGGAAAACAATGCAAAACACACACGTTGACATAAACAATTAGAATCAGTGCCATTCATACAAACAATTCAAAACCATTTCATGTGTAAAAACATGTTCAATAAAAATACAGGCTGGAACAGAGGTTATAGTAGTACCATCCCACAAAGGTGAATGTTGGATCTTTCAGGAGAGACAAAATAAAGAGCAAAAAGTGAACAGCTCAGTCCATAGAGCAGGAGGCCCATAATCTCAGGGCTGTGAGTTCGAGCCTCACGTTGGGCAAAAAGATTCCTGCACTGCAGGGGGTTGGACTAGATGACCCTCGGGGACCCCTTCCATCTTGACAATTCTGTGATTCTAAGTCCTTTTTCCTCCGTGAAGCATGTAGAATTCACTCTCCGTGATGGCGACCAACTCAGATGGCTTTTAAAGAGAGGATGAGATCAATTCACGGAGGAGGAAGGTATGAACCACAACGGCTGTGCGTTCTTCTTCCTTCACTGCTGCAGGCCTGGTATGCCTCTGAACAGCGGTTGCTTTGAACCCAGGGCCTTCCTTCTGCATGCAGGACAGATGCACCTCCACTGAGCTATGGCCCTCTCCCAACACATTCAGTTTCTCCAACCTTTCCTTATAGGGCTAGTTCCCCACAGAACCTGACTGCCTTCATTGCCCTCCCCTGAACTCATTCCAACTTTTCTATAGTCTTCTCGGACAGCAGGACTTTGATTAGGTTGGAGTAATCTGACCGTAAACTTTGGTTCTATTCATTCAGCCTAAAATTGCATTAACCTTTTATTTTTATTTTTTGCAGTTCCATCACCCCGATGACTCACGTTCCGCTTCTAATCAGCAGAACCACATATGGAAGACTAAGGGTAGAGATCTTTCCAGATTATTTTTCACATAAGGAACAGGTGACATGCACATATCAAGAATTTAAATCGAAGTGGTCAACATGGCACAGTCAAAATAGATCACAACTCCCGTAATCCTGGACCATTTGCTATACTGGCTTGGTCCGACGAGAGTTTCCGCCCAGCAATGTCTGAAGGACTCCATAAGGAATATCCCTGACTCAGATAAATTTACAGTGGTACCTCGGGTTACATACGCTTCAGGTTACATCCGCTTCAGGTTACACACTCCACTAACCCAGAAATAGTGCTTCAGGTTAAGAACTTTGCTTCAGGATAAGAACAGAAATCGGGCTCTGGTGGCGCGGCGGCAGCAGGAGGCCCCATTAGCTAAAGTGCTGCTTCAGGTTAAGAACAGTTTCAGGCTAAGAACGGACCTCCAGAACGAATTAAGTACTGTAATGGCATGTGGAATTCATTTTTACAGTGTTTGGGTTTGTAATTACGGTCATACATAACATTTATCATCCCCCAAAAATCTGGATTTCACTGAAATCCATATCATATTATATGTCCATCTTATATGTACTAAGAGTGAACTCATTTTTAATCAAACAGCAACAGCTCAGTCAGTAGTGTGTGAGACTTTTCATCTCAGATCGTGGGTTCGAGTTCCATGTTGGGCAAGAGATTCCTGCGGCGGGTTGGACTAGATGACCCCTAAGGTCCCTTCCAACTCTACAGTTCTAGGATTCTACGCAATTGTGGTGAGCTAACAGCAGGCTGTGCAGGGGATCTCAAAGTCTGCAGATGCACAAAAAAGGGTGAGGGAATAATGAATTTAAAATTAAACACAGAGAGAGAGAGAGCAAAGCATGTTTACTGACCACAGTTTCCAAAATGGTTTAGCAATCGAGCCCTCTTCCCAGGGAACTCCGGGAATTGTAGCTCTATGAGGGGAATAGGGCACCTCCTAAGAGAGTGTCTGCGGTCAGCGCTGGCTCCCGGCCTATAGAGTGAGATGAGCGCACAACCCTAGAGTCTGGCAAGACCGGCCCATACGGGCAGGGGTACCTTTACCTTTACCTTTACGAGCTTTCAGCACCCTGAAGAAACTACACTTCCCAGAATGCTTTGGGGGAGCCATGCCTGCTTAAAGTCATATGACATTGATCTATGTCTAGATTCAGCCCATTAAATCATTTACATAGTGCCATCATTGTAGCTGGTGCTTTAAAGAACAGCATAAATAAAAAAGATGATGAAAGAAAGAAAGAAAGAAAGAAAGAAAGAAAGAAAGAAAGAAAGAAAGAAAGAAAGAAGGGGCTGGACTGGGGTTCACCCTCTTTGAGCTCACAATTTAAATAGAACTGGAACAAAAGTGTTTCTCAAATTGAAAATCCAACATCATTTCCTAATTTGGCCTTAAAGCCAAAGACCATGTTTTTTGGATTGTGTTTTTGAACTCCACCTTTGAGTGAAAACATTTAATATCTTAAGTGCTGAATTGTACAGAACTTACAGAACTCATGCACATTTTTTTTTAAAAAATGAGCTAGTTGTACTCAGACCAAACTCACTGAAGTTAGTGGACATGACTAACCTAGGTGCACTCATTTCAGTGGGGCTACTCTGAGTACAACAACACCTCCAAAAATCCAGTATTATCTATAACCAGGAATGTTGACATTTTCATTCAGATTTGGAGAACATAAAAAAAAACCCTACATCTTAGTGAGTATCGTTGCTTTCTGCCTCTGAATATAGATGCAAACGCACCTGTTAAATGTACGTACAAAAGAGCCCAAGGGAAAACATTGCACTGCCAAGAAGAAGTTTAAACACGTGCGTTGTCCAAGATCGCTAGCAGGACTGAATCAGACCCACACAGCCCTTCCTCTTGTTTTAACAATGAAACACTGCCTGACAGCCTTGACAGTGCTATAAATAGCAGAGAACACAGTTAAAATGCAGCCCTCAGACCAGATTAATCTGGACCGGTTGGAGCTGTGTGATACTCTTTCCTTTTTAATCAAATGTTTCTGGATCATTCATGCAAGTGCTGGCCACCCCAACCCCGTGTCGAGACAGTCTTGAATGTTATTTTTAGCATACCCTCATCTCTGCCCTTCTCTGTCTGGTGCTGGGCAGTTCCACGGGGCAGCTGCTGCAGAGAGCACTGGAGTCTTGTCGTTTTTTATGTTGCTACAGAAATACACAGTGTGAGATTGCCAGAGAGAAGGAAAGGACCGACTTCTTATTCTCTTCATTCCTGCTCATCCTGACTGGTGAAAGCCAGCCAGGAGGGGTTGGTCAGAAGGGTCCAGGCCGTAGGGGTCAGCAAACTTTTTCAGCAGGGGGCCGGTCCATTGTCCCTTGGACCTTGTGGGGGGTCGGACTATATTGGGGGGGTGAACGAATTCCTTTGCCCCACAAATAACCCAGAGGTGCATTTTAAATAAAGGCACACATTCTACTCATGTAAAAACACCCGGCAGGCCCCACAAATAACCCAGAGAGGCATTTTAAATACAGTGGTACCTCTGGTTGCAAACAGGATCCGTTTCGGAGGCCCATTGGCAACATGAAAAGAACGCAACCCACAGCGGTGCATCTGCGCAGACACAACTTGCGATTCGCCGCTTCTGCACATGCGCGTGGTGTCATTGTGCGTGTCTGCGCATGCGCAAGCGGCGAAACCCGGAAGTAACCCTTTCTGGTACTTCCGGGTCGTAACCTGAAAGAATGTAACATGAAGTGGATGTAACATGAGGTATGAGAGTAAAGGACACTGTTATGTACTGAGTTGAATAGGATCCAAATGCAGCAGTCTGATTGGTCCGCAGGAGCCACCCAATCCAGCTCCAGGTGGAAGTGAATCTGCAACCTGATTGGCCTACAGGAGAATCCCCGAATTAGCCAATCATGTGGGGCCCATTGTGTAAATAATGTACGTATATAAAGCAGACATTCTGGGGGAACTTCCATTCCTCCTCACCACTATGAGCTGAATAAAGAGCATGAAATCCACTCTCGACTCCGAGTTATATTTCAGACACATTCTACTCATGTAAAAACACGCTGATTCCCGGACCGTCCGTAGGCCAGATTTAGAAGGCGATTGGGCCAGATCTGGCCCCCGGGCCTTAGTTTGCCTACCCATGGTCTACTCTAGGGCATGATGAATGCATCTTCCTGTGGGTGGGGGGGTTGGACTTGATGACCCTTGGGGTCACAACTCTACAATTCTATGATTCCTGTACTGGCTGCCCTTAAACAGGCAGTAGTGTGCTCACTCCCGAAGAGAGCCACCTCAAATCCTCTGGTTTATAACAATTACCACCTGGTCGCAAATTTCCCTTTATTCGGTAAGGTGGCGAAGAGGGCAGTGACTGAGCAATTCCAGGAGTTCCTGAAGGGTATATGAGAAAATTACGTGGGCTCATTTCTACCATATTGGCTTGAATATAAGCCTCACTCCCCCCCCCCCCAAATTCCGACCGTCAAAAGTTAAAGTGCGGCTTAAATTCGCAAAAAATACAAAAACGAGCTTTGACAATACCGCTGCTGAAACAGACATGCTGTAAAACGGAACGCACAAAAAAAGTTTTGTTGCCGATTTGCCAGCTTAGGACTGTTCATTTGCCATTTGCGAGCTGGTGTGCCTGCGGAATTGTAGCAACTGAAGAGCGGTTTGCGATTTTAGCAATTGTATAGTAAGTTTTGCGGGCTTCCAAGATCAAAGACTTAAATTGGCTCGGAGTTACAATTCTACCAACCATAGCGATTTTCAGCCTGTAACCCAATTTTAAGGGAGCAGCTTATATTCAGGTATTGTCTTTTTTCCCCCCTTGAATTTTAAAGGTGCAGCTTATTTGCAGGTACAGCTTATATTCGGGTCAATATGGCACATTGGACTCCAGAAATCTAGGGGTGGAGTTCATTGTCCACAAGTGCTATGGGAGGGGAAGAAGAGAGGGGAATTCTGGAATATTTGGAGTGGCTGAAATCTCTGTGCTTTGCTGATGCCCTCAAACTGGAGTCAGGGATTTAAAAATAAACCCTGATGTGCAAGGGACAGCCAGGAAAACTCGAGGCAGCTGGGTGCTATATTTAATGCCGGCTGCCTCTCCCCTATCAAGTTACCTTGTCGCTGGTGCAGGGTGTTTTAAACTGCAGCAAAAGCTTCATTCATGAAGCCCAGCCCCAGTGTAAGGTGCTGAGATTTCTGGTTGCAATCGTGCAAAGACACAAGCATGCAGTGACCTGTGGTTGTTTACTATTTGATTCATGATCTTAATATCTTATGGAAACCACTTTGCGAGGGCAACTGCACTAAAGGGACCTCAGGAAATGTGGGTGGATGAGAAGGATCAAGATTATCAACAGTCTGGAAACCAAGCCTTTTGAGGAACGGTTGAAGGAGCTGCATATGTTTAGCCTAGAAAAGAGGAGATATGGTTGTTGTTGTTTAGTCGTTTAGTCGTGTCCGTCTCTTTGTGACCCCATAGACACATAGACGCCAGGCACTCCTGTCTTCCACTGCCTCCCACAGTTTGGTCAAACTCATGCTGGTAGCTTCGAGAACACTGTCCCACCATCTCATCCTCTGTCGTCCCCTTCTCCTTGTGCCCTCCATCTTTCCCAGCATCAGGGTCTTTTCCAGGGAGTCTTCTCTTCTCATGAGGTGGCCAAAGTATTGGAGCCTCAGCTTCAGGATCTGCCCTTCCAGTGAGCACTCAGGGCTGATTTCCTTCAGAATGGAGAGGTTTGATCTTCTTGCAGTCCATGGGACTCTCAAGAGTCTCCTCCAGCACCAGAATTCAAAAGCACCCATTCTTCGGCGATCAGCCTTCTTGATGGTCCAGCTCTCACTTCCATACATCACTACTGGGAAAACCATAGCTTTAACTATACGGACTTCAAATATCTCAAGGGCTGTCACATGGAAGAGGGAACAAGCTTGTTTTCTCCTGCTCCGGAGGGTAGGACTCGAAGCAATGGCTTCAAGTTATAAGAAAGGAGATTCTGAATAAATGTCAGGAAGAACTTTCTGACAGTGAGAGCTGTTCACCAGTGGAACGGACTCCCATTTAAGATGGTGGACTCTCCTTCCTTGGAGGTTTTGAAGCAGAGGTTGGATGGCCATCTGCCATGGATGCTTTAGCTGAGATTCCTGCATTGCAGGGGGCTGGACTGGATGACCCCTGGGGTCCCTCTCAACACTACAATTCTATGAAAGGGTAGCAGTTCTACAGCAAGGACAAATGTGTTTGCTGAAGCGGAGTGATGCTGTAATTGGGTTTTATCCTACAGGTTCAAGCTGTGAGGTGTTAAAGTGCAGAAAGAGAGAGTCTGTTTGAGGAAGATGGGATTACATCATTATCAGGAAGCACCTGAATTTCATCTGATTGCAACAGCATACTTGGTGGAAGGGGAGGGAGAAAAGGCGGGAGAGTATTCTATTTCTCTCTCTCTCTCTCTCTGCTCAGATTCACATCATCTGTGTGTCTGAAGAGCAGAGACACATCAAAGTAAAATAAACTGTTGCTTGCAAGATTTAGGCACAAAAGAAAGAAAAACAAACGATCCTGTTTTGGCAGTTCTTAACTGACACACAAGGCACACACTCCACAGCAAGGCTCTTTGTCTTACTAGAGGACTGTGGCTTTGATAGTTACAAGATCCAGCAGCATGCATTGGTTCTTAGATGTGCCACCAAATTAATGCGATCTAAGCTGATTTATCATGAGACGTGCAGCAACTCACTTATTCGGGAGTAAGCCCCATTCATCTTTTGCTATGGCAGCACCTACACATCGAGTCTTCCTGCCCATCTGTTAATCTATCATCTAATAATCACCTTCTACATAATTGGCTGAAGGCAATGTACAATAAGCACGTCAAAGTGCAAGTAGATAAATAGGTACCGCTCCAGTGGGAAGGTAAACGGTGTTTCTGTGCGCTGCTCTGGTTCGCCAAAAACGGCTTAGTCATGCTGACCACATGACCCGGAAGCTGTACACCGGCTCCCTCGGCCAATAAAGCGAGATGAGCATTGCAACCCCAGAGTCGTTCGCGACTGGACCTAAGGGTCGGGATCCCTTTACCCTTAATGTACAATAAAAAGAGGGGAAATATCTGCAAAAACTGGCAGATATATTTTTAAACAAATTGAAAGCATGCTTAGGATTGTCCTGCTAGTCAAGTACTTTGTTGACAGCCTAATCCTATACAGTGGTACCTCTGGATGTGAATGGGATCCGTTCCGGAGCCTTGTTCGCATCCTGAAGCAAATGCAACCCGCGTTCGGGCATCTGCACGTGCACGGGTCATGATTTGCCACTTCCGCGCATGCACGTGACATCATTTTGAGTGTTTGCGCATGCGCAAGCGGCGAAAGCCGGAAGTAACACGCTCCGTTACTTCCAGGTCGCCGCGGAGCACAACCCGAAAATATTCATCCTGAAGCATATTTAACCCGAGGTCCGTATAGTTAAAGTGATGGTTTTCCCAGTAGTGATGTATGGAAGTGAGAGCTGGACCACACAGAAGGCTGATCGCCGAAGAATTGATGCTTTTGAATTATGGTGCTGGAGGAGACTCTTGAGAGTCCCATGGACTGCAAGAAGATCAAACCTCTCCATTCTGAAGGAAATCAGCCCTGAGTGCTCACTGGAAGGACAGGTCCTGAAGCTGAGGCCTCAATACTTTGGCCACCTCATGAGAAGACAAGGCTCCCTGGAAAAGACCCTGATGTTGGGAAAGATGGAGAAAAAGAATTATTTTTCGTTGTGTTCTGTGTTGTAAATCAAACATTGCCAGGAATCGTTTCTTTTTGTTTCCCAATATATTTCTTATCAATGGGGGGGGATAGGTGTGGGGCAAGCAAATTTTTATTGTGAAAGTGTGGCCCAGAGGAAAATAGCACGAGAACCACTCTGCCTGAAGACAATGGGTTGTTTTTTCCCCCAGAGGCACATCAGAACAAAGCTTTCTTATACCAACAGCTCACATGAACAGCAGAAAACAGCCTTCCTTTCCTGTGTTACCACCAGTCTAGAAGCAACTGAAAGGAGAATTACCGTAGCCAAGGTTTTAAAGGGAGGTCAGCATGAATTCCTGAGAAAATAGAGCGAAGGCACAAGATGGGATCAACAGCATTCTTAATAGCCTTGCTGGTTGGTAGTGTTAAATATCTTGTCTAGCATTTGCCCCTGTCTCTTAGCCTGGCAAGTTCATTTTTGCACTGTGTTATAATGCCACTGGTGACGGTGTGCAGTCTCTAGCTTCTTCTTCTTGATAATCTTTGGAACTCACTCCCACAGGAGGCAGTGATGGCCGCTGTTAAGTTGTGGGTGAACATATCAGACGACACAGCGATTCTTCAAACAGCTCTTGTTTATTCACAGGCCAGAACAGAACTGAACTGAAGGATTCAGCCAACCTGCTTATATAGAGCTCAACTACAAAGCAACAGTAACAACTTTCTGTAACTATCCAATCACTGAAAGTCACTTTCAATTCCTTATTTCCTTATTTTGCATATGTGGACCTGAGTGAAAACTATCTACAGTATTCCCCTGCTGGCCCAGGGTGAGAACTTCAGTACATAACATCTTGGATCGCTTTGGAAGAGGATTTGAGAAATTCATGGGTTCTAGCCATGATGGAGGCTATGCTCCGCTTTCCCAGCAGGAGTGTAGCCTTACTGGAGTTCACCGATTGGGTCTGCTTTGCTCCGGGACAGGAGGAGTGAAGTCAAATGACACCGAGGTTGGTTCAAAGAAAGAGTTTATTCCGCTCTCCGGATAGCAGAAGGCACTTGCGTGGTGAGTCCACAGCAAGTCCAAAGAAATGAGAAGTTTCATGCAGTATATATATCCTCCAGGCACCCTCTCCCCCTTCCCCAGAATCCAACCACGTCAGCCTATGTATGCAGGTTGACATCACATATGTTCTTGCTCTGGTATTCTTAACCATAAAAGGGTATTCCTTCCTGTACTTCTGACCATAAAAGGATCTTCCTCTTCCTACTCTTATCTTGGAGAAAGAGGTCATCATCTCCGAGAACACGCTCTGGCGTTGTTCCCGGACTTAGGTCTGTGCGTCTTTTGTGGCCAGGACATAAGATAAGGCGCAGATGTGTCTTCTCTGTTCTACTGGTATAGTCAAGGTCATCCCTTGCCGTGACTGATAAAGGAGAGAGTTTGTTTATGCAGCTGTGTCCTTGTTATGCATTTGCTCAACAGCTCAAGTTTTATGCACTTTAGAGTGCTCTTTTGGAGAAAGAAGAAAAAAGGGGGGGGTTGAGTCAGTTTTAAACTGACTGCACAGAAACCCATTCCTTCAGGAGGAGTAACGCTTCTGAATCCCAGCTGCTGGAAACCACAGGAGCAGAGAGTGCTGTTGTTCTCAGTTTCCGCTTGCGGGCTTCCTGCAGGCATCTGGTTGGTCACTGTGAGAACAGGAGGCTGGACTCGACGAGCCAAAGAACTGCAGAGCTGGAAGGGAACTCAGGGATCAGATGGTCCTGCAATCCAGGAATCTCAGCTAAAGCATCCATGGCAGATGGCCATCCAACCTCTGCTTAAAAACCTCCAAGGAAGGAGAGCCCATCATCTCCTGAGGGAGTCCTTTCCACTGTCAAACAGCTCTTAGTGTCAGAAAGTTCTTCCTGGTGTTTAGTTGGAATCTCCTTTCTTGTAACTTGAAGCCATGGGTTCGAGTCCTACCTTCCGGAGCAGGAGAAAACAAGCTTGTCCCCTCTTCCATGTGACAGCTGTGGGAATGTTCTGGGGTGCAGGAGAGGATATATTGACTAATTATATCCTTATCCAACTTGTGCTAACAAGTTCCCAAAATATCAGCAGAGTTTATAGACATTCCCCTTTAAGTTCGCAACGGTAACGTGTGCACAGGTTCGCTAGAACCTCTATAATAATTACTCTGGTAATTTCCCCTTTGTTCCCTCTTAAAATACAAGACACGACACAGTCTTTATAAAAGTATAAAAGAGTTTACTCACGTTCTGTTCACAATATGATCCCAGAAGGCAGACAGCTTAAAAAGGTTACATACATTTAGAATCTATCTTGTAGCAAGGTAGTCCTTATCTCCTCTCTTGGCTGGGAGCCAAGAGAGCATCCTTAGATGTTTCCTCATCGAAAGAAAAATGGCAGAGAGAGAGAGGTGGCTGCCTGCCCTGTGCTTTTGTCATTACCTGCACAGGTGAGGCCACACCCACCTCTGGTCACATGCGGAGGAAGTCCATCCCCAGGAAGTTTACCTGCTTGCTGGACTGACATCCCTCCCCATGTTGTAACATGTACACTCTAGGAATGTTGTCATTGACTGCTCCTGTGTTTACATCCCACAACAGCCCTTGAGATACTTAAAGTTCATATAGTTAAAGCTATGGTTTTCCTAGTAGTGATGTGTGGAAGTGAGAGCTGGACCATCAAGAAGGCTGATCGCCGAAGAATTGATGCCTTTGAATTATGGTGCTGGAGGAGACTCTTGAGAGTCCCATGGACTGCAAGAAGATCAAACCTCTCCATTCTGAAGGAAATCAGCCCTGAGTGCTCACTGGAAGGACAGATCCTGAAGCTGAGGCTCCAATACTTTGGCCTCCTCATGAGAAGAGAAGACTCCCTGGAAAAGCATCCTACCCTTTGATTCAGCTCAGAGCACCTGAAGAAGCCAGAAGCTGAAATAATTTGGTATTTCTGTTTCGTTAGCCGATTTAATAAATATATGCTTTTTGGTGCTTAACTATATCACTCGGTGACCTTACGCCAGACACTTCCTCTCAGCCTAACCTACCTCACAGGGCTGTTGTAGAGGATGAAATGAGGACGGGGACAGCCATGTACACCACCATGAGTTCCTTGGGAGGAAAAGGTGGGATATAAATGCAATAAGTAAAAATAAAATAAATAAATGTATTGAACACACACAAAATCTTTCCCTGCATTGCAGGGGGTTTGACTAGATGACCCTTGGGTCCCTTCCAACTCCACAATTCTATGATTCTATGAAATATACAAATGAATAACTGTTGGAAAACGCCAATGGCTTCATCAGTTCGCTTGGCGTCTTTGCAAAGCAGCGATGCTGCTCAGGATCGCCATGGCAACCAGCTGCATCCCTGAGCAACCACTCTCCCTGGGATTCCTGCTACCTGTTATTGTCAAGCCACATCACAGAAATGGAGCCATCAGAGAGGAAGAAACAGCGTTTTCATCCTGTGCTGGAAGCTGTATCAGGTGCACAAGCGACCGCTTCTTCGCCCAAAGAGGCGAAGGCTCAAAGAGGCGAGGGGAACTGGGCCCATGCAGCAAACATCCTCTGAGCACCTTGGAAACTACAGAGAAAGCATAAAAACAAATTAAAGCGCTGGTGCTGATATATTACCCATCCTTCAGCATAACGCCCCAAAAAGAGTCACAGCAATTAAAATTACATTTGAAAAATCAGTTTTAAGTACAGTGGTACCTCGGGTTACATACACTTCAGGTTACAGATGCTTCAGGTTACAGACTCTGCTAATCCAGAAATGGTGCTTCAGGTTAAGAACTTTGCTTCAGGATGAGAACAGAAATCGTGCTCTGGCAGCGCGGCAGCAGCAGGAGGCCCCATTAGCTAAAGTGGTGCTTCAGGTTAAGAACAGTTTCAGGTTCTCATTTCTCATCCTGAAGCAAAGTTCTTAACCCAAGGTACTATTTCTGGGTTAGCGGAGTCTGTAACCTGAAGCGTCTGTAACCCGAGGTACCACTGTAATGTCTTATTTTAAAAGTTTTCTCCCAGTGTGCTGCGCCGGTGCTCCACCAGGGGGTGACGTCTCCCCGAAAGACAGATGCAATTTTCACCTAGTCCCTGTGGACGGGCAGAGCTCTGCAAGAGAAAGGAGTCAGGTTAAGCGAGGCCCTTGGCTTGGATAATGTTTTATGCGTCAATGTTTGTAGGCACACCCAGCCTCTGAAGATATGACCCATCTCTGAATCATGTTGACTGACTTACGTCCAGGCAAGAGGCCTTAGGGAAATGACCTTAAAGTGGGAGTGTCAAGGCAGACCAGGCAGAAGCAGCAACATTGCCTTGGATAATATCTATTTCCTTTGTATATAAAAGAGAGTATGGCATGACAGGGTGTCACCCTGGAGGGTGAAAGTTGCCTATGACTTACTCTGGATTTACGTATAAGCTAAACAAGTTATAGCTTAGGGCCCCACACTCTTGGGGGCCCCAAAAAAATTTAAAGGGGAAAAAACCTGGATGTACATTTCCAAAATAGAAGATAAAAATCAAATAAAATAAAACCCACATACAGCAACAGTGTTTTGTGTTGTGTAGGCTCCTACGATGTAAGTCATGGGCCCCGCCTGCTCGCCTGCTCCCTAAAATATCACTGGTTTGCTCATTTCTATATATAGGGAGCCTACATTCTGCATGAACTTTGCATTCTGTATGGACTTTTCAACAATTACTTTGATAAGTGGTACCTCAGGTTACATACGCTTCAGGTTACAGACTCCACTAACCCAGAAATAGTATCTCGGGTTAAGAACTTTGCTTCAGGATGAGAACAGAAATTGTGCTCCGGTGGCGGCAGGAGGAGGCGCCATTAGCTAAAGTGGTGCTTCAGGTTAAGAACAGTTTCAGGTTAAGAACGGACCTCCGGAACAAATTAAGTACTTAACCTGAGGTACCACTGTACATATTTAGTTATGTGCAAATGGCTTGAGATTAGGTCCGTAAATTACCATATAGCATATATTCAACACAAAAAACAGAGACAATTTGTTGCGGACAAAGGACAGCTGGACATATAAAGGGCCCCATTCCCTTCAGTAGCTTAGGGCCTCATCAAACCTAAATCCAGCCCTGCTTACTTCCAATAAGCTGTGTGCATGCTTAACAAGCAAGCCTGGTAGAATTTCATAGGGTTGTTGGGCAGAAAGCTTGCTGGGAAGTTTTTTCATTTTCTTTTTGCCAAAGCAAAATCACTCAAAAAATGACGTTTTTGAGCGGTTTTTATGGCTCAAAAACGGCCACTGATGCCAGCTGCAGTATTCTGGATATATCCTGGATATGTCCTTCATTAGCAGTGCTTTTTTAAACAAATAGAGAATATTTAAGAATTATGTAAAACTTTATTGTACAAACAACTCCATATTAGCAGAAATTGAGTGATATTTGTAAAGAAAACGATCAAAGGAATGTATACAAAGCAGAAAGAAATGATATTATACAATGTAAACCTGTGTTTAAAAGAATGTTACATCAAACAGTATAATGAGGATGGGAAGGATTGTGCTGATGAGTACTTTTACTATGTAAATAACTTTGTCTCTCTTTTTTAAAAATTTGATTTCTTTGTTTCTTATCTTTGTTACTTCTTTATTTCTTTTCTTTTTCTTTACAAATTTTCTATTTTATATATATTTTTTCTTTTTTCTTTTACCTGTTAAAGAGATAATACATGATGTTTGTATAGACATGCAAATCTTTTAACTAATAAAGATTTGAGTTTTTTTAAAAAAGCAGTGCTTTTTTTTAAAAAAAAAGGGTACTCAAGTGTACACAGTACCGGCACATCTGTTTTTTGTTTTAAAAGCGTGGCACTTACTGTTAACAATTTCATGGTGAGTACCAGCTGTGTTGCCGATGTGCAGTGAACGATGGTTGAGAAAGTGATTACCGGTTAATGAATCCTTGATAATAATAATAATAATAATAATAATAATAATAATAATAATAATAATAATAATTCTCTACTTACTGGGTGTTGTCAGGAAGCATAGCTGGCCCCATGGTGGTAGAGAGAGCTCGTCTTGCTGCCCCCCCCAGCCCCACATCCCAGAATGCCTTGGAAGTGATGAGACATGGGTCGCTCCAAAGGCAATTCCAGAAAGCATAGCTGGTGGGAAGCTCTGAAGTGAGAGCTTTGTGACGCTGCGGGGATTTTTCTTTCTTTTTAAAAAGTTAAAATAGCAAGCAAAAAAAAGGGGGGGCAGGAATCCTCAGGCCACCTTATAAGGTTAAGGCAATTGCACTACCACCAGAACATTTGAAATTTCCTTTTCTTCTCCCCATCCCCCACAATGGTTAAAAAAATGAAAATTTCAACACCGCTCTAGTATTAATTTACCAGAAGTTAGTTCTCCTGCTCTGATCCTGGCAAATGCAGGCCGGATGTTTGTTTGTTTTTTTATCAGACGTGGGTTTCCCTTGCTCAGTGATGCAACGAGCCGAAAGGGTTTGGCCATGCAGCCAGAGTCATAAAACTCCCGGAAGAAATACCGTAAGCTCAGAGCAGGAAGGTCTCTCCCTCGAGAAGGCAGTGTTTACCAGAAGGCCGCTTTGAACGCTTGCGAAAGAGCTATGCAAATCCGCACGTCTCACGTAGGACCAAGATACAGACAGTTCTTGGAACCATCTGGTTCAAAAATCTCCAAATTGTGCCGGAAAGCAGTCCTTATAACTGAGAGCCAAAGCGGTAGATTGGTTAGAGTCTCTCACTAGGACCAGGGTTCAAATTCCTACTCGGCTATGATACTCTCTGGGTCAGCTTGGGTCAGTCGCTGCCACTCAGCCTACTCTACAGGGCTGTTTGGGAGATTAAATGAGGACAACCATTGACACCATTGAGGGCCAGACAGGTCGCCATCTCAAGGACAAGCGTGGATCCAACCTCCATGGACTGGGGACTTGGCCAAGACAAGAGGGGGGTGTAATAAATGAAAATCTGTCCTTATTCCCTTATGGGGGACACAAGAGCCCTTATAGAGTCCTTTGTAGGTTCTCCATCGGTAGGAGAAAATAACAGAGGCCAACCAGAGAATATTGAGAAGCAAAGCAGCTCGTAAGCCTGATCTTTATTGAACTGTTGAAACAGGGTACTCCCCTCACACGCAGGAGAAACGAGGAGGACCCAGAACCAAGGTGTGCCTGCCCTTATACAGTGGTACCTTGGGTTAAGTATTTAATTCGTTCCGGAGGTCTGTTCTTAACCTGAAACTGTTCTTAACCTGAAGCACCACTTTGGCTAATGGGGCCTCCTGGTGCTGCCGCACCGCCGGAGCACGATTTCTGTTCTCATCCTGAAGCAAAGTTCTTAACCCGAGGTACTATTTCTGGGTTAGCGGAGTCCGTAACCTGAAGCATCTGTAACCTGAAGTGTATGTAACCCGAAGTACCACTGTATAGACATTTTAAATTTTCTTTCCTGGAGCTCAAGACCACCCCTCCATACATCATACATACATCACAGAAGGGGTGTAAACCAAGACCACCCCCCACAAACATCATACTTGCATCACAGAAAAGGCAGTCTGCAACAGAAATTTGAATGTTGTTGTTTTTCCTGTCTGCCAGGTTATCTGATAATGCCTTATCTGATTGCCTTTCCTGGTAGTCTGGCCATTCCTTTGAGATGGTGGAACACCGCCTTCCCTGTGGAACACCCTCCCACCAGATGTCAAAGAGAAGAACAACTACCAGGCTTTTAGAAGACATCTGAAGGCAGCCCTGTTTCGGGAAGCTTTTAATGTTTGATGGATTATAGTATTTTAATATTCTTTTGGAAGCCGCCCAGAGTGGCTGGGGAAGCCCAGCCAGATGGGCCGGGTATAAATAATAAATTATTATTATTATTATTATTATTATTATTATTATTATCCAATTCCTGAGACAATGGGAAGGTTCCCTCACCCCCTCCCTCCTTGCAGAGAAAACATTTGGTCAGTTTGGGAGTCAAAATGGTTTCAGGACGGTCTTCCTGTGCTGCTCCAGACATGTGGTCCACATATCTATGTACGTGCTTGGTTGGTACAATTATGAACATTATATATATATATATATATATATATATATATATATATATATATATATATATGAGAGACCTTATTTTTTTTATTTCAATGGGGGTTGGACTAGATGAGGCCTGGGGTCCCTTCCATGATTCTATTCTCTTATTCTGTTCTCTCCACCAGGATCCAAATTGCCTGCTTGCAGTTTGGACCTGTTTGCACGACTGAAATTTGCAGGGTCGGATAAAGAGACTCTGCAAAGGCAAGAGATAACTAATTGGGTTGTTTTGCTTTCGAGTCCCAGGCATGTCATATTATGATGATTAATGTACCCTTTCATGTCCTGGCAGGGCCCAGAGTTTATCCAGTTCTCCAGCTCGACACAATTTGTTACCCTCTCTCGATGAGGGTTCTTTGTGTGTGTTTGCATGCATGTGCCAAGTACATGGTGTTACTTGAGACGTTTCGTTTCCTTGATGTTTACCAAACTTACTGATTAAAAAAAAAAGGCAGCTGCAGAACCAAGAGAGGAACCCTGAAGCTCTTCTTAGCAAGAGAAGTCTTAGAATCGTAGAGTTGAAAGGGACTGAAAGGATCATCATTCTAGCCTAATCCACTGCAACGCAGGAATCTTTTGCCCCAAGGTGGGCTTGAACCCATAGCCCTTAGATTAAGAGCCTCATGTTCTGCCAACTAAGCTATCCCACTTGACATTAATGAGGTTGGGGAGAAACTTTGGGGCTTGTGGGCGAGATCTGCCCTGGTGGGGTACGCATCAGGTCACGTTGGCTTCAAAACACCCACCCACCCCTTATTCATTTAGAGATTTTTGTTATGTACTGAAGTTCTCACCCTGGGCCAGCAGGGGGATACTGTAGATAGTTTTCACTCAGGTCCACATATGCAAATAAGGGATTAAAAGTGACGTTCAGTGATTGGATAGTTACAGAAAGTGGTTACTGTTGTGTTGTAGTGGACTCTATATAAGCAGGCTGGCTGAACCCTTCAGTTCAGTTCTGTTCTGGCCTGTGAATAAACAAGAGCTGTTTGAAGAATTGCTGTGTTGTCTGATATGTTCACCCACAACTTCACAATTTTCACCCCCCATTTCAGAAAACTCGGGAAGGGCTTTAGCTTAATAGAAAAGCACCTGAAATGTATGCAGGAGGTCCCTGTTTCAATCTCTGGGGTCTCCAGGTAAGCCCAGGAAAGAAACCCCTGCCCCCCCATACTGCATGGAACTGCAACCCAACTGCGTACACACCATGCATTTAAAGCACATTATTTTTCCCTAAGGACTCTGGGAACGGTAGTTTGTTATGGGCACTGGGAACTTTATCTGTGCAAGGGGTAAACTACCATTCCCAGGTTTCTTTGCAGAGCTAGATGAGCTAATGGTTTGACTGCATTTGCACCATATATTCTAAGCCAGGCACCCCCAACCTTCGGCCCTCCAGATGTTTTGGACTACAATTCCCATCATCCCTGACCACTGGCCCTGTTAGCTAGGGATCATGGGAGTTGTAGGCCAAAACATCTGTAGGGCCGCAGGTTGGGGATGCCTGTTCTAAGCACATTATTTCCCCCTAAGAACTCTGGGAACTGTAGTTTGATAAATGTGCTGGGGATTGCAGCTCCAAGAAGGGCACACTACATGTTCCCAGGTTTATTTGGGGGAGAAATGATGTGTTTTAAATGCATGCAGCCTCAGCATAAGGCAGCAACTTCCTATGTTGCTGAATGCAACTGTATGAAATTCAGTCAATAGATTGAGATGAACGGTGCAAATTCTAGCACAATCTTCTATGGCATGCTTCCTCAACCTCGGCCCTCCAGATGTTTTGAGACTACAGTTCCCATCATCCCTGATCAGCGGTCCTGCTAGCTAGGGATCATGGGAGTTGTAGGCCAAAAACATCTGGAGGGCCGAGGTTGAGGAAGCCTGTTCTATGGTGTTGATGATGATGAGCCCAGGACATCTAACAAAAAAGAGAGAACGGCAGCATTAAAACCACAATACAAAATATCATTTGTGGTCCTGTGCGCAGTGAAGCAGCAGGAGGAAGCAGGAAATAAACAGGCGAGAGAAGCCTGTTATTTGGGGTGAAATTAGGCCTCAAATGTGATAAAGCAAAACAGCTGGCTCTGAACGTGACTCGCCTCCTCTCAAGCATTCCAGAAAACCTGCTGGAAGAAAGAGGACTTAACTTTGTGTTGCCTGAGCAAATAAAAAGGTATCAGTAATATTTTTTTAAAATAAAATAAATCAGCAAGAGCAGAAGATTAAAAACAGCATAAAACCAATTCTACCAATGATTAATTAAAATGCCTGGCATCAAAACGATAAGGGCAGCAAGTCCCAGGCAAACGTCCCAGGAGAAAATGTTCCACAACTGGCCCTCACACATGCCTTGCCTTGGTCTGCAAAAGCAGCTACTCCTCCGAAGGTGAACTTGACCCCCAGGCTGACTGATGTGGAGGAAGTATTCCTGCATTGCAAGGGGTTCAACTAGATGACCCTTTAGGATCCCTTACAACTCTACTGTTTTCTGATTCTATGATTCGCAGTAGAAGCAGCACCGGCCTTTTGAACTGCACCTCAAAATAAGGTTCTGTTTTTTTCAGAGGATAGTCCCAGAATCCTGCGAACGGCAGTTTAAGGGTGTGCCAGGAAGTACAGCTCTGGGAGGGCTAAACTACAACTCCCAGGATTCCTTGGGAGAAGCCAACAGAATGCTGAGGGTGTTACCATTTTTTCGAGTCCAAGGCCACGTTCACACAATGCACTTAAAGCAGGCAACCCCAAACTCGGTCCTCCAGCTGCTTTGGGACTACAATTCCCATCATCCCTGACCACTGGTCCTGTTAGCTGTGGATGATGGGAGTTGTAGTCCTAAAACAGCTGGAAGGCCGAGTTGGGGGGATGCCTGACTTAAAGTGTATGGTGCTCCATGCCCATCCCCGAAAAAAACCAAGATATCATGGGAATTGTAGTTTACCCCCACCATTCCGAGCACCTTTAACGAACTACATTTCCCAGACGTCTTTGGGGGGGGAGCCTAGTTCTTTTCATTTGTGGTTATTAACAGAAGCTGCAGTCGTGGTTTCCTTCCCAATTTCGCAAGTAACGTTGCGCGCAAACGGCGTTTCTCCTATTGTTCGCTCGAAAAAGGCGAGGAGGGCAGACGCCGCAGCCCAGCCCGTGTGTTTCACCCCGATTAGCTCACCCGACCCTCCTCTCCGCCCCGTTTTGGGGATGGAGGCGTCACCTGAGCTGACGTAGCCAGGCTGGCTGACCCTATATAAAGCGCCGCAGCGGCAGTCCCAGCCTTTAAATCCATATACGCCTCTGTGTTTTTTTGTGGACGTGGAGTGTACTCCCAAAATCTCCTTTGCAAATGGGCTCCGTCGCCTAGCGTTTACTCCCCTGAGCCAGGTCACCTGTGGTCTGAAGCCGCTGGGATTTTGCTGAGCGAAGCCTTAAGTCTTAAAGGTAAAAAAAAACCTTTTCCCTCTCTCTTCCTTTTCTTTCTCTGGCCGCCATGTATCAATGCTCTTCTCGCTCGAAGATCTGTGAGCTTCCGCTGTTTAATTTTTTTTAAAAAAAGCATATTCATCTTGGGGCATGAACGCTGCGCGCAATTGCGTGGATTTAAATCACTTGCATGCTGTTTTTATTTATTTCACCCCCCCACCCCACCGACAATTCAATCTGCTGAAGCCTGGGGGGAAAAACAATTCAGAGGGAAGCTTCGCTGGTTTACCTTTGGGGGTTTTGTAATTTATTTTTATTTGAAAGCTAGTAACACGCCTGCTTAAGGGCCGTCTGATTTTTAAACCTCTGACAAGTAAAAGGTGGGCTGGAGTGGGGTGGGGGGAAGCTTAGGTTTGTAATTTCGCCAAGCACACTTTGCTGGAGAGGCTCTGTTCGAAGCGACTCAGAAAACCCCACTGAGGCCAATGCGACTTGCTCGCATGCAAGCGGCGCTTAATTAGGTTTGCAACAGAAGAAGCCCTTATTGGAGGCGGCGGCGAGACGTAGTTCGGAGCAGGCTGTTAAAAGGGCTGGAGAAGTTGTGAAATTGGAAAACACCGATCTGTGTTGGCTAAAGCCAGCGCCTCGGGTTATGGCGGGCTTGCTCGACTGCTGCGGGGGGGGGGGCGACCTTTGCTTTATAGCCCCTGCCAACTTTTAAAATGTGTTGATGTGCTGAAAAGTGGGAGGAATGTGCGGGTTTCGATCTTTCAAGCAGTTAAGGGAATCGCTTCGAGAAGGGGGAGATTTGTTTTGGTAAACCGCAAGGGCGTGATTGTTTTTACCGTACTTCCTGACGGTGAATCCGCTGCGAACAAAGAGTGAACGTTCTACTCGCTTGATGAACGTTCCATTCCCGGGTTTCAACGTTCCATCCCCGGGTCTCAACGTTCCATCCCCGGGTTTCAACGTTCCATTCGGGTCTCCGCCCTTTCTCGCGGCTTGCAGACCACCGCCTTAGCCAGACCCGGGGGGGGGGCAGCGTTGACTGGAAACCTTTTAATTTTATTACCTGTAACCCAGTTGCCACCACTCGGGCGGTAGTTTTCTTTGCGTTTTCTCTCCCCCTGGTGGGACTTAAATATTTATCCGTCCGCTCCTTTCCAATCCGCCGCCTTTCGCTGGCTGACAGCTGTGCAGCAGTCCTGCCCCTGCATGTGGTGGCTTTGTGGCCATATTGGCCGGGAGCAAACGCTCGGGGCCCCCACGCCAAAATTCGGCTCATTGTACGAGCTTTTGCATAATTTTTTATACATCTGTTCCCCCCCACACACCCTCGCTTCCTCCTCCGTCCTCCGAAATGCTGTTTCGGCACGCAAAAGCGACACGCGCCCCGCTTGTGTCTTTCGACTGCAGAGGCTGGGGGTTGAGGAAGGAGGTTTCTATATGTGTAGGTTGCAACAAGCCAGTTCAGTCCGGATTTTGGCTGCTTGGCTGTGGAAGACTTCCCCCACCCGCTAAACGCGCACACGCGCACACAAGAGATATGAGAACATTCTGTAGAAAGGCACAAAGGAACGGGGGAATCTGTCCATCCACACTCCAGAGTCAATTGAACGTGGTGTTGAGGTCCCTCTACCCAGCAAAAATCTCAATTATTTTACTTGAAGTAGAGGGAAGTTTAGCGTGTGCTTCTGGCTCGGAGTGCATTTTTGTAGCCCAGAATCTCTTTCCACTTGAAAGGAACTAGGAATGCGCGAGTCTGTTCTGACAAAAGAGAGAGGAGAGTGTGTGTGTGTGTGTGTGTGTAAACTGGTATAAACCAGATCTCTGATTTCCTGTTGGTGGTTTTGACTCATTTAATGCCATGTGTCCTCTGCTTTTTACCAAAACAATAGACTAATAATGTTCCATGTTAGTCTCTTGCTTTGAAGTCTCTTGCCTGGTTGATAGTTTAGTGTGGTAACATGCAAAAAACCCTAAAGTTAAAAAGGGGGGTCAAAATAAAGGAGATTTCTACTCTTGAGTAGAGAATGGCTTTTGTTGGCTTAAGAGAAGTTTTGGTTATTCAAATCAACGTCTTGGACCCCAGTGGGGCTTCTTAATGGCCAAGGTCACAAGGAGAGACTTGACCCCTTGCCCAAATGGTGCACCCCCTTTTTAACTTAGAAAAAATAGAAACCTCACATCTATATAATTAATAAAATCCGCAACGCAACAAAACATTGTTCTCTACAAGTGAGGGAATAATGCTGTTTTAGTCCTATGGAAAAAGTAAATCCCTGCATTTTGGGGAAGGGGGGGCTAAGGGGGTGCCAAAATAAAGTTTTTAAACTTACTATCTCTGTCCACAGGGAACATGTTAGTCTGATTTGAGTGAGCCCTCCATGTAGAAAAAACTTTGGCTGGGGCTGTTGGGAGTTGTAGTCCAGGCATAGGCAAACTCAACCCTCCAGATGTTTTGGGACTACAACTCCCATCACCCCTAGCTAACAGGACCAGTGGTCAGGGATGATGGGAGTTGTAGTACCAAAAACATCTGGAGGGCCGAGTTTGCCTATCCCTGTTGTAGTCCAACAAGGTTGGGAAAGTGGTTCTAATGAGTGAAATTATATTGAAATATTACATTCTAGCACTGGTCATATTTACATTATAGGCTTCCAGAAGAATAACGTCACATCAACACCATAAAGCACATGGCTTCTCCCCAGAGATTGTTGGGAACTGTAGTTCTCCCCACAGAGCTACAATTTCCCGCACCCTTAACAAACTACAACTCCCAGGATTCTTGGGGGGAAGCCATGTGGTTTAAATGTGTGGTGTGGCTGAGTCTCCACTTTCTCCACTAAATGCAAACTGGTAAATTGAGGCAGCATGGGGTATTACTACAAAAATCCTACCATCACCACATCCTTGAGTTAGATTCAGGGCCTGAGCTTGAATCCAAGCTTGAAATGTTCAAATGTTTTTTATACGATGCAAGCCAGCCAAGATTACCAAATGGAGTGCTGTTTTCTGTTTTATACATAGCAGGCTAATTTTTCTCCTGAGTTGCCCAGTGTGTTTTGACTGTTCCTGTTAGATAGTCCAGACCTGATGAAAAGGTTGCTAGGAACTGGGAGCTCCTGCCTTTTGGAGAAGAAAAAAAAAGTTAGCCAAATACTAAATACAGACAAAAGTGTCAGTTTAATTCTGAACCCAAAATATTGATTGGCAAATTCAAAATGTCATGTAAAACTCACCTCTGCTGCTTCTTGGTCTTGTTCCCTCTTCCCCCATGTTATTTGCACTTTGCGGCTGATCGTTCCTTCTGCTTGCTTCTGGGCTCAGGCAGAAAACGTGGATAAATTTTTATTATTTATTGAATTTATATACCGCCCTGTACCCTAGGGTCTCAGGGTGGTTAACAGAATAAAATCAAGATAGAAAACCACAAGATAGTAAGGTAAAGGTAAAGGGACCCCTGACCATTAGGTCCAGTCGTGGCCAACTCTGGGGTTGCGGCACTCATCTCGCTTTATTGGCCAAGGGAGCCGGCGTACAGCTTCCGGGTCATGTGGCCAGCATGACTAAGCCGCTTCTGGAGAACCAGAGCAGCGCACGGACCCGTTTACCTTCCCGCCAGAGTGGTACCTATTTATCTACTTGCACTTTGACGTGCTTTCAAACTGCTAGGTTGGCAGGAGAAGGGAGAGCTCACCCCGTAGCGGGGATTCGAACCGCCGACCTTCTGATCAGCAAGTCCTGTGGTTTAACCCACAGTGCCACCCGCGTCCTGCAAAACTACAAGACACCTAATAACAATAAAACTGCAGACCAATAGCAGAGGTTTTGGTAAAAGGTACAAATGCAGAGCCAAGCCAAACTGACAACTGTTTCTTCCCTCACGGAAGTTGGATTACAGGCAGCTTACTTCTTCCCCCAGCATTTGGCTGTTGTGAGCCTGTCTGCTTTGAGAGGCTTGGCTGTGCCAAGCGTTCTGGAGTTTCGCTTCAGTCTCTGCCCACGTGCCACCTCCAACAACGCTTGCAGTTTTGTTGTGGAATGTGCTGCCGCAGCATGAAACCTCTGGCGAGCGCTCCTGAAAAGGCTGCTCAAAGAGGTTCTTGTGTAACAAACCAGCTTCGAGAAAACCATGCCATGCAGAACTGGAGGCAGGGACCCTGCTCATGCGCTATAGACCAGTAAAGACCCGGTTTACCCCATGCCCTGCAAACTTGGTGGGCAGACAGATCAGATCACTCACTGAGCAGCCTGGAACGAATATTGCCATGCCCTCCTCTGTGCTGCGTTTCTGATTTAGGTGCAAACTTAACCCGCACTCCTCCAGCCAGTTAGCAATGCTGGGATGTGGTGAAATGTTCAGTGCCCTCCAGGGATGTGGAACGTCTGATGCTCCCGATTTTGTTGAGCGCCTGCTCTCCCGTCAGTCCCAGCCAGCGTGGTCAGGGCAGATGGGAGTTGTAGTCTAGCTGCAAGCAGAGGACCACAGGTTCTCGGTGCCCACCTGGCTCACATGGTTTGAGCAGACAGCTTCTTGCATCTTGAGGAGAGCTCACACAGGTGGTCTTTGCATGGTGGGTGGGTGGCGCTGTGGGTTAAACCACAGAGCCTAGGACTTGCCGATCAGAAGGTCGGCGGTTCGAATCCCCGCGACAGGGTGAGCTCCCGTTGCTCAGTCCCAGCTCCTGCCCACCTAGCAGTTCGAAAGCACATCAAAGTGCAAGTAGATAAATAGGTACTACTCTGGTGGTAAGGTAAACGGCATTTCCGTGCTCTGCTCTGGTTCTCCAGAAGTGGCTTAGTCATGCTGGCCACATGACCCAGAAGCTGTATGCCGGCTCCCTCGGCCAATAAAGCGAGATGAGCGCCGCAACCCCAGAGTCGGTCACGACTGGACCTAATGGTCAGGGGTCCATTTTGGGTAAAGGTGTCATGTGGCCAGCACAGAGCAGCGCACGGAAACGCCATTTACCTTCCTGCTGGAACGGTACCTATTTATCTACTTGCACTTTGACGTGCTTTCAAACTGCTAGGTTGGCAGGAGCAGGGACCGAACAACGGGAGCTCACCCCGTCACGGGGATTCGAACCGCCGACCTTCTCATCGGCAAGTCCTAGGCTCTGTGGTTTAACCCACAGCGCCACCCACTTTTACCTATAGCCACTGATGCCTTTTGAAAAGCATGGGAGTGAATCTTGCCCTTTAAAGCGGCCTGGCCTGGGACTGAGGGGAATTGTAACCCCAAAAAGGCAGAGGGCACCAGGTTGGTTGGCATCTCTCTGTCTCGGGAAGCAACGGAGGAGTGCGCCTTTGGGGGTGAGCTCAAGATGTTGGATGGTTTCAGCGCCTGCTGTGGCTGTAGAGACTGATAGGGGAGAGACAGGTTTTGTTGCAGCTGGGGCAGAGGAAGGCGTCCGATTGTGCTGCTGTGTTTCTTTCTGCACCAGGTTACAGTCTCTATTACAGCTACTCTCGTTTTGTCTCCCAGGGTTTACAACTTGCACAAGAACGAAGACAAAGAAACATGGCAGCAATCCCGTCAAGCGGCTCCCTTGTGGCAACCCATGACTACTACCGAAGTAAGAACGGGGAAGGGGTGCGAGTTGCGCGGAGAAAGGCCCAGAGTGAGCCCTTGGCGTCTCCAGGACCTTTGGTTGTGGGGCTGGGAAAGACTTTCGCTTTATGCCTCGTAGGAGTCAGTGCTGTAGGTCTAGATCAGGGTTTCCCAGACTCAAGTCTCCAGCTGTTGGTTTTTGTTTTTTTTTTTTTTTTTGACTACAACTCCCATCATCCCTAGCTAGCAGGACCCAGTGGTCAGGGATGATGGGAATTGTAGTCCCAAAGCAGCTGGACTACTCTGATGCAGGGGTCAGCAAACTTTTTCAACAGGGGGCCAGCCCACTGTTCCTCTGACCTTGTGGGGGGGCTGGACTATATATTTTTTTGGGGGGGTGAATGCATTCCTATGCCCCACAAATAACCCAGAGATGCATTTTCAGTAAAAGGGCACATTCTACTCATGTAAAAACACGTTGATTCCCGGACCGTCCGGAGGCCGATTTAGAAGGCGATTGGGTCGGATCCGGCCCGCGGGCCTTAGTTTGCCTACCCATGCTATAATGGTTAGGGTGTTGGACTATGACCGGGGAGACCAGAGTTCGAATCCCCACTCAGCCATAAAGCTCCCTAGCAGACCTTGGACTAGTCACTGCAGCTTAGCCTAACATACCTCGCAGGGTCGTTGTGAGGTTGGGGGGGGGGGAGAACCATGTACGCCAGCCACCTTGAGCTCCTTAGATGATAAAGGTGATATATCAATGTAATTGATGATGATGATGATAATAATAATTAATAATAAATAATTAAATAATTAATAATAATAATAATAAAGGTGGGGAATGAAGTAAAATTAAAGCTGAATAAAAAGAGGGGGGAATAATATGCACAAATAACACTACAATGGTACCTCAGGTTACAGACGCTTCAGGTTACAGACTCCGCTAACCCAGAAATAGTACCTTGGGTTAAGAACTTTGCTTCAGCATGAGAACAGAAATCGCGCAGCGGTGGTGCAAGGCCCCATTAGCTAAAGTGGTACCTCAGGTTAAGAACAGTTTCAGGTTAAGAACGGACCTCCAGAACGTATTAAGTTCTTAACCCGAGGTACCACTGTAATGATAACAGTAAATCACCATCGGATCATGTAAAGGACCTTTTTATCGTGTTAGAATAATAATAATAAAAGACCCCTGTTGGTGGGCTATTTTATTGCAAAGCCATGATGCTGTGGGCACCCTGGCTCTTTCTTAATAGCCCCCCAGCGCCCAGAAATGGATAGAGGCTGGCTAGAAAATACTATCCTTGCATTCACCACAATCGTGCACAGATAGCTTGTGGAAGTGGGCAGGCGTTCCTGTGACTTGCACTGGAGTGAGTCTGGAGCAGGGAACAAATCAGTGATGGCCAAACTTGGCCCTTCAGCTGTTTTGGGACTACGATTCCCATCATCCCTGACCACTGGTCCTGTTAGCTAGGGATGATGGGAGTTGTAGTCTCCAAACAGCTGGAGGGCCAAGTTTGGCCCTCACTGGAATAAATGAAGGGAGAAGAAGACATCTGCATGCCTCCTTCTCCAAACCTCTCTGGGTGTCTTGAATTACGCTGCTCAGCACCCACCTCGCCCGGGGCCTCGAGCTCGCGGGGGCCGCTTCTCAATTCCAACACCCCCCCCAATGTTTTATTCCCTTCAAGGGAACCTTACTTAATGTTAGTGCAGAGGAAAAAGGCATTGCATTGGAGCCGAGCCCCCATAAAAGGTCAGCTCCAACGGTACTGCAGCTAAACAAAGCCTGAGTTTGTTGGACAGGAGGATGAATGTCGTCCTTTGTCTCTCTCTGGGCTCCGAGCCCAGTGTGCTCTTCTAAAAGTGTAGCGGGGCTGGTGCTGCAGGAGAAACCAGTAAGGGAAAATGGCCTCCTTGGCTAGGTGGAGTCCCCTCTCTGCTCCAGTTCTGAGAAATGCAGTTCTTTAGCCAGCAAGAGTTTTGAGAGCAGCTGCTGTTTAGTTGTGCAAGCCAAACGCTCTGCAAATTTGCTATTTGTCGGCAGGCAGCGCTCCAAAGAGAGTTTCCCGTTGCTTTGACCATTGCTTCCAGTGGAAGTCCTTGCTAGAGACAAAAGTAGTGTCCGGTCTCTCCTTCCCAGTTTCAGAAGGTCTTCCCACGAAACACAGCACTGGGGTTGGAGCCACACCATACTTTTAATGCAGATTAAAAGCTCACAGCTCCTCTCAAAGAATTCTGGGAGCTGCCATTTACCCATTGCAGAACTACAATTCCCAGCACCCTCACGAAGCGGCTCTGACATGGATATTCACGCCGTGCAGGTTGGGAGTAGGACTGGGCAATATATTGATATATCATCCAAAAACGGGTTTGAAGTCGTTATCGTGATAAAAAGTGGAAAAAATGTGGAAAAAGCCGTGAAGCCAGATGATGCTTCTACGTAGCTCTGTCCTTATTTCAGACCTCGTGATACATTGGTATGTCATGAATACCTGGCGATATAGCACGATGTTGAAACCCAGATACGGCCCCGCCCTGGTTGGAAGAGAGCCAATGTGGTGTAATGGTTAAGAGCGGTAGACTCGTAATCTGGTGAACCCGGTTCGCTTCCCTGCTCGTCCACATGCAGCTGCTGGGTGACCTTGGGCTAGTCACACTTCTTTGAAGTCTCTCAGTCTCTCTCACCTCACATAGTGTTTCTTGTGAGGGAAGAAGGGAAAGGAGAATTTAAGCCGCTTTGAGAGTCCTTCGGGTAGTGATAAAGCAGGATATCAAATCCAAACTCCTCCTCCTCCATAGGGAGAGCTCTGCTGTGGTTTGTGTTATTCCTGCATTCAGCAGGAACTGTGGTGCATGGTGATCTAATGGGGCAAAAACATGTCTTGTCTTGCAGGGCGTCTGGGTTCCACTTCCAGCAACAGCTCCTGTGGAAGTGCAGAGTATGGGGAGGTCATCCCTCACCATCCAGGTCAGTATCTTTGCTTCTGAGGGTGTCAACTTTGTGGGGGACGGTCCCTGGGCTGCCTGCAGGCTCGTTTTAGGGTGCATATTTGGTTTCTCTGGAGCACTGGCTCGGACCGCGATGCCTTTCTCTTTGGCCTCTGCTCTTGACAGGTGTACAGGGATGCGGGAGGCGCTGTGGGTTAAACCACAGAGCCTAGGACTTGCCGATCAGAAGGTTGGCGGTTCGAATCCCTGCGACGGGGTGAGCTCCCGTTGCTTGGCCCCAGCTCCTGCCAACCTAGCAGTTCCAAAGCACGTCAAAGTGCAAGTAGATAAATAGGTACGGCTCTGGCGGGAAGGTAAACGGCGTTTCCGTGCACTGCTCTGGTTCGCCAGAAGCGGCTTAGTCATGCTGGCCACATGACCCGGAAGCTGTACGTCGGCTCCCTCGGCCAATAAAGTGAGATGAGCGCCGCAACCCCAGAGTCTGCCACGACTGGACCTAATGGTCAGGGGTCCCTTTACTTTTACCTTGACAGGTGTGGGAGCAGGGGTGGTTTTAGGGCAGTGCCACCAGGTGCCCAAGGACCACTTGCCCAGCTGTGGGGAAAGGGGCTGGCAAGTTCTGGCAAGGTCCTAGAGTCCTCCCCCCTCCTTCCTAAAGCAGGCAAGCTCTTGCTGGGCTTTGGGAAGGATGAAGGTGGGCTCTGGACCCTGCCAGAGCCTCATACCTGCTTCCCAGGCTTTGGGAAGGGCTGGAGAGGGCAGCAAATTTTGGTCTCGCGCAGAGCACCGTATCATCAGGGTCTGCCCTTGGTGGGAGTCCTGTGGCCAGGGGTGATGGAAGTTTTAATTCAACAACATCTGAAGGGCATGGCTTCCCCATCCTTGCAGTAAGTTCAGGGCTCTTGTGGAACTTGGGTTCTGGATACCTTAAGGACCGTCTGAGCTCTTGTATCTCAGATCAGTCTCTGACATCATATGGAGAAGGGCTGTTAGTTGAAGTTCAGCTGTCTTCCACTACAAGCCATGCATTTTGTGTCTCTGGTCCCATTCCTGCGGAACACTCTTCCAGTAGAGATTCATAAGGCATCCTTGCTTTTGCTCTTGCTGAAGACTTTTCCTGCCCACGGGCAAATGCTGCCATTTAAAACCTTTTGAGTAGCTAGCAATTTTAACGATTGCTTTTTTCCTGGTTTTATATTTTGTCATGTGCATATTGTTGTACAACACCCTGATTTTTATTTTTATATGTGTGTGTAGATAGATAGATAGATATGCTTCTATAAAATATTATTTTTAACTTTTATTAAATTTGTATGCTGCCTTTCATCCAAAGACTACAGGGTGGTTCACAACATAAAAATACAAAATGAAAACTCAACATACATAGTAAAACAATCCAATAGCCTCCCTCCCACAGACACATTTAAAAGTCCGTAGAATGTTCACCATGCCAAACGCCTGGTTGAAGAGAAACTGTTTTTGCCTGGTGCCTAAAGATATGTAACAAAGGCAGCAGGCAAGCCTCCCCAGGGAGAGCGTTCCACAAACGTGGAGCCACCACTAAAAAGGCCCTGTTCTCATCTTGCCACCCTCTGGACCTCTTGCGGAGGAGGCACACAAAGAAGGGTCTGAGATGATGGTCACAGGGTCCAGGTTTGTTCATATGGAGAGAGGCGGTCCTTGAGGTATTGCAGTCCTGAGCTGTTTAAAGCTTATCAGTCTAAACCAGCACTTTGAGTTGGGCCCAGAAATTAATTGGCAGCCTGTGCAGTCAGGCCAGAATTGATGAAATGTGCTCACACCGTCTTGTTTCGGTGAGCAATCTGTCTGCCAAATTCTCCACCAGCTGGAGCTTCTGAACATCGAAGAGGAGTCCCCATTTTCTGACTGTGACACTTGTGTCCATTCTCATAGGTCTCCCCAAGTCTGACCCTGGGCACTGGTGGGCCAGCTTCTTCTTTGGAAAGACTACCCACCCAGTCATGACAACTGTGTCGGAATCCCCAGAGAAGTAAGTGAAATTGTGCCGAGTTTGGAAATGTAATATCGTGTGTGTGTGTGTTTGGATCTGAAGTGGAGATCTTGGAAAATCGCAAACAGACGTGTCACTGGGATGGGAGATCTGGGAAGCTAATGTTTTCTCTGCCCCGCTGTTCTTCACTGATTCTGTAATTAGCTCGATCCTTGTTCTTCCTGTCTATATACTTCCTAAATGGGTAGATTAGTGTTTGGGTTAACTTTGGAAAATATTTAAGCGTTGCATTATATCTCCAAACATTGGCATATGGTCCTATGTGGGGATGGGTGGAGTGTGTGCAATGTAAAAGATTTGTATCTGTTATAGAATCAGAGTTGGCAGGGACCTCAGGGGTCATCTAGTCCAACCCTCTGCCATGCAAGAACCTCAACGAAAGCACCCGTGAGAGATGGCCATCTCAACTCTTCATTTAATCCACACCTGCTTTTCTGCATCCAAATAGCTGGGCGAGAGGGAAGAATTGCGTGCAGCGCAAGTTTCTAGTCCCCTGTGCAAGGCCATTTGTTTATTTGCCTTATAAAAACAAATCCCCAAGCAGAGTACAACAACAACAACAACAACAACAAAAATGTGTAATACACACTAAAATTAAGCAAATGACTGAAAGCAAATGGTAACAGTAATAAATCAATAATAACAAAAAGCATACACTCTTTGCACATTAAACTCACAGAGTTTATCCCTGGTCAGGCCAGCATAGGCAATTTCTGGAGAGAGAGAGGATATTGGGTAGATATAATTCAGATTTAGTGGGTTTGGGCTTCTGAGTAAGCACATTTAGGATTGCTCTGTACGCTTTCAGGGGAAGTGGGCTACCATATTGCTTAATTGGTAGAGTGTGAGACTCCTAATCTCAGGGTCCTGAGTTCGAGTTTCACGTTGGCCCAAGTATTCCTGCATTGCAGGCGGTTGGACCAGATGATCCTCGTAGTTCCGACTCTACAGTTCTGTGATTCTTGAGTGATGATACTGCAGTTCTGACCCTCCGATCTCTCTCTCCCCTCCCTCCCCTTTGACCTTCCAGCTCAGGCACTTTCCAGGTGGCGAACGGCATGATCACATGTGGCCTGGCTCAGGACGTGATGAGGAAGCGCCACGCCAGCGAGCCCAGCAAACCGAACGCGGGTCCCACCGCGTGAGGAGGCTGGCTCCCCCTGGCCAGACGCTTCTGACTTGAACGCTAGGAGGCAGAGCCCATTTTCCACTCCCCTTCCCCGTAGAGTAGGGCAGGCTGCTTCGAGTACTCCTTAGACGTAGGTTTTTATAAAAGCAAGAAACGGCAACTAAAAAGGAAAAAAAAAAAAGAGAAATCTTCTGTACCATCCTTTTCTACAACTTTCATTTTCTTTTCTTTTTTTGGTGCAGCTACGTCTTCTAACCCCTCCCTCCCCACCCAACGAAGCCTTGTTTAACACTTCATTCTTGTTTTGTACTCGTCTGATGGAAACTAATAAATCCTGAGCAGCCTTTTAAACCGCTTCCTTGTGGTTTTGTACACTTGCGAACAGGAGGCGCAAGTTATTTCTTGCCCGAAGAACTTTAATAAGAATAATTTTATTTGTATACCGTCACTCTGCCACTCTGGGCAGCTCCCAACAAGATATTAAAAACACAGTACAGCATCATACATTTAAAAGCTTCCCTGTACAGTGTTGCCTTGTTATTAAGTGTTAGTGCAGGAAACATGGTTTGACCTCTACATTTGAGAGGGACTGTAGTACAGGAGGCATCACAAGGGGTTAAAGACCCGCTGCTATTTGTGAACTCTGAAAACATGAGGGGCTTCTGTATCAAAGGAATTGTGTGCAAGTTTGTTACGTCACAGAAACAACCGACCTCTCCAAAGTCAGGGAGCGAACCAAGGACCCAAACATCTGTGTGCAAAGCAGATGTTCTTCCATGGAGCTAAGGCCCCACTCTTGCAGTGCAAACTTCTCCCATTTTGGTTTCAAGTAATTAGGATGGGTAGACTTACTATTCCAGAAATCCTCCCGGAAAAGAACTATTCTTTAGTGCTCATTCAGAGCTAGCAGGAACCTGGGTTTTCCCCCAGATTGCCATTTGTTCTGATGTGTCACTAGAGAGCGGGTTTTTCCTTGGAAAGGAGCAGGGCAAGGGGGAAACTCCTTGGACCCATACTTAGAAAGTGTGGGTCAAGCTGCCAGGTCTTGTGCTTTCTAGGCACAGCACATGCGGAAATGTGGTTGAACCCTGTATTTTTATATACAGTGGTGCCTCGCAAGACGAAAAGAATCCATTCTGTGATTCTCTTCGTCTAGCGGTTTTTTCTTCTTGCGAAGCAAGCCCATTGACGGATTAGCGCTATTAGCGGCTTTTAGCGGTTTATCTGGTGATCGGATCAGCTGATAAGCGGCTTAGCGGCTTAGAAAACGGGGAGGGGGAACCAACAGGAACTCGCAAGACATTGCCATCTTGCGAAGCAAGCCCATAGGAAATTCGTTTTGCGAAGCACCTCCAAAATGGAAAACTCTTTCGTCTTGCGAGGCATTCGTCTTGCGGGGTACCACTGTATGTGTGTGTGTGCCTTAAGCCACCCAGAGTGGCTGGGGAAACCCCGCCAGATGGGCGGGGTATAAGTAATAAAATCATCCAGTTCAACGAGGCAATAGTGAGATAATCCAGGTATAAAGGTAAAGGCTAAAGGGACCCCTGACTATTGGGTCCAATCGTGGCCGACTCAGGTTGCGGCGCTCATCTCGCTTTATTGGCCGAGGGAGCCGGCATACAGCTTCCAGGTCATGTGGCCAGCATGACTAAGCTGCTTCTGGCGAACCAGAGCAGCTTACGGAAACACCATTTACCTTCCTGCGGGAGCGGTACCTATTTATCTACTTTTACTTTGACGTGTTTTCGAACTGCTAGGTTTGCAGGAGCTGGGACTGAGAAGTGGGAGCTCACCCCGTCGGGGGTTTGAACCGCCGACCTTCTGATCGGCAAGTACTAGGCTCTGGTTTAACCCACAGCGCCGCCCGTGTCCCAATCCAGGTATACATGAAACAAAAAACCCTTTTTGCTTCCATTTGCCCAGATTTCTCATCTGTCTCCAGCCATGACCCAGAGGCATTTGAGGAGGGGGTCCGTTTGCGGCTTTTAACTTTCCAAAGTTAACGGCCTGCATTGCTGGTTTAGCTTCACCAAACACTGGCTTCTGTGCACAACTTACTCAGCCCTGAAACATCCAGCTTTCCCTTCACCTGTTTTTATCCTGCTGTCTTGAAGCATTTTAACACAGTGAAATTGACAGAGGCGTTCTTGTCCGAGACCCAAAAAGTACCACATTGAGATCTTAAGTTTCCATCAAACCTCAATTCTACAAGTTCCGCTTGTTTTATTACAGAGGCAAGGGGCATTTACCCCCACACCACCCAAGGGCCACATTTCCTACTGGGCAACTTTCTGGGGGCCATATACTATGGGTGTGCAGGGCCCAGTGGCAAAAGTGAGCTGAGCAACGGATGCGAATTTTACCTTTCTACTGCACGTTAGTTTCTACACAAACACACTACAGCATGGGTAGGCAAACTAAGGCCCGGGGGCCGGATCCAGCCAATCGCCTTCTAAATCCAGCGTGTTTTTATATGAGTAGAATGTGCTTTTATTTAAAATGCATCTCTGGGTTATTTGTGGGGCATAGGATTTTGTTCTCCCCCCCAAAAAAAAATATAGTTCAGCCCACCACATGGTCTGAGGGACAGTGGACTGGCCCCCTTCTGAAAAAGTTTTCTGATGCCTATACTACAGTCTTCCATCAGACAAGCAAGAGGTTATCCCAAGAATTCAGGGGTCCATTCCAGCCAGGAAGAAACACCTACCGTGGTGCAAACCAGAACCAGAAGGGTGAGGCCTGGGGAGATTTCTGAGGGCCAGACAAGAAGGCTTGGAGGGCCACTTTCAGCTCCCTGCCGCAAGCCTGATTTTCCCACGCCTCTGTTCCATTAGGAGTCTGTTTGGCACCTCTCATTCATTGCACATGTAGATTGCGGTGATCCACTAGAGTAAGGTTGCCAGACGTCCCCGTTTCCCGATTTACAAACCAGTCCCCTGACAAAATCCACTGAATTCGACTGAAGTTGAAAAGTGTCCCGGGATTCATTGAAAAAATCTGGGAGCTTTAGAGAGAGGCAGATGGATGTTCCCTGGAGAAAAAGTGGAGCAGCAGCTGCTCCTGTTGCAAATTTGGAGCATTCCAAAACCACAGGGAAAGGAGGCGGCATCCATTCTGGTGTGTTTACAGCTGCCGTGTGCGTTGCCATCTGCAACAGGCCTCTGCCTGTTTCTGTGCTTTCAAGTCTTGCATCGCTTTTCCTGCATAAGCCTTTAGAAAGACGGCCATTGCTTTGACTTTTCGGAAACATCCGCCCCTCAAAGATCCTGCCCAGCCGCTCCCACCCTGCTACCACATTTGCACATTAACAGGGCCGGGGATATGCTCTGTGGTTTAACGGCTAAAATAGCGGTGATACAACTAGCTCTTTCTCAGGAGTATCGGTTGTCAAAAGTACTTCTTTGCCAGCTAAAAAGCAGTCATTTGCTACAGTGAAAATCAGGACACGGAACTGCTTGGGCTCGCTTGACAGGTACGAGCTAAAGTTACCCATAGGAACACTGGAAGCTGCCTTATGCAGAATCAGGCCCTTGGTCCATCCAGCCCAGCTCTCACTCAGCCATCTAATCACCACATAGATAAGACTCAGACAGCACCCACAGTCAGGCAGGAGCGGAAGAAGCGAAGAGCAGTTTCTGCCCCCTCCTTTCAGGAGATTCTCGCAGTGGGAGGGAGTGAAAATATCAACATTGCCCCCATGGAAAGGCAGATCAGGAGGTCTTGCCGGCATCATTCTGTCACCTGCAAGAGAAAAACAGGTGAGCAGGACGCCAGGGGTGCCAGCTTCTCTCACAGGTGAAGCAGGGCATCTCTAACAACAGGTGGGCCTTTGAGAAAGCCTTACCTGCTGAATGCCGTAACAATTTGGACCTTTGCGCCCATTTCATATGTTACTTGTGCAAAAATACATCTCCCCTCCTCTGGACCCTTGGCCCCAACAGTCACCCCCCCCCCAAAAAAAAAGATGGAAAGAACCCAGAGATTGGTTTGAAAACCAACCGAATGAGACCAAATGGAGAAAAACCACTATCCTCCTTACCCAGTGGCCTCTCTCTGGTGTCCAGCGGAGCCCGAGGTCTGCACTGGCTACAAGTCTTCAATGATGATGTCATCTGGATGGAAGAGAATGAAAATGAGAGTCAGTCCGGTCGCTGCCCTCCCAGGCCAGGTTGGAAAGGCCTGCCAGGCAGGGGAGCAGGTCCTGCAGGACTCCCAGCAGGAAAACCGGGGAGGCAAGGACCTTAAAGCAAACAAGGGACAAGGGAGTTTGCTGTTTCCAAGGTGTGGGGCTTACCTTCTTTGGGTCTCCGCTGGAAGCATGTCAGGTGTGGCTAAATTACTGTCATCTGTGTTGTAAACAAAAATATGCCCTTTTCCCTTATGGGGTATCCAAGAGCCCATATAGAGTCCTTACATAGGTTCCCTATTGATAGGAGAGAATAACAGAGGCCAACCAGAGAATATTGAGAAGCAAAGCAGCTAGTAAGCTTGATCTTTTTTGATCTGTTGCAACAGGGTGCTCCCCTCACCCGCAGGAGAGAGGAGGGACCCAGAAAAATGGTGTGCAAGGCCTTATAAAGACTTTTGAAATTGCCACCCTGTAGATCAAGACCACCCCCAGAAACATCATACATACATCACAGAAGGGGTGTAACCTAAGACCACCCCTCAGATACATCACACCTACATCACAGAAAAGGCGGTCTAAAACAGAAATTTAAATGTTGTTTTTCTCTTGTCCTCGTTTATCTCCTGTCTGGCAGATTACTTGATTGGATTTCCTGGGTAGCCTGGCCAGTCTTTTGTAGTGATAAATACTTAGTTCCTGGGCCATGTCACAGGCTCACACCCTATTCAGACACAGACATACCCTTAAGACAGGATTTGTGAAGGAAAAGACAATGGGGAGGCTTTTCCATTTTGACCTTGCAGAGAAAACATTTGCTCAGTTTAGGAATCAAAATGGCTTCAGGTCGGTCTTCCTGTGCTGATCTATGTACGTGCGGTTATGAACATTACCATATATCTAAGACCTCAAAATTCCTATCACATCTGCAAAGAAAAATCCGGGTCAGGTGATACCACGAAATCCACCCTGAATGGGTGCAAGAGAACACAGAAGCAGCCCCAAGCCAAGAACCACGGGCCTCTCTCTGCCTTGGGCCCAATCCCTTGCCCCAGAGGAACTCCCTGGGCCCTGCAGCCTCCTGGGCAGAGGTGGAAGGCAGCAGCAGCAGGAAAGGGGGCAGGAAAAGCCTCTGGCCTCATCCTGGCCCCCAGGGACGCACAGCACATCATCTGCGTTAAAAGTCGCTGGGGAGGGGTCGACATGCAGAGGGCAGGGAGTCCAGCTGGCCAGCCCCAGCTGGGCAGTCTCATTCTAGCAGTCCCGCTGCAAAGACCCATCGGCCTCTGCTCCGAGGTAAATCAGAGACCCGGGCTTCAAAGCCAGGGCACACTATCAGCAGATCAAACTGCACGCACAGAATAGGCTTGAGGCTTGTGAAAGCATACTACAACTACAGATTTATTAATTATAAATCAGGACAAAGAAACATGTCGCCTCTCTCTCGTCGTCTTCGCAGAGAGAACGGGAAAAACTAAAGCTATACACAACGGAAGTTCCCAGCAAGCTGTGCTGGAATGTAAACAGACACGTGACACACAATTCCACACACCTGCTCCTTAAGGTGGAATAGAAATCTCAACAGGTTGTGCTCTTGGGGGGATGGAAGCAACCGCAGAAACGAAGAGAAGAAGGTGAGGTACTTACTCTGAGTTGGGGGAGATCTCTGCGCCACAGCCGCTAGCTCCTGAGCCTCCCCAGTTTCGCCAAGCGTGTGTCCTTGGAGGTCCTGCGGGAACAAAGAGCGTCTTAGTTGGGGCCAAAGCAGCAGGGCAGGCTCAAGGGCCTCAGCCCTGAGCAAGTTGGGGGGGAGCACATATGGGCCACCAGGACACTTACACTGAGAAGCTGGAGGAGGGTGCCAGAATTGGGGGCTTCCATCCGGAGACTCCCCAGCAGGAGCCGGAAGTGCCGCTTCAGTTCCTGTGGGAAAAGAGAGGAAAGAAGTTGAGTGATGGGAAGATGCAGCGCCGGGGTGCAAATATCCACCCAGTGCCCCCAAATTACCACGGATAGTGCTGGGGTGGCTGTAGCTGCCACCGGGGGGGGGGCAACATTCCTCCATGCCGCTGCGGGAAAGCAACCCCCGCAGAGGCTTGGGAGGGAAGCTGCACGCCCGCCCGCCAGCCTTATTGTTGGTGGGGTGCAGCTGGCAGGCGTGCAGGGAAAGGGGAGGCCGCTGGCAAAGCCGTGCAGCTCCCCACTTGCTGGGGCGCCCCTGAGAGGCTGGCACCCTGGCGCAACGCACCACTAAGCCCTATGGGGAAGAAGAAGAAGAAGAAGAAGAAGAAGAAGAAGAAGAAGAAGAAGAAGAAGAAGAAGAAGAGGAGGAGGAGGAGGAGGAGGAGTTTGGATTTGATATCCCGCTTTATCACTACCCTAAGGAGTCTCAAAGCGGCTAACAATCTCCTTTCCCTTCCTCCCCCACAACAAACACTCTGTAAGGTGAGTGAGGCTGAGAGACTTCAGAAAAGTGTGACCAGCCCAAGGTCACCCAGCAGCTGCATGTGGAGGAGCGGAGACGCGAACCCGGTTCACCAGATTACGAGTCTACCGCTCTTAACCACTACACCATGCTAGCTCCCTGGAAGAGGCCCTGAGTATCATCTAGTTCAACGGCCTGCAATGCAGGAATATGCAGCTGTTCCATACGGCGATCGAACCTGCAACCTTGGCGTTTGTCAGCACCATGCTCTAGCCAATTGAGCTGTTTCACAACACAACATGGTAGCTTTCATCAGGGACGCGGACTTATAAAAAATATTGGGGGGGGCCCAGGAAAGCTCATGAATAATAAATAAGCTCATGAATATGCAAATAAGTGGTGCCGCCTCCTCGTGAGCGAATAGGGGAGAGCGTGCTGCGCCTATTAATCAGCTCCGGAACAGCTGATATGCGGGAAACGTGGGGCTAGCCGGAGAAGAGAGGGCGAGCCCCCTCCGCTCCGGCCCTAAATAGGGCAAGCCACGCCCCCCCGGGTGGCCCTCCGGTCGGGATTCCCCTGTTCTCGCGGGGGCTGAAACCGCCAGGAGGAAGGAAATTCCCCCCGGCAGTGCCTTGGCAGTGGCGGTGGTGCTGCGAAGCAGCGAGGCAGGAGCCCCCGCCCCCGGGGATTCCCTAATCTCGCGGAGGACGGCCGGGGCTCTCCAACTAGGGCGCGCGGCTGGCTGGCTGGCTGGCTGGCGAGGGAGCAGGTGGGGAGGAGGCGGGGGACGGCGGTGGCGCTCTGCTGGAAGGGCGCCCAAGATTATTGGGGGGGGGCTGAGCCCCCCCCAAAATTTTTTTGAGGGGGCTCGAGCCCCCTCAGGCCCCATGGAGTCGGCGCCTATGGCTTTCATGCTCACGGTATCTGCTCCACCCACCCCACACCTCTGCCCAGGCAGAAGACCTCATGCCACCAGCTCCTGAAGGGACCATCAGTGGCCTGGGAGAACTGTTGGGGCCCCTGCCCCTGCACACACTTTCCCTGGGACTACTCGGTTCCCCAGATTATGAGTCTACCGCTCTTAACCACTACACCACACTGGTTCTGGTGCTGCATGTGTGTGTGTGTGAAGAAGAAAGAGCCGTGCAAAGGGAAGTCCGGACAAAGGACATACCTCTCTGTCCTCCTCCTTTCGTGCGCCCCCAAGAACAGCCTCCAGAGGCCTGTGAAGGATGGCACTGAGCATATCACCGCTGAACTTTGGCCTCATGATACTGCAGAGATGAAGGGGAGCAGGTTAGTGTTACGGAAAAGGAGCAATGCGGCAGCGAGCTGCAGCTGGCTGGAAAGCAAAACATGATGAGAATGTTGGGACTGTACCGTGGGAACAAAGGGACAGTCTATTCACAGTGTTTAGCACCGGAATTAGTTCAGAGTGTAATTTGACCTGGACAGGAAGTACAGGAGGTGGAGTTTGTCTCTCTGCTGTTGGAGTCTGAAGAGAGTAGACGTGTTTCTCTGTAATGCTGCAAAGACAGAAATAAAGGCATGTAAATACATTTCTGTCTATCTCTTTCCCCTGCCTTGGGGGGAAGAGTGGTGTGTTCTTCTCACGTTTGAGGAGGATCGCCGATTGTGACCTAGCCTGAATCCTGCTCGGGAATGCAGACAGGGAGGTCAACCGGGATTCAAGCCCGGTGCCTGGAGAGTGGCCAGTTTCTTCTGATAAGGCTTGATTTCCTAACAGTTAGACACTGCCTCCTCCCAGTCCCCCTTGTCCCCTTCTCCCTCCTGCCTCCTCTTCCCAACCACCTGGAGCTCCCCCTGGAGTTCTGCCCCCCCAACTGCATCCATCCCAAGGACCCCACTCACCTCAGCTGGATGAGGGCCACCAAGGCCACGGCCAGGGTCAGGGGGCCATCCCTGAAGTTCTCCAAGGGCCCCAAGATGTCCTGGAAGAGAACAGAGGAGGGAGGTCAGCTCTTTCCAGGGGCCTCCGGAGGACGGCTCCGACCCCCAAGACCCAGCTTGGCTTTCCAAGGGAATGGCAACCCCTTCCCCAAAGCCCCTCCCTCCCCCACCTCCCTGTGGGGGTCCCTCACGCCACCCATCACTCACCAGAATGGCTTGGGCCGTCTCCTGCTTGGAGCACTTCAGGGTTCGGAGCCCCCTGAGCTCAGCTGCCTGGCACTCTTTCATCACCCCCAGGAGGTACCGCTGTTCGTCCTCCGGCAGCTGAAATACAAAAGTCAGGCTGTCAGTCCTTGATGGGGGGGGGGCTTCTCTGCATCTGAGAGGGCAGAGTGGGGGGCAAAATAGCCCAGGCAATGGGGAGATACCCACCCCTGGCGAAGGGATGTGGAACCTCAGCAGAATAATAATAATAATAATAATAATAATAATAATAATAATAATAATAATAATAGAAGAATCATAGAGTTGGAAGAGACCCCAAGGGCCATCGAGTCCAACCCCCTGCCAAGCAGGAAACACCATCAGAGCACTCCTGACATATGGTTGTCAAGCCTCTGCTTAAAGACCTCCAAAGGAGGAGACTCCAGCACACTCCTTGGCAGCAAATTCCACTGTCAAACAGCTCTTACTGTCAGGAAGTTCTTCCTAATGTTTAGGTGGAATCTTCTTTCTTGTAGTTTGGATCCATTGCTCTGTGTCCGCTTCTCTGGAGCAGCCGAAAACAACCTTTCTCCCTCCTCTATGTGACATCCTTTTATATATTTGAACATGGCTATCATATCACCCCTTAACCTCCTCTTCTCCAGGCTAAACATGCCCAGCTCCCTTAGCCGTTCCTCATAAGGCATCGTTTCCAGGCCTTTGACCATTTTGGTTGCCCTCCTCTGGACACGTTCCAGTTTGTCAGTGTCCTTCTTGAACTGTGGTGCCCAGAACTGGACACAGTACTCCAGGTGAGGTCTGACCAGAGCAGAATACAGTGGCACTATTACTTCCCTTGATCTAGATGCTATACTCCTATTGATGCAGCCCAGAATTGCATTGGCTCTTTTAGCTATTATTATATAATAATATTATTATTATATAATAATAATAATAATTTATTTATATCCCGCCCTCCCCTGCCGAAGCTGGGCTCAGAGTGGCTAAGAACAATAAAAGTAACAATAAAAGTAACACAGCATTCTAAAGTCAATTCATTTTAAAATCAGTTCAAAACCCAATTAATGGCAACCATTGGGCCAGAGTTCTGTGAGGATTGCCAAAGGAGGGGGTCAGACTGTGCCTTGGCCAAAGGCCTGGTGGAACAGCTCTGGCTTGCAGGCCCTGTGGAAAAATGTCAAGTCCCGCAGGGCCCTGGTCTCTTGTGACAGAGCGTTCCACTAAGTTGGGGCCACAGCCAAAAAAGCCCTGGCTCTGGTTGAGAGCAGCCTAACCTCCCTGTGGCCCGGGACCTCCAAGATGTTTTTGTTTGCAGACCGTAAGGCCATCCTGGTCTCTGAGGGCCAGACAGGTCGCCATCTCAAGGACAAGCGTGGATCCAACCTCCATGGACTGGGGACTTGGCCAGGACAAGAGGGGGGGTGTAATAAATGAAAATCTGCCCTTATTCACTTATGGGGGACACAAGAACCCTTATAGAGTCCTTTGTAGGTTCTCCATCGATCGGAGAAAATAACAGAGGCCCACCAGAGAATATTGAGAAGCAAAGCAGCTCGTAAGCCTGATCTTTATCGATCTGTTGCAACAGGGTGCCCCCTTCACACGCAGGAAAGGAGGAGGACCCAGAACCCAGGTGTGCCCGCCCTTGTATAGACATTTTAAATTGCCCACCCTGGAGTCCAAGACCACCCCCAGAAACATCATACATATATCACAGAAGTGGTGTAGCTCAAGACCACCCCCCAGACACATCGTATCTACAGCACAGAAAGGGTGGTCTACAACAGAAATCTGAGTGCGTTGTTTACCTCCTGTCTGGCAGGTTACCTGTTAATCCTTACTTGATTGGATACCCTGGGGAGGCTGGCCAGTCTTTTGTAGTGACAAAAGTGGCCAGTCTTTTGTAGTTACTCAATGGGTGTAAGGTGGAGGTCAAGGGAGGGACAGGGGCAAATCTGAGACTCAGGTTTCCACCAGAAAAACCCACCCAGTTTGTGACACAGATGTGATGTGTGTATGCCGTTTTATTAAAAGGTGCAGGTAAAATTGACCTTTTTCTGCTTCTTCCAGTTGGCAGTTGAAAGTCCTGTTGCAACAGTTCATTGAATAAGGAGCCAAGACTCTGCAGGGGACCCCAGGACTCACCCCCCCCCAAGGAGACGAAGAGATAGGAAGGAATGCTACTTACAGCCTGCCCATTTCTGCCAAGAAAAGTTCCCAAACTCCTCTCTAAACTAGTTAACTATCTAAAATGCCCACCCAAGCCTAACTGTCACCCTAACCCCAACCCCCAGCCCTAACCCTACACCTAACCCTAACTACTCCTCTATAAACAAAATAAATATATACAGAATCTATACAGAATAGGCCCAAATGTGCACTAAATAGAAATGTAAAATAAAAAATAAAGAACAAAAAGTAAAATAAAACTGTTAAAATAAACCAAATCAAAAGAAATCAAAGTAATAAATCAATCAAAATCAAAATAAGAAACTGGAAAAATAACAGCAAACCAAACTCCTCTCCTAATCGCCACCAACCGCCACCAACTGCCACTAACTCCTCTTTCTCTACTCGCCTCACTACTAACCCACAGTAGCTGCCTGCAAGTGGGTGGCTTTTAAAGGAGAAGCAAGAGAGGTCACAAAGGAGGGCGGGTCCTGGTCACCGTGGCAACCCCCCCACACCTGAGCCCACCTGGCCCCTCCCAAGAGGGGAGGCTCCTCTCTCAGAACTCAGAATCTTCCTTTCATCTCCTTCTTCCCAAAGGGAGACCATCCCCACATCCTTCCAGGCAGGCTAGGGGTCTCCATAGCGCAGGATTGGACCATCTGCTTGGCGTGCACGTCTTCCGTCGTGGGCTGCATCTCGGGGGGGGGGCTGACTGTGGGATGTAAACACAGGAGCAGTCAATGACAACATTCCTAGAGTGTACATGTTAGAAACATGGAGAGGGATGTCTGTCCAGCAAGCAGGTAAACTTCCTGGGGACGGACTTCCTCCACATGTGACCAGAGGTGGGTGTGGCCTCACCTGTGCAGGTAATGACAAAAAGCACAGGGCAGGCAGCCATCTCTCTCTCTCTGCCATCACCTTTCGAAGAAGCAGGATGCCCTCTTGGCTCTCAGCCAAGAGAGGAGAGGCCTATCTTCCTATAAGATAGATTCTAAGTGTATTTTACCTTTTTTAAGCCTGTCTGCCATCTGGGATCATACTGTGAACAGATCGTGAGTAAACTCTTTTATACTTTTATAAAGACTGTGTTGTGTCTTGTATTTTAAGAGGGAACAAAGGGGAAATTACCAGAGTAATTATTATAGAGGTTCTAGCGAACCTGTGCACACGTTACCGTTGCGAACTTAAAGGGGAATGTCTATAAACTCTGCTGATATTTTGGAAACTTGTTAGCACAAGTTGGACAAGGATATAATTAGTCAATATATCCTCTCCTGCACCCCAGAACATTCCAACAAAGGGTTAGTGGGCCCAGTATTGCATATTTCTGCGTATTTTTGAAGGATTGCATTGGATTGTGATTTTGAGTTGAGTAGTATTTTTCTGAGTTAACTTCCTGGTAAGCACATGGTCCTTTGTTCCATTGTGCAGTGGGGATTAAGCAACCCCCCCCCTTCCCTCAGAGTTCACAGTGACCCAAGGCAGTGAAGAATTGTTTTGTTTTTTGAGATTTTTGAGATTTTGATTTTAAAATTTTGAGAAATTTTGAAATTTTGAAGAATTTTCAAATTTTGGATTTTAAGATGGCTAGAGCAGCTTTTGATAGTGATGCAAAGCTTGGAATGCCTGTGCTGAATGAGTACAATTTCATGCACTGGAAGCAGCGCTTGATAGCATGTTTAGATTATAAGCATATTTTGGAAGCTTTAAAACCTCAGCCCACAGGATCGACTGAGGAAGATTTAGCCAAGATAAGTGCTTGGAAACGCATGAACAGCGAAGCTAGACACATAATTTTGAGTGGACTTCGTGATGAGCAGCTATCATTAATAAATAGTACAGATGATGCATCTCAAATCTTAAGAGATATTGAGCGCGTGTATGGAGAATCTAGCATAAACAGTTTCAGAAACTTGGTGTGTAAATTAACCAGATTGAGGATGAATTCAAAAGAGGAATTCACAGAGCACATCAACAAGTTTACTGAGATTATTCAAAGAATTGATCTGACTCCCAAAGCTTTTGATGAGGACACAAAGATAGCATTTTTGTTATCATCACTTGGACCACGCTTTAGCGCATTTGTAAGTTTGATGGATCATAGACAAGGTCTGACTTTTAAAGACTTGATTGGTTATTTAAAAGAAGAATGCAGAGATAGAGGTGAATCTCCAGTGAGAAATGCTAGAAGCAAGGACAGCAGTTATGCATCTAGGCAATGTACAAAGTCCAAAGAGATGCCTAAGAAAGTGATTTGCTTCAATTGTAACAAAGAAGGACACATTGCAAAGAACTGCAGAGCTCCTAAAGCCAAGAAACCCCACCCCTTTCAGCCAAAAGGGGAAAAGAAGGGGAAATGTGAATGCACATGGTTACTGCAAGAAAGGAACTTAGCTGTCCAGAATCGTGAAAATAAACGTAATAAATGGATTTTAGATTCAGGAGCCAGTTCGCATTTTTCATATAAAAAGGACTATTTTAATGAGATTAATGAAATAAATGATGAAGAAGGATCTGAAATTGAGATTGCAGATGGTAACATTGTTAAAGCAAAAGGTGCAGGTTCCATGAGCCTGAAATGCAATATAAACAATGAATGCATTGAGAACACAATCTCTAGAGTTTTGTACGTTCCAGAGCTGAGCTGCAATTTAATCAGCGTGTCCACTTTGGACAAGAAAGGTTTCCAGGTCACATTTGGAAATGGAGAATGTAAAGTGACTAGAAATGGCAAAGTGTTTGCTCAAGCAAAGCTAATAAATGGTGTATATGAGCTTGATCTTTCAGAGAACCAGTCTGCAAAAGTGGCACATTCCAGCCAGAAGGATGAAGCAGATCTAGACTTATGGCACAGAAGGCTAGGACACAGGGACGCCAGCCTCATTCTGGATCTACAGAAAAGAAATCTTGTAAGAGGTTTGCAGGTAAAGCAGAGCAACAAAGCTCCAGCAAAGTGCATAAGCTGTATTACTGAGAAGGCTGTAAAACCTTCATTTCCACGTTGTGCAGAACAAAGAAGCAACAAAGTGCTTGACATAGTGCACACTGACATATGTGGACCCATGAATGTTCCCTCACTGGGAAAGAATAGATATATTTTAATATTTCTGGATGACTTTTCAAGATTTTGTGTTGTATATTTCCTCAAAGAGAGGAGTGAGACAGTGGACAAGCTCCAGGAATACATTGCCATGGTCAAGAATAAATTCCAGAGAGCTCCAGCTGTGTTAATGAGTGACAATGGAGGTGAGTACTGCTCAAATGAAATGCAGGCTCTCCTGGCCAAGGAAGGAATTGCACACGTAACCACAATTCCTTACACACCACAGCAGAATGCCATAGCTGAGAGAAAGTTTAGGTCCATTATGGACATGACAAGGTGCATGCTAAAGGATGCACGTTTGCCACAAAAGCTGTGGGCCGAAGGAGTGTACACGTCGGTCTATTTGCAGAATAGACTGCCAACTAAAGGTGCAGAGCGCACACCATTTGAACTTTGGCATGGGAAAGCTCCCAATCTGTCGCACATACGTGTGTTTGGAAGTCCGTGTTACTTCCACGTGCCCAAGGAACACAGACACAAGCTTGACTCCAGGGCAAAAGCAGGTATCCTTGTGGGATACGCCTCTGGAGGCAAAGGATACAGAATTATGGACTTACAAACTGGTAAGACTAATGCATACCATGCGGTTTATTTTGATGAATATGGAAAAGTAGACACTAAGAACACTGTTGTGGATTCTTCAGATGAGTCAGAAAGGACTCAAGAGTTTGTATATTTCCCTTTTGAGACCCCACAAAGTAATTATCTGCCTTCGAGTGTTACAGCGCCCCCTACAGGCGACGCACCAGAAGACGCAGAGGACCAGAACCCTGGCGGCACCAGAGACGAAGATGAGGACTCAGATGGGGACATGCCTGCGTTGGAGGAGGATGAGGAAGCTGATGCGGTCGCACAACCAGAGGTCAGGATCTCATCCAGAACCAACAAAGGTGTCCCACCAGTACGGTTGTCCTACTTTGCAGGGTCGGCGTTTCCGCAGGAACCTTCCACTTGGGAAGAGATACAGGAGATGCCAGCTGCAGAAGCCAGTCTCTGGAGGAAGGCCGCGCAGGAGGAGATGGATGCACTGCATCAGAACAAGACCTGGACACTCACTGAGCTGCCTCCCGGTAAGAAGGCCATTGGCAGTAAATGGGTTTTCAAGGTTAAGAAGGGGTCAGAAGGAGAAGTGCAGCGCTACAAAGCTAGACTTGTGGCACAGGGATTTTCACAGCGTTTTGGTGAAGACTATGATGAAGTTTTTGCACCAACTGTGAGGTACAGCAGCGTAAGAATGCTTTTAAGCATTGCAGCCTCCAAGAAAATGAGGGTGAAACACATAGACATTGCTACCGCTTTTCTACATGGGCAGATTTCAGAAGAAATTTACATGAAGCAGCCCAAGGGTTTTATAAAACCACATGAGGCACATCTAGTGTGCAAACTGCAGAAAGGACTTTATGGACTTAAACAGGCTGCCAGAGCCTGGAACCAGAAGTTGCATAAAATGCTGACGCAACTTGGGTACAAGCAAGGCGACGCTGACAAGTGCTTGTACAGTAAGTCAAATAATGGACAATTCTCATATATCCTAGCATTTGTTGATGACCTGATTATTGCCACAGCAAGTGAGAAAGACTATACACAGATAGTAAAACACCTTAGCAAGGAGGTGGAGGTCAAGGAGCTAGGAGATGTCCAGTACTACCTCGGGATCCAGGTGGAAAGAGAAGAGGACGGATCATTTCTTCTCAGCCAAAGACAGAAGATCCACGAGCTAGTTGAGCACATGCAGATGCAAGACGCACATCCAGTTGCTACACCGATGGCTACTGACTTCCTGAAGAATCAGCAGGATTCGAAGCAGTTGCCAGACAACAATGACTTCAGGTCGGTGATTGGTAAACTTTTGTATTTAGTTACCACATGTAGACCTGACTTAGCCAATGCTGTGGGGATTCTTAGCAGAAAAGTGAATTCTCCCACTGAGCATGATTGGGCAGGTGTAAAGAGGGTGGTGCGATATTTGAAGTGTACCATGAATTGTAAATTAAGGTTACCAGCTGTCAGAGACCCTAAGTTGGTTGGGTATACTGATGCTGATTGGGCTGGGGATAATGCTGATTATAAATCAACAAGTGGTCATGTTTTCATGTTTGGGGATGGACCTGTTTCATGGGGCAGTTATAAACAGAGCTGTGTAGCATTATCTTCCACAGAATCAGAATACGTTGCAGCAACAGAAGCCTGCAGAGAGATCGCCTGGCTTGATCAACTCATAAAGGACTTTGGGTTGGTGAGAAAAGGGCCTGTCAGCTTGCTAGAGGATAATCAAAGTTGCCTGAAGCTGACGCAGAGTGAGAAGTTCCTGGCCAGAACAAAACACATTGGGGTTAAATACCACTACATACGCCAGATGATCCAGGATGGACTTGTGGAGCTATCCTACTGCAGCACCCAAGAGATGACTGCTGACATCCTGACGAAACCCCTACCAAGAGAGAGTTTCCAGAATCTACGTGTCAAGCTGGGACTCTGGGTGGTTGAATAAAGTTGTTTATGTTTTGTATATGTTGTATTGCCTGAGAAGGGGTATGTGGGATGTAAACACAGGAGCAGTCAATGACAACATTCCTAGAGTGTACATGTTAGAAACATGGAGAGGGATGTCTGTCCAGCAAGCAGGTAAACTTCCTGGGGACGGACTTCCTCCACATGTGACCAGAGGTGGGTGTGGCCTCACCTGTGCAGGTAATGACAAAAAGCACAGGGCAGGCAGCCATCTCTCTCTCTCTGCCATCACCTTTCGAAGAAGCAGGATGCCCTCTTGGCTCTCAGCCAAGAGAGGAGAGGCCTATCTTCCTATAAGATAGATTCTAAGTGTATTTTACCTTTTTTAAGCCTGTCTGCCATCTGGGATCATACTGTGAACAGATCGTGAGTAAACTCTTTTATACTTTTATAAAGACTGTGTTGTGTCTTGTATTTTAAGAGGGAACAAAGGGGAAATTACCAGAGTAATTATTATAGAGGTTCTAGCGAACCTGTGCACACGTTACCGTTGCGAACTTAAAGGGGAATGTCTATAAACTCTGCTGATATTTTGGAAACTTGTTAGCACAAGTTGGACAAGGATATAATTAGTCAATATATCCTCTCCTGCACCCCAGAACATTCCAACACTGACAATGTCCCCCCCTGTCCGAACCCCTGGAGAACTGCTGCCGGTCAGTGAAGGCGATGCTGAAGTCAGTGGCTGACAGGACTGACTCTGTCCATGGCAACTTCCTAGGAATATTCCTCTGAAGTTCTTTAGCTGAAGAGGAGCAGGCTAACTTCTGCACCGGATCAACCATCAATTCCTTTCGTTAAGAGGCAATCTGGGAAAGTCCCTGTTTAATATACAACAATGCCAGTGCAAAAGTTCTGAATGTGAGAGGAAGCAGAATTCTTCCCTCTGCAAGAAAGCCATAGGCCAAGGGGATTCCCCCCCCCCCAGTGGACTAGATGACTCCCAGGGTCCCTTCCAGATCTTCCATTCTAGGGGGTCAAATTCAGATTTCCAAGCAGTCCTCTGGTTACGAAATTTTCGGGATATGGCCGGGCCCCCGGAACGGATCCTGTTCATCATCGGAGGTACCACTGTACAGAAGTCCATATAAACCACGTGTCTGAAATAGTACAGGAGAACAATCCTGAAGCCATTCTGATTCTCCCAATGACCTCAAATATTCCTCTGCAGTAAGGGAGGCAATATAAAAACACAAAAATGCAAAAATATATGACATTGCCTTGGTGCCAGGGCCATGAGTCAAGGTGAGGTGACTGCCTCAGGCGGCAGAATCCACAAGGGCAGAAAATCCCAAAGTCGATCTTTTCCCCCGCCCTGTTCCTCCTCAACCACCCCTTCTTCCCATGCCGGATTGTCAATCCTACCAATGTATGTAACTCTTTACAATAGCAAAATCCCTTATTTTCGAGGCTGCTGGTCCCTTATTTTCAAATCTGTAAGTTGACAGCTATGGCCCCGTCCTGTGTGCATGAGCTTTTTACCCTTCACGTGGTTAACTCTCGATATGGATGGGCCGTGGGGAGATTTCACATCTTGGAAGTTGCATCAGAACAGGAAATGACTCTCCATTATCCCTGCAGGAGAGTGCAATCGGATCCAAGACCCAAGTTTTCCATGAGGACGACCAAAAATAACATCAGTTCACTGGGCTGTAATAAGCTTCAGATGCCACTGCAACTGGGTTGTGTTTTTTAAAAATATATTCCAGGCAGAAGTTTAAAAATTGCATCCTTAGTCATTTCTGAGCCAAGCGAAACTCTTGGCAGTCAAAGCAGCAACGAGTCCAGGCAGCTGGCTCTAATCATAAATAGTGATTTAGAGAGGAGAGTGCGAGTCGGGTTTTTCCTACAATCCTGTCCTTGAGCTCAAGTTACTGGGAACAGAATCAGGTTTTGTCAACTGGGATTCCTGATTCCGTTAGCTGGAAGGAACTAATCCATGCTGTTTCGGGATGCAAACACATAGGAATTGCTTCCCGTTATATTTTTCAGTGTACACCGAAGATGTTTCAAAGCACACTATAAGTGAGTGTTGAAGGATACTTGGGGTGACCTTAAGGACTCCAGTTCAGATGGAGATTTGCTTCCTTTCAGCCTGGCCCCATTCATCTGTTAATTGGAGAGTAGTTAAGGGTGCTGGAAATTATAGCACTGGGGGGAGACAACGGCAGTTCCCAGGTTTCTCTGCGGGAAGCCATGTGTTTTAAATGTATGGAATGGGTGTGACCTAGCTTGGTGTAAAGAAAAGGTAAAACAAGGGAGGTAAAAATAAACCCAACCTATACAAGTGAGAGGGACGCGGGTGGCGCTGTGGGCTAAACCACAAAGCCTAGGACTTGCCAATCAGAAGGTCGGCGGTTCGAATCCCCGCGACGGGGTGAGCTCCCGTTGCTTGGTCCCTGCTCCTGCCAACCTAGCACTTCAAAAGCACATCAAAGTGCAAGTAGATAAATAGGTACCGCTCTGGCGGGAAGGTAAACGGCATTTCCATGCGCTGCTCTGGTTTGCCAGAAGCGGCTTATTCATGCTGGCCACGTGACCCAGAAGCTGTTTGCCGGCTCCCTCGGCCAATAAAGCGTGTTACGGTAAAATCTGGGTGCGGGGCCACTCTGCCACCCTGCTCGTCGGACGAGGTCCGCGGGTCCCTGCGGAAGAAAATGAGCTCAGCCAGAGACAGGAGCAAACTGCAGAAGATCCAAGTTTATTGCGCAACAGGTTCAAGATGAGATTGAACCCCGAGAAAGGGGCGACATGAGTTTTTGAAACTTCCCTCCATGTCCCAGAATACAGTGCAAAATACATCATAGTTACATCATGAATACATTAGAGAGAGGTTGGGTTACACAGGTTACATCATGAATATTTTAAGGAGAGGTTGGGTTACACAGATTAACATATGGAGGAGGGAGGGGGAATATGCAGAGCTGGAGATATGCACAGATAAGCGCTTCCTGAGTACCGGTGATGAGAAGACAATAGTCCAAGTATGGAAAGTCTGCCACCTGGCATTGCCCGGAGGAAAGGTTGGGCAGAGTGATTTGACTGGATTAGGGTCTTTCTGAGTACGTGACTCCTCGCTCGAGGGATTATGGAGGCAGAGAAGGTGTCATGGAGTCCTGAAGAAACTGAGTCGATCGACACCAAAACCAAGGAAATCGGAGCTGCGGTTGATTTTATACGAATTTTAGAAGTTTTAGTCCGTTTCAGTCCATTCTTATATTAATAATTGAAGTTGGAAACAAAATAGATACATTGTTGCAAGATTTGACACTTTTATGGGTTCACGAGTTTCGATTCCATTGTTCTCCCAGCGGAGAGCCATCAGCAGCTTGTCAAGAGGTTAAATGAGGCGTGCAGGAGCTCGCTGAGCTAGCTCTGCAAGGCGAATGCATGGTTCTGATTGGGTAGAACGCAGCCATTGAAACGAATGGGGAATACAGTTTGATACGGTCAACCCACGATAAGGAGGGAGCGAGAGAGAGGCTTAAGAGAAAGAGGCTTAAGAGTTTGGGTTTATTTCGCCCGTGTGGAAAAGGGAAAGGCACTTTAATTTGGGGGCTTGGGTAGGGTGTGGTGCTTGTGCAACGGTGTGGGGCTGAGGGGTGAATGTAGGGCTGGGTTCCCCTGAGGTCATCGCCTCGGACCCTCTGGCGGAAGAGTGAAGGAAGGCACACCCCCCTTTCCGTATCAAGCGAGATGAGCGCCGCAACCCCAGAGTCGGCCACGACTGGACCTAATGGTCAGGGGTCCCTTTACCTTTTATACAAGTGAGAAGAAACTGCATAAAGTTGAAATTTTATATTTCAGAAATCTTTTTTTTTTGTTTTGTTTTGTTTATAGAAAAGTTTGAATAGTTTTTAAACGTCCCTTTATTGTCACTAAAATCAAACCAGGATTTCAATTTGAACGTATTTGTCCTCCAATGTAAAGTCTTCTTCTTCTTCTCTGGCGATCCCTGGTAGCCGAGTAAGATTGTCTTCCATAAACACAGTTTTAACAATGAGTCTGTAAGTGACTGTGGAGGCCAATTCTGGATCCACATGTCCTTCCACAGTGGGGGCATGGGTTTCTGGGTGGGAGTTGATCACAGTGAGGGTTTGCCAAGCGTGCCTTCCTCTTAGCACGTTTCCCCCTTGTGTCCTGAGTTTGAGTGTCTTCAAAGCCCCATGACACCTTTGGTAAAGGCTGTTCTCCAGTTGGAGCGCTCGCAGGCCAGTATTTCCCAGTGTTTATACTACTTTTTTTTTTAAGATTTGCCTTGAGAGAGTCTTTAAACCTCTTTTGTTGACCACCAGCATTACATTTTCTGTTCGGAAAAGGGTAGGTAGAGGAACTACAATAAGCCAGAAAACCAGGAAAGAAGCCACAACCGTCAAGAGAAAATATATTCTGAACAAAGTCACAAGGCTGGCCTTTGGGAAGAGCAGCGGTTCCTGCAATTATAGGGCTGGTCTTGTTTGAACAGCGCAGGGTGCCTTGTGCATTATGATACCAGCAGGATGTTGGTACCAACCGTCCGACCTTGGTTTAAACCCTTAATGCATTTTTGTAACCTCGCTCACTAATCTTCAGGACAACAGCAGTTCAGATAGGGAAGGGCTGGCAAACAACACTTGATAAGCCCCAAGGGAATGTTACACAAGCCCACGAACACAGAGGCAGGCCCACCTTGGAAAGCAGGAGAGAAGATGAGCGTCAATAAATGAGCCACGACTGGACCAAGGAAGATAGTAAGACCTATCTTCAGATACCTGAAGAAGTGCATGCACACGAAAGCTCATACCATGAACTAACTTAGTTGGTCTTTAAGGTGTTACAGGAAGGAATTTTTTTATTTTGACTATGGCAGACCAACACGGCTACCTATCTGTAATAATAATAATAATAATAATAATAATAATAATAATAATAATAATAATAATTTATTTGTACCCCGCCCAAAAGAGGTTTAAAGACTCTGGGCGGCTTCCAACAAAGATTAAAAATACATTAAAACGTCACACACTAAAAACTTCCCTGAGTCTTCAGATGTCTGGTAGTTGTTTATCTCTTTGACATCTGGTGGGAGGGCGTTCCACAGGGTGGGCGCCACTACTGAGAAGGCCCTCTGTCTGGTTCCCTGTAGCTTTGCTTCTCGCAGGGAGGGAACCGCCAGAAGGCCCTCGGAGCTGGACCTCAGTGTCTAGGCTGAACGATGGGGGGTGGAGACGCTCCTTCAGGTATACTGGACCGAGGCCGTTTAGGGCTTTAAAGGTCAGCACCAACACTTTGAATTGGTGTATCTGTAGAGTTTAGGGTTGGGTTCCATTGTGTGTGTGTGGTGGCAGATTTCTCCATGCTCAGATCCCAGGATGAATTCCACCATCACGTAACAGTTAAAACACATGGCTTTCCCCCCAAAAACCCTGGGACTGTAGTTTGGTGCAGGAGCTTAGAACTGGAGCTCAGTTGGGCACACAAACTACAGTTCTCAAGATTCTTTGGGGGAGGCTATGACTGGTAAATTGATAGGGTTTTCTACCTTGCAAGGAACTTGGAATTGCAGAGTTGGAAGGGTCCCAGTGGTCATCTAGTCCAACTCTCTGCAGTGCAGGAATCCTAGCTAAGAAACTTGTTCTGTGTGAGGGACGTTGGCTCAGGTGAGCTTGCAGGTACAGTCCAGACCTCAGTGAATAGGAGTATGCTGCATCAATAGGAGTATAGTATCTAGATCAAGGGAAGTAATAGTACCGCTGTATTCTGCTCTGGTCAGACCTCACCTGGAGTACTGTGTCCAGTTCTGGGCACCACAATTCAAGAAGGACACTGACAAACTGGAACGTGTCCAGAGGAGGGCAACCAAAATGGTCAAAGGCCTGGAAACGATGCCTTATGAGGAACGGCTAAGGGAGCTGGGCATGTTTAGCCTGGAGAAGAGGAGGTTAAGGGGTGATATGATAGCCATGTTCAAATATATAAAAGGATGTCACATAGAGGAGGGAGAAAGGTTGTTTTCTGCTGCTCCAGAGAAGCGGACACGGAGCAATGGAGCCAAACTACAAGAAAGAAGATTCCACCTAAACATTAGGAAGAACTTCCTGACGGGAAGAGCTGTTCGACAGTGGAATTTGCTGCCAAGGAGTGTGGTGGAGTCTCCTACTTTGGAGGTCTTTAAGCAGAGGCTTGACAACCATATGTCAGGAGTGCTCTGATGGTGTTTCCTGCTTGGCAGGGGGTTGGACTCGATGGCCCTTGTGGTCTCTTCCAACTCTATGATTCTATGATTCTATGAATAGTAGTTCGTAACTCTGACGGAGATATGCCCTGGCACATTTTTTAACTACTATGAAGGAGCATCTCCACCCCCATCGTTCTGCCCGGACACTGAGGTCCAGCTCTGAGGGCCTTCTGGAGGTTCCCTCCCTGTGAGAAGTGAGGTTACAGGGAACCTGGCAGAGGGCCTTCTCAATAGTGGCGCCCGCCCTGTGGAACGCCCTCCCATCAGATGTCAAGGAAACAAACAACTATCTGACTTTTAGAAGACATCTGAAGGCAGCCCTGTTTTGGGACGTTTTTAACGTTTGATGTTTTCCTGTGTTTGATGTTTCAATTCATTGGAAGCTGCTCAGAATGCTTGGGGCAACCCAGGACTCAGCTACATTAGTAAAGAAAAAGCGTTTTAAATGTGTTATAACACCAGGGACTCAGCTATATAGCTGCAAATAAAATATTTTAAGAGTGTTTTAAGTGCAATATACAATGTGGCACTAGATGGCAATGGTGAGATTAATGGAAAATTCAATGTATTTTTTAAAATGCTTTTTAAAAAGCATTTTCAGAATGTTTTTTTTTTTGTATGTGTATAGATTCTACCCCGATGGCTTTGTGGAGTTCCGACTTTCGGCAATGTGTTTTCCTGAAACTTTTTTTTTTAAAAGATGTGTTCAGATCCAGCCCCAGTCAGATGGGTTGAGTACAAATTATATTTTTATTTTTATTAATCTTAGGCAGACATCCCTGGGCGATGGAGGGTGTCTTCAGTTCTTGGAATGAGCAGAACCACAATCTATACCCAATCATAGTGGGTTAAGCATAACTCGGAGCAGTCTCTAGGGGAAACTGACACATCAACAGCCTTGGTGTTTGTTTTTAAAGAACAAAGCACTCCAAACCATTATTTACCAAAGCTGTAACTCCCATCAGCAGTTTCCAAGGTGCTATCAAGTACTTGTTTGATGTGTTGCGTAACTGAATTTTACCCAAGCTGACTTGGCTGCCTCCCGTCCATTTAGACATCTCCGAACTATTTTTGCAAACAGGTTGCTCAAAGGGGGAACCATCTCCTGGTAGCTGCATAGCATTGGTCTTGTTTTAGCTGCAGGGCATTGGCTGACGTGCCTTCAGGGTGTCGCTATTTTGTGCGAGGAATTCAAGCGGGTACCAGGAAATTTAGGTTGGCGTAGCTGACGTGGGAGAAAGCACTCTGACGCCCCTAGCAGAACAAATCCACCTTTTAAAAAATGGCAACACTCTTCCTGGGCCACGACCTTCAACAGGAACTCTTGAATCCCTTCTGAAGAGGTACCAGCCCAGACACAATAACAATGAGACCTGGGTGCGAGTGTGCTATCTTTAACCAGTTGAATGCTGGTTAAGATGTATAATAATAACAAATTTTATTTGTATCCCGCCCTCCCCAGCTGAAGCCGGGCTCAGGGCGGCTAACAACAATAAAATAGTACAACATTCTAAAATCATTTCATTATAAAATCAATTCAACTCAAATTGCTGGCAACCATTAGGCTAAAGTTCTGTGAAGATTGCCAAAGGAGGGAGTCAGGCTGTGCCCTGACCAAAGGCCTGGTGGAACAGCTCTGTCTTGCAGGCCCTGCGGAAAGATGTCAAGTCCCGCAGGGCCCTAGTCTCTTGTGACAGAGCGTTCCACCAGATCGGGGCCACAGCCAAAAAAGCCCTGGCTCCAGTTGAGGCCAGCCTAACCTCTCTGTGGCCCGGGATCTCCAAGATGTTTTTGTTTGAAGACCGTAAGGTCCTCCGTGGGACGTACCAGGAGACGCGGTCCCATAGGTACGAGGGTCCTAGGCCGCCAAGGGCTTTAAAGGTTAAAACCAGCACCTTAAACCTGATCCTGTACTCCACCGGGTGCCAGTGCAGCTGGTATAGCACCGGGTGAATGTGATCCCGTGGCGAAGACCCCGTAAGGAGCCTCGCCGCGGCATTCTGCATCCGCTGGAGTTTCTGGGTCAGTCTCAAGGGCAGCCCCACGTAGAGCGAGTTACAATAATCCAGTCTGGAGGTGACCGTCGCGTGGATCACAGTGACTGAACATTCCTTATTGCCTGTTTTTCCAACACTGAGCAGGGAACTCTGTGGTTCTTTTCTCTCTCCCGGCCTGAACCTAAACTGAAGTTATTTTTAGTTCTAATGTTTTCGCAAGCGCCGTTAGGAGCCAAGAACAGGGAAATGCAGAGCTCTAGAGAACTTCTCCAAAGTTCATAAAAACAAGTGGGAGGGAAGAGGAATCTGGTTTTCGTCGCTGTCTGCCCAGACCGAGAAGTTGTTCATGCCAAATTCATACTTTCTGCCACATCTGAGGTTATGAATATGCCACAGTGGGGAAAGCGGTACCGGTTGAATAACTGCATGCCACTGTTAAAAGGCATAGGGAAGGAAAGGAGGAGTAAACTGGCACGACAGACCACATAACAAGGGCGATAACAGGAATTTTTAGGGGGAAAGCTTTCAAGAGTCTTCTTTAAAAATAAAAAAAAACAATATTAAAAAGTTAAATATTTGATGCAGTTTGAAAAAACAGAAACTTTCCAAAATATGGGTGCCAACTGTCCAATAAGTAGTCTGGTCTGTGCCTCTGCCTCTAACTCCTTGAACTATTGGCTGACAGTGATGGAGACTGTAGCCCAAAACATCTGGAAAGCATCAAACTGGTAATTTAAAACCTGTTGGCATCCAGTGTGCCAGTTCACCAGGTTCCTCAGTCATTTTCAGAGCCTTCCATGCCATCGGTGCAAAACATTATCAGTAACTAACTAAGATCTAGGCAGCTCAATCCTGCCCACTGCTCCTCAAATCCCCGAGGGAACTTGAGCGAATCATCTTTTAAAATCAACCTTTTAAAAATATTTTGCGACAAGAGCTAACTTGTGCCAGCAGTCTGCATCAGCTGTGTTGTTCTCGATACCTTGGGGACTTTTCTATTCTTACCTAAGGACTATGTTATACAGGAACTTATAACAAGAAGCAGTAAGACCTAGCCACGCGATGGTCACCTCCAGACTGGATTATTGTAACTCGCTCTAGGTGGGACTGCCCTTGAGACTGACCCAGAAACTCCAGCGGGTGCAGAATGCCGCGGCGAGACTCCTTATGGGGTCCTCGCCACGGGATCACATTCACCTGGTGCTATACCAGCTACACTGGCTCCCGGTGGAGTACAGGATCAGGTTTAAGGTGCTGGTTTTAACCTTCAAAGCCCTATACGGCCTAGGACCCTCGTACCTATGGGACCGCCTCTCCTGGTATGCCCCACGGAGAACCTTACGGTCTGCAAACAAGAACATTTTGGAGATCCCAGGCCACAGGGAGATTAGGCTGGCCTCGACCAGAGCCAGGGCTTTTTCGGCTGTGGCCCCAATCTGGTGGAACGCTCTGTCACAAGAGACTAGGGCCCTGCGGGACTTGATATCTTTCCGCAGGGCCTGCAAGACAGAGCTGTTCCACCAGGCCTTTGGCCAAGGCACAGTATGACCCCCTCTTTTGGTAATCCCCATAGAACTCTAGCCCAATGGTTGCCATTAATTTGATTCTGAATTGATTTTAGAATGAATTGATTTTAGAATGTATTTTAATTAATTGATTGTGATTTTATGTAAACTGTGTTACTTTTACTGTTGTTAGTTGCTCTGAGCCCGGCTTCGGCTGGGGAGGATATAAATAATTTTTTAAAAAAATTATTATTATTATTAAGAAAAGTTAAGAAAAGATGAAATGCAATAACATTGGAATGAGCCCCATAGGTTATACACCGTACATATGAACTGTATACGTTGAACAGACTGGACTAGACCTTTACAATAGGAAATAACCGGTAAAATTTGTATGTTGTGTATTGTGACAACTGTATTTGTGTAGCAAGGTATTGAACTTGTTTTGATTTTGATTTAGCCGAGATTCCTGTAGTGCAGGGCATTGGACTAGAGGACCCTTCGAACTCTTACGATTCTGCGAACAAGTTTTGGACACTGATAAGTGATGGAGTTTCAGGCTGTGGCTCATTCACCTTGGTTGCTACGGCAGCAGGGGAGGCTGCCATAGCGATTGTTATGAAAACTGTCCCTCTGAGCCTCCCAGGAAAGTGTTGCCTGAAATGAACTCTTGGCTTGGCTGACAGACAATGCAATTACGCAAGCTGAAATTTGCCCTTAAAACGCCTCTTTGAAAATGGATCTCCCGTTCCTTTTCTTTTTGCCCCCGCAGCACTTATTTGCTGCTGAATCCAGGCAAAGCAAAGCAAAGCAGATCCCCAAAATATTGTTGCTTCTGGATAAGCTTGTGCCGCATGAAATAATAATTAGAGTGTTAGCTCCAGAGGGAGCTAACACTCAGGGCAGCTAACACCAATAAAATCACAGTAAAAACATAATAGGGGAAAAAGAAGGGTGGGGGGACAAAAAAACCCCAATTTAAAATACAGGTCAAAATGCAATTTAAAATGCAGCCTCATTTTAAAATAGCCAATAGATCAAGACCATAAGGGGAAGGAAACATAAGGGTCAGACTGAGTCCAAACCAAAGGCTAGGTGGAACACCTCTGTCTTACAGGCGCTGCAGAAAGATGCAAAGTCCCGCTGGACCCTAGTCTCTTGTGACAGAGCATTCCACCAAGTCGGGGCCAGGACTGAGAAGGCCCTGGCCCTAGTTGAGACCAATCTAACCACCTCCAAAATGTTTGTGGACCTTCAGTTCCACCGCGGGGCACACTAGGAGAGGCGGTCCCGTAGGTACTTGGGGTCCTAGGCTTTAAAGGCTTTAAAGGTCAAAACCAGCACCTTAAACCTGACCCTGTACTCCACCGGGAGCAAGTGCAGCTGGTAAAGCACTGGGTGAATGTGATCCCACGGCAAGGACCCCGTAAGGAGTCTCGCAGCGGCATTCTGCACCCGCTGGAGTTTCTGGGTCAGCATGTCACATAGAGGAGGGAGAAAGGTTGTTTTCTGCTGCTCCAGAGAAGCGGACACAGAACAATGGATCCAAACTACAAGAAAGAAGATTCCACCTAAACATTAGGAAGAACTTCCTGACAGTAAGAGCTGTTCGACAGTGGAATTTGCTGCCAAGGAGTGTGGTGGAGTCTCCTACTTTGGAGGTCTTTAAGCAGAGGCTTGACAACCATATGTCAGGAGTGATCTGATGGTGTTTCCTGCTTGGCAGGGGGTTGGACTCGATGGCCCTTGTGGTCTATTCCAACTCTATGATTCTATGATTCAAGAGCAGCCTCGCGTAGAGCGAGTTACAATAATCAAGCCTGGCGGTGACCGCCGCATGGATCACTTGGCCAGTTGCTGCTATTATTATTATTATTATTATTATTATTATTATTATTATTATTATTATTATTACTCCTGTTCATTCTTTTGTAAAGCGCTTTGAGGGTGTGGGTTTTAAAAAAAACACAATCAAGTGGCGCACACAAATTTTAGGAAATAAATAAATAAATTTGCAGCATCACTGCATTTTTAAATAAATAAATAAAACGACTGAAAACTAAATTCTCGGACTGATCACCCATCCCATCGCTGGATTTAGACTATTGTCTTACGTGTGGCCGTGCCCCCTCCCCACTTTAGATGACGAGGATGAGGATTTATTTATTTCATACCTACCCTTATTAACCCTAAGATGCCTGGGTTAGGTTGCAACAATTGGAACTTCAGTATTGAAAGCAGTGTGAAAGAAGCTACAATCACAGAAACAGGGAGAGCCCTGGAAACGTACCTCTCTTGCACTGTGGGGGGGGGGGTGGACTAGAACTTAGATGACCCTGGGTATCCCTTGCAGCTCTACAATTCTATGATTCTATGTGTCATTCCAGAGGGCTGGAGGTGCAGGAACACTAAAAGCCTGGTTTTCTAAAAGCTAAGCTAAGCACAGTCCTCTTAGCAGTGCCCCATTTGAGGAATGGAATTGCATGGCTATATGGGGAAGGTGCCGGCCCCCTCACCCATGATTGTGGTTGCTTTCTGCTGCTCCTTCCATAAAGTATGCCTTTATTTCACCATTTATGCTGCTTGGGTTTTGTTGATCTGGATTTTTAACCGTTTTAACAGTGATGTTGTCGGCTGCCTCGCAATATATATATTTTATTTTAGGAAAGGGAGGGTATAAAATCTTTGAAACGAAATCACTGCAAACAGGTCAAAACATTAGCAGGATTTTAAATACACTTGTAATGTAACAGAACGTATAGATAACTTAGAAAGATGAAAAATTGGAGAAGTACAGTGGTACCTCGGATTAAGTACTTAATTCGTTCTGGAGGTCCGTTCTTAACCTGAAACTGTTTGTAACCTGAAGCACCACTTTAGCTAATGGGGCCTCCCGCTGGCGCCACGCCGCCGGAGCACGATTTCTGTTCTCATCCTGAAGCAAAGTTCTTAACCTGAGGTACTATTTCTGGGTTAGCGGAGTCTGTAACCTGAAGCGTATGTAACCCAAGGTACCACTGTATTGATATGCAGTTGAAAATAGAAACAAAAGGACCCATGGAAGGGATGGAGGGAAGTCAGGAAATTCAGAGTAATCTCTATATTTTGAATTTGTACTTTTTTAATGTATGTTTGTTTTCTTATTTTCTTTTTCTTTCTCTCTTTTTGAAAATCAAATAAATAAATAAATAACATCTATCTATCATCTTTCATCTATCTATCTATCTATCTATCTATCTATCTATCTATCTACCGTATCTATCTCTCTATCTATCATCTATCTATTTTGGAAATGAGCAAGGAAACTACAGCAGACCAGAACGACTTCTTTGTAAAATCCAAAACCTATATGCCTCTGCTCAGGCTTAATTGCAGGATGGGAGAATTCATCCAAGTCCCTCCCTCTCTCCTCCTCCTTCCAGGGATGAATGCCACAGAAGTCTTTCAGCCGTTCTGTTTACCTGATGCCAGGCAGCAGACATGAAACTCACAAAGCCTGCCTGGCAAGCTGCTAAAGCTTGCATTAAGAAGGGAGGGGTTCAGATCTGCCTGGCAACTGGGGCAAAGCTGCTTCTGAACACCTGGGCTTCTCCTTTCACGAGGGCAGAGGTCCCTTTGCTCCTTCTCCCAACGCCACTCGAATTATGCTGGCCTGTTTGCCTGCTGCTGAACTAGAGGCGGCAAAAGAGACTTCAAGCTTACAGTGCTATTAAATTTGCTAGTCTCTCTAAGTCTTGTTGTTTTTATCGGTCAAACAGGCAGGTTTTTTGTTTTTGTTTTTGCAAGAGGTATTCAAGCCTCTTGACCAAATTGTGGGAGGCAGTGGAAGACAGGAGTGCCTGGCGTGCTCTGGTCCAGGGGGTCACAAAGAGTCGGACACGACTAAACTGTCAGCATCGCCCTAGAGCCAGTGCACCAACTGGACTCATGCACCTCAACCCCGACTGGGCTAGGCAAGCTGGGAAGCACCGCCAGAGACCTCCTTTCTCACAGGAACAGGTCACAGTGCTGTGGACTCGCAGCTTAGAGCTGAGAGCACCGGATTCACTGTCTCAATAATACAGTCGTTGCGTAGCAGAGTTTTGCAGAGTCTTGCAGAGTATAAACCACTCGGAGAGCAGCTCTGTAGAATATCTTCCTTTTATTCTGTAACTACAACTATGATACAAAACTATATACAGAGCTGAATATTCTAAGCATAAATCAATGCTACACTGAGAGTCTGCAGCTGCACTTAGCAGCAATCTTATCTCTAGAATCTCTAACACTCTCACTTTCTCTGATACACTGACTGTCTCTCACTCACACACTGATATGTTGCTGGGCAGAATAAGTAGATAGGCAGGACACACCTCCTCCTCTCTGGAGAGTCAGCAGAGACCATCAGGAGATCATCAGGAGATTCTTGGGTATGGGAGGGGTGAAATCTCCTCATAAACGACTAAACAACAACAACAACATTCAAGCACATGCCAGGGAATTTATTATTATTATTATTATTAAAATATTTATACTTTTCAGATACAGTGGTACCTCGGGGTACATACGCTTCAGGTTATATACGCTTCAGGTTACAGACTCCGCTAACCCAGAAATAGTACCTCGGGTTAAGAAGAAGAAGAGTTTGGATTTGATATCCCGCTTTATCACTACCCGAAGGAGTCTCAAAGTGGCTAACATTCTCCTTTCCCTTCCTCCCTTACAACAAACACTCTGTGAGGTGAGTGAGGCTGAGAGACTTCAGAGAAGTGTGACTAGCCCAAGGTCACCCAGCAGCTGCATGTGGAGGAGTGGAGACGCAAACCCAGTTCACCAGATTACAAGACTACCACTCTTAACCACTACACCACACTTTGCTTCAGGATGAGAACAGAAAATGTGCAGCGATGGCACAGCGGCAGCAGCAGAAGGCCCCATTAGCTAAAGTGGTGCTTCAGGTTAAGAACAGTTTCAGGTTAAGAACGGACCTCCAGAACGAATTAAGTACTTAAACCGAGGCACCACTGTATATACATTTCAGTGATTTTACCATCATTTTGACATTTTAAAACTTGATGTCCTTCCCCCACGTTCTGCGGTTCCTTACATTTATTTTTATTTGCATGTTTGTTTATTTTCCATTTAAATAATATAGAAAAAAAAAACAACAGCTAAAAAGAAATTAAAATAGATTGAAAACAATCCAAAAACATTGAAAACAAATATTACATACTTATATAATACTCCCTTCCCCACCCGCAGCTTCTCTCCACCACAATTCGACTTCTATAAATCTCTATTTCCACCTTTATCTTTGCATTCTCCAAATGTATCATTCTTTATATTTCTTTTATCTCTTCTCTTTTCCAATTCATAGATATACTTTACATTTTTATTCTAGGCATATTAGCATATCTTTCTTAGAATAATATTTAACATATAATACATTTATTTTTAATATCTTCTGCCTAGCCAAATTCACTTAACTTACTCATTTGTTTATCTACTTTAAATGTATACTCTAATGTAACTGCAGGTTATTACACTAATCCTGCCAGTGTTCTTATCTGCTTTCCATTTATCTGTAAATATTCAACAAACCAATTCCACTCTTTGGTCAATAGTTTGTGACCTTAAAGTGGATTAAAGCTCTCGGTCGCCCTAGTGCAAGAAACCCCCTATTAAAAAAATAATAATTAACATTTTTGTGCTTTGGGGAAGCGCATTGGAAAGGGCAGAACGAACAAACGAATGAGAGAACATGTAAACAACCCGCAAGCAAATCAGAATGATTGCTCACTGTTGTATAACCTCTCTCTGCACCACACCTGCAAACTAACCAGAATGCATACTAAATAAAGCTCAGATGCAGTCTAGCCTTTGTACTTGGTTTGCTGTGTGAGCTGCCGCCCTTTTAGCGCCCTCTGGTGAGGAAAAGGTCTTACAACTGGAAGTCAAATTTGAGAAGCGGGAGGAGAAACCTGCCCCAAGGCGCTTACAATCTGAGGAGCAGCTGTTGAAGGGAGGGTGCAAAACAAGGCAAAGACCATGGGTAGGCAAACTAAGGCCCGGGGCCCGGATCCGGCCCAGTTGCCTTCTAAATCCGGTCCATTGATGGTCCTGGAATCAGCGTGTTTTTACATGAGTAGAATGTGTCGTTTTATTTAAAATGCATCACTGGGTTATTTGTGGGGCCTGCCTGGTGTTTTTACATAAGTAGAATGTGTCCTTTTATGTAAAATGCATCTCTGGGTTATTTGTGGGGCATAGGAATTCATTATTTTTTTTTTCAAAATATAGTCCGGCCCCCCACAAGGTCTGAGGGACAGTGGACTGGCCCCCTGCTGAAAAAGTTTGCTGACCCCTGGCAAAGACTCTTACTTTTTAAACCAACAGTATTATGATACTCTCACTCGTCCTCCTTGCAGCAAGAAGTTCCAGGAGTGTGGCAATTAACCAGGTTTGGTTTTATTTGGAAGGATATCCCTGGAGCCTTAGGGAGTTCATAATATTTCAGTTTATTTACACTTAGACATGTTGAGCATAGATGGTGATATTGCATTAAACACCCCAAGCAGACTTCAAAAGTTCCCAGCTTCACATCAGATCTCCAGGGAGAGGGACTGAGTCAACCTAATGGCACTGAAATACTAGTTTCACATGCGGAGCTCTGGTGTATAGTCCGGGGGGGGGGGGGGCGAACACAATTCCAGGTGTACTCAGCAGGAATTATAGATGCTCATTAACTGTCTGGATCCTTCAGACAGACCCCATTATCCAGCGATGTTTGCTCAGAGGAGAGAGGCAGGTACTTAAGCCTGAGAAGGGTTCCCTGGCCCAGTCCTCAGTGCAAACATTTTGGATGGAGCTGGCTAGTGTCTGTATGGGGTTTATAATGTTTGCTTTAACGGTGGAGTAGAGATCAACAATTCTTCCAGCTGTCTGCTAGGCTAGCATTGACAGAATCATTAACCGAACTGTTCAGCAGCAGATTGCATTCATCTCCCCCAATGGTGCTTCCAGAATTTGATGGGGGGAAGGCGCCAGTTTACCAAGGACACTCTGTTTTTTAAAATGCATGAAGACGACGATTTCAATTACCACCAGCAGCTAATGCAAAACATCTCCAGGTGACTTACATAAGCATGTAAAAAAAGAAAATATCCATGAAACTTAGCAAAAATAATAATAACTATTGTTATAATATAATATAACACAGAAACAGCAATAAACACGAAGGGGCCATATCGAACAAAGTCATTGCAATTTCTGGCCAACTCAGTGGACCCAGGACAAAACTCTGCAGCAGATGCTATAAGTATGGGAAGAATCATAGCTCTGCATCAAAAGGTCCCAGTTTTAATCCCTGATATTAAAAGACACCTACTTCTTGGGAGAAAAGCAATGACAAACCTAGACAGCATCTTAAAAAGCAGAGACATCACCTTGCCAACAAAGGTCCGTATACTTCAAGCTATGGTTTTCCCAGTAGTGATGTATGGAAGTGAGAGCTGGACCATAAAGAAGGCTGATTGCCAAAGAATGGATGCTTTTGAATTATGGTTCTGGAGGAGACTCTTGAGAGTCCCATGGACTGCAAGAAGATCAAACCTATCCATTCTTAAGGAAATCAGCCCTGAGTGCTCACTGGAAGGACAGATCCTGAAGCTGAGGCTCCAATCCTTTGGCCACCTCATGAGAAGAGAAGACTCCCTGGAAAAGACCCTGATGTTGGGAAAGATGGAGGGCACAAGGAGAAGGGGACGACAGAGGACGAGATGGTGGGACAGTGTTCTCGAAGCTACCAGCATGAGTTTGACCCAACTGTGGGAGGCAGTGGAAGACAGGAGTGCCTGGCGTGCTCTGGTCCATGGGGTCACAAAGAGTCGGACATGACTAAACGACTAAACAACAACAAATTTCCAGGCAGGGTGGGGAAAAACTCTAAAGTCCTGTAGACAGGGCTGGATTTAGGTTTGATGAGGCCCTAAGCTACTGAAGGTAATAGGGCCCTTTATACGTCCAGCTGTCCTTTGTCAACAACAAATTGTCGCTATTTTTGTTGTTGAATATATGCTATATGGCAATTTATGTACCTAATAGGTATCTCAAGCCATTTGCTGATGTTGCCGTGCAACCAGTCCATGCAGAATGTAGGCACCCTATATATAGAAATGAGCAAACCAGTGATATTTTAGGGAGCAGGCTAGCAGGCGGGGACCATTACTTACATCGTAGGAGCCTACACAACACAAAACACTGTTGCTGTATGTGGGTTTTATTTTATTTGTTTTTTATCTTATATCTTAGAAATGTAATAATAAAATTTAAGGTCTTATATATATATAATAAATGTTCATAAATGTACCAACGAAGCACGTACATAGATCAGCACAGGAAGACCGACCTGAAACCATTTTGACTCCCAAGCTGACCAAATGTTTCTCTGCAAGGAGGGAGGAGGTGAAAAAAACCTTCCTTGTTACAGTAAGTGGGTAATCACCATTTCAAAGGAATGGCCAGACTACCAGGAAAGGCAATCAGATAAGGCATTATCAGACAACCTGGCAGACAGGAAAAACAACAAAATTCAAATTTCTGTTGTAGACCACCTTTTCTGTGATGTAGGTATGATGTTTGTGGGGGGTGGTCTTGGGTTACACCCCTTCTGTGATGTATGTATGGAGGGGTGGTCTTGAGCTCCAGGGCAGGGAATTTAAAATGTCTATATAAGGGCAGGCACACCTTGGTTCTGGGTCCTCCTCCTTTCCTGTATGTGAGGGGAGCACCCTGTTGCAACAGTTCAATAAAGATCAGGCTTACGAGCTGCTTTGCTTCTCAATATTCTCTGGTTGGCCTCTGTTATTTTCTCCTACCAATAGGGAACCCACGTAAGGACTCTATACGGGCTCTTGGATACTCCATAAGGGGAAAAGGGCAGATTTTGTTTACAACAGGACATCCAGGTGTGTTTTTTCCTTTATTTTTTTGCCCCCCCCCCAAGAGAGTGGTGCCCTAAGCTATAGCTTGTTTAGTTTATACGTAAATCCGGCACTGCCAATCAGTGTAGACAGCATGAGCTAGATTGACAAAGGTTCCTAACTCAGTACAGGACAGTTTCCTATGTTCCAGTTGCTAACTGTCATGGCAAGCTTCAGCTCTGTTGCAGAAAACTCCCCCCCCCCCAATCATTCAGTTTGTACAAACATGACACACACACACACACACACACACACACACACACACGACATGCGCAACGTTTCTGTTATAAATTCATAGTAAATCAACCATACATCGGATTTACACTGGTCTACTTTTATTTTACTCCATGAAGGAAGGACTGTCAAAGGGGGAAGGTTTGATACAGGATGGCCATAATCCCTTAACTGTAGCAGCACATACACAGGAGCCCTACTCAGTTGGCATGACAACCTTGATGGTCTCAGACAGAAGTCCATCAAGGTCACAAAGGACTTGCATATGGGAGTGGATTCAGCACAGAGTGGAACAAAGGACAATGATCAGATCTTCCCTCTGGGGGTAGGAAACTGCAAGCTCCCCTTTGTCTCCTGGAAGTGACTCATGGGGAGGGGGAAAGGAGGAACCAGCCAGGTGACAGGACACTCAGGTTACCACCACAACTCCTCCCTCAACCCCTCCTTTTTGTGATGTGTCAATGATGTAGTCATGATGTAGTTCTAGGGGTGTAGTTTGGGGGATTAGTAACTAATAAAAGTTGGGGTCTTCTTTGTTCTGGGCTTCCATTTTGTTTCACCTGGTGGCAGGTGGGAGTCCTGTCATGACAGGCTTCAATAAAGAACAAGCCTACTGGCTGCTGTTTTGCTCTGGTATTCCTGGCTGGTGTCCTTGTTTTTTTGTCCAAGGGAGCCCTCGGATTTCTCCGTTAACTGCTCCTACATGTCAAGGAACCCAAAGCACTCCTGTATCCAGGTTTTTACTGGTATCTGATCTGCTGTACCATATTAAAACAGAACTCTGCTGTTTATTCTCACTACTTCTTGCAGGGGAATTTGCCCGGTGAGCCATTTCCTGGTGGCTTTTGATAAAGAGCGGCACAAATATTTAGATATCGCTCAGTCCCTTCAAGTCCTCTCCTCTCGTACAGGAAGGGCGTTTACAGTAAAGTTCAAATTCCAGAAGGGCAGCAATGTCTTGTGGCACTTTATAAAAACAAACGGTGACATGGGCTTTGCAAGGTGAAAGTCCACATTGTCAGACGCAGGGCATGTTACCTTCTGGTGAACCCGTTGTACACCCGGAAACGCAAGTTGGTGTGTGCATAAGGGGAGAGGAATGAGGGAATTGTCAACAATGAGACGAAAATACCATGAAGTGCAACAGGCATAGGAAGCCTGTGACAGACTGTGCAAAATGCCTGGTCCAAATTGTCGTGAAATAAAAATAAATAAGGTATTATATATATAATAAATGTTCATAAATGTACCAAGCAAACATGTACATAAATATATAAACCACATGTCTGAAGCAGCACAGGAAAACAGCCCTGAAACCATTTTGACTCCCAACTTGACCAAATGATTTCTCTGCAAGGTCAAGGAAAATAGAAAAGCCTCCCTATTGTCTTTTCCTTCAGAAATCCTGTCTCAAGAGTATGTCTGTGTATGAATAGGGTGAGCCTGTGACCTGGCTCAAGAACTAAGTATTTGCCATTACAAAAGACTGGCCAGGCTCCCCAGGGTATCCAATCAAGTAAGCATTAACAGGTAACCTGCCAGACAGGAGATAAACAATGCGCTCAGATTTCTGTTGTAGACCGCCCTTTCTGTGATGTACGTATGACGTGTCTGGGGGTGGCCTTGGACTCCAGGGCAGGCAAATTAAAATGTCTATATTAGGGTGGGCACACCTTGGTTTGGGGTCCTCCTCCTTTTCCTGCGTGTGAGGGGAGCACCCTGTTGCAGCAGTTCAATAAAGATCAGGCTTACGAGCTGCTTTGCTTCTCAATATTCTCTGGTTGGCTTCTGTTATTTTCTCTGACCGATGGAGAACTTGCAAAGGACTCTATAAGGGCTCTTGTGTCCCCCATAAGGGAATAAGAACAAATTTTCGTTTATTACAGCTGGATGTGCCCAGCGGGGATTTTTAGGTGGAGATTTAAAAATACAACAACTTCAGACCCTGCTGGCAAAGGATGGTCAAATCTGTCAGTTTCTCATTCTTCCACTCTTAGACTCAGTTTTCCACAGTTCAGGGCACATTTTGGCAAAGCAATTTCCCCTATTATAATGCACCCTCGTATGCTATTTTCAAGAATGTGTGCATTCGTATGCACATGTTCCCCTGATATACGCATTTCTGTATGCATTGGTTGGCTGGAGAAACCGTGCTGCAAAATACAGAGCAGTCTAAGTCCCAATTGGCGGCTGTGTTTCGGTTCACCTTTTGATTCTGAAAGTGTGAATCAGGTATGCTTGCCTTTAAGTGCATACAGTGGTACCTTGGTTCTCAAACGCCTTGGTACTCAAACAACTTGGAACCCAAACACTTCAAACCCGGAAGTTTGTATTCCAGTTTGTGAATGTTTTTCGGAAGCCAAATGTGCTCCGTTTTGAGTGTTACACTTCTGATTTGAGAGCCATCCTTCCTTGAGGTCTGTTTTTGCTATTTATTTTGCGTTGTTTTTCTTTTTTTGCGGCTTTTTTGTTTCGTTTTTGTGACTGTGTGGAACCCAGTCCAGCTACTGATGGGTGGATCGTGTGACTGCAGTACATTGCTCATTGCTTTCGTGTTATGGATCAATGGTCTCGTTAGGTAGTAAAATTCATGTTAAATTGCTGTTTTAGGGATTGTTTTTAAAAGTCTGGAACGGATTAATCTGTTTTGCATTACTTTCTATGGGAAAGCGTGCCTTGGTTTTGGAACGCTTTGGTTTTGGAACGGACTTCCGGAACGGATTAAGTTTGAGAACCAAGGTACCACTGTACTGAATTGTATCAGCTGCCATCCTCACTCGACCTATCAAAACCTGCCTTTGAAAGCCCTCTCAATTTCAAAAGCAGCTTGATAATATGAAGCGCTGTGTGTGTTTGCAAGAGACAGAAGTACTAAGACCCAATGGGTTGAGCAGAACTAGGTGTGTTGTCCTTTAACTCCCGGCCACTGTTTATACTCTCTTATCTCATCTGGACTCTATAAAAAAAGTCACAGCCTACTGCTGTTAACCCTTTTGACGGCCTTTTGGCTCCAGGGATTGCAACATTCCCCACCCCTCCCACCCCTTGGGAAACAGGAAGCATTCAGCTCAAATGCTGAGCCTTTATTTCCTTGAATTTCCCTGCAGAAATTCATAGCTGTGGCTACGGGAGAAACAAGACCCTTTGGGGTGTTAGTGCTGTGGACCCCTGCATGACAGGCTCGGGTTGTATATATGCATAAATAAACCATATATCATAAAGACACTGCAGTCTCCACTGGGGGTGAATCTACACACACGGGGTGTGGGGGGGGGAACGCTATAAATAAGTCATAAATTAAATTGTTTTAAAAGATAAAATACTGTATGTAAAATCGCATATAAAAGTTTTGTGCTCTATAGCGCCACCTGGTGTTGTATGTTTATAACACATTTAAAATGCTGCTGTTTTTTGACTAATGTAGCTGAGTCCTGTGTCTCATTTCCAAAAGGAAACACGAACCCTGGGTAGGAGACCTGGAACCTCCTGGAATCTTGCACCACTCAAGAGATTTTTTTGGGGGGGGGGCATGCAACAATACAGTAAGTTGATGCAGTGATAAAATTAGGCTCTCACTGTATTCATTTTCTTTGGCCCCTTTCAGACGTGATATTTCAGAGAGAGAAACTTCTTTTGTCGTTAACACACTTTTAATGTACAGCTGATTAATGCAGAAATCAGATTGCAATGAGTTAATTCCAACGACAGTCCCTTGAGGTTTGGTGACTTGATCTGAACAAGCCAGTGGAATCTACCAGGCAGGTGCCCTTTTATTCTAAACAGCTGAACTCCCAAACAAGCACATCAGCATCAATTGAAGACAGTCAGGTTTGCTGCCACAGAGAAGGGGTCGCCAAGCAGCAACCATACCTGCCAGTTTGCCTACTGCTGCAAAAGGTCTCTGTACACCCCCTTTAAAATCCACAATATTTGGATGACTTCTTGCTCTTCCTGCTCAGTTCCTCCTCGTATTGGCTCCGTCTCTCCTGCATTAAACACACCTGTGTTCCATTGTATGCCAGGATTAGACCCTACCCCTCCTCCTGTTCTGAAGAGAGGAGAGGCGCAAAAACCTTCTCCTTATGACTGAGCACCAGTGGCTGATGTAGATGTGTGTGTGTTTTCCCCCACAGGTGGGGGTCTGGTGGGGAAACATGTTGGGTTTTTTGACTACGTGCCATTCTGTGCAGCTTCACACCGAGTCAATTAAGAGTTGGCCAAAGGCCAAGGATGACTGGGCAGAGAGGAGTTATTCTGCCTAGAGATAGGAGACCTTGGATATAGCTCTACCATTGGTTGAGGTCTCACACAGGCATGATGACTTATGACCTAATGACTGGAGTGTGTGTTGGTCAGTGTGGTGTTCTGAGAGTCGTTTGGAGTTTGTTAAGAGAGAGCTAGTAAAGATCCGTTTCTGTTCTTGTATATAGTAACTTGTAGGTAAAGGTAAAGGTAAAGGGACCCCTGACCATTAGGTCCAGTCGTGACCGACTTTGGAGTTGCAGCGCTCATCTCACTTTATTGGCCGAGGGAGCCGGCGTACAGCTTCCGGGTCATGTGGCCAGCATGACCAAGCCGCTTCTGGAGAACCAGAGCAGCGCACGGAAACGCTGTTTACCTTCCCGGTGGAGTGGTACCTATTTATCTACTTGCACTTTGACGTGCTTTCGAACTGCTAGGTTGGCAGGAGCAGGGACCGAGCAACGGGAGCTCACCCTGTCGCAGGGATTTGAACCGCCGACCTTCTGATCAGCAAGTCCTAGGCTTTGTGGTTTAACCCACAGCGCCACCCGCTCTTCATGAGCGACAGTTAAATGGGCCTGTCCCCAGATCCTGCCCTTCCTCTCTTCCCATGAGATGTAGTAATGGGCACCAGCTTGGACGGCTCTTGCACTCATGTCCTGTTTGCAGGCTTTCCTTGGGCGTCTCGTTGGCCACTGTGAGAACAAGATGCCGGCCCTGAGAGGAGTTTGGCCTGATCCAGCTCTTCTTAGTCTCTTATCCTGCAATGCCAATTGAACAAATATGGCATGGAGATCACATGTCGAGAGTCGGAGTCTGTTTTTATCACAGAAGCCCAAAGCCTGCTCCTCTACCCTCCCAAGGTGTGTGCATGTTTCGGTTCAATAGAGGTCGCTTTCTCCGTACGAAATTTGCGAGGTTTAAAGGGAGGAGGAGGAGGAAAGAGGAAGCTGCTCCTTTCATTCCGGGTTCTCATAGTTTGTGAAACTCTGGAGCTGCCCTCGGAGCTGCTTGAAGTCTGGCCTCTCTTTTGGGTTCAGGTCCCAGCATGCGCACATGATGTTGTACATTGTGGCAGGGCAGTTGAGAGGGCAGTGCATCCGGAAACCGGTCTGGACGTGCTTGAAAACTTCACTGTTGGTCATACCTGCAAAGAGCGAGGAAAATGATAATGTTAATACAGTCATACCTCATGTTACGTTTGCTTCATGTTACGGTCTTTCAGGTTATGCCCTGCGGTCCCGCTTGCGCATGCGCAGAAGAGCTAAATCGCGCTTCGCGTATGCGCACAAGGGCCAAATTGTGCTGCACACCTGTGCAGATATGGTGCTTCAGGTTGCACTCTTTTCATGTTGCGAGCAGGCCTCCAGAATGGATCCTGTTTGCAACCAAAGGTACCACTGCAGTAATAATAATAATAATAATAATAATAATAATAATAATAATAATAATAATAATAAGTGTAGCTGCATTTAAAATGCAGCAGGTGCTGCTGAATTAACATTATATTTTTTAAATGATCATCAATTTATTTTTATTTTTATTATTGTTCAAGAATTAAGAATTACAGTTGCAAAATCACCCAGTTACAAATTAACAAATTCAAATCCTGTGTTTATCAAATTACCGTACTTTTCGCTACATAAGAAGCATCTGACCATAAGACGCACTTAGTTTATAGAGGGGGAATGCAAGAAAAAAATATTCTTTAAATATTTCTTGTTTCCTTGCAACCAGCGCCTTTGTTGTTTCCCAAGCATATAAATATTCATTTATTTCATGCGTGCAATCCTTCCAGCTAGAAGGGCTGAATTAACACTATAAATCTTGTAGCCTAAGACTAACATGGCTATGCATTCATCATAGAATCATAGAAGAGACCCCAAAGCTCATCTAGTCCAACCCAGGAATCTCAATTAAAGCATCCATGACAGATGACCATCCAATCTCTGCTTAAAAGCCTCCGGCTGGGGCAGGTCCTGTGCTGTCTCCGCTGCCAAAATGACTTGCAGAAGGGCCGTAGCTCAGGGATAGAGAAGCTACCCTGGTTCTGCCTCTGTAAGGCTGGGAATGTGCCCTGCCGGGAAACATCAACAGCCTCTGCCAGTCAGTGCTGGCAGCACTGAGCTGGGAGGACCTGTGGTCTGGCTCAGTATAAAGCAGTTTCCTCGGTTCCTACGATGCCCCGGATCTCAAACGCACCAGGATACGGGTTCTGGCCAAGGGTCATGATTTCATACAGGAGAATTCCAAAGGACCAAACGTCGGATTTGACGGAGTAGCGGCCGTGGGAAAGGGCTTCCGGTGCCGTCCATTTGTAGGGGACGTTGTGGGAGTAAGATTCGTAAACGTTGTCCTGCGAGAACAGAAGAACAACATGTATGTATAACAACAACCCACTGAACACTGAACAGTTGTGCACTTTTATTATTAACTGCATGAGCCACAGAATTCAGCAAAACTTGGTGTCATATTGGTGCAGAATTCTTTTTTTTTTAAAGCACACAGCAAACTCCAGCCGGGGCACAACCTATTTTTATTTACTGTCAACACTCCCCAAGCCTCAAGAAAATTCCTTTTTGTTTTTGTATATATTTGTAATTAAAGTTTCTGTTTTACAATTTAAAGTACTCATTTTTACATCCTTAAGATATCAAGGTCTTCCCTTCTTCTCTTTCCGTGGTTCATTTTACATATCATAAATCCCTGCATATTTTACGAAAACTATACCATTCAGTATTCCATTACTACATCCATCAAAACCTATTTACACTGTTAAATTTATCTTAATGCTGCCGGTGTTTTCAGCTGCACAAAGGTATTTCCCATATATTCAATAAACGTTTCCCAATCTTCTCTAAACGTATGTTCTTCTTGTTCTCTTATTCTATATGTTAAGTCTGCAAGCTGTGCATATTCTGTCAGCTTGAGTTGCCATCCTTCTTTGGTTGGGACCTCACTTGTTTTCCATTTTGGGGCTAACAAAACACAGGCCGCAGTAGTGGCATACATAAACAACCTTTTTTGACACCTGGGGATTTCAGTCTGAATTATCCTCAACAGAAAGGATTCAGGGGTTGTTGGTTTTTTTTTGGGGGGGGGGAAGTACTTTTGAACATTTTTTTCAATTCATTATGGATCATTTCCGAGTTCCCTTTTACCCTTTTACAAGTCCACCGCCTCAAGAGAATACCTTGATCAGCCTGGCCATCCCAAAATCTCCCACTTTGCAGATGTTGTTCTCTCCGACCAGAATGTTCCTGGCAGCGAGGTCTCGGTGGATGAATTTCTGCATCTCCAGGTAGCACATGCCATCTGCAACCTGGGACGCCATGTCCACCAGCTCTGCTATATGCAGGTGCTCCCCTTCGGAACCTGGAAGTAAACATAGAGGCGCATTCCAGTTAGGACCTGTCTGCGTTTCTTCTGAAAGTTTTGCTTATCGTTTCCATAAGGAGAGCTTGCTGGATCATGCCAACGACCCGTTGCAGTCAGGCTGCTCCGTGGGGCCTCTGAGGACTCTGCCTGCCTCTTCCCACTCAGCCGCCCCACAGCTGACGGGCAGTCAGTGGGCGGACCGTTTGGGGCAGTGCGGAGCCTGCAGGCGCCCAAGCCACCTTGTCACTCGCCAGAGAGCCAAGGACAGGCAGAGCCAACTAATTGTGGATTTGCCTCCTCCGTCATCCTCTCTGCTGAGTTTTACAAGGGAAACACCGAGGCCTCAGGAGGAGGAAGCTGGTAGACAACACCACGCTTTGGATGGGTTGCAAGCAGGAAGGTGGGTGGGTAACGGGAAAACTGAAGTGGGTGTGGCAGTGCCCCATTTGCCCCTTTGGACCAGTATCCACTGCACAGCTGGAAAAGACCACAATAGCTCAAAAGCTAACATTCACATGTGACTTGTGGTCAGCACTCGTGATTTCAGGCAGAAGCAGGGCTTTACTTCCTGTTTGCCCCCCGTGGCTGCTCTAGCTCTGCCCTCCGATGACAAAGCATTGGGCTTCTCGTGAGCAGGGTCTTCACGCAAGCAGGACCCTCGGTTGTACTGGGTTCCCAGGCCTGTGGATCCCCTGTGTGGAAACACCTGTGGGGAGTTTCCCCAGCAGACAAGCACCCTCGACACGTGAGCATCAGAAGGTGGCAACACGGTGTCAGAAGTGGAGAGAGAATTACTGTCCCACTCAGGAAACTGTGAGAGCCCTACCTGCGAGGAATGCAGGAAGCGGGTTACGGTGAAGGAAGCACCTTGTGTAAAGGTCTCACCTCGGAGGAATTCTAAGAGGTTCCCTTTGCTCATGATCTCCGTGATGATGTACACGGGGTCCCCACGAGTCGAGATGGCGTAGAGCGAGAGGATGTGCTTGTGCCTCAGCTTCTTCATCGCCTCAATTTCGTTTTTGAACATGTCCTGGTACGTCAGATCAGCTGCCGGGGATGGGAGGGAAGCAAACACATAGAATCACAGAACTGTAGAGTTGGAAGGGACCCTGAGGGTCATCTAGAACAACCCCCGCGATTCAGGAATCTTGCCCCCAGTCGTCCCTGAGTAGGCTCGAACCACCAACCTTCTCATCAACCTATTACACTGACTATTGTCGCACTTGTAAAGGAAAGTGTAGTGAGCCTTTTCAAGGTCTGAAAACTTTGCACTGTCAAGAGGCAACTTAGGGATATATTTTTTGGCTGAAGAAGGGTGAATGGGAGTTTTTTCATGTTTGAGGTTTTATTGTGTTTATAATGTTTTGTTGATCACCAACAAAGGTTCATTTGCCAACAAAGGTCTGTATAGTTCAAGCTGTGGTTTTCCCAGTAGTGATGCATGGAAGTGAGAGCTGGACCATAAAGAAGGCTGATCGCCAAAGAATTGATGCTTTGGGATTATGGTGCTGGAGGAGACTCTTGAGAGTTCCATGGACTGCAAGAAGATCAAACCTCTCCATTCTGAAGGAAATCAGCCCTGAGTGCTCACCGGAAGGACAGATCCTGAAGCTGAGGCTCCAAGACTGAGGCCACCTCATGAGAAGAGAAGACTCCCTGGAAAAGTCCCTGATGTTGGGAAAGATGGAGGGCACAAGGAGAAGAGGACGACAGAGGACGAGATGGTGGGACAGTGTTCTCGAAGCTACCAGCATGAGTTTGACCAAACTGCGGGAGGCAGTGGAAGACAGAAGTGCCTGGCGTGCTCTGGTCCAGGGGGTCACGAAGAGTTGGACATGACTAAATGACTAAACAACAACCATATTTTGTTGGGAGCCACCCAGATTGGCTGGGTGCAACACAGACAGATGGGCGGCATATGAACAACAACAACAAGGAACCCAAATCACTAATCTGGATGCTTCTCTTTGGACCAGCTGATGTTTCCAGGGCCTCTTCAACATCGACCTGGCATGATAAAGGCAGCTTCCCTTGCTCTTGTGCGAAGCCGAACTCTCACCTCTGGGGAGCACTTTGATCGCAACTCTGACTCTGTCCTTCCAGTATCCTTCATAGACTTCTCCAAAGTAACCTGCGCCCAGTTTCCGGGCAAGGCGGAACTCTTCCTTTGGCCTCTCCCAGTCGTCCCAGTGCGGCATCGCCGTGGGCTCTTGCTGGAGTCAAAAGAAAAGAAACGGCAAGACTAAGGTTCACCCAGAGGACTAATGAAACTGTTAAGTTGTGGGTGAGCATATCAGACGACACAGCGATTCTTCAAACAGCTCTTGTTTATTCACAGGCCAGAACTGAACTGAAGGGTTCAGCCAGCCTGCTTAAATAGAGCTCCAGTACAACGTAACTGTAACAACTTTCTAAAACTATCCAATCACTGAACGTCACTTTCGATCCCTTATTTGCATAACTATCTACAGTATCCCCCTGCTGGCCCAGGGTGAGAACTTCAGTATGTAACAGTAACCCTAAAGACTTCCAAAACTTTCCTGCTCAAGTTCTTAGAACGATTGAGTTGGAAGTTATTCCAAGAATCATCTCATCCTACCTCCTGCACGGAGGAATTTCAGCTAAAGCATCCCTGACTGATGGCCATCTTTCTGTGAACTCTGTCGGTTTCACCTTATGGTTACAGGCCCAGGGTGACAGAGCTTTGGGGTGCACGGGCACCCATAGCCGCTATAGCTAGTGAATGTTAGAAATTGATAAATTGTAGAATTTAGATAATATTTTGAGTATTATTATTATTATTATTAATTCAACTTATACACCACCCTATACCTGGAGGTCTCAGGGTGGTTAACAACAAGACCACAACATATAAAATCAAACCAAAAACAGTACAGTGGTACCTCGGGTTACATAGTCTTCAGGTTACAGACTCCGCTAACCCAGAAATAGTACCTCGGGTTAAGAACTTTGCTTCAGGATGAGAACAGAAATCGCGCTCCAGTGGCGCGGCGGCAGCAGGAGGCCCCATTAGCTAAAGTGGTGCTTCAGGTTAAGAACAGTTTCAGGTTAAGAACGGACCTCTGGAACCAATTAAGTACTTAACCCGAGGTACCACTGTAACTCAATAATGCCCCCCCCCAAGCCACATTCTAAAAGAGTGTTGGATGTCAATGAGATCAACCAAAGGCCTAGTTAAAAAGGAACGTTTTTGCCTGGCGTCTAAAGGTGTACAGTGGTACCTCGGGTTAAGAACTTAATTCGTTCTGGAGGTCCGTTCTTAACCTGAAACTGTTCTTAACCTGAGGCACCACTTTAGCTAATGGGGCCTCCCGCTGCCGCTGTGCCGCCACTGTGCGATTTCTGTTCACATCCTGAGGTAAAGTTCTTGACCCGAGGTACTATTTCTGGGTTAGCGGAGACTGTAACCCGAAGCATCTGTAACCCGAGGTACCACTGTATAATGAAGGCGCCAGGCAAACGTCCCTGGGGAGAGCATTCTATAGATGGGGAGCCACTGCAGAGAAGGCCCCGTTCTCGTGTTGCCACCCTCTGGACCTCTCGAGGAGGAGGCACATGCAGAAGGGCCTTGGGTGATGATCTCTGGGTTCGGGTAGGTTCATATGGGAAGATGCCAGACGCCTTTAAAATACAGGTTGAATTTCTTTTCGGGAGATGCCATTCAGAAGACATGGAGAACAAGGTGTCAGGTCATTAAAGGACATTTAACCTTCTCGCCCTCACTTCCGTTTGCTAACCGGGGCCGGCCAAATGCGTCTGCAGTTGCAAATTTGGACTTACCTTGTAGCACGGGGTCAAGAGCCGCAGCCCATGGGTGAGCGCTTTCTCTTTGTAATACTCGACCAGGGAGTGCAGATCTGGGAAGGAGCGTGTGGCGTTCATGTAGTAAGCTCCCTGGTCGTTGCGCAAGATCTTGTAGTGCCTCACCAGTGACTCATCTCGGACTGTGAAAACGCGGAAAGGAGAGTCAGAGAAAGAGGGAACAATGCAGAAAGGGGGAGGGGAAGCAGGGGAAACACCCAAATCATTACAGGTTGTTATCTTCCTGTTCCCGTAAGTGCCCTGCTGCAAACTGGGCAGGCTGCCAGCTCCCACACAGTTCTGTTCAGTACAGGATCTGCTGTGTTTCATACCCGAGTGTGGGAGAGGCTTTGGGCAAATGTTCCTCCACATCTGATATTTTAACGCAGCAGCTAGACTGGTGACTGGGAGCGGCTGCCGAGACCACAGAACACCAGTCTTGAAAGACCTACATTGGCTCCCAGTACATTTCCGAGCACAATTCAAAGTGTTGGTGCTGACGTTTAAAGCTCTAAACGGCCTCGGCCCAGGATACCTGAAGGAGCGTCTCCACCCCCATTGTTCTGCCCGGACACTGAGGTCCAGCACCGAGGGCCTTCTGGCGGTTCCTTCACTGAGAGAAGCCATGTTACAGGGAACCAGGCAGAGGGCCTTCTCGGTGGTGGCGCCCGCCCTGTGGAACGCCCTCCCATCAGATGTCAAAGAGATAAACAACTACCTGACATTTAGAAGACATCTGAAGGCAGCCCTGTTCAAGGAAGTTTTTAATGTGTGACATTCTAATGTATTTTTAATCTTTGTTGGAAGCTGCCCAGAGTGGCTGGGGAAACCCAACCAGATGGGCGGGGTACAAAAATTATTATTATTATTATTATTATTATTATTATTATTATTATTATTATTATTATTATTATTATTAAACCCTGCATTGCAGGGGGTTGGACTAAATGACCCTCAGGGTCCTTTCCAACTCTACAATTCTAGGATTAAACAACCTGGAAACAAGTTGCTTAAAGGACCTTTGGCTCCAGCATAAACCTGCCCAGATATTGAGATTGCGCTCAGAGGATCTGCTAGGACTAGGTCATAGGAGACAGGGTCTATTCCAGGGGTAGGCAACCTAAGGCCCGTGGGCTGGATGTGGCCCAATCACCTTCTAAATCTGGCCCGTGGACGGTCCGTGAATCAGCATGTTTGGACGTGAGTAGAAGAAGAAGAGTTTGGATTTGATATCCCACTTTCTCACTACCCGAAGGCGTCTCAAAGCGACTAACATTCTCCTTTCCCTTCCTCCCCCACAACAAACACGCTGTAAGGTGAGTGAGGCTGAGAGACTTCAGAGAAGTGTGACTGGCCCAAGGTCACCCAGCAGCTGCAAGTGGAGGAGCGGGGAATCGAACCCGGTTCACCAGATTACGAGTCTACCGCTCTTAACCACCACACTGGCTCTCCAGAGTAGAATGTGTGCTTTTATTTAAAATGCATCTCTGGGCTACAGTGGTACCTCAGGTTACATACACCTCAGGTTACATACGCTTCAGGTTACAGACTCCGCTAACCCAGAAATATTACCCTGGGTTAAGAACTTTGCTTCAGGATGAGAACAGAAATCGCGCAGCAGCAGTGCGGCGGCAGCGGGAAGCCCCATTAGCTAAAGTGGTGCTTCAGGTTAAGAACAGTTTCAGGTTAAGAACAGACCTCCAGAACGAATTAAGTACTTAACCCGAGGTACCGCTGTATCTGTGGGGCAAAGGAATTTGTTCATTCTCCCCACCACCACCACCAATATAGTCCGGCCCACCACATGATCTGAGGTACAGTGGATCGGCCCACAGCTAAAAAGGGTTGAAAAAGGTTGTCTATTCCACCACAGAATCTGATCTTTGGAACTCCTCGCACAAGGAGTTTCCCCCCGACACCATTGTTAGTTTCTTTTGGGCAACTTTTGGATGACAACTTTTCTTTTAAAAATGACCAGGTCTTTGTTTCGTTTTTCGTTTCCGTTTTGCCTTTGTTTTATGCTGGATTTTCGACAGCCTACTCTGTCCTGTTTATGAGGATTCCTATTCTGTTCCATTCTATATTAAAACTTGTAAGCTGCCGTGGCAGAAGAATCACCAAGAAATGGTAGTAATGAACGGTTAGCAGAAATCTTATTGCCGATGTCTCTGGCGTAAATCGCTGCAGGGCTTCTTGCAGTGGCGAGCGATATATACGTTTAACAAAATGAAAACCCAGCTCTCTAAGAAAATTACTAGGAGGGTCTTCTCCTTTGCAGCTGGTCACTCAAGTTGGAAAGGTAGGAAGTGAAAAACACTTACCTGACAAAACATACTCGGCCCCCTTTTTCTCGCTGATACGGATTAGGAAGGCTCCGACCTTGTTCTCTTCTGACATCAGCCGGTGGACTGTTTCAGAACGGGAAATCTGCCCAAAGAACCACCTACAGAAGGAACAATTTTTAAAAATTGCTTTCCTTTCAAGGAAGAAGGGTTGCAGTTCAGCGGTAGAGCAACTCCCAACGAGGTCATAGAAACGAGAAACAGTAATTTTATGGCAATGAATCGAAAGGTTACTGCTTGTTAGGATAGGGCATAGCCAGTGGCGTAGCGTGGGTTGTCAGCACCCAGGGCAAGGAAAGTAATTTGCGCCCCTTAACCCGTGGATTTGCGCCCCCTAACCCTAACCCCCAGGTGTTGCGCCCGGTGCGGCCAGCCCCCCCCCCCTGCACCCTCCACGCTACGCCACTGGGCATAGCTCTGCATTTTCTCTGCCAAACCCTACACCAAAGGAGAAATGGACATAAACCTGATATCAGGAACCACAAGACAGAGAAACTAGTAGGAGAACACTTCAGTCTCCCAGGACATTCTATACAAGATCTCAAAGTAACTGTCTTATTATCAAAGAATTTCAGAAATAGACTGGAAAGAGAAGTTGCTGAATTGCAACTTATTACCAAACTTAAAACCACGGAGAGACCTGGTCTGAATAGGGACATTGGATTCTTATCTCATTATACACAACAAAGCTATTTTTAGCCATCTCACCCCTTGATTTTTCCTGTAAGACCAATTGCAGTCATTAACAACGGCCTTGGTCCTGTATACCTGAAGGAGCGTCTCCACCCCCATCGTTCAGCCCGGACACTGAGATCCAGCGCCAAGGGCCTTCTGGTGGCTCTCTCGTTGCGAGAAGTAAGGTTACAGGGAACCAGACAGAGGGCCTTCTTGGTAGTGGCGCCCGCCCTGTGGAACACCCTCCCTTCAGATGTGAAGGAAATAAGCAGCTATCCTATCTTTAAAAGACATCTGAAGGCAGCCCTGTTTAGGGAAGTTTTTAATATTTAATGCTGTACTGCTTTTAACACTCGATTGGGAGCCGCCCAGAGTGGCTGGGGGAACTCAGCCAGATTGGTGGGGATAAATAATATATTATTATTATTATTATTATTATTATTATTATTATTATTATTATTATTATTATTATTATTATATTATTATTATTATTATTATTATTATTATTTAACAGTCCAACATGTTTACCACACCTATCAGCCAATCACCCATTCCCACCACCCTTCTCAGTAATACCCCTCCCCACCCTCTCACTATATATAAGGGTCTGGTGACTTCTGTTTCAGTGTATCTGAAGAAGTGGGCATGCACACGAAAGCTCATACCAATACAGGAGGTGCTTGGGTTGTGAACGTGATCCGTGCGGGATGCACGTTTGCAACCTGCAGCGTTTGCAACCCACAGCGGTGCGTCTGCGCATGCGCCGGTTGCGATTTGGTGCTTCTGCGCATGCGCAACGCCCGAAACCCCGAAATAACCCTTTCCGGTACTTCTGGGTTTCGGTGGGTCCGTAACCCGAAAAAACACAGCCTGAAGCGTCTGTAACCTGAGATATGACTGTAACTAACTTGGTTGGTCTTTAAGGTGCTACTGGAAGGAATTTTTTATTTTAAAAAAGAGATAACAGTATGATTGAGGGGCACAGACATTTTAAAAATGAGAAACCTGAACCACAGGCAGTTGCACTGGAGAGCTTTTTCCTCCTTCCCAGCTCTGTGGTTCAATGTGCAGGTGTGGTCCAAAAAGGCAAATCCAGTACTGGGGACATGCAGAAAGATGAGAAGAGTCTGCTGGACAGGCTAATGGTCCCATTTATTCCACCATCCTGCACTCACAGCAGCCACCCAGATGTCAGATGCAGGAACTTAGCACAAATGCCCTCTCTCTCCTGCGGTTTCCAGGAACTGGCATTCAGAAATACTACTTCCTCCTACTACGGAGTCATCAATAGCTAGCAGTCTTCAATAGCCCTCTCTTCTTAAGAAAGTGCGCTCCATAGTTTTCCTCTATGCACGGCATGCAGCAGATTCTGCAACCGCCAGCACAAAAGCAGGTGCAGAACCCACATCCCTGGGAGCGGCCGCAGCTTTATTTCCAACCCTGCGTTTAGAGCAAGCTTTTTTCCTCCTTTGCCTGAAAAGGCAAGCCTTAAAGTTATAGTAAGCAACCCTACATTTCTTACAAAAGCAGAGACATCACCTTGCCAACAAAGGCCCGTACAGTGGTGCCCCGCAAGACGAAATTAATTCGTTCCGCAATTTTTGTCGTCTAGCGAATTTTTCGTCTTGCGAAGCACGGTTTCCCATAGGAATGCATTGAAAATCAATTAATGCGTTCCTAGGGAAACCGCTTGCCAGGCTGGCGGTGCGGAGAAGGGCTTTTCTCCGCACCGCAAGCCTTCAGGACAGGTACGGGAACAGAGGGGAAGGCGCGCAGCGCTTTCCCTCTGTTCCCGGGGCTTGCGTGGGAGGAGGGTTTTTCCTCCCCACCGCCAACATTCAGAACAGCATTCTGAATGTTGGCGGTGGGAAGGAAAACCCTTCTCCCACCCCAAGTCTTCAGGACAGCCATCCGAAGGCTGGCGCGGGGAGAAGGTCTCTCCGCCCCCCCCCCACGCCAGGCTTCGGTGCATCCTTCAGAGGCTGCTGCCATAGTCACGCGTCACTTCTCCAGCTGGGAGAGGGTCGCGGGGGGCTGGTTTAGCCCCGCGCGCGCTCTCCCGGCTGGAGAGGTGACGGGCGCCTATGGAGGCTCCTGCCATAGGCGCGCGTCACTTCTCCAGCTGGGAGAGGGTCGCGGGGGGCTGGTTTAGCCCCGCGCGCGCTCTCCTGGCTGGAGAGGTGACGGGCGCCTATGGAGGTTCCTATGGAGCTGTTCCTGGAACAGCTTTCCGAAGTGGGGCGGCTGGGGCAGGTGACCCCGCCCCCCGCCCCACTTCGGAACAGCTGCAAAAGACGTCAGGGGGAAGCGGGGAAGCGAAGCGCTTCGCTTCCCGCTTCCCCCGGACCTCTTCTGAAGCAAGGGGCTGGGGGGAGATCGCGATCTCCCCCCAGCCCCTTGCTTCAGAAGAGGTCCGGGGGAAGCGGGGAAGCGAAGTGCTTCGCTTCCCCGCTTCCCCCGACGTCTTTTGCAGCAAGGGGCTGCAGGGAGATCGCTATCTCCCCCCAGCCCCTTGCTTCAGAAGAGGTCCGGGGGAAGCGGGGAAGCGAAGCGCTTCGCTTCCCCGCTTCCCCCGACGTCTTTTGCAGCAAGGGGCTGCAGGGAGATCGCGATCTCCCCCCAGCCCCTTGCTTCAGAAGAGGTCCGGGGGAAGCGGGGAAGCGAAGTGCTTCGCTTCCCCGCTTCCCCCGACGTCTTTTGCAGCAAGGGGCTGCAGGGAGATCGCTATCTCCCCCCAGCCCCTTGCTTCAGAAGAGGTCCGGGGGAAGCGGGGAAGCGAAGCGCTTCGCTTCCCCGCTTCCCCCGACGTCTTTTGCAGCAAGGGGCTGCAGGGAGATCGCTATCTCCCCCCATCCCCTTGCTTCAGAAGAGGTCCGGGGGAAGCGGGGAAGCGAAGCGCTTCGCTTCCCCGCTTTATCCGACGTCTTTTGCAGCAAGGGGCTGCAGGGAGATCGCTATCTCCCCCCATCCCCTTGCTTCAGAAGAGGTCCGGGGGAAGCGGGGAAGCGAAGCGCTTCGCTTCCCCGCTTCCCCCGGACGTCTTTTGCAGCAAGGGGCTGCAGGGAGATCGCTATCTCCCCGCAGCCCCTTGCTTCAAAAGAGAAGACCCGCTGTCCCCGGGGCAAGCTTCGTTTTGCGAAGCAAGCCCATAGGGGAATTCGTCTTGCGAGGCAAATCGCGGACGAAAAAACCTTTCGTCTAGCGAGTTTTTTGTCTTGCGAGGCGTTCGTCTTGCGGGGCACTACTGTATAGTTAAAGCTATGGTTTTCCCAGTAGTGATGTGTGGAAGTGAGAGCTGGACCACAAAGAAGGCTGATCGCCGAAGAATTGATGCTTTCGAATTATGGTGCTGGAGGAGACTCTTGAGAGTCCCATGGACTGCAAGAAGATCAAACCTCTCCATTCTGAAGGAAATCAGCCCTGAGTGCTGACTGGAAGGACAGATCCTGAAGCTGAGGCTCCTATACTTTGGCCACCTCCTGAGAAGAGAAGACTCCCTGGAAAAGACCCTGATGTTGGGAAAGATGGAGGGCACAAGGAGAAGGGGACGACAGAGGACGAGATGGTGGGACAGTGTTCTCGAAGCTACCAGCATGAGTTTGACCAAACTGCAGGAGGCAGTGGAAGACAGGAGTGCCTGGCGTGCTCTGGTCCAGGGGGTCACAAAGAGTCAGACACGACTAAACGACTAAACAACAACAAAGCAATCTTACAAGGCTGGAATGAAGACAGGAGATAATGTATGGGTGAAATTGCAGTCTCCTCCTGTGCTTCACCGTCTCCTCACAAGGCTCTGCCAAAGCAGGAAGAGGGAATGCATGTTTTGGGCTTTTGTTTTGCATGTGAAATCAAATGAATCCATCAAATCTGCATATCAAATCAATCTGGCTTTTGCGATCCCAGAATCGGGAAGTGGGTTAAGTGCCTGTCCACATTTCGGTTTAATGCAGGTTGTAAACCTCTCGTGTGCGTCTTTTTAATTTCCCATCATCCATGTAGCTCCCAGACCCCCAACTACTGCTGCCCAACACTCTTTCCAAATTCCCTGGGCCACTGATGTATCTACCCAAATCAGATTTTCAAAGCATGGGGAACCTCTGGGTTTAGGGAGCAGAAAGTGTTGTGCAGCGCTTGCTGGAGGAGAAAGCAAGGGGAAATTGTAGGATGAGAAAGAGGTTCCCGATCCACATTAAGTCAAGGTATTGTGGGGACCCTAATTCCAAAGCACTCAATGCCCAGATTTCATCTCTATGCTGCATTTTTAACACTTTTAAAACTGGCTGGGGATATTTGCAGACGTGTACTTACGGCTCTGCCTCCATAGTCTCCTGCTTGGCCAAGTAGTTGTAAGGCACATAGCCTTCTTCGTAACCCGTACGGGACGGATCCAGCTTCTTGGCCCACCACCACTCTCCTTTCTTCTCGATCACTTGGAAGAGATCTCCAGCCCGGAAGCTCAGTTCTGTCTCCGTCATGGCTTTGAAGTCCCACAGGCTGGTGTAAAGGCAGTTCCTGGCTCTCCATGGTGGCGCAGGCTTGGAACTCATGGTGTCAAGGCAGGCAAGCTGAAGGCTAGAGCCGATTAATGGCCTGTGTGGGTGAAATCTTATGCCTCTGTAGAAAATCACCCCCACCACACACTGCGCAAATCCAGGTTCGTTCTGGCCACAAATCCTTTTCAAAGGCCCATCGCCTGCTACAAACCTCCGCGGGTGAACCTTCGGAAAGCCTTTGCAAATCTTGCGGAGTTGCCTTTTATCTGCACCAGATCAGGTGGAGGCTGCCAAGGAAGGCTTTGCGAGAAAAACCTTCCCCACTTCCTCTTTATAAGGAAGAACGAGAGAAAGAGAGAGAGAGAGAGCAATAACCTGTCCCTTGCCCTGCCCTGTTGTTGTTCCTTCAACAGAAGAGGAAGGAGGAGGCGGTGAAAGAGAAAGAGAACGCTCGGATTCCCTTCTCCGAGACTGGGGCTCCGGATGCAAATCCCGACGCCTCGTGGCTTCTCGGCGTCTGAGTCAGCCTTTGGGAGATGGGCTAAGCGGGGAGGCCTATCCCGTTTCGCTGCCCGAGGCGACATGGGACCGTGCCAACGCTGCCAAAGCTTTGCTCAGACGGTTGTGTGAGATCTAGCAAGATCTCTGGGGATTCTTGCGAGCTCTCGCCAGAAGCCGCTGCTATACGACCCCGACAGCGATGGCAGGGGAGAGTGGACACCTGCGAGACACACAGAAAGTTAACAGCCAAAGGCCTGGTGAAAGAGGAATGTTTTTGCCTGGCTCCTGAAGATCTACAACAATGGTGCCAAGCGAGTCTCCCAGGGGAGAGCATTCCATAGGTGTGTGACACACCCACACCAGGGCCGGCCCACCCATGAGGCAAAGTGAGGCGACTGCCTCAGTTGGCGGGATCCACAGGGACAGCAGATCTCGATGCAGATCTGTCCCCCATTTCTGATTGTAGATCTTCACTTACCCCTTCTTCCCTGGTGGGGAGAAGGACCCCGTTTTGTGGTTAGCCTCAGGTGCCAAAATGTCTCTTTGCCATACCTGGTTTCACACCTTGAATCCAAACAGGCCTTTTCTGCGGTGGCTCCGTGCCTGGAAAAAAAACCAAGCACTGGTCTGATTAACATTTTATGGTTTTCAAAAATGTGTTTGTGGTAAGGGGGTGGTTTGTTTGTTTTTGTTTCTATTCACATTTTGTATTTTTCTGTTGCGATCTGCCCTGGAATCTTCGGGTGAAGGGTATGTATGCAAATCCTAATAGAAAATAATAATAACAACTTCAGAAGTCTCCTTCATCACTTCTATTGTTTTGATGTGAATTCTTTCTTCCCAAAAGTAACCCAACACGAGGTTCTCCCGGAGGCTAAAGGAAGATGCATGGGATTTTCCTCTTCAAGGGCAGAGAGAGGATCTCATGTCGGATTTCCCCTCCACGTGCTGTGGAAACTCCCATGGCCTGATGACGTCAGAGCTCCAGGCCTGAAAAGGGGGCGTGTGCCAGAGACGAGTCTGGGGAAGACCAGGAGAAAGTTGGGATCCAGGTATTTCCCAATCCAACACGCCAACGCACCGACACAAATTTCAGCTAACCCTGAGTGCTGGTGCAGTTTATTTCCCTTCTATTTCCCACTTAATTTCAGCTACGGATTCTGATCCCTTTGAGCTTCGGCGCAGCAGGAGTACTTCTGAGCGTGTGCAGAGGGCCTGCCTGTCGCTACTGAGCCACAGAGGAGCAGCAAATCCTGAATCAATTGCCTGGGACAGCAGGGTGCATGCCAGGAGGGAAGGGAGAATACCGCTAGCCAGGGAATGCGGGCGATGCTTTCCGCCCTGCTCTTTCTCCCCGCTAAAGGGCAGAGTGCTTCTGGGCGCGTGCAGAGCGCCTTGCCGTCGATCCTGAGCCCCGGCGGCAGCAGGAGCAGCAGATCACGAGACAGCTGGCCGACATGAGCGGGTGCAGGCAAAGAAGGGAGGGCGGGAGGGGAAACGCCAGCGATGCTCTCCGCCCCGCTCCACGTTTCTCCGCCAATGACCCGGACTAGAAGAGGAGCTACGGAGCCGCAATACCGCACTTCGCCGCCAGAGGGCGCAGCACGGACCGCGCTCGCGCCCGCGCTTGCCCGCTGCACACACGTCACTGTCGGCCTCGCGAGGGAGGGGCTGAGACCCGGGACCAGCCGGAGAGTGCTTATTTGCATCCCGCCGCGACCGGCATGCCTTGCGGCCACCACCACCACGCGGTTCTCGCGGGCTCCGCCGGTTCGGGGCCGGTTCCGGCTGTGGCGGGGACGCCGCTTGCAGGGAGCGCGAAAGGTGTGTTCCGGGGCGCCCGGGCATCTCGAGTTTGGCCCGCAGGCGAGGGCACCGTAACCTCAGGGGCAGGCGCGCGTGCGGTGGCTGGTGCCGTGCGGGTGCAGAAGGCATACTCTGGTTTCTCTTCAGATCGTATAAATCTTTCGCCTTTTACTAAAGATTTCCGTGGAGAGGAACATTTATGAGTTTTCAACTAATTTTTTGAGGCCTTGCTTCGGCAGGGCTGTCCTTTCGTGGTGCAAAAATAGAATTATTCTTTGTGCAGTTGATATGATATGCTAATATTGCTCCTATTTCCTCATTCTTTGGGACAGAAAGTGGGCCTGTGTGTGGTCCTGAATGGGGTAACTGTGCCCTGAAGGACCACGTGTGCTGCCTGGGAGTCATTTTGGACTCACAGCTGTCCATGGAGGCGCAGGTCAATTCTGTATCCAGCGCAGCTGTCTACCAGCTCCATCTGGCACAAGCCTGAGACCCTACCTGCCCACAGACTGTCTCTCCAGAGTGCTGCATGCTCTAGTTATCTCCCGCTTGGATTACTGCAATGCACTCTACGTGGGGCTACCTTTGAGGGTGACTCGGAAACTACAACTAATCCAGAATGGGGCAGCTAGACTGGTGACTGGGGGCAGCCCCCGAGACCACATAACACCGGTCTTGAAAGACCTACACTGGCTCCCAGTATGTTTCCGAGCACAATTCAGAGTGTCGGTGCTGACCTTTAAAGCCCTAAACAGCCTCGGTCCAGTATACCTGAAGGAGCATCTCCGCCCCCATCTTTCTGCCCGGACACTGAGGTCCAGCTCTAAGGGCCTTCTGGCGGTTCCCTCGCTGCGAGAAGCCAAGTTACAGGAAACCTGGCAGAGGGCCTTCTCAGTAGTCGCACCTGCCCTGTGGAACATCCTCCCACCAGATGTCAAGGAAATAAACAACTACCTGACATTCAGAAGACATCTGAAGGCAGCCCTGTTTAGGGAAGCTTTTAATGTTTGACTATTGTATTTTAATATTTTGTTGGAAGCCGCCCAGAGTGGCTGGGGAAACCCAGCCAGATGGGCAGGGTATAAATAAATTATTATTATTATTATTAGTCGAGTAAGATTGTTTTCCTTGAATATGGTCTTAACAGTAAGTGACTGGAGGCCAGTTCTGGAACCACAAGTCCTTCCACAGTGGGGACATAGGTTTCCGACAAAGTCCACGATGCCTTTGGTAAAGACTATCTTACAATTGGAGCACTCACAGGCCAGTGTTTCCCAACTGTTGGTGATTATACTACATTTTTTTAGATTTGCTTTTAGAGAGTCTGTAAACCTTTTTTGTTGACCACCAGCATTACGCTTTCCTTTTTTAAGTTCGGAATAGAGTAGTTGCTTTGGAAGACAATAATCGGGCATGACCATTCCAAGGAAGTCGATGTTGAAGAATCATTGCTTCGACACTGGTGATCTTTGCTTCTTCCAGTACACTGGCATTAGTTTGCCTGTCTTCCCAAGTGATGTGTAAAAAATTTTGGAGACTCCACTATTGGAATCTTTCAAGGGGTTGGAGATGGTGTTTGTAAGTGGTCCATGTTTCACAAGCCTACAGTAAGGTTGGTAGTACAATAGCTTTCTAAACAAGCATTTTGGTTTCCCTGCTAATGTTCCGGTCCTCAAACACTCTGCACTTCAATCGGGAGAAAGCTGCGCTCACAGAACTCAGGCGATGCTGGATTTCGTCATTGATGTTGGCCACTGTGGAAAGTTGGACTTGTGACACTGTAGAGGGGTTATTTTGTATTTGTTGGTGCAGCACATTTTTTTTTTTTTTGGAATGTTGAGTGATGGGCCAAACTTTTGTGAAGATATTTAGGATGGTTTTGAGGTCATCCTCTGAGTGTGCGCACACTACGTGTTTAGGGAATTTTTAAATATTTAATGCTGTACTATTTTTAACATTTGATTGGGAGCTGCCCAGAGTGGCTGGGGAAACTCAGCCAGATGGGTGGGGTATAAATTATTATTATTATTATTATTATTATTATTATTATTATTATTATTATTATTAGCATACTGAAGCTCTATGGCGGAAGTTATGGTATCCTTACTCTTTGCTTTCAGCCTGCTCAGATTGAAGAGCTTTCCATCTGTTTGATAAATGATTTCTACTCAGGTGGGGAGTTTCCCTTCGACAAAGTGTAGGATCATGGCAATGAAAATAATGAAGAGAGTTGGGGCAGTAGCACAACCCTGTTTAACACCTGATCCCACTGGCTGCAGCTAATAAAGAGATGCTTGATAGTTTCCACTATCCATTCTGTCACCTTTTTTAAAAAAAGAGATTGATAATTTTGGCATCCCTATAGTCTGCTGGGATTTTCTCTTTCACTTACCTTCTCCAGCATATATTCTCTTGCTTCTGATTTTGCAGCCCTCCATCAAACAAGGCAAAGGGAAGTATACCAAATTAATAAATAAAATAAAATAAGTATCCAGGTAGGACTAGGAGACATTACGTCTGTCAACATGCGGATGACACAAAGCTCTACTTCTCGAACCATTGCTATATTGTTGTTGTTGTTTAGTTGTGTCCTCCTCTTCGTGACGCCATGGTCCCACCCCCTCCCTGTGGTTGCCATACGATGGAGAGATGTGAAATAAGGCTGAACAAGCTCCAAATACCACATTTTTTGGGTGGTGGTGGGGGGTGGGAAAGAGCATAGTACGGAACTACGAGCTCAGATTTGATATTTGGTGTTGTTGAGCCTCACCCAGACTGACTCATTACTAGCTGAACGCACAGCTTAATCGAGCAAGAACTAGAACTGTTTTTACACCGAGTCACCCTCAAAGGTAGTTTCCGAGTCACCCTCAAAGGTAGCCCCACGTAGAGCGCATTGCATTAGTCCAAGCAAGAGATAACTACAGCATGCAGCACTCTGGCCAGACAGTCTGTGGGCAGGTAGGGTCTCAGGCTTGTGCCAGATGGAGCTGGTAGACAGCTGCACTGGATACAGAATTGACCTGCGCCTCCATGGACAGCTGTGGGTCCAGAATGACTCCTAGGCAGCACATGTGGTCCTTCAGAGGCACCTGTTACCCCATTCAGGACCACACACAGGCCCACTTTCTGTCCCAAAGAATGAGGAAATAGGAGCAATATTAGCATATCATATCAACTGCACAAAGAATAATTCTATTTTTGCACCACGAAAGGACAGCCCTGCCGAAGCAAGGCCTCAAAAAATTAGTTGAAAACTCATAAATGTTCCTCTCCACGGAAATCTTTAGTAAAAGGCGAAAGATTTATACGATCTGAAGAGAAACCAGAGTATACCTTCTGCACCCGCACGGCACCAGCCACCGCACGCGCGCCTGCCTCTGAGGTTACGGTGCCCTCGCCTGCGGGCCAAACTCGAGATGCCCGGGTGCCCCGGAACACGCCTTTCGCCCTCCCTGCAAGCGGCGTCCCCGCCACAGCCGGAACCGGCCGCGAACCGGCGGAGCCCGCGAGAACCGCGTGGTGGTGGCGGCCGCAAGGCATGCCGGTCGCGGCGGGATGCAAATAAGCACTCTCCGGCTGGTCCCGGGTCTCAGCCCCTCCCTCGCGAGGCCGACAGTGACGTGTGTGCAGCGGGCAAGCGCGGGCGGGAGCGCGGTCCGTGCTGCGCCCTCTGGCGGCGAAGTGCGGTATTGCGGCTCCGTAGCTCCTCTTCTAGTCCGGGTCATTGGCGGAGAAACGTGGAGCGGGGCGGAGAGCATCGCTGGCGTTTCCCCTCCCGCCCTCCCTTCTTTGCCTGCACCCGCTCATGTCGGCCAGCTGTCTCGTGATCTGCTGCTCCTGCTGCCGCCGGGGCTCAGTATCGACGGCAAGGCGCTCTGCACGCGCCCAGAAGCACTCTGCCCTTTAGCGGGGAGAAAGAGCAGGGCAGAAAGCATCGCCCGCATTCCCTGCCTGGCGGTATTCTCCCTTCCCTCCTGGCATGCACCCTGCCGTCCCAGGCAACTGATTCAGGATTTGCTGCTCCTCTGTGGCTCAGTAGCGACAGGAAGGCGCTCTGCACGCGCTCAGATGCACTCCTGCTGCGCCGAAGCTCAAAGGGATCAGAATCCGGAGCTGGAAATAAGTGGGAAATAGAAGGGAAAGCTGAAGTTGCCCTTCCTTCCTTCCTTCCTTCCTTCCTTCCTTCCTTCCTTCCTTCCTTCCATCCATCCATAATAATAATAATTTTTATTTATACCCCACCCTCCCCACCCAAGGCTGGGCTCAGGGTGGCTAACAAGCAATAATAAAGACAAGTTGAATGAATGCAACTTCAAAACAAGATTACGATACAACATTAAAACATTAGGGTGCAATCTCTTCATAGGAGGAGAAAGGAAAAGGAAAGAGGGGGAGTGAATCAAACTGATTCTAAGCCAAAGGCCAGGTGGAACAACTCTGTCTTACAGGCCCTGCGGAAAGAAATCGGATCCTGCAGGGCCCTGGTCTCATGAGACAGAGCGTGCCACCAGGCCGGGGCCAGTGTTGAAAAGGCCCTGGCTCTGGTTGAGGCTAATCTGACTTCCTTAGGGCCCGGGACCTCTAGGGTGTTGCTATTTATGGACCTTAAGGTCCTCTGAGGGGCATACTGTGGTCCCGTAGGTACAAGGGTCCTAGGCACCTTGCCGTCCCAGGCAAGTTATTCAGGATCTGCTGCTGCCGCTGTGGCTCAGAAGCGAGGGGTAGGCGCTCTGCATGCGCTCAGAAACACTCCTGCTCATAGCTGTCAACGTTTTCCTTTTTTAAAGTGAAATTCCCTCATTCCGAATAGGATTCCCTGCAAGAAAAGGGAGAAGTTGACAGCTATGCTCCTGCTGCGACTAAGCTCAGGAGAGATCAGAACCCGGAGCTGGAAATAAAAGGGAAATAAACTGCACCGGCCCCCCAGGCTTAGCTGAAATTCTCTTCTTTACAGCATTCACCACATGGTGCCCTCCCTGTTTCAAGCTTATGGGAACTGTAGTCCAAAACCTTTGGAGGACACCTGGTCTATGAAGGCTCAGTTCCTTACACACTTGCATCTTTGCTCTCACTTATAAGTACCATTTTTTTTTCAAGGAACTGCATTGCACTGCCTTTTGCCTTCTTAAATCGCCTTTTTTATTATCGCTGTTATTTTAGATACAGCTACAAACGCAAGTGACAGTTGCCTGTCTCATATAATCGTTACTAAACCAAGCTTATCCGAAAAAGTGCTACATGTTGTAATCCTAAAGAGCTTGACTGAGAAGTCAGTCCCAGTCAGTTCAGTGGGACTTAACTTGCAAGTTATGTGTGCATGGGATTTGCAGCCTAAATTGCTGTAAAATCAGATTCCATGATCTCTATAATAGTCTCAAAAGGGCAGCAGTAAAGTAAAATGCCATCTGCGTATCTTTCTCTTGACCTCTGTGCCTGCCTTTCTGCTTTGTAATAAAAAGTTGATTTTTCCATTGCCCCACCTGTTGTGAATTGCTTTTATAGGACCTGGGAGGTTGCCCTAAAATACCATAGTAACGAAATGGACGTTTTGCGTTCAGGCCTAAGAGAGCTTGACAAGAAAAGTGTGTTCATTGCAGGTCGATTGCTCTTGGCATTGCATTGGAATGAGCTCCAGGACAATATTTGACAATATGTTTCATTTAACACGGTGTTAATACAGTGGTGCCCCGCAAGACGAATGCCTCGCAAGACGGAAAACCCGCTAGACGAAAGGGTTTTCCGTTTTTGAGCTGCTTCGCAAGACGATTTCCCCTATGGGCTTGCTTTGCAAGACGAAAACGTCTTGCAAGTGTTCCGATTTTTTTCCACTCCCCCCCTTTTTCTAAGCCACTAAGCCGCTAATAGCCTTTTAGCTGCTAATCCGCTAAGCCTTTAATAGCCGCTAAGCCTTTAATAGCCGCTAAACCGCTAATAGCGCTAATCCGCTAAGCTGCTAATAGGGTTGCTTCGCAAGACGAAAAAACCGCTAGACGAAGAGACTCGCGGAACGGATTAATTTCGTCTTGCGAGGCACCACTGTATTTTGGCATGAGCGTAAGACGAGCCTGCCAATGGTCTATCCCGTCCAGCACCCAGTTCTCATTGTAGCTAAACATAGTTGAGGTTCCTGCTTTGCAGCGGGTTGAGCTAGATGACCTTTGCGTACCTTGCAGATCTATTATTCTATGATTCTGTATGACTGTGGGAATCCTGCAAGCAGGGCCTGAGCCCAGGAAATGGCCACTGATAGCTTTGCCCATTAATTTGCTGCATGATTTGTATATCTCCCTGCTTATCTACACACACACACACACACACACACACACACACACACACACAATTTCAGCAAAAGGAGAGATGGATACAAATATTTTTTTAAAAAGCACCACACACACAGGTTGTTTCTCTAATTATATTAATCCTATTAATTTAACAACTCTCTTCCAAAAGGTTATAGTCACTAAACACCTCCATTTCTCCTTGCTAAATCTATATTAAAAAACACAGTATTTTTCTGTGTATAAGACTAGGTTTTTCCCATAAAAAATGATGTGAAAAATTAGGGGCGTCTTATACACAAATAGATCTCCCCCCCCATTTTCTTAATACTGAGTCTGTAAAAATAGGGGCCGTCTTATACATGGCTGTCTTACAGGTGGAAAAATACGGTAAATAAATTCATGGGATAGATGGACTTTGAACAGTTTTATATAGACACAGGCATTAAGACAAGGTGGGAGAGACATGTCCAAAAGGGGTGTGAAAATACATCCATGTGACTCTGCGGTCAAATGCATCTCACATTAAAACTCACCATAACTGGGGGGAGTGTATAACATGAAGTGGTTTGGTTTTAAAAAAAAACCATGAAGAGCTTTCAGCTTTCTTATTATTCGATGGAAAAGAAACATATGTTTCATCAAAGTTGGGACCAGTCAACTTGATTTATATGGACTGATCTGGCAGTGAAAGTAAATTCTCCAAGTGCAGGGAAACTCATGTTCTTAATCCAGGGGTGAACATGGCCTGTCAAGCCTCCCCATTTGTCCTCCTGGGCTCTTATGGGGGAAGCCATGACGACTTCCATTACACCTGATGTCTTGCGTGGTGTGAGGCTTCAAAGGAACAATTGGGAGCCCAAAGGGAACTCTCCATTGTTCCTTTGCTGGAGCAGCTGATGGGAGCTTCATGTGACCCAAAATTTTGGATCCCCTCCAAACTGATGCCAATAATTCAGTTTGCGGGGATAGCCCAAAACCCAGAGTTCGTGGTGCAAAATGGTTCAAAACTAGCACAAAACTCTGGCCTCTTGTTTGGAGGGGATACAAAATTTCGGGGTCACATGTTAACGAAGCTTCCCGATGGGTGGTTGACGTGTTCCTTGCCCAAGGAGGGAGAAGTGGCTTCCGTGCAGTAGAAACGTCTTCTTCCTCCCAGTGCTTAAATCCTTAATCAAACACGTTGACCTTATTTTGTAGGAGGTGGTTAGCTAATGTGTTGTGCACTGACTCCGGTTGCGAGAGACCCAAATCCAAATATAATCACACCTTAGCCGTGAATGCACACATCCTACTCAAAAGACGAGGCAGTTCAAACAGCGCTCAGCTGAACGGCAGTGAGTCGACAGCAGCGGTGACGTTTTTGGATGGCTACGTATGGACACAATGGTGTTTGGGGTTTTTTACTTTGGGCAACTATTTGCCTACTATCATCTGTAAAATGGGGGCAACAGTGATCTGTCTCACGGCACTGCTAACGAAACAGAGGCCATTCGTCGTGCATTTAACAGGCTGCGCCCAAAGGATAACATCACCTCCCGTTTCTTGGCACACATTTATTGAGTAATGAAAGTCAACTGGCACACATGGCAAGGAATCCAATCTTAGTCCGCGGTTTGCATGGGAAGGGTGCTGAAACGACTTTGCAATGGCGTCTTGGCTGTGCAGGATCTATAGCGAATTATCTTCCGGCAGGTGCGGGCAGCAAACCCAAAAGGGGCTGCCACCCCAGCCATAATCAGGGTATCTCGTGATGTAGCTCCACGAAAACAAGGCCTTCACATAACCCCAAGCTTCTTCCTGCAACAAGGCCGACATGAACTGGCTTCTAGCAGTTCTGCCAGTCCTGTAGGGGATATAGGATCTGCTGTCCATTTCTAAATGCCGTTGGTGGCTATCTCTCCCCTCCTTCAAGAGAATGGGTAGTGGCCCCATTTGTAGATGCAGAAGAGCATCTCCCTCAGGCTGTGGAAAGGCGGCCGGTCCTCTGGGTGGCTTTTCCAACACTCCAGCATGACGCCGTAAACCTCAGCGGGGCAGCTGTTGGGACGGGGGAGGCGGTAGCCCTGGGTGATCTGCTGGATAGTTTCTTGGTTGGTCATCCCTGGAAGCAATAACATATACAGTCATACCTCATGTTACAGACGCTTCAGGTTGCGTTTTTTTGGGTTATGGAAGTACCGGAACGGGTTACTCCTGGGTTTCGGAGGTTGCGCATGCGCAGAAGCACCAAATCGCAACCCCGTGCATGCACAGACGCAGCGCTGAGGGTTGCGAACGCTGCGGGTTGTGAATGTGCATCCCACACGGATCACATTCGCAACCCGAGCGTCCACTGTATCCAGGTATTAGATAGATATTTTTTATTACATTAATATATACATAAAAAGGTAAAGTCAAAGGACCCCTAGAGGTGCGGGTGGCGCTATGCGTTAAATCATAGAGCCTAGGACTTGGCAATTAGAAGGTCGGCGGTTCGAATCCCAGCGACGGGGTGAGCTCCCACTTCTCAGTCCCAGCTCCTGCCGACCTAGCAGTTCAAAAGCACGTCAAAGTGCAAGTAGATAAATAGGTACTGCTCCGGCGGGAAGGTAAATGGCGTTTCCATGTGCTGCTCTGGTTCGCCAGAAGCGGTTTAGTCATGCTGGTTCAGAAAGCTGTCTGTGGACAAACGCTGGCTCCCTCGGCCAATAAAGCGAGATGAGTGCCGCAATCCCAGAGTCGTTCGCGACTGAACCTAATGGTCAGGGGTCCCCTTTACTTTTAAAGGACCCCTGGATGGTTAAGTCCAATCAAAGGCGACTATGGGGTGTGGCGCCCATCTCGCTTTCAGGCCGAGGGAGCCGGCGTTTGTCCACAGACAGCTTTCTGGGTTGTGTGGCCAGCATGACAAAACCGCTTCTGGCGCAACAGGACACCATGACAGAAACCAGAGTGCACAGAAACGCCGTTTACCTTCCCACCGGAGCGGTACCTATTTATCTACTTGTACTGGTGTGCTTTCAAACTGCTAGGTTGGCAGGAGCTGGGACAGAACAATGGGAGCTCACTCCGTTGCGGGGATTTGAACCACTGACCTTCCGATCGGCAAGCCCAAGAGACTCAGTGGTTTAGACCACAGTGGCAACCGCAATATATACATTAAACACAGACTGCTGTGTTCCTCTTCATTTCTGCTCTACGCCTGCCCAGAAACCTGGGGTGTTTTGTTGAAGGCAATAGTCAGGCACGGATAGCTCAGTTGGTTAGAGCATGGTGCTGATAATACAAAGGTTGCAGGTTCGGGCCCTGTATGGGACAGCTGCAGATTCCTGCAGGGGGTTGGATTGGATGATCTTTAGGGTCCCTTCCAACTCTACGTGTCTTTGATATTAGTCTATGATAGCCTTGCATCCAAGGACCAAATGCAGCCCTACAGGCCAGACCCCTCAGCAATTCTGCTTCTCATCTTGGGTCCTTGAACTCTGATAACCCCTCTTGCTGGATGGAGGACAGAGGCTGTGTGTGTGTGTAGATCCTATCGGCTTACTGTGCAAATGTAAAAATTTGCTCCGCCCTCTTGTTGCTGCCCCACCCACTTTTGACTCTGGCCACGCCTCCAAGGGTGAAGTTGCATAGAAGCAAATGCAAAAGCCCTTAGGCCAGTGATGGCCAAACTTGGCCCTCCAGCTGTTTCAGGACTACAATTCCCATCATCCCTGACCACTGGTCCCGTTAGCTAGGGATGATGGGAGTTGTAGTCCCAAAGCAGCTGGAGGGCCAAGTTTGGCCGTCACTGCCTTAGGCTAAAAGTGTTTGCCCACCCTGGTTTAAGATGTGGGGCAGAACTGGGTTGTCTGCCAGGTTTTCTCCTAGCTCGTGGGGGTAAGGAGACATTTTTCAATTCTTCATCTTAGGGTGCTTCCAGACTGCCCCTGTCACACACTGCCAAATGCAGGTTGCTCTGTTAAGATCCCTTGGCAACAAATGTAGTTTCCTTCCAAAATATTGGGCTTTCTGTGATGTGAAAATTCACTAGAAACTGTGGGGTGACATTGCTTGATGCAATGCTATATAATCCCCCCAGAAAACAATTCAGAATGAATGCTCCATAAACAGGTTGTCTGCAAGGGATCCCAGGATCCCATTGTCTGATTATCTTAGCACCTGGGAGGTAATTAGTCTGCAGTCTTCAGTTTAAGTAGATCCCATGGCTGCAAAATTCAGCCTAATTTTCCCCTCCTCCAGCCGCCTTCTTAATTTGTGTAACATCTTGCCTGATGAAGAGTTTTGGAGAACTTGAAAGTGAGTCACATTTTCCTGAGTTATTGATTGATCCTGATAAAGGTATTGCCCAGAGGTGGACTTTGGGTTAATTGGATCTCACATAGTTTATGTCCTTTGAGTTCTGAGATAACGTGAAGCAATTTAGATATTATTAACCACGCCTGAAATTCCTTTCAAAGTTTCTGTTATAAGAACTTGAAGGTCTCAAATATAAATTAAATGTTCATAAATGTACGAGACAAACACATACCTAAATATATAAACCACGTGTCTGAAATAGTGCAGGAAAGCAATCCTGAAGCCATTTTGACTCTCCAAATGACCTCAAATATTCCTCTGGAGTAAGGGAGGAAAATGGGGAAAGCCTTCCCATTGTATTTTTGCTTGCAAATCCTGTCTTAAGGGCATATTTGTATATGAATAGGGTGAGCCTGTGACCTGGATTCAGGAACTAAAGTATTAACCATCACAAAAGAATAGCTAGACTTCCCAGGTAAAGCAATCAGTGACCGTTATCAGGTATCCTGGCAGACAGGATTTCTCCTGTAGTAGATAGGTAGCCGTGTTGGTCTGCCATAGTCAAAATAAAAAAATTCCTTCCTGTAGCACCTTAAAGACCAACTAAGTTAGTTCTTGGTATGAGCTTTCGTGTGCATGCACACTTCTTCAGATACAGGATTTCTCCTGTAGACCTCCTCCTTCTGTGATGTATATATGATGTTTAGGGGGGTGATCTTGGGCTACAGGGGGGGCAATTTCAAAAGTCTATATAAGGGCTTGCACACCATTGTTCTGGGCTCCTTCTCCCTTCTGCGTGTGGTGAGTGGAGACCCTGTTGCAACAGTTTAATAAAGATCAGGCTTACTAGCCGCTTTGCTTCTCAATATACTCCGGTTGGCCTCTGTATTATTTCCTACCGATAGGGGACCCACTTAAGGACTCTGTATGGGCTCTTGCATACCCCACAAGGCATGGGTAGGCAAACTAAGGTCCGGGGGCCGGATCTGGCCCAATTGCCTTCTCAATCCGGCCCGCAGATTATCCAGGAATCAGCGTGTTTTTACATGAGTAGAATGTGTGCTTTTATTTAAAATGCATCTCTGAGTTATTTGTGGGACATAGGAATTTGTTCCCTTTTTCCCCCTTTTCAAAATATAGTCTGGCCCCAACAAGGTCTGAGGGACAGTGGACTGGCCCCCTGCTGAAAAAGTTTGCTGACCCCTGCCATAAGGGAAAAGGAGCAGTCCCCCCCCCCATAGCATTTCCAAGGCCTGCACGGCTCTGATTTCTAATCACTAAAAACTGAGTTCCCACCTTAGTGTGGAATGCCATTTTACACATGTTCAGGCTGCAAACCTAAAGTTGCTTATCACCCAGTATTTGCTGCTAAACGTGGTAGAACTTGAGCTCTGAGTCACATTCACACAACATTTGCCACGATCCATATCACTCCGGTTAGTCTCTTGGCAAATCCTGCCATTAGATCTGTTTCTTTCCTTTCCAAACCAGCTTCAAGCTGGCCAGAAACCTCAATGCGGAGTAAGCAGTACAGTGGTACCTTGGGTTACAGACGCTTCAGGATACAGATGCTTCAGGTTACAGACTCTGCTAACCCAGAAATAGTACCTCAGGTTAAGAACTTTGCTTCAGGACGAGAACAGAAATCGTGCTCCAGCGGTGCAGCAACAGCGGGAGGCCCCATTAGCTAAAGTGGTGCTTCAGGTTAAGAACAGTTTCAGGTTAAGAACGGACCTCCGGAACGAATTAAGTACGTAACCAGAGGTACCACTGTAATGTGAACGTTTGAGACAGCCATTGCACATGCGCAGGTGAGCACGCATGCACAGCTGACAACTTCATGAATAGGAGTTTATGGAAGATGGAGCTGCAGGGACACGGTCACATGTGTTGGGTGCAGTGGCGTAGCGTGGGTTGTCAGCACCCGGGGCAAGGCAAGTAATTTGCACCCCCTAACCCGTGGATTTGCGCCCCCTAACCCATGGATTTGCGCCCCCTAACTCTAACCCCCAGATGTTGCGCCCGGTGCGGCCGGGCCCCCCTGCACCCCCCACGCTACGCCACTGGTTGGGTGAAGACATCCCTGCTCCTTTTCTGATGTGAACAACACTGCAAATGTGGTTTGAAATGCAACTGTGTGTGGGGACCTTGCTTGGTGCTGTCGTTTAAAGCCCTAAATGGCCTCAGCCCTGTATACCTGAAGGGGCGTCTCCACTCCCATCATTCAGCCCGGATACTGAGGTCCAGCACCAAGGGCCTTCTGGCGGTTCCCTCCTTGCGAGAAGTGAGGTTGCAGGGAAGCAGGCAGAGGGCCTTCTTGGTGGTGGCGCCCACCCTGTGGAACGCCCTTCCATTGGATGTCAAGGAAATAACAACTATTTGACTTTTAGAAGACATCTGAAGTCCTGTTTAGGGAAGTTTTTAATGTTGGATGTTTTATCGTGTTTTTAATTTTCTGCAGGGAGCTGCCCTGAGTGGCTGGGGAAACCCAGCCAGATGGGCGGGGTATAAATAATAAATAAATTATTATTATTATTATTATTATTATTACTACTACTACTACTACTACTGCTACTACTACTACTACTACTACTTGATTTTAAGCAACTAATCTGAACATACCCTAAGACAGGCTTCCTTAACCTCGGCCCTCCAGACGTTTTTGGCCTACAACTCCCATGATCCCTAGCAAGCAGGACCAGTGGTCAGGGATGATGGGAATTGTAGTCTCAAAACATCTGGAGGGCCGAGGTTGAGGAAGCCTGCCCTAAGATTACAGCAGGGCAATGACTGTTTCTTGAATACTTTACCTTCATATGGGCACTGTCCATACGTAAACACCTCATAGAGAAAAATCCCATAGGACCAAACGTCTGATTTTGGAGAGTAGGTCTGGTAGATAGCTGCTTCTGGCGCCGTCCATTTCACAGGGATCATGGCATTGCCCGTGGTGGAATAAACATCATCCTGGAAGGAAGCCAAGATTGGGTTCTTAACAAGAGCCATCAAAATTATTCGCCTTAAAGCTGCTTCTACATCTGAGGGTGTTTCCAGACTTCTGCTATTTTTGGGTGGGATTCAGTCATGTACCAGTGAATTCACAGTCACACAGTTTCAGTCATTTGAGAGGGCTTGCGCAACAAAGCCACTTTTCCCAAACAACGAACTTTTTTGCAATAAGAAAAGCGAAAGAGAAATTCTCTGGAAAGTGTGTGATAACACTTGCTAGGCGCCATATAGTCTAACCTCCCTGTAAACAAATCTGAATAAATAGACTGATGTTGTCTATCCTGCCTGCAAACTTTGCGCCGAGAAATCAGGAGGCATAAGAAGCTGGTACTCTTGAAGAGACCTCAGAATCTAAAGCTGTCGAATGATCAAAGGCCTGTTCTAGCAACTACATCTTGTGTCCTTGGCCAAATATTTGATACCCGGGGACAGCTGTAAGCAGAATTTGAGCACGCATGTAAAGGAGCCCTTTCCACCTTCTTCCTTTCGTGTTATGCCACCACAAATTTGCAAGTGCCAAAATTATTTCAGTTCCACAGCTAGAGTAGCTTATTTGGTGAGGGAAATTGGATTGAGGTTGTGAGTTGATGTTGGGGAATTAGGACCCCTTCCCCATAGAAAGCAGGTTCGATCTAATTGTCCTTCCCATAGCTGATTTAGCAAAAAAAGAAGACTTAAGGAAATGCCATAATGTAGCAGCTAAAAAAAGCCAATGCAATTCTGGGAGTATAGCATCTAGATCAAGGGAAGTAATAGTGCCACTGTATTCTGCTCTGGTCAGACCTCACCTGGAGTACTGTGTCCAGTTCTGGGCACCACAATTCAAGAAGGACACTGACAAACTGGAACGTGTCCAGAGGAGGGCAACCAAAATGGTCAAAGGCCTGGAAACGATGCATTATGAGGAACGGCTAAGGGAGCTGGGCATGTTTAGCCTGGAGAAGAGGAGGTTAAGGGGTGATATGATAGCCATGTTCAAATATATAAAAGGATGTCATATAGAGGGGGGAGAAAGGTTGTTTTCTGCTGCTCCAGAGAAGCGGACACGGAGCAATGGATCCAAACTACAAGAAAGAAGATTCCACCTAAACATTAGGAAGAACTTCCTGACAGTAAGAGCTGTTTGATAGTGGAAGGAGTGTGGTGGAGTCTCCTACTTTGGAGGTCTTTAAGCAGAGGCTTGACAACCATATGTCAGGAGTGCTCTGATGGTGTTTCCTGCTTGGCAGGGGGTTGGACTTGATGGCCCTTGTGGTCTCTTCCAACTCTATGATTCTATGATCTCACACATCAGATTTAGCTGCCACATTTTTGCCTTCAGGAAGGGCATACTGGCTCTACACTGCTGTTATAAGAATTAAAGATCTCAAATATATAAATTAAATGTTCATAAATTTACAAGGCAAACACATACATAAGTATGTAAACCATGTGTCTGAAATAGTACAGGAGAGCAACCCTGAAGCCATTTTGACTCTCCCAAATTGACTTCAAATGGGGAAGGAAATGGGAAAGTCTCTCCATTGTCTTTTGCTTACCATTGTCTTTTGCATATTTGTGTATGAATAGGGTGAGCCTGTGACCTGGATTCAGGATTTAAAGTATTTACCATCACCAAAGAATGGCCAGGCTGCCCAGGTAAAGCAATCACTGGCCATTGTCAGGTATCCTGGCAGACAGGATTTCTGTTGTAGACCGCCTCCTTCTGTGATGTATGTATGATGTTTTTGGGGGTGGCCTTGAGCTGGAGGGTGGGCAATTTCAAAATTCTATACAGTGGTGCCTCGCAAGACGAAATTAATTCGTTCCGCGAGCTTTTTCGTCTTGCGGTTTTTTTCGTCTTGCAAAGCACGGTGTCGGAAAAGTTTTGGAAAAGCTTCAAAAATCACCAAAGTCTTCAAAAACCTCAAAAAGGCTCCCACACCGCGTGCTATGAGTTGCTCCTCGAAGTCATCGCAACTGTATTAACGGTTTTAAGAAAAAGGAAACAAACTTGCAAGACGTTTCCGTCTTGCGAAGCAAGCCCATAGGGAAAATGGTCTTGCGAAGCAACTCAAAAAACCCAAAACCCTTTCGTTTTGCGAGTTTTCCGTCTTGCGAGGCATTCGTCTTGCGAGGTTCCACTGTATAAGGGCTTGCACACCATTGTTCTGGGTTCCTTCTCCCTCCTGCATGTGGTGAGTTGCAACAGTTGAATAAAGATCAGGCTTACTAGCTGCTTTGTCTCTCAATATTCTCTCGTTGGCCTCTGTTATTTTAATGTTTAATAGGTTTTTGTATTTTAGTGTTTTGTTGGAAGCCGCCCAGAGTGGCTGGGGAAGAAATAATAAATTATTATTATTATTATTATTATTATTATTATTATTATTATTATTATTATTATTTTCTCCAACTGATAGGGGACCTACGTAAGGACTCTATATGGGCTCTTGGATACCCCAAAAGGGAAAAGGAGCAGATTTTGTTTGCGTCACTGCAATAAAAGTGGGACAATACCTCTTCCCGCCCCCGCTCCTGAACATTTGCAGTATGAAAAGTTTCAAAAAAACACATTGTGGATTCTTTCCTATAGGCGCATGCGAAGCCCTTCAGTGAAAGGAGTTAGATAGGCAGGAGTAAGCCAAGTCTCCAAGGCTTCCTTGAACAAACCTTGAGGAGCCTGGCAAGACCAAAGTCTGCGATTTTGCAAGCGAGATCTTCGCCCACCAGAATGTTCCTGGCTGCTAAGTCTCGATGGACAACGTGTTGTTCTTCCAAGTAGGTCATGCCATCGGCTACTTGGCAAGAGATGCTGAGAAAGTGGTGTGTGGTCAGTTCCTTCCCTGCTGCACCTACAAACAAACAAACAAACAAACAAAAGGAGTGAGTTAACCTCCACTAATTGCCAAATGGGGAAGAAATGGAGGCAGTGAGAGATTTTACTTTCTTGGGCTCCATGATCACTGCAGATGGTGACAGCAGCCACAAAATTAAAAGACGCCTGCTTCTTGGGAGAAAAGCAAAGACAAACCTAGACAGCATCTTAAAAAGCAGAGACACCACCTTGCCAACAAAGCAAGTCAAAGCTATGGTTTTCCCAGCCAACTATGGTAGTCAAAGCTATGGTTTTCCCAGTAGTGATGTATGGAAGTGAGAGCTGGACCATAAAGAAGGCTGATTGCCAAAGAATTGGTGCTTTTGAATTATGGTGCTGGAGGAGACTCTTGAGAATCCCATGGACTGCAAGAAGATCAAACCTATCCGTTCTTAAGGAAATCAGCCCTGAGTGCTCACTGGAAGGACAGATCCTGAAGCTGAGGCTCCAATACTTTGGCCACCTCATGAGAAGAGAAGAGTCCCTGGAAAAGACCCTGATGTTGGGAAAGATGGAGGGCACAAGGAGAAGGGGACGACAGAGGACGAGATGGTTGGACAGTGTTCTCGAAGCTACCAGCATGAGTTTGACCAAACTGCGGGAGGCAGTGGAAGACAGGAGTGCCTGGCGTGCTCTGGTCCAGGGGGTCACGAAGAGGCGGACACGACAAAACGACTAAACAACAACAACAATAGCCAAAACTGGTTCAAACCTCACTTGCTGTTTTTTATACTTCCTGGTGCAATCAGGAAACAGGTGACATTCTCTTTGCTGTCTTGTCTTCAACACATGCATATGAGCATAAGAAGAGTCGTCTCATCTAGTTTTTGTTCTTTTAAATAAATTTATTCATATTATATTATTGCAATCTGTTGCCAAAAGGCATGTGGAGGGGAGAAGGGATAATAAAGCAATTCTATAGTGCCATGCAGTGCTTCCCCCCCCCAAATATATATATTTAGGGGTACTCTCATTTTGACTCAAGAAAATCACTATTTTATAGTTCAAATCAGGGAAAATAAATACAGTAAATGGACAAAAGTACAAAGATTCACAAAATGTTTAGGGGTATGCATACTTCTGCGTCCCCCCAGAAAAAAAAGCACTGGTGCCATGAATAAATTTAAAGAAAAAATATATTTACATTGTCATTCCAGAAATGTAAGAATAAGGCCCACTCCTCAATAAATTTGTTTTCTTGATTTTTATGTACTGCGTTTTTCTTATATGTAAGTTTTATCATTAAGATAGGTTTTCCATTAAAAAAGGTAAAGGACCCCTGACAGTTAAGTCCAGTCGCAGACGACTCTGGGGTTGCGGCGCCCATCTTGCTGTACTGGCCGAGGGAGCCAGCGTTTGTCCGCTTTTGCAGACAGTTTTTCCAGGTCATGTGGCCAGCATGACTAAGCCGCTTCTGGCGAAACCAGAGCAGCGCACGGAAACACCGTTTACCTTCCCGCCGGAGTGGTACCTATTTATCTACTTGCACTTTGACGTGCTTTCGAACTGCTAGGTTGACAGGAGCTGGGAATGAGCAACAGGAGCACACCCCATTGCAGGGATTCGAACCGCTGACCTTCTGATCGGCAAGCCCAAGAGGCTCAGTGGTTTAGACCACAGCGCCACCCATGTCCCAAGGGGTTTTCCATAACCAATGAGTTATGGGTTATTGTTTTCCCTTTTTTTGCAATGCGCTGTTTTGCTGTTGTTAGCCGCATAGCAATGAGTTGTAAATCACTATTAATGACTTCAGAATGATGAAAAAGAGAGTTATTTTAGGGTTTCTTGGGAGATCATAACCTGTACTTGTGTGCATAATGTTCAGTACCTCTGTCCATAAAGGCATTATTTTCATAGCTGTCAACTTTTCCCTTTTCTTGTGAGGAATCCTATTCGGAATAAGGGAATTTCCCTTAAAAAAAGGGGAAAGTTGACAGCTATGATTATTTTCCAGTATGTTTTCAGTGGCCTGTGAGATGCCTATGGGACCTGAGCGCAACAACCCTCCCACTGCTAATGATCCCATGTGTGTGTCATTCAGAGACATCTTGCCTCTGGCAGTGGGGGGGGGGGAAACGTGGTTGGTAGCCACCCACTGGGAGCCCCTTCCTCCAAAAATTCATCTAATCTGCTTTGAAGCCTCTCTAGACTTCGGGGGAGCTCCAGCTCCGATGCTTTGGAGAATCAAATCCATTCTAGATAGAGTCAATTTTCTTAAAAGAATATTCCCGGGTTTCGGCAGGTGCACAATTAAACAAGGAGTTGACATCCTGATTTGTGGCTTAGTCAGTGCTCTGCCTCAGGCCTTTGTCTTATACTGTAATGTTGTCATATTTCAGGACATCCTGAAAGCTTTTTTTAAAAAAACAAAAAACAAAACACAAAGAAACTGTGATTTTTCAATTGTCTGTTCTGCCTTTGAAATCCCATTAATGTCTGGGAAAATGTCCGGACGTGTGACAGCCCTAAAGGGTATTAGGCACAGATGAAATTCTCATTCCAGGTTGCGTAAAAAAGAACACCCTGCAATTTCTCAGGGTAGTGGCTTCTTTGCTATTGAGACGAGTGGAGAAGGTCTTGATGCTGCCACCATCATAGGTCTGGTGTGCAGTGGTTTGTGGTGAAGACTTCTCTGCGGTGGCCCCCGAACTGTGGAACTCCTTCCCCATTAAGGCCTATCTGGGCTGAGACTTTGCAGCTTATTTATTGATTTAATTTGTTAGTTGCTTTATCTTGCCCAGGGCAACCCAATGCAACTTACAACCAACCAGACAGACAGACAATAACGCCCCATATGGATACATTAAAGCCAAGAGAGAAAAAAATACATTAAAAAATATCCCACTCATTTCTAAAAGGCCCCAGATTAAAGTGCTAATTTGCAGTTCTCCTCCCCGTGAATGGTGTTATCAAAATGCATCATTTTTTTGCTTCCATTGTGGTTGTTTTGTGGTTTGTTGATTACTCATTATTTTGCAATTTCAATTTCAGTTTACATAACCTGACTTTAGGGCGAAGGGCGGGTAAGAAATAACCAGGAACAAAAAACAGACAATTGCATTGTCTCACAGCCTTAAATTCTCCTGTCCCACTTGTTTGCCGTAAAAAAGTTTTCTGCCCCACATGATTTTTTTTTTTGCAGTTGCAAGCCGATGATCAGACTGTCAGCAGTCTGGCACTAGGTTGAACCCAGCTAAGCTTTTATTTGCAGTGGACAAATCGAAATTAATGGACCTAAATAGTCACACTTATTAATTTCAGTGGGTTTACTCTGAGTCAGACTAACATTGGCTAAAACCCTGCTGCGTGTAAAGCAGGGGTCAGCAATTTTTTTCAGCAGGGGGCCAGTCCGCTGTCGCTCAGACCTTGTGGGGGGCCGGACTAGATTTTGGTGAAAAAAATGAACGAATTCCTATGCCCCACAAATAACCCAGAGATACATTTTAAATAAAAGGGCACATTCTACTCATGTAAAAAACACCAGGCAGGCCCCACAAATAACCCAGAGATTCATTTTAAATAAAAGGGCACATGTAAAAACACGCTGATTTCTGGACCGTCCATGGGCTGGATTTAGAAGGCGATTGGGCCGGATCCGGCCTCCGGGCCTTAGTTTGCCTACCCATTGTGTAAAGTCTCATCCCCAGTTCCACTTGCTCCCCTGTTTCCCAGAGAAACCTGCTCTTTACCGCTTAATCGGATTTTCTGCGGATCGGGTGCTTCATTAAAAAACAACAGTGAAATAAGAAACCAATGCAATTTTAATTCCCAACCTCCGGGTGACATCAGGGTGCAATAAGGAAGTTCGTTATTAGACAAAGCTAGTGTTGGGGAGTTGTTAGCCAAGAAGGACGACTGCTCTCCCTCATCAGTGGGGCTCCTAGACCTGTTCTCCTTGGGAGTTGTCCCTCCTTGGGTAACAAAGAAGAACTGAGAAGGAGGTCAAGTCGTTCACCGCAGATTGTCTTTCGCGAACGAACGCCCTACTTTGCAAGCTGTTCGACCGGCTTCCTGGGCCAAACCTTTCTCAGCTGGGAGGAAGAGGCGAGAGAGAATATTTGTACCACAGGGGTGTTCTTTTGTTGTGGTTGCCACCTGGGTGCTGAAAGGGGAGGTGCCCTTTCATGAGATCTGTACAGACAAATTGAAACATCCTGGTTGCCCAGGAGGGAGGAGATTTGGGGGGGTGTTGTGCTTGTCCTAAGCATCAATTTTCTCCAGTGAACCCGTGAGTTATAAACGTTGCGCAACAAAGCTCAAGGAGCCAGCACTGTGTGCTTTTGAAAGGTGATGCATCGTGGGCCAGGAGAGAAAATAAAGGCCTGCGCATGTAATGCTTATACACACATGCACACGGGCATTCCAGAGAGCCAAATAGGCTTCCTCATTGCTCAAACATTTGTTGCAATGTGCAATCCTTCTACTTAGACGTAGGCGGCAGCTACAATGATTTCTCAAGGTGTGCTCACTTCACAACGCACCCATTGATTGATATGGAACGTGGTGTGATAGGAATTTTGAGGTCTTAGATACACGTTAAATGTTCACAAGTGTACCAACCAAGCACGTACATAGATCAGCACAGGAAGACCAACCTGAAACCATTTTTGATTCCCAAACAGACCAAATGTTTTCTCTGCAAGGTCAAAAGAAAATGGAAAAGCCTCCCCATTGTCTTTTCCTTCACAAATCCTGTCTTAAGGGCACATTTAAGATATGAATAGGGTGTGAGCCTGTGACCTGGCTCAGGAACTAAGTACTTATCATTACAAAAGACTGGCCAGGCTCCCCAGGCAATCCAATCAAGTGACCATTAAACTGGTAACCTGGCAGACAGGAGGTAAACAAAGCACTCAGATTTCTGCTGTAGACCACCCTTTCTGTGATGTAGGTATGATGTATCTGAGGGTGGTCTTGAGCTCCAGGGCAGGGAGCTCTATGTGGGCTCTTGGATACCCCATAAGGGAAAAAAGGGCAGATTTTTGTTTACAACACTGGTGTGGGTTGTTGAAGCACTGTGACTTGCAATGGTGCGCATATCTGTTTTGCACCCACAAAATTCTCTTCAAAACTACTTTTATTTTATGCATAGACTTTGGGGTCCTGATGCGCACATTTTTTATAGTATCTATTAGACAGGCTTCGCTTTAAGCATGATTTGGGGAGGGGCGCATGTGTTGTGGGTGGGGCCTTACTGGTCAGCTCTGAGCATGTTTGGACCCTTTTTTCTGCCTTGTCAAAATGTGGCTCAGAGGAAGAGGGCTGTGTGGCCCAACAAAGTCACAAATAGGTCATCTGGCAGGGACAGGCGAAGGCATGCTGAGCGCCTAAGCTAAGTCAGGTTTCACAGCGTGACCAAAATGTGAATGATTCTAACAGAAAGGACAATGAAAATGGAAATAATAAAGTTTTATATGTGCATATATACTGGCACATAGGCAAGAATGCAACTTAAAACTAAGGGCCAGATTTAACTAACCTGCCGCCAGCAGAAGTCAACACAAGGACTCCTGCTATTGCAAAATAAAAAAAGATAGAGATAGAGATAGAGATAGAGAGAGAGAGAGAGAGAGAGAGAGAGAGAGAGAGAGAGAGAGAGTGTTTTTGAGCTATTTTAAATGAAATTCGCCAAAATCTACACTTCCAGCAATTTCTGCCTGGTCACTGTTTCCGAGGCCCGAATACCAGTTATGTCTGGGGAATTTTAGACATATGGCAACCCTAACCATCTCCCATATTTCCCTGTACCTATCTCACGCAGCTCTGTTTACGTTCTGCTGCAGTTCATCTTTCGCCAAACCACTCTTCGTCTTGCTGTTCGCTGCAGTAAAACTTGTGTAATTTACGCAACAAATTACGTAACTTCTGCAGGCTACGTAAGCTATGTTGTCGTGCTATTGTGCCAAGTTTGTTTTAGCGCAAAAGAAACGCGTTGCAAATAGGGAAAGATGTAATGGGTTATGTACCGTTTGTGGCAGGGACGAGGGTGGCGCTGTGGGTTAAACCACAGAGCCTAGGACTTGCCGATCAGAAGGTTGGCGGTTCAAATCCCTGCGATAGGGTGAGCTCCCGTTGCTCGGTCCCTGCTCCTGCCAACCTAACAGTTCGAAAACACGTCAAAGTGCAAGTAGATAAATAGGTACCGCTCTGACGGGAAGGTAAACGGCGTTTCCGTGCGCTGCTCTGGTTTGCCAGAAGCGGCTTAGTCATGCTGGCCACGTGACCCGGAAGCTGTATGCCGGCTCCCTCGGCCAATAAAGCGAGATGAGCGCTGCAACCCCAGAGTCAGCCACGACTGGACCTAATGGTCAGGGGTCCCTTTACCTTTACTTTACCTTACCATTTGTGGCGAGAACATTTGCAATATGGTTGTATTTGATGGATTAATTTTCATTCTGGACATGGGGCGAGGAAGTGAATACAGTGGTGCCCCGCAAGACGAATGCCTTGCAATACGGAAAACTCGCAAGACGAAAGAGTTTTCCGTTTTGGAGGTGCTTCGCAAAACGAATTTCCTATGGGCTTGCTTCGCAAGACGACAATGTCTTGCGAGTTCCTGCTGGTTTTTTTTCCTTTCCCCCCCTTTTTCTAAGCCGCTAAGCCGCTTATCAGCTGATCCGATCAGCAGATAAGCCGCTAAAAGGCGCTAAAAGGCGCTAAAAGCCGTTAAAAGCCGCTAAAAGCCGCTAATAGCGCTAATAGCGCTAATCCGCTAATCCTTCAATGGGTTTGCTTCGCAAGACGAAAAAACCGCTAGATGAAGAGAATCACAGAACGGATTCTTTTCGTCTTGCGAGGCACCACTGTACCAGGAATTTTAGCTCTCGTTTCCATTTCATTTGCTGGGATTCTCTGACATCCCAGCACTTTGATGGGGAATCAAGTTCAGGGCAACTGCTGGAGCGATACTCACTGTTGAGGTAGCTATGTAGGTTCCCCTTCCTCATCAACTCGGTGACAATGTAGACAGGTTCTCCTACAGAGCAGATGGCCAGGAGTTTGATGAGCCTCGTATGTTTCAGACATTTCAAGTTCTGAATCTCTTTGGCAAAATCATCCCTCATGTCAGCTGTGGAAGAAAGACCAAAACGCTGCAGGGATGTAGGGTTTCTCAAGGAAATTCTAGGGGTGGGGTCCTCCAGGAAAGGAGCTTACCCCTCACAGAGCTACAATTCCCAGCACCCTTCACAAACTTCAGTTCTTGGGAATCTTTGTGGGGATGTGTGCTTTACACGTATGGTGTGTCCCAGGGCTGGATTTAGGTTTGATGAGGCCCTAAGCTACTGAAGGTAATGGGGCCCTTTATATATCCAGCTGCCCTTTGTCAACAACAAATTGCCACTGTTTTTTGTGTTGAATATATGCTATATGGTAAGAGGTATCTAAAGCGATTTGCACATGTTGCCGTGCAACCAGTCCATGCAGAATGTAGGCATCCTATATATAGAAATGAGCAAACCAGGGATATTTTAGGGAGGGCCCACAACACGAAACACTGTTGCTGTACAGTGGTACCTCGGGTTACATACGCTTCAGGTTACGCACTCTGCTAACCCAGAAATAGTGCTTCAGGTTAAGAACTTTGCTTCAGGATAAGAACAGAAATTGGGCTCTGGCGGCACGGCGGCAGCAGGAGGCCCCATTAGCTAAAGTGGTGCTTCAGGTTAAGAACAGTTTCAGGTTAAGAACGGACATCCGGAACGAATTAAGTACGTAACCAGAGGTACCACTGTAATGTGAACATTTGAGACAGCCATCGCACATGCGCAGATGAGCACGCATGCACAGCTGATAATTTCATGAATAGGAGTTTATCGAAGATGGGGCTGCAGGGACACGGAAACCAAAAAGGTCACATGTACTTAACCCAAGGTACCACTGTATGTAGGTTTTATTTTTATTTTTATTATATTTTGGAAATGTACATCCAGTTTTTTCTCCTTTAATTTTTTGGGGGGCCCCAAGAGAGCGGGGCCCTAACCTATAGCTTATTTAGCTTATATGTAAATCCGGCACCGGTGTGTCCACAGCCTGTGTTGCACTCCCATTCCCATGAGCCCCAGCCGGCGTGAGCAATGGCCAGAGATGATGGGATGTCCCCAGCCCTACCTGACGATGCTGAAGTTTGAGCCAGGAACCTTCTGCTGTACCCCCATCCCTGAAAGAAGGATTCCGCAACCAATGACATGTTCTGCACCCCACAAACCTTGCTTCATGATTTTGATGGCCACCGGCACCGTGTTCTTCCACGTTCCTTCCCACACCTCTCCGAAGCATCCTTCTCCCATCTTCCTCCAGAGCTGGAACTCTGAGCGGGGACGTTCCCATTGGTCCGTCTCAGTAGGCCTCTGAAAAAGGGCAGGCACATGGGGGGGGAATACTTGTTAGGCGCGTCCTACTCTCTTTTTTTTCTATTATACAGTGGTGCCCCGCAAGACGAATGCCTCGCAAGACGGAAAACTCGCTAGACGAAAGGGTTTTCCGTTTTTGAGCTGCTTCGCAAGATGAATTTCCCTATGGGCTTGCTTCGCAAGACGAAAACGTCTTGCAAGTTTGTTTCCTTTTTCTTAACACTGTTAATACAGTTGCGACTTGACTTCGAAGAGCAACTCATAGAACGCAGTGTACATAGTAGCCTTTTTTGAGGTTTTTAAAGACTTTGGTGATTTTTGAAGCTTTTCCAAAACTTCTTTTGCAGCCATTTGGTAAGTTAAGCTTTTAAAACTTTTTTGGGGGGTTTTGGATTTTGGGTTGGGGTGTTTGGAATTCAAGGACTTGGTGTTGGGAAGGGGTTTGCAAGAACTGAATTTGGAAGCTTGTGTGTTTTTTCCCTGCATTTTTATGATTTTCTGTGACTATTGGGCCACTCTGCTGTTTTTTTAAAAAAATTCTGGATTTGAATTTCTGTGTGCTGGGTGGCTGGGGGAACAGTTGGGGAGGGGTTTGCAAGAATCTGAAAGCTTGTTGGTTTTTTTCTGCATTTTTATGATTTTCTGTGACCATTGGGCCACTCTGCTGTTTTTTTTAAAAAAAATCTGGGTTTGAATTTTGAAATGCTCTTTACAGTATGTGTGACTTTAAAGAGCACTTAATAAACTCTTGTTGTACCAAATTTGGCTTTGTTTGGACTTTTTTTGACCATAGGAACACATTAATTGATTTTCAATGCATTCCTATGGGAAACCGTGCTTCGCAAGACGAAAAATTCGCTAGACGAAAAAATTTACGGAACGAATTAATTTCGTCTTGCGAGGCACCACTGTATTTTTTTTGGTTTTCAAATACAAAAACAAAATTAGACATTCCACACATCTTGATTACATCTTGCTTCTCTTTTTTGACTTCCCTCAATCTGTCTGCAATTCCTTCGCTTTATTACGGTTTCCACATTTCTACCCATTGTTATTAATACTGTTAACTTCAGTTCCTTTTTTAAACTTATTTTCACATTTTCCCATCACAGAGCTTCCTTAAAACTTACAAACGTAATCTGATTATCACTCAGTTTTTGCAAATATTGAATAAAATTTCCCCAATCTTCTATAAATCTTTGGTCTCATCGATTCCGGATCCTTCCTGTCATTCTATCCAAGGAGCGCCCTACTCTCGGGTAGGACCCTGGCATAGACGCGTGCCCACCTGGCATGTTCTCTTCCTCCTGGTCGATCGTTTGGGAGCTTCAAAAGCTTTCTTCTGCCCGAACATCACAGCGACTGATGCCAAAAGGCATTAGTACACTTAGGGATCCACAGAGTATTTGCAGTTTGCGTAACAGAACTCAGTAGCACAGCATTTTGGCTAATCTACGTTTATTTACATATAATATACTCGGAGCATTCTGCTTTAGACTCTTTCCTCTTTCTTATCAGACAGTAAAGAGAGAAAGAACAAAGGACAATAGTCCCACTTCATGGAACACAGTACAGTCATATCTCATGTTACGTTTACTTCACGCTGAGCGTTTTCAGGTTGCGCCCTGCGGCGACCCGAAAGTACTGGAAAGGGTTACTTCCGGGTTTCGCCGCTCGCGCATGTGCAGACGCACAAAATGATGTCATGTGCATGCACAGAAGCGGCGAATCGTGACCCGTGCATGCACAGACGCGGGTTGCGTTCTGCTCATGTTGCGAACGGGCCTCCGGGACGGATCCCGTTCGCAACCAGAGGTACCACTGTAATACCAAAACATCCTGTCTCCGTCACATCCCACACTGTGGAATGAAAACATACACTGTCATGTGATAGACAACAATCCCATGACTGCAGACACGGGCAATAAATCTCCAACAATACTGACACTGTAAACCTGCCCAGGCAGAAGGGCCTACCTGAAGGCTGCTGGGCTCTCCATCAGGTTATTTTTTTTAAAAAACGAAGGTAGGATGGCCATCTGTTAGGGATTTATTAGCTGTGATGCCTCCCTACATTGAAGGAATGGCCTTGTGGGTCCCAACTCTATGATTCTGTGGATAAGGTGATTGACAGGTCACACACCACAGGAAATGGTTACTTCTTGAGCCATATAATAAAGAATGCAGATTTGCAATTTGGAATTGTACGTGGGGAATTGCATTCTCGCTTTTAACCAAGAAAATCCGAAATGCAGTACATTCAGTGACCATTTTGCATGCGTCCAGTTGATGCATGACCCCCGATACATGGGTAGTTTTGGATCTGGAAGAGGGCAGAATGGGGTGGAATGGGGGGTTGGGACAGGGGGCAACTGGGCAGAGCAGGATTATGTGTGCTCTACCGATGCGCGCAGGGGTTAGGAATAAACCCTCCATGGAAAATGGTCTCTGCCAGTACAAGAAGGTGGACTCTGATCTTTGTGGAGTTAGATGATCTCAGGTCCACGGATTTCAATAGATTTGGGTCAGGGGTCAACAATGGTTTTAGGTCCAAGGGCACCATGGGTGTCGCCCCCTGACTTCTCTCTCCCTCCAGCGGATCAGTCCCGCTGAGAGGCGGACAGAAAGGAAGCGTGCCAACACACTCTGTGTTCTTCCAGAGGATATGAGTAAATGTCTGATCCATGACAATTAATATGAGCCTTGAAAAGAACATAGAACTGAAGAAGGAAGTGGAGAAGAGTGTCATTCTTGCAATTTCCTCCTTCAGCTCTTTTCAAGGGACAAGAAGGTAACCAGGAGACATTGAAAGGAGGGCTCAGGTGTTTTGTGGGCACTACAGGAATAACGTAAGGGTGCCATTGTGCCCACGGGCACCATGTTGGAGACCCTGGATTAAGTATTTCTAACTCTGCACAAGATCAGGTTGTTGTTTGGTTTGAAGGGCTTGGTTCTGGTTAGCATCCAGACTCCTGGGAAAGAAATGTAACTGTAAACAGGGAAATGATATAAAGAAATTTTGAAAAGAAAATCTGGATGACAAGAACTAAAGAGAGAGAGAAAAAACCAGACGGACAGACAAACCCAACCCTGCTGTTTTGTGTTGCTTGATCAGAGGTAGGAAAAGATGGTGGGAGGTATGAATTAAGGAGACAGGCTGAGGTTTCTAGGTGGGGCCTGGCTTGAGGCCAGGAAAATTTGGCAAGTGTGCGCAGGTGACTAGGAGGTGTGGAATCTATAGCAAGGAAACTGGGTAGGTGAATGTGAAGGCAGGCAGAGTGCCAGCCCTCTTTTTTTAGCCCGATCTTTCAGCCCCTCCCAGGAAACTTCAGAAGTGTCTAACTGGGTGATGTTTCTAAGGCAGCAAAATCTGGAGGAGGATCCCATCTTATACGGGGGAAAGGTACGAGGGCGACTGTAATGGGTTTAGGGGTTGCTCGTGTGTAAGTTGCCGCCACTCCTGGCTAGGTTACCTGGTTGAACCCTTTCTGACTGAACAGCCTCCAGCATCGTGACTGTCTCAGTCGCTGGCAGAATCCGTCAGTGGGCGTTTCTTGAACCTTTTCCAGCACAAAAATTCTTTGACGCCTAGTCTCCGCCTAGTCTCCCTGCGCGGAAGCCTTCTGCGCAGGGAGGGTGTGGGCAGTGGAGGACCCGTACTCTCTCCGCTGGTCTCCGGCGAGGAGTCTTGGAGCCTCCTCTCCGATTCCCCCATCTGCCCCCCTTCTCCACTGGTGTTACGCTGATTTCCTTCCCCAGCAAATGGGCTGCCCCTCTCCCTACTGGGACCCTCTCCGGCATCCCTCTGGAGCCTTCCTTCCGCCTCTAGCTCCGATGGCAGTTCCCTGACAGCGACATTTCTCACTGCTGAATTGTAATTTTGCGTCAATTAGAAATCCCTCCTCCTGCGATGTAATCCGAACTTAATAATAAATTTTGAAACTATGTGTGTGTGCATGAAACCCACAAGCGTCACAATTCAGACTTCCACTTCCAATATCGCCACGGAGTCTTGACGTTTGGCTACAGAAGTCAGTCACAGAAAAATATGCATTGGGTTATGGGTGTCAGCGTTCCTATCCCCAAAAGTCCCCCAAATTTCAAAGATGTGGCATGTGAATTTGCAATTGTGCAGGCTGAACCACGAATAAAAATGAATAGATGGAGGGAGGGACAATCAGATGTAATGGAGAGAGTCATGTTTGGTTTCCAGAGTGTACAGACACAGAGCAGCCCCATGCTAGCCAGAGCTGATGGGAGTTCCAGTCGAAAACATCTGGAGAGTACCAGGTCAGGGAAGGCTTACATGGAGATACTGAATGGATAGAAGAGGACAGAAGTAATACAGAGGACAAGCAGAAGACAGAAGTAATGCATAAGAGGAGGACAAAAGTAATACAGAAGACATGCGGAAGACAGAAGTAATGCATAAGATCAGAAGGAAATGAGTGATGATACAGGAAAACATACCTTTTGGATGCAGGGATGAAGCAAGGGACTATGTATGACATTCCAGTTGGCTGTGTAGTAGGCAAGGAGCTGCTCCAAATTTGGAAACATGTGTCCCTTTTCCAAGTAAAAACTCCCTCCAGGCTCTTTGTAGATTCTGAAATGTCGCACTTTGGTATGGTTCCGAACTGAAGGTTGAAGGGAAGGAGAAGACGACACAACGTGTGATTGCTTTGCCCCCAGAAATACGGTATGTCTTGAGCTAGCCCTGGTTTCCAAGCATGCTAGAAAAATACAACCTGTGCTGCTGATAGTAGTAGTATGACTCCTGCAACACGTTGGCGACTAATATACACACAATAATTACCAAAGCGATTATACATTCTTTATCAATCTTCTGAGAAAAATACAAAACCTTATGCAAAGCCACAGAGACTTGCGAACTGCCCAACCTAAGATGAACTTATAATATCTGATTTCAATGGATTTTTCAAGTTCTTAACTCAGTTTTTTGTTTTCTTTATCTTTTTAGTTAATAATAATAATAATAATAATAATAATAATAATAATAATAATAATAATAAATTTATACCCCGCCCATCTGGCTGAGTTTCCCCAGCCACTGTGGGCGGCTCCCAATCAAGTGTTAAAAACAATACAGTATTAAATATTAAAAACTTCCCTAAACAGGGCTGCCTTCAGATGTCTTTTAAAGATAGGATAAGTTCATGAAGGTACCAACAAAAGGTAAGTTTGGTGTTGTTCACAATACCGAGAGATGCTAGTGAAGTTGTAGATGGATGTTAATGAAGCTGTAGATGACACGATTCCTGCGTTTTGCACCTGTTTCGCCCTGGCAGTCCAAGTAATCAGGAGGCCCTTTTACTGGGGCTTGCAGGTAGCACACTCCCAAGGTAGTTTTCTGGGCTTCTTCAGTGGTCTACTCTCAAAGCCTTAATACGTATATTGATATTCAATTTCATAGAGAATACTACAGTGGTGCCTCGCAAGACGAAAAGAATCCGTTCTGTGATTCTCTTCGTCTAGCGGTTTTTTCGTCTTGCGAAGCAAGCCCATTGACGGATTAGCGGATTAGCACTATTAGCGCTATTAGCAGCTTTTAGCAGTTTATCGGCTTATCGGATCAGCTGATAAGCGGCTTAGCGGCTTAGAAAAAGGGGGGGAGAGGAAAAACCCCCGCAGGAACTCGCAAGACATTTTCATCTTGCGAAGCAAGCCCATAGGAGATTCGTTTTGCGAAGCACCTCCAAAACGGAAAACTCTTTCGTCTAGCGAGTTTTCCGTCTTGCGAGGCATTTGTCTTGCAGGGCACCACTGTACCTATTTCTTGCCTTAAGCTTAAGAGACTGATTTGCTTAGCCTTCCAAGCATGGCTTTCCCCTCTTAGAGAGACCCCCAAATCCAGATTTTGGCTTCATGCGTGATGGTTCTGACATGGGGTTGGAAAAGCAGAAAGAAAAGGGGTCCTTGCCATCCACAACATTTCTGGAAGGAAACCCAAAGACCGTCGTTGCCATCTTCCAAGGTGGGCTCCAAATCTGATGGTGGGAATGGACTAGCCAAGCTTCTAGAGTTAGTCCAAAGACTTTTGCTAGTGCCCTGTCACCGCTTAGCCTGCGGCCGTCTCATCCTTTGCACCAAATGACTTGTGTGGGAAGGACACCATTGTTTGTTTCACAATTTAGTATAATTACATGGGAGAGAGGGAATGTTTGTATGTGTGGTGTAGTAATTAGCATTTGTAGATCCGAGAAGATATTCCGTACAAGAAAGTTTCTGGAGTGAGATCATCGTCATCAGTATGAAGACAGCTTTGCGAATGGCTAAATATTAAAAAGCCACTTGTGGGTGTGTGTGGGTTTTTTTTTTGGGGGGGGCTGTAAGCTGGTTACATCCCATAATACTGTCACTGAGGGCTTTTTTTTAGTTGGAACTCACTGGGACCCAGTTCCGGCCCCTCTCAGGTGAGCGCCATTGCCATTATAAGAGAACAAGGGAGGTGTTCGTGGTGACACCTCTTTTTCTGGAAAAATAGCTCAGCTGATACAAGCTTGTGGGGTTCCTGAACTTCCTTTCTAATTCCTGAGGAATTTGGATGCAGAGTTGTTATTTCCCCCCTTTTCCCTTTCCTGTACCTGCATGGGCAATTTTTTTATTTTTTTATTTTTAATACAGGTGTTTTGTGCAAGGACAGATTTGCACAAAGCAGCTTTTTTTTATAAAAAAAATCTTATGTTCTTATTTATTAAATTTCTATACCGCCTCAGGGAGATTCACAACATAAAAATACAAAAAAAAAAAAAAACAAAATACATAATAAAAATAAGAACAAAACCAAATCGATAATCCCCTCGCCCACAACACATTGGAAAGGGCTTTGGCATGCTGCTTCCATCCCTTTGGGACAATGGAAACAAAAAGGCTTGGTTGTGCTTTGGTGTGATAGATGGCACCCAGTAAAATGCCATCATGATCTAAACACACACACACACACACACACACACACACACACACACACACACCGGTCCATGCAATGGGCTTCAGTGCACCCACACATGCCATTTTATGTTGGTGCATCAAAAAAAGCATTGCCCAAAACTGGGCACACTCAGTGGCTGCAGAATGTTGGAGCCTGATTTGTTCTTAGGTAAAGGTAAAGGGACCTCTGACCATTAGGTCCAGTCGTGACCAACTCTGGGGTTGCAGCGCTCATCTCTCTTTACTGGCCAAGGGAGCCAGCATACAGCTTCCGTGTCATGTGGCCAGCATGACTAAGCCGCTTCTGGCGAACCAGAGCAGCTCCCGGAAACGCTGTTTACCTTCCCGCTGCAGTGGTACCTATTTATCTACTTGCACTTTGACGTGCTTTCGAACTGCTAGGTTGGCAGGAGCTGGGACCGAGCAAACGGAGCTCACCCCGTTGCGGGGATTCGAACCGCCGACCTTCCGATCGGCAAGTCCTAGGCTCTGTGGTTTAACCCACAGCGTTCTTGGAGGGTTGTTATTTCCAGAAAAAGGTGGCAACTTTAACACGCCTATAATTAACCAAGCTGGAAACATCCTCTGGAAACGGTGTTGATTAACATCCTAACAACAAGCTGGCTGCTGCTATCTTTTGAATGCTGAGGTCAGCAGCACTGGAGGTCCAATAGCAACTCCCCCACCCCAAGTTATGTAGACTTTTAAAGTTATTGTTTCTTATTTTACAGGTGCAGACTCTTTCGCTTCTGCAGATTGCTTTCCTTCCTTTGAAAGAGAAGCTCAAAGTGCTTGAAACTCACCCCCACCCTCTTCCCCCACCGACTGTGAGAATAGTTACTCAAACTCACCAGTTCCCTGACCTTCCCTGCCACTCCCTCGTACAGTAAGCCTGAGAGTTTCTCTTGCCTCTGCAAAGCGGTGGCCCAATCTGCCGCCCCACATTTGCTGGGAACAACCTCAAGAGCAATTGCGAAACACTTCTTATCTGTCCTTTCACACACATGCGAAAGGGCAGCAGCGATCTTGCATCAAGGAGATTGTTCCCAGGGGCCTCCGCTCACCAAGGCGAGTGCCTACGTTCAAGCACAACTCCCTTACGTGCTGGGCAATGTCTGCTTTTCAATACTGTGATACAGTGGTACATCAGGTTACAGATGCTTCAGGTTACAGACGCTTCAGGTTACAGACTCCGCTAACCCAGAAATAGTACCTTGGGTTAAGAACTTTGCTTCAAGATGGGAACAGAAATTGCGGTGTGGCAGCGCGGCAGCAGCGGGAGGCCCCATTAGCTAAAGTGGTACCTCAGGTTTAGAACAGTTTCAGGTTAAGAACGGACCTCCAGAATGAATTAAGTTCTTAACCTGAGGTACCGCTGTATAGGTAAAAGTAAAGGTTGAGTCCAGACAAGGGAGACTATGGGGTTGCAGCGCTCATCTTGCTTTCAGGTCAAGGGAGCTGGCGTTTGTCCACAGACAGCTTTCTGGGTCATGTGGCTAGCAGGACTAAACCACTTATGGCACAACGGGACACCGTGATGGAAGCCAGAGCGCACGGTAACAACGTTTACCTTTCCGCTGCAGTGGTACCTATTTATCTACTTGCACTGGCGTGCTTTCGAACTGCTAGGTTAGCAGGAGCTGGGACAGAGCAACAGGAGCTCACTCCGTCACAGGGATTCGAACCACCGACCTTCTGATCAGCAAGCCCAAGAGGCTCAGTGGTTTAGACCACAGCGCCACCTGCATCTCCATTTGTGATATAAAGGTAAAGGGACCCCTGACCATTAGGTTCAGTCGTGACCGACTCTGGGGTTGCGGCGCTCATCTCGCTTTACTGGCCGAGGCAGCCAGCATACAGCTTCCGGGTCATGTGGCCAGCATGACTAAGCCGCTTCTGGCGAACCAGAGCAGCGCACGGAAACGCCGTTTCCCTTCCTGCCAGAGTGGTACCTATTTATCTACTTGCACTTTGATGTGCTTTTGAACTGCTAGGTTGGCAGGAGCAGGGACTGAGCAACGGGAGCTCACCCCGTTGCAGGGATTCGAACTGCTGACCTTCTGATCGGCAAGTCCTAGGCTCTGTGGTTTAACCCACAGCGCCACCCCTGTCCCATGGCACATGGGTTAGGAGCCTCTTAAAACAGTGAGCCATGTGGAGCTCTGCAGGAATAAAGTCCGTGTAGAGGCAGTTGGTGGGCGGCACAGGTATCTCAGCCTTGCTCACCTACCTAAGAGGCGATAGGAGCAAAGTACAGCAACAGGAGCATTGGACAGGCTCCATTGCCTTGCCTACCTTATGCCCATCATGCTAACATTTGATGCTGGGAAGGAAGGAGAGCAATGCCTGCCCCCCGTCTGGTTCCACCAACGGCTGCTGGTTGCATGCTGAAACTGGATGGGCAGGTATACTGAAGACTCACCTATTTCTCCTGCCCGTTGGCACCTGAGATATATTTATATACACTTCAGGACACACCCCATTGGTCTGATTATAAATTGCTTTAACTGATAGCGGTCAAGAAGGAGGTTTCTGCACGTGCTGTAGATGGAAGTGAGGGGCAGATGGGGCTCACCAACCAGGCAAGGTGGTCCATCTAAAAGGTAAAGGGACCATTAGGTCCAGTCATGACCGACTCTGGGGTTGCGATGCTCATCTCGCTTTATTGGCCAAGGGAGCCGGCGTACAGCTTCCGGGTCATGTGGCCAGCATGACTAAGCCGCTTCTGGAGAACCAGAGCAGCGCATGGAAACGCTGTTTACCTTCCCGCCGGAGTGGTACCTATTTATCTACTTGCACTTTGATGTGCTTTCGAACTGCTAGGTTGGCAGGAGCAGGGACCGAGCAACAGCAGCTCACCTCGTCGTGGGGATTTGAACCGCCGACCTTCTGATTGGCAAGCCCTAGGCTCAGTAGTTTAGACCCCAGCGCCACCCGTGTCCCCCCTTTTTTTGCTAGTTTACTAGGAGTTAAATACCAGCAGTACAACTTTTCATTCCGTGTACAGCACACTATAACAACAACAACAACAACAACAACAACAACAACAACAACAACAACAATTTATTATTTATACCCCGCCCATCCGGCTGGGTTTCCCCAGCCACTCTGGGCGGCTTCCAACAAAACACTAAAATACAATAACCTATTAAACATTAAAATCTTCCCTAAACAGGGCTGCACTTTGACGTGCTTTTGAACCCTACTTGCACTTTGACGTGCTTTCGAACTGCTAGGTGGCCCCTCTAGGAGAAGGAAAACCCTGGTCCTAAACCTCCACTGGCTTGCAGCTGTGGTCATTTGTGTGTAAGGCTTCGGGATAAAACCCCGAGGAAAACCTGTCCCTGCTTCCTTGCAGGACATCTTGGGAAGAAGAAAAGCCTAAGGAGTAAACCCAACACAAATTAGGAGTGGAGTCCCTAAGATGGTTGGATGGCATAGTGTTTTATGCCTCCTTCCGGCAAGTCCTGCAGCCAAGCTGGTGCAAATGTATTGCTCTGCTCTCCTTTGGACCACATCGGTGAGGCGGAGAGGGGGTTCTTGTTGTCTGAGCAGCCCAGGACCTCCAGACACGTTGCCCAGGCAGTGCACCCCTCAGAGAATGTGCACTCCGTTGTCTCTTGAGACAGATGGATGCCGAAAACAACAACCCTGAGATGTTACAGTGAATAATGCGCAAATAATCCAACAAATAAAAATTATAATTAATAATTGCTTTGTAGTCTGTGAATTGAGGGACGCGGGGGGTGCTGTGGGTAATACCACAGAGCTTGGGACTTGCTGATCAGAAGGTCAGCAGTTCGATACCCTGCAACAGGGTGAGCTCCCATTGCTCGGTCCCTGCTCCTGCCAACCTAGCAGTTCGAAAGCACGTCAAAGTGCAAGTAGATAAATAGGTACCACTCTGGCGGGAAGGTAAACGGCATTTCCGGGCGCTGCTCTGGTTCGCCAGAAGCGGCTTAGTCATGCTGGCCACATGTATGCCGGCTCCCTTGGCCAATAAAGCGAGGTGAGTGCCACAACCCCAGAGTCGGTCATGACTGGACCTAATGGTCAGGGGTCCCTTTACCTTTACCTAGTCTGTGAATTATTATTGTTTTTTTAAACCCAGCAGCGTTGAGCTTCAACTGTGGCAAATGGACAGAAAAAATTGAGACGTCAATCTATGCCATACAGATTCTGACCCCGTTTTTAGTATCTGCCAAGGCTGACTTCCTTTCCCCAAGGAACCATGGGAGATGCAGTTTGAGGAAGGCATGGAGAATTCTTCCATCGTGGAACCTCATTGAACACACTCCGTTGGGGCAGGTATTGGCAGTTCAACTGGCTCAAAGCACTCATGAAGGGATAAGGAGAGATTTGGTTACCTGAAAGAGAGTATTCCCCTCTGTTACTCTCACTGTCCCGGATAAGGAACGAGCCATGGCGATTCGGAGGAGAGAGGAGGAGATGGTTGGCATTGGTTCTGCTAATCCCACTTATGTACCAGCTGGAAAAGAAAGTGACATATATATCTTTTTCTTGCTTGCTTCCTCTCTCAATATACTTTTAGCCTGGCACTCATCATAATCGATGGTCATCACCGCCAATTTATACATTGCAGGGGGCTTGGACTAAATGATCCTCAGGACCCTTCCAACTCTGTGGTTCTTTGAGCTGATTTCTATGGAATCATTTCAAGGCAATGTACAATAAAACAACAAAGAACAGTTTAAAACAATTAAGAACACCACCCCACTCTAAACAAAACTAAAGTCTTCCAAAGCAGACACACATCATGGCAAAGACCCATTTATCCAGCTGGGAGAGCCAGTTTGACCCCACAGTGGTGTGGGACATTATATAGGAAACCAACAATATTATTATTATTATTATTATTATTATTATTATTATTATTATTATTATTTTGTTGTTGTTGTTGTTGTTGTTGTTGTTGTTGTTGTTGTTGTTGTTGTTGTTGTTGTTGTACCCCACCCATCTGACTGGGTTATCCAGCTAGGCACATGAAGGGGCTGAGGCTCACAGAGCCTTTTTGTAAATTTTTCTAGAGAAAACTCTGTGAGCTCACTTCTTTTGTCCCTTGTCAGGAAACTATAACACTACAAACTTCCTGCCTGCCTGGGCACCCTCTTCTTTCTTCATTGTGCAGCTCAGAAACCTTACATGAACTTACATTTTGGACTTTTGTCTAAACCTGCCTTCATTTTGCTACTGTAATTGCTACTTAGAGTATGTAAGTAAATGCTACTTTTATTTCTTCACAAAACAGTGTGTGTGTGATTGTTGTTTTTAAAGGGGAGAAAAGGGGGCAATGCCAGGAAAATCCAGTCTGCCTTAAAGCATCCTAGATCGTTGTTTCTAGAAGGTTAAATCAATCTTGTCTTAGCTTCCAAGTTTAAGCTGCAAAGGATAGCACTCTGCTGAGCTCACTAACATGAGCAAGGCAGGAGAAAAGCTAAACAATATATCCTCTTCTGGTGTCTAAATCCATTCTTACAAGTGGGGCATGATAAGAGCACAAGAACATAAAAAGAGCCTTGCAGCTGGATCAAGCCAAAGGCCTATCTTAGTCCAGCATCCTGTTCTCAGAGTGACCGACCAGATCCTTTTGGGAAGAACCTGATCACAACAGCAGTCCCTCCAACTTGTGGATCCCAGCAATGGGCATTCAGAGGCACACAGCCTTCAACTCACAAGTCAGAACCTTTGAATTACATGAAACTTAGCTAAAAAAAATTTCGAAATTACAAATCACCCAAGCAAAAAAGCCCCGCTTCTAGGGCAAGCTACTCACTCTCAACAGGTAATCTTACAATTGCTTGGGCACAGAGACAAGTCTTCGCTTGCACTGCCAGCCCTGCCATTAGACAGAATGGGGCAATTGTCTCAGGGCACGGGGCAGCAGTGAGCTCCTCAGCCATTCCCCTCTGTTGGGAACCAGAGCTATGTTTGCCGCAGGCCTGTCGTATTTCTCCTAAACTAGCCCAAGGGGCTAGCTCGGTGGCTGAGAATTTTCATTGTATGCAGAAGGTAGACAGCATCTTAAAAAGCAGAGACATCACCTTGCCAAGAAAGGTCCGTATAGTCAAAGGTATGGTTTTCCCAGTAGCAATGTATGGAAGTGAGAGCTGGACCATAAAGAAGGCTGATCGCCGAAGAATTGATGCTTTTGAATTCTGGTGCTGGAGGAGACTCTTGAGAGTCCCACGGACTGCAAGAAGATCAAACCTCTCCATTCTGAAGGAAATCAGCCCTGAGTGCTCACTGGAAGGACAGATCCTGAAGCTGAAGCTCCAATACTTTGGCCACCTCATGAGAAGAAAAGACTCCCTGAAAAAGACCCTGATGTTGGGAAAGATGGAGGGCACAAGGAGAAGGGGACGACAGAGGATGAGATGGTTGGACAGTCTTCTCGAAGCTACCAGCATGAGTTAGACCAAACTGCAGGAGGCAGTGGAAGACAGGAGTGTCTGGCATGCTCTGGTCCATGGGGTCACGAAGAGTTGGACACGACTAAATGACTAAACAACAACAACAACAACAACATGCAGAAGGTTTCAACTTCAATTTTTTCCAGTTAAAGCTGGGAGAGGCCACTCTCTGAAAGCTTAGACAGTCGCTGGCAGTCTGTGCAGAGATCAAGGCTGGTGAGCAGAGAGTCCAGTCCAGTAGACTCCTCCCTCCGCACACCCTGTAGGCCAACTTTGATGGGCAAGCAGGGCTGCCTCTCCATCCATCACCTGCGAGATGATTGACAGGCGGGGGCTGCCCCCACCCACCTCTCAAAATTAGCCCACGGGGTGGGGAGGCAAAATAAAGATCTGGTCAAAAAGGCTCCTTGCCCAGTTTGTCAACAGTACTGAGCAAGATGAACCAAAGCTCTGATTCCATATAAAGCAGAATTGAAGCTTATTGCGAATTTTTGATCCTGCTTTAGTTAACTGCAGCTTGAAAGGCTTGGAAGCAGACCTCACCAGGGAGTAAATAGAAGTGTCTTTCTTTGATCAAGAGACTTCAAAGTATGTTGGGGATTTAATACAGCTATTTTTTTACGTGGTGGCCTTTTTAAAAAAACAACAACAGCTGTTTGCGATTCTGTAAAGCAACCCTCCCCACTCTGAGGTTTCTTATCGCTACGTAGAACGCAAAACCATCCAGGAAAAAAGAGCCAGGGATTTGAAGGCTAGGTCTAGCTGGCTCTGAGAAGATCTGGTTTGGAGAGGCAGGGTGCTCAGACCTGACCAACTGGCCGCAAACTCAGAGAGTAATTCCTGAAAAACAGTTCAGAAACTTGACAGGAAGAAAGGAAAAGGCTGACACTCATAAAGGGTGTGTGTCAAAATAGGTGTTTTCTTTTGTTTGCGAGTTCACCCTGGCTGGCTCTCCCTCAGGCAGAGAGAGGTGTCTGCTTCAGACTGCTGATTTGAGGTTTCATGAAAGGACAGTATATTGCTAGTTATTAGTTATTGCCTTTCATCTGCAAGGGAATTGGGCGAGGTGTTTATAGCATTTCTCATACCTCCTCTACGTGCAATGTGCGTGCAATGTGCTTTAAAGACATAGTGTGCGAACGGTTTGGGGCCAGCTTACTTGAAATTGCCTTTGCTTGCTTCTACGTTGTGTATTTTTGTGTTTTTATCTTGCAAATCACCCTGCGACTGTTGGGTCAAGGGCGCCATAGAAATTTAATAAATAATCATCGTTGCTGGCATCCATCTGTCTCCAGAGACAATGGAGGGCGCCTCCGGGGTGAAGTCAAACCGCAGGAGAATTGCGGTGCCTGCTGTGGCTGCAGAGGCCAGTAACCCCTAAGAGCTGCCTCTCGTGTTGTTTTTGCTGCATCAGCAGCACTGAAGCGACCTCACCAGGGTGCAAGGCTGGGCAGAGTGTCTGGAGGTCCTGGGCTGCACAGAGGACAAGACACCCCCCCCCCCTCACTTGGCTCACCGATGTGTATAAAATGATTAATAAAAAAATAAGCCAGTCTCTCATGCTGACCAACCAACAGAAATCCACCCACGAACAAACCACTTCCTTATCTTGTGGGTTTGCAAACATGTGCACAATGTCCAAGCACAGGACAGGTCAAACGACACCCTCGCGCACCGTTAGCAAATGAAACGGCATACCTTCCAACATTCACGTACCTACGGGACCGCCTCTCCTGTATGCCTCACGGAGGACCTTAAGGTCAACAAATAACAACACTTTGGAGGTCCCGAGCCTCAAGGAGATTAGATTGGTCTCAACTAGGGCCAGGGCCTTTTCAGCACTGGCCCCGACGTGGTGGAACGCTCTGTCACAAGAGACAAGGGCCCTGCGGGACTTGACATTTTTCCGCAAGGCCTGCAAGACAGAGCTGTTCCGCCAGGCCTTTGGTTTGGACTCGGTCTGACCCTTATGTTTCCCTCCCCTTGTGGTCTTGATTTATCGGCAATTTTAAAATGAGGCTGCATTTTAAATTGTATTTTAACTTGTATTTTAAATTGGTTCATCCCCCTCTCCTTTCCCCCTATTATGTTTTTACTGTGATTTTATTGGTGTTAGCCACCCTGAGCCCGGCTCTGGCCGGGGAGGGCGGGATATAAATAAAATTTATTATTATTATTATTATTCCTCAAATGAAAATCGGGGCATTTTTCAGTCCCTACCAACTGACCCTCCTTGACCCCACATTTTTGTGTCTCCCCCCCCCCCCGGCAGAGCATTTCCTATCAGAAGAAGGGCAAATGCACAAAGCAAAAAAAAAAAAAAATCAAGACTCATTGCTCTCTGCTCTTCTCCCCCTTACTTCCCACCCGGGGGACTCTGCCCTCTGTCTGCCCCTCGGAACCAGCACGTCATGTGGGGCTGGACCTCAGAGGTACCAGTCTCTCCTCCTCCTTGCCCCCTCACCAGCAGCTGCTACAAGCTGCCCAAGGAAGGAGGCTTTCAGCAGTAGCCCTGGAGAGGCCCTGGAGAGCCTAGCGCCAGCTCATCCTTTCCCCCCGAGCTCTGTAGCATTTTGTGCTGGCAGGGGAAATAGGGACATTCCTGGATCAAATCAGAAGCTGGGATGGCTTTCATAATTCCAGTACTGTCCCTGGAAAACAGGGGCCCTTGGAGGGTATGAAATGGGCATTCCTGAACCACATGACAAGCCACTGAACTTGCAATAACAGCAGCAAGAATATTATTGGCCCAAAAATGGAAGCAAGAAGAGTTACCGTCGATTGAAGAATGGAGGATGAAGTTAATGGACTATGCAGAATTAGATAAACTAACAGGAAGGGTTTGAAACCAGTGAGACCAGAAATTCACAGAAGACTGGAGTAAATTTACGGACTATTTGAAAAGTAATTGTGAAGAACAGACGACGTTTGTAGGGTTGCAAGAAGTTTTGCGAGGAGTATTATTAGAAGTATTGTAAAAATGGACAAGGGGGAGGATGATTTGTTAAGAGATGTAAAGGCAATATAAAGTTAAGAAATGCATAAGAAGTGGTTAAAACGGTGGATCATCAGAAGTGCTGATGGAAGTCCAAAAAGATTGTATAAGTGATAAGTTTTGTGGTACATTTTATAATTTATATGTTAAAATTAATAAAAAACATTATATAAAAAAGACAAGCCACTGAACTTGTGGCCCTGAGTGGGTTTGGATTGAAAATGGAAATGTGATTACTTAGCATATTTTTTGTTTGTTTATACTGTATACATTTCCTCCTTCCCTGTCGAAACCTATAATTAGCAAGAGGGAAGGGACTCGCATGTAAAGAGAAGTTATTAGCTGTGAAATTACTTTTGGGAGGCCACTTCTCACCCCATAAATTCCCTTGTGTTTGTGGGAACCGTAGACACCCAAGTCCTCCTGTTCTGAAGCAGCGTGGTGGCTTTCTACACCTCCGGTTCCAAATTCTGAATTTTTAAGATTCCAAATGTGGACACCAGATGCTAGCTTCTGAATGCATGCCAGGCTTTCATGTTTGAGATCAGTGGGGGCAGCTGTTCGTTTTGTTTGTGACAGCAACTTTTGATGTGTGTGTGTGTGCTTGTGCATAGGCTTCACTGGACACATTTTAGCAATTAAAAAGAAAAAGGTTCAAGTTGAGACTGAATAACCACTGTTATCAGAATACAGTGGTGCCTCAGGTTACATACGCTCCAGGTTACAGACTCCGCTAACCCAGAAATATTACCTTGGGTTAAGAACTTTGCTTCAGGATGAGAACAGAAATCGTGCTCCGGCGGTGCGGCAGCAGCGGGAGGCCCCATTAGCTAAAGTGGTGCTTCAGGTTAAGAACAGACCTCCGGAACGAATTAAGTACTTAACCCAAGGTACCACTGTATTCTGATTTTTGTCGTGATGTTCTCATCAAACCAGAGCAGAAATTAACGGAGAAGGGAGCTGGAGAAATTATGGTTGAATTGTCACACGCGAGTGCTCCTCTCATAATTTTTTTTAGCTGAGTTTCCTGCATTTCAGGGGTTGGACTAGATGACCCTCACGGTCCCTTCCAACTCTACAATCCCATGATTCTATTTCAGACTTTGAAAATTCAGCAGGTTTTGAGGTGCAATCCAGGGAACATTTGCTGCAAGTCCATTAAAACTAATGGAACTCATGAAAACGTTTTGAGTAAGTTGCAACAGAGGGTTGATTATAAGTAGGCAATTTACTCAATTTCGCAAGCGATGTTTATTTTGTCTGGCTTTTAGAGCTGCTGGCCAGTTCGGTGATTCTCCTTTTTAATATGTGTGTTTTTACTATATTTTACAGCATAATCCAATGCCTGTTTGTTTACTCCCTTCTGGCAGTACTGCCCCAGCTGCAGACCTAGGGAGGTCTGCCTGTTAGTGCTAAACATTTTATTGTTGTGTTCATGTAGGCTTTGAAACACCTAATCACTATCTGAAATGTGTTAAACTCCCTGGGTGGTATGCAACTAATTTTTACTCAGAGTTGACCCATTTAAAATTAAGGGCTAATAATCAACGTTGGGTCTCATACCTTGGAGATTTTTAAGCAGAGGTTGGGTGGCCATCTGTCATGGATGATTTAGCTGAGATTCCTGAATTGCAAGGGGACCCTCGATGTCCCAGCCAAATCTACGATTCTATGATTCCGTGATTACTTTTAAACGGGTCTGCGATGAGTAAAGATTTGAATTCTGGTGCTGGAGGAGACTCTTGAGAGTCCCATGGACTGCAAGAAGATCAAACCTATCCATTTTAACAGGGCAAAAACAAACAAGATGAATATTAACAGGGAGAAATGTAAAGTATTGCACTTGGGCAAAAAAAATGAGAGGCACAAATACAAGATGGGTGACACCTGGCTTGAGAGCAGTACATGTGAAAAGGATCTAGGAGTCTTGGTTGACTACAAACTTGACATGAGCCAACAGTGTGACGTGACAGCTAAAAAGCCAATGCAATTCAGGGCTGCATCAATAGGAGTATAGCATCTAGATCAAGGGAAGTAATAGTGTCACTGTATTCTGCTCTGGTCAGACCTCACCTGGAGTACTGTGTCCAGTTCTGGGCACCACAATTCAAGAAGGACACTGACAAACTGGAACGGGTCCAGAGGAGGGCAACCAAAATGGTCAAAGGCCTGGAAACGATGCCTTATGAAGAACGGCTAAGGGAGCTGGGCATGTTTAGCCTGGAGAAGAGGAGGTTAAGGGGTGATATGATAGCCATGTTCAAATATATAAAAGGATGTCACATAGAGGAGGGAGAAAGGTTGTTTTCTGCTGCTCCAGAGAAGCGGACACGGAGCAATGGCTCCAAACTACAAGAAAGAAGATTCCACCTAAACATTAGGAAGAACTTCCTGACAGTAAGAGCTGTTCGACAGTGGAATTTGCTGCCAAGGAGTGTGGTGGAGTCTCCTTTTTTGGAGGTCTTTAAGCAGAGGCTTGACAACCATATGTCAGGAGTGCTCTGATGGTGTTTCCTGCTTGGCAGGGGGTTGGACTCGATGGCCCTTGTGGTCTCTTCCAACTCTATGATTCTATGATTCTATGATTCTATGATTCTATGATTCTATGATTCTATGATTCTATGATTCTATGATTCTATGATTCTATGATTCATTCTGAAGGAAATCAGCCCTGAGTGCTCACTGGAAGGACAGATCCTGAAGCTGAGGCTCCAATACTTTGGCCACCTCATGAGAAGACTAGGCTCCCTGGAAAAGACCCTGATGTTGGGAAAGATGGAGGGCACAAGGAGAAGGGGACGACAGAGGGTGAGATGGTTGGACAGTGTTCTCGAAGCTACCAGCATGAGTTAGACCAAACTGCGGGAGGCAGTGGAAGACAGGAGTGCCTGGCGTGCTCTGGTCCAGGGGGTCATGAAGAGTCAGACACGACTAAATGACTAAACAACAACATGAGTAAAGATTAGCTGAATGCCTCCCTCTGACTTTTGCAGAGCAACCCAAAAGGGAGAGGAAGGGAAGGAGAACCAAAGTGCCTTTTCCTATGTTCTGCTAGTCTCAGCAGAACAAAATATGTGCTGTGCTGTGCTTTTCTTTGTTTTTCTCCCTGTCAGTACGCCTTTCAACCGATGTCAGTGACTGGGCTCAATAACTGGTTCTGCCCCGACTGGGCTAGGCGACTGGAGCACTTTCAGAGACCTTCCAATCCTGGAAAACAGGTCTCAGTGCACTGGACTGGTCTCATAACTGCAGACTCAGCAGAGTATGAACAACGCGGAAGAAAGCTGTGAAGCATAACTCCTTTTATTTCTAATAGCTACTACAAACTAAAGAACTACTGGCTTGCAGGAGTGTTGCAGCTCCCACTCTGCCATCTAGTCACTACATAGATAAGACTCTCTCCACACACAGAGTCAGGCAGTCAGCCAGGAGCGGAAGAGCAGAAGATCAGGAGATTCTCGCAATGGGATGGGGTGAAAATATCAACACTCCCCCCCCTCTAAAATGGTTCCCCTCCCAAAATAAACCACACCAGCTGTAAGAATGGTGCAGTTTGATCCGTGTCCCAGGAGCGTGCCTGAGGAAGTGAAGAGCATGGGCTATGTGCTGTTTACTCTGGCTTCAGTGCGCTCTCACTGCTATTGAGACCTGGGGGTATAGGGCGGTGTATTATTATTATTATTATTATTATTATTATTATTATTATTATTATTATTAATAGTGTTGGAAGCCAAGTCCACAATCCATACATCTCCTGTAGCGTCTCAATACAAATGCTGCTGTTTGATGGGCTTTCCTTCAAACCAGGTAAAGGTAAAGGGACCCCTGACCATTAGGTCCAGTTGTGGCCGACTCTAGGGTTGTGGCGCTCATCTCGCTTTACTGGCCGAGGGAGCCAGCGTACAGCTTCCGGGTCATGTGGCCAGCATGACTAAGCCACTTCTGGTAAACCAGAGCAGCGCATGGAAATGCCGTTTACCTTCCCACCGGAGCGGTACCTATTTATCTACTTGCACTTTGACGTGCTTTCAAACTGCTAGGTTGGCAGGAGCAGGGACCGAACAATGGGAGCTCACCCCGTCGTGGGGATTCAAATCACCGACCTTCTGATCGTCAAGTCCTAGGCTCTTTGGTTTAACCCACAGCGCCAGCTTCCATCTAATTTGAAGATGTAAGATGCAATTAGGCTGAGGCATGTGCACTCAAGACAGCCACTGCGCATGTGCGGATAGAAGCATGCGCACATGTCAGATTCATGGAATGCAGTGTGTGTTGCAGGCCCCGGGAAGACAAATCAGGTAATGCACATCAGGCGAAGACATCCCTTTGGTGTGTACAGCATTGTAAAAATGAGACTTGTAAACACAGCCTTGTGATTTGGCCCTCCCAGAGGACTCTTGGCACAATGCCCCCCACCCCGCTTCCTTTTTGTCCTCTCTGATGTCATGAGGGCACCAGCTACAGACCTTTCTGCAGCTTCACGGAGGAGGCGTATGAGGTCAGATCTCTCTCTCGGAAGACAGATCTGTCCCTCCTGTCTCAGAGAGGGAGATCCAAAGAATCCTATGTCCCTTTCCCCCCACTGTGGCATGCTTCCAGGGACTGCAAAATTGCAACCTCAAATGGCATTTTTATCTGTGATTTGCTTTGTTTGGATTTATTGCTTTTTCTATTTGTTTAAACTGACTTGGAATCATTCCCAGAAGGCAATATGTAACTATTTTAAAGCAAAGAAGTAGCAAAAAGACACTTGGAAATGAATCCCACCCTGCTCATTGGGACTTACTCTCGTCCCTAGTTTAGGATTGCTGCCAAAAATTGCAGTCCCGAAAGCATCTTCCTGGAAATAAGCCGCATCGAACTCAGTGCAACTTCCTTCCAATATGAGATCATAGAATCATAGAGTTGTAGAGTTGGAAGAGACCACATGAGTCCAATCCCCTGCAATGCAGACATCTTTTGCCCAATGTGGGGCTCGAACCCACAACCCCGAGATCAGCAGTCTCATGCTCTACTGAGTGAGCTACTATAGGATTTCACTGTCAATTTGCTTTTGTTATAATAAGCTACCAATAGCTTTGGGAATGTGATGCACCATACGATCCTGTACACCTGGCCACCCAGATGTTTTTGGACTCCAACTCCCATCAGGTTGCAACCAGCATGGCCAATGATCAGGGATGATGGTTCTTGTAGTCTACCAACATCTGGAGAGCCACAGTTCACTAAGCCCTGCCTTACATCCTTACTCAGAAATAACCTCTATTGAGGTCAGTGAGACTTGTTTCTCATATCTGTGTATAGTACTGCAGCCTAAGAAATCATGGACTCAGAATTGTAGAGTTGGAAGGTAAAGGAAAAAGGTAAAGGACCCCGGATGGTTAAGTCCAGTCAAAGGCGACTATGGGCTTGCAGCGCTCATTTCGCTTTCAGGCCGAGGGAGTCGGTGTTTGTCCACAGACAGCTTTCTGGGTCATGTGGCCAGCAGGACTAATCTGCTTCTGGTGCAACAGAACACCTGGACAGAAACCAGAGCGCACGGAAACACCGTTTACCTTCCTGCCACAGCGGTACCTATTTATCTACTTGCACTGGTGTGCTTTCGGACTGCTAGGTTGGCAGGAGCTGGGACAGAGCAACAGGAGCTCACTCCATTGCGGGGATTCGAAGTGCCGACCTTCCGATCAGCAAGCCCAAGAGGCTCAGTGGTTTAGCCCATAGCGCCACCTGGGTCCACGAGGGTCCATGTGCTGAGGACATGCAGCTCTGTTTCTCTGCATCATCTGAACCAGGCGTGGCTGTGCAGCTTCTGAACTGGCAATGGGATGGATGAGAGCCAACAAACTGAGGCAGAGTCCTGGCAAGACACAAGCCCTGTGGGCATGTCCAGGAGCCAGATCAGTTGCCAGTTCTGGATGGGGTTGAAGGCACAGGTTTGTAGCTTGGGGGTTAGTTTTAAATCCGTCTTTGTCACTAGAGGCCCAGGGGACCCCAGTGTCTGCCTTCGACCTATTCTGGCTGCCACACCAGCCATGACAATTCCTGGACAGGGATAATGCAGCGTGCATGCACTAAATGCCCCGCAAGTGCCCTGGAAAAAATGGGACCTCCTGTTTCTTTCCGGCAAGAGCATGGTGGCCATTGTGGGCGCCAAGATTTCGGGCTGAGATCTCCCCCCCCCCATAAAAAACCCCTCCCCAAATATTTTAGGCTCTGTGATCATGTGACTTGTGCAAGGCTGGGAAAACTTGCATCCTGGTTTTGAGGCTCAACATATTGGGGTATGGGCCTAGCCAGGATGTATGTTATCTGCAATGGTCAGTGAGTTAAGTATTTTTATTTATTTACTTGATTTGGGGGGACAGGCAGGCAACATCTACGTCACTATGTGGAGGAGATACCACTGCCGTCATGTAACAACTTTGCTGAGGGAATTGCATTTGGCTCAGGCCAAGCTAAGAGCATCTTAAACTGCCTTATGCAGAGTCAGACCACTGACTCATTTTGGCTCTTCTTGCAGTAATAATAATAATAATAATAATAATAATAATAATAATAATAATAATAATAATAATAATAATTATTATTATTATTATTATTATTATTATTATTATTATTATTATTATTTATTTATTCCCGGCCCATCTGGCTGGGTTTCCCCAGCCACTCTGGGCGGCTTCCAACAAAACACTAAAATACAATAACCTATTAAACATTAAAAGCTTCCCTAAACAGGACTGCCTTCAGATGTCTTCTAAAAGTTTGGTAATTATTTTTCTCTTTGACATCTGGTGGGAGGGCATTCCACAGGGTGGGTGCCACTACTGAGAAGGCCCTCTGCCTGGTTCCCTGTAACTTGGCTTCTCGCAGTGAGGGAACCGCCAGAAGGCCCTCAGCGCTGGACCTCAGTGTCCGGGCAGAACGATGGGGGTGGAGACGCTCCTTCAGGTATACTGGACCGAGGCCATTTAGGACTTTAAAGGTCAGCACCAACACTTTGAATTGTGCTCGGAAACGTACTGGGAGCCAGTGTAGGTCTTTCAAGACCAGTGTTATATGGTCTCGGCGGCTGCTCCCAGTCACCAGTCTAGCTGCCACATTCTGGATTTGTTGTAGTTTATATACCAGTTGTTGGTATATAAGTCGATATGCAACTCAGGACCAGCTTCTTGCCCTGCCCATTTTATCCTCACAACAACCCTGGGAGGTAGGTCAGGTTGAGAGGCAATGACTGGCCCAAGGTCACCCAGTGAGCTGTGTGACCAAGTGGCGATTTGAACCCAGGACTTAGTCCGACACTCTAACCACTGCACCACACTGGCTTTGACCTCTGGTCTCCTTCCCTCCACCCCACACGGAGTGCTGCTGGGGGGAGAGGGGCCAGGTCTCAGGAACAAGGCAGCACTGCCTTTCGCCCCCTGTGTCCCCCTCAATGGGAACGTGCCAAAAATGGGGGGCTGAGTTGCTCCCGACACACAGTTCTCTAGTCAGGCGATCTGTGCATGCTCAGAGCAGTTTCCATGTGCTGTTTGCTCAAAATGTGACAGCCTCTGACCTAACTCTTTAACACCAGGTGTGTTTACTCTATGGTTACCAGACGTCTCCGTTTCCCGGGGATAGCCCTCGGATTGACAAATCTTTCTCTGGACAAAATCCATCCCCGGAATGTCCCCGGATTTATATTTCAAGTGTTGTAGATTTATTAGTAGGGGATGAATGTTGTGTGATTGGTTCAACGGCACAAGACACATCATATGGGGACTTCTGGCAAGGCAAAATGGCGGGTGCCACGGCAGCAAGCAGTTCCTGAAGCCAGCCAGAGCCAACTGCGCTACCAGGCTGGCTCCGGGCTGCTGAGACTGCTGCTGCCAAGGGAACTGGGGACACCCAGTGTGTCAATTGGGGGAACCCCTGACCCCCCATGACCCAAACTGAGCCGGGAGCGAGAGCGCCTGGCCACGTGGCCAACTGCCCAGCGATGCTCCAGGGCCAGGAAAACCTCAGAGCCGACACAGGGAGAAGGAGGAGAGGAGAAGGAAGAGAGAGAAAGAGGAAGGAGAAAAAAGAGGGGAGCCCTGAACTTGCTGCGCCGCTGCTGCTGCTGCCGCTGAAAAGGAGAGGTAGGAGAGCAGCGGGAGGGCAAGAACGTGTGGCCGAGCCCAGGCCTGACCCAAGCCCACTCCATAGCGGCTAGTGCTCCAAGAGAGCAGGCCGGTGCCCAGATTAAGGCTGCGCAACAGAGGAGACGACAGAAGAGAAGATATTACTTCTTGATTTTTTAAAAAATAACTTTTTTTCTCTTAAAAAAAGTGTCCCTGGATTCTTCGGAAAAAAACCTGGCAACCTTAGTTTACTGAGCGACGAGAGAAAAGCACACTGCACATGCTCAGGGGCGCTGTGTCCTTGGCGATTACTTTCCATGGGCCCTGTCACAACCCAAGGAGCTCAAAGGTTCTAGGGGTGGTCTCTCTGGCAAATGCCACCTATGAGCCAGGATAAGTACTTGCCGCCTCCTGTTGGCTTCATCTAGCGACCCACCAGCCCACCAACCCTGGAACCCAAATTCTGTCCCTCTGTGCAAAAGCCCTAATTTCACCTGCCGGGTGAGAGGAAAAGCAGGACTGGAAACAGGTGTGTCAAATCTAGGAGCCACAAGAACACAGCTTTGATCTACAGGATAATTTGCACAGCACTTTCTAGTATGTGTGCGGGATCGACGGCGCGGCTTCCGAACCCTTCTGATGTTATGCTCAGAGGTGGAGCATTATTGACTGCCTGCTACATGTTAAAACAATGTGTAAATGATATGCAGGTGGTACTTAACGCCACATAAAATGCCAAGATCTATAAAACCATGTCCGGTAAATGTTGGAAATGTAAACATACCTAAGGGTCTTTTTTAAAATATGTGGTGGATGTGTGGAAAAGCACGCAATGAAATGAAGAAAATGTTAAAATTGGTTGCTATCAAAAAACGTGAAGCTTTCCTTCTAGTGGTAATAGGGACGGATGTCCCACAAAGAGGATGATTAAACTATTTATGTGCGCAACAACAACAGAAAATGGAAAGAAGGAGAAGTTCCATCCAAGGAGGAATTTGGCTCTTAAAACTAATGGACGATGCAGAAATGATGAAATTGACAGCAAGGGTAAGAGATCAAAATTATGAACTTTTTATTGAAGAGTGGAGAGCCCCTTTGGGTTATCTGAGGGAGTATTATAGCCAGATTAAGTTGAAATTTAAGTAGTGGAAGGCAACTGACAGCAATTGTAAGAAAGGAAATAAGTATGAGATATAAATATGGTGCATAATGCAGCAGGAAAAAGGGTGTGAATAGAAACATCATAGAGTGGAAAGTCAAACCATTGTATGAAATTTGAAGTTAATTTGTTAAAATTTCTGGAATTGAATAAAAATGTCAATAAAAAAGAGAGATGGAGCATTATTTGAACCTGGGTTTCACTGTGGCTTACGCTTGCTTTCGGTGTAAATGTCCCAGCCTTGGAAGACGTGAGGTAACAGAAAATCATGTCTAAATAGGGTCCCACAAGTCCATCTGCCTTCGCTTCCCAAACTTCTTTCTGCCCAGGAACTGCATTGGAGAATAGCACTGGCTTCCTCTGGTTTATGAGGACATTGGAGGCATTGTGACAGCAGCACAGGCCAGTCCCCCCCCCTCTCATCTCAGACCTATTTGCATAAGCAGCAACCAAACCACCTCACGCTAGGGGCAAACATTTTCCTATTTGGCAGACTGCGAAGCAAAGAGGCGAGACTGATTGTGGACATACAAAGGGGAGCAACAACCAGTAAGCAATTCTTTCCCTAGACATATCCCATCCTTTGGTAGTCATTTGGCTAACCATAGTTATTATTTAGAAATCAGACCAATCATAACCAAGATGCTTTGAGGCCGACCCTTCAATCAAGAATAAAAAGAGGGTCTTCCACATTAGACACATGTCGACCGTGATGTGTTTATTAAATTTGGTTGGTATAGATCTATTCCTTGTCTTTAAATCGGAAAATAAGAATAAACAGCTTTTAAAAAAATCAAAGTGATGTGCTTAAAACAATTAAGAACACACAGATGCAAATCAGCAAAACTAGTATACCTAGATACATTATTTATTTTAGGGGAAAAGTGGCAAATTCTTAGAAATGTTGCTTGATCTGTTAACTGTTTTCACACCCAACAGCTCACAAAATTTTAGAATCACACATACAGCTGTGTCATTTAGCCCATTACCGCAATGCAGGAATCCTGTGCACTGCTGCCCTGGGGTGGGCTCGAACCACCAACCTTTGGGTTAACAGCCAGATGCACTGACCCACTGTGCTATTTATACTAGGGAAGGTTCCCTTCTGGAGATGTTTGGGTAAGATACTTTCTCCTGTTCTTGTTGCTTCTTCCTCACCCCCCGCCAAAAGCCCGCACTCCCCAAAACCACGTTGCACAGAACCCACATCATCCTGGAAGCTTTCGGAAACATCTGAACGGTGCTGGCGCGATAGCTGGCAACCCGCAAAAGACTCGGATACTCACGGCTGCTGCGCAGACGGTTCCTGGCTGAGCTTGCTGATGTAGTTGGCCGGCACGTAGCCCATTACTGGGTCCCCCGAAAGCCGCCTTGCTAAGACATACCCTCCCTCTTCTTTGAGGACGCAAAGCTTCTCTCCTCTGTTGACGCTCAGCTCATCTGCACTCCTGGCCGTGAAGTCGTAGAGCACCCCAAAGAGGGAGAAAGCGGGTTCTTCGGGGTCGGGATCCAGTGTGGGGTGTAGGGATCCGTCGAGCGGCTCCCAGAACTCCAAAGGACAGCTGTTGGAAACCCTGTGGGGCAAAAATTTGTTCCAGAAGGTAGTGAGGAAAGCAAAGTGTTTCCTGATGAACTGGTCCATTCCCTTCCTTTTTCTGCAGAATTTCTCAAGGAGGGTTTAGCTTTGCTATTCCAAAGAGCTTCTCAAAGAAGGTGACACAGCCTTCATCGCTGCCCTCTTCTTCACCGGCTGCCTGTATCCAGGGACGCCGTGAGCTCCCCTGCTCCCCAAACCGATAAGAAGCAATATGAGATGCCGGCTTGGCGCTGGAACATCTGAGTGCGCTTCTAGGCTCTTGGGAACGCCCAAAAGTGAGACCTGAGAATCTGGTGTAACTTGTTCGCTGCAAGCCACAGTCATGGGTTCAGGCCTGCCAGCACATCCGCTGAGGGCAGTTGCAGCTGGAACTCACTTAATTACCGGCTCTGCTCATGCTCTGAGCGCCACTCAAATTAGCACTCATTTCCACAGTGTTGCACAGAATGTGTTTAAATTCACTTCTCTCTGGCATGGCGCCAGCTGTGTCATTTTCAAAGCAGAATTCGAGGGCAAACTCAAATTCTGCAAATTCTAAGAACCTTGGCCAGAAGAGACATAAACAGCATCTTAAGTGTTATCACACATCCCATCCGCTCTAATTTTTGTCAATGTGATGGTATTATACTACGTGCCCTAAACATAGTCTCCAGGTATGCGTACCTGTGCACAAATGGACAGCATCTCAAAAGAACTAGGAGCAGGGCCGTGGATGAAGTGTGCAGAATATTCTGTTATACAAATTCTAGATGCTTTTCGCTTGCGTGCTTTGGCTCCTGTCACACTGCATCATGGGCTTCGGAGTCCATCGGAGACTGTAAAGCCCATGATGCAGTGTGAGCGTACACACATTGGAACATATAAGATCTGAGCAATATGCATTCCCGCCCCCCCCACTGTGTACTTAGGTCACACTTCCAAGTGTCATGTGAGCTTTGCATTACGCAGAAGTTACATTGCGTTCAATGGGATTTACTCCCTAATAAGCTGATAGTGCCATCCTATAGGTGCCCACTCAGAAGCAATTGTGCCACAGGGGCTTTCTACGAGGGAAGTTTGCCTAAGCCAGGCTTCCTCAACCTTGGCCCTCCAGATGTTTTGAAACTACAGTTCCCATCACCCCTGACCACTGGTCCTGCTAGCTAGGGATCATGGGAGTTGTAGGCCAAAAACATCTGGAGGGCCAAGGTTGAGGAAGCCTGGCCTAAGCCAACAAAAATGAACCATGGTTCTACTGCCAATGGTCCATTTTTGTTGACTATGGCTTCTAACTACCCCCCGATATCAGGATAGATAAAAGAAAGAACTTCTTTACACGGGGCATAGTGGAATCTATGGAACTCACTGCCACAGGTCATCAACTTGGTTGGCTTTAAAAGAAGATTGGACAAATTCATGGAGAAGAGGGCAATTGGTCTATGCTCCTGCCTCCAGCTGAGAGGCAGCAACACCAGTTTCTGGAAACTACAGGAGGGGAGAGGGTTCTTATGGTCGAATCCTGCTTGCTTATTGGCCACTGTGAGGACAGGATACTGGACTAGATGGGCCAAAGGCACGATTCAGTAAGGCTCGTCTTATGTTCTCCCCCCCCCCGTTTTTAGTTTTTTTAAATTAAAGATTTTCTTGTTTTACAGAAGTATGTGTAATATCTCTCGTATTTTTTCCGTGTAACATTTGTACAAATCAGTTTCATTTGTTGAGACATTGGGGGGGGGAAGGGGTGGAGGGGGGAAGATGGGGGGGTCGGTTGGCGATGCTTCTGTTTCGCTTAATATATGTGGGGTTTTGCGTCAGCGTTCCTTGCGCAGGTTCTCTGCTCTTCGCTTGTGTTCCTTTGGTGGTGAGAGAGGTTGGGGTTGGCCTAGGGTGTGGCTGTTCATTTGTGGTTGGCTGTGGTGGTCTTTGTTTTCGTGTGTGAGTGGGGTGTGTGTGTGTGTTTTGGATCAGGTTAGCCATATTGATTTGTATGCTGTTGGTGGATTTTTGTCACTGTCCTTTTGGGCTGTGTATGTGATAAAGGGGAGACGGCGTCTTATGTTCTGATGTTCACCTATTAGAGAACACGATTTAATAGTGGGAGAGAGTTTTTGCAGACCTTGCCCATGCCTGTTGTGGGACGTCTGTTTATAATCTGAGGATTGGGTGTGCGCGCAAACCACCCAGCTACCTGAGCGTGCATTTCACAGCTTTGCTCTGTAAAACTGTAGCGGATCCTTTTAAGTTACAGGTAGGTAGCCGTGTTGGGCTGCCGTAGTTGAAACAAAATAAAAAAATTCCTTCCAGTAGCACCTTAGAGACCAACTAGGTTTGTCATTGGTATGAGCTTTCGTGTGTATGCGCACTTCTTCAGATAGAACTGAGCATGCACACAAAAGCTCATACCAATAACAAACTTAGGTGGTCTCTAAGGTGCTATTGGAAGGAATTTTTTAAATTTTAGATCCTTTTAAGGTGAAGACTGCGAGAAATTTGCTCGCAGCACACAGAGAGACACCACACACAGAAATCTATTTTTCTCCACATATAGTTTTATTTCCAATAATATAGAAATCCATAATTTTTAAAAAGCTTTTCTTGTCAATCACTTTCCCGCGGTCCAACTTTGGGTTTCTGGCTGAAGGAAACTGGAGGGTGGAATCAGAGAGGCGCTGCATTGCTAAGCTAAACAAATTACACCTACGGGTTTCTTGGTTTGAAACCTTGGCACAAGCAAAAAAAACCCATGCACGTGTTGCATCTAACAAATAATTATGTGCAGAGTAGTGAGATATCTCCACGGCTTGGGCCATCTCTCTCCTGGGAGGAAGGTACACCTGGTATTTTGCCTGGCACAATCCTATTCTTCCTGCTCCCTAGCAGGAAGTGATCGCATACTAGAAGCAGCAGTATCAGGGATGCAACAGGAAATGGACTGTGGATCTAAGATCACCCAGTTCCTCTTGACACCGTCCAGCCACTCAGAAGAAACTAGAATTTGTGGATAGGATCCACCTCCCTAGCACCCCCTGCTGGCAATGTCCTCAGAACTTAGCTGTCAACTTACAGATTTGAAAATAAGGGACCAGCAGCCTCGAAAATAAGGGATCAGCAGCCAAAATAAGGGATTTTCAGAGCACAGGGAGGTTCAACTTCTGAGCCCCTCTGAGCCAAAGGCAGAAAGCCCAGCCAGCAGCCAAACGAAGCCTCAAGAAGTGGTTCCCACAGCGCAGCAACCCAGCAAAGGGGATGCAGCAAGGAAAACTACCGTCACCTCTCCACTGGGAAGCGCTGAGCAAAGGCAAGTCCCCAGGCAACGCAGCCGATTTGATCGGCAGAAGGCATGCAAGCTCCACCCCCCCAGTCATTCTTAGACTCCTTATTGGGTGAGCAACGCAGCCAAGCAACACAGTTGGAGCCTCCCTCCTCCCTGGCCAGCAGGGAGGGAGGGAGAGGAGCTGCTTCCTTTGAAACCTGGGAAATTTAAGGGACATCATCAGTAAGGGACAGCAGCGGGACACGGCGCTGGGATAAGGGACTTTCCTGCCAAATAAGGGACGGTTGACAGCTATGCCTCAGAAATGCCAGAATTTGTGCCCATGTGCAATAATCGAGGAATACTTAACACAAGGGCTATTTTTCTTGGAAAAGAGGTGCCGGAACTCACCACAAACGCCTCCCTTGTTCCTCTCATAAGTCTCGAATTGTAGGGGAATGAACACAGTAGGAACATGTTAAGGTAACCGGGAAAGGACAAATCAGTAATCAATAAGCTTAATGCTTTTAGCACCACCGCTTGCAATCCCTTTTAGCTGAAGAGTCAAAGGCAACCTGTACCCAAGAATTACAATGAGCATCATAAACTAACACAGTGGATGGAGCATAGCACCATTTTTTAAAATAGCACCTCAAAATAGACAGAGCACCACAAGTCCAGGTCAAACCCTGGTTTTGTATTTCCAGGATAAGCTTCAGAGTAAACTCGCAGTTGCAATAAATACAGAGGAGACGTCACACTGGTTGGAGCTTCAGCAGCAAAGTGGCACAAGGGGTTGGTGTAAGTTTACCAGATTTTTTTCAGTGAATCCGGGGACACTTTTCAACTTCAATAAGAATGGCAGGATTTTGTCAGGGGACTGATTTGTAAATCCGGGGACTGTCCCTGGGAAACAGGGATGTCTGGTAACTTTAGGTTAGCGTGTATTGTAGCTAACCAGAAGGTTGGTGGTTTGAGCCCAGCCAGGGATGGCTGCGGGCAGGGGCTCTGCATTGCCTCTGGGCCACCTAGCAGGATGCAAATCCTGCCTCTTAGATAGCTTCCATGGCACAATGCCACAGTTATGGCTTCTCCCCAGCCAGCGCGGAGAGCAGGGGTCAGCAAACTTTTTCAGCAGGGGGCCGGTCCACTGTCCCTCAGACCTTGTGGGGGGCAGGACTATATTTTGAAAAAAAAGAAATGAATGAATTCCTATGCCCCACAAATAACCCAGAGATGCATTTTAACTAAAAGCACACATTCTACTCATGTAAAAACACCAGGCAGGCCTCACAAATAACCCAGAGATGCATTTTAAAAAACCCTATAACCTCCAAACTCCACAACATTCTACTCATGTAAAAACATGCTGATCATCTGCAGGCCAGGTTTAGGAGGTGATTGGGCCAGATCCGGCACCTGGGCCTTAGTTTGCCTACCCAGAGTATTGCTGAGATGGTGCCTAGAGAGCCCTAGCTCCCAGGCAGACCTGCAATGCCCAGGATTATTTCTGGAAAACCACGACAGCTTCATGGTTTAACTCTGTAGCTTCAGCATGGGTTTAGGATGTTGACCCAGGGAATCCCTACATTTGCGCATTGGCTGCAGGTGCTAAGAGAGAAGAAGGCAACTTGCTCATGTTCCTATAGGATGGGGAATGATGCAGCAGCCGGGGTAGGGGGAAATCGGTCCCTGCTTCGTGTGCTTTCGACTCAGGTTTCTTAATCACCACCCGTCTGCAGCAGGCCAGGGCAGGCTGAGGGCTCTTCCAGGCGACCAGTTTATTGAGCATTCATCCTGTCTTGTTTGCAGAGAGATTAGACCAAGCCTCTGTACACATTATGGGCTTAAATGCAGCTGCGTTGCTTCTTTATCTCAATTTGGATCAAAGGTGGTTGGGGGGGGAGTCTAGGGTTGCCATGTGTCCTCTTTTTCCAGGACACATCCTCTTTTTCAGGGGCAAAATTTCTGTCCGGGTAGATTTTTTAAAAAATTTGCGAAAATGTCTCTGGCTATACATTCTGGATGAGACATAGACATAACTGGTAGATGAAGATTTGCTTTCCTTTTCCCTTCTCCTTTCCCCCTCAGCAATATATCACAACGTCTATAGCCTACATAAACAGTGGTATCTCGGGTTAAGTACTTAATTCGTTCCGGAGGTCCGTTCTTAACCTGAAACTGTTCTTAACCTGAAGCACCACTTTAGCTAATGGGGCCTCCTGCTGCTGGAGCACGATTTCTGTTCTCATCCTAAAGCAAAGTTCTTAACCCAAGGTACTATTTCTGGGTTAGCAGAGTCTGTAACCTGAAGCGTATGTAACCTGAAGCGTATGTAACCTGAGGTACCACTGTAGTAGGGGTATTTAAAATGCGGGTCATCCTATCATCCTCTTTTTTTGCTCGTCAAAATATCTCAACCCTAAAGTCAGCAAAATAAGGAATGGTGGAAGGGGATTGCTTGCCAGCGTCATGTGCAACAGAGTGAACAGGACTGTGTCCACAGCTCAGATGTTGTGTGTTGGCACCCGTCTGTCTGATGTTGGCTATTTAATGTGCTTTCACTCCGGGGAGATGAGACAATGTTGGCTGCTTAATGCACATTTGCTCCAGTTTGCTTGTGGGGAGGTTAGATGGCGTCGTCGCAAAGCCAGCGTTATCCCTCACCTTCCGGTACATAGAATCATAGAACTGTAGAGTTGCAAGGGGCACCTCCAGGCAGGGCTGAGAGAGATTCCTACCGAAAAACTGGAGAGCCACTGCCAGTCAGCACAGATCTACAGGGACCAATGGTCTACGGCAGCTTCCTATGTTGTGCCAGAGCTCCCTATCACCTTTGATTACTCAACCTGAACTTGCCAGTTTGTGAATGAAACAGCAACAGTCTGGAAGCGCCCTGAGATGGTTTGGGCAGGTTACTGGGCACCTGGACGGAAACCAGATCTGCATCAAAGAACAGTCTGCGGAGGTGCTTTGCTAATGAGAATCCTGCTCACCACACCATTGGCAATGTGCTTTCCATGCGCCAGCCGACTAAAAGCCTCCCGGAAGTTTTGGGGCGGGTGGAAGTGTCTTTTGTCGAAAAGGGCAGAAGCAGCGGTTGGAATGTAGCCCAAGGAGAAGCAAATTCAGCGTCGGCTCAAGTATCCAAGCGGGTCTCCATTCGGCTGGGGCGTTTCTTTCAAAATTTCACCCGTAGCTTCGGAGCGATTGTTGAGAAGAAGGAGCCTAAGGGAGAGTTCAGCCCACCTCTTCCCGGCTATGCTTGTCAACATGGCTGGCTTTGCACCTGGCATGGCAGGGGGCCGTTTCTGACAGACGTGCCCCTTCTTGTTGGATTCCCCGGCCTGCTGTCGAAAGCTCTTCTCGGTTCATCAGTTGCTCAGCGATTCGGATTTCTCCCCCGCCACCAGCACCTGTGCTCAGCAAACGTTGGCTTTGCTCGGGCCCCAGGTGGGTCTTTGAAGACTGCTCTTTGTGACTGCACCTCTGCGAAAGATCGAATTGGGCAGGATGGCTTGCAAAAAAATGGGAAGGAGAGCTTCCCTGGGGTGACGGGATTTCTTCTAAAGCAGCGTTCACCATTCTTAGCCAAGTGCTTTAAAGAGAGGAAGCGATGCCCTAGGAGATTCCAGGAGGAAACTGCTCTGGACAGCGTAGAAGCCAAGAATAAGTCATTCCTTGATGAGGCAAGGGGAAGTATGGAGATGTGGGGAGTCTGTGGCTTATCAGTGCAGTGGGCGAGGGGTTCAGTGAAGCGCAGTAGTTCGGAGAGGCATGACCAGATTTCGACGAACCCTCGGTCGTAATGATGTTGACACTGAGGGTCTCAATTGAAGGAAAACGGGCTTTTCTTGGGGGGGAACAGCTAGTGCATCTTGACGACAGTTCGCAAAACAGCCTGAGGAGGACAAAACAGGGCAGAGGTGCATTAAAACTGAAGGCAGGGAGTTTTTTCAAGGTGGCACATTAAGTCCTGGTTGCGGAGCAAAGAGCTGGTTCCTTGCAGGCTGGGAAAACCTGCGTTTGCCGCTCTGCTGAAGCTGACAGCCAGAACCTTTGGCCCTGGCGAGACCCCAGGACACCTAAATATGATGCTGCAGTTAATTTGGGTGAGCTCCAAAATATTAGTAAAGGTAAAGGGACCCCTGACCATTAGGTTCAGTCGTGACCGACACTGGGGTTGTGGCGCTCATCTCGCTTTATTGGCCGAGGGAGCCGGCGTACAGCTTCCGGGTCATGTGGCCAGCATGACTAAGCCACTTCTGGCGAACCAGAGCAGCGCACGGAAACGCCATTTACCTTCCCGCCGCAGCAGTACCTATTCATCTACTTGCACTTTGACGTGCTTTCGAACTGCTAGGTTGGCAGGAGCAGGGACCGAGCAATGGGAGCTCACCCCATCACGGGGATTCGAACCGCCAACCTTCTGATCGGCAAGCCATAGGCTCAGTGGTTTAACCCACAGCGCCACCCATGTCCCTCCAAAATATTAAATCATGTTAATTAAACGTAATTGTATTTCAAGAAATACCAAGCCCATTGGCAGGGGTACATCTCACTGATCAACTGCGAAGAATTCTGCCTGGAGATTTTTGCTTGCAGCCCTGGAATTTTTTTTTTATTTCCCCCACATTCCCCATTTAAGAAAAGCTGAAAATTCAGAGGAAGGTGGCTGAGCCCGAGAAGCGTCCTACTGCACCAGACCAAATAGCTCAGTCAGTAGAGCATAAGGCTCTTAATCTCAGGGTTGTGGGTTCGAGCCCCAAGTTGGGCAAAAGATTCCTGCATTGCACGGGGTTAGACTAGATGACCCTCGGGGTCCCTTCTAACTCTACAGTTCTAGGATTCTATGAAATGCCTGTCTAGGCCATCATTCCTTCTCCAGTGGCCAGTCAGATGCCAGAACCCATAAGCAAGGCAGAAAGGGGTGACAAGCACACAAGAATACAGGTTTTCTACCGCAGAAGGTGCTCTTGAAACTCCAGCTGCCTTCAGCAACTGCCCCATAACACACACATAACACACACACACACACACTTTCAACATGGATTTTCTTCTCACATTAGCACCGTGCAGAGTGGGTCATCTTTTCCTCAAGGCGGCTCCACTCTTCTGCTGCCAGCCATATCTGGCTGTGGTGCTTCTTTGATGCTGTCTCAGTTGACTTTCCAAGCCGTTAACCTGAAAGCGGAGGAAACAAGAGGCCTCATTAATGGGTCAGCAACTGCATTCAAAGATGGGGATGCAATCCAGAGATTCTTGGTCTACGTTTGGGCACCAGCCTGGCTGCAGGAGTTGCTGGAAGGAGGCATGCAAGGCACCATCCAACTGCCTTAGGGATTTGTGTAGGGTTTACTCCGCAGCCTTTTCTCCAACCAAAAATCTCCCACCAGGTGGCGGAGGTTTAGGACCAGAATTTCCCTTCTCCTACTGTTATGTACTGAGTTGAATAGGATCCAAAAGGCACTCTCGGAGTCGAGAGTGGATTTCATGCTCTTTATTCAGCTCATAGTGGTGAGGAGGAATGGAAGTTCCCCCAGGTCTGCTTTATATACATTATTTACACAATGAGCCCCACGTGATTGGCTAATTCTGGGATTCTCCTGTAGGCCAATCAGATTGCGGATTCACTTCCACCTGGAGCTGGATTGGGTGGCTCCTGTGGACCAATCAGACTGCTGCATTCTGGACCCTATTGTTCTAGGACCAATCAGACTGCTGCATTCTGGACCCTATTGTTCTAGGACCAATCAGACTGCTGCCTTTTGGATCCTATTCAACTCAGTACATAATATGTATCACCCCTTCCCTAACACCCCATCAGTGGCGTAGCGTGGGGGTGCAGGGGGGGCCAGCTGCACCAGGCGCAACATCTGGGGGTTAGGGTTAGGGGGCACAAATCGACGGGTTAGGGGGCGCAAATCCACGGGTTAGGGGGCGCAAATTACTTGCCTTGCCCCGGGTGCTGACAACCCACGCTACGCCACTGCACCCCATACTCTCGAAGAAAAGAATGCACTTTAAATGTTTGGTGGGTACGCAGCCAAAGTCTACCTTTCTCTGAAGAGAGGAGATGGTTTTTTCCAGTTCGTTTACTAATGCCTCGAGGTCCTCCTCTGAGGGCGGGTTCTGAGAAGCTTCCTCCGGCCTGCAAGGAAAGGTAGAAAAAAGAGGCGGGGGGGTTCATTTGAGGGGCGTGTCCAGGTGACTGCTCTCTCCTGCTATGAGCAAGGCAAAGGGATGCTGACGTTGGGTAGGATGTGCAATCGGCCTTCTTCAAATTTTGAACCTCAACGGTCTTCTCTTCCCTTGCCTATTCCCCAACCTGCCGCCCATTGTCCCAGGAAGCACGATAAGGTATTGGTTGGGTCCAACATACAAGGTCCAAAATCCTTGAACACCTGCCTGCTTTGAAAATGCTTTCCAAACAACCAGGCACAGAGTTATCAGAGCAGGCACAAATTTGGCATTTTAGGCAGCAGCAAGAAAAAGGGATTTGGGGCATAATATTCAGATTTCAGATTGGGAAAGGTTATGGAGAACGGATTTGAAATTTGTGACATATTGTACGCTGAAAGAAAAGTTGTACTGCTGGTATTTAACTCCTAGTAAACTAGCAAAAAAGGGGGGGACGCGGGTGGCGCTGTGGTCTAAACCACTGAGCTTAGGACCTGCCGATCAGAAGGTCGGCGGTTCGAATCCCTGCGACGGGGTGAGGTCCGTTGCTCGGTCCCAGCTCCTGCCAACCTAGCAGTTCGAAAGCATGTCAAAGTGCAAGTAGATAAATAGGTACCGCTCCGGCGGGAAGGTAAACGGCGTTTCTGTGCGCTGCTCTGGTTTCACCAGAAGTGGCTTAGTCATGCTGGCCATATGACCCGGAAGCTGTACGCCGGCTCCCTCGGCCAGTAAAGCGAGATGAGCGCTGCAACCCCAGAGTCATCCGCGATTGGACCTAACGGTCAGGGGTCCCTTTACCTTTACCTTAAACTAGCAAAAATATATAAAGCAAGTACAAATACCTGCTGGAAATGTAAAGAAAAAAAAAGGTACCTTTTATCATATGTGGTGGTCATGTATGGTAATAAAGGCTTTCTGGGAAATGATATATAATGAACTGAAAAAAATGTTTCAAATAACTTTTGTAAAAACAACAACCAGAAGCCTTTCTGTTAGAAATTATAGGTACTGACATTCCAAAGGAACAGAAAAGACTCTTTATGTATGCAACAACAGCAGCACGGATGCTATTAGCCCAGAGATGGAAAGAAGAAAGAGTCCCCTATCAGAGAGGAATGGCAAACTAAACTGTTAGGCTATGCTGAAATGGCAAAACTGACCAGAAAACTCAGAGATCAGGAAGACAAAAAATTCAAGAAAGAATGGGGAAAGTTTATAATTTATTTAGGAGACCACTGTAAGCAGATGAAAACATTAGCAGGATTTTAATCTCACTTGTAATGTAACAAATACTATGGACAATATGGATAGACATAAAATATAGATTACGAAATAATATGCAGTTGAAAATGTTGACAACAGGAACCATGGAGAGAATTGGGGTGGGTGGGTGTGCTGAGATTCAGAGTAATCTCTCTACATGGATGTGTATTTGGTATGGCTATAAATTCATATTTCTAAAATCAAATAAAAATGATTTGTGAAGAAAAAGGGACCAGTCTGCAGCTTACCTTATATCCCCAGGCTTGGCCTTGGAAGGGTTTTCTTCTGGGTAGCTGAAGCCAGAAGATCTTTTGCTTCGGAACTGTTGAGAGAGGGCCCTAAACTGGCCCCGGGTCCTGCAATCTGGGGGGAAGAGGAAGGGGTGAGTTTGAGGCAGCAGGGTTTGAAAAGCTCAGAAACACTGGAAGAATGCTTATACAGTGGTATATCGGGTTACATACGCTTCTGGTTACAGACGCTTCAGGTTACAGACTCCGTTAACCCAGAAATAGTGCTTCAGGTTAAGCACTTTGCTTTAGGATAAGAACAGAAATCATGCTCTAGTGGCGCGGTGGCAGCAGGAGGCCCCATTAGCTAAAGTGGTGCTTCAGGTTAGGAACAGTTTCAGGTTAAGAACGGACCTCCGGAACGAATTAAGTACTTAACCCGAGGTACCACTGTATAACTCCAATTCCAAAACAAGACAGAGAGCCTGAGCAGCTAAAAAATTATCAACCCATCTCTCTGTTGAATGATGATTATAAACTTTTTGCAAATATACAGTCATACCTCAGGTTACAGACGCTTCAGGTTGCGTTTTTCAGGTTACAGACTGCCAAAACCTGGAAGTACCGGAACGGGTTACTTCCGGGTTTCGGCGGTTGAGTGTGCACAGAAGCGCTCAATCGCTTTGCGCATGAGCAGAAGCACCAAATCGCAACCCGCGCGTGCGCAGACGTGCCGCTGTGGGTTACGAACGTTGCAGGTTGTGAACGTGCATCCCCATGGATCACGTTCGCAACTCAAGCGTCCACTGTATTAGCAAATAGGTTGAAATTGGTATTAAAAGAGGTAATTCATTATGACCAGGTTGGGCTTTTGCCAAAAAAACCCTCATGGAATATGCAGAAATGGCGAAACTTACTGGAAGAAAAGGAAATCAAGATAACAAACTTTTTAAATAAAAGAATGGAAATGGTTTACTGAATATTTACAGATAAATTGTAAACAGATAAAAACACAAGCAGGATTATTGTAATAACCTGCAGTTTTGCAAGGGTATATATGCACAACAGATAATGAAATGAGCAAGTAAAAGGAATTTGGATATGCAGAAGTTTTTTTGTTTTTTTAAAAATATATACCGTATTTTTCGCCCTATAGGACGCACTTTTTCCCCTCCAAAAATGAAGGGGAAATGTGTGTGCGTCCTATGGGGCGAATGCAGGCTTTCGCTGAAGCCTGGAGAGCGAGAGGGGTCGGTGCGCACCACAAGCGGAGAGTTGCCTGCATGCCGAAGCCTGCGTGCGCTGAGATCAGCGCGTCCAGGCTTCGCGGACCTCTCCGCAAGCAGCGGGAGCCAGCGCTGGGCTCCCACGGCTTGCAGAGAGCTGCCTGTTTGGGGGCTGGGGTCGGGGGAAGCTGGGGGGAAAATAATTCCCCCCCCTTTATTTCACCCCCCCCAAAAAAACTAGGTGCACCTTATGGGACGGTGCGTCCTATAGGGCGAAAAATACGGTATATATTAAGGAACTGCAGAAAGAGGAGGAAGGAAGTCAAATTTTGAAATGTTAAATTGATTGTAAAATTAATGAAATGTATAAACTTGGAAAGTATAAACAAAAACTTTTTAAAAAACTAAAATAATGAAACACATGCCCATCCCCCAAATATTTATCATATTAGTGTTCCATGTTTAGCGGCTTCTGGGCAGAGGGAGGTGGAGGGTGAGGTTTTCAGGCTTCATTTCATCTTGAAAAGGAAGCCTTATTATTATTATTATTATTATTATTATTATTATTATTATTAAATTTGTCTACCACCATCTGTAATTCTCAGGGTGGTTCTCAGAATAAAATGCAATATAACACAAAATACATAATAAAAACAAGAACATAACACACCAATAACCTCGCTCACCCCACCTCCTCCCACAAACATACTTAAAAGGATCTAGGATGCAGGGTTGAAGAGGATTGTTTTCACCTGGCGCCTAAAGTTGTATAATGATTGCGCCTGAGGAGAGCATTCCACAAATGGGAGCCACTACAGAAAAGGCCCTGTTTTCGTGTTGCCACCCCGCTGACCTCTTTTGGAGGAGCCACACAAAGAAGGGCCTTAAATGATGATCGCAGGGTCTGGGCTGCTTCCTATGGGAAGACACACCTCTCTAATAATTTGCTTACAAAAATCCAGGTATGGCGGAAGTGTATGTTTGTGTGTACAGAAATAAGCCTTAAAAAAAAAAAAAATTTATTAACAAGCCAATCAAATCACATTATTTCCAAATCACATTAGTTCCAAATTATACAGCCAGATTTTTAAATTTTGTTGGGGGTACCCATACTTCAAGCTCCGAACGGGGGTCCAAGCATCACTTATATTGCTGCTTTAATTAGACAATTCTATCCTGTTTTGTCCAGATAGTCTCTTTATTCTTCATCTTCTTGTTGTTATCATATATTCCTTTCTTTGCGATCTCTGATAATCTTCACAAGCGGGTTGGAAACAAACATCCTCTGTGTGGGTTTTAGACTCTCCCAAAAATCATATCACAAAGGGACAGACGCCATTCCACACTTCCGTAAAGAATTTATCCTCGGTCTGTCCTTTAATTTTCCCAGGCTTGCCAAGTATATCACAAAGGGCTCTGCCAGGTTTAGATCATATTCCAATCATCATTCACATTCCAATGATCCTGATCCTCCGCCCCCCGTCTTTCTTAGACAAGCCTGTCTTAGCGAGACGCCATTTAAAACTGCGTCATAAAAACTTTCCTATGTTCTCCAATGTTTACCAGTCCTCTCTTTGATCAGTAATTCACTCCACACAGTTCTTGAATTCCTGCTTGTGATTAATAAAATGCAACGATCTTCTTTCTGGGGTGGAGGGTTATTAATACTCACATAAGGCAAATAAAAGAATTTTTTTTTCCTCCACCCCCCTTCCGTTTCACTCCAAACATACCAGTCTCTTAATGGTGATTTATCACTTGATTTATTTGTCCCATCCGTCGCTCCGGTCACAGAGATCCATTAATCAGCAGTCTTATCTCCCGAACTTCGCTTGATGTATGTGCTTTAGCTTCTTTCCAATTATATGGTTCCAATTATATTTTCGAGCTAAAGCGAACCTGGGCGCTGATTGGAGACAGTGTCAGGACTTCACCAAGGGCTTGTGCCAAGTGACCGGGCACCCCCTTCTTTCAAATTCAGGGGTGCATTATGGACACCGCTGGCAAGGCAGTCCCCCCCCATCTCCATATATTTAAGGATTATATAAGATCATATTGTACCAACCACGCCATATTAGCAGAACTTGAGTGTCTTATAAACACAACAAATACCGTTTGTGGAGTAGATGGGAACAATATTAAAGAATATTTCCCCTATGAGGGAAAAACAACAACAGTATAAACAGTACAATGCGAATGATTGGAAGACTCATTTTTTCAGAAGTCTTTTTTATTTAAGTGTTTATGTAAGTATTAATTAGGAAGAATAAGTTTTTTTATGAACATAAATCTGCTTTTTCTTCTTTCTTTTTCCTGTATTTTCTTATTTTTTCTTAATTGTTTTTTCTTAAATTTTCTTTTTGTAGTATGAGATTGTCAATTCTTTGTATATGTGTGTAATTTAAATTAATACAGAAATACTGTAAAATTATTGAATGTTAAAGGGATGTTGGATTGAAAATAAGTGGCATTGGTAAAAAGATTAATAAGAATATGTAAATATGGATTGATAATGGTGGAAAATACATATTTATAATAGGTTAAGATGTTGAGCAAGGATAAATGATAGAGGGTAAGGACTTGCTGAATTTAATATCTGAACTGGAATACAAAAAGGGAGGTGTGAGGAGGTCAGGAAACTAGTAAATGAAGTACAAGATATGAAAATATTTGTGTGTGTTTTTTCCTTCTTCTTTTTTGTTAATTGTTCTCTATTTTGTATTTTGTATTTTTTATGTGTTTTGTTTTTGTACCTTTGTAGTTCTTTTCTTCTTCTATTAGTCTTTGTTCTTATTTTTTTATGTTTAAACTTTGAAACTTTTTACTGTCTTTAAAACTTCAATAAATATTACTTTAAAAATAAATAAATTAATTAATACAACTATTTAAAAAACAAAACAAAAACAAAACCCACAGTTCCCCCTCCTGTCCTCATCACATTACCTTCACAGCAGTCCTGCCAGAGGCGCAGATCCATTTCCGGGATCTCATCGCAGCTGACCATGCCCTGTGGGTAGGCTGCGACCCGGAAAACATCCTTCTGCAGCTGCCTGATGTGGTCGCTGTTGTCGCAGATGATGCGGGCGAGAGACACCTGCCTTATCTGCGTGAGCTGGGCAGGGCTGAGCACACCTGGGTTCTCATACCAAAACCTGATGGGGGAAATTGCACACAAGAGCATCAGCGATGGACCTGTAAACAGCAAGCAAGGGATGCGGGGACAAGGTGGGGAGCCTTTGGTCTTCAGGAAGAAGAAGCGTTTGGATTTGATATCCTGCTTTATCACTACCCTAAGGAGTCTCAAAATGGCTAACAATCTCCTTTCCCTTCCTCCCCCACAACAAACACTCTGTGAAGTGAGTGAGGCTTCAAAGAAGTGTGACTTCTTTGTGGAAGTCGTTAAAATTGAAGTTGTTGTATAAAGGATTGTTATTTTGACTGGAGTGTAATTGGAATTAATAAGATTTTGGAACTCAGAAATAAAGTAAATCATCAAACAATCAATACTAGCACGCAGGGTGCCACCTAAATTGCATAATTTGGCATCTGAATGATTGGTATTAATGATTGTATTATGATCTGGCACCGGTGTTATGTGGTCCTGGCGGCCGCTCCCAGTCACCAGTCTAGCTGCCACATTCTGGATTAATTGCAGTTTCCGGGTCACCTTCAAAGGTAGCCCCATGTAAAGCGCACTGCAGTAGTCCAAGCGGGAGATAACCAGAGCATGCACCACTCTGGAGAGACACTCTGCGGGCAGGTAGGCTCCCAGCCTGTGTACCAGATGGAGCTGGTAGATAGCTGCCCTGGACACAGAATTAACCTGCACCTCCATGGACAGCTGTGAGTCCAGAATGATTCCTAGGAGTTGGAAGGGACACGGAAGACCATCTTGTCCAACCCCCTGTAACGCAGGAATATGCAGCTGCCCCATATGGGGAATTGAACCTACAACCTTGGCATTATCAGCACCTTGCTCGAACCAACCAAGCTATCCAGCTGATTTGTGCTGGTGGACTGGTTGCCATTCCCATCCTGAGCCCTGGCGACCGAGGGCTGTGACTGTGTGCTGCTCTCCGCTGGCAGGGAACAGCTGTTGTAGGAGTAGATCACGTCTGCAACCTCACCCAACCCCAAAAGGCAAGCCCTCAAGGATCCAACGGGGAGACGTCAAAACCCTCAGGATTCTCCAAATCAAAAGAACAACTCCCTCAGATGGAATGGCAAATGGACTTGACTTGGCTTACCTGTCTCCATCTCGGAGTCTTCGAAACTGAGTCGCTAATAAGCACATGAGTGTTGGCCCCACTCTGGTGCCCGGGACAAGGTCCTCCACCATCAGCGCAGGAAACAAGTCGATGTTCTTTGTAATTCCATATAAACTGCAGAGGGAGAGGGGAAAGAGATCAGCTGGAGGAGCAAACGTTTGCCTGGTGTGTGTGTGAGAGAGAGAATGTTGTGGCCCTGCAGATTTTGCTGAACCCCATCTCCCATCAGCTGGGACGCGGGTAGCGCTGTGGGTTAAACCACAGAGCCTAGGACTTGCCTATCAGAAGGTCAGCGGTTTGATTCCCTGCGACCGGGTGAGCTCCCATTGCTCGGTCCCTGCTCCTGCCAACCTAGCAGTTCGAAAGCACGTCAAAGTGCAAGTAGATAAATAGGTACCACTCTGGCGGGAAGGTAAACGGCGTTTCCGTGTGCTGCTCTGGTTCGCCAGAAGCAGCTTAGTCATGCTGGCCACATGACCCGGAAGCTGTACACCGGCTCCCTTGGCCAATAAAGCGAGATGAGCACCACAACCCCAGAGTAGGTCACTACTGAACCTAATGGTCAGGGGTCCCTTTACCCTTTACCTAACTCCCATCAGCCCCTAACTACCACGGCCCATGTCTGGAATGATGGGAGTTGTAGTTCAATAGCATTTGGAGGGTCACAGTCCCTTCCCCATACTGACCTAGGAGGGTATCTGCAGTGTGGCTTAAAAAGACCTGAGGGGAGATCGTAATTCTGTGAAGGGCCAGGGTGCCTCTGGTGGAGAATCTGAAGTACCCATACCAAACTGCAGTTCCCAGGATTCTTTGAGAGAAGCCATGACAGGTCAGGGCCAACAGAGGCATTACAGACATGGCAGATCTGTGTTAAGATCTTTCGGCCTTATTGTTGTGGTTGCTGCTGCTGCTGCTTTGAAACCAGTGTGTGGGGATCCATGTTTGATCAGAGGGACAATGCCCGGGTAGGAGGTATTCAGCCCTCCCCCATGTTGTTTCTCTAATACAAATTGGGAACAACTGTGGCTCAGTGATAGGGCATCTGTTTTGCATGCATAGGGTCCCAGAAGAACAGTCTGAAACTCTGGAGTGTCCATACAGGTACTTGCTCACTATGTGGAAATGGTGTGTTGGGGAGATTAAATAGTCCCCTCCACAGCCATAGATGCTCTGATAAATTTGGTCTCCCTCCTAGAAAAAAAAAGGTTTTAAAAAGTTAGGATATCTAATCACCAGTCTCTCCTGTCACATCTGATTTGACTCTAAAAAAGGTAAAGGACCCCTGACAGTTATGTCATGGCCGTGAACGACTCTGGGGTTGCGGCGCTCATCTCGTTTTACTGGCCGAGGGAGCCGAAGTTTGTCCGCAGACAGTTTTTCCGGGTCATGTGGCCAGCATGACTAAGCCACTTCTGGTGAAACCAGAGCAGCGCACGGAAACACCATTTACCTTCCCACCGGAGTGGTACCTATTTATCTACTTGCACTTTGAAGTGCTTTCGAACTGCTAGGTTGGCAGGAACTGGGACCGACCAATGGGAGCTCACCCCATCGCGGGCATTTGAACCGCCGACCTTCTGATCAGCAAGCCCTAGGCTCTGTGGTTTAGGCCACAGCACCACCCGCGTCCCTTGATTTGACTCTTAAAGCAGCATAAAACCAGGATAGGTTTGCAGTGCAGATATACCTTGGGCAATCTTCAAGATACTTGCAGCAACTGAGTCAACGCTTGGTATGGACTGCAGCCTGACATGGAACGGAGGCATGTAAACACTACAATCCCTTTGTGTGTTGAGTTATTCACTTCCGTTGCTAAAGGAAATATAATTTGTGAGCCTCAAGAGGCTAGAGGACTTTGACTCCTATCAGCCTCTCCTAGTGGAGCCTACGATCAGGGAAGATGTGAGTTGTTGCCCAGCAAGATTTGGAGCCACAGGTTCTCTGTGCCTGACCTAGAGCAACAGAAGTAAATGGTCTCATGTGCTGGGGTCAGGGGGAGAAACAGGAGGGCTGGAGTTTGGTTGTTGCACAAAGGAGACACCTAAAGGAGGGTTGGTTACAATTGTCGCTGACCTCTCTGGTGCCCTTTGGCCGGGCCGCCTACCTCCTGAGCTTCTCCCTGATCTCAAGGTTCCTAATCTCGTTCTTGAGGTCGTCAAACTCCTGCGCGGACGTGAGGTTGCAGAAGACCCGGAAATCGTTGTAAGGGGGGATGCCGTGGTCGCGCCCCCTCTGGATGTTGATGGCTGCCAGGTCCAGAGAGACGGAATGGGCCATGGAGAAGAGCTTCTCGGTCAGCTCCATGTTCAAGAGTTCGGAAGGCACTCGCATTTTCCCGGGGACCCCGAAGAGTCCGCGGAGAAGCGGGTCGATGCCGCCTTCCTGGGTGATCCTGAACGGCGAGAAGAAGGCCTTGTGAAGAGGGAGGTGGCCCTGCTGGATGGGCTGGAAAGTTTCGTTGAGCCGGTAGAGGAGAGGGTTGATGAGGGTGTGGCCGAAGCGGAAGGCGGCCGTGGCGAAGGCGTTCAGGATGCCGGCGTTGGTGTTGGGCTCGTAGCCTTTGTACTCCCCCAAGACCTTCATCCCAGCTTCCCCGAAGATCTTGGGCAACCAGTGCGAGTACGTGATGTGCTGCATCTCGGCCCCCACGATCTTCCGAGCCTCGTGGTAGATGGTATCCCCGTCCCAGTGAGGATTCAGGGCCAGGAGCTTGGCGGCCACACGGTTATGCTCCCGGAACCACAGGGTGTGCATGGAAGTCAAGGCCAACTGCTCGTTGGCTCGGTGGTCGCCGGCCAAGAAACACGGGACGGGACTCTCGCTCTCGTCCCGCATGCATTCGGTGGGAGGCCCCACTGCAAAGGGGAGGAGGTGCTTCCCGGAGCTGGGGACCACCTGCCCTTGCTTCAGGAGCCCCCTCTGGTTGCTGAGGTCCCTCAGCTCCAGAGACTCGTGCTCCGTGCTCCCGTAGACGTTGGATGCGTCGATGAACGAGGTGAGGTGGTTGATTTGCTCCCGGGCGTACACAGAGTTCATCAGCAGAGAGGTCATCCCGCTACCACACACGGGGCTGGAGCGGACGAAGAACATGCAGTGTCCGTTCCTCACCCGCGGGTCGTTTTCCGGGATCATGACGGAGAAGCAGGGAGGGTCATTGGTGCACACCTGGCTGCACGATGCTCCATCGGAGAAGCGCGCCATGCTAATGGCCGCCACGGTCTGGTCCATGTCGTGGTCCAGGAACTGTCCCCATTGCATCAGCATGTGAGTGAACTGGTCGTCGGGCGTGATGGTCTCGGTGCCAATCATGGCGGTCGAGACCAAGCGAGGGAGCGGCAGGGGGAGCTCCCGGGAGTCGTCGGCCAGAGAGAAGCCTCTGGGCAGGTTGAACCCGTTCTGGTAGGCCGGCTTGAGCAGGCGCTCAAAGGCGGTGAGGGAGGCTCCCCACATGGGGTGCTGGAGGTTGTTGCACGAGCCGTCGTGGGTCCGGTACTTCCTGTGGAAGCAGATGTCGGAGCAGTTGGGGGTACGGCGGTGGGCAGAGCAGCCGGACAGGTTAGCGATCATGTTCAGGTAGTGCGGGGAGACCAGGTCATTGTAGCGGTACCCTGAAAGACCACTCCCAGAGCGTTACCCAATGGATTAGAATCAGAACAAGTATTCGCTACAAAATGAATTCCTTTTTCTAACATTGCAAATCTCACAACCGGATTGTGAGGCTAATAATTCCAGGATATCTGGAACCTTCCCTAAACCGTCGCAGGTTTATATTTATTTTTAAAGTTTCTAGCAAATGCCTAGTCCTTCAGAGGGAAACTCTAATTACATATGAGCTACCGTACTGGGCCGAATATAACCTGCACCTGCAAATAAGCCACACCTTCCAAATTTTGCAGCTTGGGGGAGGCTTGGGAGCCGTGGATGGGACAGACACCCTTGCCCTGTGCTCCCGGGCTGCTCTTGGGGGGGGGAGAGCCATACCGCTTTGCCGGGGGCCTCCCCTGTCCCCCCCTTTGTTCCAACAGCTTGGGGGAAGCTTGGGAGCGGTGGGTGGGCTGGGCGCTGTTGCCCTGCACTCCTGGGCTGCTTCCGGGGGGGGGGGCAGAGAGCCATGACGCTTTGCCGACGGTGTACGGCCGCAAATATAAGCCACACTTTAACTTTTCACGATCGGAATTTGGGGGGAAAGTGTGGCTTATATTCAGGCCAATACGGTATGCCTTCTTAAGGCAAAGGAATGACCACCGAGAGGTCCTTATAGCCTTCCCTTTAACCCAAAGGTTTCTAGGGCAATGAACATTTTGTTCAAATGCAACCCATTCTCAGCATTTTATTAGAATGCAGTATACGTCCAAATAAAAACCAGAAAAGCAATTCTAGGATGGAATCTTAGCAGCAGACACACCAGTTCCTTAACTTAGTCTCCTGTACATCTGAAGGGGGGGAACACACGATTTAACACTGAAAAGCTGCTAACATGGGGGACAAGCAGTCCTCTAGTGGGAGGGTTTTCCATACCTAGGGCGCCATAACAGAGACATAATACATAACATGCTTTCAAGGTTTGTTGCTGCTGCTCAGTGGTGTCTTTATTACCTGTTCCGTTCATATCCACAACCAAGCCTTGCTGCACATGTTCCTGGATGAGCTGCAAGGTCCGTTCGAAGATCTCTCCGGCCCTAGCTGTCTCGATGGTGTACGGATCCCGCGGGTAACGGAAAAGAGCCAGCAATTCATTAGGAGTTTTGGGTCGCCTGTCCGGAGAGGACAGAAAACCATTTTTAAGCGGTATCGCATTTTCTAAAAGCCTCTGCATTATTGGCTGAGATACTAATAGCAATCCGAGTTCTCAAACGTGCTGGTCCTTATTGCAGCCAAAATGGCTCTGTTCCTCCTGTCCACAAGAGGGCGATATCAGCAGGCTTGGGGGAACCCCAAGCTATGCAGGGGGATAAACAACCTTTCTACTCCAAAGAGAGTGCCATTCAGTTCAATGGGGCTTCCTTCCAATTGAGTGGGTATAGGATTATAGCCTTGGAGGTGGGGGGATGACGACCCCCAAAGCTACCCAGGGATGACTAAGGATGTTCAGTGGTCACACAATGCTGGCTGACTATTGGGGCAGGAGACAGAAAACTAGGGGAGGAGAGTGGAATGGAGTATCCTGAAAAAGAGCAGGCCACAATGGAACAGTTTGTCACAGCTCCCACTTGTTACTTTTACTTTCAGTTAGGGAAGCGAGAAAACGGCAGTTTCCGCTTCCACTTGCATCCGTCACAATCAGCGCCGATTCTGTTCTGCTGCAGTTTGGTTTCTGACAAATACTGCATTCTTTGTCTTGCTGTCTGCTATTCACTGTGTGTTACACAACTGTTTATGTTCATTTCCATGCTGAGGAAACATGAAAACTACTGTACTTTTCTGTGTATTAGATGAGGTTCAACCCCCCCAAAAAAGAATGCTAAAAAATGGGGGGGAATGCGCTTTATACATAATCAGTGCATATTGGTGACATGGGATTGTTTGGTTCTGCTAGCTGGAGATTGCCGCGGGGTTCTTGGTGTCTGCGAAAAGGGCTGGTGTTTATTTGCTGTTGCTGCAGCAAGAAGTGTGGGTGATTCGCGGTTGCGGCAGCGCAGGTCAGACGGGTGAGCAATTTTCAGCAATATTGCCCCTAAAAAAGCTCAACAGCTCTGGTCCACCCCCCCCCAAAAAAGCTCAACAACTCTGGGCAATCTCCCCCCATTTTCTTAAGTTTGAACCCCCCCCCCAAATAGGTAGCGTCTTATACATGGGGGCGTGTTATACACGGAAAAATATGGTATGTGTCGTTTGCAGACTTAAGAAAACAATGATGTGAAAGATTGAATTTGCTTGGCTCATTTCCACTCCTGACCACAGACAGACAGGTGGAATGCAGCCATTCCTGCTTCCTTTTCCATTTGCGTGGGAATTCCTACTTCCTGTGAAGTCCCTGGCCGAGTGACAATTGGGGACTCTGCTACATTTGTGAAGATAAAGTGCTTTATATGCTTTATAACACTGAGACACCAGATGGCGCTGTGAAGTCCCGTTTTCTGCTAACGGGATTTCTCTGTATGAAATTTGCAACGTGTTTAACCGAATCGCTTCTTTGATGTGTCTAGACCCAGCCAGGGTGGGAAATGACAGCAAAACTGCCCTCCCCACACAAAATGGCTTCTCCTTCTGTGCGGCCATTCCATCTGCCCCTGTAAATGTGAATTTATTCTCCAAACGGTCTTACTTGCTAAACAGCTCGGTGCGCGTAGAATTGATGGCGTGGTCCACACTGCTGATGGCTTCTTGGATCGAGGTAGCTACGAAGGTGTCGCCGCTTCTGCCAACGTTTGTAGCTTTTTTAAAACCACAAAGGTGGCGGTGGTGGGGAAAGAGATTCAAAATTTAAACCACTTCCATTTCAGAATCATCTGCCTTGAAAACAGTAACCTTACCGCCCAATACACCAGCTCCTAGCACATATTTTGAGTTTGCTTGGAATGTGAAAACGTCAGAACAATAAGAATAGTTTTGCTTTTTCTTGGACCCATAAATGCCTTTCCCTTGCTTTTTAGCATAACCTTCTGCGCTGCACACATTGGTGGCAGAGATTTGCGTTTCACATAGAAGGTTTCTCCAGGTTGGGCTGGAAAAGACTCCCACCTGAAACCCCTGCAGCTGCTGCCTGTCCGTGTAGACAATATAGAGCTATAGAGCCATGGTGTGACTCATAAGAAAGCTTCCTATGCTGCCTGCTGCGTTGTGTCACCCAGAGAAGGGGCTACAGGCAGGGATCTGCAAAGAATCCTTTTTCATTTCATGGGGGGGGGGTATTTTGCAAACGTATGCAGATTTAATCAACCAGCTAATCAATCATCAAGAAAATGTACATGCTTAATCAACTAGGGTTTCTGTATCTGGGTGACAACCCTGCTTAGAAAATGTAGATCTAGAGGATTTTAATCTCACCTGTAAGGTAACAAAAACTATGGACAACTCAGATAAAAAACGTGGATAACAGATTGATTTGCAGATGTAAATGTTCATATTAGGACCCATGGAAGGGAAGAGGGAAAAATATCGAGATTCAGAGCATGGATTTGCAATTGAATTTGTTGTACATTTATTTCTTTTTAAAATAAAATAAAAATTATTTTTTTAAAATAAAAGAAAGCGTAGATCTAGGATTGCATGTTGGTATGGATTGTATATGGGTACAGGGGTGCAGAAAAGCCAGCCAGGCAAGCTGGCTCCAACTAGACCAGCCTCTGCCAATCTTGTGCCCTCCAGCTACAACTCCCATCAGCGCTAGCCCGTGGGAGTTGTAGTCTGAAACAGCTGGAGGGCGCCAACTTGGGGAAGGTTGCATGACCAGGCTAACACTGCAGATGCAAAGGAAGGTTGCTCTCACCTGTGATTGTCAGTTGCATGGTGCTGGAAGTAAACCCAAATGTGTTCCTGGCTACGCACTCGTACCTCCCTTGGTCAGCCATGCCCAGGTCTCGGATGGAGAGGGTCCCTTCTCTGTTGATGTGGAACTTGCCGCTCTCCGTGATTTGAATTCCTTCCTGATATGCAAGGGAAAGAGGTTTTGGAGCTTGGATAGACTAGGTTCAGCTTTGGCCCATGCTATGCACACAGGATGGGACACGGGTGGCACAGTCCACAGAGCCTAGGACTTGCCGATCAGAAGGTCGGCGGTTCAAATCCCCATGACGGGGTGAGCTCCTGTTGCTTAGTCCCTGCTCCTGCCAACCTAACAGTTCGAAAGCACGTCAACGTGCAAGTAGATAAATAGGTACTGTTCCAGCGGGAAGGTAAACGGCGTTTCCGTGCGCTGCTCTAGTTCGCCAGAAGCCGCTTAGTCATGCTGGCCACATGACCCGCAAGCTGTACGCTGGCTCCCTCGGCCAGTAATGCGAGATGAGTGCCGCAACCCCAGAGTCGTCCGCGACTGGACCTAATGGTCAGGGGTCCCTTTACCTTTTTATGCACACAGGAGAATGGGGTGGGAATGCATGGGGGGAGGGGTGCATCACATGTGTGAATGTTCCTCTGTGCTAAGACAAGCAAACCACAATGCAAATAGAAAATCAGTAGGTGAGCTATTTTTCTATTTCAAAGGTTGATTTTTTTAAAGAAGACTTTTACTAATGTGGAAGTGCATTCAAAACTTGAACTTATCCCTTCCAGTCTTCTTTTATGTGTTGACTGAGTCAGAAAGCTAAAACAAAGTGATGATGATGATGATGATTGCCTGGGTTGATATTAGTGTGCAGGTACTTGCTTTCCTCCAATGGATATTTGCATGTGCAAAACTTGCGTGCGACGATTTTGTTTTGGAACAAATTGTAAAGGTAAAGGTAAAAGACCAATGTCCAGTCACAGATGACTCTGGGGTTGTGGCGCTCATCTCGCTCCATAGGCCGAGGGAGCCGGCGTTTGTCCGAAGACAGTTTTTCAGGGTCATGTGGTCAGCATGACTAAGCCACTTCTGGCGAAACCAGAGCAGCGCACGGAAACGCCGTTTACCTTCCTGCCGAAGCGGTACCTATTTATCTACTTGCACTTTTTGGCATGCTTTCGATCGGCAAGCCCAAGAGGCTCAGTGGTTTAGACCACAGCACCACCCGCGTCCTGGAACAAATTGTACCTCCCCAGAAAAAAATGAGATGAAATTGGACACCTTGATCCCCAAACTGTGCGTGGGCTGCTTGTTTGGCACGTGCAAGTCTCCTGAAAAAACCCAATTCATGCTGACTTTGATCCAGGAAGAAACGGTTGTGTGAAGTGATACACTTTGACAGCCACCAGAATACAGTGGTAACTCGGGTTATAGATGCTTCAGGTTACATACGCTTCAGGTTACAGACTCTGCTAACCCAGAAATAGTACTTCGGGTTAAGACGTTTGCTTCAGGATGAGAACAGAAATCATGCTCTGGTGGCGCGGCGGCAGCGGGATGCCCCATTAGCTAAAGTGGTGCTTCAGGTTAAGAACAGTTTCAGATTAAGAACGGACCTCCGGAACATATTAAGTACTTAACCTGAGGTGGCACTGTACTCGCAAGTGCAAACTAGGGCTTGCAGGCTATGGCGTCTCACCCAGCTGTCCACCAGATGTCAGCAATGTCATTGCAAAAATTCGATTGGCAGCAAAAGACAAGTCATCTCAGGCTATGGTCGCATGGCTCATTGGGCTGTGTTCCTTCGCATGCACTCTTTAAAGTTCTCTTTGAGATTTGGGACAGAGGGCCGGGCTTCAGATTAGGGATGTCTGCGCTGCCTGAACTCTTTTTGGAGACCCAAAATAACCGTTGCCCCCCCCCCCCGGATACTGGAGGTGGTATGGAAAAGGCTTTGCACATTCAGTCCACCATTCTCTCTGTCCACAAACTTTTGGTAGCCCAACTGGGAGCTGTATTTTACCCCTTACAGGCCTAAAGTTCTCAGCACCCTCAACAAACTACAGTTCCCGGGATCCTCTGGCTGTGTGTGTGCTTGAAATGTGTTTAAAATATATTGTGCGTTTGCAGAAGCGGCAGTGGGTTCCCCATCTAAGGGAGGCTGGCCTCAAGGCAACAGGTGTTCAAAGTGCATCGATTAACACTCAGGTACCTTGGCCCATGTGATGGTGGGCTGTGGGTCCCCTTGGGCTGCGCAGGTGATCTCGATGTCTTGTCCAGTCTCCGCCACCATATCTTGCGGGGGGTGAAGGAAGACCGGAATCACTGTTTAGGGCGAAGAGGAAAGAGTCAGGCAGACACCCCAAACTTCTCGGTCAGGAATGATGTTATAATAATAATAAAAATAAAAAAATTCCTTCCAGTAGCACCTTAAAGACCAACTAAGTTAGTTCTTGGTATGAGCTTTCGTGTGCATGCACACTTCTTCAGATACACTGAAACAGAAGTTGCCAGATCCTTCTATGTAGTGAGAAGGTGGGGAGGGGTATTACTCAGAAGGGTGGTGGGAATGGGAGATTGGCAGATAGCTGAGATGAGCCTGTTGACGACTCTTAACGACTGCAATAGGTCTTACAGGAAAAGGCAAGGGGTGAGAAGGTGAGAAATGGCTTAGTCATGTATAATGAGATAAGAATCCAATGTCTAAAAATAATAAAATTTTGTTTATATCCCACCCTCCCCAGTCAAAGCCGGGCACAGAGTGGCTAACAACAGAAAAATCATAAAGCATTCTAAAAATCAATTCATTATAAAATCAGATCAAATCAAATTAATGGCAACCATTGAGCTAGAGTTCTGTGAGGATTACCAAAGGAGGAATTCCAAGGTCTCAAATATAAAATACACACATAAGTATATAAACCACGTGTCCGAAATAGTACAGGACTCTCCCAAATTGACCTCAAATATTTCTCCGCAAGGAGGAAGGAAATGGGAAAGTCTCTCCATTGTCTTTTGCTTACCTGTCTTAAGGGCAGATTTGTGTATGAATAGGGTGAGCCTGTGACCTGGATTCAGGAATTAAAGTATTTACCATCACAAAAGAATGGCCAGGCTGCCCAGGTAAAGCAATCAGTGACCATTATCAGGTATCCTGGCAGACAGTATTTCTGCTGTAGACCGCCTCCTTCTGTGATGTTTGTATGATGTTTTATTTGGGGGGGTCTTGGGCTACAGGGTGGGCAATTTCAAAAGTCTATATAAGGACTTGCGCACTGTTGTTTGGAGTTCTCTCCCTCCAGGTTGTGGGGAGCCTGTTGCAACAGTTTAAAAAGATCAGGCTTACTAACCGCTTTGCTTCTCAATATACTCTGGTTTGCCTCTGTTATTTTCTCCTACGGATAGGGGGACCCACTTTAAGGACTCTATACTACTACTACTACTACTACTACTAATAATAATAATAATAAATTATTATTTATACCCCGCCCATCTGGCTGGGTTTCCCCAGCCACTCTGGGCGGCTTCCAACTGAATATTAAAAACAATACAGCACCAGACATTAAAAACTTCCCTAAACAGGGAAGGTTTGTTTTGTTTGGTTTGGTTTATGGACTCTTGGATACCCCATAAGGGAAAAGGAGCAGTTTTTTCTTATAACAGGAACGACTGGGGAAGAAGCTCAAAGGGCCGCAGGAGGCAAAAGCGATTTGAGGAGCAGAAGATGTACGACCAAACATACCTCGCGGAGTCACCCAGAGTTGCACAGGGGAGCTTCGGACCCCAATGGCGCTGATGGCGTGGCATTCGTACTGGCCTTGGTCATGAAGGGCCACTCGGACCACCCTCAGGGTGCCCGTGGAGAGGATGCTGTGTCTCCGGTCGCTCGGCAACGGACCACCTAACAACAACGACATGCCGTAAGGCAGCGACCAAGTTTGGACTGAGTTCTTGTGGGCAAGGCTGGCTCCAGTTGGGCGTTCTTGATGATGTGCGGTAGCAGCCCTGGGAAGATGGGCCAAGCCACATTTTTTATTTCCCACAATGCATCTAGGTGAGGAGCTGGCAGCTGCCAAAGGCTTGGTGCTGGTTCTGAGGAGCACTGGGACTGTTTTAAGGCAGTGGTTCGCTGGGAACTGTAGTTCATTACAGGGGTTGGGAATTGTAGCTCTGCAAGTGGGCCATTACAGTTTGCAGGATTGCCTGGGGGACGTCACATGCTTTAAATGTGCATTGGATGTGCTTTGAATGCATGGTGTGGATCTGGTTATTTATGACCCCTTAAGATGTTAATTAATAATAATAATAATAATAATAATAATAATAATAATAATAATAATTTATACCCCACCCATCTGGCTGGGTTTCCCCAGCCACTCTGGGCAGTTCCCAACAGAATATTCATTAAAAAGCAATAAAACATCAAACATGAAAAACTTCCCTGAACAGGCATGCCTTCAGATGTCTTCTAAAATTCAGAGAGTAGTTTATTTCCTTGACATCTGGTGGGAGGGCGTTCCACAAGGCGGGCGCCACTACCGAGAAGGCCCTCTGCCTGGTTCCCTGTAACTTCACTTCTTGCAGGAAGGGAACTGCCAGAAGGCCCTCAGAGCTGGACCTCAGTGTCTGGGCTGAGTGATGGGGATGTAGACACTCCTTCAGGTATACTGGGTTGAGGCCGCTTAGGGCTTTGAAGGTCAGCACCAACACTTTGAATTGTGCTCAGAAACGTACTGGGAGCCAATATAGGTCTTTCAGGACTGGCATTATATGGTCTCGGCGGCCACTCCCAGTCACTCAGAAACGTACCAATTCAAAGCACACTGGCCTGAGCAGATCTTTGGAAAGGCTGAGTGGGGCACTGCCTTGGCAGGTGAGCATTATGATGGGCACAATTACCTATGCGGTAAGGTTACTCCATACAGTGCTGAAAGAACCCACTTCCTGTTGATCCGCGGGAGAGCAGTTGCCCAGTGATAGCTGCAGTTAGGTCATCTATGTGAATACACCGTTGGCCCAGATTATTAAAAGCTAAAGGCTAAAAGCAGGCAAGCAAAGAGCCTTTGTGGCCTCTCGGTCTTTCAACCTCTGAGGGAGAGTGATAGACCCGACCGACCCAACCTGGACCTCTAGAGGTTTTGGATAGCTACTCCTCATCAGCTCTGTGCTGTCCGGGGCTGAGGGAAGTTGTAATCCAAAACGTCCTGAGGGCACCAAACCGGGGAAGGCTGGTGCCCTGCAAGCATGCTGCATGCTTACAGCTTCTGGAGTCTGCAAATCATTACAGAAGAACAGGGAGAACAAAGAATACCTGCTCTCGTCCAGGCGATGACCGGCAGCGGACGGCCTTCAGCAGAGCAGGGAAAGTCAACGCTTTGACCTTCTGTTACGGTCTGGTCGATGGGGATGATCAGAAACTTAGGAGTATCTGAGGAAGGGGGGGGGAGAACAGAAATCAGGCCTTTCGAGAATGGCAAAAAAATTCCTTTCCACCCAGAACTGGACATTGTCTAACTTGGGAGTTGTCAGCCTGGTCCCTACTGCGTTTCAGGATTCTAGGTGGGCTGTAAGGGGGTTCTATGGCACAAGCTGAATGCTCCTTCCATCGAGCACTGGTGGGCGGTAAGGAAATTTTACCATCAAGAAAGATGCATTAGTGGGCGGTAGGTATAAAAAGGTTGACTACCCCTGGGACGCGGGTGGCGCTGTGGTCTAAACCACAGAGCCTAGGACTTGCCGATCAGAAGGTCAGCAGTTCGAATCCCTGCGACAGGGTGAGCTCCCGTTGCTCGGTCCCTGCTCCTGCCCACCTAGCAGTTCGAAAGCACATCAAAGTGCAAGTAGATAAATAGGTACCGCTCCGGCGGGAAGGTAAACAGCGTTTCCGTGGGCTGCTCTGGTTCGCCAGAAGCAGCTTAGTCATGCTGGCCACATGACCCGGAAGCTGTATGCCGGCTCCCTCGGCCAATAAAGCGAGATGAGCACTGCAACCACAGAGTCGGCCACGACTGGACCTAATGGTCAGGGGTCCCTTTACCTTTAACCCTGGTTTAACCTCTGCAAAAGCATTGTTCAGGCAAATCAGGACAAAACTGCTATACAGGCATCTAGTTGAAGAGAGAATTGTGTGGAGAGTGAGCGGGAGAGAGTGCTGAAGAGCAGAAAAAGTGAGCATTTAGATCAGGGGTCAGCAAACTTTTTCATTAGGGGGCCGGTCCACTGTCCCTCAGACCTTGTGGGAGGGGGCCGAACTATATATTGAAAAAAAAATTATTAAGGAATTCCTATGCCCCACAAATAACCCAAAGATGCATTTTAAATAAAAGGACACATTCCACTCATGTAAAACCACGCTGATTCCCGGACCATCCGTGGGCCGGATTTAGAAGGCGATTGGGCCGGATCCGGCCCCCAGGCCTTAGTTTGCCTACCCATGAGTTAGATCCTTTTTAGGCTCCCCATTTATACAATTTTTTCTTATACGCGCAAAGGCCCAGAGCATAACCTCCGCCCAAGCTGGGGGGTGCCTGTCTATTTTGGAAACTTATTTGCATTTGGACACTTCTTAACGCATCATAACCAAATTTTGCATGGCGGTCCCTGAGGTTTTCGCTTTCGTTTGGCTACAAATCAATGCCATTTTGAATCAAGACAGTGGGGTGAAAGTTTCAGAACGGCATGGATTTCAAAAAGGAGGCCCTTCTCACATATGATACTTTTTGTTCCGAGGTAGATCTCCCCGACTTTGGCACAACTTCCCACCCACCGGTGCCCGGCGGTTACTATGTGTCTCTTGGTCACCTTGCACGATGACGTTGGCCGTGGCTTGGATGGAGCCCTCGCTGTTACTCGCGTTGCAGCTGTACTGCCCTTGGTCCGAGAAGGTGACGTTTTGGATGTACAGCCCCCCGGAGCTGGTGATGGTGAAGCGAGGGTCCTGCGGCAGTGGAGACCCTGAGCTCAGCACCCAGGTGACGCGGGGCAGAGGGTGCCCGGAGACCCCGCATTCCAGAGTGACGCTCTCCCCTATCAGCACTTCTGTGTTTTGGGGCTGGATGACAAAGCTGGGTTTGGCTGAAAGCAAAAGAGAAACGAGGGCTGGGTGCTGTCACTTGGTTGCTGGTGCTTAGCATTTATCTAGTGCTCAGAATGCATGTTCTCACAACAACCCTATAAGGTAAAGGGAGCCCTAACCATTAGGTCCAGTCGCAGACGACTCTGGGGTTGCGGCGCTCATCTCGCTTTATTGGCCGAGGGAGCCGGCATACAGCTTCCGGGTCATGTGGCCAGCATGACTAAACCGCTTCTGGCTAACCAGAGCAGCGCACGGAAATGCCGTTTACCTTCCCACCAGAGTGGTACCTCTTTATCTACTTGCACTTTGTCATGCTTTTGAATTGCCAGGTTGGCAGGAGCAGGGACTGAGCAACGGGAGCTCACCCTGTTGCGGGGATTCGAACCGCCAACCTGCTGATCAGCAAGCCCTAGGCTCTGTGGTTTAACCCACAGCGCCACCCGCATCTCCCACCTTATAAGGTAGGACAGTCATTATTCTCCCTCTGTTAAAGAAGGGAATGAGAGTGCATGAAGATTGATAGGGGAGTGACAGATTTCTGGACTAGATAGGTAGGCTTTGCGTCTGAACCAGCAGGCTTGTCTTGTGGTCTTAGCGACAAAGAGGTACAGGCCCAATGCAGTCACATAATCATAGAATTGCAGAGTTGGAAGGTATCCCAAAGGTCATTTAGCCCAACCCCCTGCAATGCAGGAAACTTTCACCCCATATGGGGCTCAAACCCACGACCCTGAGTTTTAAGAGTCTCCTTACCAGCACTTCCACTATTAAAACCGACAGATTCCCATTCTACTTTCCAATACAAAGTATGCGGGGCTTTCACCACAAAGGAATTAAGCCTTGAGCAGTAGTGGGAAAACTGTGACTCTTCAGGTCTCCAGCTCCCATCAACCCTGACCGTTGAGCATACTGGCTGCCCACTGATGGGAGTTGGAGTCTAATTCCTGCATTACAGGGGGTTGGACTAGATGACCCCTGGGTCCATTCCAACTTTACGATTCTATGACACCTGAAGGGCCACAGGTTCTCTACACCTGACTTATTGCTGATCCACTCTGCACCCGTCGAGAATCACAATTCATGAGAGTGCTTGGTTTATACTAGAAGGATACTGAACCAAATTTTTCCACCATTCATCTCTTAAAATGGAAAGGGACAGCAGTAGATTTCTCTGCATGCAGAAGGTTCTGGAGTTAATCCCTTGGTCGCTGTGGGTTAAACCACAGAGTCTAGGACTTGCTGATCAGAAGGTCGGCGGTTCGAATCCCCGTGACGGGTTGAGCTCCCGTTGCTCGGCCCCTGCTCCTGCCAACCTAGCAGTTCGAAAGCACGTCAAAGTACAAGTAGATAAATAGGTACCATTCTGGTGGGAAGGTAAACGGCATTTCCGTGCGCTGTTCTGCTTCATCAGAAGTGGCTTAGTCATGCCGGCCACATGACCCGGAAGCTGTATGCCGGCTCCCTCGGCCAATAAAGCGAGATGAGCGCCACAACCCCAGAGTCGGTCACGACTGGCCCTAATGGTCAGGGGTCCCTTTACCTTTATCTCCAGGTGGGGCTGGAAACATCCCCTGCCTGAAAGCCTAGCGAGCTGCTGCCAGCCAGTGTAGTCAGTACTAAGCTTGATGGACCAATGCGTCCAACTTAGCATAAGGCTGCTTGCTCTCTAACGGATGCAGCGGCAATTCTTAAATTTCAGAGGATCTTTAAAAGCCATTACATGGGTGGCCGTAGTAGCGCAGCACAACTTCCTGGGTCTTTGCTTCTCCGGCGACATTCTTGGCCATGCACTGGTAGACGCCTTTGTCCGACTCCCTGGTATCTTGGATCATTAATGTTCCGTCTTGCAGGAGGTTCAGACGCCCATCATCTTGCATGTCGATCTCGTTGCTGAGAAACAGAAAGGAAGATTAAACGCTCCAAATCTGGGAACTCCTGGGAGCAGGAAACTGTCATGTTAGCTCAGCCTAACCAAGAGTCGGCCAGGGGCGTCCCTAGATACGCTAACTCAAGAGACAGATATGCACATACCGTATTTTTCGCTCTATAAGATGCACCAGACCATAAGATGCACCTAGTTTTTGGAGGAGGAAAACAAGAAAAAAAATATTCTGAATCCCAGAAGCCAGAACAGCAAGAGGGATTGCTGCGCAGCAAAAGTAACGATCCCTCTTGCTGTTCTGGCTTCTGGGATAGCTGTGCAGCCTGCATTCGCTCCATAAGACGCACACACATTTCCCCTTACTTTTTAGGAGGGGAAAAGTGTGTCTTATAGAGCAAAAAATATGGTAATTGTCTGTAAAGCTAGGGACAGGAGTTGCTCAGAAATCAGAACTCCTTGATATTTGGGCTCTGATGGAGTCTTCGAAGTAGTCCTAGAATTTTGCGTATAGTGACAGCAGCTGCCTTGCGCTCCTGTCCTGAATATTGCCACCTGCTCTGTTCCTGCATTTGATGTGGAAATGTGGGGAGAGAAGAGTGCGAGGTGGGGGGGGGGGCGACTGCCCTTTACCAAGGGCAAGACATCCAGAACTGCCACTGACGTTGGCTGTAATGTCAGGACCCACGTACCTAAGGGACCGCCTCTCCCGGTATGCCCCATGGAGGACCTTAAGGTCCACAAATGACAACACTTTGGAGGTCCCAAGTCGCAAGGTGGTTAGATTGGTCTCAACTAGGGCCAGGGCCTTTTCAGTACTGGCCCCTACTTGGGGGACATGACATCTTTCCGCAGGGCCTGCAAGACAGAGCTGTTCCGCCTGGCCTTTGGTTTGGACTCAGTCTGACCCTTAAGTTTCCCTTCCCTTATGGTTTTGATCTATGGGCTACTATTAAAATGAGGCTGCATTTTAAATTATATTTTAACCCGTATTTTAAATTGCTTTTCTCCCCCCCCCCATTACGTTTTTATTGTAATTTTACTGGTGTTAGCCGCCCCGAGCCTGGCTCTGGCCGGGGAGGGCGGGGTATAAATTATTATTATTATTATTAATTTTAACTTGGATAACTTGTGCTTGAGCCTTGCTTTCCCCTCCTCCCTCCGCAGCCCTTTTTCCTCGTGTGTCAGATCTTTTCAGATGGTGAGCCCAAAGGCAAAATCCCCAAGATTCTCTGAGGGGAGGGTCAGATCAGAGCCAGACTGGTTGATGCCTGTGCTCCTCCTGAGAGAGCACTCTTGCGTTCTAGCTCAGCTGGGTGAAAATCGTGCAAGACTTACTTGTTGTGGAGCCAGATGATCTTCGGCTTGGGGTTACCTTCTGCTCTGCAGATGAAATAGACAGTGTTGCCCAGGGTGACATCTGCGTCTTGTGGCTCGGTTGTGATGCGAGGCCTCTCTGAAAAAGACCGCGAAGGGTGCCCCACTTGAGAAGTTGGACTGCCTTGTTCTAGCAGGTCAACTTACTCGCCTTTTCTCTGAATTCAAAAGCCCCAGATCCTGCAGCCTTTCAGCGTAATAATAAATAATAATCATAAATTTTTATTTATACCCCGCCCTTCCCGGTTCAGAAAACCAGGCTCAGGGTGGCTAACAACAAATTTAAAACACTTAATTGATGCAACAAAAACAGCATGAAATACAGTATAAAACGTGAATAACAATAAATTCAGAATTCAAAAATCAATTTAGGGGGGAAATCCATCCAATAAACATTAGATGATCACCAGGGCAAGTTGGCTAAGTTAGTCCTATTTGGGCCAGCAAGGAGACCAGGGGAGAATTAGCTGTGGGATCCCAGAGCGGGTAATCTTCATAAAAAGGGGAGAGGGAGGGAAGGAAGGGGAATAAAATATCAGGCTAAGTTCAAATTGAAAGCCAGGTGGAATAGCTCTGTCTACAGGCCCTGCGGAAGGAAGTTAAATCCTGCAGGGCCCTGGTCTCATGGGACAGAGCATTCCACCAGGTCGGAGCCATCACTGAGAAGGCCCTGGCCCTAGTGGAGGATAATCTGACTTCCTTAGGGCCTGGGACCTCTAAACTATGATTATTCATGGACCTTAAGGTCCTCTGCGGGGCAGACCAGGAGAGGAGGTCCCGTAAATACGAGGGCCCTAAGCCACAAGGTAATTACTCCATCCCCTTGATGGTTTTGGGCTCTTCAAGATGGTGGCATATCTTCTCATCCCCGCAGCTTCCATTTCCTTTCCTATCCCCCCTCTTTAGCAAGGAACGGACCTAGCAGTTAGGTGATGATATGATACCACTGGTTCCATCACTGCTCTTTACCAGGATGGTGCAAAGGCAAGGTGGTACTGCAGTGGGCCAGCTCCTGGGGGCCGAGCTCTTTCGGGGGGGCCCAAATATTTGTAGGCTAGGGGCCCCTATGTCCAAAAAGCACAGAGGAGAAGTGTGGAGCCAACTGAAGCATGGCTCCAGAGGCTGGCTCCTTCTCCTCCTCCGTGGAGACGAAGGAGCGCTGAAGCAGCCACCTCCTGGTGATGGTGTCTGCTCCTGAAGCCTTGTGATGGCCGCTTTTGGCTCCGCCCCTGGCTCCTCCCAGTGTCCGGATGTCAGAACATTGGGAGGTAAATGTCATGCGTGAAGTCACACATGGGACATTGTTCCCTCCATCGCAAGCTGGCGCCTCTGCTGGGCTGTATGGGTAAACTGGCAGCCACGTTATGTATTAAATCAAATGATCTGCCAACATCTCTCTCCCTGCCTTGCTTTAGGAAGGACCGGGGTGTGTGTCTTTCTTCAGAGTGAGGCATTCTGGGTAGTGAAATATACTCGGAGTCAAGAGTGGATTTCATGCTCTTTATTCAGCTCATAGTGGTGAGGAGGAATGGAAGTTCCCCCATAATGTCTGCTTTATATACATTATTTACACAATGGGCCCCACCTGATTGGCTAATTCCGGGATTCACCTGTAGGCCAATCAGGTTGCGGATTCACTTCCACCTGGAGCTGGATTGGGTGGCTCCTGTGGACCAATCAGACTGCTGCATTCTGAATCCTATTGTTCTAGGACCAATCAGACTGCTGCCTTTTGGTTCCTATTCAACTCAGTACATAACAGGTAGGATGGCCATGAAATGCTCCTACAGCACCAAGGTGGTTTGATGCAGCGGTTAATGATTCTTCATAGGGGAAGGTGCAGTTTCAAGTTATGGCAAGGTTATGCGAGGCACTGGATGCCAACGAAATAAACAAAACCAATATTGCGGTGTCTTTGGCAGGGCGCTCACCACAGTTGAATTCTTGGGTGGTCAGGGTGACGATGGAGCGCCCCTGAAGCTCCCTTGGGTTCTCGCAGGTAGCTGCCGTCTGGGTGTTGCCCTGCACGGTGAATTTCTTCAGCAATTCTGCCAGCCACATCAGGTCACAATCGCAGAGCAAGGCATTGGAGTCCAGCCGCCTGAGGCGAAGAGGTGAAGGAACAAGAAGTGGTAATCATACTTGCCAGAGACTTCCCGGTAGCCTCACGGGAAAGGTGACTTTGCACTCAAGACCCCAAAACTCTCCCCAGATGAACCGACTCAGACCCTGCGATCATCAACTGAGGCCCTTCTCTATATTCCCCTCTCCATGGGCAGACGTTCTCCCACCATCTCAGGCAGCGCTTTTCTAGCTTGGTGGGCCAAGATCTTTTAAACGAGATACACTAGTGAAATATACTCAGAGTCGAGAGTGGATTTCATGCTCTTTATTCAGCTCATAGTGGTGAGGAGGAATGGAAGTTCCCCCATAACGTCTGCCTTATATACATTATTTACACAATGGGCCCCACGTGATTGGCTAATTCCAGGATTCACCTGTAGGCCAATCAGGTTGCGGATTCACTTCCACCTGGAGCTGGATTGGGTGGCTCCTGTGGACCAATCGGACTGCTGCATTCTGGACCCTATTGTTCTAGGACCAATCAGACGGCTGCATACTGAATCCTATTGTTCTAGGACCAATCAGACTGCTACATTTTGGATCCTATTCAACTCAGTACATAACAGCTAGGGATGGAAACTTGAACCTTCTGCGATTTGTGACCCCATCTTGAAATTGGTTGGGGGCAGTGGCAGGTGCCCAGGGGGATTAGAGGCCCCCACCAAAGGGCTGGCTGAACAAATTAGCATCTTGCCCACCCACCAACACGGCTTCTTGAGAGGTTAAGTTTATGTGGGACTGACCATGGGTCTCCCACATTTAGCAAAGCCACACAGCTGCGTCCAGTTGGGACCAGCTTTTTGCCTCTACCCAGAATGATGAATTGCTCTTTGCTGCAGCGATTATCCACTTACAGGCGTTTAAGCGATTCCGGTTGGGTGACAGCGCCCGGCTGGATTCTGGAAATCCGGTTATTGTGCAAGAAGCTGTATGGGGGGAAGTGAAGAGAGTCAGAACGTTAGCCGGGTATTCTTTGAGGCCATCTCCCAAGTGACAGGCAGAGACTGTCCCTGGGTGAAGTTTTAACACACCTAGGTGTGCTCTTTTCAAGCACCCCTCTCACTGGACCAAGCTAGGCATGATGTTAATGTTAGGAATACATTCTTCACGAAACAGATAAGGTTCCTTTAAGTTTAAAAAGCATTCCAGAAGTTCCTTCAATGTGTGGGAGCGGCACTCCATGCTTAATTGGTGTCAGCTGGAGATGCAATTAAAAGGAGGAAGATGAGTTTGCAATTTGAGGCACGAGGAGAGCACACATACGCTGTTAGTACGCATGCTTACAGCTAGTTTGGATGTATGGTAAAGTGTGCTGCTGATACTATGAGTTTGCGATATCAGGACTGTTTATTACTAGACTGAAAGTACAGTTGTACCTCGGGTTAAGTACTTAATTTGTTCCGAAGGTCCGTTCTTAACCTGAAACTGTTCTTAACCTGAAGCACCTCTTTAGCTAATGGGGCCTCCTGCTGCTGCCGCGCCGCTGGAGCATGATTTCTGTTCTCATCCTGAAGCAAGGCTCTTAACCTGAGGTACTATTTCTGGGTTAGTGGAGTATGTAACCTGAAGCGTCTGTAACCTGAGGTGCCACTGTAATTCTTGACTGTGCATTTGAGTATGACTACAGTTTTTGTTGTCTGCCGCCAGGGAAACTCTGCTAGACCCTTTGGGAAGCTGTTCTGGTCAGTAACCTCTAATTGCACAAACCACAAATTGACTAGCACGAATGTCACACATACAAACCGCTTGGTGATTTTCTGACGACTTACAGCCTTTCCAGTTTGGGCAGGTCGCTAAACGTCTCTGGCTCCAAGGTTTCAAGGTTGTTAAAATGCAGGTAACTGGAATGAAGAAGAAAACAGAACATATGGAACAGATCATTAATTCCAAAAGTGCATGCGGGATCATCCTAGCCTGCCACAAGTAAAGCAGGGGTTGCGAGCCAGGATAGAACAGAGGAGCCCCAGATTCACTCAACACATTTGCTGCATTGCAATTCCATGCAATGCACCGAGTGCATTATGCCTGCATGCAACTGACTGTTTATGCACCCTGAAAAACTACAAAACCCATTATGCCATGCAACTGTGGATGAGGAATGCTTTCATGCAAACATCTGGGAAGCTGCGACTTAAATGAGCAACTAAGAATATATTATTATGAATTAAATTTATTGGTCGCTTTTTAAACAAAGTAACTCGAAGCGACTTAAAATATATAAGCAAATACATACAAAGCAACTGACATAAAAGGGAGGGCTACAAAGGAAAATATAAAAGACATTCTATTTTTAAAAAGGCAGGATTAAAACATGCCACTAACTCGATAATTAAGAGCCAAAGGCCTGGCAGAAAATGAATGTTTGTGGCCAGTGTGAAAAACAATGCAATGATGGTGTAAAAATAATTGTATAAATGACTTTCAGTGCTATGGGTAAATGGGTTCCTCTCTGGCGAAAGGGGACCAGGAATGCAAAATATTCCTGCATGATGATCCTGTAGCAGACCTGAACTCAAATGGACCACCAATCCATCTGGCTGCTCAATGCTTTATAAGACATTTTCGAATTTTGACGGAAAGGATGGGGAAAGGGCCATAACATTTGAACAACAACCTGTTTCAAAGGCTCAAAGCAGAGGGGCTCCTCGTTCCTTTGAACTGTTCTATCTATAATCGACAACTGCTGTGACACGTGTAGAGCCAGAAGCGTGACTCTCTAAAAAATGGTATATTTAGAAAGTTTTATGAAAACATAAAGAGCCACTCCTTGCGGCAAAGGCTGATTCCACAGACTCTTGAGATTATTCTCAAGAAAACTACAAGCGGCTCGTTGCGGGCGCAGAAGTGCTGGACCGTTCCTTCCTAATACATCATCTACAAAGCCGTTGATTATATTTGCTAGCGAGAGATTAGATCTTGGCCACAGTGCTGCACATGAGATCATTTGTGAAGGAGCACATACTTTCCTACATCTCCCCCACGACTCTTTATTTTGTCTATCTAGTGTGCCTTGCGAGACATTTCTGGTCAGGGACTACGTCATCTCAACAGGACTGGGTTGTTGTTTTTTTACAAAGCAAATATTTTTGGAGCTGTTGTGTCATCTCAGAGTTGTTGGGGTTTTTCTAACTCAAAGAATTATTATCCAAAGATCACCCCATCTGCCCCCAACCTGGTGCCCTCTAGATGTTTTGGACTACAAATCCCAGCAGCCCAGAGAGGATGGGGATTGTAGTCCCACCAGATGTGGAAGACACTAGGTTGGAGACAGCTAGGGCTCTGACTTCCTGAATACCAGTGAACTTCTCCCACATTGCAGGCAAAGGCATCTGTGCTTAAAATAAGTCAGAATGCCCAAGGCGAAGGATTCATCTCTCCACTGTGATGTGTGAGCTCAGCAAAGTGTCAGGGACTGGGGGTTGGATGCAGAGGAGAGGTGGGAGGCACAAGCCAGGGACCCCCCCCCCCAAGGGAACCCCCAGAGGAGGAAGGCTCAGAGCCAGGGGATTGGTGGTGGGGCATTGGGGAGAGGTCAGAGGGGAAAGATGGGTGGGAGGAGGTGATGGATCCCAAAGGGGCAACAGGGTTTTGTGAGCAGGAAGAGCCTGTGACAGGAAGCAGTGCAGACACAGAGGCTGAAGCAGAGGAAGGAGGTCAAGAGACTGCAGAAGAATCTAAGGCAGCCTTTCTCAACCTGTGGGTCCCCAGATGTTGTTGAACTACAACTCCCATCACCCCTAACTAGCAAGACCAGACCTCAGGGATGATGGGATTTGTAGTCCAACAACATCTGGGGACCCACAGGTTGAGAACCACTGATCTAAGGCATCTGCCTCTCCTGCTGCGACAAGCTCGCCTTAGTCCAGGGTGGAGCTTCATGATGCGTGTCCCAGGGGTGTGGTGCCCAGCAAGGGGGGACCCCCAGCCGCAATGGCACCCCACCAGGATCGTGGTGCCGGGGGCAGTACGCTCCCCCCGCCCCCTATTCCTCTGCCGGTGCCCTTCTCACTGGTCTCCAAGAATGCACAGAGTAATGAGAATAGCAGAGGTGTGCAGATGCAATTTGCTTGGGAAACATCTGGCAGAGGAGGAGCCTTAGAAAATGTGGAAGGCAAGGACCTTCAGACCTGGGATTTGCCCCTTAAGGGCAAGACCACTGAGCTGTATGTTTGTTACCTTGAATAAAGAGTGAACTTCACTGACAACGGAGATCTGCTTCTTTTATCGTTGACCTGTGTTTGGCTCCAACTCTGACACAAAACATGGCTGGCCGAGGAGACATGGGTAGGCAAACTAAGGACCAAGGGCCAGATCCGGCCCAACTGCTTTCTCAATCCGGCCCGTGGACGGTACAGGAATCAGCGTGTTTTTACATGAGTAGAATGGGTCCTTTTATTTAAACTGCATCTCTGGGTTATTTGTGGGGCCTGCCTGGTGTTTTTACATGAGTAGAATGTGTGTTTTTATTTAAAATGCATCTCTGGGTTATTTGTGGGGCAAAGGAATTTGTTCATTCCCCCCCCAAAAAAAATATAGTCCGGCCCCCCACAAGGTCTGAGGGACAGTGGACCAGCCCCCTGCTGAAAAGGTTTGCTGACCCCTGGTGTAAGAGAAACCTAAGAGGCTACCTTATACTATGTTTGGCCATTGGTGGTATGTCTAGCTCAGTGGTTTTCAACCAGTGTGCTGTGGCACCCTGGGGTACCTTGAATGATGGTCAGGGGTGTTGTGGGCAACACTGGCCTCTGTCCCTCTTTCCTTCCCTCCCTCTTCTGATGCCATCTTGCGTCTCTGTCTCCCAAAGGCTTGCACAGCTGTTTATTGCAGCAGCCCTGACTATAAGCTCCGCAGGCGAATGGTGCCTCTGGGGGGCATCTCTCTTGGGGGTGAGGGCAGCTCAGAGACTGGGGTGGCAGCAGCGGCTGCCTGGAAGACTCCCAAGGAAAGGGGGAAGGAGGTTGAGGGATCACTCCACAAGGGAGGGTGTTTGAACAAGGGTGAGGGGCTGCCAGCTCTGCAGGCAAGGGGGGACATAACTGGGCTCCTGAGCTCCACAGGGGAGCCGCGGAAAGAATGTAGTTGGTCAAGGGAGCCATGGACTCAAAAAGGTCGAAAACCTCTGGTCCAGCTCAATATTGACTGGCAGCAGTTCTCTTGGGCATCAAGTAGAGGCCTCTTTAGCTGAGATTCCTGCATTGCAGGGGGTTGGATAGATGACCCTTAGGGCCCCTTAAAGTAAAGGTAAAGGGACCCCTGACCATTAGGTCCAGTCATGGCTGACTCTGGGGTTGTTGCGGTGCTCATCTTGCTTTTTTGGCGGAGGGAGCCAGTGTACAGCTTCCAGGTCATGTGGCCAGCATGACTAAGCCGCTTCTGACGAACCAGAGCAGCGCACAGAAACGCCGTTTACCTTCCCACCAGAGCGGTACCTATCTATCTACTTGCACTTTGACGTGCTTTCGAACTGCTAGGTTGGCAGGAGCAGGGACCAAGCAACGGGAGCTCACCCCATCGCGGGGATTCGAACAGCCGATCTTCTGATCGGCAAGTCCTAGGCACTGTGGTTTAACCCACAGCGCCACCCGCGTCCCATAGGGTACCTTACAACTCTACAATTATATTATTCTAGATCTTCCCCAGAAGATCCTCACAGACAGGTGGCAGCTGGGTTGTCAACTGGCAGAATGTTATAACAAATGGTTCAGACCTCTATTGCAGTTGTGCTCTGAATGGCCATTTGCAAAGCAGAAATTAGCAAGCAATGCTTTTCGTGATAAGGAGATCATCTTTAAGAGTTGCCCAACCAGTGCTCTGCAGCAATCTGCTTCTGAAATCATCATCCTCAAGTTACGTGGATTAACATGAGTGACGGAAATCTCAACATCAAAGCTTAAAAAGCAGGAGATGTTTAAACGTAGCTCTATCACCACGATAACTAGAAACGTTTGCAAGCTGCCTTGAGTCGGCGCTGCCCAGAAAAGCAGCCTAGGAATACCAAGAGTAAATAAATAAAAACATATTACTTTTATTTCATTTTTCAATCAAAGCTCAGTTTCTCGGGACTCTAAGGAGCGCTTGCAGATGGCGTCTCAGGGGGCTGGCAGGAATCCAGAGGTGAAATTCCATCCCTCGTCTCCATGCAATTTCCAACACAAACCTCGGCCAACTTACAGCTGTTCCAGGGAAGAAAGGCCCTTGAATGCATGCTGCTGGATGCTCTGTATTTCATTCTTGTAAAGGTAGCTTGCAAAGAGAGGGAGAGCGGAAAAGGAGAATAAAATTACATTGGTTGAGAAAAGCTTTCTGGCTGGCTAACAGGAGGGCTGCATTGGATTCAACAGCCTAAAATCATATTATTACAATGCACTCTATGTGGGGTGGCCCTTGGAGACGACTCAAAAACTCCAGTTGGTCCAAAATGCAGCAGCCAGACTACTGGCTGGCATCCCATTGAGACCACACGTAACCCATGTTTTAAAACAGCTGCTCTGGTTGCCAGTTTGTTCCAGGGCCCAATTCAATCCGCTCACACCAGTGCTTAAAGCCCTAAATGACTCAGGTCCCAAATACCTGACAGACCCTATTGAGTCATGAGATCAACAGAGGATGCACTCTTGGTAGTCCCTCTGCCCTCAAAGGCTTGGGGCACTGTGTATCGGCGTTGCCTGGGAGAGGGCCTTTTCGGTGGTGGCCCCAAAATGTGAAAGCCCCTACCCACAGAGGTGCGTTTTGCACCATCATTATACAGCTTTTGGATAATTCCAGAGATGCACCTCTTTACCCTGGCTTTTGACACTTGGGGCGTATGTTTTGAGGACCTCCCTTATTTTTATGGTGGTAAGTTGTTTTGAATTGTTTTAAATGTCGTGTTTCAATGCTGCAACCCGCCCTGGGACTGTAGGGTGAATGGCAGGCAATAGGTAAATAAATAACAAAACAGAGGTAACTATCGGCTAGCCTGGATAGCTCAGTCGGTGAGAGTGTAGTGCTGACGATGCCAAGGTTGCAGGTTCGATCCCTGCATGGGTTAGCAGCATACAGTATCCCTGCATTGCAGGGGTTGGACTTAAATGACCTCCCCGTCATGGTTTAGGAGGCACTAGGCAGCCTTCCTCAGACCTGGTTCTCTCCAGATGTTTTGAACTTCAGTGGTGCTGGCTCTACAAAGACCTGAGGGACGAGATCAGCACCAAACTCGTACTAACCATTCCAGGGCGCTCAACCACTGCCACAATATTCTTTCTTCTCTCAGATCAAAATGAGCAGATAACAGCTCATAGGTTCATAGCAGGGGATATCAGAATAAGGCCCACTAACTGACTGCTGCTTCAGGACTTTAAATTGTGCTTTTATATCAAATTTCCTTTTCTGTGTATACTGTAATACTTTACTGTTGCTATGGCCATTGGCTAATGCGAATAAAGTTTTATCTCTCTCTCTCAGTGGTGCTGGCTTGGGGCTCAAGGCAGCAGTAAGGTAAAGGTAAAGGTAAAGGGACCCCTGACCATTAGGTCCAGTCGTGGCCGACTCTGGGGTTGCGGCGCTCATCTTGATTTATTGGCCGAAGTAGCTGGTGTACAGCTTCCGGGTCATGTGGCCAGCATGACTAAGCCACTTCTGGCGAACTAGAGCAGCGCACGGAAACGCCGTTTACCTTCCCACCGGAGTGGTACCTATTTATCTACTTGCACTTCGACATGCTTTCAAACTGCTAGGTGGGCAGGAGCAGGGACCGAGCAACGGGAGCTCACCCCGTTGCGGGGATTCGAACTGCCAACCTTCTGATCGGCAAGTCCTAGGCTCTGTGGTTTAACCCACAGCGCCACCCACGTCCCTTCAAGGCAGCAGTAGTCCACAACAATCTGGCGGGCGTCAGATGGGCGAAGGTGGCACTAGAATGCCCAGAACTTTGCGGGCCATGTTTGCAGCGCTTGGCGACAATAAACTCCCCACCACCACCCGTCACAAGTGAATATTTGCTGGAAGAGGAAGATGAGCAAAAGGCCAGCTGCCGTTGCAATTTCCCATCATGCCCCGCTGTGCCGTGATGTCACTCCAGGGTGCAATTGCAATGAAGACCACCTGGTGCTCATTTAACGAAGGAGCCCTGGAGGAGGAGAGGCCCAGGGCAATGGTGCCAAAAGCGCTGGGCAGGAGCCCTTGGCAGCTGAATGAGGATGTCTGCTGCTGACGCCAGTCCTGCTGAGAAGGGGAGTGGAGGTTATGTGCATAGCTAATCCTTTTCCTGCCCGAGATTTTTCAAAAAATAAAAATCAGACACACTTCAAGCTGCTTTTCTGTCCCCTCAAGGGGAAAAAGAGATGGGTATGAAGTTTGGCAAAGCAAATGCAAAAACACAGGGCAGGCAGTGGATGATCCAAACCTCTTTTCTGGCTTAGCAACATGAAAAAGCCAGTTTATCTACCGTAATCGTGTTCTGCTGATCAATGACTTAATGAATTGAATAATTAAATTTATATCCATGCTTTCCTCCCAAGGGAGCCCAGAGCAGAGAAACGTTGTACAACAATACAGGTCAAAATAACATAAAAACATGACTAAATCATTTAAAAGTAATTTAAAGTATCTTGAAATGTGTAAAACATAAAAACCACCCAAAAAATCTAATAACGGGTAAAATGGTTGCATACCCTCACAGCTAATAATTGTGTGGTTGCCAGAAGCAGGAATCTTCAGCCATCAAATGCCTGGGTGAACAGGAATGTTTACAAGCTCCTTCTGAAAGCTAATAAGGAGGGAGGGCATTCCACAAACCGGGAGCCACCACCAAGAAGGCCCTGTCTAATGGTATATGAATAATTAAGGAAAAAAAATATGCAGCTGCAATTTATTTTCCTGCTCAGTATTTACTATGCACATGTGTGTAGCAGGACGTAGATACAATAAAGCAACTGTTATCTGACAAGTCTTAGGAGTGTTTCACTTTCCTGCTACTAATGTTTAGAGGCTGTTGTCACACTGGGCCTCCTTACAGACACTTACAGGTATTTCAAGCTGTCAAGTCCTTCGAAGGATCTTCGTGCAATTTGCTTTATCAGGTTGTTGTTCAAAAGCCTGTGAGAAAATAAGGGAAAGGAAGGCACACATTAATGGATTACTTTGAAGGCGGCAGGCTGCGGTCTCCGTATTACGACTGCAGACACTCCAAGAGTCCCTGTTCTCCAGGGACGTCCCTGCTTTAGAGAAGCCATCCGGGTTTTCTGATTTGATCCCAGAATGTCCCACATTTCCTAAGGATGCCCCTATTTTCACTGAATAAATGTTGGAGGGTATGGAGATATATCCTAGGGTTGCCATACTTCAAAAAGTAAAAACCAGCACACCCTAGGCTTGCACCCTAGGGTGTAAAAATGGTGTCAGGGGGCAATTTTTCCTTTAAAAAAACTCAACAATTTTGGTGGGTTTCTACAAAAATGCCAAAATTTTTGACTTGCCTAAGATTCAGGACAATTCGGCCCGGACGTCAATTCTGCCTTTGAAATCCTGATAACGTCTGGGAAAATCCAGACATATGGCAGCCCTAAGTTATCCGACTCCTGAGTCATCTGAAGGGAATCCTGTACAGGGTAGGGTTTTTTAAAAAATGTTTAATGTTTTATGTTTTTTCATATATGTTGGAAGCTGCCCAGAGTGGCTGGGGCAACCCATTAAGATGTGTGGGATATGAAAAGCAAAGTTATCATTATGGAATGGGACGTCCTTATTTTCATTGGAGAAATGTTGGAGGGTATGAGATTGGTGAGGCCATGAGAGAGGGCCTTCTCAGAGGCTGCTCCAAGACTCCACAAGAGGACAGCCCAGCTCCTTCTCTGTTTTCCTTTTGCTAGGAGACAAACATTTTTTTTTATCTTGACTGGCCTTTGGCCAACAGCTGGCTGTTGTGACAGCGTCTTCTTAGGCTGGGTCTTGGGCTTTTGTGTGTGTGTGCTTTTAAGTGTTCTCACCAAGGTTTTCAATACAGTTTCTTATTTAATTGTTTTCTAATATTTAAGCTCATTGTGTGTTTTTGTTTGAGGCTGAATCCTGACAAGACAGAAGTACTGTTCCTGGGAGACAAGGAGCGGGCTGGTGTGGAGGACTCCCTGGTGCTGAATGGGGTAACTGTGCCCCTGAAGGACCAGGTGCGCAGCCTGGGAGTCATTTTGGACTCACAGCTGTCCATGGAGGTGCAGGTTAATTCTGTGTCCAGGGCGGCTGTTTATCAGCTCCATCTGGTACGCAGGCTGAGACCCTCCCTGCCCACGGACTGTCTCGCCAGAGTGGTGCATGCTCTGGTTATCTTGGACTATTGCAATGCACTCTACATGGGGCTACCTTTGAAGCTGACCCGGAAACTACAACTAATCCAGAATGCAGCAGCTATACTGGTGACTGGGGGCGGCCACCGAGACCACATAACACCGGTCTTGAAAGACCTACATTGGCTCCCAGTACATTTCCGAGCACAATTCACAGAGTTGGTGTTGACCTTTAAAGCCCTAAACGGCCTCAAAGGCCCAGTATACCTGAAGGAGCGTCTCCACCCCCATCGTTCTGCCCAGACACTGAGGTCCAGTGTCGAGGGCCTTCTGGCAGTTCCCTCACTGCGAGAAGCAAAGCTACAAGGAACCAGGCAGAGGGCCTTCTCAGTAGTGGCACCTACCCTGTGGAATGCCCTCCCATCAGATGTCAAAGAGATTAACAACTACCTTACATTTAGAAAACATCTGAAGGCAGCCCTGTTCAGGGAAGTTTTTAATGTGTGACATTTTGATGTATTTTTAATCTTTGTTGGAAGCCACCCAGAGTGACTGGGGAAACCCAGCCAGATGGGTGGGGTACAAATATATTATTATTATTATTATTATTATTATTATTATTATTATTATTATTATTTGTTTGCACCTGGCTTAATTTATCCTGCGAGCCACCTCAGGTCCTGCGCTGGGAGGAAGGCAGGATACAAATGACATTAAAGAAATAAAGGATAAATTTGGATTGGACTTAAACTCCCACCGCCAGAGCAGCATGACCCTGTTCTTGATCAGGGCGCTATGTACTGCATTTTTGCAAAAGATCCACTGAAGAATGGCTGGACCAGGCCAAATCCTGCCACCTCATGTAGCCAGGCCCTTAAATTAATGTGTTTGTTTTGTATCCTGCCAAAGAGGGGGGCAGAATTCTCCTGTGGTGCCATTTGGAATTTGTCTGCCTCTCTAACTGGGTCAGAGCTGGAAGACCAGCAAGCTCCATGGCCCAAAGGAAGGCAAATTGAGCTCTGCAGGCAAGGTCAGGAGGACGGATATAATAGGATCCTGTCCACGGTCTGGACTCTTGTTTACCTTTCAGCACTGTTTTCGCCATCGTTGTCATAACATTCCTTTCCGGCCCCGAAGCACATGAGAAAACCCTTGCGGTTGTGGATTCCAAGCTAATCTTTTTGGCACTGCACTTCTCTCTTTGGCAAACGAAAAGTCTGCTGTGGAACAGGAAGGTTCTGTACCATTCCAGAGGAGACCTCTGCTGTGGCTCACCTAGGCTGGTTCTTCACTCTCCCATCATCATCATCATCATCATCTACTGGGTTGTCCCAGCCACTCTGGGTGGCTTCCAACACATATAAAAACACAACAGAACATCAAACATTAAAAACTTCCTAATACAGGGCTGTCTTCAGATGTCTTCCAAAAGCCAGATAGTTGTTTATTTCCTTGACATCTGGTGGGAGGGCGTTCCACAGGGCAGGCACCACCACCGAGAAGGCCCTCTGCCTGGTTCCCTGTAACTTGGCTTCTCGCAGTGAGGGAACTGCCAGAAGGCCCTCGGCGCTGGATCTCAGTGTCCGGGCTGAACAATGGGGGTGGAGACGCTCCTTCAGCTATACATGACTGAGGCCGTTTAGGGCTTTGAAGGTCAACACCAACTCTGTGAATTGTGCTTGGAAACGTACTGGGAGCCAATGTAGGTCTTTCAGGACTGGTGTTACAGTATATGTTCTCGGTGGCCACTCCCAGTCACCAGTCTAGCTGCCGTATTCTGGATTAGTTGTTGAAATATACTCGGAGTCGAGAGTGGATTTCATGCTCTTTATTCAGCTCATAGTGGTGAGGAGGAATGGAAGTTCCCCCAGAATGTCTGCTTTATATACATTATTTACACAATGGGCCCCACGTGATTGGCTAATTCTGGGATTCTCCTGTAGGCCAATCAGGTTGTGGATTCACTTCCACCTGGAGCTGGATTGGGTGGCTCCTGTGGACCAATCAGACTGCTGCACTTTGGATCCTATTCAACTGAGTACATAACAGTTGTAGTTTCCGGGTCACCTTCAAAGGTAGCCCCACGTAGAGCTCGTTGCAGTAATCCAAGCGGGAGATAACCAGAGCATGCACCACTCTGGCGAGATAGGGCAAACCTTAATCAGAGTTCAGCATGTTGGTTCTATGGGGCTGGATATATCCCACACAAGCAGCTTCCTGTGGGAACTGCAGCCTGAATTAAGTTCATTCCTGTCCCACTGACTCACAGTAAAACTCAAAGGGGGAGGAATCTGACCGACTGCCCTGATGCCTTACTATCATCATCTCCACCATCGTGTGGCGTTCCAGTTCTTCGCTTGGAGTAGAGGCATCATCCCTGGGTTGCCATGGCAACTGCAAACAAAGCAGGCCGGTTAAGCCAAACGGGACCAGCCAGTATTTTAGATTATATGCAATTAGGCTGTGGCAAGAAACAATTAGCCATCTGTTCCCACAGGGAGGATTTAATATCCGGGGGAAATTGCTCTCCTCTACTAACGTCCCTCAGCATTTGTGTTGTGGCACTGGGCAAGAGAAGAGGGTGATAACATTCTTGGCTCTCCGCTACGAGTCTTCTTGGCCAGAGATCCCTTGATCCAATCCTTTTTTAAAAAAAAATTACCCAGACTTTTAAATCATCCTCACCCAGTTCGAAACAGATCATTGGCAGCTGACTGGTTTTTTTGTTTTGTTTTTAAGGAAAGGGGTTTTAACAGTGCTGTGTTGTTTTCATCATCTGTATTTTGTTTTTTTTTAATATTGTTTTAATTTTATTATAGATTGTTGTTTTTTAAGGACCTTTTATAATTTTTTTTTAGCTTTTTTGTATTTTATCTGCGTCGTTTTAATTTGTGCAAGTCTGGAGTGGAATCTGGACACATTAAAAAAACATACTGTGAAAATGCTTTTTTAAAGAAGCATTTTGAAAAATATATTGAATTTGCCATAAGCTCACCATCACCATCTAGTGTCACATTTATATAATGCACTTAAAACATATTTGCAGCTGTTTAGTTGAGTTGCCAAATCTGGGTAAAATGTGGGGTAAGAATGATGATGATGATGATGATGATGATGATGATGATGATGATGATGATGATAAATGCCCCCTAGCCTGGTGGGGCTTTACATCTTCCATCCATGAAGCAAGATTTACCAACTATCAAAGAATGGCAGATGAAGATGATGGACTATATGGAACTTGCAGAACTGACCGGGAGACTCTGAGACCAGAGAGAAGAGACGGTGGAAGAAGACTGGAAGTAGTTTAAGGAATATTTTGGGGAAAAAATGTTAATATTTAAATCTTAGAATAGCTTTGGAAGTGGATATAGGCTGTAGGGTTAGAAGTAGAAGATAGTGTATTTTAAAATAGTATTATTTGTAAGTGATAAAATGTGAAGTTATTTTAAGTGTGATTAGAAAAAAAGATGGTTAGAAATTATGATATATGTAAACTGCTAAAGATGAAGTAAAATGAAAATCAGACAGGGGGGACTTGGGGAAGCCCACTTAACAATGTTTAGAAAAAATAAGGATATGACAAGAATTTGTTTGTATTGTTTGTTTTTCTGTTTGTGTTCTTTATTTGTGTTATAAAATGATTTTTTTTTTTGAAAAATAAAAACATCTTCCATCCGCTGGGATGGAAGGCAGAGAGGCAGGCAGGGGTTGGGGTCCCTTCCAACTCTAAGATTCTATTATTCTAACCAGATCAAATCAGGCCTTGTGCTGTCACACAACGGCAGCAGACCTGACACAAAATCCAGTGGATCCCTGCCTACTCTCTTGCAAAGCCCTATTGTTTTTAGTACTGTGTAGAATCAATTTTCCTTTTGCGTTACCGACATTCAGATTATTTCCTATTGTTCCTAATACATTTTTTTATTAAAAATGTTATATTTATTGTTGTTCGTTTGATAGGCTGTGAACCACTATGGGCAGAATTCTGTGGAGAACTGACATACAAATTAAATGGATTGTGACGACGAACCCTCTAACCACTGCGGCACCTAACCACTCTTCAATTTATTTTATTTTATTTAAAGGAATTTATGAATTGCTTACTACAGTATTTCAAAAACCTCTAAGAGGTGTACAGTCCAAAAAGCAAGTGATATATCATGAACGCAAAAGCATAACCAAAAATCAATGAAAGAGCAATATAGAAGTGAGAAATTGCAAGCATGCAAAACAAATAACTCCACGACTTTTAGAAGGCAGCCCTTTATAGGGAAGTTGTTTGATGGTCAACGTTTTATTACGTTTTTATATATGTTGAAAGCCGCCCAAAGTGGCTGGGGCAACCCAGTTAGATAGGCGGGGTGCAAATCATAAAATTACTATTATTGTTACTAACACGTTCCAAGATAGCACTTGAAACTACATGTTTTTCCACTGAAATAATCAACCCTTTCTAAAAAAAGGTGCTGTTTAAAGGATCAGGGTATTTAATTGACTACAGCAGGCACATCCAACTGCCAAGAGACTGCGATCTATTCCCACTATAAATAAGCTGGCAGTATACCCATTGGATAAGGGACATGGGTGGCGCTGTGGGTTAAAACACAGAGCCTAGGACTTGCCGATCAGAAGTTCGGCGGTTCGAATCCCCGCGACGGGGTGAGCTCCCGTTGCTCGGTCCCTGTTCCTGCCCACCTAGCAGTTCGAAAGCACGTCAAAGTGCAAGTAGATAAATAGGTACCACTCAGGCGGGAAGGTAAACGGCGTTTCTGTGCATTGCTCTGGTTCGCCAGAAGCGGCTTAGTCATGCTGGCCACATGACCAGCTGTACACTGTACACTGGCTCCCTTGGCCAATAAAGCGAGATGAACACCACAACCCCAGAGTAATCCACAACTGGACCTAATGGTCAGGGGTCCCTTTACCTTTTTAGACCCATTGGATATACCAAAGCTGTTGACCTTTGTTTGTGGTGGAAGAGCCACAATTCTTGAGCTTTTTTGGGGAGGGATCGATCAGGATCCTGCAATCACAATGATCGACCACAGGCACCCCACGATCGACTGGTAGATCACGATCAACCAGTTGGACATGCCTGGACTACAGTTTGCACCCCTCCTAGCAATTCAACTACTATTGCTCAACCTCAAAAGGAGAATAATAATAATAATTTATTATTTATACCTTGCCCATCTGGCTGAGTTTCCCCAGCCACTCTGGGCGGCTCCCAATCAATGTTAAAAACAGTACAGGTGACTGTGTCTCCCTTGAGAGAGCTGCTGCTGAAAGGGAGCTAAGGGATGATGATGATGATGATGATGATGATGATGATGATAATAATAATAATAATAATAATAATAATAATAATAATAATAATAATAATTTATTTATACCCCGCCCATCTGGCTGAGTTCCCCAGCCACTCTGGATGGCTCCCAATCAAGTGTTAAAAACAATACAGCATTAAATATTAAAAACTTCCCTAAACAGGGCTACCTTCAGATGTCTTTTAAAAATAAGATTTGCTTATTTCCTTGACATCTGATAGGAGGGTGTTCCACAGGGCAGGCACCACTACCGAGAAGGCCCTCTGTTTGGTTCCCTGTAACTTCACTTCTCGCAATGAGGGAACCGCCAGAAGGCCCTTGGCGCTGGACCTCAGTGTCCGGGCTGAACGATGGGGGTGGAGATGCTCCTTCAGGTATACTGGACTGAGGCTGTTTAGGGTTTTAAAGGTCAGCACCAACACTTTGAATTGTGCTTAGAAACGTACTGCGAGCCAATGTAGGTCTTTCAATGTAGGTGTTATGTGGTCTCGGCGGCCGCTCCCAGTCACCAGTCTAGCTGCCGCATTCTGGATTAATTGCAGTTTCCGGGTCGCCTTCAAAGGTAGCCCCACATAGAGTGCATTGCAGTAGTCCAAGTGGGAGATAACCAGAGCATGCAGCACTCTGGCGAGACAGTCCACAGCTGTGAGTCCAAAATGACCCCCAGGCTGCACACCTGGTCCTTCAGGGGCACAGTTATGCCATTCAGGACCAGGGAGTCCCCCACACCCGCCCGCCCCCTGTTCCCCCCAAAACAGTACTTCTGTCTCGTCAGGATTCAGCCTCAATCTGTTATCCACTATCCATCCTCCAACTGCCTCCAGGCACTCACACAGGATTGTGTTTTTAAATCGTCACCCCCTCCAAACTTTCTTGCATTCTGCAGTGAGGACCATCGGCCCAAAGCAGCCTGCTTGGAGCACCACTGCCAGAAACTGCAGCCACCCAGTAAGAACATCTGGGTTGGGGCATTTCGACTGGAGCCAGAAAAAGTGCCGGGGTGATTGCCAAAGGATCGGTGCCAAAGGGCGATGGCCCTTTGGGGTGGTCCTTTGGGAAGAGACCAGGGACTGAGCCAGCGAGCAGAAGCGTGGTTGTAGCTGGAGGGTTCTGCTGCGACAGACCCATATGTAGGATTGTAGCAAGTGCTAATTCATTCCCCGCCTCCTAATTGAACGCAGCATGGAAGTCGCTCGAAGCAAACTCATCCGCTTGCAGATGTGCTGTTATCCTGAAAGGACCTCGGCTCGCCAAGAGTGCTCCGAGGATCCAGCGATTTCTGGAGCCAAGCACCTCAGCTGTTTAAAATCTGAGATCCGACACAAACTCGAACCTGTCCAAAAACAACCGAGCAGGTGATACTGCTTACGGAGGCCAGAGCCAAAAATAAAGTTGGCTTGAAAGCCGCCCAGCATACCATTTCTGAACTTCGCCTCTGTATGCGCGAGCCAGCGGGGTTATTTCTGTCAGATTTGGATCGGACAGCCCACAGAGCAAGAGCTAAGCTGCGCCTCTGGGTTTTGGATTCCCATTTTAGGTACAAGAAGATTGAGCACTTACAGGGTGTTGAGGTTCTTCAGATTCCTGAAGGCTCCAGGCTGGATGGCTTTGATGCGGTTGAAGCGCAAATCCCTGGAAAGCAAAGGAGAATCTCTCAATCCATCAGTCACATGTGGACTCTAAGAGTGCAGGAGGTGGCGGACATCAGATCATTTCTCATTTCTCATAGAATCATAGAGTTGGAAGAGACCACAAGGGCCATCGAGTCCAACCCCCCGCCAAGCAGGAAACACCATCAGAGCACTCCCGACAGATCCACACGTGAAATCCAAATGCACCTCCAAAATACACTCTGCAGAAAGCCTGGTACAGGTGTCCACACACCCCTTACGTGCGACCTACTTGTGCACGGCACTGGGAAATAAATAATTCAATCCAAAGCTGGAAATCCAAAACTGGAGAGTCCTTGTGGCTCGTGAGGAGACCCTCCCTGCAACCCAAAGAGGATGTCAGTGAGGGCAGACGAAGCTCCGAAAAGACTGGAGGCCCAGCGGGGCTTTGTTTAGGCCATGGGTAGGCAAACTAAGGCCTGGGGGCTGGATCTGGCCCAATTGCCTTCTAAATCCGGCCCTCAGACAGTCTGGGAATCAGTGTGTTTTTACATGAGCAGAATGTGTGCTTTTATTTAAAATGCATCTCTGGGTTATTTGTGAGGCATAGGAATTCTTTCATCCCCCCCCCAAAAAAATATAGTCCGGCTCCCCACAAGGTCTGAGGGACAGTGGGCCGGCCCCCTGCTGAAAAAGTTTGCTGACGCCTAATTTAGGCTGCTCAGCCTCCCCGCTTAACAGCTGGCACAGGAGGTAGCGCAGAAGCAGCAGCCACTTCCCCTTAGGTCCTCCAGCCTCCTGAAAAAGCTTCAGATCAAGCTGTGGATATTTTTGGATACAATATTTTTGCTACAGATTGAAGAGTGGGTGCCAGAGAGGGCGTTTAAAGGGTGTTTAGCGGGTGCTCCCCATTTTACGCGATTTCACTTATGCAGAAGCAAAGTCAAACAGAGCCAGGTATTCTCTTGCGCTGAGCTTCCCCTAAAACAGGCATGGCCAAACTTGGCCCTCCAGCTGTTTGGGGACTACAACTCCCCTCATCCCTAGCTAGCAGGACCAGTGGCCAGGGATGATGGGAATTGTAGTCCCAAAACTGCTGGAGGGCAAAGTTTGGCCACCACTGCCCTAGAAGCTTATTCACACCTTATTCTTGGTGTTGTATGGCCTTCTGCTGAGAAAGGCGACAGGGCCCTGGCTTGCACCAGCTCTAGCCACTCTAGAATCATAGAATCCTAGAGCTGGAAGGGAGCCAAGGGTCATCTAGTCCAACCCCCTGCAATACAGGAATCTCAGCTAAAGCATCCATGACAGGTGGCCATCCACCCTCTGCTTAAAAACCTCCAAGGTAGAAAAGTCCATAGCCTCCCGAGGGAGTCTATTCCACTTTAGAACAGCTCTTACTGTCAGAATGGGACGCGTGTGGCGCTGTGGGTTAAACCACAGAGCCTAGGACTTGCCGATCAGAAGGTCGGTGGTTCGAATCCCCACGACGGGGTGAGCTCCCGTTGCTCGGTCCCTGCTCCTGCCAACCTAGCAGTTCAAAAGCATGTCAAAGTGCAAGTAGACAAATAGGTACCGCTCCGGCAGGAAGGTAAACGGCATTTCCGTGCTCTGCTCTGGTTCGCCAGAAGCGGCTTAGTCATGCTGGCCACATAACCCAGAAGCTGTACACTGGCTCCCTCAGCCAAGAAAGCGAGACCCCAGAGTCGGTCACGACTGGATCTAATGGTCAGGGGTCCCTTTACCTTTATCGTCAGAAAGGTTTTTCCAAACGTTTAGTCGGAATCTCCTTTCTTGTAACTTGAGGCCCTTGGTCGAGTCCTACCCTCCAGAGCAGGGGAAAACAAGCTTGTTCCCTCTTCCATGTGACAGCCCTTAAGTGGCGATGCTCTACTGCCCTGCACAGCCCATGGGAGCAGGGATGGTGAACCTGTGACCATTACCATTGACTACTGGCCATGCTTTTTGGGCAGCTGATGTCAATTGGAGTCCAAAACATCTGGAGGTCTCCAGGCTGCAGCAGAGCAGTGTGTGTGTGTGTGTAGGCCTCCTTTCCTGAACTTTTTGACAAAATGTGTAGGGTTTTTCAGTGACACTGAAAGCTAAAAATGCACAACAGTTGCTGAGCAGCGTGATAATGCCCTTTCGCAAGTGATGGTTAAACCACATCGAATCACAGAATTATATTCATGCAGGAATCTAGAGAATCGACCTTTGATTTCAGCCCCGAAGTCTCCAAAGGTCTAATTTCCAGATTATCAAGGTATAACGTCTACAGTGGAGGTGAAGCAAACCTCTTCTCCAAACCATTTCCCTGGTTTTTCATACGTCCTCCGGGTTTCTCATACTGCAGTGATCAATGCTAATTGATTTATTGCTAATCACCGATCTGGATCTTATTGCTATATCGCTAGGTATTGCTGCTGCTTTATTGTTCTGCAAACCACCCTGGTAGTTCATTGAAAAGAAAGGCAGTTGCAGAAATGATTTTAATAAAATATAAATATGATGGAAGAGCTGACGCCGTGCTGTTTTTACCATAATTAACTGTATGCTTTTAATAGATGGGAGAGATTTAATTCTGTCAATGTTTTTTAATGGTTGTTTTCCCCCCTCCTCTGTTCTTATTTTTATCTGTAACCCGCCTTGAATCCCTGTCAGGGAAAAAGGAGGGGTATAAATTTATTTTTTTATTTATTTCCCCTGACAGGGACTCAAGGTAATAGTAAAAATAATTGGAGGCAGGGAAAGGGAGGATTTATAGAGAAACGTAAAAGAGTGAGAAGCCTGGGTTGTTGCATTCAATTGTTCAACATGGTGAGGACAATCTGGCTAACCGGATTCAAAAATACACACTCACACCCTGCTCACCCACAAAAACAAATTCTCACTACAGCCACACCCAGCCTCTCTTACAACCAAGGAAATGCAAGTATTCACTTTCCTAATTGTTTCAATTCATAAACCAATAAATTATATATTGACCACTAGGAACGAAACATATGTTGCAGATATTTTCCCACATTTATTATGCTATTTTTGTGCTATACAAATGACATGGGGAAACTTATTTGTATAACATTATTCTTGTTTATGAAACCCAGTTAAAACAAACATGGTGATGACACTCTGCACATGGTCAAATGCACTGCTCACATGGTGGCTGAGAAACCCAAACCACGATTGCTTGCATTATGGGACAGCAGGAAACATGGATAGAAAAAGGTGCAAGAAAACGCATACCAAAGAAATGAAAATATCGACACATTCCATTCTTGGAAGCGTTAGAATGGTGTACCGAAAACCGTGCTACTAAAATGCAAAAAGTTATAAGCATATTTTCTTTCTTTTGACACATAAAGGCAGCCCTGCCGAAGCAAGGCCTCAAAAAATTAGTTGAAAACTCATAAATGTTCCTCCCCACGGAAATCTTTAGTAAAAGGCGAAAGATTTATACGATCTGAGGTGAAACCAGAGTATGCTCTTCGCTAGCCGACGAGCCCCACCACTGCGCGGGCGCCTGCCACTGAGATCACGGTGATCCAATATTTTCTCTTTTCCCCGCCCCGAAAAACACTTTTTATAGGTGAAAAAGGGAAAAATAAAGATGGCTCCAATGTTTCTCCTGCGGTAGTAGAAGCCGTTCGCGTTAACGGCGAAAACCACGGAGGGAAAACCGGCTCCCTTGCGCGCAATGCATCATGGTTCCAACGAATGCTAATGAGGGCTTCCCGGCTCTCGGCCCCGCCCGCGCAAAGCTGGTATTGAGCAACCATAGAGATAAGAAAGTATAGATACACGCACATAAACTTACACATAGGGAAATGCTGATTCTTCGCTTGACAGCGGCTTGTTAAATGTGCGTGGCCAGGATTTTAGGGGAGGCTGGCCTTTGTTAAGGGGGGGGGCAGGACCTCAGCTATGTATTTTTATTTATTTTTATTGATTGGGGGGGGGCAGTGGACCTGTTGTACTCCCTAGGACAGTGGTGGCCAAACCTGGCCCTCCAGCTGTTTTAGGACTACAACTCCCATCATCCCTAGCTAACAGGACCAGTGATCAGGGATGATGGGAATTGTAGTCCCAAAACAGCTGGAGGGCCAAGTTTGGCCACCACTGCCCTAGGGGCAATTTCCCCATGCTAGTACCTTCCAGATATTCTGTACTATCAACTCCCACCGCTCAACTTTCCTGGAAAGGGGCAGGAGAAAGTGGAAGAAAGTATACAGTCCTTAGGTCACAGCTCCTGCCCTGATTTGCAAAGAACTCATATATATCTTTAACAGTCACTACCCACAAAGACGCGGGTGGTGCTGTGGGTTAAACCACAGAGCCTAGGACTTGCCGATCAGAAGGTCAGCAGTTCAAATCCCCACAACGGGGTGAGCTCCCATTGCTCGGTCCCTGCTCCTGCCAACCTAGCAGTTCGAAAGCATGAAGTGCAAGTAGATAAATAGGTACCACTCCAGCAGGAAGGTAAACGGCATTTCCGTGTGCTGCTCTGGTTCGCCAGAAGCGGCTTAGTCATGCTGGCTACATGACCCGGAAGCTGTACGCCGGCTCCCTCGGCCAGTAGAGCGAGATGAGCGCTGCAACCCCAGAGTCATCCGCGACTGGACCTAACGGTCAGGGGTCCCTTTACCTTTACCCACAAAGAATCCTGTGAACTGTAGTTTGTTAAGGATGCTGGGAATTGTAGCTACCGGTATATCTGTTATGTATTGAAGTTCTCACCCTGGCCACCAGGATTATCATGTATATAGTTTTCACTCAGGTCCACATCAGTTACTTTAGGCAGGAAACCCTGGGTTGTTGTTGCTACAATGTTGACGGCTGGCTGCCTATAAAAGCAGGCCGGCTGAGCTGTTTGCTGTTCAGTTCTGTTCCAGCTTACAAATAAAGAGCTGCTTTGGAGAAATCGCTGCGTCGTCTGCTATGTCTACCCACTATTTAACAATATCATTGTTTAATATTGTTGGCACCCGTCTACCTCGAGAGACAATGGAATAGTGCACCATGGGAGGTGGGCAAAGTCAAAACATTGGAGGGTTACAGCACCCTTTAACAAACAACAGTTCCCAGCATTCTTTAGGGGAAGCCGTACCTGTTTAAAGTGGTATACAAGAGCACTTTAAACTTATTGTTGGGGCTGGGATGTGACGTTAGGCATCACAGCAAAAGTCCTGGATATCTGGAATTGACCCCTCTCTGCTCTGTGTTCAGGTTGCAGTATCTCCGCTCCCTTCCAGGCGACAGATTTATTGAGCCTTCACTCTGCCTTGTTGGCACAAAGTTTGCCGGGATGCTAGGCAACACCGGTTTTTCCAGTGTGCGTTTCCCCTGTCGCTTTTCGTTCTGCCAAAAGTCTGAGTGCACTTTGCAGATCGTTGCTCTTTCCAGGTGGGACCCAAATCAAAGTTGACCTGGTGTTCCGATGCACCTAAAACCTGCCTTTTTTGTAGTAGGAAACTGAAGGGGGACATGCACCACAATGTGCGGGATAACGAAGGCAGCCAGTGTGGTGTAGTGGTTAGAGTGTGTTAACGGAGAAATCTGAGGGCTCCCTTGGATAAAAAACAAGGACACCAGCCAGGAATACCAGAGCAAAACAGCAGCCAGTAGGCTTGGTCTTTATTGAAGACTGTCGTGACAGGACTCCCACCTGCCACCAGGTGGAACAAGATGGAAGCCCTGAACAAAAGGAGACCCCAACTTTTATTAGCTACTAATCCCCATGTTACACCCCTAGAACTACATCACAACTACATCATGACTACATCATTGACACATCACAAAAAGGAGGGGTTGAGGGAGGAGTCGTGGTGGTAACCTGAGTGTCTTCTCACCTGGCCGATTCCACCTTTCCCCCTCCCCATGAGTACTTTCCAGAGGACAAAGGGGAGTTTGCAGTTTCCTGTCCCCAGAGGGAAGAGCTGATCACTGCCCTTTGTTCCAATCCGTTCTGAATCCACTCGCATATGCAGGTTCTTTGTGAGTGTGATGGTCTCCTGTCTAGGACCATCAAGGTTGGCATGCCAACTGGGTAGGGCTCCTGCGGACGTGTTAGTACACTCAAGGGATTATGGCTGCCCTGTATCAAACCTTCCCCCTTTGATAGTCCTTCCTTCATAGAGCAAAATAAAAGTGGAACGGTACAGATCCGATGTACGGGTGATTTTCTATGAATTTATAACAGAAGCATCGCGTATGTTTTGTGTGTGTGTGTGTGTGTGTGTGTGTGTGCCAAGTTTGTACAAACTGAATGATGGGGGGTGGGTGGGTTCCTGCAACAAGTGTCAGACCTTGGAGATTGGGGTTCGAATCCCCATTCAGCCATCAAGCCCACTGGGTGGCCACGGGCCACTTACTCACTCTCAACCTAACCCACCTCACAGGGTTGTTGTTGTGAGGATAATATGGAGAGGAAGAGAAGCACCGTATTTTTCGCTCTATAGGACGCACCATTTCCCCTCCAAAAATGAAGGGGAAACGTGTGTGCATCCTATAGAGCGAAAAATACGGTATATATGCTACCTTGAGTTCCTGGGATGAAAGGGGAATATAAATGTAATGAAAATAAAAATAAGAACAAAAACAAAAATGAATAAACATCTTTTTTCCCATGCACATTGTCTAACCTCCCTGCAATCAAATCAGAATTTATATGCCCACTGAATACTTGTGTTTGCCTCCTGGCAAAAAATTGTGCAAAACGGGCCATGCTCAATTAACAGGTAGTCTGGAAATAACTTGAGTGGTGTGTTTTTGGAAGCAGGCTTGTTTTTTGCAAGAGTACCAAATCCTCTTTAATCGCACAAGCTTAATTCACCGGTATGCGAGTGAATCCCACCTGCGAATCAGCAACAGTCTGGAATTAGTTTTACTGCAGTCATTGCAACCCTGAACCTCTTGGAGACTGGCGCGGCCAAAACTGAAGGCAAATAAATGAATAATGAGAGAAACTTCCTAAGTAATGTTAAGTGAATTCCCATCTCCACGTTCTCCCCCCGCATCGCACACACACACACCTTGTCTTTATTTTTATCTGGTTAGTTTAATGCACAGGTTGAACAGCAGGAGAGGAACCTGATTTTAATTAGAAGGTTTAGCGGAGCCAAAGAAGGGGCCAGAATACAGGAGGTGGCTGCGTGCCAGCGTCAGGCTCTCGAACTCCACAACTGCAAATGAATTATTTCTAAGTAAAACATTTTCTGTACTTTGTGGTAACAGCAAGGCCAAAAAAAAAAAAAAAAGGAGGATGTATTTAAATGGAAGAGAGCTTTGGATGTAGAATGAGCCAAGGGAGAGTGATGGGTGATTATGGGCAGGAGACATCCTATTGCAGGTTCAGTTCCCTATCTGTAAAATGGGAATTATTATTATTATTATTATTACTCTGCCCACCTGGGTTTCCCTATTCCCTAGGGACTAGTAAGGATCTGCCTAGCACAGTGTTGTGGACTACAAATACTATCATCCCTGAACACTGACCACACTGACGGGGGCTCATGGGAGTTATAGTCCAAAATACCTGGGGAGTGCCAGGTTGTCAAAGGTTGGTGTACATCATTCTGAGGGCCTTAATGGAAATTCTGGATGTGCCTAAAAGGAAAAGGTAAAGGGACTCTGGGGTTGTGGCGCTCATCTCACTTTACTGGCCGAGGAAGCCGGCATACAGCTTCTGGGTCATGTGGCTAGCATGACTAAGCTGCTTCTGGCGAACCAGAGCAGCGCACAGAAACGCCGTTTACCTTCCCGCCGGAGTGGTACCTATTTATCTACTTGCACTTTGACATGCTTTCGAACTGCTAGGTGGGCAGGAACAGGGACCGAGCAATGGGAGCTCACCCCGTCACGGGGATTCGAACTGCCAACCTTCTGATCGGCAAGTCCTGGGCTCTGTGGTTTAACCCACAGCGCCACCCGCGTCCCTTTCTGGATGTGCATGAATAGCAGTAATTCAGAGATTTCTGCAAATGGGCTCTGTATGGAGGGGCATGTACAAACCAGACCTTAGTCTACTTCTGCATGTAACATTGTTGTTGTTGTTTAGTCGTTTAGTCGTGTCCGACTCTTTGTGACCCCCTGGACCAGAGCACGCCAGGCACTCCTGTCTTCCACTGCCTCCTGCAGTTTGGTCAAACTCATGCTGGTAGCTTCGAGAACACTATCCAACCATCTCGTCCTCTCTCGTCCCCTTCTCTTTGTGCCCTCCATCTTTCCCAACATCAGGTTCTTTTCCAGGGAGGCTTCTCTTCTCATGCGGTGGCCAAAGTACTGGAGCCTCAGCTTCAGGATCTGTCCTTCCAGTGAGCACTCAGGGCTGATTTCCTTCAGAATGGAGAGGTTTGATCTTCTTGCAGTCCATGGGACTCTCAAGAGTCTCCTCCAGCACCAGAATTCAAAAGCATCAATTCTTCGGCGATCAGCCTTCTTTATGGTCCAGCTCTCACTTCCATACATCACTACTGGGAAAACCATAGCTTTAACTATACGGACCTTTGTTGGCAAGGTGATGCCTCTGCTTTTTAAGATGCTGTCTAGGTTTGTCATTGCTTTTCTCCCAAGAAGCAGGCGTCTTTTAATTTCGTGATTACTGTCACCATCTGCAGTGATCATGGAGCCCAAGAAAGTAAAATCTCTCACTGCCTCCATTTCTTCCCCTTCTATTTTCCAGGAGGTGAGGGAATAAAACCATAGGGACACAAAAGAGACTGCTGAATCGGGTCAGTTCTCACAGTGGCCAGCCAGATGCCTGTGGGAAACCCTCAAGCCTGTGGGAAACCCTCTCTCCGCCTGTAGCTTCCAGCAACTGGCGTTCACAATCATTGCAGCCTCCAATCGTGGAGGCAGAACAAAGCCATCGAGAGCCCTCTCCTCCTCCTCCTCCTCCATGAATTTATCCAATCTTTTAAAGCCATGCAGGTTGGTAGCCATCACAACTTCCTGTGGCAGTGAGTTCCATAGTTTATCTGTCCTGAATCTTCTTTCATCTGTCCTGAATCTTCCAACATTTCTGTTCAGCATTGTTGGCAGGGGCATCCCGAAGGCCTTTAGGGAGATATTCTTATATGCGACGGCCGCAGCTCGGACTTTGGTGGCAAAGGGGTGGAAGGAACAAGAAGCCCCAACAGTAATGGACTGGTATAACAAGCTACAAGAATTTGCTGAAATGGCGCAGTTGACAAATACCCTGAGAGGCAATTCAAATCAAAAATTTATGGAAAAGTGGGATAGATATAAAACATGTGTTCAAAAATACAGTAAAGGTTCGCTATCTATGCTAGCATTTGATTGGCGTTGGAGTGAGACTGAGTTGAGAAATAAGACTAAGAGCACATATTGATATAGGAATGTATTGGATAAAATGTAAAGAAATATACAATAATAAGAGTACACTCATTTGTAAAAAAGGAATATACAATGGGAAAGACAGGAAATCTAGTGTGTGGGTATGTATATGATTTTTTGTTTTTCCTCTTTGTTCTTTCTTTTTTTTGTTTCATTTTTTTCTAGGTATATAGAATTTGTATATAATTTTTGTATACATGTTGGAAATTATAGTAAGTAATGTAATATGACAATGTATACCGACGTAATATAAGAATGTTAACAAATAAATAAAATGCAAATTTAAAAAAAGAAAAAGAAATAAAATTTTAAAAAAAGAATCTTCCAGCATTCAGCTTCAATGAATGTCCATGGTTTCTAGTGCTATGAGAGAAGGAGAAACGCTTTTCCTCTTATCAATTTCTCCATGCCTGGGCTAATTTCTACATCTCACCAGCGTAGGATCTGTGAGTTGCCACCACCACCTTTCCAGCCAGATATTCCACTCTTTTCCATCTATCCTTAAACTTGGACTTTTTTTAAAAAAAAACCCCACCCAAATGTGACACTACGAGACAAATGGCCAAAGACCTACTTGGTTCGAAAGTTACTGTCTGCACAAACGGTCCACAGCTGTTGCTTTTCTGCAAACTGTTGGCTCCGTCCTGCCAGATCACATCTGGGCTGCTGTTGCTCCGAAGGAACAGGCCAACACATATCCATCACATACTTTCAGCGCTGACCTCTCTGTCCATTTGCCCTTTCTGTTTTGGGATGAAGAGGGATTTCTCATTAAGCGGGTTGCTGGCTTCAGTCTGCAATGGGAGCCAGGACCTCTGCCTGTTCCAGCTGCAAGGGGCAGGACATGCATGGAAGCCAGAATAATAAGAATCGAGGATCCTGACCCGGCTTTGCATACAAACTCTGAGTGGACTGCTTCTCCAAGGAAGACGTTTAAAAATTGGCAGCAGCAGAGGGTGTGTGTGTTCTGAGAACTGGAGATGTGGTGTTCAGACTTTCTCTGATCAGGTATTGCTTCCCACATTGACTTTTCTGGCAAGGAACTGCCCCAGGCATCAGCCACAGAATGGTTGTGTGGTGTAAAGGAGTCTGGGGGATATTTGAGGAGTCACACAAGTCTGTTGGACCACGCCGTAACGTTCTGTGTGAACGGAGGCTGTATCTCAGGACAGCTGTGTGCTGGTGGGTATCTGGATGATTCACGTTTGATCAGCATACATTTAAAGCACCCCTCCAGAAAAAAAAAGAACCCAGGGAATTGTAGTTTGTTAAGGGCGCTGGGAATTCTAGCTCTGTAAGGGGTGAACTAGAGTTCCCAAGATTCTTCGGGTGGGTGGGTGTGCTCTAAATGTATACAGTACATATGCAGGGTCAGTCCTGTAACAACAACAGCCTTTTCTCCTGCTCCTTATTCAGGCGCTGAGCACGTGCGAATTGTAGTACAGTGGTGCCTCAGGTTACATACGCTTCAGGTTACAGACTCCGCTAACCCAGAAATATTACCTCGGGTTAAGAACTTTGCTTCAGGATGAGAACAGAAATTGTGCTCCGGTGGCCCGGCAGCAGCAGGAGAACCCATTAGCTAAAGTGGTACCTCAGGTTAAGAACAGTTTCAGGTTAAGAACGGACCTCCGGAACGAATTAAGTTCTTAACCCGAAGTACCACTGAAAATTACGTGTTTGTACCATTTCGCAGTATTTGTACTGGTTTGCAGGTCATTCCAGTGTTTGACTCATGGAGGCGCTGTTGATAATAAGCTCCGCCCCATGCTGACAAAAGTGGGAGGGGATTGCAGGTGTGGGGGACCTAACCGGACTAGAGTCCTGGCGTGGGGTGAAAAGGTAAAGGTAAAGGGACCCCTGACCATTAGGTCCAGTCGTGACCGACTCTGGGGTTGCGGGGCTCATCTCGCTTTATTGGCCTCGGGAGCCAGCGTACAGTTTCTGGGTCATGTGGCCAGCTTGCCTAAGCCGCTTCTGGCAAACCAGAGCAGTGCATGGAAATGCCGTTTCCCTTCCCGCCAGAGTGGTACCTATTTATCTACTTGCACTTTGAGGTGCTTTCGAACTGCTAGGTTGGCAGGAGCAGGGACCGAGCAACGGGAGCTCACCCCGTCACGGGGATTCGAACCGCCAACCTTCTAATCGGCAACTCCTAGGCTCTGTGGTTTGATAATAAGCTCTGCCCCATGCTGACTAAAGCGGGAGGGGATTGCAGGCGGGGGGTGGGGGTGGGGGTCTAATCCGGACTGGGACCTAATCCTGGCGTGGGGTTAGAGGGGCTTTAACCATTTCCTCCACCGCTGCTGCATCTCAATCTGGCTTGCTCTCCCTCCTGCACCTGCAGTTCTAATTGCCAAAAAAAGGACCCATAGGAGATGTTCTGCAAAGCAAACCTATCGGTTCCAGGAAACACCTTCTCAATTACCGTATTTTTCGCCCCATAGGACGCTCCGTCCCATAGGACGCACCTAGTTTTTTGGGGGGGAAATAAAGGAAAAAAAATTTCCCTTTATTTCCCCCCCAAAAGCAGGTCGGGGAAACAGAACCAGGTCGAGGAACAGCGGGATGGCGGCGCTGCGCCTCCCTGCTGTTCCCCGAGCTTGTGGGGCTGGCCGATGTCTGCCCCGCGCGAGGGGCGCTCTGCTTCAGGGCGCCCCGCCCACCGGGCGGCAGGCTGCTATCCGCAGCGTGGGGAGCCTTGCCGGGAGCAGCAGAGGGTGTGTGTGTTCTGAGAACTGGAGATGTGGTGTTCAGACTTTCTCTGATCAGGTATTGCTTCCCACATTGACTTTTCTGGCAAGGAACTGCCCCAGGCATCAGCCACAGAATGGTTGTGTGGTGTAAAGGAGTCTGGGGGATATTTGAGGAGTCACACAAGTCTGTTGGACCACGCCGTAACGTTCTGTGTGTACGGAGGCTGCTGCCAGCCCGTGTAGACAGTACCAAGCTAGATTGACCAATGGGCTGAGACTGCATCAGGCAGTTTCCTGTGTTTAAAGAGAGGGCTGAGATGCTACACCAACCTTGAACCAAAAAATGCATAACAAGAAACTCCACAGTCACATCTATGCCAGGAGCATGTGGAAGAACACTTGGTAGCTTGAAACGTGCGCCTTACAGCTAATGTTTCTGAAAAAGGGCTGGCAGACGCCCTGGATGTGGCTTGCCCATTTGGCTTCCTTGATACTATACTATGGACCTTTTTGTTCATTTAGCTGAAAACAAGTGTACCTATTTTCCTTCTGTCAGATGTTGGTCGGCAATAGAAATGCACTCCCCCCTACCCTGTGCTTTCATCCTGGGAGTTTGAGACTCAGACCCAGACTTGCTAAGGCAACTTCCTTCCTCTGCAGCCGTGTCAGTTTCACCCATTCCTCCACTTTGCATGGACTTCCTCAGCTACACACACACACACACACACACACACACACACACCCCACACCCGATCCAGTGGACGTTTGGGAATTTTGCAGATTTACACACAGGTACCCCTGTATATTTCTGCTGGAGTTGGTTCAATGAGGACTGTGTTCATTTTCTCTGTCTGCACCCCACCCTCCGAATGTTAAGCTGCGGCTTAAAGATAAAGGAAACTGGAACATTGAAAGTGCAAAGAAGTTTAGAAAGCACATGTGTTTGCTTTTAGAAATGCAAGACTGGCGTTATGTTGAACGAATGAACACACACACACACACACACACACACACACACACACACACAGCCGAGTTTTCCACTTTCCGCAGGAGGGATGGGCTATTCTGACGATAGGATTTTACCCAACCCCAGCCCGGCGGCATCAAAACTTTGGGCACAATCTTCCCAGAAGTTCTTTACAAGGAGATGCATTTAAATGTGTGGGAGATGCACAAGGGCATCTGTCACAGAATTGTAGAGTTGGAATGGCCCCAAAGGATCATCTAAGTCCAACATCCAGCAATGAAGGAATCACAGCTGTGTCGTTTTCACGTGTCTACCTTCGACTCACACAAACGCAGACGAACACACAAACACACTCCAAGGAACAAGGCAGAGGAAGGACTCCCCCAGCTGACACCTCATTTCAGGTTGCTTAGATGAGGCCACCTGCTTGGGGCCTCCACTTTTAAATCCCCACATTTGAAAGCAGATGAGCAAGGGACTGTGACCAGGACATGGAATAAGCACTTGGAAGGAAATAGATGCTCTGAACAAACGAATCCCAAACCACCTTTCAAGTCACATAAAGATCCACTTCCACACTAAAAGTGCATGCTATTTTATAACATGCTCCAAATATCTCCTTTCTGCAAATCCTTTGCTTAACTCCCCGCCAACCGCAGCAAAACCTAAACATGGTGAGTGCATTTCTGCACATTCTTCCCTTGTTAAGCTCTGACTTTCCTCCTTTCCATGTGAAACGGCGGACTGTAAACTCCTTGGAGACAGAGACCTTTTCCTGCTTCTGCTCTCAAGTGCATGAACGGTGCCGTAGGAATAATATTGCTTTTGCTCATTTCCCGTTTGCAGAATTCTTTTCTGCAAAGCAACTTCCAGTGCTTTGTAACCAATAACACTCCCCCCCCAACCTTGGGGAACTTATAATTTCCAATAGTTTCTCCAGAAATGTGAATGTCTTTGGTGCCACAACAACTCCCCAAGGTAGGTTCTCTCCCATGTAGAGGCAAGGAACTGCAACCACAAGACAGTAATTTGCCCAAGGCCACACTGTGGGTCTGTGGCAGAGGTGGAACATGACCCTCCCACCTTCCGGATCCCAAACCTGGCTCTAGCGGTACTCTGCTAAACTGACACATACAGTTTAACACCCAGAGGAGAATCCCCAAAGGAAAGTGGTACTTACAGGACATTGGTCTGTGGTGGGACTTCAGGGATGGTTTCCAGCATCAAATGCATGCATCTGACTGTGGTCCTGAAGCATAAGCACCGGCTGGGACAGGAGCTGGCTGAGACAGGTAAGAGAAGCACCAGGTAGATGCTGGGGAGGAGGCCTGCAGCTCTGCCCAGCATGGTGTTTGCAGGGATGTTAAGTTCCCCAGATTCTGAGCTGCAAAGAAGCAGACCGAAATCTCCCAGCCTTGAGGGACGGGGAGGAGGAGAAGGGGGGGGGGAGGAAGGAGGAGGTGGGGACACACACGGACATATGTTTCCAATTAAGTTAAGGCAGTCTGACAGGCCAACTCCCACCCTCCCAGCTTACGATGCACATACAACATCCGAAAATCAAACTGCGACCCCAGTTGGGCTCTGCTCTCCGCAGCAGATTCCTCGTTAATTCTGCCTTGGCTCCCAGCCTGATTAGCAGGAACTCTTCGTTTTCCCTGGGTGGCGGGGGGGGGGGGTTCTCGGGACCCAAAGATCAGCAAGGGGGGTGGGACAGAGAAGCCTGCTTTGCAGAGGGATCTTGGAGACCCAGTCGTTGTTTCTAAAGAGATGCAGTGGTGGAAGGGCAAAGGGACAATCACCCTTGGAGCACAGATGTAGCAGACTCTAAGAGACACTGCTAATGGCCGGTGTACTCTTTCACCAGAGCATCACCAACAAGCACTTTTCACAAGGGCTTGCATGCTGCAGGTGCACCAAACTGCTATGACATGGGGGGCATACCTGTCTCTAGGCAAACCGCCCTGATCTTGGAGGCTAAGCAGGGTCCAGACAGGTTAGTACTTGGAGGGGAGACCTCCTGGGAGTGCCGGGTGCTGTAGGCATGGTGAGGAACCTCTGGTCCTCCAGATGTTGTTTGAAGCCACCTCCCATAAGCCCCAACTAGCACAAACAATGGTCAGGGTTGATGGGAACACCAGACCAGCAGCATCGAGAGTGCCATGGGTTTCTCAAACCTGGGTTGGAGTTCCATTATGCCCAACCACTGAAACCGCCGTGTTCAGTCTGATAAGCAGCGATGAACTCTGAAAACTCTAGAGCAGCCTTTCTCAACCTGTGGGTCCCCAGATGTTGTTGAACTACAACTCCCATCACCCCTAGCTAGCAAGGCCAGAGCTCAGGGATGATGGGAGTTGTAGTCCAACAACATCTGGGGACTCACAGGTTGAGAACCACTGCTCTAGAGCAAGCAAGACTTGGAAACTCTGGTTCATGGACCAATCTTGGTCCACTAGGGACTTCAATTTGGATCTTGAGGCCATTTTACTCAAACCACATCCACCTGACCTTCAGCTGGTTGGGAGGACAGGATTAAATCCTGCACTGGCTGCACACACCTGTTCCCAGCAGGAAAGGGGCTCCCATAGCCAAGGATTTAATATCCACTCATCAGCTGTTGGCAGGGGATAAATCCTGCTCTATTCAAGCTGCCTAATGCTCCCATTTGAGCCATTGGTTTTTGGAGACTCAAGTGCACTGTTCTTTCTTTCTTTCTTTCTTTCTTTCTTTCTTTCTTTCTTTCTTTCTTTCTTTCTTTCTTTCTTTCTTTTTCTTTATTCTTCTTAGCACGCTGGGCATGTCAACTCAAGCACCTTTGGCCCTTAACCAGCAGTAAAACATGCACCAGTGAAAAGATAATAGCTACCCACAGAGGAACAGCCTGCAGATTTGATACCTGATTTGATTTCATTATTTTATATATGTTGGAAGCCGCCAAGAGCGGCTGGGGCAATCCAACCAGATGGGCGGGGCATCATCATCATCATCATCATTTGAGGGTGGCAGATGAAGGCTCTTAACAGCTCCTACAGGATTCAACTCCCCTGCTCTTATTCTGAAGTGGGAGAGAGAATTTCTTCACCCAGTATGGGGTGTGTGTGTGCTGCTTTGCTGTGGGGATCGAAGCCCCATGTCCTTGGTTGGAAGGTGGGGAGGAAGGTGCTCCTAGATGTTTCTCCATGCCAGAACCATCAGCCTCTGCCCAGATTCCACCTTGGCTCCACACTGACTGACCAGGCCCTGCCCTGGTTCCATGGTGAGCTTTGGGCTCTAAATGTTCTAAGGCTAAGCCAGGCATCCCCAAACTCAGCCCTCCAGATCTTTTGGGACTACAATTCCCATCATCCCTGACCACTGACGTCCTGTTAGCTAGGGATGATGGGAGTTGTAGTTCCAAAACATCTGGAGGGCTGAATTTGGGGATGCCTGTTCTAAGCCCTCAGTTGCCTCCACTTGGTCTCCCCTACTCCCCCGTCCCCAAATTTCCTTAGAATGCGGTGACCCAGACCAGACAAATTACTCCAGTTAAGGCCATACCAGTGCCAAATAGAGCAGCCGTCATGAGTTTTGGGGATTATTCACACTTGGTCGGCCTCTGGGCATTAACTAACATTAATTAATTGTGTTTGTCGGAGCAAAGAACCTCACTGGGTTCCTGGCAGAGTTGGACGCATTCATGAAGAGCATCCCATCATTCATTATAATTTTCCATCATTTATATATCACCGTCAAAGTTCAGTTTGTGATTTATTTTTAATCCTCGTGGAAAATCTTCAGTATTTAGTGCAAATTTCTCCTAAGCACGTTTTGTATGCAGTTTTTACTAACGCATGGATTTTTGTAAGCTATTTCCCTCAACATGATATTTTTTCTGTGTTGTCTTCACCTGTATATGCATTTTTGTAAGAATCCTTTGGCTGGCGAATGGCATCACAAAATTCGGAGAGCTACGAATTATCGAAGGTTGGCTGTTCTTCAGTTCTCATAAAGTTTCAAAAAGCGCAAATGTGATTGCTTCGGCTTTCAATGTGAATTGGATCCAACTTCTGCCCCATCTCTAGTAGTGGCGAGGGAGTGATAATCTGCGGAGAGGGGAGCCGTTGCATCTGAGGAGTGTGCATGAGTTAGCATATAAGGGTCCCAGGAGGTTGACAAAGGGTGAATGCAACCATCAGGCCAAAGAAGCCTAGCTGCCCCTATAGTAAGGATGAGGAAGCTGTAGTCCTGCAGATGACAGGTATGATGGGAGTTGTAGTCCAGGGGTAGGCAACCTAAGGCCCGGGGGCTGGATGTGGCCTAATCGCCTTCTCAATGCGGCCTGCGGACGGTCCGGGAATCAGCGTGTTTTTACATGAGTAGAATGTGTCCTTTTATTTAAAATGCTTCTCTGGGTTATTTGTGGGGCCTGCCTGGTGTTTTTACATGAGTAGAACGTGTGCTTTTATTTAAAATGCATCTCTGGGTTATTTGTGGGGCATAGGAATTCATTCATCCCCCCCCCCCCATCCAAGATATAGTCCGGCCCACCACATGGTCTGAGGGACGGTGGACTGCCCCATGGCTGAAAAAGGTTGCTGACCACTGTTGTAGTCCAACAACACTTGGAAGGCAACAGATTTCCCATGCCTGACCTGTAGAGCAACTTGGCACTGCCCAGATGTTGCTGGGTCGATCAATGTAGAGATCTACCTTCTAGACTTTGAGTACTTACCTGTGACATCAATGGGCCACCTAGCTCCCCGAGGAGCTGTCTTCAGGCACTAGGCCTGTTGGCAGACCCACTCTGTGCTACAAAGATGTCTGCAGATGTGGCATGAAGGCTGGCAGGATTAGCCCTGACCTGTGGGAATCCCTTGCAGACGACTGCAGTGCCTCGAGACAGACGGTCAGGTTGTGCATCCACAGCAGTGACCAGAGGAGGAATGAGCGCTGGGAGGAGCGCAGAGAGAAGAAACACCACGCTGCAGCTGCAGCAGCACAACAACTGGATGCCTTCCTCTGCCCCAGCTGCAACAAAACATGTCTCTCCCATATTGGTCTCTACAGCCACAGCAGGTGCTGTAACCATCCAACCGTTTGACTTCACTCACAAAGGGGCACTTCTCCACTGTCTCCCGAAACAGACGGATGCCAAAAACAGCAACCTAGCTAACTTGCAACTGATCTGGAGAAAACTCTTTTGAAGCCCTTCAACAAGTGTTTGGGTGATTAATGTCATCGGTGCGTGATTCTGCTAGCAAATGCAGTTACGATACTTAAGACATCATTTCAGTTGAGGATTAAGGAGTCAAAACCAAATATTTCACAGAATAGCTTTTTTCTTCAGTGGCAAAGAAAGCAATTTTCTTTTCTGAGAGCCTTCAGTAATGGCCCACAGAGGTCAGGAAGGGCTGCCCTTGCTCTTCAGCCCAAGAGCAAAGAGGACCTGCGTGGTGCATGGGGTCCAATAAGATGATCAGCACCATCAATTAAGCTCAATGACCACTTTACACAAGCACCTCAAAGCAAAATACGAAAAAAATATGAAAAACAACATGAAATAATTAAAACACAAAGCACCATGCAAAGTAAAACAACCCCAGAGTTCCCTAACATGGGTCTTTAAAAACCACAGGCAGCCCCCTGCCACCACCAAAATTTATATGCACTTATACATTCACGCAAACACAACCAATCACTGCAAAGAAACATTCCCCATCTCCACCTCCCTGGATGACTCAGTGGAGGGGTTTGCTCATGCTTGGGGATTGACTCATTGCTCCGCTGGGGACTAAGGAAGGAAAGAATCTTTCCCCAGGCCAATTGGGGTGTGTGTGTACCAATAACTAAGGATTATTTGTTTTTCTTTGTGGTGGGTGGCTTGGCTCTCACGCGTGAGTGAGATGGAACTATTGCTCCGAGGTCTTTAACCGGGGTTGCACCTGCTCATTCTGTGCATGGGTGGTATGATAGCAGGGTCTGCAGCGCAGGCTGACTAGGGTTGCACTGGCTGATTCCAGCGACCCTTTTTCTCCTCCTCTCCTGTGCATGCACGTGTGAGCATGCGCACTCATGCGCGGCACTTTGTATTGCTCCCATTTTACTTCTTGGTAAACCTGCACCCCACCTGGCAGTTCTAAGAGCACGATTATACACTTCCACTGTAAAGCTTTTCGTTTCGGCAGAGGGTTGAAGGTGGTACATTTCAGGACTCTGCAAAAGGACAGAACGCCAAGCTATTTCAGCTGCGCCTAAAAGGGAATTTGATGAGAGGGAATTGGAAGCTTGCACATTCCATGATGGCAGCACTGAAGAGGGTCTTCTTCTTCCGGCACCTTTCGTTTCCCTACCCCGATTACCTGGCATGGTTTGAAAGGAAAGCCAAATAGTGGTAAAAAAAAAAAAAAAAAACAGCAGCAGCTTTCTAGCACGACACTGAAGACTTTGTTGCTTGCAGTTCCATGTTTCAAGCCTCCAAACAATCTGCTGTTTGTTTTCCTTGGCTCTAACTCAACAACCAAGGACAAACTTTGCTGGAAGCCATCCCCCTTGGAGGATTCCTACAACTTGGGAAGAGCGCACCCCCTAGTGGCAAACAAAAGTACTTTCTCTCTCTCAAAAGCGTCGACTGATGGGCCGAGTTATGTGACTACCGTGAGTGCTCCCAGACATCAAGGGCTGCTTGCGCATGCAAGCTTTTTGCAGAGTTGACCCGATGTTGTCCTCAAAATGCCAGCCTGCACTTTTTAGCCATTTAATGATGATTTCCCAGTAAGTAAAAACAACCCATTATGCATCCAAAGTCACTGCTAGCAAGGAAGCTCATTAGCACATTTTTTGGGGTAGGAGCCAGCTGTTCCCCTGCCCCAAATTCCAAACCCATTTCCATCTATTGCTGTGTGCTGATGTCACTCTTTCTCCAGGTAAACCTCATAGACTGTATTAACAGTGCATAACATCAGACTTCAATAATAATAATAATAATAATAATAATAATAATAATAATAATAATATGGAGGTCTTTCACAACACCCTATTATTCTGACATTTCATTGCTGGTTTTCAGGCAGTAGAAACATAATGTTCTGCTATTAGTTTCTTTCTGAGCTTGCCATCCACCCTCAACTCCACCGAAATCAAGCAGCAGATCAATGCAGCTAAATATCACTCTAGTGTGATGAGAAATGACTGCTGGGAGGAGTGCAGAGGCCCTGGTGCATCTACAGCAGCACAACTGCATGCCTTCCTCTGCCCTAGCTGCAACAAAACATATCTCTCCAGCATCAGTTTCTCCAGCCACAGCAGTTTGGAAAATCTTTCCAGTACAGGATTTCAGAACACCAAGCAAAAGCAACTGAAGGAGGCTTACAATGGGAACATATTTATTGACACAAGACGTTTTATTTTGATAAAAATTTGTTTTTTAAATCATTTGCTTCCAACATTTCTCCATGCCTCAGAAAGTACTCCCCACCCCTGCAAACCTTCATTTCTACAGCTATGTACATCTTCAGCTACCATATGAGAACGAAACCTATGGAGGAGAGCTTCCTTCTGCATGCGGACAACTTGGCGACCCTATCGAAAGCTACGAAACAACCACGTGAGGCTTAAACGCAGGTATGTGAAACTGCAGACGGTTGATGTACGAGGGCAAAATAAAAGATGAACAGATTTCACAAAATAATAATCATAATAACAATGACAGCAGCTACAGTTAGATTACTAAGAACAACCACTGAACTGGATTAAACATTGTGTAAATGCTGGTGTGTAGGAATACCACTGACAATTTCCCTCCTGTTACAATGCTACAGCCTACGTTATTTCACAATTATGTTGTGTGTGCACACGTACACACGCAAGCGAACATTGGCTACTTTTGCATTGCGATAACACAGCAAGTGGACAGAGCATAATTACTCATGAATGCATTTTCAACCAAAATGAGGGGAAAGCCCTACAAGAGCCTATCTTTCTATTAAAAAAAGAGAGTCCTAGAAGATTTTAAACTGGACAAGATGATGGGGGGGGGGGAAACCCCTTACACAATGTCTTTGATAACGCTGTAGGGGGAAAGAAGTCAAACATGGTTAATGGAAAGATTGCCTCCCTCTGGGGCAGCTTTCGCTGACAACTCAAAGAGGCTTGTTCACCAGATCATTTGAAAATTAAGTCGACGTTACGGAGGGCAACTTCATAGCTTCTCTGGCAAGCTGCTCTTTGGAAGATGAAAACTGGTCTTGCTCACTGGGGAGGCACATGCCATACAAGAACCATTGCCGTCCACAAAAGATAACGCCAGGCTAAATGGATCATTAGTCTGGCTCGGTATAAGGCAGCTTCATATAAATTTAAAATGCTGAATGGTTGAAGCACAGGAGAACTAAGAAGTACATAAGGAGTTTGAAGGACAGCTGTGGTGTGTTACTTTTCAGATTTTACTTTATAAGATGCATTTTGAACTTGCAGGTGCAAAATGGGGACCAGAGTTCTACAAAGGATTAGTTTTTGTTGCCTTAAAACCTCTCAGTTGACACAAAATGAAATAATAGAACACTGGACATGCAATGTCTGGGCTGCAGATCATAGCAGATCCCTGCTTTCATGAGTACAGCTTGGGGACACCTCTGAATACTATGGGCTGGATAAGAAAGACACTTGCATCCTTAAGTATGGATTCACATATGCATGTGGGAGATGATCGACTCCTACATGGGACAATTTTTATTTGTCTATTTGCAAGTTGAGATGAAAATGCCAATGAGATGACCATTTTACAAGATGAACAGGAAACTCCAAAGACTATAAAATGGACCAAAAGAATTGCATTAAATTTCTTTGGGAAAAAATTGCATTTAGTCCCCAGCATTTCAACTTCCAGGAAAATCCTAGACTTTCAACAAGATCCACTCTTCCTTCTTTTCTCACTCCAAATTCCTAGGCTAAAGATTACCTACCAACGCTAGAGAAATAATTTAAGTAGATGTGCCATGGAGCAGTCTAACACATCTTTGCACACTGTCAAACTAAAGTATAGCTGTGTAACTGGTGAAAAGGGACAAAATCAAACTAAGATGAATGAGGCTGTATAATTATATGCCTTTCGCCTAGAAAAACCTACACAAAGAGTCACCTAGCCCCTTTGCTGCAGCGGAGGTCTCTGCTGGGTCAATGACAACACTATGCACCTAGCCTTTTAGGTTTTCTTTAAAAAAACAAACAAACACTGATTCCAGATTCTGGGCACTCTCTGGAAAAAAAAAAGAACCACCTTCCAAGTGATGAGGTGCTTACCCCAATTAAAAAAAGAACTTCACAGCTGTCAACATTACATACCCGATTCAGCACTCCTGCAACAGACCTTCAGACAGGTCTGATGGCTTTTTAAATACTAATCAGTCTCTGCACTTCCTCCCCCTCTACTGCTCCCCCTAACCACTTAATATCCTTTCAGAGAATGTAACCACAAACTGGATGAGCCCAGCAAGTTGTTCATGCCATCAAGTCAAAAGCAAAAGAAAAAAGAAAAAAAGAAAGAGAGAAAGTGAGTTTTGCAGTATAAAGCACTGCATCTTAATTATTTCTGTTTCAAACTCACAATGCCCATTTCTCTCTCTCCTATCAAATAGGAATTCTGTTAATGAGTTTTTTAGGAGGCCATATTGATACTCTTAGAGGGTAACCTCCCTTGTAAAAAAAAGTGTTTGCCTAAACCAAGCCCCTGCTGATTTAAAAACAACAGCTTTAACTGGGCATCGCACATACACCAAACCCACAATTTTGTACTTTTTTTGTAAAATTGTGCTTTTTTTGTGGGCTTTTGGAGGAGACCAGACTTTGTGGGTGTGAGTCTGTCTTCTTCCTGATTTCCACTTTTAGTGTGAAGCAACTAGTTTGGGTGCTGCCCAAAATGATTCTGAAACCGCCACCTGGCAAAAAACAATAGTTGAGAAATCCAGAAATGTCTCGGCAAAGTTGGTTTCCCTCCGCTACTGAATGAGACCCTCATTTCAGTAAGCAGCTGAACGCTTTGCTGCCAGCCTGCCCCCACCCCCCCACCCCCAACCGAGGAAGCTCTGCTGTAGGACAAAACTGGAGCACACTAACCAAGGGAAGGAATCTGAAAAATGCTATCACATTTTAAGTACACGGCAGCCACGTTCCCCCGGCCAGCTTACCACCATGCGTGGTCACATTAACAGGCAAGCAAGTGGCATACATCTGTCAAGCCCTACTGAGTTGTTTTATTGTCCTGCCTACCTCTCTGCTTGATGCTGACAGTGACCTTTATTTCTCTCTGTAATAAAGCAGGTAATATTTCAAAGGGTCGGGCAGAGGCAGGCTCAAGACCTTCTCTCTCAGGACATTTATAGGAGGCTCGGGCTTCAGTTCAGGGACAGCTTTTTCCACCTCTTCCAACTTGCTCTCCTCTTCCTCCAACTCCTCGCAATTGTTATCGTCGGAGGGGTTGGAGATCCGGCTGGCAAAGACCTCTTTGTCCAAGAAGACGATGGTTTCCATGCGGCGGCGGCGGATGCGCCTTCGCTTAAACCTCGGCGGGTTCCTGAGGCCGTTGCCGTTTCGGCCCGTTTCCTGGTGAATCAGCTTCTTAATGGTGCTGCGGATAGCAATGCGTGCAAGGTCCTGAAGTGTGCGGACCATCACTGGTGCTGGAAATGTGAGAGAGGGAAGAGTAAGAAGTGTAGGACCTTGGCTGCCATGGACTAAAGAGCAGGCACACTTCCTCAGATCATGGCTCTTTCCATATGAACCTACCTGGACCCTGAGATCACCATTTGAGGCCCTTCTTTGTGTGCCTCCTCCTTGAAAGCTTCGGAGGATGGCAACAAGAGAACAGGGCCTTCTCTGCAGAGGCTCCCCTTTTGTGGAATGCTCTCCCCAGGGAAGTTTGCCTGGCGCCTTCATTATACACCATTAGGCATCAGGCAAAAACCAGGTGTTTGGTTGATCCGATTTACATCCTATGCCCTTTTAAAATGTGTTTTTTTGTGTGGCAGAGGGGCTATTGGCTTGTTGTTTCTATTTTTATTAGGTATTTTGTGGTTTAATATCTTGATTTTATTCTGTGAACCACCCTGAGACCACCGGGTATAGGGTGGTAGAGTGGTACCTCGGGTTAAGTACTTAATTCGTTCCGGAGGTCCATTCTTAACCTGAAACTGTTCTTAACCTGAAGCACCACTTTAGCTAATGGGGCCTCCTGCTGCCGCCGTGCCGCTGGAGCATGATTTTTGTTCTTATCCTGAAGCAAAGTTCTTAACCTGAAGCACTATTTCTGGGTTAGCGGAGTGTGTACCCTGAAGCGTATGTAACCCGAGGTACCACTGTATATAAATTCAAATAATAATAATAATGATGATGATGATGGCTGGAAGAAACTGACAGTTAGTCAGGAGAGCACAGCAGCTTTGCCACAGATTTTGCCAGCAAAGCTGGCAGCTGGCTAATCTGTGCCATTCTCAAAGTGGGGCAGGTCACCACACAAGTTGCTGTGTAACTGGTGCCTCCATGCTAGCCAATGCAGTGATGATATCACCAGCATGAGCACACACAGGCAGAACTGAAAGCTGGGTGAGTCCTGTTTCCATGGTGAGAAAGTGTACAGCCTAGGGCAAGTCAGACTGCAAGCTATGGCAAAGAGTGCCCACCTCTGAGGAATGTCTCTCTGAGCCTTGCACAGCCCAACCCAACAAATAAACAGACAAATAGAGAAGGTGCATAGATAAGTGGCACACTTACGCAAGTGAACAAGTTTTGACTTCCCCGAATCTGCGTGGTTGGGCTGGATCAGAGGAGCAAAGGAAACAGCTAAGATCTTCTTCGTCTCCCAGGCCAAAGGGCCAGTTCGTGTTATCTTTGTCAGCTGCGTTTGAGAACAAAAACATAAGATGAATCACCTCTTGATAGCAAGAATAGATGGCCTATTTCTCAGCCTTGAAAATGAACCCTCTCCCCTTTCTGCCACACAGCTGGTAATTTGGTGAATTGAGCTCACTGCAAAAAGCAAGGGGTAAATGGTACATAGGAATGAGAGGACCTGCCGTCCCACAAGCAAACCTTTTCTTCCAATGGCATCACGAGGATCCCACCAACTTTCAGTAAGTTCTTCATGTAATCTTCATGCTCCTTCTGGACTCCCGCACCACAGTAGACACGGTCATATTGAGAGCAGTCTGGAGAGATCTCCAAGCAGTTGCCGGTGACAAAGGAAGGCTCGCAGAATTCAAACCTGAGAAGTGAGTGACGCTTGTAGATGGCACAAGTATTTCACAGGCTGGAGCTTCTAAGCCCCCACATATTAAAATATCAATCCTTTATTATCGAGGCAAGCAAAGTATATGGCCAATACATTCCAGAACTGCAAACTTTGCCATTTTGGAATACTGTTATGGAAACTTGGCAAATACAGTTTTCTAAGGTAGCTGGGGCCGAAATGAGCAATTTACCTTCTTATACAGTTGGTCTATCAAAACCAGTATTTAAAAAACCCCCAACACTGCATCGTAAAACAAAAAAGGGCAAGATACCAAAGCTACGAGATAACTTATGGACCTAACCCAAACAAAAACGTCCAACCTTGCCACCCAGAGCCACTGTGCTGCATCCTCTATGTGGGCTACAAGCCAGCCCCCCATGCCTTCCACCACTGTCCCCGGTCCCTTCCCAGCTCCCTTGCTCCCAATCAACTACCTCCAGAACGTCCTGACGATGGACCTCTCTCCACGATGCTCTGAGACGACTGAATGGCCAGTGCAGGCAGTAGCCTCCTTACCTGGTCTTTGCTCTGCCCCCAGGCCACCATCGATTGGCTGATTTAAACCAAGGCCAGGCAGGAGCACTGCAGCCTCTGCAGCCAGCCCAGGGATGGAGGAATGGCAGGCTTTTATGGCATGTCTCCGGAGGCCAGGGAGCCCGTGCTGGGTTGCAAAAACCACCCACCAACGCGACTGTGAGCCGTCATTGTCTACTATTGGCAGCACCTCTCCAGAGTCTCAGGTTGAACTCTTTCCCAGCCATATAAGTTAATTTTAACTGGAGATGCCAGAGACAGAACCTACACTTCTTGTGTACAAAGCAAGTGGTCTGCCACTGGGTTATAATAATAATAATAATAATAAATTTTATTTATATCCCGCCCTCCCCAGCCAAAGCCGGGCTCAGGGCGGCTAACAACAATCAAATAATCAGTCAAATAATCACACAATCTAAAAATATTTCATTATAAAAATTAATTAAATCAAATTGATGGCAACCAATTAAGCAGAATTATGTGCAGGTTGCCAGAGGAGGGAGTCAGGCTGCGCCCTGACCAAAGGCCTGGCGGAACAACTCTGTCTTGCAGGCCCTGCGGAAAGATGTCAGGTCCCGCAGGGCCCTAGTCTCTTTTGACAGAGCATTCCACCAGTTTGGAGCTGCAGCCGAGAAGGCCCTGGCTCTAGTTGAGGCCAGCCTAACCTCTCTGAGGCCTGGGACCTTGAGGATGTTATTATTTGCAGACCGTAGGTTTCTCTGAGGGGCATACCAGGAGAGGCGGTCCCGTAGGTACGAGGGTCCTAGGCCGTATAGGGCTTTAAAGGTTAAAACCAGCACCTTAAACCTGATCCTGTACTCCTTATGGCTCCTTCCTGCCTTCTCCCAGAAGTACACTTTCCTTGGGGATGGGGGTCCAGCAGCAAAAGCATGTTTGGTTTGCAGCGTGGTGTATATCCCTCCTTCTTGCCCAGTGAAACCACAATGTCAATTTCCTGACGGAAAAGCAAGTTTTGGGTTGTATGAAAAACAACTCATTTCTTTAGGCAAGCTTACCCTGACGCGTAATTTTTATTCTGTATATTTGTTTTTTGAAAATGCTGGATTTATCTATATTTTGATAATTTAATTATGTCTACAGTTTTAAAGTCAGTTTTTAAAGCTATTTTTAATCAATATTTTATACTACTTTATGTAAACCACTTAGAGATTTGATTAAAATCTTAATTTTAATATTGATAAATAAATAAAAACTTCACCCACTGCCCTGCTTTATCTCAGAAGCCTTTTTAAAAACTGCATTCTTTTGTAATGTACCATAAAGAACCTGAATAAAATTTCTGGAGTGAACCCAACTAATTGCTTTAGTTTCTAAGCTCAGGCATGTATCAGGTATGTAAAATCCACAAGAGTGGAAGACAGAACTGTTCTCGATTTCTTTCTGTGTCCTAGCACCTAATATCGCATATGCAAGACACCCATATGCATCTTGAACTCACCGTATGCTGCTAACTAGGAGTTACCACCTAGATTGCTACAATCTGTTCTGGAAGTCAGTTTAAATGCAAATTAGGCATGTCCAATCTTACTTGTCAAAGCTGTCACTGGTTCTGATGAAGAAGTCCAGCTTCTGCTTTGCATATTCTATAACGTCAGAGTGAAGCTCTACGCCATGGTTAACGCCGAAAGGGCCTGCATATGTTGAGGGAATGCAAGGGGAAAAAACATTTGAAAAACAACTGGATGGAGAACCAGAATGAATCCAAAAAGCTTTGCTCAGATTACGAGCTGGTTTTGATCTTCTCTTAAGGCGCAAATACTAAGCAAATTCCTCAAAACTTGAGAGCTGGTTACTAGCATAAACCACCCAACCTGCAGAACTGAATGGCTACAAAATGAGTCCCACATCTCAGTAAAAGTACAGTGGTACCTTGGGTTAAGTACTTAATTCGTTCCGGAGGTCCGTTATTAACCCGAAACTGTTCTTAACCTGAAGCACCACTTTAGCTACTGGGGCCTCCTGCTGCTGCCGTGCCGCCGGAGCACAATTTCTGTTCTCATCCTGAAGCAAAGTTCTTAACCTAAAGCACTATTTCTGGGTTAGCAGAGTCTGTAACCTGAAGCATCTGTAACTTGAAGCATATGTAACCCGAGGTACCACTGTAACAGGCAGGGAGGAACAGGAGAGGATGCCAGTGAGAGGAAAATCACCAAGGGAGCATGAGAAAGTACATCTGAAAGATGTGCAAGTTTGGGTTTGGCCAATCCAACATCTGGCATGCTCTGGTCCATGGGGTCATGAAGAGTTGGACACAACTAAATGACTAAACAACAACAACAACAACAGCAACAACAATCCAACACCTGGCTCTTACATGGCTTTTTTTGTAAGCTTACTTTATTTTCAAGTTATTAGCAAAGCATACTTAAAAACTTGGAGAAATGAATTCAGAGACTTCTGTTAAGATGCTTACGGATGGTATATTTAGTGAAAGTTACATTTCCATACAATTAATGGGCTCAAAGGTAGTCCTCCCAAGAGCTTCTGTTTACCTGCCCTCCGTTTCTCCAGAGGAAACAAATCTCTCCCATTTCTCTAGACCAGAAGGCCATTTACACCAACATATTTTGACCCAACTAAGCAAGAATCTCCCCCAGTGGGTTTTGCATTTACTTCCATTCTTAGAGCTTTATAACACCATAAGAGAAGGCTTTTCTCTAAGGGTGGGGGGAGGCGAATGAGAAGCTGCCAACCACCCATTCCTGGTTTTATTTACTGCTGTGCTACAGTATGAAGTGGAGCATGAAAAATGAGTGAAGAACAGCAACAGTTGACGGGGATTTCAAGGGCAGGGGACCACGGCTGTTTTTCTCTGAGCAAGGGAATAAAGCATCAAGTTTAGGAGAGTCAGCTCAACAATGCAAAATCCAGATTTTTCTCTGCTCATTGAAATTTCACAATATTTTGCATCTGCAGGATCGCTCTGGAGCAGTTTCCATGGCATATGTGTGTGAAAACGTTTTGCCCAAGTGCACCATCCTAACTGATGAACCTGGAAGCAGAGTACGGGGCCAGCAATGAGGCACGCTGCATGGATGATCCGCTTAGGCAAACATTTTCACATCTATGCACCCTGGGAACTGCTCCAGGGTCCATCTTCGGAATCTAAAAGAATGGTACTTAAGCCTTTCTAGATACATCCCTGCCATTCAGCAGTTACACTGAAAGCTAAAAAACAAAAACAAGCACTAATTTTGAACATCCAGAAAATAACTGGCACAGTTGCAGCTTGCCCCAATTGTTTATTGCTGATGACTCCCTTCTATAAGCTATTATTGCTGCTGAAAAACGAAAGGGTGGGTGGGATGGGATGGAGAGAGGAAGAGAGCACACACAGTCATATTTAGGAACAAACTTCAACAGAAAATGCAGTGTAGCAATTACTGTTGGGCTTAACGAGTGAGACCACCTGGATTCAAATAGCTGCTCAGTCATAAAACTCACAGGATAGTTAAACTCTCTCAGCATAATCTACCCCACAGGGTTGTTGTGAAGTTATAGGGGAGGCAGCATGTGTGCTACGCTTGGCTTCTTGGAGGAAGGATGCATTAAAAATGAAAATAAATAAAATGTTGTAATTAAAAAAAGGAACTTGTTGAACGCAGGTTATTTTTATTGGGAAAGGGAGAGGAGAAGGGTGCTCTCAAAGACTCAGCTGCCGGATAAAAGGCTGTTTATTCTTTCATTACTTGTTAACTGTTCCATTTTTAATGATTTCAAAGTGTGTTGTAAGCCACCCTGACATTTTTTAAAGCTGAAAGGCTGGGTAAAGATGCTCTAAATAAATAATAAATGTGCAGCAAGGTGCTCAGGCTGTTCCTGGACACACGCATACACACATAATTTGGAAAGCCAGGCAACCACCTGTGATTGTGCTGGATGTGTTTCTTTTTCAAACTTTATGGGTTATTATGTGTAGTAGTGAAGAACAGGTATCCCTCCTAGGCACATAACCAATTCTGGTCCTAGAGAGATGCACTGTTCCAAACCAGACACCATAGGGCCACTTGGCACATCATTTGATGTGCAAGATGATTTACTCACCATCTTCTGTCTGAAGTGACCCCACAGAAGAGCAGAATATGGAGTCATGAAGATGGGAGAGATCTTAAGAGGTTTGAGCATATTACACTGATCCTGGTCCGACTGCACTGGCTACCCATTAGTTACTGGGCCCAATTCAAAGTGTTGGTTTTGACCACCATACTTCAAGGACTGCCTCTTTCCAAATGTACCTACATGGACCCTGAGAACATCTTCTGAGGCCCTCCTTCGTGTGTCCCTTCCTCGAGAGGTCTGGAGGGTAGCAACATGAGAACAGGGCCTTCTCTGCAGTGGCTCCCTGTCTGTGGAATACTCTCCCTAGGGACGTTCGCCTGGCACCTTCATTATACCCCTTTAGGCGCCAGGCAAAAACATTTCTTTTAAACCAGGTCTTGGGTTGATCTGATTTGCATCCTATGCCCTTTTAAAATGTGTTTTTGTTTTGTGGGGAGGGGCTATTGGGTTGGGTTTTTTTTTGTTTTTTTATGTACTTTGTGGTTTTATATCTTGATTTTATTCTGTGAACCGCACTGAGTATAGGGCAGTACATAAACTAACTAACTAACTAACTAACTAACTAACCAGTTAGTTAGTGTGAGAGCCAATGTGGTGTAGTGGTTAAGAGCGGTGGATCCGTAATCTGGTGAACCGGGTTCACGTCCCCGCTCCTCCACATGCAGCGACTGGGTGACCTTGGGCCAGTCACACTTCTCTGAAGTCTCTCAGCCTCACTCACCTCACAGAGTGTTTGTTGTGGGGGAGATTGTTAGCCGCTTTGAGACTCCTTCGGGTAGTGATAAAAGCGGGATATCAAATCCAAACTCTTCTTCTTCTAGCTAACTAACTAACTAACTAACTAACTAACTAACTAAAAACAACAACTATCCAAACCATAGCTATCAACTTTTGCCTTTTCTTGCGAGGAATCCTATTCGGAATAAGGGAATTTCCCTTTAAAAAAGGGGAAAGGTTGACAGCTATGATCCAAACCCCTTGCTCAAGGCTGGAAGCAACTACAGCATCTCAGATAGATGGCTGTCCGGTCTTGGCCGAGAGTCGAGCCTGTCCTGAAGCACCCTGTCCCACTGTCAAATAGCTCTACTGAAACTTGCCACCTTGCAATCTCCACTCCGTAGGTTGTCCTGCCCTCTTAGAGCAACAGAGGACAAGCCTGCTCTACCTTCTGCAAGACAGGGCAGCCTTTCAGATATTTGAAGACCACTACAGTAGACCCTCGGGTTAAATTACTCTTGAGTAACGTAAACTTCGGGTTGCGAAAGCGGCAAACCCGAAAGTATTTTTCCAGGTTTCGCCACTCACACAGAAGCGCTTTGCACGTCACGCACATATGCAGAAGCGCATGCACAGAAGCACTCTATCACGCCGCACACAGAAGCGGCACCTCTGTATACGGATTTTTCGGGGTGTGCACGGACCCTCGGAATGAATTAAATTCGTATCCAGAGGGTCCACTGTATTATTTTTGTTCTTAATCTTCTCCTCAAAACATGCCCACAGGTTAAACGCGCCCACCGTACTGTCAGTGATAAGAATATGTGTTGACTCCACACAGTAAGAAACTAGAGTTGCAGGGATCATTTAGCTGATCAAAAGAGTCACTTACCCAAGATGAGCCCAACCATGGAGCTCAGATAGCCAGTGCCACTTCCCAGGTTCAAGAAGGAAAGCCCAGGCTGCAGATCCAGGGCTTCCATGACCTCCGAATAAATGCAGGGAGCAGAAAGGTGGATGTTCCCGTGCTTCCACGCCAAGTCTTTGTACGCATTGTCCTTAAACTCCTCCAGGTAGTAGTCTGCCCGGTCGACAGCTCTGAAGGCCTGCTCCACGAGCTCTGTCCGGATGTACTGAGCCTCTTTCAGGTTATCAATTAGCTCGTCATTGTCCTCTCCTGCGCTCACAGCACCTCCCATTGTCCACGCTAACAAATTCAAAAACCAATTCTGGAGAGCAGAGGAGGGAAAAAGGAGAAAGTCACTGCACCAGTCAAAGAAAACTGCTCAAGTACAAAAGTCCAGGTGATGCTAAGTGCACTGTAGAGCATATCCTGCATGTCAAAAGACACAGAACCAAAATCACTTTCACATATACAAACATCACCAGTTACTGCTCTCCTTTTTTGCTCTGGGGGATTTCAAATACATATGCATATTTATTAGAGCAGAAAAACCCTTTGATATGATATACCAGTGACCCTTCTGGACACTTTTTATTGTGTTGTCAGCTGTTCTGTGAAGTTGCTTCTGGTTATGGAAACATCATGGATTCTGGATAGTTCTATATTGCATTCCCCACACCGAAGCATATTCTGCCTTTTGCCAACATTCGGAGCAGAAAAGCACTAATACTGCATGGAGGAACTTTGAACATTTCTTAGAAGAGGAGGATTGGCGAGACCTCAAGCCTATGTATCACAACAGGTCTGGTCTCACATTTCTTGAGGCTTCTTGAGCCTACTTCTTAACCCCATGCTGCACAGATGGGGAATCTGTGGCCCTCCAGAGGTTGTTGGACTATTGACCATGCTGATGAGTCGAAGAACATCTGGCGGGTCAGATTCCTTATCCCTACCATATTGGTTTTCTAAGTGCCACCACTGGACAATGGATCAAGGAGGGTTCTTGGGATGAACACAAACAGTGCAAACTTAAAGCATGTCTTATTGAAGCCTTATTGAATTCAGGCCAGTAGAGTTAGGATTGCAGCCTAAATCAGGAATGGCTGGGTGGGCATGACTCCAAAAACATCCCAAATGACCACTCCTGTTGCTGGAGATTACCTGATGAAGCAACTTGCTCCAAACTAGGAGGTGCTTGCTTCCATGTGGAAGAAAACACAGGTCTCCTTTGTGCTAGTTCACTGCAGTTTGCTGGAAGGAGAACTTTGCAAAAGAGATGGACTGTCAAACAGAACCCCTTCAGATCTCCCATGTAAGCCTCACTTGGCTCTTAAAGAGACATTCTTTAATAATTTATACTCCAGCCAAATGGGCGGGGTATAACAACAACAACACCCCGAGAAAATCAGACTCCAAACTGAGCCACGTGTGCATGCCTGAACACATGCACAAGGCAGACTGTGTTGGTAAGAAAAATATGCATAAGACTCTATGTAGACCTACACAAATGCCTGCTTTACAGAGAAAATACAGCCTTTTGTATTAATGTGCATAAGGGAAGAAGAAGAAGATGGAAGGGCAAATGTCTGCCTTAGTGTGGCCAGCTGGCCAATTAGAAAATAGCAATTTGACCTAAAAGCTAAAATAGAAATAGTCAAAAATCCTCCTAGGTGAACCTGGCATGCCCTTAAAGTCAGTGGCGTAGCGTGGGGGGTGCAGGGGGGCCGGCCGCACCGGGCGCAACATCTGGGGGTTAGGGTTAGGGGGCGCAAATCCACGGGTTAGGGGGCGCAAATTACTTGCCTTGCCCCGGGTGCTGACAACCCACGCTACGCCACTGCTTAAAGTAGTACCTTGGCTCCCAGCCTTATAATCAACTGAGGCTATAGCTCTAGTTATAAACAAAATATACCAGAGGGATGGCAAACAGACTCAAACCAAAACCTTACTGTTAAGGCAAATGTACAAACACCACACCAACACCCAGAGGTGAATGGTAGTGGGGTTAGAGAGCAATTTGGAGATCATTGCAGTGATCTGTACCACAATATAATATGCAACAATCTTTGAACAATACCAGCCCTTTTTAAAAGAACCGGTTCTAATGGGAAATAACTTAATTTGCAATGCCAAAGCTGTCTCATTTTTCTCTACAGACAGCTAACATTTCATACTGGAAGAGCACAACATGAATTTTTATTTACAGTGCTTTTTCTGGCAAGAACTGCAGAAGTGGCAAATTCAGTGTTTGTTCCTGCTTTAGAAGGTTCTGCCTCAGCTTCATTGTTGCATGTATTCAGCAGAAACAACGTTTCAACCGTGCACATCAAAAACTTAGGAACAGCACCAGAAGGTACTGCAAAATGTAACCAAGGCACAGGAGATTATGATCATCCTTGCAGAAATCTTGAGCATCTTTGAAACTATTCTCATCAGCAATGCTCAGACTCATTACCACAAAAGTAAACCAGACTTTGCACACATTGAGTTTAAAATTTATGCACAATGCATTCCTCCGTTTGTATATGCCTGCTTATCTGCATGTTTTGACTATAAACTGCATATTTGACTGTGCTCAGAATTTGACACTGAGACAGTGTAATCTCTTTAGCACAGATACCCTTTGGGCAATAGAAGAGTTAAGGCAGCAACAGAATACAGTGGTGCCTCGCAAGACGAAAAGAATCCGTTCCGTGATTCTCTTCGTCTAGCGGTTTTTTCGTCTTGCGAAGCAAGCCCATTGACGGATTAGAGGATTAGCGCTATTAGCGCTTTTAGCGGCTTATCAGCTTATCGGATCAGCTGATAAGCGGCTTAGCGGCTTAGAAAAAGGGGGGGGGGAGGAGGAAAAAAACCCCGCAGGAACTCGCAAGACATTTTCATCTTGCGAAGCAAGCCCATAGGAGATTCGTTTTGCGAAGCACCTCCAAAACGGAAAACTCTTTCGTCTAGCGAGTTTTCCGTCTTGCGAGGCATTCGTCTTGCGGGGCACCACTGTAGAAGTATTCCATGAGACCTATTTGATTCAGGGATGACCATCAGGTGGCCCACCCCCACCTATGCCCCTGTAGTAGCTAAATTTGTAACTTTAAGCCCCATACAAGCTCCTCCTGGTTGCCTTTAGAGGTGTAAGTGCCCAGGGCCTGATGTCTTTCTCCCACATTCTGGAAAGGCTCAGTGCCAGGATGAGATTTCAGCCTCTGCTAACTATGTATATATTGACAAAGAGGTAAAAGGGATGATAACTTGGCCATTTGCTTCTGCATTCTTCCCCAGACTGGACTTCTGACCAATCTAGTCGTTGATTAACTGGTCCAGCAGATACCTGAAGAACCAACAGGGCATCCAGCACAAGAAGCCTCTGCTGCATCTAGTCCAGAGTTGTATTTTCCAATGGCCAGCTAGACTGATGTTGCTGGGAAGCCCAGAAGCATTGCATGAAGATATTAACTCTCTCCTTTACCCCCAATAACTGGTATTCAATGCATATGACATATGAACCCTACAGGCATCAGTCAGCGTATTGGTGGCAGTCAAATCCTTAGAAAAACTTACTTTTTCCTCAACAGAAACACAGCCCAAAGACTTTGCTTATATTTCGGTAGAGCTCCCCTACCTTCATTTGTCTTCCTGTTGAAATTAATTTGTAAGTTCTTTGGGGCAAGGGCCTGTCTTGTTCTTTCCGGCATTGGCCTGTGTTGCTCGGTAAAGCGCCAGGCACAATAACTGTGCAGTACAGTGGTACCTCTGGATGCGAACAGGATCCGTTCCAGAGCCCCGTTCGCATCCTGAAGCGAACGTAACATGCAACTGTGCGTCTGTGCATGTTGCGTTTGCCGCTTCCACACATGGTGTCATTTTGAGCATCTGCGCATGCGGCGAAACCCGGAAGCAACGCGTTCCATTACTTCCGGTTTGCCACGGAGTGCAACCGAAAAATGCTTAACCTGAAGCGTATTCATCCCGAGGTATGACTGTAAAAATTAAGGTGGTAACATACAATCCTCACATTATCGAAATGTGTACCTCCAGCTGTGAAGGGACTAACTGTTGCTTTCTAGAAAAGAGAAACCTAACAGAGTCTAGGAATTCCTATTCAGTGTGAAGTATTTGGCTGCAGAAAATATTCCAGGCATGGAGAGCTAACCTCCCAACAGCATCCCGAGGGTGATTTAAGTTTGAATGCACCTCCTTCCAGCTTTCTCCTTCTGACCTTTAATACAACTTAGGCCTTACTTTACATACACCCACAATAGAAGAGGCTTAACCTCTCCCCCCCCACCATTTGCTTTCAATTCTTCTCAAAGCAACATGATCACAAAGTCAAAAAGCACCCCAACACAAGGCAGCTGCCATCTGACCTGGCTGCAGTCCAGTCACAGGGCTATTAGCATGCCTCTGCATACTCTGTTCTGCCACTACAAGAGAGAATTGGTTTGCGGCCAACCCAGGGCACACTTGCTAAAAACAGAGTCTCCTGTCTACGTTGCCCTAACACAGAGGAACTGTGTAGCACAGGGAGAGAGGGTGGCGGGTGGTAACGAATAGTCTTCCCACAACACAGAGCAATGCTCCTTTTGCAGCCAAGACCTGCTTCAGACACCCTGGATTCAAAATGCATTAGAGACACTGAATGATTTGTGCATTCCATTTGTTTTCTGGCACTAGAATTATAGCCGTTGGCAGCTGCCCCGTGCCTCGTGCATAGATACGGAACCAAAACACTGTTATGTGGACTAAAGGCCAGGATGCTGAATGGTACAAATAATTAGGTGGAGTTACAGAACTTTGCACGTGTGTCTGGATACTCACTGGATGCCACCTGGAAAAATGAAATACTTTTAATGATCAAAGTTCAGATCTCAAAGCCAATAGTAACATTTTCAGTAGACCAGGACGAACCGTCATAGTTTATTCTAGAAATGGTGACGGATAAGGCCATATCATAATGGGTGAAAGAGGGAAATTTGCATTTACTGATAAACTTCTACAGCAGCTCTCATTGCAACAGTTAACTAAGAGTCCCTAGGACTAAAGCAGGACACAATGCTTATACCATCAGTGATATTGGAGGTAAACTGCGGGTGAATACTGTTTCACTTCGTAAATTTATGACTCTAGCCAAAGGCCATGACAAACTTGTATTAAGCAATAGTAATAATAAACAGAATACATTCATAATATAAAAATCTGCAAACACTCTGCCAAGTTCCTGATCATTAAAACACATTTTCCCTTGTGCACCTCTGACAACTCCAATTCTAGTATTATTTTGCCTTTTTAAAATCCAGTTTGCCAGCATCCATTATGTAAGGGGGAGAAGTTACCAGAGACACCAACAAACTGAAACCCAGCTTGATTTCTGATCAAACCTTCAAATCATCACATAAATTTATAGTGACCCCTTTTTGATGAATTATTTTTTTCCCTGCAGCTAGAGCATAGAGGATCACTATTTGTTATAAAGCTATTACTGTCACTCAAAAGAAACCAAACCATTTCTGTCAAGGTGTGTGACTGCTTGCTTGTGGGACCAAAGGTTTTAGAAAGAAATCTCTTGGATCACTATATAAGGGACAGGCTAAAAGATAATGAGTGATGTCTTCCACCTGAGACTAACTATAAATACAAAGTCTGTCTGCATATGGGACCTTGTTGTAGAGACTATCCGAGACTGCAGAGGGCATCACTTGGAAACGCAGCCCAATATAAGCATTTCTTAAGGAAACTGGTGAAAGTTTGGTTAGATAATTAGCTCAAAATGCTCTGTTCTCAGGAACAGATACCAAGGAGGAAATACGGTGTCTCTAAATAGTTGCAGGTCCCTTCTAGATTCTAGCAAATCCCTTAGCTGACACTTATTCAAGGTCAAAGCAGAGCTCAGCTCTGGTAAATAATAACAGTCTAAAACATGTTGACAAGCTGCTTTCCAGGGTTTGTTATCACCCAACTCAATAAAGCACAGTGCAGGGAAAAGCTCAATAGACATAATAGCAATTTTAAAAATACAGTGGTGCCTCGCAAGTCGAAAATAGCGGTTTTTTCGTCTTGCGAAGCAACCCTATTAGCGGCTTAGCGCTATTAGCGGTTTAGCGGCTATTAAAGGCTTAGCGGCTAAAAGGCTATTAGCGGCTTAGAAAAAGGGGGGGGGGGGAGCGAAAAAAATCGCAAGACTCGCAAGACGAAAGACCATAGGGAAATTCGTCTTGCGAAGTGCATCGAAAAACGGAAAACCCTTTCGTCTAGTGGGTTTTTCGTCTTGCGAGGCATTCGTCTTGCGGGGCACCACTGTATGCTTTAACTGAGTGTAGTCCGCTCTTGCCTTTAATTGTTGACCACCTGGATTCTGAAGGCAGCTCTGTTTAGGGAAGCTTTTAATGTTTGACGGACTACTGTATTTTAATATTTTGTTGGAAGCCGCCCAGAGTGGCTGGGGAAACCCAGCCAGATAGGCGGGGTATAAATAAATAAATTATTAATTATTATTATTATTATTATTATTATTATTATTATTATTATTATTATTCTGTACGAGGAAGCACTGCTGAAATTCCCGAGTATAGCTTTTGAAAAACATTATTCTGCATTTTCAAAAACTTTAATGGAGTTCAAATCAGAGCCCCAGATTTCAATGCCATAGTAAGCATTTCTCTATCAAGTATCTTCGGGGCAGGTTCAATCAGTCCTTTATTGTAAAAGAACTTCATCTGCAGTGTCAGAAGCAGGTGGGGGGGGGAGGAGGAGTGAAATTTTAGAGCGGGGCGGGAAACCTATGGCTTTCAAGATGTGCTGCACTACAACTCCCATTGTCTCTGAACAGTGGTTATACTGGGTTGTGCTGATGAGAAATGGGAGAGCAATAATAGCTAGAGGGCCATCCCTGTTTTCGACCCGAATGCCCCTGAGATGGTGTGGTAACATTAGGTGGTCTTATTATCAAAAGGAGTAGGGGGGCTGGCTGCATCATCCCACTGTCATAAGGCTAGGGAGAAGTAGTGAGAAAGATTGAGGGACTGCACCCATTGCTCTGGAGGCTTGGGTTGGAAATACAAAGAACTAATATTATGTTAACCCATTCTCACAAGAGAGGGTTTACCAAGGACACATTCAGGAGGAAACCATTTAAGTGTGCTGTATGTGGAAAGAGCTTCATAAGCAAAGAACCTACATAGGGGAGAAACCATTTAAATGTATAGAGTTTCAGAGGAACTTTTGTGGGAGTGGTAACCTTACTCAGCATTGAAAAACACAGATAGGAGAATTTGCCTGAATGCAAACAGTTGTTGTGGTCCAAGGGGTGACTTTGGGTCACAGTCCCAGGAGAAAACTGCCTCTCAGCAGAACACTCACCCCAATGGGCTCCCCAGAGCAATACATTTTGAACCAGCATAGCTTGTCCTTGGCAGGATGCCCAGGAGAGGAGGAGTTTGCAGGCACTAGTGAGAGACTTGGGAAAGGTGAATAAGATCCACTGGCTCTCACACCTTCCATTGGTTGTCCTTACCTGTAGGCTTTTCCCCTTCTGCAGCAGAGATCAGAAAAGTGCCGAGCCAGGTGGCTGCAGAGTGTATTGAGCTCTAATTTGTGTTATGTAGCAACTCTATAACTAGGCCTTTGGCTGATTAAGCAATCTATGGTCTTTTAAATGTTGTGGGTGGGGGTTATTGGTTGTTGTTATATGCATTTTGTGTTTTCATTTTGTATTTTTATGCTGTATACTGCCTTGTAATCTTTGAATGAAGGGTGGCTTATAAATTTAATTACTATTATTAATATTAATGCTTAGCTTCCATTAGAGATTGGAGAGGCTTGGGGTTGGGAGGAGAATTATCACAAAGCCATGGATGACAACAGCAAAATTTAAAAAATGTACCCATTACTCTGGAGAAAGTAATTTGGTTGGTATCCTTCTGTCTTGGGAGACAATAGAGGAATATGCCTTTGAGGCTGTTGGAAGGTTGCAGTGCCTGCTGTAACTGCAGAGACCAATATAAGAGAGACATGTTTTGTTGCAGCTGGGGCAGATGAATGCATCTAGTTGTGCTGCAGCAGCTGCACCACGCTTTTTCTTTTCTCTGTTCTTCCCAGTAGTCATTTCTCCTCTGGTCATCGATACTGATACATGACTTGACTGCCTGTCTCCAGGCACTGCAGTGGCAGAGTGAAAACTATGAGAGGGTGACCCACAAGATTGTGTAGACAGATACACATTATGGGATCTCATTATAAGAGAGAGATAAAGAGCTGGCTTGTCCCATTACCAAGCTGGGAAGAATCAGGTACTTTATGGTGGAGGTGGGGTTGATAAGGGAGGAAAGGAAGTTATGGGGTATTTTTATTATAAGAAAAGTGGGGAAAGAGGGAAAAAGGGCTGCCAGGCCCAGCGTATGGGGGAAGAGGGATTTTTAAAAGTGTAGTGAGAGGGAAAGAAGTTATGGAGTTCTAGCCTCAAGGTGGGGGGGGGAGAGAGAGAAGGAGTAGAAAGACCCCAGTCCCATGGCGGGTAAGCAAGATGTGTGGGGTGAGATTTTATAGCCTTTATTCTAATTACTTGGAGAAGGGAGAAAGTGAACCAAAGCAGAGAAATTCTCAAGTGCTGTCATTTTGGCTGGAACACTCACCTCACTTATCAGGGAGTAATGAGTAAGCCCTACTAAATTCAGTAGAACTTACTTCTGAGTAGACATGGTTAGGATTGTGCTGTTGCTGTCTTAATAGCACCCTGTCTTTTACAGCAAGTCCTCACAAGGTGCCTTAAAATAAATTTTAAAAAACTGATTACAGCAACACCAGAAGCAAGCTGGAGTAAAAGCGGATATGTGAGGAGCTGTAGGCTCCAACAGTGTAGCCAACAGTGTGACGCGGCAGCTAAAAAAGCCAATGCAATTCTGGGCTGCATCAATAGGAGTATAGCATCTAGATCAAGGGAAGTAATAGTGCTACTGTATTCTGCTCTGGTCAGACCTCACCTGGAGTACTGTGTCCAGTTCTGGGCACCACAGTTCAAGAAGGACACTGACAAACTGGAACGTGTCCAGAGGAGGGCAACCAAAATGGTCAGAGGTCTGGAAACGATGCCTTATGAGGAACGGCTAAGGGAGCTGGGCATGTTTAGCCTGGAGAAGAGGAGGTTAAGGGGTGATATGATAGCCATGTTCAAATATATAAAAGGATGTCATATAGAGGAGGGAGAAAGGTTGTTTTCTGCTGCTCCAGAGAAGCGGACACGGAGCAATGGATCCAAACTACAAGAAAGAAGATTCCACCTAAACATTAGGAAGAACTTCCTGACAGTAAGAGCTGTTTGACAGTGGAATTTGCTGCCAAGGAGTGTGGTGGAGTCTCCTTTGGAGGTCTTTAAGCAGAGGCTTGACAACCATATGTCAGGAGTGCTCTGATGGTGTTTCCTGCTTGGCAGGGGGTTGGACTTGATGGCCCTTGTGGTCTATTCCAATTCTATGATTCTATGATTCTAGGCAATGGCAGAATAGGGACCATTCAAAGGAAAGAGGCCAAACCACCAGCTAGCTCCAGCTCCGTGGGGCAGGTTGGGAAGGAGACATACTGAGCGGCAGCCTTACATAAACCACACTGTGTCCAGTTGTGATTACTCTTAAGGTTAGCAGGCATAGGCGTTGCAGCCTTGGTTTATACCAGTGGCTTCCCAAACTTTCTTCAGGCTGCCCTCCCTCTTCTCGGTGCCATGAAACCTAACCCTACCCTATTAAAAAAAAGAAAGATAAAGCATTATGCAGAACAGCACTTTGCAGGACCCGCTAAGTCAAGCGAGCACGACAAAACCAGGGGAAAGAAACGGCAAAAGTTAATTGCACGCCGATTCAAAACCCAATTAAAACCACTTAAGTTTAATTTGGGCGAGGCTGCTGTACTTGACCCAGAGGTACAAGCCCTTTCAAAGCCTGCTAGTCTTTTTTGACACTTCCAGAGGAGGAGGCACCCCCACCCCACCCAGCACACCCCCTTAGGTCATCCCAAAGCCCCCTACCATGACCTTGGAGTCTGGGGTGGGGGTGTGTGACTGGGGGTGTGGGGTGGAGGACGTGTGTCACCCCATAATAAAGTGCCTCTCCTCCCCCCTAAGAAGGAAGCCCTTTCTGGGTCCTGCACCACCAAGGGGGACAGGAGACTGGGGAGGAGGAGACCCCCCCCAACCTGGGCGGGGGGCGGGGCAAGCACGCCATTGGCTGTTGTGGTAAACAATCTGGGGGGGAGGGGGGAAGAAAGGGCCGGGGCCTTTACTGCCAGGCGGGGGTGAGGCGGCCATTGTCACGGGATTGGGGGGGTCCTATTATGACCTGGAGCCCCCCCCCAAGGGAGGGGTCTCCTTGCCCCCTCAAGATTACCTGCTCCTCCAGCGCCAGCTACCGCCGCCGCCCCTTCAGGCCTCCGCTCGCTTCCTCCGCACGCCGAGTCTCCCGCCCCCCCCGCAGCTGTAAACAGTCGCCCAGCTGGAGAAACAGCCCCCCTCAGGGCAGCGGCACCACTGCGCAGGCGCCAACGGCACGGGGCGGGCAGACGGAGCGACGCGCGACGCGGCGGACGGGGAGGTGGGAGGGGAATGGTCCATTTGTGGATGGAGGGGACGCTCGCCGCGGCCTTTGGGAAAGGGGAGGGAAGTACCACTGGGTGCGGGGGCGAGGGGGGGCGGCGCGGGCGACGGAAGGCGGCTGGTGATGACGAAGGACGGCGGCCTAGGCTCCCATGGAAGGGTTAATGTGTGGGGGGTGGGGAGGACTTTTAGGCCACCCGCCTTTCTAAAATGTTAGCTGCCCTTATATTACTTACCATGTATTTAATTGGTTTTTGTTCGTTTGTTTGTAGGTCTTTAAAATTGTGTGTTATTAGCTATTATTAAGGTGTTGTTTTTTTAAAAAAATATGCATTACTAGGTTTTTTAAAATACTTATTTTATTATTAGGTTTTTTTAAAAAATATTTATTTGGTGTGTCTTTTAAAAAAATATAATTTATCATTGGGTTAAAAATTATTATTAGGTTATATATATATATATATATATATATATATGAGGTTTTTTATTATTTGATTTTTTAAAAAAGTAAAAGGTAAAGGGACTCCTGACCATTAGGTCCAGTCATGGCCGACTCTGGGGTTGCGGCACTCATCTCGCTTTATTGGCCGAGGGAGCCAGCGTACAGCTTCCGGGTCATGTGGCCTGCATGACTAAGCCGCTTCTGGCGAATCAGAGCAGCGCACGGTAACGCTGTTTACCTTCCCGCCGGAGCGGTACCTATTTATCTACTTGCACTTTGACGTGCTTTTGAACTGCTAGGTTGGCAGGAGCAGGGACTGAGCAATGGGAGCTCACCCCGTCGCGGGGATTCGAACCGCCGACCTTCTGATCGGCAAGTCCTAGGCTCTGTGGTTTAACCCTTCACTATTAAGGTGCCAGGGTGTGTGTGTGTGTGTGTGTGTGTGTGTATGTATATAATATAATATAATACCATATAATACCATACCAGCAACCTATACAATAAGATTTATGACACCATAAGAACAGTTGATATACGATTAAAATGATCAAACCAGACAATCTGAATGAATGTGAACGGTTACATAGACCAGCCTGCATTTTTAAAAAAGTTGTCCAAGGCGCTCCTGCCCGCACCTTCTTTGAAGGAAGCATCCTGGTGCTTTTCTCCAGGCTGGAACTAAGCTGGTCCTAGGAGGCCAGAGCTTGAGGAAAAATGAGACAATTAACATATCTTAAACTAAATAACCACATACATATAGATGGTCTGATTCAGCAGGACTCTTCTTAGGCCTCACTTGTTGATTTTCTACCTCTCAAGTTGTTATTAGCTACAGCAGCTGTTCCTGAAAAAAAGATTTCTAGAAACAATAAATGGTAAAGTTGGAAATTATCTCCAAGGGTCATGTAGTTCAATTGCCTACAATGCAGGATTCTCCACTCCTATCCTGCACCTTTTACTTCTAGAGGTCTCATTTGCTTCCCTTAAATTAAACTCTGCTACTTACCCCTTCTGAAACTCTTATAGAGTAGTGACTAACATAATCTGCACTATCCCAGGGTATGGTCTGAAGGCTGAAACTAAGCTGACCTACATCTGGTTAATGCCTGACCACCTAGGAACCACATATACATTGCCTTGGGTTTCCATAGGGGGGAAAGTGGGATATAAATTTAAATAAATATATAAAAATTAAAACCTGCTTTTTGGGGATCCAAGCACTGACTTACCTTGCAGGGCTATTGGAAAGATTCCAAGGTAATGCACATGAATCTCTTTGAACACTTGAACATAAATGCAAATATTCTCCTGCATGGCTAAGCACCCACACCGTTTGTTGTTTTGGCAGAGACCCTACACTGACTTGGTCACAAGGTGTCAGCCTTGTTCAGCATTGCTCTGCACAGGAAAGAAACTGTTCTGCGCTCTTTTTCCTGTCTCCCCCCCCCCCCCATGGTTTCACACTGAAAACTGCTGTTTTTTATAATTTCATTTGTGAGTTGCCCGAAGAAGAATGCTGTTGGACACTCCTATGTATTAAGTGTTGAAGCCCTGCCTGACTTCTAGAACATCCGAACGGCTCTGGCCACTGATTGACATGATCACCCCTGAGTTCCCTCTCCCGCTTCGTGGAGCCTGTTTTGCTCCCTGATACACTGCGGAGGTTAGGGAGAGGAAACAAGCTGGGAGATGACTCTTAACATGAGTGGAGGAAAACTCGGGTTGCGTGCAATCAAACACAGGTAAGGGCTAATCATTGAGCCTGCATGGAGGCAGTCAAGGCAGCAATGAAGGCATACTTTGCTGCCTCTATTGCATCCTTACGCTGTCCAGCAGAGCTTTTCCCGATAGTGAGGGTCCTCTTACCGTCTGGCCTGAAGGAGGTGGCAGAACTGATGAGAGCTTGCTGTGACTTTCTTGCAAAGCATTTTGAGGACAAAATTGTTTGCATCCAGCAGGATCTTGACTTCTGTTACAGCAGCTGAATCTCGAGGGGTATCCAGAGCACCGTCTAGCCCTGTTGTGTTGGATGAGTTTCAGTTAATAAGGCTAAAGGATGTGGACAGGGTGCAACCACTTGTACTCTGGGCCTTGTCCTCTCTTAAAGGTAAAGGGACCCCTGACCATTAGGTCCAGTCGTGGCCGACTCTGGGGTTGCGGCGCTCATCTCGCTTTAATGGCCGAGGGAGCCGGCGTACAGCTTCCAGGTCATGTGGCCAGCATGACTAAGCCGCTTCTGGCAAACCAGAGCAGCGCACAGAAACGCCGTTTACCTTCCCGCCAGAGCGATACCTATTTATCTACTTGCACTTTGACGTGCTTTCGAACTGCTAGGTTGGCAGGAGCAGGGACAGAGCAACGGGAGCTCATCCCTTTGCGGGGATTCGAACCGCCAACCTTCTGATCAGCAAGTTCTAGGCTCTGTGGTTTAACCCACAGTGCCACCCGCGTCCCTTTTCCTCTCTTAGCTGATAAAAACTAGCAGGGAAGGGACAGTTGCCTGGGCCAGGAAAACTATTAATGGCTTCCTGTGAGGGCTTGACAAGGGCGTCAGTGTAAGGCCCACGGGTTCTGTGCTGAAGTACTTTTGCAGCCCACTTGGTATGAAAAGTTGGACCGACCTGATTGAGATGAAGGACGTGGCTTTTTTCTCATGGAGATCATCTTTCCAAGCAGAAGTCCAGTTCCCGCTACAGTGGGCCACTTCTGCATCACCTCCCAAAAGAGGGTGCATATTGGCGTAATATTTGTGCATTCTAATTTATATTCACAGATGTAAATTCTTATATAGAGAATACAGTGCATCTTGCTATAGTGGGAAAGGTCTAGGTTCTGACTGTGGATGAGCAGCTTAAAGGCACTCCTTTTCCTACCCCATCCACAGCTGTTTGCTTCCTTAGGATACTTGGGTTTGAATGTGGCATCTTGGAAATCTCTGGCCGCACCTTCCACTGGTCTTTGAACTCACAATGTCTCTAGCTTGTCTGGGTGAAGCACACGATGCATGTGCAGGAACTAGGCTACTGCTAAAGGTAAAATTCGCATTTGTTGCTCTACGCAAATTTTACTTTTGGCCCCACCCACCAAATAAGATTACCCAGAAGTGAATTGGTCTGAGACAGCTTCTCCACCCTTGAAATAGAGGAAGCTTTCAAACAGAGGTCAGTCCCAGTTTCCCAATTCCCACTTGTGCATTTTTAAAGGCACTTCTCGGATGCTAATGTACTCCTGTGCTCCTAGTAATATAAAATAATCAAAAAGTATTAACAAGCTACCGCACAGTGGATGCTGTCCATATGGTGAATTCTTGAGAAATGCAAGAAGCACATCTGTTGTTCATTAGAAAATTAGACGGGTGAAGGCAAACCTCCTTTGTTGTGGCTGTATGTGGTTAATAGTTTGTTTTAATACATATTAATTGCCTTTCAAATTAGGGCCTCACGTTTTAACCACTCACTAAAACAACTAAAGCTTTAGTTGATTAATCAGCCTAAGCCCATTATAACCAGCAGAGCTGGGAGTGAGTTGGAGGTATGTTTACATTTTTGAGACAATTTTGTTCCCACGTGTTACTGTACTGTGGAATGAATTTAAAGAAAATGAAAATGAAATGTTATTCCTGCTAATAAAGAGTATTGGCTTTTGATTGCTTGATGGGAAGCTATCTTATAATATATCTTATAATAATACCTTTATTGGCAATGTACAACCTGTGTACAATGAAATTAACTGAGCCTTACCCCCCCCCAAAACACTGAATCTCATTGTACTCTGTGTTCTTGTCGCACAACACACCAACCCTGAAAGTCAGTTGCACTATATTATTTTCCGTTCGGCAGCCTAACAGCCCACAAATAGAAACTGTTTTTTAGCCTCTTGGTACGTCTGATTATACAGTGGTAAAGGTAAAGGGACCCCTGACCAGTACTCTGTGAGTGGTTGCTTAGGGATTGCCCAGGGACAGAACTGACTTCCGGATTCCAGCGAAAGCCAGTAAGGGAAAACAATATTGGGGAGAAAATGGAGCTGGGCACCAGAGCCTCACCTCTCCCCGCAGGCTCCCAGGGGCTTGTGTGCCAATGCCCCATGCCAGGGATTCGGACGAAAGCATGGCGAGCCCCTGGATTCCTTTAACGGAATTCCCTTGCAGCAGCAGCATTGAAGGGGCAGGCACAGCCAACCACATCCCCTCCACCAACCGAAAAATTTACCAATGCCTAACCGCAACCTTACAAGTTGTGACAATTTGCTACGCAGTAGGCAAAAACCAAATGGCACCAGCCAATCAGTCAAATGGACAGAATTCCTACCAGGCCCCTGCCCCAAAAGCAGACGACCCCATGACAGGCGTATCAAGGTCAAACGCAAGATCCCTAAATTAGGGAGGGTGGGCGGGTGATCCGGTGCACACAACGAAAGAGAACGCTCAATGCTGCGTGACCTGTATATAAAACCTTTGGTCCACCCCACAAATTGGCAGCATCAAAATTTCCCCAGTAACCCAAACAGCTCAATCACTGCCAATGGCCATCTAAACGATCCTGCCCAGCAACAGAGGGGTGGCCTGTCAGACCCCCACCTCAACACATTCTCTCCATGAAGGAGAACACTCTTTACAGAAGTGTATCTATGCTTCAGATTGTTCTGAGTCACTCTCCCAGGCTTGCTGGCTCTTCCATGCTTAACTAATTGCAGGTGCAGGATAAACACACCCAAATTAACCAGCACACCTAACTTAACCCTTTCTTGTCCTTTTCCTCTGTGTGCACAGACCCTTACGCATTAACAGAGATGACAGTTTTCTTTTGGAGGCAATCACAGGTTTGAATACGCTCCCTGCACAATGTCCATATTCCAATGTACATTTAGAGACTTTCTCTAGCACAGCTTTGTTTTTGCAAATGTCATTTTTGGGTGCAGTGGGATTTTTGCATGGAATCTCTCTGAAACAAAGGCTTTGCTTAAATTCTTGAGATGGATGCGGTCCTCGGTTGGAGCAGAATCACATCAAGCCAGACAGTTTTGCTTGTGTATGGGGATTTTAAAATGAGGGGTGCATATCTAAACATCGTCCTCCTTGTGCATTCTGTCATGGTACTGGCCCTGGAGGGCTATACCACACGATCTTCCCCAAACATTGGAGCCGAGTGAAAAATGAGTTAAACGATGTTGTGGATGTTGTGTTGGCAGCTGTTTGGGTAAGCAGCTATTGGTTTTAAAATCCCAGTTGTTGATGTTTGTCTTAGCAATAACAGGTTAATGATGATTTGAAGTGGCTGGGAGGATTCTTATGACGAGATCCATCACTTTGTGCCTGTGGCACACAAGAGAGTGTCTTTGAGGTTGTTTTCCCAGAAAGGATATTGGAAGAGACCTGAGAGCCCTCCAAAGCATACAGCGTGCCATCTTAAACCGATTCAATTCCCTTCCCTGTGATAAAGGGAGCCAGTTCCAAGTAGATATCACTGTGCAATAATGGCTCCCAACGCGGTCGTTCGAAACACAACCTAAGCGTTCAATTATTCAGTACATGCAGCCGATTTGTTAGGAAAGGACGTGTTACAAGGATCTCCTCCCAGGTCACAGCCCCACACTGAGTGATGCAAAATAGGTTGGAAATATTAGCACAGTTAAGTCTGTGCAGAAATGTTTGCCAATATGTTTGGGGGACTAGGTATGCTTTGGGGAAAACAATATTAATGTGTAGCTACTGTTTCCACTCTCTGCTACAGCTATGGTGCCATTTTGCTTAGTCGCCTCTCCATCCTGCAGTGATCCCAGCCAATCGGTGATCATGGATTTAGCACAATGATTGTAGCCAATCAGATTTGCCTGTGTGATGATGTCACTAGGGGACGAATGAAGCCAACTGCACTTAACTTTGACATGCCGGCCCCGTGCTGTTGTCATCCGTGTTGTCACGGCAACAGGGCACTTTCGCCCCATTTTGAAGGGCCCACCCCACACCCTCGAAAAATTGCTGAAAGTACTCACTTTTGTCTCAGCCCTGGATTAGATCTCCTTGCAAATAATAACCAGATAATGAAAAAAAGAAATAGCAACAACAACAAAATATTACTCGTAAATGTGTTCGGCGTTTTATTGTTGCCAGTAAAAACCAACGAGGAACCCGCTACGGCTTTGATTCCATCAACATCTTTCACTGAAGAGCAGTATGGAGACTATCTCCCAGGAATCACCATTATTCAGTAAATTGCTCCACACAGGCACGAGGTGGGGTTCACTGAAGGGATAAGGACATTTAAAAATCATAACGAGCAAAATGTGTAATGCTTCTGGAACAAAAGGCCCTGTTGTTTTATAGCTGTGCTATGCATTCAGTAGAGAGAGAAGTGGGGTGTTTTTTTAAAAATAATAATAATAAAGAAACAGCACTTTTGCACTTGTCATTTTATCATTTTGATTTTCAGCACTTAAGCGCCTAAGAGGCTGTCCACATTCCACACACCCCAGCAATTTGGAGTGCTGGGTAAATAGACAAGGTCTTTGAATCATAGAATCGTGGAGTTGGAAGGGACGCTGAACGTCATCTAGCTCACCCCTCTGCAATGCAGGAATCTCAACCAAAGCATCCAACCTCTGCTTAAAAACCCCCAAGGAAGGAGAGTCCACCACCTCCTGAGAGAGACCCTTCCACTGTCAAGCAGCTATTACTATCGGAAAGTTCTTCCTGGTGTTGCATCACAATTTCCTTTCTTGTAACTTGAAGCCATTGGTCTGGGTCCTGTTTTCCAGACCAGGAGAAAACAAACTTGCTCCATCCTCCATGTGACACCCCTTTAGGTATTTGAAGATGGCTAAACATACCCAGCTCCCTCAACCGCTCCTCATCAGGCTTGGTTTCCAGACCCTTGATCGTCTCGGTTGCTCTCCTCTGCACACATTCCAGCTTGTTAATATCCTTCTTAAATAGTGGCACCCAGAACTGGACACAGTATTCCTGGTGTGGTCTGACCAAGGCAGAATAGAGTGGGACTATGACTTCCCTTTGCGGGACGCGGATGGCGCTGTGGGTTAAACCACAGAGCCTAGGACTTGCCCATCAGAAGGTCGGCGGTTTGAATCCCCACAATGGGGTGAGCTCCCGTTGCTCAGTCGCTGCTCCTGCCAACCTAGCAGTTCGAAAGCACTAAGTGCGAGTACAGTGGTACCTCGGGTTACATACGCTTCAGGTTACATACGCTTCAGGTTACAGACTCTGCTAACCCAGAAATAGTACCTTGGGTTAAGAACTTTGCTTCAGGATGAGAACAGAAATCGTGCTCCAGCAGCGCGGGAGCAGCAAGAGGCCCCATTAGCTAAAGTGGTGCTTCAGGTTAAGAACAGTTTCAGGTTAAGAACAGACCTCCAGAACGAATTAAGTTCTTAACCCAAGGTACCACTGTAGATAAATAGGTACCGCTCCAGCAGGAAGGTAAACGGTGTTTCCGTGTGCTACTCTGGTTCACCAGAAGCGGCTTAGTCATGCTAGCCACATGACCCAGAAGCTGTACGCCGGCTCCCTCGGCCAATAAAGCGAGATGAGCGCCGCAACCCCAGAGTCGGCCACGACTGGACCTAATGGTCAGGGGTCCCTTTACCTTTATGACTTCCCTTGATTAGGACACTATACTTCTGTGAATGCAGCCTGGTGGTGGAAAAACAGGAACGGTGGAGTAAGCACCTTGAAGTTCTTGGACAAGCAGCTGCATTCCATTTGTTTCTTTCAATAAAATGTTTAGTTTAGGGCCAAAGTAGACTACAAATGCTGGAGAGCTATGGTGAAATTCCTCATCTCTTTAAAAACCAGCTGCAGAGACCCCCTGGGACGCATCAGCACCACTGTCCTGCAGGGGTAAAGGTAAAGGGACCCCTGACCATTAGGTCCAGTCATGGCCGACTCTGGGGTTGCAGCACTCATCTCGCTTTATTGGCCGAGGGAGCCGGCGTACAGCTTCCAGGTCATGTGGCCAGCATGACCAAGCCGCTTCTGGAGAACCAGAGCAGCGCACGGAAATGCCATTTACCTTTCCACTGGAGTGGTATCTATTTATCTACTTGCACTTTGACGTGCTTTCGAACTGCTAGGTTGGAAGGAGCAGGGATGGAGCAACGGAAGCTCACCCCGTTGCGGGGATTCGAACTGCCAACCTTCTAATTGGCAATTCCAAAGCTCTGTGGTTTAACCCACAGCGGGGTAGGTAGGGTTAACTCTCTCTCCCTCCCTGGTTTCTCAGTTGAAACTCCCTCCCTTCCCACCAGCTGCAATTTGTCCCATTAGGAACAACATACATGTCGTGCTTTGTGGGTTTCCCATAGGCATCTTATTGGGCAAGTGTCATTGCTCAGTGGGAGAGCATCTGTCTTGCATGCAGGCGGTCCCAATTTCAGCCTCCAGCATCTCCTGGAAGCAGCGCTGGATTTAGGGTGGTGATGTGGGCAGTTCCTCCTCCCATAGGGCCCCGAGCAGAGGGGGTGCAAAACCGCAACGATCCATAATTGAGGAAACCTTGGATTCTGCAGACCTAATTATGTTGGGGGGCACCAGGGGGCTGAGCATTTTTCACCCAAAATTTTTTGTGTGTCCCCCCCCCCCCCCAGTGTTCCCTACCGTCAGGGGGAACAGGAGGCCGACTGTGGAGTGATGAACGCAATTTTAGCAAAGGTTCTTCCATATTGATGCCAAAAGAAGCTATCAGTGGCTACTGATCATATACAGTGGTACCTCGGGTTAATAATTTAATTCATTCTGGAGGTCCGCTCTTAACCAGAAACTGTTCTTAACCTGAGGTACCACTTTGGCTAATGGGGCCTCCCACTGCTGCCGCGTGATTTCTGTTCTCATCCTGAAGCAAAGTTCTTAACCTGAGGTACTCTTTCTGGGTTAGCGGAGTCTGTAACCTGAAGCGCCTGTAACCCGAAGTACCACTGTACTGCCTCCATGTTTGATGTAGCATCCCTTCGAATAGCCAGCGTGGTGTAGTGGTTAAGAGCGGTGGACTCGTAATTTGGTGAACCGGGTTCGCTTCCCCTCTCCTCCACATGCAGCTGCTGGGTGACCTTGGGCTACTCACACTTCTCTCAGCCTCACTCACCACACAGTGTTTGTTGTGGGGGAGGAAGGGAAAGGAGAATGTTAGCCGCTTTGAGACTCCTTCGGGTAGTGATAAAGTGGGATATCAAATCCAAACAACTCCTCCTCCTCCTCCTCCTCCTCCTCCTCCTCCTCCTCCTCCTCCTCCTCTCCTCCTCCTTCTCAAATGCAATTCCCAGCAGCTGGTATTCAGAGACACACTGCCTATGACAGTGGAGCAAAAACCTAGCTCTCCTTCTTCTCCTTCATGTGGCAAGTAGCCATTGATAGCCTGATATCCCACCAACTTGCCCAATCCTCTTTTTAAAGTTCTAGTCACACTTCTCTGAAGTCTCTCAGCCTCACTCACTTCACAGAGTGTTTGCTGTAGGGAAGGGAAAGGAGATTTTTAGCCTCTTTGAGACTCCTTAGGGTAGTGAAAAAGCAGGATATCAAAACTCTTCTCTTCTTTTGTGGGAATGACTGTGGGAGAGGGCCATTTGCACACTCATGCACGGCTTTCAGGCTTCCCACATGCACCTCAGCTGTCTCCAGACCCTCTGAGTGTCCCTATTTTCCAGGAATGTCACTGATTTAGAGAAGCCGTCCGGGTTTCTGATTTGATCCCGGAATGTCCCTATTTCATCGGAGAAATGTTGGCGGGTATGGAGTTATCCAACTCCCGAGCCGTCTGAAGGTAATCCTGTATAGGGAAGTGTTTACTGTTTTATTATTTTATTAAGTTTACTGTTTTATTATGTTTTTATATAGGTTGGAAGCTGCCCAGAGTGCTGGGGTAACCCAATAAGATGTGTGGGGTATAAATTGCAAAATTGTCTTGGAATGTGATGTCCCTGTTTTCACTGGAGAAATGTTTGTACAGTGGAACCCCGGTTTTCGAACGTAATCCATTCCAGAAGACCATTGGACTTATGAAACATTCGAAAACTGAAAACGGAAGCCTCAGTTCATATAAGGAAACTCAAAATGGAAGCCGCGTCAGGCATTCAGGTTCCTAAAAACCATTCGGTTTTTCATTCAGGTTTGAAAACCGGAGCATTTCCGGGTTTTCTGCATTCGGGAGCCAAAATGTTTGAAAACGGAGCTGTTTGAGAACCAAGGTTTGACTGTACGTGTGCCCAGCCCCGCCCCCCCAAATCCTGGGAACTATAGCGTACTTACTGCATAGCTACAATTCATAGCACCCTTAACAGACTACAGTTCCCAGGAAACAGCTGCTGAACTAGCTAGACCTTTCATCTGATTCAGCAGAGCTCCTGGAAATCCATTCAGTCAAGTCTCATTTGTGGAATGTATTTCTTGAGCAGAGAAACAGTATTAAATTTGCTTTCTCTTTTTCTTTCTTTCACAGAAGAACATGTAGCCTGCAGTTCCTTTTTTTTCCAATGTGATTCTTTATTATTTAAATATGAACAGTATTCCTTCACATAAACAATTACTCAGCCATCACATAACCGACACACAAACATGACGAAATAAATATACAACAAGAGCACAGATCATTTTTTTATGTTTAATTTAAATATTAAATAAATAATAAATTACATGTTTTAATTTTTTTTTAAAACCGTTATCAGTGCCTGAAACAATAGGATCGTCGAGAAGACAAAGAATAACAAAAACAAACGAAGAAAAGGAATCTCTCTCTCTCTCTCGCTCTCTTTCTTCATTTTGTCCCCACCCAAAATAAAATCAAACAAAAAACTTTTTTTAAAAAAGCGCTTCAGTTATAAAATATCTTTAAAAAAATTCCCATTGTTAAAAGAATAAATAACAAAAATATATAAAAATAACTTGGTTGCATCAAAATTACACGCGAAAGTTAGATTTTTTTTTTATTTCTTCTTAGAGGGAAATATTATTGTTTTATTGATCAAAAAGTTGTATTTCTTTCAGGGATTATTTTTTCCTGCCTCCTTTCCTTTCTCATGATGTGATGTCCAGCTTCAACAGAAGTATAAATTTAATAAATTAAAAATGATTCAATAAATAGTCAAAATAAAATAAAATAAGGTGATGCGAATACAAATTACACACATTTCCCCAAAATTAGGGTGCATACAGAAATATGACTCACTGTGTTTCCCTGCCTCCTGCTATGTAAACCCAACTCCCAATGCTTTTGACAGGCCTAGTATTTATCAGCGAATCTGTTTTCTAACTTCCCATGCTACAGTCGATTGGTTGACTCTGAAAATGTTTAGTTTTAAAAGCACCACTTGCAGTTTTATCCAATCTACCACTTGATCAGTGCTTTAAACAGAAGGATGGACACGCTCTATTTTTTAAAAAGATTAGAGAAAAATGATTTGAGGAGGTGGGTTCTTGACGCTACAGGCACAAGCCAGTCAGCACTATGCGTATCTGGCCTTTGCTGCAGACTGATAGAAACTGCTTTTCCCTACAGCTCTACTCTCTGGAGAAGATTGTACATATAGTCAAAACACAGTGAGTGCCCTTCCACAGCTGTTGCACCACTCAAAGGATGTGCATTTGAATGCACCCTTAAATAATTTACAGAATAATTCAGCTATCTACTTTCCCCCCAACCCTTCTTTTTCTTTAAAGGAAGTGCAAGTTCTCTACTCTGAAATACTAAATGAGCTGCAATCACCATCAAATTGGACTCTATTTACATATTAAAAGCATTGTATTTTTTTAATACTTATTTTTTCCTTCTTTCGCTTTTTTTTTTGCACTTTCCATGGGTTGTATAAATAAGCCAAGTCAAAGGGCCCAATGCTGTGATCCTCTCTAGCGCCCAAGTGAATTTACTCAGATGAGTAAGTTAAGCATATGAGTAAAGTCACCAATATCTATTTCGCCCCTTCTCCATTGGAGTTCTCTCATAGACTTCAAAGGGTTTTAGTTTATAGCCTAAGTATATTCAGGACTAGGCTTTTAAGGCATTTTCATACCGAGATTTTAAAGTGGTTCTTGTTTCTATCAGGCATGTAGCCGGAATATAAAAACCTACATTGGCCAGACTAATCATTTGCACTATAAGTGCCTCTCCTGCATTTTCGCTTCTGCTGTAACAATGACCCAAGTATTCATATATAAACAGAAGAGGCTCAAAAGCTCACCTATGAAAATGCTCTAAAAGGCATGCAGCATTCCACGGGCGGGTGAATATTTATCGTTCCCCCCTTCCCACTGTAGTCCCTCACATTCCTCCAAAAGCCACTCCTGAAGATTGGGGGACCCTCTGGAGCAGTATTTGGGGTGTTGGAAGGGGCAACACAAGGAAAAAAACTGGCACACACACACGTGTGTGTGCAGGAGGAGGTGACTCAGCTGTACACATGGAGGCTATTTCGATATCAGCCCTTCTTCTCACAGAATCAACAAGCTTTGTCATTCACTTCAATGAAGCCCGGACTTCTTCTTCTTTGCTTTTTGTTTTCAGAGAAAGACCTGACAGAGGCCATCTTAAGCTGGCTAGAAAATATATTTAGAAGTTATCAGGGGGGTTTAGTTGCGGAAACTAAATTATTGCCGAGAGAAGGGAGATTTCAGCACCAGAATATGCCATCTCGCAGAATAGTTAATACTTTTATCGTGTTCAATTTTTAATCTAGCACATTTTCCGGCTTTTGGATATGCCAAGACCACAGTTCACAAACTGAGGACCTGTAGAAAGAGGCAAGAGCGGAAAAGGGGGAGATAAGAGATGCTTCTTCACCCTTCAGAGCTATATTTTCCTGCATTTTGGATTGGACCTGGTGGCAAGATGTGGAATGTCCCCTAGTCAACCAGTACAGGGCAGACAACTATGGGGAGTTTGCGATGTTTCGTTCTCCACCATAACCCCTCTGCACTAAGATGGCACCAGTGACCTACATTTGGCCAACTGCTAATGGAGAAGTTTAGAAAGTTCATTTCCTTGACTTAGGGGAGAATTTGAGAATTCACACACGGAATCAATGTTGGCGTCTTCCCCCGCCACTCTTCCCTCCTCAAACAAATCCAACAATACATAATGTGGACGAATGAGGTGATAAAGAAATTTGTTTTTGCAAAAGACATTCACTTCACTGTAGTTCTTTTAAGTGCACAGCGGACTATGTGTACCAAAGGGGTAATAACAAAACAAAACAAAGTGGTTCTTTGGAAGATCTATACCCAACTGTTCCTTCTGTAGAATGGTGATCACTCTGTTATGTTAAACTTATTTTTTTTAAAAAAAAAATGTAGAAAACAAAGCTCAGAACCAAGAAACATTGCCATGTATTATGAGCCAAAGTCCATAGCCAAGAGTAAATACTCCTTGTAGACTTCCTTTTGTTCCTAATCGCTTCTTATACATGTCTCCGGCATGGATGTCTGCAGCGCTGTGCAGCTACGCAACGATGACCACGACAACAAACAGAACCAGAACGGTCAGCAAAAGGACTTTCCAAACTCATGTACACTGGACCATGACACATTTAGAATTCTTCCATACGAAATGTTCCAATATTGGTCTGTTCATTAATAGCTATTATCTTTTTTTTTTTTTTAATACGGACAAAGGAATACTGTAGTTGCAAACTCCAAAAAAAGCTTCCCTGAGAACCTTTTGTATTTTTTTTTCCATTGCGCTTTCTACTGGAGACCCAGAGCTGCTCTTTCAGAAAATAAAAAATAATGCTACTCTAGAATACTTGAGTCCTCATGTCCAGCAGATCCAGATGGGTGGCTTGCCTGCAGCTCCTGCGTCTCATGTACTACAACATGCCACATCAATCATGTGTTATCTTGGGAACATGACCATAAGCGATACAGGGTTGTGGAGCTTGTTGTGGCGCAGACAGAAGCCCTGTTCTTTTAATGCTCTAAACCTGGGACTAATTCTATTATGGAACTTTCTTTGATGGTGGAGGTGTCTAGCAGCTTGTGAAGACCGTTGATCTCCATCTGCTCCCAACACCATCTTTGACTCCCACCACCACACGGTAATGTGGTGAAAAATAAAAACGAAACAAAGCCCCACAGTTTGCCAAAGGAATGCCACTGAGTAAACGAAAACATTTGAGTTCAGTTCTGCTTCTTGTGAATGGCCTCTTGGTTAAGTTTTGGTCCTTTTATTCATTCATTCAACAAGTTTCCTAACTTGTAAACCTGAATATGCAGAGTGAAGGTCCTTCCAGTTACTTTTAACGTCTTCTTTTTTTCAAATTTTATTCCCCCCCCCCTATTTTTCTTCTTTGTCCCACTGTAATTAGACCTGAATTCCTTTAATGGCCTGTTTGATGCTTTCTAGCAGGTCCTTGTTCTCAGGATTCTGGTAGCATTCCTGGTTCGTGTACATGTCAGTAAGGGTGTTGACGTACGCATCAAAGTTCTGCTCACTGATTGGCTCCTGCTCAAAAGAGAGAGAGAGAGAGAGAGAGAGAGAGAGAGAGAGAGAGAAGAAAAAGAGTAAATAAGCAAGCAAACATATGAATCAAACTTAGAAGCAGAGCACAGAGACAAAAGGCTCTAATATTGGACCCAGCTCAGTCAGGGGACAGCAAACTTTTTCAGCCGTGAGCCGTGAACTGTTCCTCAGACCTTGGTGTAGGGGGGGTGGGGGCGGACTATATTTTGGAAAAAAAATCTGAACAAATTCCTATGCCCCACAAATAACCCAGAGGTGCATTTTAAATAAAAGGACACATTCTACTCATGTAAAAGCATGCTGATATCTGGACCGTCTGCAATTTAGAAGGCAAATGGGCTGGAGGGCCTTAGTTTGCCTTCCCATGGACTAGATCCACATTATCTGCTGGGCCACAACGCTTCTCCCTTATCTATTACTCCTAATTAACCACTACTAAATGTGCTTCTCTTTTATTTTGACATTAAAAAGGCCCATATTAGTGTCCATTGCTATGTCCACCTCCCAGACCTTTTGTGGCACACAGTGTGGAATCCTACCTAGCCTCAGCTGGACAGAATCCTGATCTTCCAAAGGAGATAAATTAATCAACGAATTAAAAATGAAAAATTCAACAGAACTTAATTACTCCCAGGTACTGGATTACCGCTTAGGTCTGCCTTCACCTTAAGGAGATGTGCATCCTTCAAATCACTTAATGCAGGTTAACTTTAACTTTTAAGAGAGCTTGGCCATACATTCTTGATTTCTAAATCTAGAACACTGTGTCCCACAGAGTTTTGAGCACCCCCCCCCAAAATCAAGAAGGTGGAAGGCTGTCATATCTGATTTACCATCTAGACACACAAGGGCTATTCTCAAGGGCTGGGCCTGTTGATTCACTGAGCCCAACATCAATTTCACAGCAAAGTTTAAATCAGCTTTGCTATAAAACCCCTAATGCGAAAGCAAAACCCGCATTAGCTGAGATCTTGTGTTTCATTTTGTTCTTCCAAATTCTCTCCCGTTTTCATACGCGATACAAAAAAAAAAAAAAACATGCAAGAGGGGCTTCTTTAGCCTCAATCCTAAATTCAGTGGGGCTTGCCTTGTGTGAAAACGTATTATGGATCAAGCTGTAGCACTCTAGCCAGCTTTCTTGTTTGTCCAACCCCTGTGTCACATTTAATGTGCTTTAACCAAGGATAGTGTGTCACACGCGATGCAATTAACTACCCGAAAACCCAGATAACTTGCATCTCCTTTCAGCTGTTCCGACTTCAATGCAGATTATAAATAAATAAATAAAACCCCACAGCCAGTAGTGGCATCATGCTGGTTACTGTTAAGACCTTGTTATGTTAAATATAATATACTCTCTTTATCGTTGTGATTGTTCAGCTGACAGCTGTTCAGGGCAGAACTGAAGCTCCCTGCGCTATAATGGGAGCTGTAAGATCTTTCCGATGTTGCAGTCCAATCCTGTCCTATCTCCACTCATGCTGTCTTAGACTGAAAAGGCAACATGCACTGTTGATGGAGCTCCTTTTGTCATTTCCTTACCTACTTGGGCTATGAGATGTAACGAGAGACAACCAAAAAAAAGCACAAAAGGATGAGAACAGTGGGAAACAGGGAGCAGAGGAGGAGGGACAATGTAGCTTTCAGAAACATACAGAGGGTGCTGCTGCCGCCGAAAAATTAAGTGCCAGACAAAGCATTTGGGCAGAACTGTGAAATTTCAGGTTTTCCTAACACTTTTGAGATCAGTGATCTTGCAGCTTAAATAGGCAATGGTGAGCAGCTGCAAACCTGGTAGCCCATTTTATTAGACTTCCCAAGTTACCTATGTGTTCTTCTATTAAAATGTGTCTGTGTGTATGTGTTGGCATCTGTCTGTCTTGAGAGACAATGGAGTGAGTTCCTGGGGTATCTGAAGAAGTGTGCATGCACACGAAAGGCCATACCAATAACAAACTTAGTTGGTCTCTAAGGTGCTACTTAGGGATGCGGGTGGCGCTGTGGGTAAAACCTCAGCGCCTAGGACTTGCCGATCGCATGGTCGGCAGTTCGAATCCCCGTGGCGGGGTGCGCTCCCGTCGTTTGGTCCCAGCGCCTGCCAACCTAGCAGTTCGAAAGCACCCCCGGGTGCAAGTAGATAAATAGGGACCGCTTACCAGCGGGAAGGTAAACGGCGTTCCGTGTGCTGCGCTGGCTCGCCAGATGCAGCTTGTCACGCTGGCCACGTGACCCGGAAGTGTCTGCAGACAGCGCTGGCTCCCGGCCTCTAGAGTGAGATGAGCGCACAACCCTAGAGTCTGGCAAGACTGGCCCGTACGGGCAGGGGTACCTTTACCTTTACCTAAGGTGCTACTGGAAGGATTTTTATTTTTATTTGTTTCATCTGGAGGTGAAGTTAAACTTGTAGCTGCTGCCTCTCACATCGTTCTTACTGCGATAGCAGCACCGAAGTGACCTCCTTGTGGAGCAAGCCTGGGCAGTGTGTATGGAAGTCCTGGGCTGTCCAAATGACAAGCTCCCCACCCCACTCGGCCTCACTAATGTGGTCCAAAGGAAAGCAGAGCAATACATTGGGCACCAGCTTGGCTGCAGGAATTGCCAGGAGGCATGCAAGATGCCATCCATCTGTTTAGAGACTCCACTCCAGAAGATTTGTGTATGGCTCACTCCGTAGCTTTTTCTTCTCCTAAAGATGTCCTGCAAGGCAGTGGGAGCAGGGGTGAATGAAGGTGTTGTGACACCTGGGGTGGGGCATCGCTACGTAGGGTGCATGTGCGGCGTTGCTACGTACGATGCATGCACTGTACATAGCGAAGCTGTACATGCGCTGTATATAGTGGTTTGCCAGCACTGCTGCTCCAGCGCTGTATGGACGGTGCCGGGATCCTCTGCTCGCAGCATTGCATGCATGTGCTGTACATAATGACGCCACACATGCTCTGTACATAGCGGTTTGTCGCTGGCGCCGCTCAAGTGCCGTACAGACGGCGGTGGGATCCCTCCGTCACTGCTACAGCCACGAACGGAGGATCCTCCACATGTGGCTGTGGCGGCATGATGGCTGCTTGTGCTACCGCGAGCCGCCGCAGGGTGCCTTCTTGTCACCCCCCCTGATATGGCACCTGGGGCGCAGTGCCCCCTGTTGTGATGCCACTGAGTGGGGGAGGATTTTGTCTTGGGGTTTGGTCCCAAACTCTTATTCGCCAATGAAAAAAGGTAAATGACACCAGGTTGGTTAAGTCCAGTCAAAGGCGACTATGGGGTTGTGGTGCTCATCTCACTTTCAGGCCAAGGGAACCGGTGTTTGTCCACAGACAGCTTTCCGAGTCATGTGGCCAGCATGATTAAACCGCTTCTGGCACAACGGGACACCGTGACGGAAACCAGAGCGTACGGAAATGCCGTTTACCTTCCCGCCACAGCAGTACCTATTTATCTACTTGCACAGGCGTGCTTTCAAACTGCTAGGTTAGCAGGGGTGGCACAGAGCAATGGGAGCTCACTCCATCGTAGGGATTCAAACCGCTGACCTTATGATTGGCAAGCCCAAGAAGCTCAGTGGTTTAGACCACAGCGCCAATAGTATAGCTGCATGGCAGCAGTTTAGGATCAGAGTTTTCCTTCTCCTAGATGGGCTCCCTTTCCAGGTGGACGAGCCCCGCCTGCCCCTGACTTCCCTCTACAGCATGTGCAGAAACCGCCTTCTTGCCCGTTGGACCCACTTTTGGTCTCGTCCACTCAATCCACTGGAGCCTGTCTTTGAACTCAGGGGAAGTCCCTAACTCACCAAGGATTTGAGAGCCTTTGTATGGAAGTGATGTTATATGGAAAACGTCTGGATATGGCTACTGGATAAAAAAAATAATATCCACACAGGATTACAAACTGTTCTAACCAGCTTGTGGAGACTATCAGAGGTCACAAAGAGAAAGGAAAAATATATGAAAATAACAAGAGATGTGGAAAAACAATAAGAAAGGACTGGATAGTACTGTGAACATCATAAGGTTAGATTTGTGGACATTAAAACAGCAGTAAGAAGCAAGAAGTTGATTGGATCCCCTTCGGAACTTGAAATATGGGCACCCCCAACAAAACTTTAAAATTCGGCTGTGTAATTTGGAATTTATGCAGTTTGGTTTGATTTGATGTGATTGGTCGGTTAATAAAAAAATATTCTTAAAAAAAAAGCCATCGGCTACCCTCACCTGGTTTAGCTGGCCAGCTGAAACCACTTCCTTGTCTGCTGTTGCATGCTGACAGCTTCTAGAAGCTACAGGTGAGAGCTGAGTGCAGGATGGAGACCAAAGGTAGACAAACTACACCGGAAGGAGCACAGTTTAACCACCAAATATAGAAGCTAAGAAATCCCTGCCTGATCTGGCAGGTATGGTAGCCTTGATTCTGCGGAGCAACATGAGGGAATAAAAGTAATTGCTACCATTAAGTGAATTTACTTTGCTACCATAAGGGGTGGGAAGCAAAATATATATGTGAGTGCTGGGCTCACTGAGCTTGGACCTTCTTTTTGTTTTATACCCACATATTGCAGTGCAGACGTATAGCTGCCTGGGACTGCTTAGTTTTGTACTTCCTTGCTTTCAAGCATTTAAATTGCTCTAACCTTAGGCATGGGATGTGGTTGGCGCTGTGGGTTAAACCACAGAGCCTAGGACTTGCCTATCAGAAGCTCGGCGGTTCGAATCCCCGCGACGGGGTGAGCTTCCGTTGCTCGGTCCCTGCTCCTGCCAACCTAGCAGTTCGAAAGCACGTCAAAATGCAAGTAGATAGATAGGTAAACCTCCAGCGGGAAGGTAAACAGCTTTTCCGTGTGCTGCTCTGGTTCGCCAGAAGTGGCTTAGACGTGCCAATAAAGCCAATAAAGCGAGATGAGCACCGCAACCCCAGAGTCAGCCACGACTTGACCTAATGGTCGGGGCCCCTTTACCGTTACCTTTACCTTTAGAAGAAGAAGAGTTTGGATTTGATACCCCGCTTTTCACTCCCTTTTAAGGAGTCTCAAAGTGGCTAACATTCTCCTTTCCCTTCCTCCCCCACAACAAACACTCTGTGAGGTGAGTGGGGCTGAGAGACTTCAGAGAAGTGTGACTGGCCCAAGGTCACCCAGCAGCTGCATGTGGAGGAGCGGAGACACGAACCCGGTTCCCCAGATAACGAGACTACCACTCTTAACCACTACACCACACTGGCACCACATGCTTTAGGCATGGACTCTGTCTATAAATGGTGCTTGGGCCCCTTTTCCCTGCTGAATTTTATGAAAAATGGAAAGAATTAATAGCCTGGAGCTCTTTTTCTGCCACTCCTTAATTATACACAAAGCGTCTTGCAAGAAGGCTTTCAGAATCTGGTGCTTTATCACACGGCCAAAGGTTTGGTGCACGGGAGAGATTCTCACCATGTGTGGAAGGCGGATATTGGCAAGACTTTGGATAAGAGTCTGGCTCAGCCCTGAGAGCTCAAGGAAGAGGGCTTCGTTCTGCTCCTCTATAATCTTGTTCTCCTCCTCAATGTTCTTGAGGTTCTTCTCCATGCTTGAGATCTGTAGGAGGTGCGAGGGAAACATGGTTTAGGGAAGAGAAATGGTCACTGTCTTTCAACATTCTGTGAGTGCCACAAGGCTTATATTTATTAGGTTCATATCCTGCTCCACAAGTGGAACAAACAGGTTCATGGCTGCTGCTGCTGCTGCTGCTGCTGCTGCAAACCGTAAGTCTGAATCTCTTCCTTCTTCTCGGTCTTCCTCTCTTTTTGTCATGCCAGATGCAGGACATTAAATGATCACACTGTAAGTCTCCCAGCCTTCACTCAGCTTTGTTGACTGGTGTTTGCAAAGGCAGAGGAATGTGCAATGCAGCAATATTGTGGGGTAATAAAAGCAGTTGACATCAGGCTGCTGTGGAGTCTCATTACAAGCATACATTCATATACTATGGTATCTCGGTTGTCGAACGCAATCCGTTCAGGAAGACCGTTCGACTTCCAAAATGTTCGATGACCGAGATGCAAAGGGCTGACTGCAAAGTCAATGGAGAAAATGGAAAAAAAATGCAGTGGAAGCCGTTTGACTTCTGAGGAATGTTCGAAAACGGAAGCAATTACTTCCGGGTTTTCGGCATTCGAAAACCGAAACGTTCGGCTTCTGAGACGCTCAAAAACCGAGGTACCACTGTACATTCAGCCAGGCAGAGGGCGTTCTCGGTAGTCATGCCCGCCCTATGGAACCCCTTCCCATCAGATGTCAATGAAATACAGTGGTACCTCTGGTTAAGAACTTAATTTGTTCTGGAGGTCCGTTCTTAATCTGAAACCAATCTTAACCTGAGGTACCACTTTAGCTTTGTGGTTTTTTAAAAAATTAGATTGCTTTCATTGCATATTAAAATTGTTGTTCTGTACCAAATTGTTTTATTGCACAGCACCCTGGTGTTATTTTAGTGAGAGCGGGTCTATTTTAAATAAAGAAATAGTACAAGTGCATTTACCTGTGACTGCAGCTTCACCATGGCTGCTTCCATCTCAGTGTTGGATTCATTCAGCTCACTAATCTCTTTGTTTAACTGCTTAATTTCTTCGTCGTTCTCTAGAACTGCAAGGATGAAATAAAGAAGCGGTCAGGCAATTTCCTGCTCTAATATATGCAGATAGAACCTACACGGAGTAGATCCATTTAAATTAATGAAACTAAATTACGTAATCATTTCTGTTAACTTCAGTGTTACTCTGAGTAGCACTGAATACCACCCTTGGACTCCAGTGTACTGCCAATTAATAATAATAATAATAATAATAATAATAATAATAATAATAATAATAATAATAATAATATAATTTATTTATACCCCGCCCATCTGGATGAATTTTCCCAGCCACTCTGGGTGGCTCCCAATCGAGTGTTAAAAACAATACAGCATTAAATATTAAAAACTTCCTTAAACAGGGCTGCCTTCAGATGTCTTTTAAAGATAAGATAGCTGCCTATTTCCTTGACATCTGATGGGAGGGCGTTCCACAGGGCGGGCGCCACTACCGAGAAGGCCCTATGTCTGGTTCCCTGTAACCTCACTTCTCGCAGAGAGGGAACCGCCAGAAGGCCCTCGGCGCTGGACCTCAGTGTCCGGGCTGAACGATGGGGGTGGAGACGCTCCTTCAGGTATACTGGACCGAGGCCGTTTAGGGCTTTAAAGGTCAGCTCCAACACTTTGAATTGAGCTCGGAAACGTACTGTCTACATAATAATGTTTAGCCCTCATGTAACATCATTGGAGTGCTCTAAGCACTTAATATACAGATCATAAAAATAAATTTGTTTTCTGTAGGGTGTCACAAATATGGTAGATACAACTCCCATCAACCCTAACCTAGGACCATGCAGAGTAGGGTTAATGGAACTTGTATTCTAACAACTTCTGGTGAGAGTACCTTGCTGTTGCTGGTAAACCAATGTGTTCACATTACAGTAGTACCTTGGTTGTCAAACTTAATCTGTTCTGGGAGTCCATTTGACTTCCGGAACAGTTCGAAAACCAAGGTGTGGCTTCCAATTGAGTGCAGGAACTTCCTGCACTCAATTGGAAGTCTCATAAGCTGCATCAGACGTTCAGCTTCCAAAAAATGTTCGCAAACCGGAACACTCACTTCTGGGTTTGTGGCGTTCGGGAGCTGATTTGTTAACAACTAAGCCGTTTGATAACCAAGGTACCACTGTACAAGAAAGGTGACTTCAGCTAAACAAGGACCCCTGGACAGTTAAGTCCAATCAAAGATGACTATGGGGTGTGGCGCTCATCTCGCTTTTCAGGCTAAGGGAGCCGGCATTTGTTCATAGCTTTCCGGGTCTTGTGGCCAGCATAACTAAACCACGTCTGGCACAACGGAACAGCGTGATGGAAGCCAGTGCGCACAGAAACGACGTTTACCTTCCTGACACAGTGGTACCTATTTATCTAGTTGCACTGGTATGCTTTTGAGCTGCTAGGTTGGCAGGAGCTGGGACAGAGCAATGGGAGCTCACCACCATTGTGCAGATTCGAATCGCCGACCTTCTGATCAGCAAGCCTAAGAAGCTCAGTGGTTTAGACCATAGCGCCACCCGCACACCTTTAACAGAAATAATCACCCTGGAAGGTGGTGGTTCTCCTTAGTTAGAAGTTACTAAGCAGATACTGGAAGGTCAGTTTTGGGGAATGCTATAGCAATGGGTTTCCTGCACTGCTAGTGGGTTGGTGAAATGACCTTTAATGGCCCTTGCAAAATTTACAATCATATCATCTCATTAATTATAATATTTAATGGCAAGGTAAGTTGCGCCCCCCCCCCCAATCATATTAAAAATGGAGGTTGGGGTGAAACAGAAAGAAGAGAGTTTGGCTAGTGAGTTACAGCTGAGAATCAAGGACTTTCTACAACACTGGCTTTATCATATGGTGAGCACTGTACTGCATAATGATTTAAAACTAGATCCTTCACACTGAAACCACAACATTCTGGTCACGATATCACATGTGATCTAGCAGGCTGAAAAAACTGGGGGCATTTTAAGAGCAAATTTAGTGGCGAGGCATATTTTTAGCTTTTGGAAATTGTGCAAGAATCAAATAGTGGAGAGTATGCAATTGGTAGCAAGATGGATATTTACTCTTGTTGGGGATTTCCAGACTGCAAGAAACATGCTGCCTGAATAGCAGAGCAAATCCTTAGCAAGTAAGTTAGCAAGTACTAATTCAATTGGCATGGATCATCTCGGTCCAGTGGAAATGCTAATGGTGTGGACACACACAATCTGTAAGGTTATGTTAATTTTTTCAAAATCAAATTTTCAAATATGCAAAACTAGCCAAGTGATAAATCTGGTTCTCTTACCATCACTGGTCTTGAATTTAGCGTTGAGAATTTCATCCCCTGAGATTTTCCCCTTTTTCCCAGCAAAAGTAGCTCTTGGACACCCCGACAGGCTAAAATGATAAACAAAAGTGGATTTTATTAGAACCTCCAGGATTAATTGCAGCCAGGTAATTAAGGCCGAGCTAAAATTACCGTACTTGCAATAGCATAAAAGCCTCCCTTGTGGAGTGAAATTCAGCATTCTTTGTAAATATGTTCAGACACTGTGCAATCTTGTGCATTCAGAATTACCGTATTTTTCGCCCTATAGGACGCACCGTCCCATAAGGCGCACCTAGTTTTTTGGAGGGGAAATAAAGGGGAAAAAATTATTCCCCCCCCCAGGCGCGGGGCGGGGCTGGGGCGGGGGAGGCCCGAGCTTCCCCCGACCCCAGCCCCCAAACAGGCAGCTCTCTGCAAGCTGTGGGAGCCCTTCATTTTTGGAGGGGAAAAATGCGTCCTATAGGACGAAAAATACGGTAAGTACTATTTAAGGAAACTTACTACCAAGTAAGTGTGCAAAGAATTGCAGCCTTATTCATAACTATTGCCCTAACTTGCATTGCTCCCAGTTGCCCTCCTTGCCATAATCATGTAAGCAAATCTGACTGGTTGTGTTGACCCACAAGATCACCTATGTCTTACGATGCTGTGTCTGATGTAGCTTTGTGATATTCGTTACATGATCCTTGACTAGGTCAGATTACTTATGTGAGCAATTTAGAGAGTACTAGGAAAAGGCCTCTGTTTGAAATCTATGTGAGCCACTGCATTTACCGTATTTTTCGCTCTATAAGACGCACCAGACCACAAGACGCACCTAGTTTTTGGAGGAGGAAAACAAGAAAAGAAATATTCTGAATCTCAGAAGCCAGAACAGCAAGAGGGATCACTGCACAGTGAAAGCAGCAATCCCTCTTGTTGTTCTGGCTTCTGGGATAGCTGCGCAGCCTGCATTCGCTCCATGAGACGCACACACATTTCCCCTTACTTTTTAGGAGGGCAAAAGTGAGTCTTATAGAGCAAAAAATATGGTAAATAGTGGACAAACAAAGTGGACGAACACCCTGGCTCAGTTTAAGGTCATTTCCTACATTCCCAAGAAGCAGAAACCTCAGGTGCAAAATTAACAGCAGACATAGACAGCTCTGCTGAAATCACTGGTTCTGATCCTAAAGCGAAAATTTGTTGATGTGGGAAAGCATAGAGAACTTCTTAAAAAAAATTTTTTTTTGTGAGGAAATCTTTCTCCACCTCTGGCATCCTTTCTCGTTAATGCAAACTGGAAATGTTTGCATAAAATTTCAAAGCAAAATGAAAATAATGTGTTTTACTTCTCTGGGGGAAGAAATAACCATTTCTCTCTCTTTTTTCCTCCTTGTCACTCAATGGAAAAATCACAAAATGAATATAGCTATTTAATGCTCATTGTAAAACCATTTCCCAGGGAAGTTTCCATCCCCCTCCCACCCCAGTTGACGCAGTAAGTTTTTATAAGTCCACCAGGAACTCAGTCATTTGGATTAGCTTGGCTGAATAGTTCGAAATAAATAAATAAATTGACAGTTGTATATGAGAGAAATTCCCTTGCAGGTTGCCCCATAAAAGATTCAGCTATAAAATGTGGATTCTAATCAAAGCACGTATTTTATGTCTCATAAATCCAAAGATATCCTCCTCCTGAAATTAGTTGTACTTGTGGATAGCCTGTTGTACTGTTCAGGACTTCATTAGAACCTTTCATGAGATACCCCCAGGCTTCCAACAGCTATTTATTTACTAATTATGTTGTTGTTGTTGTTTAGTCGTTTAGTCGTGTCCGACTCTTCGTGATCCCATGGACCAGAGCACGCCAGGTACTCCTGTCTTCCACCGCCTCCTGCAGTTTGGTCAAACTCATGCTGGTAGCTTCGAGAACACTATCCAACCATCTCGTCCTCTGTCGTCCCCTTCTCCTTGTGCCCTCAAACTTTCCCAACATCAGGGTCTTTTCCAGGGAGTCTTCTGTTCTCATGAGGTGGCCAAAGTATTGGAGCCTCATCTTCAGGATCTGTCCTTCCAGTGAGCACTCAGGGCTGATTTCCTTCAGAATGGAGAGGTTTGATCTTCTTGCAGTCCATGGGTCTCTCAAGAGTCTCCTCCAGCACCATAATTCAAAAGCATCAATTCTTCGGCGATCAGCCTTCTTTATGGTCCAGCTCTCACTTCTATACATCACTACTGGGAAAACCATAGCTTTTACTATATTAATTATGTATTTATTGCATTTATATAGCGCTGTTCTACCAGTTTGAAACACTAGAATAAATAAATGCAAAACAAAGCAAAACAAAACATTATCAGGCCAACTTCAGGAGCTGGCGATTAAATGCTTCCTGGCCTGGGCTTCCTCACATCTGCCTTCCCTCCAGGCAGACAGGTCTTAAGCAGTCCCAGGGAAAGTGTGTGCAGGGGCAGGGGCCCCAACAGTTCTCCCAGGCCACTGATGGTCCCTTCAGGAGCTGGTGGCATGAGGTCTGCAGCCTGGGCAGAGGTGCAGGGTGGGTGGAGCAGATACTGTGAGCATGAAAGCTACCACGTTGTGTTGTGAAACAGCTCGGTTGGCTGGAGCATGGTGCTGACAAACGCCAAGGTTGCAGGTTCGATCCCCGTCAGGGACAGCTGCATATTCCTGCATTGCAGGCCGTTGAACTAGATGATCCTCAGGGCCTCTTCCAGGGAGCCAGTGTGGTGTAGTGGTTAAGAGCGGCAGTCTCGTAATCTGGTGAACCGGGTTCGTGTCTCCGCTCCTCCACATGCAGCTGCTGGGTGACCTTGGGCCAGTCACACTTCTTTTGAGGTCTCTCAGCCCCACTCACCTCACAGAGTGTTTGTTGTGGGGGAGGAAGGGGAAGGAGATTGTTAGCCGCTTTGAGACTCCTTAAGGGGAGTGAAAGGTGGGATATCGAGTCCAAATTCTTCTCCTTCTCCTTCTCCTTCTCCTTCTCCTTCCAGCTCTGGTTCTATGTAATGTCCATCCAGAGCTGGGATTAACAACGGACCCCTTGAGCAATCCTGTGGGATGTCATCCACTGGGAGCAGTCAAGTACCACATTCCTTGTTTTGCTAGAGTGGACATGCAAGGGAATGTTTGGTCCAGCCAGTCGAAACTTCCTGGTCCTCCTGGCCTGCAGCATCCTTCCTTGCATGTGACTAGTAGGTGGGCGAGACCTTCCCTGACCTAACAAAAGGTTCAGTCACACAGCTACCTCTCCTTCTTTCTCTTCAATCTTCCTTTCATCCTGCGAGCTTCCTGTGCTGCTGGCTGTCAGCCAAGCAGTCCCCCAGGTTATCTCCCATATGGGGTAAAGCTGTTTGTACATGTTTGTAACTTTAAGCCTAAGGCCTGCTTTCAGGGATCACACTGTGCTCTGCCAGATCGTGAGTAAAACTACTATTTGTTACTTATGGATAAGACTGTGGTGTCTTTATTCTTTTAGGAGGGATTTAAAAGGGGTCTTACCAGGAATATTAGAACATATCTCAATCTGGACAAGCCAGATTGAATTGCTTATTGTTTTAAGAAACTCACACGGGTTTGCAACCAGCTTTCTACTGCGTAAGAAGGGAAATGCACTCTGCTAAGTGAAGGAACTCCCTAGCGCAAGTTAGGAAGGATATTACCGTATATACTCGGTATAAGCTGACCCAAATATAAGCCGAGGCACCTAATTTTACCATAAAAAACTGGGAAAACTTACTGACTCAGGTATAAGCGGGTCCACCACACCACAAACCTGAGGGGGACTTTTTCAGCATAAAAAATGTGCTGAAAAAGTCGGCTTATACTTGAGTATATAGTGGCACTGGCATTGTGGGAATGTTGATGGCAGGAAAAGCTTGGATTGCCAAGATCGGGCAGCTTGCTTTACACGAGAAGCTCACACCACATCACAGAGTTGGCAGAGGACCTAAAGGGAAGGACGAGTTGCAGGAGCTTGCATGCATTTCCTAGTGTACAGTGGCAAATGGCAGATTCCACATATGGCGCATGGAAGAGACGTGGGCCTGCAGATCTGTTAATTCTTTCATGTGTTGCAACCAGTGTTTTTGTTTCTGTTTGGGGAAAAATGTCGAACTAGTTCTCCTGTCTTGATAAAAGGGCCGTGGGTGTCACCAGAAAATAGTTGCTATGGGCAGCGAAAGAAGAGAAAAGTGATGATACTTCATACCAGTGAGTACCATCACAAAAAGCACTGGTTGCAGTAGAAGTACTATATGAACTCAAAGGAAAATGGGCACTGTGACAGGAGCATCGTTATTCCAGTGTTTGTTGCTATAGTTTACTGCTTAAGAGAAAATAATTAAAGAATTAAAAAGGAGATGACAACAAGCTACTCAGTGGAGGGCAGTTATCTTCGGACCCTCCTTGTAAACTTCTGGCTGATCACTGTTGGAAACGGGCTGTTGGGCCAGACAGACTTTTAGTCTGAGACAGCAAAAAAGTTAGTTTTTCTTTCTTCTCTGACACAACTGACACAATTTCATAGGATGCCCCTGTGTGTATCCTCCACCTGCTTTGAAGAATTACGATAGGTTTGGTGACCCAGTCTCAGTTTACAAGTACCAGACGTATCTTGGGAGAAGGATATAGCTGGGCATGGATCTCTCACATCTGTTATCCCGGTGGAAAACTCCGCAACTGTCAGCTTGCTTTCCAGATCCATTGGCTCAATGCATGACAGATGCAAAACTGGCCTCTGGTGTGGGTTGCACAAGATAGTTCTATCCTGCAAAATCAGCAGCTACATTTGTGTTTATATGCCCTCTAGGCCTAGACATACAAATGGAGATGGTTCAAGAAATGAAATGTAACACATAGTATAGAACAGGCTTCCTCAACCTCAGCCCTCCAGATGTTTTGAGACTACGATTCCCATCATCCCTGACCACTGGTCCTGCTAGCTAGGGATCATGGGAGTTGTAGGCCAAAAATATCTGGAGGCCGAGGTTGAGGAAGCCTGGTATAGAATAAGACAAATCTCTTACAATCTCACTCGTCTACGTGCAATTAAATTCTTGGGGGACATTTCTTGTTCCTAATTTCCTCTATCCATGCTGTGATGCAGTGTGTTAAACAAGGATGAAATATTTAGATCAGGAACAAGTTTTGCCTGGATTTGAAATTGAGTGAATTTTCAACATCCATGCATCAGAAGCTGAAAATATGTCTTTGCCTGCTCTGCCCCCAAATCCCTGAAGTTCATACGAACTGTGTTTGGACTATTGAAGCAGGTAGCTAATTATACCACCACCCCTTAAACCACTGACACACATTTATTCCATTTTTGGATGAGCTCGCTATCGTAAATGAGTTTTGTAGAACTTCAAGAGTTTTGTAGAACTGGAAAAGGTTCAGGAAAGGGCAACCAAAATTATCAAGAGGCTGGATATTTGTGGATCATGTGAATACACTCTTTGGATTTCAGTGGCTGCTGCACGAGAGAATCCAAGCAGATCCACGGTCATTCTCTGTATTTCATCTCAAGGGATAAAAGAAGGGGACAAGGGTGATGAGTGCATACTTCATTGAAACCTCAGGCAATCTAGCACAGATCAGCACAAGGGAGTCTAAAAAAATCTAGATATCTAGTTTGGTCCCAGGGCTCTGTTCCTGAGCAAGTATCGAGATGGTGTCGCAAAATGGACTTCACTGCTACCTTTTGCAAAAGACACCGGGACCACGTGCATAACGGTTACCTTCTGTGAGTGAGGAAGCTTCCATTTGCGTGACCTGAGCCATCACAACCTGGGGTTGGACAAGTGGGACCCTCGTTCTTGAGGGACTTCCATGAAAAGGATGAACCATTGAGAGACCCTTCTTTCTGCCTCCGGGCTGCGAGGGGGCACCCCGAGGCACTGCGATGGGAGGCGTATTTGCCACTGATGTGTCCAAGCCCAACACAACCGGGAACAGGGCACCTATAGAAATAAGAAGAAACAACACGGGTGGTGCTTTTGCTCGGATATAAACAAACAAACAGATTAAAGCTTGGGTCCATTTTGTTACGGAAAAGGAGCAATGCGGCAGCGAGCTGCAGCTGGCTGGAAAGCAAAACATGGTGGGAATGTTTGGGACTGTACCGTGGGAACAAAGGGACAGTCTATTCACTGTGCTGAGCACCGGAATTAGCTTAGAGTGTAATTTGACCTGTACAGGAAGTACAGGAGGTGGAGTTTGTCTCTCTGCTGTTGGAGTTTGAAGAGAGCAGACGCGTTTCTCTGTAATGCTGCAAAGACAGAAATAAAGGCATGTAAATATATTTCTGTCTTATCACTTTCCCCTCCCTGGGGGGAGCAGGGAGCAGGGAAGAGTGGTGTGTCCTTCTCACGCTGAGGAGGATCGCCGATCGCGACCTAGCCTGTATCCTGCCGGGAATGCAGACAGGGAGGTCAACAAGGAGATCAAGCCGGGTGCCTGGAGAGTGGTTAGTTTCTCCTGATAAGGCTTGAATTTCCTAACACATTTTGCTGGCGGAAGTGTCTCATGAGTTTCGCTCCAGCTGGCAGAAGGGGTGGGAGATCACTTTCACTCTTCCTTCCTCCCCCCGACAGGCCTTGTGCTTCCCAAAAACTCTCTGCTGGACCACAAGCCCTTGTATGATGGGGAAGCACTTTGCTTTTGCAGAAGGGAGCTCAGGATCCAAACCTTAGAAGCCTACCTTAGAAGGAAGTAAAACAGCATCAGCATTATACCACATGTTACGTTTGCTTCATGTTACGTTCTTTCAGGTAAGGGATGCGGGTGGCGCTGTGGGTTAAACCACAGAGCCTAGGACTTGCTGATCAGAAGGTCGGTGGTTCAAATCCCCGTAACGGGGTGAGCTCCTGTTGCTCGGTCCCTGCTCCTGTCAACCTAGCAGTTCAAAAGCACGTCAAAGTGCAAGTAGATAAATAGGTACCGCTCCGGCGGGAAGGTAAACAGCGTTACCATGCGCTGCTCTGATTCGCCAGAAGCGGCTTAGTCATGCTGGCCACATGACCCGGAAGCTGTACATCGGCTCCCTCGGCCAATAAAGCAAGATGAGTGCTGCAACCCCAGAGTCGGTCATGACTGGACCTAATGGTCAGGGGTCCCTTTACCTTTATGTTCTTTCAGGTTACGTCCCGCAGTGACCCGGAAGTACCTGAAAGGGTTACTTCCGGGTTTTGCTGCTTGCGCATGCGCAGAAGCGCTAAATCATGCTTCGCACCTGCGCACAAGCACCAAATCGCGCCGCGCACCTGCGCAAATATGGTGCTTCAGGTTGCGTTCTTTTCATGTTGTGAGCAGGCCTCCGGAACGGATCCCGTTTATAACCAGAGGTACCACTGTATCAGCTCCAGTAACCACCCAGGTGAATCAAACATTGAAACTGGCTATAAAATAAGGAATCAAGGAACCATAAGCACCATATATTTAAGGCGCACCCTCTCCCCCAAAGGTTCTTAGGAACTGTAGCTCACCCCTCACAGAACTAGAGTTCCAAGCCCTTTTAAAAAACAGCTCCTAGGATTCAAATTGCGGAGATGCTTTCAATGCCTGGTGTGTACGCAGATTAAAAGGTTCTTAATCACAGAAAGAAGGGTACTCATTCGCTCTGCACCGCTCTTCAAAACTGTGTAGGCTGCATGGAAACCAACACCTAGGGGCTGATGGGGGTTTGGTCCCCCAACAAAATATTTGTGTGTGTTTGGGTGAGAGGGGAGATTGCCCCATTCAGTGGAAAGCCTGAACAGAGCCCATGCATGCTCTCCCATGTAAAAAAACCCCAAGAGAAACAGCAGCAGCAGGGGATCCCCTATTGTATGCCCAGTTACTGTGCAATTCCAATTGTATTTACAAATTACAAATGTATCTGAACTTGAAAATGGAAAGCAAAAAGCTGGTGGTCAACAAAAGAGCCTTAAAGAATCTCTCAAGGCTAATCTAAAAAAATGTAGTATAAACACCGACAACTGGGAAACACTGGTCTGCGAGCGCTCCAATTAGAAAACAGCTTTTACCAAAGATGCCATGGGTTTTGAAGATGCTCGAACTCAGGATGAAAGGGAAAAATGTGCTAAGAGGAAGGCATGCTTGGCAAATCCCCACATGATCAACTCCCACCAGGGAACCAATGTCCCCACTGTGGAAGGATGTGTGGATCCAGAATTGGCCTCCAGAGTCACTTATGTATTCACAGTTAAAACTGTGTATATGGAAGAGAATCTTACTTGGTTATGAGTGATCGCCAAGGAAGACAATTGTATGTTTGTAAGGCTATGATCAGGGACATGAGTGGCACTGTGGGTTAAACCACAGAGCCTAGGACTTGCTGATCAGAAGGTCAGCGGTTCGAATCCCCGCAACAGGGTGAGCTCCTATTGCTCGGTCCCTGCTCCTGCTAACCTAGCAGTTCGAAAGCACATCAAAGTGCAAGTAGATAAATAGGTACCACTCTGGCGGGAAGGTAAACGGCGTTTCCGTGCACTGCTCTGGTTCTCCAGAAGCGGCTTAGTCATGCTGGCCACATGTACGCCGGCTCCCTCGGCCAGTAAAGTGAGATGAGTGCCACAACCCCAAAGTCGGCCACAACTGGACCTAATGGTCAGGGGTCCCTTTACCTTTACCTTTAAGGCTATGTTCAGACCTTGTGCTGAATGCAATCTTCCTGGCCCAGGAGATTCCTCGATTCTCAACCCCATCCACTGAATTTCACCCTTATTTCTTTGTTCCCTAAGCCATCAAATTTATCCAGATTCTCTTTGGGTTCTCCCCCATGGGTTCTCTCCCTGGCGCATTGAGTTCTGCCCTGGCTCCACTGAACACCCCACCCGTTGTTTTTTCTGAAATCGGAAGTTGGCGACCCTGCTTACGCGGGGTCCTTGCCATTAAGGTTTCTGCGACTGGTTGCGTTTGTTTAAATATACATGTCAATTACAGTCACACCCACAAGTTTGCGACTACTCAAAGCTTTCAAAGAAGGAGTCGATGTGGAACAGCACAGCCGCCCCCTTTATGCAAGGCAGCAATTAGAAACGTCAACCACGACTGTCAAAACAAGAGTGCTTGCCTGCTCTTGAAACTCGTGTTCTGTGTTTCATTGTTATCATCATTATTTTTATTTTATGCCATAAAAACAACAACAGAGGAGTTGACAGTCGAGGGGCCACGCCACCGTTATTTCATACCCGCTCTGAGATAATTTGAAAAACGCTGATCCTGTTTTTAATCATCTGCAAATGCGGCACAATTCACTTATTATATCGTTGCCAGCAGGATGCTCACTAAATTCATAACTGCGTCGCTGTTTATATGATCGCAAGCAAATTACTGAAACCTCAGGAGAAAAAGAGGGAGGCCGAGGGAGGATAGAAAGGGGAAGGGAGCGATTAGCATGCAGCGTTTACGGCCCAGCCGTTACATATTTTACACTGTTAATTTAACTTTCATTACACTTTTATTGTAAAAAATAAACCAGAGTCTTATTGTGGCAAACAGCTGGCTTGGGATGTGTGGCGTGTGTATGTTTTAAAAATTTATTATTGCTGTTTAATTGAAGTTGCGGTAATGGCCGGTCAATTGAATAGTCGCTCTCCTGAATTGTCTTTCCCTTTTTTATTTTAAAGAGGGAAGGGAGAAGGTCGAGATGATTTGTGGAAGGCTGTTGCAATTGATGAGCTGCGTGGTGCTGCGTGGCCAGGCCAGAAAGCACGCCCTCCGATGTAAACGGCGTGAGGAAAGAGCAACAAGGCACCAGGGACTATATTAGTCTCTTCTTCTCGGTGGCGGCGTGGAAATCTCGGACCGCAGCCAAGCAGATTTCTGGCATGCAGATGGAGCGCTGGAATTACAGCGGAGCCTCTTTATCGCAAACCTGCAGGGACCTCCATGAGAGCGTACCTTGTTAGAGAAGACAAAATGCTACCTTCCCAAGGACTAGAGGAGTTTGGAAAGGGAGGGGAAAGCTTGCCTTCCTGCAATTTTCTCCACCCGTCCATTTCATATAGCCTCTTATCTCTTCCATGAGGAATACAGGGTGCTGTCTTGTACTGAGGCACACCACTGGTCCATCAAACTCAGTACTGTCTACACTGGCCGGCAGAAGCAGCAGCTTTCCAGGGTTTCAGACAGGGTCTGCCCCAGCCTTTGCTGGAGATCAATCACTCCTCCTCTACTCTCCACAAAACACTACGCTGTGATTTGTATGCATTTGTTAGTAGTAATATATTTATGTTTGTTTTTAAATGTATTGTAAGCCTATTTATTGTTGCTGTTGCTATTATTATTATTATTATTATTATTATTATTATTATTATTATTATTATTATTATTATTAGAATTTATATACCACCCTATACCCGGAGGTCTCAGGGCAGTTCACAGAATAAAATCAAGATATAAAACCACAAAATCCACACCGTGATCAACTCCTGCCTGGAAACCTGTGTCCCCACTGTGGAAGGACGTGTGAATCCAGAATTGGCCTCCACAGTCACTTAAGAACTCACTGTTAAAACCATGTTTATGGAAGACAATCTTACTTGGCTACGAGGGATCGCCAAAGAAGAATAAGAAGAAGACAATTGTATGTTTGTAAGGCTATGTTCAGACCTTGTGTTTAATGCAATCTTCCTGGCCCAGGAGATTCCTCAATTCTCAACCCCATGCACTGAATTTCACCCTTACTTCTTTGTACCCTGAGCCATCCAATTTATCCAGATTCTCTTTAGGTCCCCCCCCCCATGGGTTCTCTACCTGGCGCATCGAGTTCTGCCCTGGCTCCACTGAACATCTCACTTGTTTTTCTGAAATCGGAAGTTGGCGACACCGCTTACGTAGGGTCCTCTCCATTAAGGTTTCTGCAACTGTTTGCATTTGTTTAAGTACAGTTCAAACTGTGTTTATGGAAGACAATCTTACTCGGCTGTGAGTGATTGCGAAAGAAAGAAAGAAAGAAAGAAAGAAAGAAAGAAAGAAAGAAAGAAAGAAAGAAGACTACAAAACACTGGTTCTACCAAGTTTCCCACGACTCTGCTTTGACAATCCTTGACCTGCCAGATTCTCTTTTGACGCATCTTGGGCAGAGTCATCTCTCCCCCCCCCCCCAATCCAAACCTAGCAGCAACCTAAGTAACATGTGGACACATTTATGGGCTGCATCGATTGCGCTGCAATTCTCCTGAAAGGAATGCAGAGGAAGTCATTGCAGAGGAAGGAGATACGGAGCCCCACTAGTTGCAGTAATGGGCTATAAACTGCACAACACAGCACTTATCTTTGGCAGTGCGATCCATTTTCATTCTTGTTTCTCTCTGTGTGTCATTGGACAGCAGAACGACACTATGGATTATGCATGGTTCTACCTCCCCAAGCAATTTTAGAACATTAAAGTCAAAAGCAAAGTAGCTTTGCTGCTGCTGCTGTTCCAGTAGTTTTTAAAACTGGGCTCGCTCAATTTTTAATAAACTCTGCTTACTCCTGCTAATTGCGACACGGCTCATTTAATGCAAATGGTGCGCTATCCTGGGGATAGAAGTCGGAGCAGATGGCTCCGAAACGTCATCTGGTTCTTACAAAGACCTTTGGATCACTTACAGCATCAGTGTTTACCGTGGTCTCCTAAGTGTGAAGAATTTGAAGCTGTTTCCTTTGCTGAGACAGTGACCCTGGAATATCCCGGGGTGGTGGAAAAGCAAGGTGAGACCAAGGAGTGTGTAGGGAATTGTGGAACCAGAGGGGGAAGAACATACATCATCAGGAGAGGCAGCACAGCCAAGTGTCCTAGCTCATCACTGGCTTATTCCCCTTCAGTGCTCCGAAAAACCACCACATTCTGGGGTGCAGATGGCCAATTTGCTGACATACGATGCTACTGTGGACAACAGAAGATGTGTCTGTGTCAGGGACTGTGCTGAGGAGGGCTGCACTGATCCTGAATCTTCCCAGGAGCAGGATGACAGTATAGATTTGGAACAGTGGTTTGCAGAGGGGCATAGTTCAGAAGGCAGAAGCTGGGAAATACTGGATGGAGAAGAAGCACTGGGAGAGAGAGAAGTAGGCTGAGACCCTACCTGCCCACAGACTGTCTGGCCGGAGTGGTGCATGCTCTAGTTATCTCCCACTTTGACTACTGTGATGTTAACATATGAGAGTGCTGGAGGTGAAATAGTTAAACAGGTTACCCAATCAGAACCCAGGGGGGTGGAGTCAGAGGGACTATAAAACCAGCTCTGGGAGGGGCGAAGGGGGGAGTTCGTTGGGAGTTGGGTGGTTGGTTGGAGTGGGAGTGAATTGGGATAGAGTCTGTGGGTAGGTTGAGTTAGCGTAGCACAATAAGTTGAGTCGGGAACAGTTAGGAGCTAGGAAGACAAGTAAATATCTGAGAGGTGGTTTAGTGAGTGAGAGCAGGTAGCGAAAGTTATAGGTCTGGATAGGCATCCTATGATTGTAATTGACCGATACCGTTTATAAAACCACACGATTGTTAAACTGCAATAAATAAACAGAAGTTTATGTTCCAATTTAAACCTGACTGGACTCGGCATTGTACCAAGTAGGTCCTGGGTAGTGGCAGTGAGAAATAAAGTGGTGGCACAGGGATCAATAGATGGTGAAACGTCCAGGGACCCTGTGTGATTGCCACAACTACTGCAATGTGCTCACGTAGGACTACCTTTGAAGGTGACCCGGAAACTACAACTAATCCAGAATGCAGCGGCTAGACTGGTGACTGGGAGCGGCTGCTGAGACCACATAACACTGGTCTTGAAAGACCCACATTGGCTCCCAGTATGTTTCCAAGCACGGTAGTTATGAGGTCATGTTACAAGATGTGGTAGTGACGTGGGTGACTAGGGAGGAAGTGGGTGGAGCCCTTAATTGGGAGCACCTTCATTCCTAGGAAATGGATTCTTCATTCTCTCGCTGTGATCATGAAAATTTCTAACTGGTAAGAAGACTCCTTTCCCTTTGTTCTGCTAATCTACTGCCAAAGGGGGGGATGGGGACGAAGCCGATTTCCTGAAGCCTGACAGTCTGGCTATGGGGCATGTTGTTGTTTAGTTGTTTAGTCGTGTCCAACTCCTCGTGACTCCCTGGACCAGAGCACGCTAGGCACTCCTGTCTTCCACTGCCTCCCGCAGTTTGGTCAAATTCATGCTGGTAGCTTCGAGAACACTATCCAACCATCTCGTCCTCTGTCATCCCCTTCTCCTTGTGCCTTCCATCTTTCCCAACATCAGGGTCTTATGGGGCATAGGGTGAGGCAAATCTCTTCACCTCTGCAACACTGCTTATTTCCTGTCTTTGGCTGTGTACACACGATATTTTTAAAGCACATGATTCCCCTCAAATAACTGGGCACATTTTATCCCTCTGTAGTTTCCGCTCCCCCCCTAGAGTTACAACTCCCAGCCACCTTTAACAAACTACAACACCCAGAGTTATTTAAGGTAAACAATGTGCTTCTAATTTGCTTTAAAGTGAGTGTGTACGCAGCTTTAGCAGATGAGTGGAAAACTCATACCAAGATGTGGGGGCTGCATTAATGATGCAGCAAATTTCAGAACAGGGGGATTCGGAATAGGACCCCCCCCCCCAGTTTATCAATCCCCAATTGAAATGAGCAAAAGCTTCCACTCATTGTTAGAAGGGAGGGCTCTCTTGTTCTCTCCTGTTTTATTTTGCAGCAAACAGTACACAGAGAGGAAGGAGTCCACACCACACTGCAGCTTGTACGATAACAGTAGCCCTTTCAAGAATTCTACGTCCCGGAGTCTTTTCTTATTGTGAGTTCCTCTGATTAATCAGGAATGGAAAGGATGATTAAAGCTTTTCAAATTAAGCACACTAATGATTGATAATGAGTTGATGAAAGGCGGTATCATGCAGATTACTCAACCATTCTCACCCATCAGATTAGTGAGAGCTAAGCTAATGATGCCAAAATCAGAGAACTCTCCAACCAGCAAATAGAAACTTTCCTGGCATTAAAAAACAACAACAACAAAAAACCTGTAAAAGGTAAAGGACCCCTTACTGTTAGGTCCAGTTGCAAACGATTCTGGGGTTGCGGCGCTCATCTCGCTTTACTGGCCGAGGGAGCCAACGTTTGTCCGCAGACAGTTTTTCTGGGTCATGTGGCCAGCATGACTAAGCCGCTTCTGGCGAAACCAGAGCAGCGCATGGAAAAGCCGTTTACCCTCCCACCGGAGTGGTACCTATTCATCTACTTGCACTTTGATGTGCTTTCGAAATGCTAGGTTAGCAGGAGCTGGGACCGAGCAACGGGAGCTCACCCCGTTGCGGGGATTCAAACCGCCAACCTTCTGATCGGCAAGCCCAAGGCTCAGTGGTTTACACCACAGCACCACCAGTTTTACACCAAAGTGTCATTAGGTACAACAGGTAATCCCACTGAACTGCTAACAGTTAAGTGCATGCTCAACGCAGTGGAATAATATCACTTTAGTTTGAGAACAAGAAGCCAGGAAATCATTCCACTTAATCAATCAACTCAACCAGCTGATTCCTACATTGCAGGGGCTTGGACTAAATGACCCTTGGGGTCCCTTCTAACTCTTCAATTCTATTATTAAATGATGTCCGGTCCTTTTGGAAGACATCTGAAGGCAGCCCTGTATATGAAAGTTTTCAATGTTTGATGTTTTACTGTGTTCTTGGATCTGTTGGGAGCCACCCAGAGTAGCTGGGGCAACCCAGTCAGGTGGGTTACAAATAATTATAATATCATCATCATCAAAGTTCAAGGATGCAATTCAGCCACTAAGGATGCTCAGTCCTTGTTTGGGGTGGGGCAGGGGAAAATTACAAGAACTAGAAAGGACCACATTTGGACACCAGACTTGGGGAACTGCATGTTGAAAGGAAACGATGTACATCTTCATGTCCACATTTTGCCTGGGAATTGTCTTCTCACTTACTTCATCAGCTCTGGATCCTCTTTGTCATCCTTGGTGGGGGTGATCTTGATCCCACTTTTCTTGGCACGAGGGCAGCCCGACAGACTACATTTTTTAAAAAGAAGAAGAAGAGAAGGCACCTTACTTGCAGCCTGGCAGTGTTTTTCCTGCTCCCAGAACTCAAGTCGCTTCCAACGCCCTCCAACCATTAATTTATCATTCCTTCCCCCTTTCTCAAGGACTCAGGGTTGGAAGAGGCTATATTCCCTGTCCCAAATGAACACGATCTGAATTAGATAAAGTATGCAGGGGTAGAATAAAACTGAGGAGGGCAGAGATCGAGAGAGAACATATTTCGTATCAGCTATCCTGTTCAACTCATTTTCTGGGCTTCACCCAAGGAATTGACCTGGTCTCTCCAAACCCACGCAAGGACAGCCAAGTGTGACTTATAGCGCAGCACTCAATGCAACAAAGGCCCAGTCTGACAATATTAGAAACACACCGTCTTTCTGTGCAAGCCTTCCTTTTTATCTCCACCGTGAATCAGATACGTGCATTGCTGACATCATTTTAAACTCTTTCCGTTTGCCTCTTATATTCAAGTGAACCCTTTCTTCTCAGTACGGCTAGGATCTTCCATGTCCTTTGCACTCTAATTCTGGACCTTACCTTTCAGCTGGACTATTGTGACTTTCATAGACTTTCTATCTTATTTCACAGACTTTCTGTCTTATTTAAATCCCCTCCTTGTACAGTGGATGCTTGGGTTGCAAACATGATCCGTGCAGGAGGCACATTCGCAACCCACAGTGCTGTGTCTGCACACGCGCGGGTCACAATTCGGTGCTTCTACACATATGCAAAGCGCGATTTAGTGCTTCTGTGCATGCGTGAGCGCCAAAACCCAGAAGTGACCTGTTCCGGTACTTCCGGGTTCGGCACGGTCCGCAACCCGAAAATGCACAACCTGAAGCGCCTGTAACGCGAGGTATGACTGTATTTTATTCCCCTGGCACTGTTGTAATGTGGAAAAACAGCCACCGATGAGTTTCCTTGCATTGCATGCTTCCGATTTGTCCCTCCTGAGCTCCCGCTTCTGAGGTTGCTCGCTGGAACCTGGGGCATGGTGCTTAAGCTAGCTGAGGCCCTGCAGAATTAAGCCCTTTCCTGTTGCTTAAAAAGACTTGCACCTTTTCTTGTGCATGAGCTATGCACTGCTGTCTCAGGCATGGTGCAGCATACGGACTCCCCCTCGGTGTTTCCCATGGACTCGTAGAAACTTGTGCTAAGAGCCACACCAGGAACTGCAGAGAACTCTGACGTTACCAAACCTGCGTGGAGAGCCTGGCTATGTAACAAGTCTTTTCTGCAGAGAGCACATACAGTGGTACCTTGGTTCTCAAACGCCTTGGTTCTCAAATGCCAAAAACCCAGAAGTAAGTGTTCTGGTTTTTGGATGTTTTTCGGAAGCCGAACGTCCAATGCGGCTGTCGTTTATTGTTTCTGGGGTGCCTGTACCAATCAGAAGCTGCGCCTCGGTTTTTGAACATTTCGGAAGTCAAACGGACTTCCAGAACAGATTCAGTTTGGCCCTTTTGTTTTTGCTATTTATTTTGTGTTTTTGTTTTTGAGTCTTTTTCAGTTAATTCGTTTTTGTTACTGTGTGGAACCCCATTCATCTACTGATTGATTGATTGATTGATTGATTGTGTGGCTGTGGAAATGGAAATGGATAAAAGCCCCCCATCCAAACAATGACTATCATCAGTGCAGGCTAGAACAAAAAAATGATTTTTATTTTTATCATCTGCAATACTGTCTTATTTATTTTATAGTACAGTACATTGATTATTGCTTTCATTTTATGGATCCATGGTCTCGTTAAATAGTAAAATTCATGTTAAATTGCTGCTTTAGGGGTTGTTTCTAAAAGTCTGGAACGGATCAATCCATTTTGCATTAGTTTCTATGGGAAAGGGCACCTTGGTTTTGGAACGCTTTGGTTTTGGAATGGACTTCTGGAATGGATTAAGTTTGAGAACCAAGGTACCACTGTATTCAGCTCTCTGCATCTCGGTGATCATGCAACTTTCCCACCTCCATTTAATGTCCCCACACTGCAACCCTGTTGCATGCATCAAAATAGCAGTCCTCATTTCAATTCCCGTTTCATTTCAATTCCCTTTCTCCTTACACAAGCTCCTCTTCTGCTAGGGCCAATGGAAAACCTCTGCATTCTCAGTCTTTGCCCCTATTTCTCTTTTGCCAACACACACACACCCCTACCCCAGATTTCCCGCATAAGAATACTTGTGCATTCAGTGCTTTGTGTAACCTTATTTCGTTTACTGAAATATTTTAAAGCCACTTTTACCCCTGTTTTACCCTTCACCGCTGCAGAACATTGACTTTCTGCAAAACTCCTTCCCTTCAACCGAACATCCCATTTTCCAGCAGCAAAAAGGAACAATTTCTCCCCTTTGATTCTCCTGCCTGGGTGCTTTGATCATTCTGTTTCCGCACCTCACAAAGGGACAAAGTGGTGGTGAAAATTAAAAAGGAAAGGGGGGGGGGAGGAGGAAGCCATTTGCTTTGAGGGGGGAGAGACTTCGCAATTAATAGTGCCTAGATAAGAAGATATTTGTTAGCAGACAGCGGCTGTTAATGGAACTGTTCAATTGGGAGGCTGTGAGGTGCCCATTAATGTTGGGGGAAAAAAAAGATAATAGAAGTCATAAATAGGTGGTGTTATTAACTGGAAATTTTGTGTCAGCTAAAATCTGACCCTTTTGTCTTTTATTTTGCTGGAGAGAGAGAGCTTCTAATCCGATTCGGGGAAATATATATGAGTCAAGAGATGAAAGGAGGGCTCGCTTCTTGCCAACTTTTCACAAGCACACTGCAGTTTGTCCACTGAGCCACGAGAAAGTAAGACACCTGTGAAACTGGAATGAAATTGTCGCCCTACTTGGGTGTTCACATGAGAACAATCATGCATTAGAGAGGACAGGGCTGGATTTAGGTTTGATGAGGCCCTAAGCTACTGAAGGTAACGGGGCCCTTTATATGTCCAGCTGTCCTTTGTCAACAACAAATTGTCGCTGTATTTTGTGTGTTGAATATATGCTATCTGGTTATTTATGGACCTAATAGGTATCTAAAGCCATTTGCACATGTTGCCGTGCAACCAGTCCATGAAGAATGTAGGCACCCTAGATATAGAAAGAGCAAACCAGTGATATTTTAGGGAGCAGGCTAGCAGGTGGGACCCATGACTTACATCATAGGAGCCTACACAACACAAAACACGGTTGCTGCATGTAGGATTTATTTTATTTGTTTTTTAGGACCCATGTACCTACAGGATCGCCTCTCCTGATATGCCCCGTAGAAGACCTTAAGGTCCACAAATGACAACACCTTGGAGCTCCCAGGTCGCAAGGTGGTTAGATTGGTCTCAACTAGGATCAGGGCCTTTTCAGTACTGGCCCCGACTTGGTGGAACGCTCTGTCACAAGAGACTAGGGCTCTGCGGGACTTGACATCTTTCCGCAGGGCCTGCAAGACAGAGCTGTTCCGCCTGGCCTTTGGTTTGGACTCAGTCTGACCCTTAAGTTTCCCTCCTCTTATGGTTTTAATCTATGGGCTGCTATTAAAATGAGGCTGCACCTTAAATTATATTTTAACCTGTATTTTAAATTGGTTTATTTTGTATTTATTTTATTGTAATTTTACTGGTGTTAGCCGCCCTGAGCCCCGCTCTGGCCAGGGAGGGTGGGGTATAAATAAAAATTTATTATTATTTATTATTACTGTTATCTTATATTTTAGAAATGTACAGTACATCCAGATTTCCCCCCTTTAAATTTTTTTGGGGCCCCCAAGAGAGCGGGGCCCTAAGCTATAGCTTGTTTAGCTTATACGTAAATCTGGCACTGATTAGAGGGGGGGGGCACTATCCAGCCAGCAATTGGGAGCTAGAATGGTGTTGGCTGAGGTGAGCCCTTACTCCACCAGTTACAGAAAAAGTTGGGCTTTCGTATCTCCCACCTCAAAATCGGGAACCAGCACTTTAAAGCAGAAGGGCACAGCAAATGAAAACAGAAGTTCATAAGAAAGCGAGAACATCTTGGCTGGAGGGTGGGTGGGTTATCATCCCCGAAGTATTCCTTGCGCCATGTTGCAACTTTTCTCTTCATTGCACCCTGCTCCAACCCCACCTCACCTGCAATCCATATTCTCTCCTCAACATGTTTCCCTTTCTCTGCTTTTCCCTTCATTGATCACGGAAGGAATTTGCCTTTAATAGGCCATTTGCTTTCTACAATCCCCCTTCCCCGAGCCAAGCGAAATGCAAGAGAACTTCAGGGAGGTGGTTTATTATTAGGATAATTTATTGCGATGGAGCCAGTTGGGAGGCCTTGGGAAGCAAACCATATCTGCACGATAAGCATTTTTAATTTTCTGTCTCCTTCCTCTGCCCCACGAATCTCCTGGCCTTCAAAAGTGGCATTAGCCCTTCACTAAACTTCTGAGGACTTTTCTGGGCCCTGCTCTCCTAGATCCACCATTCCTTTCTCAAGCTCTCTGTCAAAACCCAATAGTCATCTGAGACCATCTTTCCCCATATATCCTCTGCCTTTCAATGTCTTCCTCCCCATTCTCCTGAGAGGCTGTTTCTGGTTTCACTTGCCCTCCCATCACAGAGATGTGCTAAAAAAAGAAATAAGAATTTGCATAACAGAAGAGGGCACCAGTTTGTGTATGGCAATTTATATGTACGGCCTCTAACTTAGGACTCAGCTATACAGCTGCAAATAAAATGTTTTCAATGTGTTGTAAAGTGCAATATACAAAAGTGACACTAGAGGGCGAGGGTGAGCTATGCCAAATTCAATGCATTTTTCAAAACTTTTTTTTTTTAAAAAAGCATTTTCACAGCAGTTTTTTTATATGTGTGTAGATTCCACCTTAGAAATGATTGCTGCAAATAATCCTCAACTGTGGATGGGCAATTTTAAGGCCTCTCCTGAGTGTCTTTAAAGCAGACTTGGCCTGAACAGAGGACATTTTCAAGTAGAGAATTGTCCTTTTCAAACTCTTCAAAACAGAGGGCTGTCCTCTGTAAAGTAGGGCATATAGCCACCCCAGATATGCTGTTTTAAGGGGGGGAGGAATGGCTACATGGGCTGGCAGCCAGAAACCTTTGCAATGGGGTGGGTTGTGATCAACACAGGGTGCAGCGAGTCAGAGTTCAGTACATGTTTGCTGGCTGAGGTAAAATATAAATCTCACATGCTCCATCCCTTTAAAAGCTGGTTATTTCGTGAAGGGTGGCTGCCGACTGCTCACTTGGCCTCATGGTTGCCCGATAGTACATTTCGAATCCTTTTCCAGGACCTCAAAAGTCTCAGTTGTTGCTGACAAGTCACATACGAGGGGAGGGAAATTGTACTCAAAGCTGCCTCCTTTTTATCACACAGCAGCGCAGAAGCCATTCCACCTCACGGAAGTGCCTCAAAGGACCGTGGTGGCCATACTTTGTGCAGTGGCGTAGCGTGGGTTGTCAGCACCCGGGGCAAGGCAAGTAATTTGCGCCCCCTAACCCTAACCCCCAGATGTTGTGCCCAGTGCAGCCGCCCCCCCTGTACCCCCCACGCTACGCCACTGACTTTGTGGCAATTTCTCATCCTCGCATAAAACAGCGACAACGCCAGATGTATCAGCCATCGCTCACGAATGACCTAGGCTTTAAAGCAGAGCTTTCTGAACTTTTCACGTTGGCAGCACACACTTTATAGAGCTGCATCATTTCACAACACAGTACAGTGGTACCTCGGGTTAAGTACTTAATTCGTTCTGGAAGTCCCTTCTTAACCTGAAACTGTTCTTAACCTGAAGCACCACTTTAGCTAATGGGGCCTCCTGCTGCCGCCATGCTGCCGCAGCCCGATTTCTGTTCTTAACCTGAAGCACTATTTCTGGGTTAGCGGAGTGTGTAACCTGAAGCGTATGTAACCCAAGGTACCACTGTAATTCAGACCTTAAAAAACCTTGCGCCTGCCCCTCCTCAGTTTCTCCCAGGCAGCTTCCATCTTGCTTCCTCCTCAGTTTCCCCTCATCTCTCTCCACATTGCACAAAGAAGTCTGACTCACCTCCTGTGTGAGGCATAATTTCCTGTTATGTGGCCGGAGCCGTCACAGCCGGGCGTTGGGCACCTGAAGAAGGATAAAAGAAAGAGAAGCAGCTGAGGAACAAAGCTGCAAACTGATGGTGGCATTCAAGTCAATCTACGTCAAATGACACCGGCACGACTGCTGTCCAACCCGTTTGTCTTCAGCTTCCACAGCAAAACAAGGATAAAATGATTTTGCAGACAGTTGATTTGCCCTACATGTTTGGGGTCTCCCTCTCTCGCCACTGAGCTATTTGTCAGTGTTTCAGGCCTTACATGGATTTCCAGGCAGTATCAAGGAAGAAAATGCAAAAATAACAGAAGTAGATGCACAATCCTATTCAATGCTCCGTGGCTATGGTGAAAACGAGAGGATTAAGACTTGCGCTGGAACGAAAAATGCAACCATTTCCCTACGCTCATCTTTACTGAATTCAAATTTCAACATAAGCAAACAGGCTTTATTCAATTGTACGGAATACGGGTCTAGGTAGCAAAGCTCTCCTCCAATGGAAACCGCCAGTACAACTTGAAATTCATTGTTCTTATCAGTAAGAAAATGTTTTCGAATACGAAGCAGAAATTTCTGGTGCTTTGCTCACCTGGCTTCCTCTTTAGTGCTACAATGGGCAGAAGAGGGACAGACCACTCTGACCTGATGCCCCACAGAGCTCAAGTTCTGAGAAGCAAACCTTGAATTTGGTTTCATTTCTAAGCTTGGTTGCTTAAGAGGAACATGATGCATTCTCCCATTTCCACCTCGTTGCTTCTTCACTGTCACTGATGTATAGAAATGTAAGCTTTGCCACTCATACCTCTTAGTATTTGCAACTCTGTCTCTGCATATCATGGGCACCTATGCTTCATCTCACAAGGGGACGGTGCTTTTTTGCTTCCCGCCTTTGAATGTTGTTGCAACCGATTGAGGCTGTTGGGAATTGGTCTCCAACAACAACTGGATGGCAACATGTTTGGTGCCTGCTGTTGAAGGTGATGCAACTATTGGGATTTGCCGCCAAAGTAGCCACATTCCCATATTTTCCTTTAGTAATTATGCTTGAAGTAGAATTATAGGAGCTTTGTCACTGAATTGTAGCTAGCTATGAAAGGTCAGTGGACGCGTTTGTCTTCAGCTGCCACAGCAAAACAAGGATAAAATGTGGTTTAACCCACAGCGGGTGGCGCTGTGGGTTAAACCACAGAGCCTAGGACTTGCTGATCAGAAGGTCGGCGGTTCGAATCCCTCCGACGGGCTGAGCTCCCGTTGCTCAGTCCCTGCTCCTGCCCACCTAGCAGTTCGAAAGCACGTCAAAGTGCAAGTAGATAAATAGGTACCACTCCAGCAGGAAGGTAAATGGTGTTTCCATGCGCTGCTCTGGTTCTCCAGAAGCTGCTTAGTCATGCTGGCCACATGACCCGGAAGCTGTCTGCAGACAAACACCGGCTCCCTCGGTCTATAGAGGGAGATAAGCACCACAACCCCAGAGTCGTCCGCGACTAGACCTAATGGTCAGGGGTACCTTTACCTTTGCCTTTATCTTTATGAAAGTTCAAGCCACCTAAACTTGCCTAATCTGCAGCTGCTTTCAACTAAAAATGGAAGGGAGGTCTTGGATCACCTACACCTCCTCTGTTTTGGTCTTGGCATCCTGGAGTACTGATGGATATCAGATTTCCTGCTTTGAGTCTTGAGAATGACAAGTGCACACCAGCTTTTTAGGGTCTACTCTACTCGCCCCGAAAAGGGGGAGGAGCTAGAAAAGGTGCCCTATTCACACTGCGATCAACTCCTGCCCAGAAACCAATGTCCCCACTGTGGAAGTACGTGTGGATCCAGAATTGGCCTCTATTGTCACCTACGGACTCATTGTTAAAACCGTGTTTATGGAAGACAATCTTACTCGGCTACGAGTGATTGCAAAGAAGAAGAAGAAATGTATTCTACTACCCGTGCAACATATTTTGGCTTTCTCTGTGATGGGAGTTGTATTGATATCTCCATTTATGAGTCAGACCCAATACTGATGGAGTCCCAGACTCCACAGGTCTGTTTCCCACGCCCTTTACTTTTCCTTTCTCTTCTCTAAGACTGTAATCTTTTCCGACTTTAAGTGAAAGACGCCTGGCAGCATCCTCAGAATCAGGTAATGCTCCTAAGAACACACATTTGTACAGATACATGGAATGGAAACAAATTCAGCATTGATCATAAGACAAAATACTAAACCTTTTCCGGTCATGGGGTGGGAGAAATTGAGTTAATTCAGTTCACAGTTTCAGGTCTGCTCTTATTTGATCCAAACGCTTTCTCCCATTTCAGCTTTGCAATGAGAAACAATTGAATAAGGGCACCCTGGCCTTTGACACTCGAGGTGTATGTTTTTGAAGACCCGCCCTATTCTGGCGACTGTAATTTGTTCTCTAAACCATTTTTAATGTTGTATTTTAAATGGCTGTGACCCACCCTGGGACCTTAGGGCAACGGGCAGTTAATGAACCACAATCACCACAGTAATTTCAAAGTAATACATTGGAAGGGAACACAGTGCACAGAATGTTGTTTCTGCTTGCAGAGAACAGGTAATTCTTAAAATATTTCAAGTTTGAAGAGCCCACACGGCACTAAATATTTTGGGACATGTTCTAAAGAACTGTAACAAAACATTGACCATTCCAGGACCATTCTATGACTAAAATCTCATCCAGCATCTTGAATGGGGAACATGCTAGGAGACTTGAAGGGTAGCAATAATTTGGAGACACAGGGATTATATTTTGCTTCATCTTGCACTAAGGCTCCCCAAGCAACTATTCACAACACCTCTGGAGTAATTAACACCGTATTAAGACACTTGGCAGTTCCTGGAGGTTGATTTGAATCAGGGCCACACGTACCTGTGTGAAGAACATTGAATGCAAGTATATTACTTGCTTTCTCAAGGCTTGTTTTGTTGACATTTGATGACTTGCTGCCGAATGAGTGAAATGAAAGCACTGAAAACTAATGTGGTTGAGGCACTGTGACTTGGAATGAAAGAATGAACTCTAATGTGCACAAAATTGTGATCTGCTTCTCTTTCCCCGCGGTGTTATTAAATATCCTGTCAAGACATTTTAGTCTTATTATTGTGTTTTTATTGATATTTGTAAACTGCTCTGGGTAGTTTTCCCTCCTCCTTTTTGGCTGAAGAGTGGGGTATTTTAAAAATAAAATAAACATAAAACATAAAATAAAAGTGAATCATTCAATCATCTCTGAGGGGAAAAGAAGTCTACCAGGCTGGAAAGAACTTACCTTTTGGGGGAAATGAGATGGAACCAATGTATGAAATTTGGCTATGGTGAAATCAGCAGCAAGCTGCGTTTGGGCACATTCTGGGCAACAGCACAGTTCAGCTGCGTCTGGCTTTTTAACCATATATTGCGGGGGATTCCAGACAGGGGCTCAATATTGCAAATGGGCAGTTCAGATATCGCGAGCAGGTTGTTGGCTTAAACTGTCCCCTGCCCCACAACAAGCATCTGTCTGAAATCACCCTGGAAGCGCTTTGTGTTCATGTGCAAAGAAATAACTTGTTTGGGGATTATTTTGGAGAAGGACCTTCATTTCTGAAACATCCCAGTGCACTTTAGAAATAAACTATCCCTTGTTTACCGTACTTTTCGCCCTATAGGACGCACTTTTTCCCCTCCAAAAATGAAGGGGAAATGTGTGTGCATCCTATGGGGTGAATGCAGGCTTTCGCTGAAGCCTGGAGAGCGAGAGGGGTCGGTGTGCACCGACCCCTCTCACTCTCCAGGCTTCAGGAAGCTCTGTGCAACCCTTGGGAGACCGGAGCTGCCTGGAGTCCTGGGCTTCGCACAGCTCTGCGCAACCCTTGGGAGACCGGAGCTGCCTGGAGTCCCGGGCTTCGCACAGCTCTCCGCAACCCTTGGGAGACCGGAGTGACTTCCCGCCAGGCTCCCTAGGCTTGCGGATAGCAGGCTGTTCTGGGGGCTGGGGTCAGGGGAAGCTCGGGCTTCCCCCGCGCCTGGGGAAAAAAAAAATCTTTTTCCTTTATTTCCCTCCCCCCCAAAGAAACTAGGTGCGCCCTATGGGGCGGTGCGCCCTATGGGGCGAAAAATACGGTAATTATATTTTGAGGGCCACATTCCCCCAAAAAATAATTACTTAGGTTTCACCAAATGGCGCTTATTTCCCACCAAGCATGTATTTTTTAGTATTAGGATGGATGCATATTTAGCACAATACCCCCTTCTCTCCAAACTGATTCACATAAGCACTTTTTGGATCCAGCCTCCACCCATTCTTACTATTTCTCCCTTGTTTCCATAGGTTGAATGTTAATGGAGTACAAGTCTCTCAACCACTCCAGCCTAGATTCCAGTTTAGTTCACCATGGCAAACCATTCCTGATGGAATAGTACTGGTTGGTCGAATTGGATGGCTGGGCATTCAGTTCAGGGTCAGCCTGACCGGAAAACATCAAAAGTCACAATGGAGAAAAAAATTAAGCCCTCAAAGTAGTCATGTCAATTGACTTCCGCTGAGAAACAAGTGTTAAAACAACCGTTCATGTGAAGTAACCAGTCATGTGAATGTGAAAACGGGACTGACGGAAATACAACCAAATTACTGATTTTCCTAGCTTACTGGAGACCTTTACATTCACGCTTGAAAAAATGCATGCGTTTTCTTCCTCTTAGATCCCCCATTAAATTTCTTCTTTTGCAAACAGAATTCCTCCTAAAAGTTAACGTACAACTCAAGTGCAATTCACCTGATTTGGCTTCGTATAAAGTATGTACGGATAATTTGAGCGGTCATTAATTTACTGTTGTTAGCATGATGAGATCTTCTTCAGATGGGGGGAACTGGTATGAACATTTTGGGCTTCGCTAAGCTGTTCCTCAGGTAAAGGGGAAAGGCCCTCTGTAAGCTTGCACAAATCCCCTTTCACAAATCACCCTTTTTTCTCAGCCTGTGGCAGAAAGTTAATCAACCCGTCCGGGGGTGGGATGGGGTGGGAAATAGTGCTGCTTTATTATCCAAGAAAATTTCTGGCAATGTTGCAATCTCCAAAAGACCATGAAGAGAGAAGTGTGAGGGGAAAAAAAGAAAGACACATCTCCAGGATAGCCAATAAAAAATATAAAAAATCTGCCTCGAGTTCAAAGGAATATATGTATCGGTAGGTTCTAAGCCAATGATCTCCTACCAACAATTGAATATTATTCAACATGTTGCGTATCTCCCAGCTCAATGTTGTTTTGTTTGCATTGGCAGTTTAAGGTCAATTTTTTTTAACTCACAGGCAGGTTTCTTATTAGCCTTTTTCTAAAGGAAAAGTGCAGAGGGAAGGGAGAAAAAGGCCGAGAGGTAGCGAAAAGGAGAGAGAGAGAGAGAGAGAGAGAGAGAGAGAGAGAGAGAGAGAGAAGATTCAAGTTTAGCGCAAACATACTTGAGGTCAGCAGAGTGGGCAGCCATGAGATTTCTGAGGCTCTTGTCAGCAAGAGGGCAACCAGAAAGGCTGAAAAAGAAGAGATAGAATATTTGGGTAAGCTAAAAAAAAAAAAAAAAAAAGGTAGGGGAGGTAAAAGAAAAAGGGGAAGAGGGAATAGAACCAAAGTATCCACACTATTTTTATATTTTTTTAAAAAAGAGAGATCTTTAAGAGATTGTCAGAGCCTGAAAGAATAGCGTAGGTAAGGTCAACTAACCTGCGGTGAGAGGCATAATTCCCCGTGATGTGTCCGCTGCCATCACAGCCTGGGGTAGGGCAACTGAACAAAAATAATTATGGGGAAAAAAACGTGAGTGGCAAAAAAAATTAAAGAAACCAGTAAGATTCATGCATATGTAAAAAAATTTAAAAATATAAAAAGGGAGAAGAAAATCCTTCTTCTGTAGAAATCGGGGAGAAAAATTACCATAGGGATTTTTTTTAGGAGTCCAACCATGCTTCTTTTGTAAGCACCTTCGATTAGGAAATTTGGCATCTTGTCAGCAGGATTATATATATATATATTATATACAGCTATATAAATTGCATACACTGGCTAAGGCATTTTTGTGCGGGGCAATGTAACTGACTGACATCTTAAGGGCACCCCCCACCACGTTGCTTTCCCCCCTTTTCCTTTTTATAAAATTAATATACAATGATTTTCAAGACTTAGGATGAGAACACTTGAAGGATTGCCTGCACCCATATGTCCCTACTATACATTGAGATGTATAGTAAAGAATCTTCTCAGATGGGGCAGGTTGCTAGCATGGAAAGGACGTTCTCAGTGATGATCTCCCAGCCGTGGGATACTTTTCCAAGAATGCTTTGCCTAGTTCCTACACAGCTGCATTTTTGGCACCAGGTAAAAAAAAAAACCACAATAAAACACTCAATTTTCAGACTGAAGTTTTAATTCTGTCAACTGCTTCTATGCTTTTTGTGATGTCCTGCCTTGTTTTATCGGTACAGCGGTACCTCGGTTCTCGAACGTCTCCTTTGTCGAATGTTTCGGAACCTGAATGCTGAAAACCTGGAAGTAAATGCTTCCATTTTCGAATGCACCTTGGAAGTCAAACAGCTTCCGCTGAATTTCTTCTTCTTCAGTTTTCTCCATTGACTTTGCAGACCGCCCTTTGCGCCTTGGGTTGTCAAACATTTCGGAAGTCGAACGGTCTTCCGGAATGGATGACGTTTGACAACCGAGGTACCACTGTATTATTATTTTAACAGTTTTGCTGGGTTCCCTCTCCCCGTTTTTTCATGTAAACCATCCTGGCACATGAAGGAAAGACAGTTTTATGAATTAATGCTGGTGCTCACTTTTAAACTTTTTAAACAGCAGTGAGATTTCCAGGGCCTGCTCCCTGCTTGACCTTATAGACAGGGGCGGAGGAAGAGGGGTGCAGTTGGTGCGGGCCGCCCCGGGTGTTACCACTCAGACGGGTGACAAAATGCTGGGCAGCACTCACCACGGGGTCTGCAGCGCACCCGAGCCACGCTCCTCTCCTGGGAGTGATGTGGTGGCTTGGGCGCACGCAGGCTCCGCGCTGTCCCAAATGGTCCGCCCGCTGCCTCCCCCCCAGTTGTAGGCCTGCTGAGTGGGAGGAGGCAGGCAGACTCTGGAGGCCCCGCGGCTTGCTCTGCCCCTATGGCCGCTGCCCCAGGTGCCCAAGTGGCCTCCTTCACCGCTGCCTATATATAAAGCTGGGGTGCCACACATGAGCAGGTCCTGTGTTGTGTTTATGGAGGACTGGTAATGGGAGGCAAGCCACTGAATGGACAGCAGCTCCCCCCTCTTTAAAATTTCATGCATTGTGTCCTATTGCTTCCTTAAGCAAGAGGTGGAGCTGGGAGAATGGTGTCTTGTTTTCATCTAGTTCATTATTTTGCTTACGGCAGTAGTCCACCAATCTGGGAAGCTGGGATGCAGGGCACAAGAACATCCCCCTATTGCAGGGGTCTGCAACCTTTAAGACAAAAAGAGCCACTTGGACCCATTTCCGAAGAAAAAAAAAACTGGGAGCCGCAAAACTCGTCATTATAAAAATAACTTTTTTGTCACTTTTTATTATTATTTCTTTGTTTGATCCCTCAGAATTACTCCTCCTCATAGAAATAAACGTTAAATTAACAAGTTACCTTTTTGTGTGTGTGTGTGTGTGTGTGTTCTTCACTCCCCTTCAAAACAGTGACCAGCGTACATGCCCCCTTTCAATGCAGTGATCAGCGTACATGCCCCTTACAATGTAACGGGCAGGCGGGAAGGTGACGTCGGGACGGTGCATGACTAACGCACGCACCGCCCCCATGCAACGTCACAGCCAGTACAGCGCCCGCCACAGTGCGCCTCCTCCCCTCGCTAGTATCCGCCCCGGAGCCGTGGCAAAGGTGTAAAAGAGCCACATGCGGCTCCGGAGCCGCGGGTTGCAGACCCCTGCCCTATTGTTTGCTCCCAGGATATGGAATTCAGAGATGTGGTACCTCTGGACACAGAGTTTCTGTTAAGCTGACATGGCCGACAGGAGGGGCTTGGATGGACAAGCAAGGAAAAGAGCAGGTAGGTGGTCCTGTAGAAAAGTAAAAGACTTCTGGGAAATGATATATAATGAATTGAAAAAGATGTTTAAGATCACCTTCGCTAAAAAACCAGAAGCCTTTTCACTTGGACTAACAGGGGATGGAATACCTAGGGAGCTAAAAAGGTTATTTATGTATGCTGCTTGCCCGAACTGGAAACAGGAGAAGACACCAAAAAAAGAAGTAGAACGGGTAACTAAGATGATGGACTATTCCGAAATGGCAAAGATGACCGCGAAGATCAGAGATCAAGATGGGGAAAAAGTTTGAGCAGGAATGGAAGAAATTTATAGGCTATTAAAAAGACCACTGTAAATATATTAAAACGTTAGCAGTTTTGATATAACATTTATGTAATTAAATAATTGGAAATTAAGATAAACAAGGTGGAAAACAAGGATTTGGAGATAAAATGAGATGCAATAAATTATGCGGGAAAAGATCGGAACCCAGGGGAGGAGAGGGGGGAAGTCTATATTGTTTCTTTTTTCTTTTTTGGAAAAGCATTGAATTTATGAATTATTGTGGTTATAAAATTTGAAGATAAAATATATTAAAAAAGGAAAAGAGCAGGAGCGAGTCAAGATTTGGGTGGGTGGATCTGAGGAAGAGGTATCGCGTTTGAGGAGCTTGCCAGGATTGGTGAGACTTGAGTGAATCTGGTAGTAGGAGCAAATAAGGCAGTTTTTGGCCTCTTTGCAACAACAGCACTTGCACAGCATAAGGCAGGCTCCATTCTCACCCAGGTGCCCCTTGAAGGTGGCCAGGGCCGAATTTAGGTTTGATGAGGCCCTAAGCTACTGAAGGGAATGAGGCCCTTTATAAGTCCAGCTGTCCTTTGTCAACAACAAATTGTCGCTGTTTTTTGTGTTGAATACAGGTGAAACTCAGAAAATTAGAATACCATGGAAAAGTTCATTTATTTCAGTAATTCAACTTAAAAGGTGAAACTAATATATGAGATAGACTCATGACATGCAAAGCGAGATATGTCAAGCCTTTATTTGTTATAATTGTGATGATTACGGAGTACAGCTGAGACTTTTAGACAGAGAAGAAGAGTTATGGATTACCATATGTTTATTTCTCAATGATTTACGAATGAGCTGGTTGCATGTAAAATGGAGGATAAAATTTGGGGAAATGTGAAGGGGGGTGAGGCTGGGAGATTCGGTGGGGTGGGACATGTATATTCTATATTAACACACAAAAATTCTAGGGCTTTCATTTTCATGCTCAGCATGCATGAGGCTGAGTTGCTTATGACTGGGGCCAGATGTCAGCAGAGGCGTAGCATTCTTCTGCCACCAGGTAAGACTTGATAGGGCAACAGAGAGCAGGATGAGATGGGGTGGCAGCTTCTCCGCCCCTCTCCTCCCCTGGACTGTGGTACCCAACAGGGTGCCCCCTGCCCCTTGCCCTTCTTGGGGGTGCACTCTGCGCACCCGCCCCGGGCAGTGCGGGCCTACACTCCACCGCTTGATGCCAGACAGCAATGTTCAAGGCCATGTTAGGGAGGAATGTGTGTACGTTGTCTGGTAGGAAGCGAGATCTGCTTTTCTCAGGCAAAGTCTTCCTCAAGTGGTATCAGAAGGAAACGTTTCAGAACTGACGGACGACTATTATAGAAAGATGAAAGAGGATTTACTCTACTTGACTATTTTGAGGACAGGTTATAGTAATGTATAAAAGCCATAGCAGGAATTGGTAACTGAACAGGTGATGTGTAGGGAGAAGGGATGAAAGTATTTTGAAATGATAGTTGGGAAAAGTTATTTTATTGGAAGCAGCAAAGGAGGGAGGAAAATAGAGGGGGCATCGGGGGGAGGGGGGAGTCAGCTTTTAAATTTGGTGACAATTTGTTAAACATTATGGAAAATCAATAAAAATAATTGGCATATATATATATATTCAGAATTTACACATTTTTTTTAAAAAAAACCCATCAACCTTTAACACAACGAATCTGAAAATAAATTGCAGCTTGATTTCATTGTGCCCAATCTAAGAAAAATGCACATTTATTTATAACATTATTTTATTCTGCCTTGACCTTCAAAATGTCCCCTTAGGTGCTTTGCAGCGTTAGAATTGTACAGTACAAAAAATTTAAAAGGAGATTAATTCTACAACATTATTAAGACTTCAATGAAGGAAAAGTGGCAATTTCTATAAGTTCCAGAACATAAGTCTTTTATATCTTTTGCAGTTCATAAAGTTTTTATTTCGGTGTACCTTTTATTATGTGGATTATTTTTTTTTGGGGGGGGTGGGCAAAGCACATTAACAGGTGAATGAGCCAGTATCTCTTCGGAAGCAGAGAAGTTTTGGTGTGAATTCTTCCTTTGTTTGATTTCAGCCGGGTTTCAAATGCAGGCCCACCCCCCAAAAAAACAAATTTCTACTTTTTGCATGCATATCAAATACAATTTAATTAAGTTTAGAAGTAATGAAGAATGAAACACGAGATGTGGTGTTGGCAGGGTTCAATCCTGCTCCCGTTTCCAGTAATGTGAAAGGCTAGCCCATCCCATTTCTTGGAGGGTGGTGGGCCTAAGTCTCTCCTGCCCCATTTCTGGTCAGATTTCTAATGGATTACACTTCCTGGCAAGACATACTTAAAAATAAAAAGTACTCACAAGGGTTTCTGAGGGCTTTGCTGCCTTTAACCCCCACCCCACCCCATTTTTGTGGTGGGTGGCAAGATGGAGCTCAACGTCTTCTTAGCCTGTTATGTAGTTCCTTAGAGCTTTCAAAGTGTTTCCATTTTTCCATATCTTTACGGCAACCATGTAAGGCAGGAAGTCTTCCAGTATGCAATTTTACCCACATATTTCTGGGGGTGAGTGGGTGGGTCTGAAAACGTGTGTACAGTGGTACCTCGGGTTAAGTACTTAATTCGTTCCGGAGGTCTATTCTTAACCTGAAACTGTTCTTAACCTGAAGCACCACTTTAGCTAATGGGGCCTCCTGCTGCCGCCGCGCCGCCAGAGCACGATTTCTGTTCTCATCCTGAAGCAAAGAGCCAGTGTGGTGTAGTGGTTAAGAGCGGTAGTCTCGTAATCTGGGGAACCGGGTTCGCGTCTCCGCTCCTCCACATGCAGCTGCTGGGTGACCTTGGGCCAGTCACACTTCTCTGAAGTCTCTCAGCCTCACTCACCTCACAGAGTGTTTGTTGTGAGAGAGGAAGGGAAAGGAGAATGTTAGCCGCTTTGAGACTCCTCAGGTAGTGATAAAGCAGGATATCAAATCCAAACTCTTCTTCTTCTTCTTAACCTGAGGTAATATTTCTGGGTTAGCGGAGTATGCAACCTGAAGTGTATGTAACCTGAAGCGTATGTAACCCGGGGTACCACTGTACCTTGTCCAAATCTACTCACACGGTGAGATCGTGGCTGTGGTGAGATCTGAAACTAAGGCTCACAGCTAATGTTCTTAGTTACTGCACTGCAGCAAAGAGCTTTCTGAATGGTCTTACCATTTATATAAAAAATAATAATTTATACAAAAATAATAATTTATATAAATAATAATGTCGTTGCCCTGAGTTAGAAGTTGACTATAACTGTATAGACATTCTGTTTCTACATTCTACTGGACACTTACAACTAAAGTGTCAGGTCAGTTATTTAGCCATACAAGAATACAAGGAATGAAGGGAGGGACATGATTTGGGTATGGGGGGAGCTGTGGGAGAGCATGAAAAAACAAGGTGTGGCGGAGCAAACCATTTACTCAAGGTCACTTTGGGGCATCTCGTGGGACCTGAACACCCAGCACAAACACCTGTTGGGTGCCTCCTGACTGCCTGTCCTCCTGGCCATGGGCTTATCTGGTGGCACCATACAAGCCAGCCGCCATTTTGAACTTCCACAAATGCCCCATTGGCTACCCAGATCCAGCTGCTGCCAATAAGCCTGTATCAGGGAGGAGACACTGATGTGGAACTGGCTCTACCGTTTCTGAAACCTGTAGCGAGCTATCCCTACTGAATAGCTGAGGGCTGTACAGGCTAGACTGGGGTGGGTCCCATGCCACTGCTGGGCCAGAAATAGCTATGAACCCATTATCCACCTACCACCAAAAGATCAGTGGGAAGAGACAGATGTGTATATGGGGAAGACAGGATAACCCAGGGACTCCTTGACACCACACTCTCCTCTGTGCATTTTTCAGGTCTCCCTAAGGGTAATGGAGGGGGACGCGGGTAGCGCTGTGGGTTAAACCACAGAGCCTAGGACTTGCCGATCAGAAGGTCAGCGGTTTGAATCCCCGTGACGGGGTGAGCTCCCATTGCTTGGTCCCTGCTCCTGCCAACCTAGCAGTTCGAAAGCACGTCAAAGTGCAAGTAGATAAATAGGTACCGCTCCGGCGGGAAGGTAAATGGCGTTTCCGTGCGCTGCTCTGGTTTGCCAGAAGCGGCTTAGTCATGCTGGCCACATGACCTGGAAGCTGTATGCCGGCTCCCTCGGCCAATAAAGCGAGGTGAGCGCTGCAACAGCAGAGTCATCCGCAACTGGACCTAATGATCAGAGGTCCCTTTACCTTTAGGGTAATGGCAGATGGGCATCCTTATTGATTTGCTACCTTGGCATTCAGGAACGACTGGTTTGCCACTGTGGTAAGCAAACTGGCCTCTTTAAGAAACCAACCTGGCAATTGCAAGAGCTTGGTGAGTTTCTCCACAGGAATGGGATACTTCTATTTCCATTGCATGCTATTGCATAATGAGCAAGTTCGATAAAGTCCCTCTTTTCAAGGGCTAATGGTAAAGGGACCCCTGACCGCTAGGTCCAGTCGTGGCTGACTCTGGGGTTGCGGTGCTCATCTCGCTTTATTGGCCGAGGGAGCCGGCGTACAGCTTCTGGGTCATGTGGCCAGCATGACTAAGCCGCTTCTGGCGAATCAGAGCAGTGCACAGAAACGCCGTTTACCTTCCCGCCAGAGCAGTACCTATTTATCTACTTGCACTTTGACGTGCTTTCGAACTGCTAGGTTGGCAGGAGCAGGGACTGAGCAACGGGAGCTCACCCCGTCACAGGGATTCGAACCGCCGACCTTCCGATCGGCAAGTCCTGGGCTCTGTGGTTTAACCCACGTCCCTCTCTCAAGGGTTAGATGTGAGCAAAGTGGTGCCACTTTTGAGATTATGGCTCAGGAGTTCCTGAATGATGCGTTTCCGTTCCAGAGCTTCAGACAGGGAGAATTCACAACATCCACCTTGAGATTAATATAACCCAAATTGAAATGCAGTCTTCTTCTGCTCTCATAATCGCTAAGTTTAGGTTTAAAGAAACATCACTCCAAAACTCCAGGTCACGTTAATATTGATAAACACGTAAGCACTGATACGTTTCTGTTACGAAGTGTTGAAAAACATGTGCTTGTTTTCATTGTATACATTACTGTTAGTATTTTTAAAAGGATAAATTGTTTAAAAGGATACAGTGGTGCCCCGCAAGACGAATGCCTCGCAAGACGGAAAACTCGCTAGACGAAAGAGTTTTCCGTTTTGGAGGTGCTTTGCAAAACAAATTTCCTATGGGCTTGCTTCGCAAGACGACAATGTCTTGCGAGTTCCTGCTGGTTTTTTCCCCTCCCCCCCCTTTCTAAGCCGCTAAGCCGCTTATCAGCTGATCTGATCAGCAGATAAGCTGCTAAAAGCCGCTAAAAGCCGCTAATAGCGCTAATCCGCTAATCCTTCAATGGGCTTGCTTCGCAAGACGAAAAAAACGCTAGACGAAGAGAATCACAGAACGGATTCTTTTCGTCTTGCGAGGCACCACTGTATTATTTACCACCCACAATACTGGGGGGAATAAAAATGCCATATGAGGGAAGATTTACATATGTTTTGTAAAAACCTGCGTCTTATTCTCCCATTGCTAGCACGACTCTGAATGTTCTAATATTATTTATATCATGCTATACATTTAGATATGTTATTCATTTGAAAATTTTTGGGGAGCTCCACGTGCCCTCCCATCTAGGCACTGATGTGGTCTACATTTTCCTAGCATCTCCAATACTGTAGGATTAGGTTTTGTCAGATAATTCACTGGATCCTTTCCCCTTGCTGTGCAAATATTTTATGTGCAGGAATATTTGTCTTTTTTTATACTAAAAATATGAGTGAGGATTCAAACTTGTGAATCTCCCACCTTTGGGCTGAAGTGGTGTAGTCCAGGAGAACAGCATAAAACTCAGATCTTGCGACCAAATTAGATGTGATGCTAAATGTGTGATTATCAATTACACCTGTCTTTAAGGAGAAAATTTGGTTACCAATGCAATAAATAACTGCTCACACCATTTCTGCAGAAAATTATGTGACTCATCAGTACTCAAAACACTGGTATTTATCTCAGTAATTTGTAAACTCTTTCACTACCCAGTTGGAGATTCTACCATTCTCTGCTGTCCTCACTGACATTAATATATATTTTTCCTGTCAGACTGATGTCTCATAGGCCCTGGAGTGAATGGGATTCTGAGGAACAGATCATGGAGACAGAGTCAGCAGGAGACCTCAGAGTTTGAATTTTCAAGTTGAGTCTTAGGTTTTAAGGATCTTGCCAGTTTTGCAATGCTTGTAGATGGTGTTCTGTGCTGGTGCCGGTGATATTACATTTTCTCGTTTTGTATCTAACATTTTGCTTACAAAATGTTTGACTAATAGGACAAAAAGTCAAAATGTAAATAGCCAATTCAACGCTGCCCCCATTTCCTCAGAAGTATACTGTAATGATATGAGAATTACCATATTTTTCCATATATAAGACTAGGTTTCCCTAAAAAACAACGTCCAAAATTTGGGGGCATCTTATATACGGAGGCCATCTCCCCCCATTTTCTTAAACCGGAGTCCCCCAAAATAGGAGTTGTCTTATACATGGGGGCGTCTTATAGACGGAAAAATATGGTATTTTTTTCCTCCTGCAATTTGCTCAATATTCCAATTACAGCTACGCTCAGTTGTGGGAAGTACACAGGTTTTCCAGTTTCCATTTGGAAAACCCACACATTGAAATCTGGATTTCAGATTTCGAACTTCTTAGGGAACCCCACACTCACACAGGTACACAGACTCTCTTTCTGCCCCCCGTTTATCCACCCCCTCAACTCCATAACACTTGAGTGATGCTGCTCAGCATAGGATGTTTGCAACAATGTGGGCCGTTTCAGAAAAGCTGCTCCCGGCGTATAACATCACACTTTACAAGCAAGCAAACAAAGCGATAGGTTTGGTGAAAGATTTCTCCTCCTACTATTGCATTAGAAAGGCTAGCTTGAGCACAGAAAGAAATAAGTAGGGGTTAATTATGCCCGTATAGTCAGTTTAATGAATGGTAAGATTCTGGTGCTTTAGTCGAGTGTCTCTGCCTTTCCTTCAATAATTGCACAGTTTCAGGAGGCTGTACGGAGTGGTTGCATCATCTCAACAATCAGGAATAATCGGAGCACAAAGTTTCTCTTTAAAGCTTTTGCTATGAAGTGTTTGGATTAAATAAGACCCACCCATTACGAAACATCAACTTGGACATTTTTTTTCTCTTGAAGAATTCCCCCTCTCCACCCATCCTGCAAAAGCACCCCTTCCTTCTTGTCGTCGTCCCCCCCCCCCACGTTACTGCAAGGCATCGCTGCCCAAGTAGGAAGACTCACGTAAGTAGCTCTTTCTTGATCTCCTTGGAAAGGAATTTGAGTTTGAAGTTGGTTAAGGTGATTTCCCCAGGATACTTCCTCTCTTCAAAGTTTTCTTCGGCTACTTCTTGGTCATCTACTTCGGAAGAGGCGAAGGAACGTACGGCAGCCTCTGACTGCAAGAAACCAGCGTAGAATGTTGGTAAGACTGAAGGACAACAGAGCTGTGCACAAAACTCTTTTGCTATCAGGCTGTAAAAAGTGCAGAGGATTCTCTAATATAGGGGTCAGCAAACTTACCGCGCCTCAGGCTGGTGTCTCCAGCGCCGATTGCGCGGCAGGCCGGAGGGCGGGGGAGCACATGCCCATACGTGTGCGTACACACTATTTCCAGCGCACTTCCGGGTCGTAGGAGCACCGGAAATAGCTTGTGCGCATGTGCATGGGCCTCCTCCGACCCAGATGTGCACTGGAAATAACGCTTGTACATGCACAAATAATGCTTGCGCATGCGAAAATAACGCTTGTGCAAATAATGCTTGCGCATGCACACAAGCAGCGCCGGTAAGAGTGGGAGGCAGCAGCGGGCAGCGGGGGTTGCCGCGGGCTGATAAATGAGTCTCTTGGGCCTTATCTGACCCGCAGGCCTTAGTTTGGGGACCCCTGCTCTAATAGGTGCCCTTCATCACATTCCTAGGTGGTCTCTGAGACCATAATAATAATAATAATAATAATAATAATAATAATAATAATAATAATTTATTATTTATACCCCGCCCATCTGGCTGGGCTTCCCCAGCCACTCTGGGCGGCTTCCAAAAGAATATTAAAATACTATAATACATCAAACATTAAAAGCTTCCCGAAACAGGGCTGCCTTCAGATGTCTTCTAAAAGCCTGGTAGTTGTTCTCTTTGACATCTGGTGGGAGGGTGTTCCACAGGGAAGGTGCCACTACCGAGAAGGCCCTCTGCCTGGTTCCCTGTAACTTGGCTTCTCGCAGTGAGGGAACTGCCAGAAGGCCCTCGGTGCTGGACCTCAGTGTCCGGGTAGAACGATGGGGGTGGAGACGCTCCTTCAGATATACTGGACCAAGGCCGTTTAGGGCTTTAAAGGTCAGCATCAACACTTTGAATTGTGCTCGGAAACGTACCGGGAGCCAATGTAGGTCTTTCAAGACCGGTGTTATGTGGTCTCTGCGGCCGCTCCCAGTCACCAGTCTAGCTGCCGCGTTCTGGATTAGTTGTAGTTTCCGGGTCACCTTCAAAGGTAGCCCCACGTAGAGCGCATTGCAGTAATCCAAGCGGGAGATAACCAGAGCATGCACCACTCTGGCGAGGCAGTCCACGGGCAGATAGGGTCTCAGCCTGCGTACCAGGTGGAGCTGATAAACAGCTGCCCTGGACATAGAATTGACCTGTGCCTCCATGGGCAGCTTCAGAGCAAGCGGTGGTTCTCTTCTACATTCACAATGAAAGCTGGAGAAGGGATGCCAGCCAGGGGGTTTACAGCTTCCCATAATCATTCCGGCCTGGGAAGTCAGATAGTACTGGACTGCCAATCCACTGCCACTTTTAGGTAGAAAGACAAGGGGTGGACAGATCGGTTAATTTCACTTGCGTGGCGAGGCCCCAGGTCCCGCAGTTTCCTTAGATAATAAACACATGGATACGAATGTTTAGGTCAGGCATAGGCAAACTCCGGCTCTCCAGATGTTTTGAGACTACAATTCCCATCATCCCTGACAACTGGTCCTGTTAGCTAGGGATGATGGGAATTGTAGTTCCAAAACATCTGGAGGGCCGGAGTTTGCCTATGCCTGGTTTAGGTTAATGGGATAAAATAGGCCACAACTTTATTGGTTACAGATGTGAGCGGTTTGGCTTAGGCACTGGGTGAAACCAGACTATATCCTGACTCCTGCCCGTTTGCAGGGAGTCTCATAAGGGTAAACCACTGGTAGGGGGAGCCCTGTGATATACATCAATTAAAAGCACACACCCACGGTCCCCAATGGGGTTGTGGCATGGCCCTAGCGCATGCCCAGGCTTTGGACAGGATCCACACCCCCAGATCCCTTTAACGAGATACCCTTAGACGTGTGGATCCAGAAGTGGCCTCCACAGTCACTTATGAACTCAGCGTTAAAACCGTGTTTATGGAAGACAATCTTACTCAGCTACGAGTGATCGCCAAAGAAGAAGAAGAAGAACTCAAGCCCCAAAGGTTTGCCGCCAACACCCTCACACCTGACCCAATCTCTAATGCCCTTAACAATATTGACCAGCGAAATACCATTTCTCATATCGGAAAAGTGAACGCCATCATTGCGAAACAAGGCCTCCTGGGCCACGCCCCCCCTGGCCAGCCGGATTGGCTGGCCGGGGGGCATAACGCGGCCAGGAGTCCTTATGATGCGGGTGGCATCCCTCCACCCACAGCCGGGTTACTGTGGTCCCAGATGCCCTTCCACTACATTGCCCCCCCCCACGGGAAGGGGAGCGGATTTCTCTCAGTTTTGTGTTTTCCCATTCTTAAATCCAGTTCTGCCCATTTCGTCAGCAGTGTGCAGATTTTTTTTTGTTTTTGTTTAAAGCCCTCATGAAAATTCAGCAGCATGTTATTGAGAATTTCTCTTGGTAAACACATTTTTGCATGCCGTTTTCACCAACAGATTCATTTCTGCACTCAACACTTTAGCATAATATAAGCATTTTTTTATTTTGAAACATTGCTTGTCTCACAAAAAGGGGCTAAGTGCAAATTCTGAAGGGTAGCTGTGTTTCAGCTGACGTACTGTTTCGCCACTGAATGTGAAGTGGATCAAATTTCTTTCCTTCTCCCACCCACCCATTGTAAAGTCTGTGTCCTTGCTGACTTCCTCAGGGGAGAGTTTACGACGCTTTATGAAAGGCTGTGCGTGAGATGTGAAACTACTTTTGCCAGTAGGTGGCAGTAAACAGGGCCTTTTTTGGGCCTTGCTGTGTCATTAAGCCCAAGAAGAAGACTTCATCAGTCTGGGCAACTTGGCGCATGGGGAGAGACCATGTCATTCTTTACACTAGACCATTGGTCTGCAGCCAACTATTCAGTCTCCACCTTGTTGTCCTATAGCAGGCATCCCCAAACTTGACCCTCCAGATGTTTTGGGACTACAACTCCCATCTGTTGGAATTCTGCCTGGGTCAGAGGAATGTGCCACAGCGTAGGCACCGGCAGATATTCCTGTCGACCTCCCCGTGTCTCCACTCTGCTGATAAGCAGGCGAGGTCCCGGCGATTCATCTCAGATGTGTGAGAGGAACACACCGTTCTCCCTCTCTCCCCTTTGGTGTCCCCCAAGGAGGGGAAAGAAGCAGACAGAAAACTATTTACATCCTTTATTTCTGTCTCTCATATCAGTACAGAGAAACACGTCTGCACTCGACAACAGCAAGAAGAAACTCCACCCATGTACTTCCAGTACAGGTCATATGACACACACACTGAGCTAACATCCGGTGCTCAGTACGGATTGGACTGCCCCTTTGTTTCCATGGCAACAGTCACAAACATCCTGTCTGGCTTTCCAGCCACAAGCAGCTGACTGAGCTGCTGGAGCCTTTGCTTGCTGCAGCATTGGTGCTTTATGGTAACACCATCATCCCTAGCTAACAGGACCAGTGGTCAGGGATGATGGGAATTGTAGTCCCAAAAACATCCGGAGGGCTGAGTTTGGGGATGCTTGTCCTATTGCAACCCTCCCTTCAAGATACCTGTCTGGCCCAAGTGCTTGCCAAACAAAATTAAAATAACAGAGCAAGATGCTGAAGAGATAACATTTTCTTCCAAAGTGCTGAAGAGGTGGGTGTCTTCAGTGCTGCAAGCAGATGCAATGTTAATTTCAGTGAATTTCCACAGCAGCTGTGTACATGGCTTCCTTTCGTGATGAAGCCATGCAGTTTCTTTGGGTTGAGCCATGGGACAAATAGAGTGGCCGAGCTTTAATTCGAATCCTGTTCTCTTTCCTCTTACATTGCTGGAAGCAAAGTAAGGAAATAGGAAGAGCTGTAAAGAAGAGGCCAGTCAGCAGTGTGGTTCCCAGTTGAAGATAATTTACAGGCCACTGGCACCCAGAATTTCATGTGCCTGTTGGAATTCAGGGCACTGGGGTGATTAGTAGTATAAAATGGCTTTCAAAGAAGGATGAGATAATCTAATCCAGCAAAACGTTAACAAAGAAGCAGCTTCTGTGAACTGATACTCTTGGCAGATTGGGAAATGTGTATATAGAATGGATACCTCAAGGACCGCCTCTTTCCATATGAACCTACCTGGACCCTGAGATCATAACCCGAGGCCCTTCTGTGTGTGCCTACTCCTCGAGAACACAAGAACGGGGCCTTCTCTGCAGTGGCTCCCCATCTATAGAATGCTCTCCCCAGAGAAGTTCACCTGGCACCTTCATTATACACCTTTAGGCGCCAGGCAAAAACGTTCCTTTTTAACCAGGCCTTTATCAATTTATTTAAAGAACAACAAACTGGTGATTGCTTCAACTTTTTGATATGTGGTAATTTGAATCATGAGGATGAATTAGAGGAACTGCTGAGTCTTGAATGAGAACCCAAAGGGTGCTCATCAATGGTTCCTCTTCATCCTGGAGAAGAGTGGCTAGTGGGGTGCCACAGGATTCTGTCTTGGGCCCGGTCTTATTCAACATCTTTATCAACAACTTGGATGATGGACTCAAGGGCATCCTGATCAAATTTGCAGATGACACCAAACTGGGAGGGGTGGCTAACACCCCAGAGGATAGGATCACACTTTAAAACGACCTTGACAGATTACAGAACTGGGCAAAAACAAACCAGATGAATTTTAACAGGGAGAAATGTAAAGTATTGCACTTGGGCAAAAAAAATGAGAGGCACAAATACAAGATGGGTGACACCTGGCTTGAGAGCAGTACATGTGAAAAGGATCTAGGAGTCTTGGTTGACCACAAACTTGACATGAGCCAACAGTGTGACGCGGCAGCTAAAAAAGCCAATGCAATTCTGGGCTGCATCAATAGGAGTATAGCATCTAGATCAAGGGAGGTAATAGTGCCACTGTATTCTGCTCTGGTCAGACCTCACCTGGATTACTGTGTCCAGTTCTGGGCACCACAATTCAAGAAGGACACTGACAAACTGGAACGTGTCCAGAGGAGGGCAACCAAAATGGTCAAAGGCCTGGAAACGATGCCTTATGAGGAACGGCTAAGGGAGCTGGGCATGTTTAGCCTGGAGAAGAGGAGGTTAAGGGGTGATATGATAGCCATGTTCAAATATATAAAAGGATGTCACATAGAGGAGGGAGAAAGGTTGTTTTCTGCTGCTCCAGAGAAGCGGACACGGAGCAATGGATCCAAACTACAAGAAAGAAGATTCCACCTAAACATTAGGAAGAACTTCCTGACAGTAAGAGCTGTTTGACAGTGGAATTTGCTGCCAAGGAGTGTGGTGGAGTCTCCTACTTTGGAGGTCTTTAAGCAGAGGCTTGACAACCATATGTCAGGAGTGCTCTGATGGTGTTTCCTGCTTGGCAGGGGGTTGGACTCGATGGCCCTTGTGGTCTCTTCCAACTCTATGATTCTATGAGTCCTGCTTTAGAGATAATGTGTAAGCGTGGTGTCAGCTCCCTAAAAAAAGGGTCAACAACTCTGGGGAACCTTTCCTTAAAAAAGCTTGACAACTCTAGGAAAGGGGGCGGCGGCACTGGAGGGATCTTTGTGCCGGTGCCGGATATGCTTAAGACGACCCTGGCTGTGCCCTTGCCCGTGTGACTACTTACCTCTTCTGGCTCCTCTTCCCGCTGTCGATTTGGTTTGGTGTAGTCGATGGGCCCATCCCATTCATCTTGGCGGGACGTGTGGCTGGACTGGGGTGAGGTCATGGTGCTGCTTGTGGCACTGGTGCTGTTTTGGCGTTGGGATATATCTGGGGATTTGATGCTGGGGCTACTGCTGCAGCTGCTGCTGCTGGGGAAGGCGCTGTCCCGTTTCCGGTGCTTGTTCATGCTTAAATCCAGAGTCCCGTTTTCATCCACTTCAATGTCCATTGACTGAAATGAAGGAAACAACAGCCTTGACTTGGCTTTCGCAATCACCTTCAGTACCCTCTTCAGGGCCGTCTTACCCATAGAGGCTAGTGGTGTGGGGTGCCAGGGCGCCAAGTTCTGAAGGGCGCCAGGGAAGAGGCAGAGGCTGGACGTGGCACCACCCGGCATCAGCTCGCCACCCTCGCCTGCCTCCACCATGCCGCACCGAAGCATCACCATGCCTGGAGCCTCCGTCTGCCGTGGCCACTGTGGCACGAAGCGGCCAGCTGAGCCGGGAGGCACTGCGTCCAGCCTCCGCCTCTTCCCTGCCAGAGGAGCCACCCTCCAGCTGCTGCCCGCTTCCTCCAGCCCCACCGGCAGTTCCGTCCTCCCTAAAAAACTCTGGGAAACAGGGTGTGGGGTGTGGCGCTGGACGGAGCTTTGCACCACAGTGCCGGATATGCTTAAGACGGCGCTGACCCTGTTGTCCCGGCACCATAATGCAGTGTGCCTCATCTGTCTGGCTATGCCACAGTGGACTGCTTGGGTTCTGATTTGTGGATGGTGACAGCATCAGATGCATATTGGTCCCTTTTGACTGCTATGGCTACTTCAGTGAAACCCCCACAATTGCCTGCAGGAGAGTTCATGGCTGGAAGCGACCTCATAACTCAACAGGTGCTGAGCGGAAGAACCACTTTTATGGATAGGCTCCTCCTGGTGGGGCATATACCTGAGACAGCCATGATTTGCACAATCACAATACTTCCTTTGTAAATGCAAATCACAAAAGATAAATGCATAAGCCCATCATGGCGATGCCAGTTCAAAGGATGCTTCCATGTGAATTTGGCACAAGGGGTGTGTTAGTCCAGGAAATATTTTTCTAGTGGAAATTTGAACAGGTTAACTCCTGAATTAGTTTTCTACAAGCATACATTTTATTTTGTATTGGCATGATGCTGACAAAGCAAGTCTTATCTACCCATAATTTCTTGGTCCAAAGGGCATAACTGACTTTGGCATTTAAAGTTGAGCAAGCCATAGAAATATTTTGATCCCTCCAACTTCCTGTTGCCTCACTTCAATGTCCTTTATAAAGGTCACAGCAGCATACAAATTAAAGTTGACTGAAAGCTTTTTGAGCCATATGGATCTGGAAGCACCTGCAAGCTGAAACTTAAATGGGATGTGCAATTGGCACAACTTCTGACCTATGAAGGATTGCCTCGGCCTCACCCAGTCCAGCAGTTACTCGGGTCTTGTTAAAGACCAAGTGTACAGTCATACCTTGGAAGTCGAATGGAATCTGTTCCAGAAGTCTATTCAACTTCCAAAACATTTGGAACCCAAAGCGTGGCTTCTGATTGGCTGCAGGAAGCTCCTGCAGCCAATCGGAAACTGCGGAACACCCATCAGACATTCGGCTTCCAAAAGAACATTTGAAAACCAGAACACTAACTTCCGGGTTTTGATTGTTCAGGAGCCAATTTGTTCGGGAGCCAAGGCGTTTGGGATCCAAGGTACAACTGTATTTCAATATGCTGATTTTGATCCATAAAGTTCTTCCTCTGTACAAACCTCACATGTACCAAAATTACCACTTGAGACTAAACTTCAAGTGCCCCTCATCCCCTGGAAGTTAGTTAGGTGGTTATATGGGACAGGGCCATAGCTGATCAAGGGATAGCTGATCTAGCTGATCTAGATCAAGGGAAGTAATAGTGCCACTGTATTCTGCTCTGGTCAGACCTTACCTGGAGTACTGTGTCCAGTTCTGGGCACCACAGTTCAAGAAGGACACTGACAAACTGGAACGTGTCCAGAGGAGGGCAACCAAAATGGTCAAAGGCCTGGAAACGATGCCTTATGAGGAATGGCTAAGGGAGCTGGGCATGTTTAGCCTGGAGAAGAGGAGGTTAAGGGGTGATATGATAGCCATGTTCAAATATATAAAAGGATGTCACATAGAGGAGGGAGAAAGGTTGTTTTCTGCTGCTCCAGAGAAGCGGACACGGAGCAATGGATCCAAACTACAAGAAAGAAGATTCCACCTAAACATTAGGAAGAACTTCCTGACAGTAAGAGCTGTTCGACAGTGGAATTTGCTGCCAAGGAGTGTGGTGGAGTCTCCTACTTTGGAGGTCTTTAAGCAGAGGCTTGACAACCATATGTCAGGAGTGCTCTGATTGTGTTTCCTGCTTGGCAGGGGGTTGGACTCGATGGCCCTTGTGGTCTCTTCCAACTCTATGATTCTATGATTCTATGGTCATGGCCACCCAGCTATTTGAAACAATCCAAAATCATTCTTCGCCTGGAAATCTCTGTTTTAACACCCGTCCCTTCAATTACTCATATCTCTGGTTTGGACATGGGTGGCGCTGTGGTCTAAACCACTGAGCCTAGGGCTTGCTGATTGGAAGGTTGGTGGTTCGAATGCCCATGATGGGGTGAGCTCCCATTGCTTGGTCCCTGCTCCTGCCAACCTAGCAGTTTGTAAGCATGTCAAAGTGCAAGTAGATAAATAGGTACCGCTCCGGTGGTAAGGTAAACAGCTTTTCCGTGTGCTGCTCTGGTTTCACCAGAAGTGGCTTAGTCATGCTGGCCACATGACCCGGAAAAACTGTCTGCAGACAAATGTTGGCTCCCTTGGCCAGCAAAGTGAGATGAGCGCCACAACCCCAGAGTCGTTTGCGACTGGACTTAACTGTCAGGGGTCCTTTACCTTTACCTTTTTACCTGGTTTAGAAGCCCATTTCACACTCACCTTGCTGGGGAGATCTTGCTGCTTGGTGCTGAGGTTCTCAGGCATTTCCCAGCAGCGAGTGGAGAGGTTCAAAATGGCAGTGGCAGCCATATGCGCAGCTTCCGCATCGTGGGAATAGTCGAAGCCTGTGGATGAAGACGAAGTGCTCTTCACGTAACTGCTGGAGGGACTGTGGCCGGGGGAAGAGGCCTTTGGAAAAGGTTTGGCTGCAAAAAGGGAGTAACACAGGGGGGGTGATGTATGAAGGTTGGCAAAGGACCAGGTGCAAAAAATAAAATAAAAAATCATTCCTGTGCAGTAGGCTTCCGGAGCCAGATGCCTCATTTCCAGGGCCGTCTTTACCCGAGGGTGCAAGGGGTGCGGGGCAGCCGGGCGCCGAATTCTGGGAGGGTGCCAGGTGCCCACTGCTGGGAGTAGCAAATGTGAAAACTGAAAGGACAACCCTTGGGTGGCAGCACATGAGAATGCAATGTCGCTGCCGCGGAGGCTTGACAAGACAAACCCCGCCGGGTTTGGTCTCCCCCTCAAAGGGGAAACTTGGGAGGTCTCTGCCTTTCGCTGACAGGGCTGGAGCAGGAAGGCGCTTCCCTTGGGCCCGGTGGCGGAGAACAGGAACCTCCTGGCCACCGGCAATCGGAGGATGGGGGACGATGACGCTGGGTGGATTTTTGCACCCCGGCGGCTCATATACTAAAGACGGCCCTTCTCATTTCAGATTTCAGTTTCGGGGTGTGGGTGGGGAAAGGATTTAGCAAGTTTCAGCAGCACAATCTTGAATACACTCTGTGCAGAATTGAAAATTAGAGCAGTGAATTTCAGGAGCAATAACTCCAGCCGTGTTACCGATACAGAACTTGCAAAAATGCAGTGGTACCTCGGGTTAAGAACTTAATTTGTTCTGGAGATCCGTTCTTAACCTGAAACTGTTTTTAACCTGAAGCACCACTTTAGCTAATGGGGCCTCCTGCTGCTGCCGGAGCACGATTTCTGTTTTCATCCTGAAGCAAAGTTTTTAACCCGAGGCACTATTTCTGGGTTAGCGGAGTCTGTAACCTGAAGCGCCTGTAACCTGAAGCGTATGTAACCAGAGGCACCACTGTATATTAATAAAAATATTTAAAGCAAACAAAAGGAATTGTCGCTTTGGAATAAATATCTAGCACACAGGTGTGGAAAAAGTGGCTGTGGGATGTTTTCTTTCCCTTCGTGATAATAGAACTCATGGTCATTGAATGAAATCAATTAGCAGTAGATTTAGGACAGGAAAAATAATGTGCTTCTTTGCACCATGCGTAATTAGTTGATAGAATTTGCTGCCACCAGATGTACTGATGACCGCTGGCTTCGCTTAAGAGGAGATTAGATAAATTCACAGAGGATGTTTTCTTCCCGCCCCCAAACAGTGTTAGCCACAAGGGCTATCAGAAACCCAGCTTAGGCTAGTGAATGCAGCAGGGATGGGGTGTTCACATGCTGCTTCTGGACTCCACCAAAGCACCTAATTGGTCACTAGAAATGTGACTAGTTAGACCTTTCGATCTGGTCCAGGAAAGCCTCTTCATCTTTTCTTAACCAATGACACTGCTGTATAAAATGATGTGAAAAGAAACTGGGCTGTCGAGGAGAATGAGAAATATATGAGCAGGTCCTCTTAAGGGTGAAAGGTTTAGCCACTAACTGAGTGCGCCATCAAGTTCCCAGAACACTGCAATCTTCTCCATTAAAACTGTATTGCTGGATGCCTCTGAGGAATTCAAAGGGGTGGGAAAGAGGAAAGCTTTGCCTCTCTGTCCTTTTTCTTTCCCTCGCCCACCGGAACGCATTTAGCAGGATGAAAATGGGCACACTTCACACTAGTATTTGCCTTGTGGGAACAAAATGCTCCCCTGGCCCTCAAAAAAGTACAGAGCTTTTCATCTCCCACAACGGAACAATTGCTCAAGGATTCACACAAGCCTCTCTCTCTCTCTCTACATATACCATATTTTTCGCTCTATAAGACGCACCAGACCCCAAGATGCACCTAGTTTTTGGAGGAGAAAAACAAGAAAAAAAATATTCTGAATCTGCGCAGTGAAAGCAGCAATCCCTCTTGCTGTTCTGGCTTCTGGGATAGCTGTGCAGCCTGCATTCGCTCCATAGGACGCACACACATTTCCCCTTACTTTTTAGGAGGGGAAAAGTGAGTCTTATAGAGCAAAAAATACGGTAATCAGCATCTTGCTACAAACAGAACCCAGGAGGAAGGCTGTGCAGAGAGAGCAATGGATTGCATCCAACCATATCCTGCTCAGAGTAGACTCGTTTAAGTTGCCCATTCATTTCACTGGGCCCATTCCAAGAAGGTTCAGAAAAGGGCACCCCAAATCATCAAGGGGGTGGGTCAATTACCTTGTAAGGAAAGGCTGCAGTATTTGGGGGCTTTTTAGCTTAGCGAGAAGGTGAGTAGGAGCTGACTCGATAGGAGTTTATAAAATTACGCAAGGCATGGAAAAAGTGGCTAGATCATTCTCTCTCTCTCCCCCAGTTGTAACACTAGAATTCGTGGGCAGCTAAGGAAGCGGAATGCTGGAAAATTCAGGGTAGGTATAAGACAGTATTTCTTCACAAAGTGCATAGTTAAATTACTGCATTGGCCTGAATATAAGCTGCACTTTTTTATTTTCCAAATTCCGACAGTGGAAAGTTAAATTTGCAACCTTACAAAAATTGGCTTTTATGATAGCGCTGCTGAAAAAGACTCAAGGGTGTGAGCGCCTGCGGAATTTTAAGGGAGCGGCTTATTTGTGGGTATTGTCTTTTTCACTCCCCCCCCCAATGAATTTTAAAGGTGCGGCTTATTTGTGGGTGCAGCTTATATTCGGGCCAATACGGTATGAGAATTCACGCCCACAGTGATGGCTACTAACCTGGATGGCTTTAAATGAGGATTAGCTAAATTCTTGGAGGGTAAGGCTGTGATGGCTATGCCCTGTAGAGGCGATATGTGTCTGAATACCACTTGCTGGAAGCTGCAACAGCAGCGGTTCTCAACCTGTGGGTCGCCAGATGTTGTTGGACTACAACTCCCATCATCCCTGAGCTCTGGCCTTGCTAGCTAGGGGGGGATGGGAGTTGTAGTCCAGCAACATCTGGGGACCCACAGGTTGAGAAAGGCTGTGCAAGAGGTTAGGGCTGCCATATGTCTGCCAGATTTTGCTGGACATTACTGAGATTTCAAAGGCGGCATTGACATCCTGGGGGAATTTCCAAAAGGTGGTGTTTTGTCCTGGATCTTAGGTAAGTCAACCGACTTTTTTTGGCATTTTTGTGAAAAAAGAAAAAAGAAAAAGAAAAAAGCTCAACAGCTTGGGGATCAACAATCTTTGGATATTCCTAAAAAAAAACCTCAGCAACTTTCGAGGTGCCCTGCTTTCTACTTTTTGAAATATGGCAACCCTGCAGGAGGGGACAATGCTCTCGTGTTCGGGCTCAACTTTTGGGCTACCCATGAGAATAGGATGTTGGCCTGATCAGGCACGTTCTTCTTGTTGAAGGAATGGGTTTCCCAAACCCCAAAACTGACTGTGCAGGCAGTTTTTAAACTGCACCAAAATCCCCATTTCTCCTTAGCTAAAATGCATAAACTTTAGCCGTTGAGCAAATGCAAAACAAGAACACAGCTCTCTCCCTTATCAGTTTGACGGCAAGACTGGCCTTGACTTTACCAGTAGAACAGACACAGACATATCTTATGTCCTGACCACAAATGACGCAGAGACCCAAGTCTGGGCCTAACGCCAGAGCATGTTCTCGGAAGTAGTGACCTCTTGCTCCAAGATAGGAGTAGGAACAGGGATATCCTTTTATGGTCAGGAGTGCAGGAAGGAAATCCCTTTTATGGTTGAGAGTACCAGAGCAGGAACATATGTGATGTCAACCTACGTATACAAGCTGACGTGGTTGGAAGGAGGGAGAGGGTGCCTGGAGGATATATATACTGCATGAAACTTGTCATTTCTTTGGACTTGCTGTGGACTCACCACGCAAGTGCCTTCTGCTATCCGGAGAGCAGAATAAACTCTTTCTTTGAACCAACTCGGTGTCATTTTGACTTCCTTCCTCCTGTCACGGAGCAACGCAGACCCAATCGATGAACTCCAATAAGGCTACATTGTGTCCTTAGAACTTATTTGGATATAACCCTATGTACTTGATTTTCAAAGGCTACTATCACCAGGATCAGCCTGTACTTACAAACATCTGTTTGAAACCCAGTGGTTGGCTACACGTTGATGTGGAATAGAGAAACTGGGCAGGGAAGGGTTAAAGAGCCCCCCACCCACCAACTCTACACTGAGGTGCTTTTTCAAGGCAAATAAAGACCGCCGGGTTACATTACACATGTTTGCAGGTAACAGTTAATTTGTCCCTTGTAAATAACTAAAACCCAGATTTGCACAATGAAATGGATTGGCAGAAGAAGGTTCAGGATAGACAATAGGCTGAACTTCTGCAAAAAAAGTAATCAGTTTATGAAATCCATTGCCACAGGATTTGGTGACAGCTGATAGCTTAGCTGTGTTTTAGGAATTAGACTACAGTGGTACCTCAGGTTAAGTACTTAATTCGTTCCGGAGGTCCGTACTTAACCTGAAACTGTTCTTAACCTGAAGCACCACTTTAGTTAATGGGGCCTCCTGCTGCTGCCGCGCAGCCGGAGCATGATTTCTGTTCTCATCCTGAAGCAAAGTTCTTAACCTGAAGCACTATTTCTGGGTTAGCAGAGTCCATAACCTGAAGCGTATGTAACCTGAAGCGTATGTAACACAAGGTACCACTGTAATGTATGGACTGCGGGTCTATCGGTGACTACTAGCCACAACAGCAAAATGGAACCCCCTGGTTCCCTGGGGTAAACCATGGAGACTCGTAGTTGCTCGGCGAAAACAGCAAGCTGGACCAGATCGACTTTGGGTCAGATCCAGCACAGGGCAAGACTTATGCACCACCAACAAGAAACAACAAAACACCCTCCAGGACATTCCAAAGCAGTGTCCGTGACCAGCTCCAACTTACATTTAAAGGCTTTAGGTGAGGTTTCGCTAGTCTGAATCTTTGGGGCAAGCATGCGTTTGCCAAAAACCTGAGCATCAAAACTTGCATAATCGAAGGTGACCTTGGAGTACTTCTCCAGCTCCTTGGCCAAGTTGGCCCTTGGCGTGGCAGGAACCATATTGGGCCTGTAGCTCCCGTACTGAGGCACCTCCAGTTGCTTCACAAAGCACATCGGCCTGAAGAGGACGAGAAAAGAAGAGACTGAGACTCGCGTAGAACGTTTCCATTCCGGGTGTGATTTCGTGAGGAGGCTTTTGAAAAACAAAATATGAGTTATTGGCTTTGTTTGTGAGAAGGAAAGCAGCGGGTACTTTGAACACAGAGAGCGTAGAATATGACATCTATTGTGGGGAAACCACGTGGTGAGATTTAGAGATGGAAGAAATACTATAAACAGGGGTGCGGGCGTTTTTTTGCAAGAGGATTATAATAGATTTTTTTAAAAAATGATTGTAACTACCATGTCTAGTCAAACGCAAGGATTTCTCCTTGCACAACAGGAATTCATTCTTCCCCAGGCCTGAGTACAACATGCCACCCCCAAATTTGTTCCAGAGGGTTGGAGGATCCCATAGAACAAATTTAAGGGGTGCATTGTGTGGTAAAGAAAGGAAGGAATATTCTGTTGTGCAAGAAGAAATCTGATGGGAGAGACTATGCGCTATGCTGGATTCCACCCACAGTGTAGTAGTTTGTTCCAAATTTATAAGCCCATGATGGAAGAGGTTTGATACGTGTGTGTGTGTGTGTGTGTGTGTGTGATATAACCGTTTCTAGTCTGGCTGGCACAATCTGTAGTCAGCTGGTGAAGGGGTGGCACGAGCAAGCATTTTTATTTTATATTTCTAATAGTGCTAAGTGCCTCTTAAATTTTATTAATAATTTTTTTCCATTCTTTATAATCACACTTTCATCCAGGGACGTCGAATAACTTACAAAAAAACCCCCACACCATTCAGTCGAAAATCTAACAATAACATGCATCAAAATCATCCTCCTATTAGTTATGCATAATAATAATAATAATAATAATAATAATAATAATAATAATAATAATTTTTTATATATATATCCCGGCCTCCCCAGCCAAAGCCGGGCTCAGAGCGGCTAACAACAGTAAAAGGATACAACATTCTAAAATCATTTCATTGTAAAATTAATTCAAATCAGATTAATGGCAACTGTTAATATAACAGTATATACTTTTGTCCCTACTCATTTATCCTAATTTCCCCCCCTTCCTCCCTCCCCTTTAACCCCTCCCCCCAAAAATTGTTCTCTCTTCAAATCTTTAACCATGTGCACAGATTATTCTTTCTAATTTGGATGCTTGGGTTGGCTTCCCCAGTGCTATCCAATTCCTATAACTTGTCCATTTATTCAAAATCTTTTGACATTTGTTTTCCCACGTATCTTCCGTCATTACCTGTTCAAATATATCACGATTGTACATATTCAAAAACATAGTCATTCCACGGAGCAAGCATGCTAAACTCTCTGATCGTTAAATCAGAGACAAGTTCTGCTCCCGAAAGCTACACAGTCGTAAGAAACAAAAGGGCTTGGGGATGTGTTAACAATATAACAGAAATTGAAATATTGGATTGTGGCTTTCTGCCTCCATCCTCATAATGTCAATATGATAGCTGTAATTCTCTGTCAGTTTGCAATGCAGTGTAATCAGTACGGACGCAGTATGGCTGCACTGTGAAAAACCCTTTGGCCTGTAGTCTCAGCACTAATTGATGCTACAGAAGCCATTCGTTGTCCTCCCATGCCCTGCCTAGAAACATCAATTACATTTTTTAAAACTGTTTGCAGAGACATTTGACAGTAAGAAAAGCATCAGCAGGAACAAGATATGCTGGCACTTGCATAAGTGGTGACTTGCTGTTCTTTCAGAGATATTATATTATTGGTGGCAGTTGGAGGGAGGGAGGGAGGGAAATACTTGTCTATTTACCTGAGTATCCGATCAGAATTTGAGCTGCTCTTTGATGGGTCACCAGTTGGGGGCTGCTGCTTCTCATGAGATTTGGCTAGTTTTTCAGCAGCGGCGATGGGGCACCCGGATAAGCTGTAGGAAGGAAGGAAAGAAGGAAGGAACAGAAAAATGGCATGAGAGAGGAAGGGAGGAAAGTAATTTTTGTGTGTGTGTGTTACATTTTTTTAATGTTTAAATTTATTTTTTATTTTTACCAACAACCAAAACACAAACAGTGAAACCCCCCAGGCGGCTGATACATTGGGCATAATCAATAATAACATATTCAAATCAACCATATGTACAATTTTATATACGTTAACACTCCTCCATCCACAAAGTTTATTTAACTTTTAACGTTTTAATTGCCCCAAATTGTTCAAACCTACCCAAATAATTCAATATCTTAGGGAGGAAAGTAATAATAGAAATACTGCACTCTACAGCAAAGCCTTCAACATTTATCTGATGAAAATAGGGACGTCCTATTTAATAATAATTATAATTATACTCCGCCCATCTGACTGGGTTGCCCCAGCCACTCTGGGCGGCTTCCAACATATATAAAAACATAATAAAACATTAAACATTAAAAAACTTCCCTACACAGGGCGGCTTTCAGATGTCTTCTAAGGGTTGTACAGTGGTGCCTCGCAAGACGAAATTAATTCGTTCCGCAAGTTTTTTCTTTTTGCGAGTTTTTCGTCTTGCGAAGCACGGTTTCCCATAGGAATGGATTGAAAATCAATCAATGCGTTCCTATGGAGACCGTCCGGGGACAGAGGGGAAGCGCCGCGCGCCTTCCCCTCTGTCCCCGGACCTGTTTAAAGCAAGGGGCGGCGGGGAGAAGGTTGCTTCTCCCCGTTGCCTGCCCCGCAATCTCCGGGGACAGAGGGGAAGGCGCGCGCACCTTCCCCTCTGTCCCCGGACCTGTTTTAAAGCAAGGGAAGGGGCAGTGGGGAGAATCGCTTCTCCCCGTTGCCGCCCCTTGGTTCAAAAGGGGTCCGGGGAGACTGGAGATTGCGGGGCTGGCAACGGGGAGAAGCAATCTTCTCCCTGCCACCCCTTGCTTCAAAAGAGGTCTGGGGACAGCGGGGTAGACGCGCTGCGCTTCCCCGCTATCCACGGAGCTTGCGGGGCAAGCTTCGTTTTGCGAAGCAAGCCCATAGGGAAATGCGTCTTGCAAAGCGGCTAAGAAAACGAAAAACTCCTTCGTCTAGCGAGTTTTTTGTCTTCCGAGGCGTTCGTCCTGCGGGGTACCACTGTACAGTCGTACCTCGGAAGTCAAACGCCTTGTGAGTCAAAGGTTTTGGCTGCCAAACGCCGCAAACCTGGAAGTGAGCGTTTTGGCTTGCGAGCGTTCATTGGAACCTGAACATCTGATGTGGGTTCTGCAGCTTCCGATTGGCTGCAGGAACTTCCTGCAGCCAATCAGAAGCCGTGCCTTGGTTTCTGAATGTTTTGGAAGTCGAATGGACTTCTGGAACAGATTCTATTTGACTTCCGAGGTATGACTGCATAGTTACTTATCTCCTTTGCATGGGGGTTGCATAACTGCATATCTTCCAATATTTCTCCGATGAAAAATAGCGGTGCCCTAACACGCCCTCCATCATTTCTCTGATGAAAATAGGGACGTCTTAAGGAAAAGTGGGACATTCCAGGATCAGATCAGAAACTGGGCCGGCTTCTGTAAATCCGGGACTGTTGCTGGAAAATAGGGACACTTGGAGGGTCTGCTACGGCAGAGTTCCCCAATCTGGTACCATCCCAATGTTAGACTGCAATTCTCACCATCCCTGCCCACTAGGCATGCTGGGCAGGGCTGATGGGTGTTGTAGTCCAAAAAGATCTGGAGGCCACCAAGTTGAGGAAGGCTGCTCTAGAGTGTTCAAAGTGCTTCACATGCATTGCCGTGCTGTAATCCATGCAAGAACTGGGTATAATGGGTCAGTAAGTATTATTCTGGGATGCAGGTGGCGCTGTGGGTTAAACCACAGAGCCTAGGACTTGCCGATCAGAAGGTCAGCGGTTCGAATCCCCGCGACGGGGTGAGCTCCCGTTGCTCGGTCCCTGCTCCTGCCAACCTAGCAGTTCAAAAGCACGTCAAAGTGCAAGTAGATAAATAGGTACCACTCTGGTGGGAAGGTAAATGGTATTTTGGGCGCTGCTCTGGTTCGCCAGAAGTGGCTTAGTCATGCTGGCCATGTGACCCGGAAGCTGTATGCCGGCTCCCTCGGCCTGTAAAGCGAGATGAGCGCCGCAACCCCAGAGTCGGCCACGACTGGACCTAATGGTCAGGGGTCCCTTTACCTTTGCCTTTTAAGTATTATTCTAATATTGGAAATGGAAGAAGGGTAAGGGATACGGCTTGCCTAAAGCCATCTAGTGACTGCATGGCAGAGGTGAGATTAAAATTTAGTGGGAGCCGGCACAGTGAGTCTTTCTAGCAAAACTGGACTTTCCCCTCTCTTCTAAACATACAAAAACTTTCTGACAGTGAAAGCTCCTCCTCAGTGGAACGGTCTCCTTCGGGAGGTTCTAGACTCTCCTTCCTTGGAGGTTTTTAAGCAGAGGTTGGATGGCCATCTGTCATGGATGCTGTAGCTGAGATTCCTGCATTGCAGGGGGTTGGAATAGATGAGCCTTGGGGTCTCTTCCAACTCTCTGATTCTACTTCCCCCATATAAGTTCTGGGGGTGTCAGAAGTACCCCTAGAACAGCACACAGAGGGAAGAGAGGGGAGGTTGTTCCATCCGGGGAGCAGAAATTATTGCACCAATGACTTCATGACCAAGTGGGGATTTGAGTCTGTCACTCTAACCATTACACCACACTGTCTTCCTAGAGTTCTTCTGCTATGTGGCAGCTACATAAATCAAGTGGCTAACGAAATACGGAGAAAGCAAAATGACACACAGAGAGGGATCTGAAATACTTTCCTTGAAGCTTGAATTTGTTTTATTCTGGATTGTTTCATTTGATGTGTTCATGCTTTGAGGGGTTTTTTTTCTCTTTAAAATATAAAGCGGTATAGAAACGAAATGAAAAATAAAACAATGACGACAATTGTAACAGTGCGATGTTGAATTCCACCCTTTGTTTCCCCGAAGCAATATGAAATGTAGATAGCAGCTTTATGAATGCCATAGTCCAGGACTTAAGCTGAGCTGGCCACCAATCTTATTTTTGGGAAGCAATCTATGTTTGCGTAATCCAGCAAAAATGTGTTCAGTTAATTAGGGCTGGCAGGCTGCCACCTGGACATACTCTATAAAGAAAAATTGCATGGTGTGGGGCAAAAATAAATTCCAATTTGCTTCAGCAGGAGAGAACTGGATAGGGCAGGCGGCAATCATAGGCTGAGATGAGCCACAAAACTCTTGCAAGAAACTGGGCAACAGAATTAAAGTTAAAAAGAATTCTCCACATTGCAACTTGACAACCATAGTCAGCTACAGTGATTTAGGTCAGTATGCAATACACTCATTCCATTACTCTCGTACAATGGAACCTTCCACTCTCTCATCCCTGAATGCACATCCTAAACCCTCCCCAAATCTGCTCCAGAGGGTTGGGGTTAACCCCCAGAACAATTTTTTTTTGGGGGGGGGGAACATGCAGGGAGGAGGAGGGAAAGCAGAAATCCTTGTTTTGATAGAATTTGCCACTTAGCGCGATTTTGGACACAACTCTTCGGCTGCTTATACCCCAATGTTATTTTCTATACGAGCATCACAGCAACTCATGGGATCTGATGCTCAAATTACTGCATGCAGCCCAGGCTCCTGATACCTTGATGGCAGGACTGAACCCGGATCCATCCCAAAAGTGGCTTGTGCCACTATTGTGCCAAAAGTTTGCCCTGTGCCTGCCACACTTGATCATTTACCATACAAGGGAATCTAAATATCACCTGCAGGAAGGGGAGAAGAGGATGTTTGGGAGCTCTCCGGCCACAGGGACTGAGAAAAGGAACATAGTTTTTGCTCTGCACATCAGCAGCAGTGGAGAATTTAATTTCACTTTCCTTCGCTCGCTGGCTAGTGCTTCAAGCCAAATTGATCTTCTCAATTAATTGAAGAAACATATCTATTTTTTTTTCCTTCTGATCTAGGCCCACAAAAAAGGGTATGTTTCTTGTCCCCAGCCCAATGTGCAAACAACGTTTAACAAACTCAGCAACTGTGTGTGCCATGTGTGACACCTTTGATCCAGTGAGTTCAGTTCCTAACCTGATCCTGTTGCTCTTAACATTTTCCAGCGAAGCAACGATTCTTAGAGATTGCTTAGATTCTTACATGCATTTCCATATAACACATTCCCTTCCCAAATAGGTCTTACAATCTATAGAATCTGTTTCTGAAACCGCTTTGTATCGTACAAGAGAATTCCTACACTGCCATTAAGCTGTGCAAATATCATTTACGTGTTGACCATTCCATGCACGTGCATTTCACTATATGCCTACATGTGGTAGGGCAGAATTGTTATCATCTTTCCTGTAGGTTCACACTGCTTGTATCTGGGCTAGAAGTTCATAGATGTACAATCACCAAATGCTATGCTTTTGTTATTGTTATGTACTGAAGTTCTCACCCTGGGCCAGCAGGGGGATACTGTAGATAGTTATGCAAATAAGGGATTGAAAGTGACATTCAGTGATTGGATAGTTTTAGAAAATTGTTACAGTTACGTTGTACTGGAGCTCTATCTAAGCAGGCTGACTGAACCCTTCAGTTCAGTTCTGTCCTGGCCTGTGAATAAACAAGAGCTGTTTGAAGAATCGCTGTGTCGTCTGATACGTTCACCCACAATTTAACAGTTATCTGCCTTTTTCTGCCCCAAAATGCCTTCTTGAACCCAAGACTTCTGTTGTCCTCTCCTGAACAGTTTTTAAATGGGCTCTAGGATAACCTGGAGCTCTTGCTGTGAACCACGTACCTTCGGTGAGTGTTGCGGTTGCTGTTCACGTGGCCTTGTCCGGTGCACCCTGGCGTCGGGCATTTTAATACATTCTCGTGCATGGCCAAGACTTTATTATAAAGGAAGGAAAGGGGGGGGGAATGCAGAGGAGGAAGGGGAAAAACCACAACACGATTAAAGAAAGAAAGAAAACAGATGGTTCATCAGGTCTCAGAAAACAAGCAGTTGTTTGGGCTCATTCCATATCCTTCAGCTGCACCAACCAAAGCTGGTAAAGCGTGTTCCCCTTCATGGAGAGCACATGTTGCAGTGGGGGTCTGACAGGCCATGCCTCTGTTGTTGGGTGGGATCGTATAGATGGCCATAGCAGTGATTGGGCTGTTTGAGTTACTGGGGGAATTTTGATTTTGCCAATTTGTGGGATGGACCAAGGGTTTTATATACTGAGAACGCAGCATTGAGCGTTCTCTTTCGCTGCGTGCACCGGATCACCCGCCCACCCTCCCTAATTTAGAGCTTTTTGCATTTGACCTTGCTATGCCTGTCATGGGGTCGTCTGCTTTTGGGGCAGGGGCCTGGTAGGAATATTGTCCATTTGGCTGATTGGCTGGTGCCATTTAGTTTTTGCCTATTGTGTAGCAAATCACCACAACTTGTAAGGCTGCGGTTAAAGGTAAAGGTAAAGGGACCCCTGACCATTAGGTCCAGTCGTGGCCGACTCTGGGGCCAGTAAGGGAAAACAATACTGGGGAGAAAGTGGAGCTGGGTACCAGACCCTCACCTCTCCCCGCATGCTCCCTGGGGCTTGTGCAGACCAAGCCCCATGCCAGGGATGCGGACGAAAGCATGGTGAGCCCCTGGATTCTTTTAACGGAATTCCCTTGCAGCAGCAGCATTGGAGGGGCAGTCACAGCCAACCACATCCCCTCCACCAAGCAAAAAATTAACCAATGCATGGTGGCGCTGTGGGTTAAACCACAGAGCCTAGGACTTGCCGATTAGAAGGTCGGCAGTTTGAATCCCCGTGACGGGGTGAGTTACCGTTGCTCGGTCCCTGCTCCTGCCAACCTAGCAGTTCAAAAGCACATCAAAGTGCAAGTAGATAAATAGGTACTGCTCCAGTGGGAAGGTAAACGGCGTTTCTGTGCGCTGCTCTGGTTCACCAGAAGCGGCTTAGTTATGCTGGCCACATGACCCGGAAGCTGTCGCCAGCTCCCTCGGCCAGTAAACTGAGATGAGCGCCGCAACCCCAGAGTCGGCCACGACTGGACCTAATGGTCAGGGGTCCCTTTACCTTTACCTTTAGCCTGCATAGCCCTGGGCTTGTGCCCCAAAGCCCAATCCTTTCTGCGGAACTCCCTGCCCTGGAAGCCACATGCAAGGTTTTTTGTTCCTATAATAGAATGAGTTTAAATGTGAATTTAAAAAATAAGATAAAAACGTATATTATTTTATTTCCTACTGCATTGCGCTTCTCCTGCCTATCCGTTTCAGGTACTTTTAAGCAATTGGAATTATCTATAGTCTCTTATTTTGTTTTGTTTTTAAAAAATATTTTTAATCTTCAGGATTACTACCTCCTGCGGTGATGACCTTAAAAGCAAAGGAATTAATTTGTTTTTCAGTTCTTTTTTTTTAAAATCACACATATGAGAAAATAACTGATGTCCCCTTGTCTCGTTTCCCCTCAAGTCTAAAACCTTTGAAGTGAACTGATAAGGCAGATTTTCACTTTATTTTCATATGTGCACACAGCGATTCCTGTGATGTTGTTATGAAGACATGAATTAAACCCACAAATAACAAACATTTGCCCTTTGGGGAGAAAGTATATGAAACTTTCCAATACCAATTTATATTTAATAGCAGGAAAAAGTTGACTTTTCCATTTCCTTTGTGTTTTGCCACGCCTGCCTCATACATACTGTTTGCATTTTTTAAAAAGAGGGAAAAGATAATTTGCAAACATCTCTCTTTCCCTCTTTAACATTTCATGGAAATCAGTACGAATGAAGTGTCTGATTCATTCCAGACAAGATGGAATACTTTCTAAGAAACTGTGTTTTCAGAGGTGGCTTATCCTCACTTTGTGTTTAAGAAAACAGTGGTGTAGCAGGCTGAGAGCAATGGCAACTATCTTATGACTGCTAGCAGCCGAATTCAGCAGAAGATGATCAGTCTAAAATTCCACTTAATTCACTGGAAGACAGTTAAGTACTGTATATGCATAAGCAGAGCAATGAAAAAATATGTTGCAATCCCCGCTTTTGGCCATTTTAGGGGTGGGGATGGGAGAGGGAAAATGACCCCCCCATCATTGGGCTGCCCAAAGAACTTTCTCAAAGTTTTTTTGGGGGGGAAAGGCTTACCACACAACTTCCTTTAGCTTACAATTTGTGTGGATGTGCACTAAGAGACAGTGGTTTGCCTGAGGCGACTGAATGAATTCATAGCTGAAGTGAAAAACTAGCTTAGCTCACAGCTCAGTCTCTTAACCAGTGTGCTACAGTGCCTAGCATAAACGAGTGTGATGGGCACGCAGTCATCAAAATGATGTTGAGATCACAACTTAACATTAAGGGCATTTTGTAAGCCATTGTCATGTCTTTTTTGAACATAGGGGTGAGCATAAAGGGGTATGGGTGGTTTTTAAAAACATTTTGGGCAGCATTTTTTTAAAAAAAAAATCCTTTTGGCAATTTTTCAGACACTGTGCCACAAGAGGGCAAACATGTTTGCCCACTGAAAGCATTCGAAATGTAGTGAATGTGGCCAATTTTGATTGCAGGTGGGTTGATTTAAGTTGAGTCCATTTAAATTATTGTTTTAAACAATGATTTAAATAACCAGGAAGCTACACCTACTTGGTGTAAGCAATTGATTTAAATCGACTTTCTCATTTTGAATTTCATTGATGACTAAGCAGGCATACTGAGCGGTTAGTATAACAGCCTAAATGCTTACTGCATTGCAAAATTATGTCCGCTTAGAGAAAACAGATATTAATTTGGGTCTACCTGCATACATGCAAGCATATTCAGGAAGATATCACTTTATCGAAGGGTGCAGTCCTTTTATACTTATTTGGTAGCAAATTGCAGGAAACAGAAGTCCCACTTTCTTCACTGTGACTTATTTCCAAGTAAGCAGGCATGGGATTGGCCTTCAAGCATCCAGAACAGCGGTTCTCAACTTGTGGGTCCCCAGATGTTGTTGGACTACAACTCCCATCATCCCTGAGCTCTGGCCTTACTAGCTAGGGGTGATGGGAGTTGTAGTCCAACAACATCTGGGGACCCACAGGTTGAGAAAGGCTGGCCCAGAACATTGCAGAAGCAACTAGGCCACAGACCCTCCTGTCTTCCCTGCTCAGCTGCCACCCAACTGTTCTGTTCTCTTTTCCATTTTCACCTTTGCCTTGCTGCACCTGGAACACCCCGTTCCCCTTTTCCACATTCATTGGAGATGATGGATTTGTCATTCATTCATTCATTCATCCATTCATCATTCATTCATTCAGCAGTAGTATTTCTTGCAAAAGAAGAAGCTGGACTGTTTCTGTCCTGTAAATAACTCCAAGTCACACTCACTCTCTGGAGGGATCCTGTCTTTGTGCGGGCAGCCAGACAAACTGCGGTGGTGAGGGTACAGCCCTGTGACATGCCCTGTGCCATCACAGCCAGGGGTTGGGCATTTGATTTCTCGCTTCTCGGGTCTTGAAGGATCTAGGAAATGAAGGGAGGAGAGGGTGCAGGAGGAACATCATGAGACGTGCAAAAAAGTCCACGAGAAAATCAAACCAGTGTTATTAAGAATACCTCTGAATCTGTTTTTGCATTTCATTTCAGGTGAAAATTTACTTACACAATTCATGACCAGCTTTCCCCAACCTAGTGCCCGTCATGGTGGCTGGCGCCAATGGCAGTTGTCTTCCAAAACATTTGGCAGGCACCAGGGTGGGGGACACCAGTCCAGAGGGACAGTAAATGTACATCTCAACAGCAGCAGCAACAACAACAACCAAAGATCAGTGGGAAAGAGTCAGCCAATAGTACCAAACAGCTCTGGGAAAGATAGGTAGCTCTTCAGATATTGTTACCTATCACTAGCCCTAAAACCCATGATAGAAGGAAGCTCATATGCAGGTTTGTGTTTCCTACAGTCTGATTCTATGGATCAATTTAAGCTGCAGTCATGCAAGTAGCCACTTGTGCTACTGGATTGCAATCCTATGGACATAAGAACAAAGAATTTCAGGAATGGATTGATGGATTAGCCCAAATCACTCTAATTCAGCATCTCCCACGGTAACCCCCAAGACACCCTTAGGAAGCAAGGTATTATTGAGATAGTCACCCACCCCCTGGGTGTATTTTATGCCACTGTGGCTCATATGCATCAATTGATCTATCTTCCATGAACTGGTATAACCAGTGTTGAAGCAATGATTCTTCAACACCAACTTCGTTGGACTGGTCATGTTGTGCGGATGCCTGATGATCGTCTTCCAAAGCAACTACTCTATTCTGAACTTAAAAATGGAAAGCGTAATGCTGGTGGTCAACAAAAGAGATTTAAAGACTCTCTCAAGGCAAATCTTTAAAAATGTAGTATAAACACCAACAACTGGGAAACACTGGCCTGAGAGCGCTCCAGTTGGAGAACAGCTTTTACCAAAGGTGTCATGGGCTTTGAAGACGCTCGAACTCAGGACGCAAGGGAGAAACATGCTAAGAGGAAGGCATGCTTGGCAAATCCACACCGTGATCAACTCCCGCCCGGGAACCAATGTCCCCACTGTGGAAGGACGTGTGGATCCAGAATTGGCCTCCATAGTCACTTACGGACTCACTATTAAGACCGTGTTTATGGAAGACAATCTTACTTGGCTACGAGTGATCGCCAAAGAAGAAGAAAGAAGATAATCCTTCCTGAAAGTCATCTGTGCTAGAACCTGTTGGCATGTCTAATGGCAATGAGTTTCCCAGGTGAATTAGAATTGTATGAAGCATGCTTAGGATGTTTGTTTGCCCCAAACCTTCTTGCGAACTGCTTCACTGAATAGTCCCAATGAGCCTATGGGAAACTCTATTCTCCGGTATCATTATGACCTCCTGTATATGAAAGAGTGTACCTCTAAATGCCAGTAGCTGGGGAGAGCTATTGTGCACTCATCGCTTGTGGGATTCCTGCGGGCAACGGATCAGTTGACCACTGTGATAACAGAATATTGGACTGGATGTTGGACAACTGATCCAGCAGGGCTTGTATGGAGGGAGGATTCCCCAGGTGCTTCCAGATAGGAGCTTAATGGGTCAATGAGATATTGCTGGCAACAGGTGTTTTTGTTTTTAATCTTATCGGATTCCCCCCAGAAAGGGTAAATTTGGATTAAATGCAGGAAAAACACAGGCTGGCATTTGGGTGACAATGACTTCATTTGGATGCTGCAAAAAAACTCATGAGAAACACTGATCCCACAAATAACACCCATCTGGAAGCAGCCCTCTCCCTAGAGTAGGAGTGGGGGAAATATTCAAGCGTATGCAGACTCTGAAGGTTTTACTCCTTTGTCACTTATAGGAGCACACAGTAGGGTACTGAGGTCAACACAAAACAGCAGCCAATGAAAGTTGCAGAATACAATATGGCAGCACCATTGCAGAAACAACCATTGACCAAACCATTGCAGGGACCATTTGCTTCTTTCCATTAGGCTTCACACAGACAGCATGACAGAAGATGAGTTACTTCTGTTCCACCATCCTCTGATTATTTTGTATTTACTGGAACCATTCAAACTTTGCATTGGCCCTGAGAATGGTGGGCTGGTGGGGACATAGGGGCATCCAGATGTTACAGATCTATAGGAACGGGGTTCCCAGGCCCTACCAAACTCATTTTCATTGCCACTGGGGGGTGGGGATAGCAGTTTATTTCCCACTGGAAGGACAACGTCCTCACCTTTGCTGTAGTAGCTCTTTCTGATGGAGTCCAGGGCTTTGTTTTGCTTGTCCTCGACCTGGAAAAGTTTCACATGGTCCCCGGCCAGCTGCTGACCAGGCTCTCTCACAACCTTAACCTGTTCAGCTTTCAGAGCAATGGCCTGTTCCAAAAGACCCAGGTTCCCCCGGGTCATCATGTCATACATCTCAGATTCATCAGTCACAGTGGATTTCTGGGAGTGGCAATCATCGTCCTTGTCATCGTCTGATCTCACCTCCACAATGACAGAATACTCAGGCTTGGAGCCGACTATCTGTCCTTCACAGTGGGTTTTTGGGGAGTCCTGAGATGTGTGAGGAGCTTCTTCACAGATCACTGCAGTCGATGTCTCCTCCTCCTCTTCTTCCTCCTCCTCCTCTTCCTCCTCTTCCTCATACTCTTCATCTTCCTCCTCCTCTTCATTGTCTTCCTCCTCCTCTTCCTCCTCATCTTCTTCCTCCTTTTGCAATTTGCAAGACTCCTCATAGCTCACCTCATCATCCCGATGTTCCAGGCACAAATCGCTACTGCGTTCACTGGTGACCTCAATGACTTCTTCCGCATCCTCCGTTTGGATGATGATCTCCTTTTCACATTCCTCCTCAACTGCCTCCTCTTCCTCTTCCTCTTCTTCTTCCTCCTCCTCTTCCTCCTCCGCTGCTCCTTCATGTAGCAAGTGCACGTCCTCCCCAGTGTTGGAGACCTGTCCTTCGCTTTTGGACACCTGCCCCTTGGCTGCAAGAGTTCCTTCTGATATTTGGCCTAGAAATAAAAGAGTTGGCAATTATTTCTTGATACGATAGGATACAATATCTTTATTGTCACTGTCCCATACAGAACAATGAAATTGAAAAATCTACATAAGACATTCAAAACCCCCTAAAAACTCCGAAACGCCATTTAAAAATACAATATACTATAGAGATTCCTTATACTGTGTTTAGAACCAGAATTGCATTTGGGTAGAAACTGTTTCTCAGGTGATTAGTCCTGTAAGCCCTGTACCTTCTTCCAGAAGGCAGAAGCTGAAAGAGATCATTTCCGGGGTGCATACTATCCTGTGTTATTTCTGCAGCTTTCTTATGGCACCTGACAGCATAGATTTGATCTAAGGTGGGAAGACTGCACCCAATTATTCTCTCTGCAGTCTTTACAACCCTGGACAGCATTGTTTTTCCCCTGGCCGTGCAGCTCCCAAACCACACACAGAGACCATAAGTTAATACACTCTCCACAGTACAATGGTAAAATGCCATCAACAGGTCCTTTGAGAGATTGTTTTTCCGGAGGATTCTCAGAAAATATAACCTCTGCTGTGCTCTCTTCATCAGGTCTTGGCAGTTTTCTCTTGTAGCTGGTCTGGAGCAGGCTGGGTGCTATATTCTGTTGTGGCTTGGGGTTTTGGCCCTTAAGATAGGGTTGCCATACGTCTAGAATTTCCCAGACATCGTTGGGATTCTGCCATTAGAATCAGTGACCGGACGGAGATTGCTGAAATGTCCAGGAAAATCTGGACGTATGGCAACCCATGTCCAATCCCCCCCCCACTTATTGAAAAGTGGCCACCCAACTTAAGCAGGGAAGAATAGCTGGGGGACACCCCCCTACATAAACATTTAAATAGCCCATTTTAAAGGTTTGATTGAAACCCGTGCCTTGCTATTACACTCCTGGTGTGGCCATATTTATCGCATTCAGCCATGGCAGGTAAACAGACCGTTTTCTTTCCTAAAACTGTTCCCTCTGATGATATGAACATCAGTGCCTGACATTTATTTTCCCCAGGATGCCTCCAGAAGTCATCAACTAGATACTTGTGTGCTTTGTCTAATGCCTCTCTAGACTGATATTTATGTGCGGAAAATATCACACAGAAGGATGTTGTCAATGGAAACGTACAGCGTTGCCTTCATTTACATGGGGGAAAGCAATGAATCTGGGCTCCCCAAGCTAAGCAAGGCAATAACTTTGGTTATTGCCAATAGTTCTCTCGTTGCTGTGCCAACGAGTCTTTGGGTGAACTGGTGCCCATTGCAGTTAATGAAAAGGTTCTAGTGGCTAATGACAGAAGAGGTGCTAATGGATTGGTAACATCTTGAAAGCACATACTACATTATCATTAATGTAACTAGGGTCAAGCAAAGGTATGTCTGTCTCCCCCTCTGGCCCCCAGGCACAAAGTGGATAGTGCAAAATAGGCGCCAATGGTCTCGCGAATATTGGAAGTAATTAAAATTAAATAGCATGATGTTGGGTTTATTTTATTTATTGCAACTCTATCCGACTTTTTCCTGGAAGGAGCTCAAGGTGGCATACAGAGTTCTCCCCCTCCTCATTTAATCTCCACAACAACCCTGTGAGGTAGGTTAGGCTGAGAGGCAGAGACTGGCCCAAGGTCACCCAGTGAGTTTCATTCCACCCATAGCAATGTTACTACTCAGATTGTGCCTTCCTCTGGTTGAGTTATTTAGAAACCTTTGAGGTTTAGAGATTCATGGCTGAATACCTGAAGCATCAAACGTTCCACATTTTAAATGTTCCTTTTAAAAAATAGTGAAATATTGATTTTTTTTAATATTACTACTACTCCTACTAAAATTTGTTATCTTTATTTGCTTTATCTTGCCCAAGGCAACCTGAAGCGACTTCCAACCAAATAAGATATGTGGATAGTGTCATTATATAGTTTAGTCACTAGGTGGCACTGGACTTAGTTGCATCTTCTGGGTGGAGTCAGGAGTTTCCTGTTAGATTTGTGTTGGAGAGAGCCCAATAAAGTTTATGTCTAGCTTCCTTGGCTAGCATGTCCTCTATGTCTACCACAACAGCATCTACATATTATTTAGAGGAGCTATCACTCTGTAGATTGTCAACGTTCCCTTTCTTATTCCTACCCACGAAATAAATCTTTGCAATTGAGCCAATAATGAAATAAAGTACCTTCTCCCGGTGGACAGCTGCTGCAGGCCTCCTCTTGGTCTATTGCTTCTGCCTCTTCCTCCTCCAGCGTGCCCTCGGAGTCGTCCGTCACAGACTCCTCTTTCGCTTCTGCCTCTTCGCTGCCATCGCTGTCAATGCTGTAGCCTTCATCGAGGGCTAACTTAAGCGGGTGGGATTTCCTCTTGGATGCCAGATGTTCTGCTTCTGCACCTTGAAGTTTCCTCTTCTTTGCGAGGGGGCAACTTTGTAAACTAAAAAAAAACAGGGGAGGAAGAGAGAGTGAGCTTTGTCACTGTAACGCACTGGCTTCCCGAGAGAAGAAGAAGAAGAAGAGTTTGGATTTCATATCCCGCCTTTCACTCCCCTTCAGGAGTCCCAAAGTGGCTAAGAATCTCCTTTCCCTTCCTCCCCCACAACAAACACTCTGTGAGGTGAGTGGGGCTGAGAGACTTCACAGAAGTGTGACTGGCCCAAGGTCACCCAGCAGCTGCATGTGGAGGAGCAGGGAAGCGAACCCGGTTTCCCAGATTACGAGACTACCGCTCTTAACCACCACACCACACTGGCTCTCCGGCTAGACTGGCTGAAGTACATGTGTCTTAATTTGCAATGTTTAGGTAATGGCTTCATTCTGGACATTTGATGAAACTGTCACTCTCTGATTAATTGAAACAATTTGAAGGCATGAAACCAGCCATTCCCTTTGTTTCTAGCTGATGTAACGCGTCTGGAGCTAAACTCCATGAGAGATGCTGGAGGAGGAAGGAAGGAGACCTTCCTGCTTCTGTTTTCCAGATCTAGCAGGATCTTATTTTCTGATTGTATTTTGCTCCCCTTACCGTGCCTGGGCCAGTAGTGACAAATATAATTTCTCATTTGCTTGCTCACTGGAGAGTACAGTGGTCCCTCGGGTTAAGAACTTAATTCATTCTGGAGGTCCGTTCTTAACCTGAAACTGTTCTTAACCTGAAGCACCACTTTAGCTAATGGGGCCTCCCGCTGCCGTTGTGCCACCGCTGCACGATTTCTGTTCTCATCCTGAAGCAAAGTTCTTAACCCGAGGTACTATTTCTGGGTTAGCAGAGTCTGTAACCTGAAGCGTATGTAACCTGAAGCATATGTAACCCGAGGTACCACTGTACACAGTACCTTCATTAGAGCCTTTTCACATATGCCACCCAAAGTACACAAGTCAAGGAGCAACAGATAATCCCCACTCTCTGATTTGTGCCATGGTAGTAGTACAGTAGTACCTTGGTTGTCAAACGGCTTGGCTCCCAAGCAAAGCAGCTCCCAAACGCCACAAACCTGGAAGTAAGTGTTCTGGTTTGCAAACAGTTTTTGGAAGCTGAACGTCTGACGTGGCTTCCGCGGTTTCCGCTAGAGTACAGTAAGCTCCTGCAGTCAATCGGAAGCCGCGCCTTGGTTTTCGAATGGTTCCAGGAGCCGAACGGACTCCCGGAACACATTACATTTGACAACCAAGGTACCACTGTACTCCTGATACTGTACTATAACTGAGCCAAAGTATGTGTAATTGAAATAAATGCATATCCCGCACTTCACCCTTTTGATGCGTTGTTTTTCTATGTCTACAAGAGTGTAAGCTCATTGGGGCAGGGACCTTGCAAACCTTTTCTTTGCAAAGCACTGTGTTGGAGAAGAAGAAGAAGAAGAAGAAGAAGAAGAAGAAGAAGAAGAAGAAGAGGAGGAGTTTGGATTTGATATCCCGCCTTTCACTCCCTCTAAGGAGTCTCAAAGCGGCTCACAATCTCCTTTCCCTTCCTCCCCCACAACAAACGCTCTGTGAGGTGAGTGGGGCTGAGAGACTTCAAAGAAGTGTGACTGGCCCAAGGTCACCCAGCAGCTGCATGCGGAGGAGCGGAGACGCGAACCCGGTTCTCCAGATTACAAGACTACCGCTCTCAACCACTACACCACACTGGCTCTAAATGGCGCTAGTTAATAAAAAAGTTAGCCCTCCTCTCCATGCTTTACATTCTTGAGTAGTACAAACTGTTTTGCACTTAAGCAGACTTCTCCCTATATATAAACTGATCTCCAGTTCTTCAAGGTCTCCTGAGCTACTTTAAGCATTGGCTTTCAATGAGACAGGTAGCCAAGCTGTCACTTGTCAGGTGACACGCCAAATTCCACACCATAGCAATTTCACTGCAGCTGTCACTGTTGTTGGAGACTTGATACCAGAATATCTGAAGAGAGGTCAATGCTAGCTCAAGACCAACCCCATAAAGTTGTTTTGAGGCTCTAGGGACTTGAGGCCCACAGCAAGGAATGCTGTTGCTTCCCTTTCACATCGCTAAGCTCAAAGCCACAGAACAACTTCTTTCCCATACTGGAAAAGGGGAAGGCAAAACAGCTGGTGGCTGCCTAGTAACCACACATTTTGGTACCCAGAGCTGTTAAAGGTCTCAGAAGTGATTACCAGAAAACACAGGAATGTCAGAAGATCCCTGCCAGAGAAGATCAAATTTCCATCTAGTTCAGCGTCCTGTTTCCAATAGTGTCCAGCCACTTGGGAGTCCACAAGGAAGGCGCGGAAACCACAGTCCTCCTCACTGCCAGCAACTGGTGCTCATAGCTATGCTAGCTCTGAACACGGAGGCTCTCATGTCTACCAGCTGTTGATAGAAAAATGCCTCCAGGGGCTGTAGCTCAGTGGCAGAGCATCTGATCTATATGCAGAAGGTCCCAGGTTCAATCCCCAGGTAGGGATGCGAATGTTCCCTGCCCAAAATCCTGGAAAGCCACTGCAAGTCAGCTGAACTAGATGGACCAATAGTGTGACTCAGGATGAAGTAGCTTCCTGTGTTTTTATATTCCTGCTAATTTGTCTCCTGCCTCAACCAGAGCCAGGACTTTTTCAACACTGGCTCTGGCCTGGTGGAACGCTCTGTCTCATGAGACCAGGGCCCTGCAGGATCTGGTTTCTTTCCACAGGGCCTGTAAGACAGAGTTGTTCTGCCTGGCCTTCGGCTTGGAATCAATTTGATTCCCTCCCCCTCTTTCTTTTTTCCTTTCTCCTCCTGTGATGGAACTCCTATTTGGGGACTTCCCTGGCTTTTTTCTGGCCCACGTAGGACCAGTCTGGATAGTTGGCCTTGGTGAAGACTTGACGTTTTCCTCCCCAAAAAAGTTTTTGATTTGAGTTTCTACTGAAAGGAGGCTGCATTTTAATGTTGTATTTTAATCTTGTTTTTAAAGTTGTATTTCAATCAATTGTTATATATCTGATGTTAGCCGCCCTGAGCCCAGTCTTGGCTGGGGAGGGCGGGGTATAAATAAATTATTATTATTATTATTATTATTATTATTATTATTATTATTATTATTATTATTATTTATTCCCATCTAGGGCTAGTGGCTGTCATCCTCATGATGTGTGGCAGTGAATTCCACAGATGAATTGTGTGCTGTATGAAGAAGTAATGCATTTTATCTGTCCTGAATAGATTTCATTGGCTGACCCCAAGCTGCAGTTTTATGAGAGAGGAAGAAACAGTTTTCCGAATCAACTTTGTCCGTACCATAATTTTTTTAATTCATTAACCTCTATCAATAATTTCTGAGTCAAAAATATTCATATCTAACCTAGAAGAAGAAGAAGAGTTTGGATTTGATATCCCGCCTTTCTCTCCCCTTCAGGAGTCTCAAAGCGGCTAACATTCTCCTTTCCCTTCCTCCCCCACAACAAACACTCTGTGAGGTGAGTGGGGCTGAGAGACTTCAAAGAAGTGTGACTGGCCCAAGGTCACCCAGCAGCTGCATGTGGAGGAGTGGAGACGCGAACCCGGTTCCCCAGATTATGAGACTACCGCTCTTAACCACTACACCTACCCATAGCTCCCATTGTTGATTGGAAAGTTTCAATGGACTACTATCATCAAGTGTGATATTGGAGAACCCCAAGCCAGTTAGGAGGGATTTGGTTTGTATTTAAAAGTGAAATCTACCTAATTTGCACTTTCTGAAACAATATGCAGACTATAACACATTCATCCTTTGATATTTACACTTCTCTGAATTTGGCAGTGTGGTTCTTTAGCCAAGCAATCTGCATAGAAATGCATGGACTAAGCTACAGTGTGCACAGAAATAACATTGGTGAGAATAACACACAAAAATACATTATAGTTGGGAAAATACGCTTTGCAAAAAATATTTCGTATATCAGGCAAAATTGCACACAACAATGTGTCTTAGGAGAAATCGGCATCAAAACGTTGATGAATTTTCATGAAGACTTAAAAAAATAAACATCACAAACTGATACAGAGGCCTGGATTTAAGACTGAAAAAGTGAGAAACTGAGAGAAACCAAAACTAACAGATTTGCTCATCCTTAATCAGCATGCAATGAATTGAAAGAGGCCTGGAAGAAACACAGGGCATAGGTAAGCTCTTCCAGATGTGACAGGTTGGAGGATTTGATGAGGATGGCAACAATGGCAGCCATGTTGGTGATGGTGACCAAAACTCACCTCCTGTGTCTTGCGTACTTCCCTCGGATGTGTCCCGATCCATTACATCCTGGAGTAGGGCAGCTAGGTTAGGAGGGTGACATAACCAAGAAACAAAAACAGGCGTGACTTCAAGGGGTAAAACAACAACAACAAAGTTTTCGAAATCAAAGTGTGTGTGTAGTGTGTTTAAACAAAAGCCAACAAGTCGCATGTGCATTTGAAAAACAAAGGAGCCACTGAAATACCCCATGCAAGAAAAGATAATTTCCTTTAAACAGTTCATCTCTTCCCTTTGAATTCCAGCAGATGAGGGCAACACAGCAGCTCTGCAGTTTGCTAAAAATTAATGAAATGACTCACCCCATTTAATTAAATGAACGGTTCATTATAGTTTTATGAGTAGGTTTAATTAAAGATTTGCATGTGTGAAAGCAAGCCTTTTAAAACCAGACAACTCTTGCACTCACCTCCTACCGATGGTGCTTTTATTTATTACCAACACACACACACACACACACAACTGGACGTCCTCCGCAGCTCTATGTCTTTCAGTGCTGGATCCTGAAATCATTCATACATCCAAAACTACTTTTGATGTTCAGATCCGCATGACTGTGGTATTTATGATATGGTTACAATGATTACATCAGATTGTTTGATGCTCCCACGGTGCTTCCTCCTCTGAGGCCAATTACTACCCCAGTTCCTCTGTGAATTTTCATAAGGTCCAACTTATATGTAGGTGATTCAGGATTTGAGAAGAATAGTTTCCTTTCCAGTGAAATGGGAATATTCTATATGTTCCACTCCTGAGCAAATGCGATTAAATACAGCCTTGTTGCCATACAGAATGCACTTCCATAATTCTAACCTCCATGAACAACAGATTTGTCCCCCATAACAATTGGAACAGCTCATCTTTCTGCCTACACTTTTTGCCCTTTTGCCAATGATTGTAAAAGTCTATTTAATTTTAATTGCCTTCCCTCAGAACTGGAGATTGCAGCATAATAGGCTGCCCCAGACACACTAAAAGTAGCTGGACCTTAGGACCCTGAGCTTCTGGGTGATATCAGCCGTGGCTCACCTGAATTAAAAGCTTACGTTTGTGGCTGCTTTGAAGAAGAGGGAGGCAAGTCTGAAGTCTACTGCATGCTTCAAGAATGGTGAATTTGAGCCTCTGTCACATGTTCAACAGAATGACCTGGTTCTCACATAACACTAAGACATGCTTTGTTTAGCAAACCATGAGTTAAGAACATAACTCAGGCCAATAGCCCATCTAGTCCAGCATGGTTTAGCATTATGTGTAAACAAGGGCAATGCGTATACCATGGGTAGGCAAACGAAGGCCTGGGGGCCAGATCCGGCCCAATTGCCTTCGCAATCCGGCCCGTGGATGGTCCGGGAATCAGCATGTTTTTACATGAGTAGAATGTGTGCTTTTATTTAAACGCATCTCTTGGTTATTTGTGGGGCATAGGAATTCGCTCATTCACACACAACCCTTCAAAATATAGTCCAGCCGTCCACAAGGTCTGAGGGACAGTGGACTGGCCACCTGCTGAAAAAGTTTGCTGATCCCTGGCGTATACAAATGGGGATCACATCTGCTTGCTGCTGCTGACCGTGCAGATCTGGCTGAAGTTTGCATGCATATAAACTGTACATTTATAGGCATTGTCTACACAGTCATTCAACTTGCCTATTTAAGGTGCAGTTGCATGGACAAAGGCAACATACATACAGTAAGTACATGCATTGGTAATTTGGGACCTTCGCATGAATGCATGTATGACGGGGGCAGCAGCTGTGATCCCGCTTTCTCTGTAAGTGCTTCCAGTGGAAGAAGCAAAAGGGGCTTCTGTTTCACTACATTGTGACTTGAACTGAATGAACAAAAGCAGGCGGAAAAAACCCTGATTTTTATTTTCATACAAAGTCTCTAGGGTTAGCTGTGGTCTTTGGGGAATGAATTAAGTCTTACATTGGGGAGCTGAAGGAAAGAGGGCAGGCTATGCTCTGCAGGGCCCAATCCCAACTCTCTCTCCCCATAACCACCTCATCCTCCTGTAGGGGAGAGCACCTGAGTCTGGGCTCCAGTGCAAAAATAAGTAAGTCTATTTGGAAGGCACCTGGGAAAGAGGGCAATAGTTTTGCATTGGTGATCAACTAGAGTAGGGCTTGGAGGCAGGATCACAGCCAAATTTCCTGGCTAGGCACAGCTGCTCCATTTCCAGGCCTGGCTTCCAAGAAACAAATTTTCTCATAACCCGTAGGAATGTCTGTAAGCTGAATAAAATGTAGGGGGTTTCATGGCCCCGAAGTTTCACGTTGTATTTTCATCTGTGTATTTGTTTTCTACAAGCCAGACACTGTCCTATTCTAAGAACAATACTGTGGTGCCCCGCAAGACGAATGCCTCGCAAGACGGAAAACTCGCTAGACGAAAGAGTTTTCCGTTTTGGAGGTGCTTCGCAAAACGAATTTCCTATGGGCTTGCTTCGCAAGACGACAATGTCTTGCAAGTTCCTGCTGGTTTTTTCCCTCCCCTCCCTTTTTCTAAGCTGCTAAGCCGCTTATCAGCTGATCCAATCAGCAGATAAGCCGCTAAAAGCCGCTAATAGCGCTAATCCGCTAATCCTTCAATGGGCTTGCTTTGCAAGACGAAAAAACCGCTAGATGAAGAGAATCACAGAATGGATTCTTTTCATCTTGCGAGGCACCACTGTATCTCATTCTTCCCATGAACCTGTTCAAGCTACCAGTGAAAAGGCATTTGCATTGTTGAACTATTGTTTTGCGCCCAACTTGGTCATGATTGTGGGTGGAGATCTTATTTAAAAAAAGATCACCACGTGACCTCCAGGTTTTGCCACTCTCTAGGACAGGAACCAACTCTGTGCTCCCAATACACATGCAGTTGTGTCTCCATAAAAAGAAACCTATTCTGTCCATCATAGGGGAGCCTTCAAAAATGGCACTTTGCTTAGTCTTCCCCAACACCTTGGGATTCTACCCCCCTCATTCTGCTGCACGACTAGAACATCTTCCTCCTTGTCCTGCAAGGGCACTCACATCCATCACCTATTGGATATTTCTCCCTTACTTCTTGGAAGACTGCTAATTTCTTTTACCATGGCCTCCTCTCCTTTTGTCATGCAGACGCAGCCTGGGCTTCAATTAGTCGATTAATCGTCCAGTTAATCAGGCAATTAGAGGACAGCTGCAGTGATGGCTGTGTGCAGGCCCTCCGAGCTGCCCCTTAAATATGTCGCCAGCTTCAATTACCACCTCCACTCATGTGTTCAGCAATAAAACGTAGGCAAGTGGTACGCCTGCCGCTCTCTAACCCAGTATCTTGAGAGAGAAACAGCAGGTTCTCAGAGCAGAAACACCCTAGGAAGCTGGGTCACATAAGGTCCAATTACTCTTTGATGCAGGAAGCGTTCTAATCAAAAGGGGAGAGGAAAGACAGCCTGTATCATTTGTGCTGTGCTTACGGAGCTCTTCTCACTTGAACCTTCGCACTCCGTGTGCTTCTAATAGTGCTCGGTGGCTTTGTGAGCCTATAATTTGTATGCTCTCGAGTTCAGGTCTGTGTTAAGTTCTTCAAGGGCTGTTTCCGTTTCTCCCGTGCTGCCCCTGGTGAGTGCGGGTAATGCTATCGAGCACCAAACAATTCAGCCTCAGGTTATGAAAGGCTAATACTCAGATGAGCAGTTGGCCAACCGAGCAGCGAGGAAGAGGCGACAGCTTTCCCTTGGGGCTGGGCTGGGGGATAGCAGAGCTTGGCACCCTTTATTCACCAAGGCCTTTTCTTGTGCCCCTCTTGCTTCAGAAATTAAAGCTGCTCAATGCACGATCAGCTTGAGGAGCACAGGAAGAATATAGAAATGTAGGAAGCAGCCCTAAATAGACTTGTCCACCTAGAATTGTAGAGTTGTAGAGTTGGAAGGGACTATGAGGGCAGAGCCGTCTTTCCCATAGGGCTAAGTGGTGTGTCGCGCCAGGGCACCAGCCTCTCAGGGGCGCCCCAGCAAGTGGGGGAGCTGCGCGGCTTTGCCGGCAGCCTCCCCTTTCCCTGCACGCCTGTCAGTTGTGCCCCGCCAACCATAAGGCTGGCAGGCGTGCAGCTTCCCTCCCAAGCCTCCTCGAGTGGAGAGCAACCCCCTCAGAGGCTTAGGACGGAAGCTGCACCCCACCAACCATATGGTTGGCGGGTGTGCAGCTTCCCTCCCAAGCCTCCCAAACCTCTGTGAAGATCACTCTCCTCCCGAGGAGGCTTGGGAGGGGGGCAACTTCACTCCCAAGCATCTGTGGGGATCGCTGTCCCCCAGCGGCATGGGGGAGAGTTGCGCCCCCCCCAGATGGCTGGCAGTGCGCAGCTATGGCCACCCCAACACCATCGTTTTTTTGGGAATTTGGCTGACAGTAAGGAATCTCAACCTATTTGAAAATAATTATATTAAATTGTGGAAAGAGGTTCGGAAAAGAGCTGGAGATATGGGGAGAACGAAACTCCCCCTGTTAGGTAGAATTTCAGCCATTAAAATGAACATACACCCTAGGATGCTGTTTTTATTCCAGTCAATTCCAATTGTAAATAATTCAAAGAATGGAAAGAAAATATCTCTAAACTGGTGTGGCAGGGGGAAAGCCAAGAATTAAACATAAAATACTGATAGATGCGAAAGAAAGAGGAGGCTTTGTACTGCCAGATCTGCAATTGTATTGTGAGGCATCTTGTTTGTGCTGGTTAAAAGAATTGATTGTATTGGACAATGGAGACAGTTTGGATTTAGAAGGCCAAGATTTAAAATTTGGCTGACATGTATGTCTTTGATATGGGAAGGCTAAAATTTATAAGAGTTTCATGAACCACATTCTTAGGAAGAATCTGTATAGAGTCTGGGAGAAATATAAGAATCTGCTGGAAATAAAAACACCTTTATGGCTATTTCCTATTGAGGAAATTACAATTAAGAGAGTTAATATGGATAGACAGTGGGCAACCTACAGGGAACTGCTGGATTTTACAGGGGGAGAACCCGAACTGAAACCAATGGAAAATGTAAGGAGCCAAGTTACGGATCGGCTACAATATCACTGGATATACAATATGTTTCAATTTAAAAATGGATTTTTGGACCAAAGCTCACAATTTGAAAAATAACTTTTATAAAATAAGGATAAAATTCTGTCTAAAATGTGTAAATTTTTATTAGAATGGCAAACAAAAGATGAACTTGTGAAATCTTCAGTGACACACTGGGCAATAGATATAGGACACAATATAGATTTCAACCTCTGGGAGAAACTTTGGAAAAGTGACTTGAAATTTACTGCACGTTACTCACTGAAAGAGAATTAAAAATGATCCCTAGATGGTATTTAACTCTGAGTAGGTTGGCTTAGATCTATCTAACAGAATCAGATACGTGTTGGAAGTATAAAGAAGTCGAGGGAACCTTTTTTTCATATGTGGTGGACATATGAAAAGGTAAAAGTATATTGGGAAATGGTTTGAAAAAAATGAGTTGGAAAAAAATGTTTAAAATTACCCCCCCCCCCAAAAAAAAAACAAACCCAGAGTTCTTTTTACTGGGAATAACCTAGACAGAAATCCCTAGATGTCAGAAAAGTTTATTTATGTATGCAACAACTGTGACACATGTTTTGTTAGCCCAAAAATGGAAAGTGAGTGAGGTCCCAACTAAAGAGGATTGGCAACTTAAGTTGTCAGAATTTGCAGATTTAACACATAGAATAAGAGAGCAAGAAGAACATATATTTAAAGAAGATTGGAAAGCATTTATTGACTATATGGAAAATAACTGTACACAGCTGAAAACGCTGGCAGCATTAAGATAAATTCAGCAGTGTAAATAATATTTGATTGATGTAAAAGTGGAAAACTGATCTGAATGGTTACAGTAAAATGTGCCGGAATGTATGATATGTAAAATGAAGAAGGGAAGTCACTGGATATTTTAAAGTTTGTAAAATGTTTATTTTGAAATGTAAAATTGAAAACTTAATAAAAATTATTATATTAAAAAGAAATCGATTGGACTGAAAAGCATTGATGGTGAGATCTTTATTTGTCAGTGGATGCAGATTAGCATCCTTGGCATTGTTTTAGTTTGAAGTCATAATTTATTTCTTTTGCTGTATATATATATATATTTGTGTCTGTGTGTACATAGTCAACACGTACCTTTAAAATCCCAATTGGTTGATCTCCTATTTAAATAATAGTAATAATAATAATAATAATAATAATAATAATAATAATAATAATAATAATAATAAATTTTATTTATATCCCGCCCTCCCCAGCCAAAGCCGGGCTCAGGGAGGCTAACAACAATCAAATAATCAAACAGTCAAATAGTCACACAATCTAAAAATATTTCATTGTAAAAATTAATTAAATCAAATTGATGGCAACCAATTAAGCAAAATTCTGTGCAAAAAAGTGGCAGCCTGTTGTTTTCCCTGACCAAATGAAAGTTGCCTTCAAGCAACATCAAGTGATGATGCGTAGCATTTGTGAGAGACCTATCCCACACCAGAGACAGCTGAGTTTCCATATCAGCTCACATCACCCCAGACACAATAATTCTCGAGGGGGAACAGCGCACACATTTAGCTCAGAGTCATGTATAAATAATAAAATTGTTGTTGTTAATTGGGTGAAACACACACATATGTGAATCAGCCCTGAGTTGCTGAGAAGAAAATTTCCTTACCTCACCTCCTGGCCAATGAGTTCTGTAGGCACTGTGGAGAAAGATGGAGAAGAAGAAAAGGAAAACAAAGCAGAAAAAAAGAAAAGTCACACAAGATGTCACCCTTCTGGCAATTTGTACCGAAAACAACACCCCCGTTATATGAAACCACCTTATACTGAATCAGACTATTGATCCATCTAGTTTAGTGTTCTTTGACCCTGGATCTCCAGATTTTGTTGGACTATAACTTTCAACACCCCTAGCCAAAGACCAGGAATGCTGGGAGTTGCAATCAAAGAACATATGGAGACCCAATATTGAAGAACCCTGATCTAACCAGTATTGTCTACCTTTAGTGCAATCTGTTTATCACCTATGAGTGGCTAGTCTAATTAAATCTGCATAATTCCCACCGACTCCATTTTATGACCATTAACTCCTTCAGACTTTAGGGCTTTAATACCATGCCCTACTCCTCACCCCAGTTTCTCACCTCTCTCTATTTTTTAAACATCTAGTCTGAAGAACAGTTCCGGGCAACACAATAACTTGCTGAGGACCTGGACACTGTGGTTGACCCTAAAAAAGTATGCCCCTACTAGGGCATTTGGATTTCCTGGCATAACAGACCAACATGGCTGTCAACAGTTTTTGTGTGATTAGAAGCATGGCTGCAAAATCTCAGTCTGAGAGCCTTCCCATCATTTGTTACTTGATTAATTCCAATGGGAGGTGCAAGAAATTGAACCCGGGACCTTTTGCTTGCATATCATGGGCTCTACATTTACTCCCCTGTTACATATAGGGTCACTTATCTCATAACGCTCCCTGTCATTGGCTGCTTCTGGGTGGTTGTTTATGTGTAGGAAAATGTGATGATACCATGACACAACTAAGTTATCCTACATCTTGTGGAGGAGACCTTACACTGGGATTGAGACTTACAGCTGGCTTTTGAGGAGCATATCTTGCAATTACAGTACAGAGACTGCTAACTTGCTCAGTTAGCCAACTCTTCCCTCTTGTGAGAGTCCCATGATGATTGACCCCATGCTCCTATATAAAAAGGTAAAGGACCCCTGGACAGTTAAGGCCAGTCAAAGGCGACTATGGTGTTGCATTGCTCATTTTGCTTTCAGGCTGAGGGAGCCGGCCTTTGTCCACAGAGAGCTTTCTGAGTCATGTGGCCAACATGACTAAACCAGTTTTGGCAGAACAGAACACCATGACGGAAACCAGAGTGCATTGAAACACTGTTTACCTTCCTGCTGGAGAGGTACCTATTTATCTACTTGCACTGCCGTGCTTTCGAACTGCTAGGTTGGCAGGAGCTGGGACAGAGCAACAGGAGCTCACCCCGTCACGGGGATTCGAACTGTCAACCTTCTGATCAGGAAGCCCAAGAGGCTCAGTGGTTTAGACCACAGCGCCACCCATGTCCCTTTGTGCCATGCTGCTATAGCGCATCATGGGAAGGAAGCTTTCCTCTCCCTGTGATTCCCTTGTGCTGCTCAGTTGACTGAGGAACAGCTGAGGGGTGAAAATGAGTCTGACCTGCAGAAAAATATACTCTTTTCCCGGAGCCCCACCCTTTTGCTCCCACCCACCTTTCAGCTGATCAGTGCGAGGATGTGTTGTGGGCCACATAAAATTAGGCAGTGGGTTAGAAGCGGCCCATGAGGTCAACTTCTGAACTAGAGATAGCAGAGAAAGGCATGGTTTTTAGAGACTACGCATACTGACTTGAGAATGTGCATATTGCCTGCAAAATGTACAGAATGCAGGCTAGTTTTGCACATTCCCCAAAGCCTACTGGGGATTATGAGTAATGACTGGATAATGTATAAAATTCAGTCAATATATGCATAATCTCCAAGAACTGTTCGAGATTGTGTGCATTGACTGGGAAATGTGTACAGTACCATCTTTAAGGGCAGATTATGTGCACATTCTCCATGAGGCCTGGTGAATGTGTACAATGGCTGGTTATTATGCACATATACCACTCAGTTGATATTCTCCCTAATGTACACACACACAATGAACAATTCACTCAGAAATGAGAAACCAATTAATTTGCCCAAGGCAATGATGTGGCAACCCCGTTTTATTTGCCAGAATTTCTTCCCTCTGCCAGGTGAAATACACGAAGGCATTTTTGCTTTCAAAGTCAGAAAATAAATAGCAATCAGGCCTCAAATTATCAAGTCATTTGTCTTCAAATCCCCACCACATCAGCCTTGTTTGCTTCTGCAACATGCACAGTCTCTCTCTGGCTTTCTCAGATGTATGACTTCAAAGCCTCCGGCCGAGCACATGTGATAAAAGTGATCTGAAGCTATCAAGATTTCTATGAAGCAAAGCATGCGAGGCTGTTTTTTAAAAGAAGGGAGAGGGAAGGGAGAGGGGAAATCAGAATGTGGATTGAAAATGTTTTGAGTGTCCCTGTGAGTCACTCTCTGAAGAGATCTCCTGGGAAAAGTTGAGGAGGGTATGTGTGTGCAACGTTTAAACACATACACACAGAGAGAAAAAGATCAAGATTGTTGGCCTCAGAGACAGAAGCATTTTGATGAACCACACAGAGCCACAGAGCCAGGTTTAACTGCCAGAGCGCATAATTCCACAAAGTGCTCACCTCTGATTGCCTTTGATCGTGTACGTGCTCGCTTATCGTCATTCTCTAAACTCATCTGGAATCAAACAACAACAGAATTAACATTTTATTTAATGAAAACAATTTGCAATCAAAGCTAATGTGCCCCTGGAAACCAAGAGCTTGGATTGCACAAAGGCAAGCGGAAAAGATCTAAGACACGAGCTGTCTGAGAAACTGCCTCCATTCGGTTTGGCACATGAGGGTGTGGGGGACATCTTTACATTTCAAGCCATAAGTGTGAACAGGTTTACCATGATGTTCTGGTTGTTTCAACCATAGTGTCACAAACTGGGGCGAGGGGCGACGAACTTGCATCCACTAGACTACGTTTTGAGATGTTTCAGCATCTGTTTCCTTCTGGACCTTTTGCTGTACAGTGGTACCTCGGGTTACATACGCTTCAGGTTACAGACTCTGCTAACCCAGAAATAGCGCTTCAGGTTAAGAACTTTGCTTCAGGATGAGAACAGAAATCGTGCTCCGGCGGTGCGGCAGCAGCAATTGGCCCCATTAGCTAAAGTGGTGCTTCAGGTTAAGAACAGTTTCAGGTTAAGTGCGGACCTCCAGAATGAATTAAGTACTTAACCCGAGGTACCACTGTATAAGCTTTGCGTCTATTTTCTTGGATATGCTCTCACAGAGATGCAGATTAGAAACTAAAAAAACAAAACAAACAAGATAATCTTCTGGTTATGGAGACAAGATACAGTAACCATGTAAGTTCAGGATGTGATAGATAATGCCAACTCAAATAAAATCCACCAGGCTGTGGAAAAAATGGTTGTGTGAATGAGTCATCGCACTCCCCTTGACAGAAATTTCACTGGGTTTCTTTGAAAGAACATTTGCTTTGGTTCTCTCTGTTCAGCTATGAAAGTGTGGGCCAGAAAAGTGATAGCACGCTTTCACATTTTCTGCAGACCTTTAGCGAGCAGACAATTAAGGTTGCACAGAGTGAAATTTTACCGAGAGAGGCCGATCCATTCAAATATCCTCTCTAATTTTGGGACATCAAACATGATGCTCAGCAAGGAACAGCATCATGAATAAATAATATTTGTAACTTCCAAGTGCTGGGAGTACATTTATTAATTAAGCATAACTATATCGCAGTGTGCAGTTCAGGAGTCTAGAGCCACGTTTTCTGGGGCAGCTGACGGTTGGTTATGTTACACAGACATCACAAAATCTCAGAAACTATTAGCATATTCACTGTAAAGTCACATAGATCTATCTACTAGCTGAAATGCAGGCCCAACTTGGAACCAATAAGATATTTTACCATCTTTCGGTCTCCACCCCCAGCCCCAAGACAACTCATACCGAAAGAAATCCTGACAAATGGCTGTCAACAGAAAGCTGCCGTGAATTTACTCTCCAAATATACAGATTATTCACCAAATATTTGATATATGCCTTTGACACCCAAAGATTTAATTTCAACACTTGGTGTTTGACTTTGATATTTGATTTCAATATTATTTCTGTGAGTCAACAATAACTTCTGTGAGTTAAAGAGGGAGATTCTATCTTGAAAGGATGGAAGTGAGACTTCCTGTCAGAAGGAGGGTGGGAGCAAGACTTCACCCACCAGGACAATGGACCTTTGACCGTATTTGAGAACAGATGCGTGATGCAATTTTGCATTTGATAGTTCACAGATCTCACACTTCACGCCTGCAAAATCAAAACAACCAAGGAACGCCCACAAATAACCGAGAAAACTCACCCAAATTTTGAACGCTGGGGTAGAAATTTGCAGTCGAAAAGCATATATGAATTTCAGATTTGAAGGTCAACATTTGAAAAGTTTGGAATATTTGTAAAGGTTGGTTGAATAGGTTAAACATAGCTATTTGTGAGGACACTCCTGAGAACTCATATTATTATTACTCTGGTCAGATGCAGTACTTACCTGATAGCTTAGCTAACCCTGTCATGAAACACTCCATTGTTACGGTTGTATGATTTGACACATCTGGTGTGTGTGTATGTGTGTGTGTGTGTAGAACACAGGAAGCTGCCTTATATCAAGTCACACAATTGGTTCCTTTAGCTCAGTATAGTCTTTTCCAACCTTGGGTCTCCAGCTGTTTTTGGACTACAACTCCCATCATCCCTAGCTAGCAAGACCAATGGTCAGGGATGATGGGATTGGGAGTCCAAAACTAGCCGGAGACCCAAGGTTGGAAAATACTGGTCTACACCGACTGGCAGCTGTTCTCCATCATTTCAGGCAGGAATCTACCCATGGGTGTAACCAGGATTTATTTGGGGGGGGGGCAGGCTTTATGCTGGGGGGTGGGACAGAACCGAGTTACCTGCAATGTAACTGGCCAGTTAGTTAAGTATTTTTTTATTTATTTACTTGATGGGGGGTGGCTGGCAACTGCCCTCCTGCCCTCCTGGCTATGCCCAGGATTCTACCTTGAGATGCTACAGATTGAAATTGGGACCTTCTTGGCCCAGAGCAGGCACTCTACCACTGAACTGGAGTGCCTGGAGGCACTTGGAGGATGGATGGCAGCTAACAGATTGAGGTTGAATCCTGACAAGACAGAAGTACTGTTTTGGGGGGACAGGAGGTGGGCGGGTGTGGGGGACTCCCTGGTCCTGAATGGGTTAACTGTGCCCCTGAAGGACCAGGTGCGCAGCCTGGGAGTCATTTTGGATTCACAGCTGTCCATGGATGCACAGGTTAATTCTGTGTCAGGGCAGCTGTCTACCAGCTCCACCTGGTACGCAGGCTAAGACCCTACCTGCCTGCGGACTGTCTCACCAGAGTGGTGCATGCTCTAGTTATCTCCCACTTGGACTACTGCAACGCGCTCTACGTGGGGCTACCTTTGAAGGTGACCCAGAAACTGCAATTAATCCAGAATGCGGCAGCTAGACTGGTGACTGGGAGTGGCCGCCGAGACCACATAACACCGGTTCTGAGAGATCTGCATTGGCTCCCAGTACGTTTCCAAGCACAATTCAAAGCGTTGGTGCTGACCTTCAAAGCCCTAAACGGCCTCGGTCATGTATACCTGAAGGAGCGTCTCCACCCCCATTGTTCAGCCCGGACACTGAGATCCAGTGCCGAGGGCCTTCTGGCGGTTCCCTTATTGTGAGAAGTAAGGTTACAGGGAACCAGACAGAGGGCCTTTTCGGTAGTGGCGCCCACCCTGTGGAACACCCTCCCTTCAGATGTGAAGGAAATAAGTAGCTATCCTGTCTTTAAAAGACATCTGAAGGCAGCCCTGTTCAGGGAAGTTTTTAATATTTAATGCTGTATTGATTTTAATACTTGATTGGAAGCCGCCCAGAGTGGCTGGGGAAATTCAGCCAGATGGGCGGGGTATAAATAATAAATTATTATTATGATGATGAACTATGGCCCCCTCCCACAGGAGGAAATGAAATTCCCCGGAGAAATGAAAGCCTAGAATAGATTGGGTTAGGTTGCCAAGAAAGGCTTCAGCACACACATCCTAGGCTCAACGTTTCATGGAAAGCGTTGACCAGCTATCATAGGCCGGCAATATCCTTAGTGTGATGGAAAGAAGCCAAAAAAAGGGGGGGAGGGGGGGAATGGAAGATGCCATGGAATGAAATTAAGGAGGAGGAGAGAAGGGTGGGGGGGGATTTGTAGGGCCGAAGGCAGCAGCTGGAACACGAACTGCGTCGAACAGCACATGCTGTTTCCCTTCTCTGTCCCTTCGCTGGCAGTGTGTCGGATGCAAACAAAGCGTACTGCTTTCTCATTGGCAAAGAGTCATGAGTACACGCCAGTTGCCAGACACGTGCTGTGATCTGTTGTTCTTTAATGAAGGAGGGAGGTGGAAGGAGGCTGTTCTTAAATGTGGGCTTCTTTGGATTGCACGGCGCAGAATTAAAACTGGTTTGATTCCCCCTCTTTGGAGACTCCTGGGCGCTGCAAGTCTGTCTGCAGGAAGGTCTAGGGGGTCTCGAATAGAGTTGCCCCCAGCAAGCTACAACCCCCAGCCTTCTTTGGACGAAGCCATGATGTTTAAACCGGTATTAAACGGGTACCAGTCTGCAGTGTGGCTCTGCAGGCAGAGTTCCTCACCCCCCGCCTATTCCTTTTTTCCCTGCGCTCTTCTCCTGAGCTGGGCAACGGAAGGTTGCTCCTCGCCAGGAGTTGTTCCGAGTTGTTTTGTTTAAAATGCTGAAGGATGACAAAAGCGCCCTGAAGTCTCGTCTGTGAACCGAATATCTCAGATGGAATTTCCATGCATATTATTTCCCCTTGCAGTAATGTAGCGCTAACGTACAATGATTTATACTGTGTGATTTGCTGGAGGGGGCCACTGGAAGGGGGGGGGAGGGGGAAGGAAATAAAAAAAGGGGGTAATTTATGCATCCTGTCATCCACGCTCTTGCCGCCCCATCGCCTTATGAGCCTCGTGTTTATTACAACCTTCCCAATAACCCAAGAAGACAATTACTATAATTTCTATTTTTAAAGCCTTGATTCCCTCCGGACCGATGGCTCACATTTAAAGTGCGGAGAGGAGCAGGTGTCAAAAGGACTTCATTACATTTACGAGCCTTTCAAATATGCCGTTCCTGGTGTTCGCCAGAGTTAATGCCTTCCGATGCACGCCTCACAATAGAATTAATATTTTTGATTGCTGGACGGCTGTGTGTGTTTTTGCTGAAATGAAATCTAGCGTGGCTTTCTCTCTCTCTCTCTCTCCCTCCCCCAACCCCTCACTTTTATTTTGTCACTTTTCCCAGGGAAATTGGCAAACGTTCTGCTGGTTTTCAAGCATGCCTTAGCAATTTGGGTTCCATGCAGATATATTATTTTTGTTTGAAAAGAAACGAAAAAGGGGGAAAAAATACCATCCTGAAAGCAGAAAAGGTTGCAGAAAACACAATGGGGGCTGCATGCTGACTATGGATGCCTCTTGATGAACAACAACAGCTGTGACTTTCTTCTTTCGCTTTTCTACATCACCTTTCCCCATTCGTAATTTAGAAACGATGAAAGGAAACAACCACTAAGAAAGCACTTATTCCCTTGGCCCCTCGGAAAGAAAAGGAGAGAGACAGTATTTGTCTCTGTGTGTGGAGGGGGGCAGCGTTGCATTTAGATTCCCAACGTTTTTGTGATGGCGCAGAAGGTAGCTAAATCTTTTCTGCCATGAGTGATTTGAGATGGCTTCCCCGCTTGTAGGGTGCGCCCCTGAGCCGTCCGCAACTTTTCAAGGAACCTCCTTAGTTCCAGTCTTTGGCAAGGGAAGCACTTTTATCTTATTTTTATCTTATTTCCCCCCCCCCCCGCCTTTCTTGCTCACCAATTACTGCAGCTGTACTCATGCAACTAAGTAGGCAGGCCACAGCTCAGTGGCAGAACATCTGCTCTGCATGCAGAATGTCTCAGGTTCAATCCCTGGCAATTCTATGTATGGCCGTGAATACCCCTTCTCTGAAACCCCACAGAGCTGCTACTAGTCAGTGTCAACTAGAAGTAGTCAACGTGGAATCTCTGACTACTTCTGGTTGACATTGACTAGAAGCAGCTCTGTGGGGTTTCAGACAAGGGAGCAGAGATTCTTAGAAGACTGGAATAAATATACAAACTATTTGAAAAGTCATTGTAATGAACAGATTACGCCAGTAGGATTGCAAGAAGTTTTGTAAGGATGGCTATTTGAAACATTGCAAGAAAGACTATGAGGAGAACTATTAAAGGTAAAGGGACCCCTGACCATTAGGTCCAGTTGTGACTGACTCTGGGGTTGCGGTGCTCATCTCGCTTTATTGGCCAAGGGAGCCGGCGTACAGCTTCCAGGTCATGTGGCCAGCATGACTAAGCTGCTTCTGGCAAACCAGAGCAGCGCACGGAAACGCCTTTTACCTTCCCGCCGGAGCGGTACCTATTTATCTACTTGCACTTTGACGTGCTTCCGAACTGCTAGTTTGGCAGGAGCAACGGGAGCTCTCCCTGTTCTGGGGATTCAAACCACCAACCTTCTGATCAGCAAGTCCTAGGCTCTGTGGTTTAACCCACAATGATAATTAAGAGTAATAAATTAAGAACTGCAGAATAAGTGATCAAGAACAGAAAATCATCAGAGGTGTTGATGGAAGTCTAAAATGTTGTATAAGATAAGAAGTTATGTTATATGATTGTTGGAAATGATAGGTTAAAAAAACTAATAAAAATGTATATGTAAAAAAAGAAGAAGTAGTAGTCAATGTGGTGCCCTCCATATGTTCTGGTAACTCCCATTGGCCCAACAAGCATGGGGAATGGTCAGGGGTTGTAATCCACAACATCTAAAGGGCACAACTTTGGTCACTTCTGGTGTGGATAAGGCTGAGCTAGGTTGACCAATGGGTTGACCCATTGTAAGGAATAAGGCTGCTTTCCTCCATCCCTAGGTTTGCACCCACAGTTGATGGGAAAGTGCCCATAGAATCACAGAATCGTAGAAGGGGCCTTGAGGGTCATGCAGTCCAACCCCCTAAAATGCAGGGATCTCAACTACAGCATCCATGAGAGATGGCTATCCAAGCTCCACTTAAAAACCTCCAAGGAAGGAGAGACACAACTTCCTGAGGGAGTCTGTTCCACTATCAAAAAGTTCTTACTGTCAGGAAGTTCTTCCTGATGTTTAGTTGGAATCTCTTTTCTAGTAACATGAAGTCATCGGTTCAGGTCATAACCCCCCCCCCCTTCCAGAGCAGGAGAAAACAAGCTTGCACCATTTCCCACGTGACAACCTTTTAGATATTTGAAGATGGTTATGATATCTCCTCTCAGTCTCCTCTCTTCCTGTCTAAACAAACCCAGCTCCCTCAACTGTTCCTCATCAGGCTTGGTAAGAACAATTTTTGATACACACACACACACACACACACACACACACACACACACACACACTGGGCATTTCCACCTTTGCACCCCATGCCTGAAGACCTGTCTGAAGTCAAATCACTGTGGGTTGCCATATTTTAAGAGCAAAAAAGAGGATGCTATGCTATTTTAAATACCCCCTTCTATATGTAGGCTATAGAAGCTGTGATATATTTCTGAGGGGGGCAGGAGAAGGGAAGAGGAAAGCAAGTCTTAAAGCCACCAGTTATGTCTATGTCTCATCCAGAAAGTATATCCAGAGATGTTTTGAGAAATTTACAAAATCCACCCGGACAGAAATTTTACCCCTGAAAAAGAGGACATGTCCTGGAAAAGAAGGGCATATGGCAACCCTAAATCACAACCCACTGGTGAGTCTTGATTCATACTAGCTAAGGATCAGTACCCCACCTTGATATAGTGAGCATCCATGGGTAATACAGCAGGGTTGCTGATCAGCCAGGAAGCGTGTTTTCTAGGCAGGCTTTTTGACTCAGTGATATTATTACTGGGGTCTCTCCAATGGCCCCAACCACCTCTGTTGAACGGTGTAGAAGAATCAGTTCATACAGGTCCTCACCATGTGGGCTCTACATACATGGACACCAACCAGCCACATAACACAAATGGTCTGCCACGTCTAATAGGGGCAGACATACAAAATGGTGTTGGTATGTGGTCCCTTCTCATGCAGAGTAGATTTTTTGGGGGTGATATTTACTGAAACTTAAGTTAAAAAAAAAAGTAAGGTAAAGGACCCCTGGACAGTTAAGCCCAGTCAAAGGCGACTATGGGGTTGCGGCACTCATCTCACTTTCAGGCCAAGGGAGCCAGCGTTTGTCCACAGACAGCTTTCCGGGTCATGTGGCCAGCACGACTAAACCGCTTCTGGTGCAACGGAACACCGTGATGGAAACCAGAGTGCATGGAAATGCCGCTTACCTTCCCGCTGCAGCGGTACCTATTTATCTACTGGCATTGGTGTGCTTTTGAACTGCTAGGTTGGCAGAAGTTGGGACAGAGCAAAGGGAGCTGAACCGCTGACCTTCCGATCGGCAAGCCCAAGAGGCTCAGACCACAGTGCCACCCGCGTCCCCAAGGCACTATAGGAGGTACTGGCTTCCTCTTGGACTGTTCATTCTTTATAACAGGCCAACATGATCAGTGTGGATTGTGGATGTGCTACCAAAGAGAGCAGTTTATACAGAAAAGCCTTCATTTAATTTTTTAAATATTTTATTTCTTGAGATCTTTGTTGAATCTAATACTAATAATAAGGTTACGGCATATAAAAATGCAATTGAAATAGAGGGGAAAGCAAACCCCCACCCCACCAAAAAACAACCATACATCATATTACAGGACAGCATATGTGATATTTATTGGGATATCCTATCTACATAACAGGAGAGCAATTTTCCTGCATGCTTCAACCAAAGTACTACCTTGGAAGCCTCTACAGTGGTACCTCTGGATACGAATGGGATCCGTTCTGGAGCCCTGTTCGCATCCTGAAGCGAACGCAACCCACGTCTGCGCGTGTGCGGGTTGCGATTCGCCACTTCCACGCATGCACGTGACGTCATTTTGACCGTCTGCGCATGTGTGGAAGCGGCGAAACCCAGAAGTAACATGTTCCGTTACTTCTGGGTCACCGTGGAGCGCAACCCGAAAGCGCTCAACCTGAAGCAACTTCAACCCGACTGTATTCCCTATGTTTAGGGAAGTTGTTAATGACTGATGCTTTAATGTATTTTTAATCTTCTGTTGGAAGCCTCCCAGAGTGGCTGGGGAAACCCAGCCAGATGGGTTGGATAGAAATAATAAATAAATAAATAAATAAATAAATAAATAAATAAATAATCTATTGGCCACCAAATGGTAGGGAAAGATTTCCTACTTCAGGGGGTAGCTAGTGTGCTGCCTTCAAGAAGTTATTGAACTTCAACTTCCCTCATCCTAGGCCAGCCTAGCCAATGGTCAGGGATGATGGAAGTTGTAGAGGGAGAAAGAACTCCGGCTCTGAAGTCTGATTCTTGGTTGTGCAGAGACCAGGGGTACAAAACAGGGACCAGTGGAAGCAGGAAGACTACTAGCTTTAAATGTATGCCTTTGCAAAAGCACTGCCTGTGTGTTTTGCTCTGTAGCTGGTACATCAAGTAGCTCCAAGCTACACATTCCTTAGACATCTCCGAATTCTCCCCCGCCTCCATTTTTTTCCCTTTAGGGCCCTCCCAGCTGCTCTGTTTAAGTTCTCCTGACATCCCACCCATCCCAAGTCTCATTCGCAGCTGAATTAACTAGGATTTTGCTGTTTCAACTGATGCCCTTCCTCCTCTCTGGCTGCATCTCTTACAGTTCCGTAGACTAAGCAACAAACATGGCATCCCCAGCTTTACATCTTTGGAGAATTTCTCTTGACATTTCTTTTTGTGTGTCTGTGTGCACCAGTGATTGCTGTTCTCGCCTCCAAAGGCCCCAAATTAAAAATTACCGCTGTGTAATAAACAGCCTAACGAAGCCGGGTTGTCAGTTTTCATTTGCAGAAATGAAGGGCGCAAATGAAACATTTAACTACGTGCGACCAGGAGAGCTTTTGCTTCGTTGCGAGGGAAGCGGATTGGAAAACCTGCTACATGGCGTTGTGCCTGACATTATAATGCTTCCATCGTCTCAATTTGTGGGGCTGGCATTCAAGCGCAAGGCTGCTGAGGCACAATAATGCACAGTTTTCTGGCGCGCACAGAGCTTCCAATTGTTTGCAATGAAGAAGCCTGCTTTTGATGAGAAGAGGACAAGGGTGGGCTAAACTGTCAGATTTGGTTTCTCACCACCCCCCCCCCAAATCTTAAGTCCATTTCTCCACATTGCCACATCAGTTTGTGAATCTCTCTCTCTCTTTTCAAAGTCCGAATGAAGATCTTAGGGCTAATTTCTCATAACAGACACATACTTGCACGCAGATTTCACTAGCATACACGTTTTTGCAGAGCGTGTCGCCTTAGCACAATGCATTTCTGCATGTTATTTTCACTAATATATGAAGCAGCTGGGCCAAAGCCGAAAGGTCGCTCAGTTGCGGATATGCCTGGAAGCGAAAGGAAAGTCCAATGCTGTAAAGAAAAATATTGCATAGGAACCTGGAATGCAAGAACCTTGAACCTTGGTAAGCTGGATGTGGTCAAAAATGAGATGGCAAGAATAAATATTGACATCCTGGGCATCAGTGAACTAAAATGGATGGGAATGGGCGAATTCGGTTCGGATCACCATCATATCTACTACTGTGGGCAAGAATCCCGTAAAAGAAATGGAGTGGCCCTCATAGTCAACAAAAGAGTGGCGAAAGCTGTACTGGGATGCAATCTCAAAAATGATAGAATGATCTCTGGGAGAAAAGCAATGACAAACCTAGACAGCATCTTAAAAAGCAGAGACATCACCTTGCCGACAAAGGTCCGTATAGTTCAAGCTATAGTTTTCCCAGTAGTGATGTAGACCATAAAGAAGGCTGATCACCGAAGAATTTATGCTTTTGAATTATGGTGCTAGAGAAGATTCTTGAGAGTCCCATGGACTGCAAGAAGATCAAACCTATCCATTCTGAAGGAAATCAGCCCTGAGTGCTCACTGGAAGGACAGATCCTGAAACTGAGGCTCCAATACTTTGGCCACCTCATGAGAAGAGAAGACTCCCTGGAAAAGACCCTGATGTTGGGAAAGATGGAGGGCACAAGGAGAAGGGGACAACAGAGGATGAGATGGTTGGACAGTGTTCTTGAAGCTACCAGCATGAGTTTGACAGAACTGCAGGAGGCAGTGGAAGACAGGAGTGCCTGGCGTGCTCTGGTCCAGGGGGTCACGAAGAGTCGGACACGACTAAACGACTAAACAACAACAAAATCTGAAGTTTTATGCACAAAAGAATATAAGAGAAGCCCTGCTGGATCAAGCCAGTAGCATCCTGTTCTACAGTGAACAAGCAGATGCTCACGAGAAGCCCACAAACAGGACCAGAATGCAACAGCAGCCCTCTCCCCAGTTGTGATTCCTGGAAACTTGCATTCAAACACATATTACTTCCAATAGTGGAGGTGGAACATGTGTGGCAAAACTCTCATCACTTGGCAGGATGATTCAGGGACTAGCCTTGTTTTTTTAATTGGCATCTGTCTGTCTTGAGAGGCAACGGTGTGTGCCTCTTGGAGTGAAGCCAAACCACCGTGTTAACAGCACCCTGGGGTGCAAGCCTGGGCAAGGAGGTCCTAGGCTGTCCAGATGACAAGACCCCCCCCTTCTCTGCCTCTCTGATGTGGTCCAAAGGAAAGTAGAAGCCATTCTACAGTGGTACCTCGCAAGACGAATGCCTCGCAAGACGGAAAACTCGCAAAACGAAAGGGGTTTTGGTTTTTTGAGTTGCTTCGCAAGACGATTTTCCCTATGGGCTTGCTTCGCAAGACGGAAACGTCTTGCAAGTTTGTTTCCTTTTTCTTAAAACCGTTAATACAGTTCCGACTTGACTTTGAGGAGCAACTCATAGCACGTGGTGTGGTAGCCTTTCTTGAGGTTTTTGAAGACTTTGGTGATTTTTGAAGCTTTTCCAAAAGTTTTTCGACACCGTGCTTTGAAAGACGAAAAAAACCGCAAGACGAAAAAACTCGCGGAACGAATTAATTTTGTCTTGCGAGGCACCACTGTACTAGGTATCTTAGGCCAAGATATACCGAAAGAAAAGAGGACTTTATTTATGTAGGCCACTACAGCTGCGAGAATGTTGATTGCACAAAACTGGAAGACTGGAGAAACACCAACTAAAGAACAATGGCAAGAGAAGTTGATGAACTATGCAGAACTGGCAAAAATGACAGAGAGACTACGAGAAAAAGACAACAGTGACTTTGAAAAAGAATGGGAACCGTTTATATTATATTTGCAGAAACAAAGAAAGTCTATAGACTTGATGGCAGGATTTAAATAAACATTCACATCATTAGTATTAGAAAATGTGTAGAAGGTAGAGAAAGAATACGGTGTACTTATTTTCATCTTTATGTTTTTAGGTTAGATGTTATTGTATAAATATGTTATTAGTACTTTTTCTTTTAGGAGGTAGCAAGTTGGGTGAAAGGAGAAACAAACCGGAAGCGGAAGTTGGGGGAAGCCTAGGAGGGGAGGGAAGAAGGAATGCGTAGTAAATGTTATGGATATGAGATGTATGTAATGAATGAAAAAGAAAACTGAATAAAAATTCAAAGGAAAGCAGAGCAAGACATTGGCTACCAACCTGGCTGCTGGAGTTGCCAGAAGGAGGTTGCAAGGCTACTACACTCCAGATTTGTGTAAGGTTTACTCCTTGGTCTTTTCTTCTCCCAAAGATGTCCCATAAGGCAGTGGAGGTTTAGGACCAGAGTTTTACTTCGGTCCAGTATACCTGAAGGAGCGTCTCCACCCCCATCGTTCTGCCCGGACTCTGAGGTCCAGCACCGAGGGTCTTCTGGCGGTTCTCTCGTTGTGAGAAGCCAAGTTACAGGGAACCAGGCAGAGGGCCTTCTCGGTAGTGGCACCCGCCCTGTGGAACGCCCTCCCACCAGATGTCAAAGAGAAAAATAACTGCCAAACTTTTAGAAGACATCTGAAGGCAGCCCTGTTTAGGGAAGCTTTTAATGTTTAATAGAGTATTGTATTTTAATACTTTGTTGGAAGCCGCCCAGAGTGGCTGGGGAAACCCAGCCAGATGGGCGGGGTATAAATAAATAATAATAATAATAACAATAACAATAATAATAATAATTTATTATTATTATTCTCCTAGATAGGCTGACTTCCCAGGTTGACGAGCCCCATCTGCCCCTCACTTCCCTCTACAGTACATGCAGAAATAGCCTTCTTCGCCATTGGGCCCACTATTGGTGACTAGACATCATCATCATCATTTAGGTTGATAAACCAACCTTAATGTCCCAACGAGAGCTCTACGGAAACTAGGCCCCCAGAAGCCTCTGTACCTTTAAGAGCTGCACAGAAGAGAGCGGGAAAACCCCACCAGGTGCAACTTCCCCTGTCAATGCAGCCCTGTGCGGAGCAAAAGCCACACCTGTCCATGCGTGGCCTTCCTCAGCAGCTCTTAAAGTAACAGGAGACCTTTCAGGGTTTGGATTCTGGCAGGCTGAACAACCACCCTGTTTGGTTTCTCCTCTGTAACTGGCAGCAGGTCTTTAGATACAGGCTGGCTCAGCTGTCTTACACTGAGCCTGTTTTAACTACCACAAGATGATGCCTTGTTACCAGGGGGACACAGGGCTCCGTGTTTCAGGAGGACCAAGATAAGACCGGAAGTATCCCTTCATAAAAGCCTCCTAATCTTCTGGCAAGAGACTTTAGCCTGAACTTTTGACAGTTCCGCCTTTCCCCTTTCCTCCTTTTCAAAAAGTTGCAGCTGGGTCGCTTTCCTTAAATACCCTCCTGTGTTAACACAACAACACCCACTCTCTTTTTAAAACTTGCTTTCCTTTCACCGAGACTTCTAATTAGGGTTGCTTTGCTAATGAATGAAGGAATGAATGAAGGAATTCATTTAGCTCTTCCAAAAGACTTCGCCTTTCACCTGGCCTGTCAGGAGTCTCTTTCTGACAAGTCTGTATCTTAGACCTTTTATGTTAGTTCCTTAGCTCGCGGCTTTGTCTTGCTGATATTTATTATCTCTCTTTTTACTGGTGAATAAACCTATTATGGAAGCAAATTACCTTTGGTTATGGCCTTAGGGAGTTTGCAAACAGTCTCCCCGAGCCAAGCGTAAATGCAGGGCCTCAAGCAATGTTAGGGCCAAGCTAGATGAAACGCGGTGGTGGGGAGAGCCAGAGTCAGACCACTTACTTTCTTTTGCTGGTGGGATTCAACTGCATATCAGCAAATTTAGGCTGCACAATTAAAGCAGATTTGAGATCCTTGCACGGCAGACCCGATTCCAAAAAGAAAAGAAAACTGTTTGCAGGAAGGAAAGTGACAGGGAAATGCACTAGAAACTGTGGGATCACAATTGCTAGATGCAATATTGTATAACCTTCCAGCAAACCAATCGGAATGGATGCTCAATATAGAATGGGCATCATATTACCTTCCAGGCAAACTTTGTGCAAGCAAATCAGGACCAATGTGAAATAAATAGGTTGCCTGGAAGCAACCTCAGTCTCCTCCCTCCCTCCCTCCCTCCCTCTCTCTCTCTCTCTCTCTCTCTCTCTCTCTCTCTCTCTCTCTCTATCTCAATAACCAGCCTTAAGGATTATCCACCATTCCTCTTCCCCTGCTGCTTTCCCCTTTTTAGCACTCTCTACTGCTCATTCAGAGCAAGCAGGCAATTTGGAGTTTCCCTGGATTGCCACTTGTTCTGATCTGTTGCTAAAGAGTGGGTTTTCCCTGGGAAAGAAGTGGGGCAAGGGGGAAACCACTTGGACCCATGCCCAGAAAGTATGGGTCAAGTGGAAGACTGCTTGGACCTGTGGCTTCTAGGCATAGCACAATCATAAGTGTAGGTGAGCCCTCAGAGGCTGCGACTGGGAGTGGAGGAATGGTAAAAGGGGAGGTGCTACTGAACTCCTTCTCTTCCTGCTCAAAATATTGATCCCTCTGCTTTTTGTTCCCTGGGGGGTTGGGGGGGGGAGATACAGGGTCCTTTAATTTTATTTCTCCTTTGAGAATCAAAACTAAATAACAGTTGTAGTTGTGCAATCTTTTCATTGTACCGCTTTCCTTTAAATCAATATATATATATATATATTTAAGTGTGTGAATTCATGCAACCCCCCCCCCCACAAAAAAACCCCTGGTAAGGGCTATTCAGTTCATGGGGCAGGTAAGCAGAGGAAGAATGGACACCAGTATCAAAGTGAGGCAAGTTTAGTCTGGGTTGAGGAGGAGCCTTATTGACAGTGCAATAATGCACACAGTAATTCAGAGACCAGCCCTTTGGAGTTCAGTGGGACTCATAGCTGTCAACTTTTCCCTTTTCTTGCAAGGAATCCTATTCGGAATAAGGGAATTTCCCTTAAAAAAAGGGAAAATTTGACAGCTGTGGTGGGACTTGGTCCCAGGTCAGTGCATTGGGGATTGCAACTTCCTCTCTGGACTGTTGAAAAGTTCAAGAAAGAGTGACAAAGCAGTGTTTATTGTGTGTGAGCATTACCAATTGCCGGTAGAATCAGACCAAGTCCTCCTAGTCCAGCATCGTATTTTGAAAACCACCAGCGAGATGTCTCTGGAACCTCGAAGCTCCCCCTCTCCTGTTTCATAGTCACTGGCAGACCCATCTTATTCCTGTATCGTTGCATTTTATTGTATTTTTTAAAATCACATTTCACTTCTTTGAGCACCATTTGGTGGAAGAATGGGATACAAATTCAACAAGCAAACGCTTCAATGAATGTCTTATTTCTGGGGAAAACCCTGCCCCCATTGTCTGCTGGTGCTCCTGGTAATTAATGCACAGCAAGACCAGGGTGTTAGTATCTTAGCTTTGTGAGTTTACTCATGCTTTCCTCTACGGAAGACCTCACCTTGATGTGCCTGCTGTGGAGGCCTTTGGCTGTCTCGCAACTGCTGATCTTTTCTCCACGGGTCCACCTTTGACTCAGCAGTTTGCCTCGGAACTCATTTTCTAAGGATTTAAGAGAAAGAGACGGCGTCAGCAACGAAGGCAGCTTAGGGAGGCCTCTGGCACCACTTTAGTGATGCTTTCTCTGGGAGGCTTAGTTTGGAGGATAGTCAGTGGAGGTTCATCAGAGTTCACATGGGTGGGGTGCAGGTAGGGACAGGATAGCATGAGGACATAGGACCAGGGTAGCATAGGACGCTATACCAAGTGAGAAAATTGATCCATATAGCTCAGTATTATCTAATCCAGAGGTCGGCAATGTTTACCTCGCCTGGGCGAGTTCACCCCAGCGGAGATCCCTCTGTGGGCTAGAATGTGCGCGCGCCCAAGCGCACCCGCGATTTCCAGTGCCTGCGCAGATGTGATTTCCGGCATCTGTGTCTGCACAGACATGATCTCTGGTGTCTGTGCACGTGCAGACACAATTTTTGACACCGCAGAATTGAGTCCTCGCGCCGCGCTGGGCCGGTTTAGCGCAGCGTGTGGGGACTCGCTGAGCAGGCAGCTCGGTTCGGGGGTGGCTTGTGGGCCAGTTAAACGACCCCCATGGGCCGCTTGTGGCGCATGGGCCTTAGGTTGCTGACCCCTGATCTAATCTGACTGGGAGTGGCTCTCCAGCATTCCAGGTGGGGGACAACACCAGCTCTAGCTGCAGATGCCAGAGCTGTGCAAAGGAAGCAAGATGTCTTTCCCTGAAGGTTTTACAGGTACAAGCAGTCTGGCATCGCATATAACAGCCCTGATACCATCATTTTCACAAATCATGACAAATGCACAATAAAAAAGGGACCCTAAGCTGTGAAGAGGGCGTAGGGGCAGCATGATTCACAGGGACATCCCTGTAACTTGCTTTGTCCTGATCGTGGCAACTTAGGAAAAAAAAAACCCACCAGCAGCAACAACCTTCAAGGTATTAATTTGTCCTCCCAATGTGCAGATTTATAGCAAGACATATTAAATGTTGACAAAGAGGTCACAGGCAAAGGAAGGCAACTGCCCTTCACTGCCAGGCAGAGGACTGTTCTCAACAGGGAAGGATGTAGCTACCTTGAGAACATGGGATGGCAAAATTCAGTTTCCCTATTAAGTCAAGGCTACAGAGTACAGAAAGTCCCAAGGCTTCTGCCTAAAAGCCCAGGGCTGATAAACACACACACACCACTTGATATTTCATTCACACAATGGTTTGATTCACACATGCTTGATTTCTCTCTCGCTGGCAGCACTGGAAAGCACGTGTTGGGGAGGACATGCAAAAGTTCTGGATTAACTGCAGGGAAGCCATCACTTGGTTGCTCACCAGCTGACGGACAGGGATTTGTCAATCATCTTGGTGCACTCAGTAATTCCTGGAGAATGTGTGAACTGAGCCCATTGAAAGAAAGCTTCTGTGTGTAAGGGCACCCCCTAATGTTGCAAACCTTGTGTGTTGATTCTGCGTGTCTGAACTCCTTTGAGTGGAGTTCTGCACTGCAGTTGAACCTTACTGAACAGTCTCCTCTTCTCTCTTTGCAGACATCCAGAATTTTAGTTCATTCTCTATTGGTTAATGAGAACAGAAATCTCATCTGAAAATTAACAAAGGAGAGATGGAATTTTGGTGAAATTCTCATGGGGTGGGGTGTAGGGCTTGCCTGTCTTTGAGGTGGTGGAGGGTGGCTTGTGAGCACCTTCTCTTTCATGGTGGAAACCTCATTGCCAGTGGCCTGCACTCTGCAGCCTTCCTGGGTGTCCACACTTCAGTGCAAGCCCAGGGTAAGACACTGCGAGGTGAACTCTGCCCATGGGAAGGAGATCAGGAAACACAGGCAGCCAGGAAAAAGCTACAGAGTGCTGGGGAAATGTTTGTTGGAAAGAAAGACATGCATACCCTGCCCAGCTTACAGGGCTAAGGGAAGCACTAAACCTTGCTCCCACAAAGATTCCAAAGAAATACTGAAGTGAGAGCAGGGCTGAAAAATGGAAGGACAATGGAAGGACCATAGCTCAGAGGCTGAGCAGCTATTTTGCATGCAGAAGGTCCCATATTCAATGCCCGGCATCTTCAGGGAGGGCTGGGAGAGATTCCTGCCTGAAACCTTGGAGAGCTGCTGCCAGCCAGTGTGGGCAATACTGACTCAGACAGACCAATGAGTCTGATTCCAAACCAGGCAGCTTCCGATCTTCCTATGCAGGCATATTTGGTAGTGGAACAAAACCTGTGAGAAATTGGGAGGCCCAGTTTCGACACAGCACTGCTGATCTCCTTGTCCTCTAGGAACCTTTTTGCATGCAAAACGTGTTCTGCAGGACTGAGCTACAGGTTGGAAAGGTGAGCAGGAGCAGGTCCATTGAGAGATTTGAAGGTAAGGATGAGAAATTTCAGATTGTGTCACGGAGCAGGCTGGAAGTCCGTTGGGATGGTGATGGGTCATTATTATTGTTTTTCAGAAGCGATATTCAAATTTTAAAATACAATTTGTTTAAAAGAACGGAGAAAATGGGAAAAGCAGGGGAATGGGTCTCCCATTAGGATAGCTATGCTGTTAGTTTTCAGCAATGAATCTGCCCCCCCACCCCCTGCTTGGCATCATTTTTATCCCAGTCAGATATTACATCATATTTACTGAGGGAGTGAGCGTCGTGTATCTCTATTACACAGCTGTTAAACCTCAATTAATAGGTTTTAATGATTAGCCATTAGTGGTGCAATACACAGTTTAACATTCTGTGTTAGGGTTTAAATTAAATGCACGCTTCAAGAGCTGAATTTTCCAGGCATCGTTCACTGCTTTGCTTAAGTAAATAATATTCACATGGGATGGAAGAAACTATAGATGCGGGGCTTTTTTCCGAAGGAGAGGAGAAAAAGATTAAACAAACAAAGGGCAATTAAGCGCAGCGGCTTTCCACTACAGGGGGAAAAAGCCCACACGCAGGCAGAAAAGATACCCTATGAAATATGTGGAAAAAGATGTCAATTATATATGCATCAAAGGGTAACAATATCACATCATCATCAACATCATTGTATTATCCACCATAGTACTATTCACATGAGACTAAAATGCGTCTCCCAGTTGAATCTTCAAGAAATTGTGCAGTGCAGTGTCTGACAATGCAAGGCCCATGCATATCGACTCAAAAGTAAGTCTCACCGAGTTTAATAGCCCTCTCCTCCTCCGTGAATTTGCCCGATCCTCTTTTAAAGCCATCAGAATCGGTGCCATCGCTGCCTCCTGTGACAGGGAGTTCCATAGGCTGACAATGTGCTGCATGAATAAGTGCTTTCGGTCTGAATTTGCCCCCAGACTGAATGTTAAACTTTTAAGCCGGGGGGGGGGGGGGTCTGTTTAGAGCTATCCAGGGTCCTGAAACCGACCATTCTGGAAGAACTCCGAGAAGCACATACATTTAACACACTCTTATACCACATTTAACAGTCATGGGTGATGCTGGGAACTGCAGGTTTTTTTTTTTTAAAAAAGGGGTGCTGACCTCACAGAGCTACAGTGTGCTCAGCAAACTACAGTTCCCAGGATTCTCCATGGCTATTAAAGTGGTATAAGAGTGCAAGGGACGCGGGTGGCGCTGTGGGTTAAGCCACTGAGCCTAGGGCTGGCTGATCAGAAGGTTGGCGGTTCGAATCCCGTTGCTCGGTCCCTGCTCCTGCCCCCCTAGCAGTTCGAAAGCATGAAGTGCAAGTAGATAAATAGGTACCGCTCCGGCGGGAAGGAAAATAGCATTTCCATGCGCTGCTCTGGTTTGCCAGAAGTGGCTTAGTCATGCTGGCCTCATGACCTGGAAGCTGTACGCCGGCTCCCTCGGCCAGTAAAGTGAGATAAATGCCACAACCCCAGAGTCGTCCACGAATGGACCTAATGGTCAGGGGTCCCTTTACCTTTAAGAGTGCTTTAAATGTATGATGTAAGAGTCCCATAGCTTGTACAAAGTAAACAGTAGGAATGCACCCCGTGATCCTCTGTGTGTCGTGCATAAGGACGAATTACCCCTTTCCCCTTGTGCCAGAAAAGGTTTCTATGGGTGTGATTTTCCCCCTCCACTGCCAGGTAAGCTGAAAGGAGACTGGAGATTTCAGTGGGAGGAAGTCATGACCAGGTCAAAAGACCTGAGGTATACAAGGTTGAACAGCAAAAGCAGTGCATTTTATGAATATTTGTTGTGGTTACTGTCGCACCTGGCCATTATTATTATTTATTGCATTTACCGTATTGGCCTGAATATAAGCCTCACTCCCCCCCCCCCCAATTCTGATAGTGAAAAGTTAAAGTGCGGCTCAAAATCATGACCTTACAAAAATTGGCATATACGATATTGCTGCTGGAACAGACATACAGTAAAACGGAACAGGTGTGAGTGCCTGAGGAATTTTAAGGGAGCGGCTTTATTTGGGTATTGTCTCTCCCCCCCCCCTTGAATTTTAAAGGTGCCACTTATGTTCAGGTGCAGCTTATATTTGGGCCAATACGGTATATACTGCTCAATACGTGTAGGTCTCAGGCAATTACCAGAGCTACCAGGCAATAGTCTGTCCATTGCAGTTCCACAAGGATGCAATAGAACTGCAAAGTGTGCTACTGTGTTCTCAGCTTCTTTCTTTCTTTCTTTCTTTCTTTCTTTCTTTCTTTCTTTCTTTCTTTCACAGATTTCTAGCTCTTATGCCTCTGAAGATATGCTTCAGTGTGTGTTGGCCACTGCCAGAGAGCACTGTCTGAATCTGATTCCCAGTGACAGGAGTGAGTGAGTTCAGTGCCCTTCCATGCCTAGGAAAAACCAGAATAAATATGCAAACTGTGTGTATGCATAATTTATACAGGCACGGTTTACTTTTATTTTTAAAATAGGAAATAAATGCAGCTCCGGCTATAAGGTGCAAAACCCATGAGAGACCATTCCCCTCCTTGTATGGTTTTTTCCAACAGTCAAATCACCCCTTTGACAACACAGGGCAAGTGTTTTCTGAAATTTGCTTCTGATTCCTAATCAAAAGAAGGGGGGGGGAGTGTGTGGGTTGGTGGGAGAAGAAGCTGCTGATTCAGGAGGGTCAGATCTTGTGCCGGTTTTGCTGTAGAACGGATGTTCCCAGCTCAGCAGAAACATGCCTCCGAGGTGTTTTCCGCTGACAGCTGAGCGTAATCTGGTTCAAATCTGCTGGCACGGGGCAAAGGAGAGGGAGGGTGGCTAGAAAGACAAGCGCAAGGTCTTCCACCAGGGCACAGCCAGGGTGGGGGTGTGTGGGGAGCCCATTTCATTGCTCTCCACTGCTCTTTTAACATCAGCTGTGACTTCCCACTGGGTTCTGCAAGGCTACAGACTCGCCTTTGGTAGAATCATACTGCAAACATGTTCATTTGGATTATTTTTCTAGGAGGCAACAAGTTTATTCCAGTTGGCTGACATTTAAAAAGGAAGGGGGGGAGGTTGTTCAATAGGGGTGTTTGAGCAATTTGCTGGCTACAAATTCTGCAACGGGCTGAGCGGAGCCACACCATCCAGACTAATGTGCGAATTGGAACCTCCTTATCTGCTAGCTCTCACACTTCCCCAATCTTCCAGCATGCCTCTCAGCTATAACTCCCTCCCCACTCTTGTAGTAGGGATGCGGGTGGCGCTGTGGGTTAAACCACAGAGCCTAGAACTTAGAATCATAGAATCATAGAGTTGGAAGAGACCACAAGGGCCATCGAGTCCAACCCCCTGCCAAGCAGGAAACACCATCAGAGCACTCCTGACATATGATTGTCAAGCCTCTGCTTAAAGACCTCCAAAGTAGGAGACTCCACCACACTCCTTGGCAGCAAATTCCACTATCGAACAGCTCTTACTGTCAGGAAGTTCTTCCTAATGTTTAGGTGGAATCTTCTTTCTTGTAGTTTGGATCCATTGCTCCATGTCCGCTTCTCTGGAGCAGCAGAAAACAACCTTTCTCCCTCCTCTATGTGACATCCTTTTATATATTTGAACATGGCTATCATATCACCCCTTAACCTCCTCTTCTCCAGGCTAAACATGCCCAGCTCCCTTAGCCGTTCCTCATAAGGCATCGTTTCCAGGCCTTTGACCATTTTGGTTGCCCTCCTCTGGACACGTTCCAGTTTGTCAGTGTCCTTCTTGAACTGTGGTGCCCAGAACTGGACACAGTACTCCAGGTGAGGTCTGACCAGAGCAGAATACAGTGGCACTATTACTTCCCTTGATCTAGATGCTAGAATCCTATTGATGCAGCCCAGAATTGCATTGGCTTTTTTAGCTGCCGCGTCACACTGTTGGCTCATGTCAAGTTTGTGGTCAACCAAGACTCCTAGATCCTTTTCACATGTACTGATCTCAACCCAGGTGTCCCCCATCTTGTATTTGTGCCTCTCAATTTTTTTGCCCAAGTGCAATACTTTACATTTCTCCCTGTTAAAGTTCATCTTGTTTGTTTTGGCCCAGTTCTCTAATTTGTCAAGGTCGTTTTGAAGTGTGATCCTGTCCTCTGGGGTGTTAGCCACCCCTCCCAGTTTGGTGTCATCGGCAAATTTGATCAGGACTTGCCGATCAGAAGGTTGGCGGTTCGAATCCCCGCGATGAGGTGAGCTCCCGTTGCTCGGTCCCTGCTCCTCCCAACCTAGCAGTTCAAAAGCACGTCAAAGTACAAGTAGATAAATAGGTACCACTCCGGCGGGAAGGTAAACGGCGTTTCTGTGCTCTGCTCTGGTTCGCCAGAAGTGGCTTAGTCATGCTGGCCACATGACCTGGAAGCTGTACGCCAGCTCCCTCGGCCAATAAAGCGAGATGAGCAGCGCAACCCCAGAGTCGGCCACGACTGGACCTAATGGTCAGGGGTCCCTTTACCTTTACCTATGTTCTACTTGAACTGTTGGAGGCAGCATGTCTTGTGACACCAGTTGTTGGAAACTGCAGGCAGGGAGATTGTTCCTGCACTTGGGTCTTGCTTATGGGCTTCTCACAAGCATTTGGTTGGCCACTGTGAGAACAGGACGCTGGACTAGATCGGTCATTGGCCTGATCCAGCAACCTCTTCTTATCTTGCCCATTCTACTGTGAGTCTGCCTGCAGATATTGTCTCACGTCTTATATATGACCGCTAAGCTCACACAGAAACCTTTAGTGAGGTACATTACTGAAAGGTTTTGAAAGTCCCACTATGTCAACTGGATCACTTCTACCTATATGCTTGTTGACAATCTCAAATAATGCCTATGTCTATGAAACAGGACTTGCCATTGCAGAAGCCACGCTGGCTCTGCTTCGGCAAGGCTTGTTCTTCGATATGTTTGGTTTTTTTATCCATAACGATACTTTCCACCAGTTATTCCAGGGCAGACGTTAAGCTAACTGCCCCACAATTTCCAGGATCCCTTTTCAAACGTTATCTTGACTGCTTCCTAGTTCTTAAGTATGGAAGCTGATCTTAGGACAAGGTACATATTTTTGTTAGATGATGAGAAAAAATTGCATCTGAATTGTTTGAGGACTCATGGGTGGATTCCATCAGACTCTCTTCCAGCAAAAGTTAGCTCAGGCGCTGGGATTTGCCCTATATCTTCCGCTGTGAAGACACACACACACACACACACACACACACACACGAATACGAATGAAAATGCTCTTCACAGGCACTGTTGTTGCTGATGGGGAACGACAGACAATATAATAATAGCAGAAATTCATTTAAATAAAGAACTACAGTGGTACCTCGGGTTAAGTACTTAATTCGATCTGGAGGTCCGTTCTTAACCTGAAACTGTTCTTAACCTGAAGCACCACTTTAGCTAATGGGGCCTCCCGCACCGCTGGAGCACAGTTTCTGTTCTCATCCTGAAACAAAGTTCTTAACCAGAGGTACTATTTCTGGGTTAGCAGAGTCTGTAACTTGAAGCGTATGTAACTCAAGGTACCACTGTAATAAAAATATGGGTGATTTGGAAATTCATTGCACACATCTCACAACTACATGCACTGAGTATTTCCTGAAGCCTTGAGAGCTGACTTGCCACTTCCACGCTGGGTCTTCACCAGTCTGTACAACTGTAAGGGTTACCTGATCCCCAAATTCACTGTGTCCCTGCATCTCCTCTACACCCCCCTCTGCTCCTCATTGGGCAGCCTTGAATCTAGGATGCGGAAGTAAAAGACTACCAGGGTGCAGTTCAGCAGTTGCTGGGTTTTTTCCCCAGCGCCGGCAAGGTTGCGAGAAATAATAATAGTAATAATACCATAAGAAAGCCTCAGCCGGAGCAACTGCCTGAAACATGCCATTTGCATTTTTAAGGAAATACTTCTTTGAGACAGCCTGGGTGAAAGGTCGGCATTTGCATATAAATGGAAAAGAAAGTGTATGAAGCTGGAAGTTGCATCTATATCATTTTCTCAGCGGTGAGCTGCTGTTTTGGAGATTAAGGGACACGCTTTGCATCTTTGCCTTTTATTGAAGACAGAAGGTGGTATGAGAGTCAAATTGGGATGAAATAACAAGGCGAGCGAAGCAACAGCCCATCATTCCTCCCCCACCCCGATGCGCATAAATGTACCAGAGGGCCAATTCACACTTGACTTTTTAAAACTTGGCTATGAAAAGCACCCGAGTTTAAGTGGCAAAAGACAGGGATGGAGACCGTGGCACCGTCAGCTGTGGAAGGCGCATGCGGGCGTCAATATACTTCTGCTTTCCCTGCATTTCATTTAGAAGAGGAGACTAAAACGAAAACAATCCAAGCCTGCAGTTCCATAGGTTTTGTTCTCCCAGGAAACTCTGGCCATTTTGCAAAAGTAGCATAGGCTGCGTGCCCACTAATACTGTAGTTTACCCCTCATTGAACTACGGTTCACAGCACCATTAACAAACTACAGGTCCCAGGATTCTTGGGGTGGGGAAATGGCCTTCCAATGGCCTTCCAACGCACAATGTGTATAAGTAAAAAGTCAAGTCAAGGACCCCTGGACGGTTCAGTCTAATTTCTTTTTAAAAGCATCTGTGCTCGCTCAGCAACCACTACGACATCATGTGGCAAAGAATTACATACATTAACTCTTGTGTTTCATGAGCAAGCAGTTCCTTATTGCTATCCTGAAAATATAGCCAGTTTTCGAGGATGACTTCTAGTAAAGGTAAAGGTAAAGGTAAGGGACCCCTGGACAGTTAAGTCCAGTCAAAGGTGACGATGGCGTTGTGGTGCTTATCTCGCTTTTAGGCCGGGAGACCCGGCGTGTGTCCACAGACAGCTTTCCAGGTCATGTGGCCAGCATGACTAAACCGCTTCTGGCGCAATGAGACATTGTGATGGAAACCAGAGTGCACGGAAACGCCGTTTAACTTCCTGCTGTAGTGGTACCTATTTATCTACTTGAACAGGTGTGCTTTTGAATTGTTAAGTTGGCAGGACAGAGCAATGGGAGCTCACTCCGTCATGGGGATTTGAACCGCCGACCTTCTGATCGGCAAGCCTAAGAGGCTCGGTGGTTTAGACCACAGCGCACCTGTGTCCCATACAATGTGCATGCTACCATAGGAATTGGGGTTTCAGGTAGGAGTCTCTCCCAGACTCCCTGGAGATGCCCGGGAACTTCTGCATGTAAATCAAACGCTTCCTAACATGGAGCTATCCAGCCTTCTCTACACAATCTTATAGGTCAGCCCAGAATGGGAAGCTTTGATTACTTTCCCTTTCCCTTGAGCACATAGTCCGCAAAGTCTTCTAGAGGAATTGCCTCATGTGCTTGTCCCCAGCAACCCTGTGAAGTAGTAGATCATTAATTTCATTAACAAGCTGGAAGGAAACCTATGAGGGATTGCAAGGGAAAGCGAGGCCAGAGGGATACAGAAAGTCCTTTGTCTCTCTCCCCCCACCCTCTGTTCTCCCCACCAGCTCTGTGAAGGAACAGGATATACTTCTGAGCAAAAATGCAGAGGCCTGCAGCCCAGACCAATGGGGTTTACTGCATGGATCTCTCTGCGTCTTGCCACATCTGTCATTAAAACTTAGAACATCCGTGCAAGGCGGCAGCTAAGGAGCTAGCTAGCTAATGGGATTTGTTGACATGGGATGCGATGACTAAGAGGGATCCTTTGGCAGTGCCAGCTTGTCGTCCTAATATTAAGTCCGTCCTTCCTCTTGTCATATGAGAAGTGAAAACTTGACACAAAATGTGTGTCACGCCGAGCCAAAGAGACAGAAGCAATAAGGCGTAATGAGGAGGCGAAATCACTCTGAAATAAGCAACAAAAAAACCCCTTGGGGTGGTTTAACACTTCCTGGTACCCTCTGACAATGCTCTTTCCTAGGTGGCAGGAATGCGCATGTACACACGCCAGCAGAACAAAGTACATGCATATAAGCACATGGGGTGGAATACAGCGTCATGCTCTGTTGATGGCTCCATCGTACATGAATTTCTGCTTGCCAGATGAGACAATCTCCCCTCCCCTTCAATGCTGTTCTGGGGCTTCTACTGATCCTGACCCCCCAAATCCCAAGTTTGCTTTAAAGAAAAAGTGGACGTTTTTCAGGTTGCTCACCAGGACAAGACAGTTTGAGCATATGACACAGATCCTGGCCCGACTCCATTGGCTACCAATTAATTTCATTCTATGACCTTCTAAGATTGTCCATGGGAGGTAGGTTATTGGTTTGTTTTGCTTTTGCTTTTATTTTATTATGTATTGTGTGTTTTCATTTCGTATTTTCATGTTGTGAAACACCCTGTGATCTTCAGATGAAGGGTGGTATACAAATTAAATTAATAATAATAACAATAATAGCATTTGTAGAAGCCAAGATAGAAGGCAAAACAGGCAAGCCCTTTTATCCTCAAAGCCTTTGGATGCCAGACCAAAACTCTTTTATTCCAGCTGGTCTTTGTGATTTGTCCAGCTCCTAAATTCCTACTGCTGAATATTATGAAACCGACCTACCTGCTTCTGTTATTTCGCTTTGTTTTTCTTCTACTGTATGCCTGTTTTTTTTTTAAATTGACATGTTACTCCTTGCCTTGTCTGTCTCACTGCGAGCTCGAAAGGTGCAATGTAAATATTTCAAAAAGAGAAAATGGAACAAAATAAAAGACTGAATTGCCACCACCGCCGCAACTCAATTACCCAGATTTTCGGTTTCCGAGTATGATTAAGGAACCATCTGACAAGAGCAGGCCTAAGTACATGTAACTGAAAATAGGAATGACACCCAAAGCTGCCTTGTTGTCAAGTCAGAACTTTTGTCCACTTTGCTCAGTACACCGACTGGCTTTCATGGTTTCGGGTGGAAATCCTTCTCTGCCCAAACTGGAGATGGCAGGGCTTGAACATGGGAGCTTTTGCATCCAAAGCAGACATTCTACCATTGAGCTGTGGTCCATTGATCTTGACTGAACCCAAGTTCTTAGCCTTGCTTCTCTGTTTATCCTTTCCTCCCGTCTCCCTTGTGCTGAGGTTTAGACTGGAACTTCCTTTGGGCAGGGACCCGTCCTTTTGTTGTTGTGCCATAAAGCACCATGCACATGGACGGTGCTGAATAAATAAATGAGTAATCACCTGCCCTCGTCTTCTACAAAGGAACTTCTTGTCCATCCTCTTTATTTCCTAAAGCCATTGGCTTGACAGTCCCAAAGGGACGTTCCGTAGCAAATACCAAAGTCCCCCAAAGTCATAAATGGAGGGGGGGCACCACAAAGGACTCTTAAAAGTTTGGGTAGTAAAGATAATTTGGACAGTAAGATAATAAGCTAATGGCTGTGGTTTTTTTATTTTGGCAGAAGCTGGGAAGAGGAAGGCAAGGCACACGAATCACATGTTGCCTGCAGCATCCTGCTGGCAAAGTCAGAAGCATTCAGGATGCCTTTAGCTTGCTGTAGGGAGTCTCTCAGAAGGGGCTTAGAGAGATCCCATTTGGTCCTGAAAGGGAAGAGTTCAAATGATGGAAGAAGCAAGGAAACAAAGCAATAGCAGAAGCTGGTTGCCTTTTAAAGAGAAACCATCAATTTTACCAAGCCAGGCTGAGGTGAGAACAGTGTGTTCTGGAATTCTTTTTGTGCTCCTTTTGAAACATCAACCCACAACACTCTTGGTGGTGGTGGCAGCATTCAGAATGCACTGAAAACCTTTGCGGGGCCACTTGTAGATTTGTACAAGAACTGTCCAGATGTTCATTACGTGTACTACATCAGACAACAAGGAGTCTTCAAAAAGAGTATTTTTTTGTTGAAAAAATAATAATCTGCAAATTGCATGTCTCCTTTTAAGCCAGATGTTTATATGCATGTCAGCACACAGTAAGTGGGTTGGAACGTAAGTATTTTAATGTGGATGCACATGTGCATCCGCTCATGGCAACAGAGCTGAGAAAAAGCTCAGGGCATCTCCTTTCAAGTAAAAATAAAATAAAATAGTGCCAAGGCAACAGAAGATTCAGGTAACGATTCCTTGGAGCAGGTTGGTGGGGAGGAGGTGCCCACAAAAGTGAAAGGTGGTAGAGATTTCACAACTCTTTTCTCAGCAAGAAGGGCAATTTTTGCATTGAAAATTTAGATATATTAAAGATTTGGTGCAGCCCTAGTCGCAAGATTATTCAATTAAAAAACACACACAACAGCTTTGTCTGGTGACTGCCCATAGTGGCTTATTAAGTGACAAAGGCACGGAGACTCTATAATGAACAGCTGAATAGGAGAGTCTCCACGCACTCCCATTGACTCCCAAGCATGCTACCCCATGCATGCAGGAAATTTGGGGTCTAGCGCAGAACTCATAATACTGAAAATGTCGGCTTATCTGCCCTTCCCCGCCCTAGCCCACCACAGGCTGAATGTGAGAATTTCTAAGGTTGCAAGAGTGAAATACTTCACACTCTCATACAGTATCAGAACTCGAAAGTCAGCCAATGAAATGGATGAGCAGGACCTTATATATGAACACGAGAAGAGTCTCCTGGATCAGGCCAAAGACCCATCTAGCGCAGCATCCTTTTCTTACAGTGCCCAACCAGATGCCCATGAGGAGCCCACAAGCTGAGAACAACAGCACTCTCTTGTGCCAGTGTGGAGTAGTGGTTAAGAGCGGTGGACTCGTAATCTGGTGAACCGGGTTCGCTTCCCCGCTCCTCCACATGCAGCTGCTGGGTGACCTTGGGCTGGTCACACTTTTCTGAAGTCTCTCAGCCTCACTCACCTCACAGAGTGTTTGTTGTGAGAGAGGAAGGGAAAGGAGAATGTTAGCCGCTTTGAGACTCCTTCGGGTAGTGATAAAGTGGGATATCAAATCCAAACTCCTCCTCCTCCTCTTCTTCTCCTCCTCCTTCTCAAATGCAATTCCCAGCATCTGGTATTCAGAGACACACTGCCTATGACAGTGGAGCAAAAACCTAGCTCTCCTTCTTCTCCTTCATGTGGTAAGTAGCCATTGATAGCCTGATATCCCACCAACTTGCCCAATCCTCTTTTTAAAGCCATCCAAGTTTGGCGGCCATCGCTACCTCATTTGAGAGCAAATCTCATGGTTAACTATGAGCTGTGTGGAGAAGTGTTTTCTTTTCTCTGTTCTGAATCTCCTAACTGTTCAGCTTCTTTGAATGCCCCTGGTTCTGGTATTATGACAGGTGGGGAATGACTTTCCCCTCTCCTCTTTTCTAGGTAAATGGACCCCTGACCATTAGGTACAGAGTCGTGGCCGACTCTGGGGTTGCACTGCTCATCTCGCTTTATTGGCCAAGGGAGCCAGCGTACAGCTTCCGGGTCATGTGGCCAGCATGACTAAGCCGCTTCTGGCAAACCAGAGCAGCGCACGGAAATGCCGTTTACCTTCCCACCGGAGCGGTACCTATTTATCTACTTGCACTGGCGTGCTTTCAAACTGCTAGGTTGGCAGGAGCAGGGACCGAACAACGGGAGCTCACCCCGTCACGGGGATTTGAACCCCCAACCTTCTGATTGGCAAGTCCTAGGCTCTGTGGTTTAACCCACAGCGCCACCCGTGTCCCTGTCCCCTTTTCTACACCATGCCAATTGAATGCACCTGTTTCATGTCTCCCTCTCTACTCACCTTTTCTCTAAAATGATACTAAGAGAGCATGAGGGATGGTGGCAGTGAGCACCTTCTTTAAAAGCATCAATTCTCCCCGTGTCTTAGAAAAGCACTTTCCAATAGACCCTCTCCCTAGTCAATTTGCAAAGCACTTTGCTGGCTCAGAAGAGAAGCAACCTGCCCTTGACTGGTTGGGATCACCCATGTGCCCAGTTCACGAAGCACGGCACTCACACTAACTTGGCTATGTTTGGCCTCAGTGATGCCATCACAAATAGCTCAGTCGGTAGAGCACAAGTCTCTTGATTTCCAGGTTGTGGGTTCGAGCCCCACCTGGGGCAAAAGATTGCTGCATTGCAGGGGGTTGGAATAGATGACTCTTGTAGTCCCTTCCAACTCTACAATTCGATTATTCTTTGCTCTCTAATTGGTTGGGATCCCTCCAGTAATGAGATCAGAGGGGGGAGGGAAATGGCATCTGAAGCAGCAGCAGGCCACAAAACAAATTATATAAGGTGCTGCAAACAACGCCAAAAACCCCTGGAAAAAAATGCAATGGCTTTTCAGGAACAGTTTTGGTTCCCTTGAAAGCACAATGTTCACCCTGAAAATATTAAGGGGTGAACATTTGGCACAGCCCTACTGATATTCTTTTTGAGATGAGGGTGTCTAAAACTGAACAGAGTGTTCCAAATGTGTGCGGTGCATATATTTGTATAATGAGGGTTTTTTTTTTTACGCTTGTTATTCTATGTTCAGTCACTTTCCTGGTAATTCTTGATGCTTAATCTGCCATTGAAATAGCTCGCAAATGGCATGTAGGTGTTATGCAGAAAAGAAAACCCCACCTCAATATTTTGACAAGAAAACTTAGCATGCCGTATGCAGGAGAATCAGAGGGACTGGCAAACTGAGCGCAGCTATTCAATATAAAAATATCTCGCTTTTGAGGAATTTCTTGGCTCCCCCCACCTCGCTTCAAATCAAAAAGCCCCTCTTGGGTTACCTGCAGATTAAGCCAATGGTACTTTAGGATTTAAGTACCATACATATGCAGCCACCTCCAGAGATATCTCATGTACCTTGTAATAACATTCGCTGTGGGAGCGTTGTAATGTGGCCTCAGCAAAACTGTGTCTGCTAAATGCACCTGACTTCCCCCTTAAGCTAGAAGAGAACACTTTAACTAAATAAGGCACTAGGCTCCAGCAGGAGGAGACAATTCACTTTCATCTTGTCTTGCCACTGAGCTCAGCAAGCAGGTTTGATGGAAACCATGATAGGAGCTGCAACTTCACAAAATTATTCTAGGGCATAATTTACTGGCTTCCTGGAACCTGGAATGCGGCTTGGAAGCATCAGGCAATGGCAGCCTTTGGGATTTCAAATTTCAGTGGCACCCTGTGCAGCACTAAAATTCATCTCCTCCTGCCTCTCATCTTCCATTCTAAGTCATTGGTTGTGCAGTGCCCTCTCAGTTCGGCGCCCAGGGCAGACAACCCAGTTATGCTCCCCTAAATCTGCCTCTGTCTCAGGACCCCAGCAAACTAAGTCAGGAACACGGAAAACTGCCCTATACTGAGTCAGACCATTGGTCAATCCAGCCCAATGACTGGCAGTGGTTCTCCATGGTTTCAGGCAGGCGTCTCTTCCAGTTCCCCCTGGAGAGGCTGGGGACTGAACCTGGGACCTTTTGATGCAAAGCAGATGCTCTGCTGCTGAGCTAAGGTTCCTTCCCTGTGTCTGAGTCCTTTCATTCTGGATCAGTAGGATATGTTGTTGTTGTTTAGTCATTTAGTCATGTCCAACTCTTCGTGACCCCATGGACCAGAGCACGTCAGGCACATCTGTCTTCCACTGCCTCCCACAGTTTGGTCAAACTCATGCTGGTAGCTTCAAGAACACTGTCCAACCATCTCATCCTCTGTCGTCCCCTTCTCCTTGTGCCCTCCATCTTTCCCAACATCAGGGTCTTTTCCAGGGAGTCTTCTCTTCTCCTGAGGTGGCCAAAGTCTTGGAGCCTCAGCTTCACGATCTGTCCTTCCAGTGAGCCCTCAGGGCTGATTTCCTTCAGAATGGAGAGGTTTGATCTTCTTGCAGTCCATGGGACTCTCAAGAGTCTCCTCCAGCACCATAATTCAAAAGCATCAATTCTTCGGCAATCAGCCTTCTTTATGGTCCAGCTCTCACTTCTATACATCACTACTGGGAACACCATAGCTTTAACTATAGGATATACAAGAGGCCAAACCCTCAAAGTGGATTTCCTGGAATTCCCCAGGAAGAGAAAACCACAATGAAACCAATGTGAGTCTGCTATGGGGGTGTGGCTTTTGCTTTTTTCATTGCAGTCCAGCATGGGAGGCCTAGACAGGTCCAAGAGATAATTCTCTGCTCCTCAGCAAACTACAATTCCCAAGGTCCATTAGGGGAAGCTATAAAGTGGTATAAAACTTCCATGTAGATAAGAACAAAGTAACCTAACAGATAAAGGTTGCCCAGAGCCTTATCTACTTATTTGAGTGTGCAGTGTCAACAAAGTACAGTGGCTGGTTGGTGGCTTGAAAGGATGAGGGGGAATAGCTTTAAACAGGGATGACCTCAGGAAGCACTTGCTCTCTGGAGATTTCCTGAGAAGTGATCACCTTAGACAGTAAAGGGAAATCTCAAAGTTGCTTTTGTCCTTAGCATCCTCTCTACATCACTTGAGTTAAAAGCCTCTGCCTCCATCTTCTCGCTTCCTTGCTCGCCGAGTATTGGCCATCAAGCCCTTACAAATGATCACAATAGACTAGGCCTGCCCAGGTTTTGACTCCTGACCGGGCGCAGCCCAACAGCCTTGCAAAGTGGCTTGCCAGAGAGTTAATAGCCTTTCTGTTTATGCTGACTTCCTGGAACAGGAAGGTTGCCGATTGACTGGCAAGCCACAATTCGCAGCTGGAGGACTCGACTGAATAAATCATGGTGGTGACCTAGGGGTCAAATGTTTTGTGAGCCTGAGCTGATGAGGTGGTGGCATTCTCATCATATTTACAGCCTCTGGACTGAAGAGCAATATTGACAACCCAATGGGCCTCCAGACCTTTGAGTCTCCAAGTGGGCTGGGAACGCCCCTTGTCTGAAACTGTGGAAAGCCACTGCCAGTCTGTGTAGACAATGCTGAGGAAGAATGGACCATTGTCTAGTTCAGTAGAATGCACCTTCCACCAACTGGTAGGGCAGCATAACTGAAGATAAGCCACGGTCCTGTCCGGTCCAGCCGGGCCAAGGCAGCTACAGCCAGTTCTGGTCAGGACCTTGGACAGAGCACTGCGAGAAAGCAGGCTGGATCTTTCTCACACCAATGGAAAGTGGAGCTGTTGCTCCTGCAATGTGCCAAGGTTTTCTGAAGACTGATTGAAGTAATCCTGCTGTTCCCTCCACCCTCTTTGAGAAGCTGTGCCCCCAAAAGGGCCAGGGCCTTATTCTGCAGCGATTACCTGCTACAGTTCTGTGTGTGTTGTGCAGGGACTCAGAGACATGGGTCTTCCGAATCTGAGGAGGATGTCAAAGCAATGTCCTCTGGCCTGGAACGGCTGTGGGTGGAGGGAAATTGATTCATCAAAAGGTGCCTGCTCACCATCCTGAGCGTTGGGGAACATAGAATTATAGAGTTGGCAGGGATCTCTGAGGTCCTCTAGTCCAACCCTCTGCAATGCAAAAATCTCAACTAAAGCATCCATGACAGACGGCCATCCAACTTCTGCTTAAAAATCTCCAAGGAAGGGGAGCCCACAACCTCCCACAGCGTTAGCCTGGGATGGTGATAGAGAGGGGTTTATTTACGTTTTATTGACTAACAAAATGTATGAACTGCTTCTCCTGTTTAGAATGTTTTCATTCCCAGCCAAATTTAGGTCCTTGCATTTGCCCTCCCTAATTTCTCCTAACCCTCTGTCTTCTTCCCCGTTATCTGTTTTAGATTGTAAGCTCCTAAGGGCAGGGGCCGAGTTGTATTTTATTTTCTGCTAATGAGCCTTTATCAAATGCCACGTAACATTAACGAGGCTGTGTGCATAATGAACAATACAATTATTGTAATTGCAATAATTATACACAACAATAATTTGTGAAGTGGCTTCCATTATTTATCATTATTATTTAAAAAGATCTTTAAAAAAATACTTATAATGGCATACAACCAATGTAACCACCTGAAGACCGCACCTGGCAAACACAGTCTAATTAGAAGCTAATAATTGAAATCCTGGGGAAATTACATGACAACCTTATTTCTAACCTTGCAGGAAAAAACAAAAACAAAACTATATTGGGGTGTTTCACTTAATACTCTCCTCATCTGGGTGAAATTCCACCCATGAGGTCAGGCACTGGACCAGAGAATGCCAGAGGTGCTTTGAATTTTTATTCTTCTGAAAATAAGGGGGGGGGGGAGAGAAACCGTCCGTGTTTGGGATTTTGCCGGCGTGCTGGCACCATCTGCCTCTTCCCCGCTGTTCCTCTTTCACACCACAACTTTGTCTTCGCAGGCTTTCGTTAATATTTTACCCGGCATACCGAAACAAGATGCAAAAAATGTGTTTGACAGCAACCTTTTCCTTAAAATGATATAGCCCTGTTAATAAGGAAAGCTGTTCCTTTCTGCAAGGAATCTGCAGTGCGCGTGGCTCTTTCCTTGGGGGGGTCGAAGCCATGCTGGTTGTTTCCTCTGTGTTATTATCCCCACAAAGCATACATACAAATCAAGGTCATTTTCCAGTCTCTCCCCTCCCCGTTTCCCCCCTCTCCCCGCTCATCAACAGCTACGGTGCAACCATTCAATTATCCTCCACAGATGACTCACATCCACTACCTTGACCAACTAGCGACTAAATTAGACACACACACACACAAACCTAGTGTCAACATATGTTTGGCAAGCCCCCAACCCCAGAGCCCAATGGAAACATTATTTTAAAAGACACAGAGTTCGCGTAAAGTCTAATGACAAGTCTATTATTATTATTATTATTATTATTATTATTATTATTATTATACCACCCTATACCCGGAGATCTCAGGGCGGTTTACAGAATAACATCAAAATATAAAACCACAAAATACATAATCAAAATGAAAGCAACCCAATAGCCCCCCCCCACCAAACCCACATTTTAAAAGTGCATAGCGTATCATAGCTGTCACATCATGGAATGGAATCGGATGTGACAAGGGTCCATCTGCCTCAGTACTGTCTGCACTGGCTAGAGCAGGGGTAGGCAACCTAGGGCTCATGGGCCACAAGCAGCCCATGGGGGTCGTTTAACCGGCCCACAAGCTGCCCTGAACCGAGCCGCCTGCTTGGTGAGTCCCCGCACGCTGTGCTAAACTGGCACCGTGTGGCGTTGGGACTCACTTCTGCGGCGCCTGAAATTGCGTCTGCGCAGCAGACGCTGACACCGGAAATCGCGGGTGCATGTGCTCTCGCATACGCGCAATCCGGCCCACGGAGGGATTTCCGCTGGAGTGAACCGGCCCAGGCGAGTTAAACCTTGCTGACCGCTGGGCTAGAGGCAGCTCTCCAGGAGTCTCAGGTGGGAGCATTCTGCAGCCCTTTGTGGAGGGGCTGAGTACTGAACGTGGGACCTTCTGCAAGCAAAGCGGATGGTCTACTGCTGAGCTTAGGCCCTTCCCCTAATGGACAGCGGGTTAGCACCAAAGTGGAAAACCGCTTGCCTGCTTCTCCTCCTTTTTCCTGCAGTGTTTACCTAGGTGAAATGCATGAGGTGGTGCCATCCTGCACTGCATTCCTTCATTTCTTCTTGGAAACAAATCCCTATGAGGAATGGTTGAAGGATGGCTTTAAGCTACGATACGGGATATTCCTTGTTTACATCAGGAAGAACTTTCTGAAAGTAATAGTGGAACGATCTCCCTCGGGTGGTGGTAGACTCTCCTTCCTCTTCAGTAACAACAACTCCTCTGGGCGGCTTACAACATATCCAAAAATGTAGCAAATACATCAGACCTTAAAAACTTCCCTAAACAGGACTGCCTTTGTCATGGAATTCTACTCATCCAGAGCAGCACTCCAACACATATTTAGCAGAGTAAAAACTTAAACACGTTGCCGGATGCCAAAACACACACACACACACACACACACACACACACACACACAAAATAGACCAGAGGCAATTAATTTCATCCAGCAGAGCTTTACTGCTGCTGAAGGCAAATGAGCATCATGGTCACAGATCCAAAACATTCAGGATTGGCACTGTCCATAAGAAATCCAGTTGCAGCAGACTTAACTTAAACTTACAATAACTTATAATAAGTCTAAACCTCAATATTAAGCACACTAGGTACAGAACACCACACCAGAAGGAAAAGAGATCGAAAGAGAAAGTGAAACCCAGGCTCCTTCTGGCCTTATTGTCATAGTCAGCATGACCTTGATGGAAAGAGATAACAGAACCAGTTTAAGGCAGCTGTATTCCGCTTCTCTGAAGGAACAACCCAAACACCACAAACCTTCTGCTTGTTTCTTTCACACAGAGAGGCTTCCAGGACCCTCTTGAATCAATGAGAATGGGAAAGATCTCTGCACATCAGATCAATACTTTCTGCACTAAGAAATGCAAACGGACAGCCTTCAGTTTTCTTCTAAAAGTCAGATAGTTGCTTATTTCTTTGACATCTGAAGGGAGGGTGTTCCACAGGGAGGGTGCCACCACCGAGAAGGCCCTCTGCCTGGTTTCAAGCAGAGGTTGGGATGGCCATCTGTCACGGATGCTTTAGCTGAGATTCCTGCCTTGCAGGAGGTTGGACGAAATAACCCTTCAGGTCCATTCCAACCCTACAATTCTACAATTCTTTGATTCTATGATTCCCTCCCCACCTCATCCTGCAGCAGCCAAACCTGGGAACCAGAAGTTAGGAAACATGCAACTTTAACAAGGTTGCGACTCCATCTAGAGCCCCATGTTTTCCACCATGCCTCACCTCCAGCTCAAAACTCATCCACATACTAGCAAGTTTCATGGGAAAGGCCATGGTTCAGTGGTAAAACACCTGCAGTTTGAGGGATACTTTAGGGATGAGATGCTTCAAACATGAAAAGGGTTGAACAGTTCCTTAATTGGTGCTTGCCTGATGCCAGTTCCTGCCTCCCAAACTATTTAGTTATTTTTTTTAAAGAAAATAAAGGGCAACAGGGCTGCCTTGCAGATGCTTGCAAGGAATATGTAGAATTTGCACTTCTACAAGTGCCACATAATGTTTGTCCCACATTTGTGAAGAGTCAGTATCTTCACTGGGCAGAAAGTATGCTTTGAACTCCCTGCCACTTAACAATTGTAACATAGCCTCTTTATATTTGTTTTAGATGTCAGCTGAAACCGTTTTTTATTATTTCATGAAGCCTACCCAGACATAGTTTTAGTAAGTCCAACTAAGTTTTACTCAAAGTAGACCTATTGAAATTAATGTACCTAGGCTAGCCATGTTCATTCATTTCAATAACCCCATTCACAGCGGGACAAGCACTGGATACAGATCAAATCATTTGGCTTTCTCTATTCGATTTAAAAATCTTACTGATTTTAATCTGTGTTTTGCTGACAATTATTTTAAGCACATTTTAATTATTCTGTGGACTTTAGCCATGTTTAGTCTATATTTTATCATGGGCACTGCTTAGAGAGTTCTTTGATTAAATGGATTATTAATAATTTTAAACAAAACAAATAAACATGTAACAACAGTTGGCTTCTAACAAGCAGGGATATAAAGCTGTCCTCTGTTGTTTGCTCTATGCAACTGATAATTGGATATATTTCTGAATAAGGAGATTCCATTTTCACCTATCATAGCTAACAGAAATTGATAACTCCATTTTCTAATTTCTTTTTAAAAGCTTCTGTGCTTGCTCAGCAACCACATGGACATCATGTGGCAAAGAATTACATACATTAACTCTTGTGTTTCGTGAGCAAGCAGTTCCTTATTGCTATCCTGAAAATACAGCCAGTTTTCCAGGATGACTTCTAGTAAAGGTAAAGGTAAAGGACCCCTGGATGGTTAAGTCCACTCAAAGGCAACTATGGGGTTGCGGCGCTCATCTCGCTTTCAGGCTGAGGAACCTGGCATTTGCCCACAGACAGCTTTCCGGGTCATGTGGCCAGCATGATTAAACCGCTTCTGGTGCAACGGGACACCGTGACGGAAATCAGAGTGCACGGAAAAGCTGTTTACCTTTCGGCCACAGTGGTACCTATTTATCTACTTGCACTGGTGTGCTTTCGAACTGCTAGGTTGTCAGGAGCTGGGACAGAGCAATGGGAGCTCATGCCGTCATGGGGATTCGAACCGCCGGCCTTCCGATCGGCAAGCCCAAGAGGCTCAGTGGCTTAGACCACAGTGCAACCCATGTCCCATATGACTTCTAGTACAGTGATGAAGAACCTTTGGCTGTCTAGAAGTTCCTGGACTACAGCTCCCATGGCCTTGACCACTGGCCTGGGGCTGATGGGAGTTGTTAAACATCTGGAGAGCTCAGGTTCCCTAACGCTGTTCTAGTATTGTGAGAGAATCTCTCAGTTCACTCTCCCTGTATCATTCATAAATTTCCATCCCTCGCTTCCCCAGCTGTCCCTCCTCTCACTAAAAATCCCCAACCATTTAGCTTTTCTTCAAAAGGAAAGTGTTCCATCCCTTTGATCATTTAAGTTCTCCCCATTCTTCCTTCCTTTTGCAGCTCTGTGATATTGTCTTTGAACTAGGGCGGCCACAAATGTACAAAGAATAAAACCAGGCCACACAAAATACATACTTATACAACGGCACTGTGATACTTGATAGTTCATTTTCAGACCAACCTCTACAAGGGGCGTAGATCAATTTGACCTGAGAGCCTATGATTCCTCCTCAAAACCACATGAGAAAATGCAATTTCTTCCTACATATATATATATATATATATATATATATATATATATATATATATGCAGGTTTTGGTGTCTTCGGGTGTCTTCCCGTGTAAGAGTTGGGGTGTCTAGGCGACGTTTCGACGAGGTCTCACTCGTCATCTTCAGGCTGGTGCTTTCGGCTTCTTGTTACTGGAACACATTTCATTTCATGGTATCCGTTGGCGATTAACACATTTGAGAGATTCTGTAACTCAGTTGTCAAGTGGTCTTTGTCAGCCAGGCGTTTGGTTCTGGAGATGAGAGTCTTGGCTACGGAGTTTATTTGTGCAGGGTGGTGGTGTGATTGTGCATGTAAGTAGCGGTTGGTGTGTGTTTTTTTCCGGTAGATAGTGTGTCCAAACGCCTGGCTGACAAAGACCACTTGACAACTGAGTTACAGAATCTCTCAAATGTGTTAATCGCCAACGGATACCAGCAAAACAGGGTTACGAAGCTAATCCAAAAAGAAACACGTCAAGGAAGGGAAGTTGGTTGTTGGCTTCTATTTCCATAGTGAATTGTATTTTGGGGTGTAGGCTGTTGAGATGTGTGAGGAAGCTATCTAGTTTTTTCTTCCCGTGTGGCCAAATTACAAAGGTGTAATTTGTAATTACGTACAAAGGTGTAATTTGTAATTTGTAAAGGTGTAATTACCAACTTCCCTTCCTTGACGTCCTAATCTACAAAAAACCTGATGGCTCCCTAGGACACACTATCTACCGGAAAAAAACACACACCAACCGCTACTTACATGCACAATCACACCACCACCCTGCACAAATAAACTCCGTAGCCAAGACTCTCATCTCCAGAACCAAACGCCTGGCTGACAAAGACCACTTGACAACTGAGTTACAGAATCTTTCAAATGTGTTAATCGCCAACGGATACCAGCAAAACAGGGTTACGAAGCTAATCCAAAAAGAAACACCCCCCAAAAACCAAGACACAGAAGAAAACAATGGCATGGCCCTCCTTCCTTATATCAAGGGCACTACAGATAAAATTAGCAAAATCCTCCATAAACACAATATCAAAACAGCCTTTTGCACCAACCAAAAAATAGCCAATATCCTCAGAAACCCCAAAGATAAAATCCAGTTAGAAAACCAAGGGGTCTATGAAATACCCTGCAAAGTCTGCCCAGCCACGTACATTGGACAAACAAACAGACGAATAAATGCACGTATCGCAGAACACAAGAATGCCGTCAAAAAAGAAGAAAAAACTTCCTCTCTTTACCAACACATGAAAGAAACAGGACACGAAATTAATTTTTCAGATTCCAAATTGCTCTTTAACATGGAACACCACCACAAGAGAATAATCATGGAAGCCATCGAGATAGAGAAACACCCTCACAACATGAACAAGCGTGACGATACGTCCCGCCTGCCAGACATCTGGAAAATAGCCCTCCCCACAAAAACCGACACCAGAACCAGAGGCACACAGAACGCCATCTCCAATCAACCACACCAGACCCAAACCCAGACCCTCTCCACAGATAAATTACAGACACCATCCAGTAGCCAAACCATAGTGGCACCTCCGGATGCTGCACCCCCCTGCAATCCCTACACAGATCTGGCTGGCACAGGGCACAAAACCACAGCTCGCCCCTATACACGAAGCCAAGCCAGAGCACAACTAAGTGCAGTACAGCCATCTTCTCAGAAAAAACTCTTCACTAGCTCAAGAGGTCAAGACACGAAAGCTTTAGCAACTAATCCACACCTAATGACCCTCCTAAGTGGTACTCAGAATATCACTCAAGAAATCACTCAAGATATCCCTCAAGTAATTAATGAACAAAAGAAGAAAAGACACACTAACCTGGGAACTTCCTCTCTGCCCAGAACGTTGGAGGCTATACACCACACCCCCTCAACAGTATTTATAGGAACTCAAACACTGAGATCCTGCTCTGTTCCAGTAACAAGAAGCCGAAAGCACCAGCCTGAAGATGACGAGTGAGACCTCGTCGAAACGTCGCCTAGACACCCCAACTCTTACACGGGAAGACACCCGAAGACACCAAAACCTGCATTCCTGTACCCGTGAAAATCTACGAAAGCATATATATATATATATATGTAAGGCTGCCATCGCACAGCCCTCATTGGGGGATTTGTAGTGTTGCATCGCTACAAATGGGATTTGCATGAAGTCATGGTGGAGAACAAAAGGTAGGGAAGCAAAAGAGTAGGCAGGTTGAACAACAACAGCAGCTGTGCCATGAAAATGGCAATGGAGGGATGCTGATGGGGAAACATAGTTGTTTAAAATCATGGCAGAAGTTTGAGTAAACCAGGTGTTAAGTTGTGGGTGAACATATCAGACGACACAGCAATTCTTCAGACAGCTCTTGTTTATTCACAGGCCAGAACAGAACTGAACTGAAGGGTTCAGCCAACCTGCTTATCTAGAGCTCAACTACAAAGCAACAGTAACAACTTTCTGTAACTATCCAATCACTGAAAGTCACTGAGTGAAAACTATCTACAGTATCCCCCTGCTGGCCCAGGGTGAGAGCTTCAGTATGTAACACCAGGGATGGCGAAAACTGAGAGGAAAGTTGAGATTTTAAACAACACATGCTTGAGTAGGGTAGCTTCACACTACAGAATATTTGGTGGTTCTGCAACCTTAATCTTTGTCACATGAGGCAGCTGGGTAATGGAAGAGGAACTAGTTTGAGTACAGTAAGGAAGGAGCAACACTGAAAGGGGGAAATGTTTTAAACAGTGCCGGAAGTTTGAATAAAATGGGAGTGGAGGGACACTGAAAGGAAAATGGTGGTTTTAAACAACAGCAGACGTTTGAGTAAAACAGGAACACCGAGAAGACAAAAAAGGTGATTTCAAACAATGGCAAATGGCAGAAGTTAGAGAGATACTGAGGGAGGGGGAGTGCCAGTTTAAAACAAGGTTTGAGTACAACAGAGTTAGAAAAGGCTCTCAACAGGGGATGTGTGCAGTGGTACCTCTGGTTAAGAACTTAATTCATTCTGGAGGTCCGTTCTTAATCTGAAACTGTTCTTAACCTGAAGCATCACTTTAGCTAATGGGGCCTCCCGCTGCTGCCACACCACCACCACGTGATTTCTGTTCTCATCCTGAAGTAAAGTTCTTAACCCGAGGTACTACTTCTGGGTTAGTGGAGTCTGTAACCTGAAGCATTTGTAACCCGAAGCATTTGTAACCCGAGGTACCACTGTACTGTTCTGTCTGCCTCCACCTATGCCCAGCTTGAGGCATTCCAAGTTCTGCCTGTCTAAAATAGCAAATGAATGAAAGTGCAATATTCTACTGCACATTTCATTTTAGCATAAACCTGCCTCTCTTCCAGTCCTTTAGTGGAGAAGAGGAGCAAACGCCTTTCCTGCTGGAGATTTGGTGATGGCGGCTGAGTGTGATAGACTGATGAAGATAGGGGAGAAGAACAGTGAGGTCTTTTCCACCAACCACGTCTCTTGCAAGGTATGGGGCAAGAGGGGGAGAACATCTACACTCCCATCTTGTTAGAGACCCAGCAGAGAGAAGTTTTCCCCTGTCCACAGAGCAGGGGAAGTAGGTCTGGGAACATTCTGCCAATGCCATGTAACTTCAATGAGATGTAACCCTGCCCAGTTTTAGCAGGAGATTCCGCCTAAACATCAGGAAGAGCTTTCTGACAGTAAGAGCTGTTAGCCCATGAACTGGTTTCATTCAGGAGGTGGCGGCCTCTCGTTCGTTGGAAGGTTTTAAGCAGAGGTTGGGTGGCCATCTGTCCTGGATGCTTTAGCTGAGTTATCTCCCGCTTGGACTACTGCAATGCACTCTACGTGGGGCTACCTTTGAAGGTGACCTGGAAACTACAACTAATCCAGAATGCAGCAGCTAGACTGGTGACTGGGGGCGGCCACCAAGACCACATAACACCGGTCTTGAAAGACCTACATCGGCTCCCAGTACGTTTCCAAGCACAATTCACAGTGTTGGTGTTGACCTTTAAAGCCCTAAACGGCCTCGGCCCAGTATACCTGAAGGAGCATCTCTACCACCACCATTCTGCCCGGACACTGAGGTCCAGCGCCGAGGGCCTTCTGGCAGTTCCTTCATTGCAAGAAGCAAAGCTACAGGGAACCAGGCAGAGGGCCTTCTCGGTAGTGGCGCCTTCCCTGTGGAACACCCTCCCATCAGATGTCAAAGAGATGAACAACTACCTAACATTTAGAAGACATCTGAAGGCAGCCCTGTTCAGGGAAGTTTTTAATGTGTGACATTTTAATGTATTCTTCATCTTTGTTGGAAGCCACCCAGAGTGCCTGGGGAAACCCAGCCAGATGGGCGGGGTACAAATAAATTGTTGTTGTTATTCCTGCATTCCAGAGGGTTGGACTAGAGGACCCTTGGGGTCCCTATCAACTCTACAATTTATGATTCCATACACCTGCACCTCTCGCTATCCAGGCAAGCAAGATCAGGGTCCAAGGAGACATTCCAGCCAGTTAAAAACACTCAAGGAGGGTGCTAACAAAGGCCGGTGAGCATTGTGGGCTGGTGAATGCGATGAGGGCCATAAAGAAATGCGTAGTTGCTTTTCCCCGCTTCAGAAGGATGGGCAAGACCCTCTTTGAGCCCAGCAGGCAAATTATGTCAATTGTTCCATTTAGAAGATTTGCTTGTTGTTTTGTGCTGTTGGTAAGGGCCCATGTAATATTCTTAAAAAGAGAGCTAGCAGATGTCTCGGGCCTTTCCACTCTTATTAATGAGAGTATTGCAAGAATGGAAACGAGGTCACTCATGTTCAATAGTTCGTCAAAAAAAAGTCTTCCACTTCTTAAAAGAGTTCCACTAATCCAAAACATGACAGATGTATGAGGCAGTTTTGTTTGGGCTGGGGGCTGGGGGAGGGTTTGAGATTAAAATCCCTTCTTTCTGATTTGCTCTTTCATTCGGCCTGATTAAAATAACATTGCATTCATTCGTTTGTTTGTTGTTCTTGCTTTTATCATCTGCTTCCTTCAAAATTAACAAACAAAGAAGAGGATGGATATATATATATATATATATATATATATATATATATATATAACACAAAATGGCCCCAGAATGGCCAGGAAGTTCACAAATCATAAAAGGCAAGGGGGGGGGGGACACGACGACAAAAAACAAAACCTAATTTCCAGCAACATAAAAAGGAAGACAAAAAGGGGAAATGGATAGAATACCAGAGACAGGTTAGCAACAAAGCTGGCTGCTTAAAAAGATAAAACAGAGACCCTTTCCCCCCCAACAATATTTTCCATTTGAAAGTGTTTATTAATATATTCTGTCTGAAGCAAAAAAAAAAAAAAAAAAGTTCAATGAAATGCAAAGATCAAAGATACTTTAATTCAGGTGAAAATGATTCCCCTCCCTCCCTCCGGGTTTGATTTTTAGAAAAAGGGAAGCAGGAAAAGAGCATTGTCATTTCATTATTCTCTTTAAAAAGAGATCTGTCAGCTGGCAGGAATAGCCTGAATAGGCGACAGGCTGCACTGATTTTCCCCAAACGTAACGTTTATTCATACGAAAACCACGAGAGAGACACTCCTGAGTCAATAGTTGGGCTTTCTGATAATTTTTCAGAGCAAGCATCAGTTTTGGTTGGGCTTGACTGAGAGACTTTCCAGGTGTGGGTGAGGGGAAGAATTACTCTCATTTGCACTAGTGTTACTGGGTGGCAAGAGCTGCCTCAGATCACAAGCAGCCCTTCAGCCTCAGGCAACATCCCTTCATTCTGAAAAGGAGAAATGTTTTGGCCTCAAGCTGGCCTGGGAGTCATCCGTGCTGATTTGGGAAGCTTTTCGTAGACTGGGGGTGGTGGAAGAAAAGCAACTCTGTATATGCTTAGAGCTTTAACTAGTTAAAGCTATGGTTTTCCCAGTAGTGATGTATGGAAGTGAGAGCTGGACCATAAAGAAGGCTGATCGCCAAAGAATGGATGCTTTTGAATTATGGTGCTGGAGGAGACTCTTGAGAGTCCCATGGACTGCAAGAAGATCAAACCTCTCCATTCTGAAGGAAATCAGCCCTGAGTGCTCACTGGAAGGACAGATCCTGAAGCTGAGGCTCCAATCCTTTGGCCACCTCATGAGAAGAGAAGACTCCCTGGAAAAGACCCTTATGTTGGGAAAGATGGAGGGCACAAGGAGAAGGGGACGAAAGAGGATGAGATGGTTGGACAGTGTTTTCAAAGCTACTAAAATGAGTTTGACCAAATGCGGGAGGCAGTGGAAGACAGGAGTGCCTGGCGTGCTCTGGTCCATGGGGTCATGAAGGGTCGGACACGACTAAACAACTAAACAACAACATATGCTTAGAGCAATTGTTCTCAAAGGGTATAGGTTCGCCATACTGGTGTAGCAGGAGAGGATGACAAGTATGGTGGGAAGATTCAAGGACAATCAATGAAACATTTCAGTACACTATAGTGTAGTATTGTAGCACATACACCCCCAATGCTTCTCCAATGAAAACAGGGCCGTCCTAAGGAAAAGCAGAACATTCTGGGATGAAATCAGAAAATGGGACAACTTCTATAAATTTGGGAGTGTCCCTGGAAAATAGGGACATTTGGAGGGTCTGGTGTGTGTGTGTATAATTTGCAGGATATGGATATGATGAGAGCAAGGGCATCAAGTGATATTGAGGTCAAATTACCCAGCATAAGCAAGCTCACAACTCTCATTGAGTTTCTATACAGTGGTACCTTGGTTGTCAAACGTAATCCATTCCAGAAGATCGTTCGACTTCTGAAACGTTCAACAACAGAGGCGCAAAGGGCGGTCTCCAAAGTTAATGGAGAAAATTCACAAAAAGCTGCTTGACTTCCAAAATGGAAGCGTCTACTTCCAGGTTTTCGAAACGTGTGGCTTGCGAGACGCTCGAAAACTGAGGTACCACTGTACATACTTAAGGTACACATGCAAGAGGCTCACTTATAATGATATTATGGGAATGATGCATGTTCTTATATTAAAACAGAATATAAAGTATAAAAACATTGTTTTTATACTTTATAATACGATCCCATGATCATGTTGTAAAGTAGTTGTGTTCTCTGTTGGAAATCAAGGACAGCTACAAGTCTTTTCTTTTTGTTTCCCAATGTGTTTTTTATCAATTAAAAAAATGGTGCACCAGGAGCAAATTTTTATTTTATTATCTGAAATTATGTTAGGGAGACTGGGTACAGGTCTGCCGCAACGCCTTCTGTTGGTGTTGGTACCCCACTTTCTTTCTGTTTGCCCTGCCCCCACACTTTTAATTGGAGGACACCTCCCCACACATTACCGTATTTTTCGCTCTATTAGACCACAAGACGCACCCAGTTTTTGGAAGAGGAAAACAAGCAAAAAAATATTCTGAATCTCAGAAGCCAGAACAGCAAGAGGGATCACTGCGCAGTGAAAGCAGCAATCCCTCTTGCTGTTCTGACTTCTGGGATAGCTGCACAGCCTGCATTCGCTCCATAAGACGCACACACATTTCCCCCTTACTTTTTAGGAGGGAAAAAAGTGGGTCTTATAGAGCAAAAAATACGGTAATTGGTGGGTGAAGCATGGAGCTTTCTGTATTCATAGAGGCTCCTCCCTGGACTTAAAAACCTGTATAATCAGGGTTATATATTTCACAGGAAACTTCCAGGAGTACAGGAAGTGGCCCAACATCAGAAATTTGCCTCTCCACCTATGAAGGACCTGGGTGGGGGAAGAGGTGATGGAGCTGGCAGCGCCCTCTAGGGGTGGGGAAGAAATTAAAAGTGAGGCTGCCCAGTTTGCAGTTTCTGAAAAAATACGCAAAGCAAAACACAGCTATACATCAATGTTTACTCTTCTTTGAATTTTGCGGTGCTGATGTACTCCAGCTAAATAATGTGTACAGAAAGCATGCATGGAAGTGTGATGCGGAAAACTGAACTTAAGGCTGGAAGTCTCAGGGAGAAACTGAAAACGTCAGATTCACTCGTCCGTGGTATCCTCAAAGAGTTCTCCTTGCATGTAATACCTGAATGCCCAAATATGGCCACTCTTCGGCTTATTTTCTTACTTATTTATTAAGTTTCTATACTGCCCTTTACCTGAGGATCACAGGGCGTTACAATATAAAAACACAAAACCACATGCCATGGTAACACACAAAAATGTCCTACACTGCTTAGATACAGCAGCCGATGTGGACAAAGGGCCAAAACCCCAAGTTGCATTAGAGGCATAACTGCATATGCCTGTGTTTCAGAAGAATAACTACAAATGGGAGGGAGCCCAATCTAGACTGGGAAAGGAATGGTCTGAGGCTTTTATTTATTTTTAGCCTTTTCTCCCTGTCCTGCGCCGGATCAGAGATCCCCTTGCGGCTGCTCATTTAAGAGCACACACGTGAAAATATGCACATAGACACATTTTAATGTAGCATTTTGTGGGCAGCGTTTGCAAACCAGCTCCAGACACGGTTAGCTCAAGGCGAGCTGGTTGTGTCATGTGCCTTCAGAGCTGAGCATGCCTTGTAGTGGTATTCACACCAAGGGAGCAGAAGCGAAAGTGAGGAGGAGATATGGCCAGGCACCAAGGACACAGAGGAAAGATTGCTTTAGAAATCAGATCCTTGTGAATTCCAAAGCTGAAGTTACCTGATCTCTCTCCACTCCACTACGCACAACCTGCTCATGAAACAGAAGTTGTGATCCACCAGATTCTGGAGTTCATTGGATGCAAGAACACTGTTTGCGGCTCTTTAAATGCACACACGGGACGTGGGTGGCGCTGTGCTCTAAACCACTGAGCCTCTTGGGCTTGCCGATCAGAAGGTCGGCAGTTCGAATCCCCAAGACGGGGTGAGCTCCCATTGCTCAGTCCTAGCTCCTGCCAACCTAGCAGTTCGAAAGCACGTCAACGTGCAAGTAGATAAATAGGTAGCGGGAAGGTAAATGGTGTTTTCGTGCGCTGCTCTGGTTCACCAGAAGCGGCTTAGTCATGCTGGCCACATGACCCGGAAGCTGTACACCGGCTCCCTCGGCCAATAAAGCGAGATGAGCGCCGCAACTCCAGAGACGTCTGTGACTGGACTTAACTGTCAGGGGTCCTTTACCTTTACCTTTTAAATGTACACACACACACACACACACAGAGAGAGAGAGAGAGAGAGAGAGAGAGAGAGAGAGAGAGACAGACAGACAGACAGACAGACACACACACAAACACATCTTGCCCACACAAATGGAAAAGCGTATTCTGCTTCACCAAACCTTTTTACAACGTGTACATTAGACCAGTATTGTCGAATATGTGGAGACATATGCCCGAAATGAATGTAATCTTGTTGAATCATGTAAAATATGTAGTATGAGAGAGGTCTTTTAAAATTTTTAAAAATATACACTGTATAAATATTGGAAGGTAATGAGGAAGAATTATGGGTAAGCAAAGGTGAAAACAATTCGTCCACACCCATAAATTTTATCTTTTTTCAATTTTTGCAACAACCTTGTAATATAGGCCAGTATTACTATAACCATATTGCTGATCATTTATTATTATTATTATTATTATTATTATTATTATTATTATTATTATTATTAAAATTTGTATACCACCCTATTCCCATGTGTAGGGAGTGGAGAAAGGCTGAGAGAAAGAGGCTGGATCACCTAGCAAGTTTTTGGCAGGGGTAAGATTTGAATATTTCTGATTCACAGGTCATTCTCCTATGCTGAAACCACTTTATGTTCTAATGATGGCATTGTGAAGGAACCAAGACGTCTGTCAAAAAGTCGAGCCCACTTACTGCAGAAGAATAGTTGCACAAGACATTTGTATTTTAAATCAAACAGTGCAAGTTTTTTGATGAGACAATAGACACACCCACAGTACAGATAGAGACAGATCAGCCACCCCTTCTTCCTAGTTTTGAGCATCCTCACTAAGCTACAGCTCCCATAATTCATTGTGAGGCCTTGAGAATCGAAGTAGTATTGAGCCAGTGTACCTTTAGGTAAAGTACCTTATGAGAACAGATTCCAGGTACAGAAAAAGGACCTGTACAAACACACTGTACCACATACAATCAGGAGACTCAGGTGGTAAAGTTATACTTGAAAGACATTATTTCAAGCTGCAGTGTGTGAGTGTGTTGAGTGTTTGAATTGTACCCCATGGGAAAAGCTCCACACATATAAAAATGTAGCCTTTCAGGGAGAAAAGTCCCCTGACATGCTATGCGACATTCAGCAAGTTTTCAGAGGTGGGTTGGGCTTAATTTAATCCAGGCATAGGCAAACTCAGCCCTCCAGATTTGGGACTACAACTCCCATCGTCCCTGACCACTGGTCCGGTTAGCTAGGGATTATGAGAGTTGTAGTCCCAAAACATCTGGAGGGCAGAGTTTGCCTATGCCTGGTTTAGCCATTCCAGTGCTGCCTTGCTGACTCTCTCCTTCATAAAGCCCTTTGTATGAAACTGAGATTGGCACCCATCAGGGCCAACAGCTCTGTTACATTTTATAGGATCACCTATCAGGGGTGTCCCGTTCTGTTTTGCCGCCTGAGGTAAAAGTAATGTGCTGTCCCCAGCAGCGGAGCATATGGCCGCGCTACCCAGGGTGGGCGTGCTCCCAAGGGGTGTGGAGTGTGCCCTCCCAGGTGCGGGGTAGCTGCTTGGGTGCACAGAGCGGCTTGCGCGCCCTGCAGCCGGGGGCAGAGTGAGCTGCCGATGGCTGACATTCGGTGCGCAGCCTGCCCAGGACTCCCAAGCCTCCCCCAGCTGTCAAAATGAACCAGCAAAGTGGCATAGCTTTCCTCCGATGGCTCAGGGTAGGCTTGGGAGTACGCCGAATGTCACCCCCCCCCCAGTGAAGACACCCAGGGTGGTCTGCCCCCACCGCACCCCTTCCTCCGCCTCTAGCCGTCCTCTCCACCCCTCTGCCAAAACTTTGCTCACGGCCTCCACTGAGATCTCACCTAAAGCTGCTTCTCCCACAGTGGGAGCAGGGATGTGGCACCCGTGGTAGCGCCACCCCACAGAATTCCACCGCCTGAGGTGGCTGGCTAAACACCTCATGGGCAAACCAGCCCCGTCATTTATTCTGTAATGAAAGGGAGTTGAATTGAGAGCCCAAATGAGAGCCCTTTATCGTTCTGGGCCATTGGCAGACAAGAAGACAATTTGACAGTGCGTGTCTGATGTGGCGCAAAAGCGTGCATGTTTCTCTGCCAGTAAAGTCAGTCCTCTAAAAGATACCATTTTGGGGGTACTGTTTTGTACCCTCCATCTCCACAGTGCTAGGATGCTCATTCCAGGGTTCGCCCTTCCCAAGCGGCTTTGCACCTTTTGAAACACATTTCCCAGCTGCAAACGTACAGGCTGAGCTGGCAGGAATCAATCACGCTTGCAGGCAATGCAATATCCCATGCAATATCATCCCAGTGCCCTCAATACTGTAGACGTCTCTGTACATCTGCACTCCAAAGCCTCTTAGCAATTTATTGCAGAAAGGTTTAAACTCTGATTATTATTCCTCTGCCTCTCGAAAAGTTTCCCTTGACACATTTGAGGGTGTGTCACAATTTTTCAGCTGCTTGGGGTACCCCAACCAACCACCCAAGGTCATGAACCAGGGCCCTGCAAACCAACTTTAAATGCCAAACTATGCAAAAGCCCTGAAATAGTTTTGGAAAAAAATGTAATCAGAGGGCATTTTGAAACGGTATTTGGCATTTATTAACTGAAGCCAGAACCCCAAGGGATGCAAAGCTGACCCCTCCCTTTCTGCCTTTGGCTGTCCAGCCATCCCTCTAGCAATTAACAGAAACCTCTCACTTTACATCCCTGAGTAATAGGAAACTACTTTCTCCTCTGCTGATTTCACAGTTTCTGGGAAACCGTTCTGTTTATCGGGATGAGTTCATCTGTTTCCCACATTTACAAGGCTGCAGAAGGTTCTTCTTTCTTTACTGTAATTTGCCGGTGCAAAGTAATAGTGAATGTCCCTGCAGGTTTATTACTTTGGATCACAGAGTCCCGAGAGATGGTCATTGTGGCCAGCGCTGGATGAGCATGTACTGACCGAAAAGAACCAAGATAAAGTCATTTACCCGCTTTATAGCAAGCCTCGAGCTAGTTCAGCAGAACAACATAATCATTTCTGTGGAGGTCTTATTTATCATGCCTCTGAGTACCAGCCACTGTGAAACACAAGTGGGGAGAGCTGCTGCACTCAGCTCGATTGTAGGCTTCATATAGGCATCTGGTTGGCCTGATTGCAGACCCTCCAAGTGTCCCTCTTTTCCAGGGACAGTCCCGGATTTACAGAAGTCGTCCCAGTTTCTGATTTGATCCTGGAATGTCCCACTTTTCCTTGGTAAAGGTAAAGGGACCCCTGACCATTAGGTCCAGTCGCAGATGACTCTGGGGTTGCGGCGCTCATCTCACTTTATTGGCCGAGGGAGACGGCGTACAGTTTCTGGGTCATGGGGCCAGCATGACTAAGCCGCTTCTGGCAAACCAGAGCAGCGCACGGAAACGCCGTTTACCTTCCTGCTGGAGCAGTACCTATTTATCTACTTGCACTTTGACGTGCTTTCGAACTGCTAGGTTGGCAGGAGCAGGGACCGAGCAACGGGAGCTCACCCCGTCATGGGGATTCGAACCACCAACCTTCCGATCGGCAAGCCCTAGGCTCTGTGATTTAACCCACAGCACCACCCGCGTCCTCACTTTTCCTTAGGATGTCCCTATTTTCATCGGAGAAATGTTGCAAGAGTATAGCAGGATATCCCTATTTCTATTGGAGAACTGTTGGAGGGAATGGAGTTATGCAACCCCCCGAGACAAGGAGATAAGTAACTATAAAACCTTTAGAAGACATCTGAAGGCATCCCTGTGTAGGGGAAGTTTTCAAATGTTTAATGTTTTATTATATATGTTGGAAGCTGCCTAGAAGAGTTGGGGCAGGCCAGTCAGAAGGGCAGCAGGACATAAATGTGAAGCTGTCCCAGCTTCTGCCCACCTAGCAATTCGAAAGCATACCAGTGCAAGTAAATAGATAGGTACCACTGCAGCAGGAAGGTAAACGGCGTTTCCGTGCACTCTGGTTTCCGTCACGCTGTTCCATTGTGCCAGAAGCGGTTTAGTCCTGCTGGCCACATGACCCGGAAAGCTGTCTGTGGACAAACGCTGGCTCCCTTGGCCTGAAAGTGAGATGAGCGCCACACCCCATAGTCGCCTTTGATGGGACTTAACCACCCAGGGGTCCTTTCGCTTTCCCAAATAAGAAAATTGTTGTTGCTATGGAATAGGAGAAATGTTGGAGGGTATGTGATTGAGCAGAGCTTTCTCTATGTTCTTGCAGGTAGTATGGCCAGAGGGGAGTGTTTGAAGGGAGCCTTGTATGCTCTCTCTGTGGGATTTTAGGGTACGGGGCCAGTTCGGAGGATGAGGAGCAGTCCTGGTCTCCACTACAACTTCTCCCCATAGGAAGGAGTAGCTACCATACAGTTCTATGGGATGAAGGAAAATTGTGCATTATTATTCCAAACCTGCCCCCTTGGGATCCCAGCTACTAAGATGCAATCCCACACCATATCTGTCTATTTATCCTCTCTTTCACCTAGAAGAGCTCTCCCAAAGCAGCTTACAACATAGGTAAAAACATACACAAGCATATACAAGGCATAATAATAAACTGTGAAATAACAGCAAGAAAAGAAATTTCGACAGCAGGGAGTGAAGTTAATACAATCCCAATGCTTTGTGGAGTAGATAAATGTTTGTATGTTTGCCTCTAGGCTACAATAGAGGAATGCAGAGACATACCCAAGATTCTGGAGGAAGACATTCCACAGCCCCGTTATATATAAATAATAATAATAATAATAATAATAATAATAATAATAATAATAATAATAATAATAATAATACATTATTTATATCTCGCCCATCTGGCTGGGTTTCCCCAGCCACTCTGAGCGGCTTCCAACAGAATATTAAAATACAATAGTCTATTAAACATTAAAAGCTTCCCTAAACAGGGCTGACTTCAGTTGTCTTCTAAAAGTCTGGTAGTTGCTTTTCTCTTAGACATCTGGTGCCACTACCGAGAAGGCCCTCTGCCTGGTTCCCTGTCGTTGATGCAACTGAGAAGGCCCTGCAACAAACTGTGCCTCTAAAGGCCGAAGAACCCACAAAAAGCCACAGCTGATTAAAGGATGCATAGACATAGACTTCAAGTAACCTGGCCATTTCATTACTTACATTACATATAATCATAGAATCATAGAGTTGGAAGAGACCACAAGGGCCATCGAGTCCAACCCCCTGCCAAGCAGGAAACACCATCAGAGCACTCCTGACATATGGTTGTCAAGCCTCTGCTTAAAGACCTCCAAAGTAGGAGACTCCACCACACTCCTTGGCAGCAAATTCCACTGTCGAACAGCTCTTACTGTCAGGAAGTTCTTCCTAATGTTTAGGTGGAATCTTCTTTCTTGTAGTTTGGATCCATTGCTCCGTGTCCGCTTCTCTGGAGCAGCAGAAAACAACCTTTCTCCCTCCTCTATGTGACATCCTTTTATATATTTGAACATGGCTATCATATCACCCCTTAAAGTGACCAACACTTTAAATGCGTGACGGTGTGCTGAGGAATGCAATGTTAGAAACGGGCATTGATGGATAGACAAATTGTAATTTTTCCAGGTGAAAATATTCCTCTTCAACCTGGCCTTGGGCTGATCCACATCAGGGGTTATGGTTTTGTTCTGTCCTTGTCTATATTATGTATTTTGCGTTCTTATTTTGTATTTGTATGCTGCGAAGCGTCCTGAGATCTCCAGATAAAGGGTGGTATACAAATTTAATATTTATTTTTTTAAAAAAAATAGGAGTACTGTTCTGTCTGCCTCCACCTATGTCCATCTTATGTATCTGTAAGTAAAATGCAGCTGTCACAAAACACCAGGCTCTGGTAACCACTGCCCCTGAACTTCTGAGGCCTACGAAAATATCCAGAAAGCAAGAATAGCGTCTGCCAAACCAAGGCACGCCTACAACCATAGACTTCCCTTGTTCTTAAGCAGAATCAGTCCCTTCAAAACGGGTTGGGTGGGACCTGTTGCCCTCCAGACATTGTTGAACTCCAAATCCCTTCAGCCCCAGCTAGCATGGTCAATGGGCAGGGATGATGGGAGCTGTAGTCTACAAGCCCCTAGAGAGCCACTTTTGAATTATGGTGCTGGAGGAGACTCTTGAGAGTTCCATGGACTGCAAGAAGATCAAACCTCTCCATTCTTAAGGAAATCAGTCCTGAGTGCTCACTGGAAGGACAGATCCTGAAGCTGAGGCTCCAATACTTTGGCCACCTCATGAGAAGAGAAGACTCCCTGGAAAAGACCCTGATGTTGGGAAAGATGGAGGGCACAAGGAGAAGGGGGCGACAGAGGATGAGATGGTTGGACAGTGTTCTCAAAGCTACCAGCATGAGTTTGACCAAACTGCGGGAGGCCGTGGAAGACAGGAGTGCCTGGCGTGCTCTGGTCCATGGGGTCACAAAGAGTCGGACACAACTAAACAACAAAGAGAGCCACAGGTTCCCCACTACTGCTCAAAAGCACAGGGTCAGCATTAAGTTTTCCCTCCCAAAAAGTCTACTGCTTTCATCTAGCTGCAAAAGCTCTTGCCACTGGCTGCAATCCATACTCTGCCAGAATTTCCCTCCAGGTCCCACCTGAGGAAGCAGGCTGGGCTCAACTGCTGTCAGCCAACGGCTCTCAAAAACCATTTGCAAACATCTTCCAGGAGTGAGTGCCCAGATTGACGAAGCACCTCCCATCATTTAAATCAGCAAAAAGTAGAGGAATTCCTCATCTCTTCATCATTTTGCAGTCATATGGTGGGCATGCACACATGATTTAGCAACCAAATCACATTTATTCACCTGCACACTGCTTTTGGGCACAAAGCAGGTAACACAAACACATGATCATATCTTGCAATCCTTTCGGAAGAAAATGACCCGCCTTCAGCTTCCATCTCCAGTCATAAGTGTGCACTGTGTTAAATGTTTGTTTTTAAAAGTAATCTGTTCGCTCGATCATTCCTGTGCCATTAATACTGAATTGACACATATATTTACTGCATTTCTATCCCACTTTTTTTTCTCCCCAAGAAGCTCAAGGGGGCATACATGGTTCTCCCCATGCTCATCTAACCCCCAAAACAGCCCTGTGATGCAGGCTAGGCTGAGAGGCAGTGAATGGCCCTAGGTCACCCAGGGAACTTCATGAGTGAGCGAGGATTCTGGTCTCCCAGCACTCTTAACCACTGCACCACGCTAGCTCAGTCACTTTAATTGTGCAAATAAAAATTGCATTGCATTCCCTCCCCCCCCCCGCCCCATTTTGGCATTATATTGCTTTTATTGTTATGGTTTTGTCTGTGCAGTTTTGGAATTTTCCAACTATAAAGTGCCACGCAAGGTTCTTGAAACAAAAGTCCATCCTTATGCACCTTTGGAAGGTAATTTCATTGAGTGTTCAGATCATCCACAAACTTTTAAGGCCCTGGAAAGCTACTCTTTGCTTTAAAATCAAAATGACAAGACCAAGTAACAAGGATCGGGGTGGGGAAAAGAATTTAGAGCGCATTTTCCTGGCTAGGAGGGTGCCAAATATCCACAGAGGACCAGCGGTTCCTAACTGCTTTCTACCTTCGCAGACTATTTAATTAACGAGCAGCAGAAGCTGATTAAGGTTAGGGCTGTTGTTGTTATTGATGGGAGGGGGGGCTTGTAAATAGCCGCTTTGTTTTTTAACCCCTTCCTCGCCTCTGAAGGCAAACGGGAGAGCCGACAAGGCGCGCGTACGCCTCTCTGTTTCTTCCTCTTTTTTCTGTGTCGCGAACGGACGGATCAAAGAATTAACTCCCCCCACCCCGAAGCTTTCAAAATGTCGGAGCTAAAATGGCAGCTGTTGTGACGCCGAGCTACGTTGCTGCTCCCTCTGCTCAGCCAGAACTAATTCGAACAAAGCTGTCTTTCTCCTCCACGTGTAAAATCCCGGTCGTCCTCCCCTCCCCGGAAGAACCGCGCGTCAAATCTTTCTAAAGTCGCTTTTAACTCCCGAATTTGGGGGACGCCAAGCAATTCAGAAAGCAAGAGAGATGCGTGGTCCGGGCTCACTTCGAATTTTCGCAGCGGGTAGGAAAGCGGGGGGGGGGGGGAACAAGACGATCAAAGAGAAACTGCGTGCGAGAGACCCTCCCCAATTGCCTTGCAAGATGGGAAGCTGAAATCGTCATGAAATGAACGCTTGAGCGGAGGAGAAAGAAACTTTGCAATCAGGACTGGGGGTTGGGGTGGGGGGTTAAGGAAGATGGCTCTTCCTTAGGGAGCCGATGGGGAGAAACTTTGGGAAAGGAGACTTAAAAGCAAAATAAGGCTCCTGGTTTTTTGCAGCAGCTCCGTGCCGCGTGATGCCCATCGAAGGCAAGCGGAAGCTCCCATAAACTGCAACGAAGCGGAACAAGACTCTATCCCTTGCAAAAAATATATTAAAAACATCCAGTAATTACGTCTCTCCGAAGGGATGCTCTGGAAAAATAGGTCGCTCGTGGGCTCTCCGCCCTAACCCTTCCAGCCACGCCCCTTCTGGGCCCCATCTAATGTCACCAAAACGAACTTTTGATGAGGGTAGAGTTTATGGTTCCAATCCCAAACTGCCTTTTTCATAAAATCATAGAATTGTAGAGTTGGAAGGAACCGCGAGGGTCATCTAGTCCAACCCCCTGCAATGCAGGAATCTTTTGCCCAACCTGGGGCTCGAACCCACAACCATGAGAATCCTAAGAGTCTCACTCTCTAGTGACTGAGCTGTCGCAACTTGGGCACCATTCAGCCTGCCTCATCTTCACCTCCAGTCTTGCTCAGACATCCATCCTGATGAAGAGTTCCGAGGGATCCGAAAGCTTGCTCACACTTTTGGTGTGGTTTGGGTTGGTGATAATCAAAGATGTTCTATGAACATCTGTAGGGCCACATATTCTTCCACATTCCCAGAGGAATGCTGCTTCACTGAATCTTCTGGAGTTAACTTTTTCCCAAGTAGGCATGCTTCCTAGAATTGTTATTATTATTATTATTATTATTATTATTATTATTATTATTATTATTAGAATTTATATACTGTCCTATACCGGGAGGTCTCATAGAAGTGTCAGGTTGGAAGGGACCCAAAGACTCATCTCCAACCGCCTGGAATTGCTTAGGATAATAATACCCAGCCACTCTGGGTGGCTTACAGAATATATAAAACATAATACTGTAAAGCATCAAACATTAAAAACTTCCGTATACAGGGCTGTCTCCAGATGCCTTCTAAATGTTATGTAGTTGTTTATCTCCTTGACATCTGAAGGAGGGCATTCCGCAGGGAGGACGCCACCACTGAGAAGGCCCTCTGCCTGGTTCACTGTAACTTCACTTCTCACATTGAGGGAACTGGCAGAAGGCCCTTGGAGCTGAACCTCAGTGTCCAGGCTGAACAATGGGGCTGGAGACGCTCCATCAGGTTTACAGGGCCGAGGGCGTTTGGTGGCGCTGTGGGTTAAACCACAGAGCCTAGGACTTGCCAATCAGAAGGTCAGCGGTTCAAATCCCCACGACAGGGTGAGCTCCCGTTGCTCGGTCCCTGCTCCTGCCAACCTAGCAGTTCAAAAGCACGTCAAAGTGCAAGTAGATAAATAGGTACCGCTCTGGCGGGAAGGTAAACGGCGTTTCTGTGCGCTGCTTTGGTTCGCCAGAAGCGGCTTAGTCATGCTGGCCACATGAGCTGTACGCCGGCTCCCTTGGCCAATAAAGCGAGGTGAGCGCCGCAACCCCAGAGTCGGCCACGACTGGACCTAATGGTCAGGGCTCCCTTTACTTTTACCTTTACCAGCACTTTGAATATATGTAACATGTGCATGCCCAGACTGGTTTCCCCCTTCAAATAATCACTGGGATCTGGTTGCAGACAGGTAAGGAGGGAAGACACGTATTCCGTTTTTGGAGGGGGGGGCACTGCTTGCATTAGGAGCAAGGCCAGGATGTTGCTGCGGTCAATCAAGTACACGGCGCCCCTTTGCCAACCTGGTGCCCTCTGGAGGGCTTGGACTGGAGCTGTACTCCAAACCAGGTTGGCCACGGCTGCAACAGAGCCTTGGCTTGCAAATTCTCTAATTCCTGCATTGCAAGGGGTCGGACTGACCCCAGATGACCCTTCCAACTCGAGATCTCTAGGATTCTATAAAGTTTGCACTTTCCCTTTCTTTGCTGAGGACGTCAGACGCACGCACGGAGCTTCCCAGCCTCTCTCCCGGGTAGGCTGTTCCTTGTGCGCATCAGCCGCGTGCGCATTCGCTCGTCCCTGTGATCTACGGCTTCTGACCCCAACCGTTGTCTGTTAAGCGCCTCCCTGCTCCAGACCTCCTCGACCCAGCTGGTTTCCTCGCCGGGATAAATGTTTCCTCGCTCCTTCCCGATTGGAAGTCCCCTGGTCCTCCCGCCCCATAACCTCCCCTTGCTTCCTTTCCAGCCCCGTGATTAGGAAAGGGTTGAAACGAAGTGCGCCCTAGGAAAGCCTGCCCCGAACTGGTGCCAGGCTCGGACTGCAACTCCCATCAGCCCTAGCCAGCGCAGCCGAGATATAAAAAAACAACAACACTTTGGTTAAGTCAACTCCTTTCGTCTTGGCATCGCACTGGCTCTGTGATGTTAATATGCATGTTGTGAAGAGTTTCATCTTTGGATTTTTGCAGATTGGCTTCAAACACACAATAGAAGAGGAGGCCTTTTTCTTGGTCACTTGATAACTTTCCTTAAAAACCAGGTTAATAGAAGCCAGTTCCTCTACATCACTCATCTTAGCATGCAGGTGACAGCTCCTTGCTTTTCACCAGATTTTCATCATGTCTAACTCAAGCCCCCCTCCCTTCGTACATCCCCAATGGTTGTCAAGGTCTTCCTTTGCTCTCTGATAGCCCCAGTGACTTCAGTTTCCACCAAGGCAACACTTTCACAGGATGAAAGAGTTGGTTCTGCAGCACAGGATGCAACTGTAGCATCCCTGACCTGTGACCATCCAGCCTCTGCTTGAAGACCTCCACTGATGGAGAACCCATCAACTGCCCATGCACTCTGCTGTCAAACATTAGAAAAATTCTAATCAAGTTTAACTGAATTCTGCTTCTCTGAAATTTCCAACCCTTGAGAGCAACACAGAACAAGTTTGCCCCATCTTCTTGGGTGAGACTGCTCTTCAGATCTTTGAAGTTTGCTGTCATAGGAATCTGCTTTATGCTGCTGCATCTAATTTAGGATTGTCCACACTGATTGCCAGTGGCATCTCCAGCCATACTTGGAGATAGCAGGGATTGAGCCTGGGACCTTCTGCATGCAAAGAAGATACCCTTGTCTCCCAGTATTCCTTCCTTTAAAAAACCCCTCTCTTGACTCAGCAGAGCTCTTACTACACTCTGCCACAGAGCTATGGGCCTTTCCTGGTTAGCTTTGCAACCTTTGCTACTTTGCAAAATGGAGAAGAAATTGGTCTTTTAGCACAACAAAGAGTCTTGTGACACCTGAAAAACTAGCAAGTTTATTGTGGCCTGCTTTGTCGTAGGCGTAGTCTACTACCTTCATTATATGCAAGGTCACAATGAACCTCAACAGGCCTTGGCAGCTTGGACTAAATATTCATCTTGAAAAACCTGGGATGCTTTTTGCTCCCAGGGTTTTGGTGGGTGGCAAAAATGGGACACTGTGGAAAAGGGTTCCTTGGCTCAGAGGCCTGAAAGGCATATTTGGAAAAATGCCTGCTTTCACACCGTAGTGACCTAGTTCCACCCCCTTCCCCCAGTTGTGTCCTGCCGTGCAGACATGAGTCAACTCAACATAGTTCAGTGGGAGAGCCCACGTTTTGCATGCAGAATGTGGCTTCCTCTGCCTGAGATCTGGAGGCCTGCTGCTAGTCAGAGATGGTGGCCAGATGGACAAGTCTGTCGTGGTCTAAGGCAGTGTTTCCCAACCACTGTTCCGCGGCACACTAGTGTGCCGCGAGATGTTGCCTGGTGTGCCGCGAGATGTTGCCTGGAGGGAGGCGGGCGAGTCGGGCGGCGAGAGGCGGGGCGGCGGCGGCGAGGAGAGGCCGCCCAGCGCGGGGCTCTCACCGTCTGCCTGCCTGGCTGCCTGCGAGCTCGGCGGGCAGCGCCTCCGTCCGCAGCGCCCGCCCCTGCCAAAGCTCACCCAGCCAAGCCGCGCTCTCCTTCCTGCCTCGCTTTGCTGCCTCCTCCCCCCCCACCCCCAAAGCTTGGAGGTTCCCCAGCAAGGGGGAGGGAAAAATTTGAAACTTACACTTTCGTGCGTCCCTCCCGGCGTGACGCTGCGCGCTGACGTCACGGGGCTGTAATGGTGGTGTGCCTCGAGATTTTTTTCATCAAACAAGTGTGCCTTTGCCCAAAAAAGGTTGGGAAACACTGGTCTAAGGCATCTCTCTCTGTTTGTGTGTCAGGCCATTTCCCTGCAAACCCATTTCTGTGCAGCAGTCGCTGTACCCTGGCTAAAAGCAGAGACACAATTGTATGGGCCACAATTAAAACTGCACATCAACCATGAGCTCACTGAATGATGCACAAAATGCATTTCTGCTTCTGAAATGCCGGTCACATACTTAGCACCCTCTTCACATGTCCAGTGTAACTTGCCCACATCCTGGCCCCATGATGTTCTGTGGACTTTGCTGCAGATCATTGGTTGCTGCTGATGGAGCCATGAAGAGGTGAGGCTACATTATGTGAATGTGTTTTTTGATGAACTGAGCGGAGGACCATGAGTCATGGGGATGGGGGGAGTGTGTGTGAATTCAGCTTAGTTTGTTTTGGGTTGTTAGTTTTGTTAATGTTGTTAATATAGGATTATGAGTGCTGTAATGCTTTGTGCATTTTATAACATGACTTTTCTTGTGGTTGTGCTTTTCAATCTACTTTCCAAGTTGTCTTGTTAATAGCATTTTATAGAAGGTGGTTATTTTACTGATGATTTGTTGATGGTTTTATGTAATTTATGTTGCAGATGTGATGTTATTTATTGTATGTAAGCCACTTTTTGACAAATGTGTAGCATAGAAATACAATAAATGAAATGAAATGAGTGTTGTGACATCAGGACATTGGCCATTTCTCTACGATGCATCATGAAAGGAGATGGGAGGACAAAACAAGCAGCTTCTCTTTGCAGCATCAATCCTGTGGTTGACCGCAGACTCAAGCCATTGCTCACAGCAATATAGCCTATAAGAATATTGGCCAACCCTACTTGGTTGTTGAAAAGCAGGGTTGGGGAGCCAGTGGCCCTCAAGATTTTGTTAACTACAACTCTCAGCATCCCTGGTCAATTGCCATGCTGGCTGGGGCTGATAGGAGTTGGAGTCTAGCAGCATCTGGGGGCAACAGATCCTGGATAGCTCCGTTGCTTAGAGCCTGGATAATGCCAAGGCTGCAGGTTCAATCTTAGTATGGGACAGCTGTATATTCCTGCATTGCAGGGACTTGGACTACCTGGGCTCCAGGGTCCCCTCCAACTCTACAGTTCTATGATTCTCACCCCCTTTGTAAGGAATGCTGACATAATTTATGGAAAACACACCGGAAACTTGAAAAGGGATATCTAAGTGCTGAGCACAGTTAGCACCACTGTGTCATAGGGAATAGTATGTCAGTACTTGGCAATGGTTTAAATACTGAAGAACCCCTTTAGAGAGCATTCCATTGGAAGTTTAGAAGGAGACATAATCCATTACTGGGTTCTCCTTGGCGATTAAGAGGAGGAGGAAAAATAACAACAACAATAAAAACCTTAGCCACTTCCCAGGGGGATAAAATACAGTTCTTCTGCATGGCAGGATCTCACATGAGTGCTGCGTTGGCTTAGCTGCATTTCTGATTACTCTACATAATGCCTTGGTCCAGTTCCCCGGAAGGTCTGTCGAACAGCTAAAAGGTTACGAAAAAACCTTCACAGGAGGTTAGCTGATGCTTAAACAACAAGAGAAATCATAAAGTGAGCTCAGATGCACAGCGACTTTGGGAGCGTTCACGTGCCCATGCATTTTGGGAAAGTGTATTGTTGTGAGAAAAGGGGAAATGCTTCAGAAGAGTCTCAGAAGCTATGCAGTCTTAGGAGCAGAAAAGTAAGCAATGTGTTCCTTTCAGTCTGATCCATGACCCAATTAAGCTAACGCTCTTGCATCTGAGCTGATCTCATCCCTCTTTTATCACATCTCATACTATTATTCATAAATGATAATGCCAAGGGCTGTGTCACTGCTTTATTTTCCTCGTTCTCGGTTTTCTGAATTCTTGAGGCCAGTTCCCACATGCAAGGTCATTTGCACAATGGCTGCAGGTTCAGAAACAATTCTTTGCCTGTGTGAATGGGCCTCCATCAACCAAACACTGTGAGCAGAACTTTTGTATCAACGAGACTTCCATGGAAGAACTTCCCACTGAATTCTACCCTAAGTGAACAAGATGAGAGCTAATAAATAACAACAGAAAACCCACATTACTAACTGCAATACATAGCAAAATACCATGTAGATTTTGTGAGGTAGGGAGGAAGACTTACACAAGTCAAGAGAGATGATATTGCTTTTTGTCCATTTCTGACACCTCCCATTCCAACTGCCCATTCATTTATTCATTTTGCTATTTAAGCAACCAAACTTAAGGACAGTGCATTCAAATAACTGCTCCACTGACTTTTGCTATACCCCTGTTTTCAGTGGCCAGCTTGGACACATTTCCCATAGAGAACTAAATCAACTTGGTTCCATGCACTTGGCCTCAACTGAGTTGGGGAAGCAGCTCTTCTAAGTTCTTCCAGATTCACATCTGTTCATATTATAGCAAAGGGTCCCTCATTAGGGATGAAATGAGCTTACACTCAAGCTCTGTGACTTAAACTGCATCGGGAGATCAGGTTGCTTTATCATCTCCTGCAAAAGCAAGTAAATAAATGTATTTACAGCTAGTTAAAGTAAATAAATAAATGTATTCGTAATTAGCTAAAATTAGATGAGCAGCGAAAGGAGAAAAATTGAGAGTCCTAGCCCTTCTGCCAGCTCCCTCTCCTTTCCCACTCCACATTCTCCTGTCCATTGCAGAGGATATGACTTCAAACAGAGCAAGGGACAAGACCTGCTGTCTTAAAACTGGCCTGGCTCCCCATTCTCCTGAACCAGAATAGCATTCAGGCTTGGAGGAGAAGATGAGGAAGGCTTTTCCTTCTCAACCCAGAAAGTAAGTTCAAGATGGAAGAAGAGAAAAAGGTATGAGGTCCACACTCCTTCCTTACTTTCTCCTCTTCCCTAAACTTTCTTTCTTTCTTTCTTTCTTTGGAGAGAAGGGTAGTGTTGAAAACATATTGCCCCACACCTATAAACTTGCTGCTCCTCTCAGGAAGTGGGATCCCACTTATCAGAGGCTGTGGAAAGGTATTGACCCCCCAAGTGCAGCACGTAACTTTTATCCTGGGAAATAATTGCTGCCACTTATTTAGATGACAGGATTAAAGGCATGCACAAGTTCCACGGGAGTGGGTGAGCTAGGATCCAAACCTGCCACCTGTCCCTACTGGTCCCTCTGCCTTTGCCTCCTTTCAGCTGCATTTATTGACCGGGAGCCATCGGGAACTAAGTCTGCCCCCACTTGCATTGCACACCCCAGGTTCTGTTTCTTGGTCACAGCTCAGCATGAAGGAACATTAGGGAAGTGGGGCAGAATGTCAGGAGCTTAGATAGGAAGGTAAATAGATGGCTCTGACTCAAAGGAATCATCCAATGAATACCCTCAAGTAACCACATGACGCCAGGATGACGTGGCAGGGGGACTATTTTAATATCTGTTAACAATCAAGCAAAGGCTCTGTGTGCGTGATCACGCTATGATTTTCCTGCATAGAAAAGTTGCATTTTGTTCCATGGGGGGGGGGGGGTTCGGGGAAAGAGCATGTGATTTTGCCACAGAGTTGAATATTCACAGGCATTCAAGGGAAGGAGAAGGAAACAAACCCTTATTGGTTTCTTCCAAGACGTTGCATCCTGGCTCCTTATGTGATATGCTATTTATACTGGTCTAAATATAGATCTAGAGTTGATTAGTGAACCTTCAGCAAAAAAACAAACAAAGCACACACACACACGCACACACACACACAACCTTCCCAGGGTTCTCCTGGGGTGAGCAAACTGGCCTGCTTTCGCAACTTTGATTCTTATTTTTTGCTGGCCAGAGGCTAGCCTTCAGATGTTTATCTGTTCCTCTCCTGCAGACATATGAGATATACACACTCCTAATACACGATCAACAACCTAGCAAAGCCAATGGGAATAAAGCATGCTTAACAAAAGGTTAGCAGAAGGGAGAAAGTATTTTGCCAGCTGCATTTGTAGCTGTGGCATACGCCAGTCTTTTCTTTCTTTCTTTCACAGGTTAGGCGAAGAGCAAAGCAGTCTTGTTTTCCCTGCTGAGTGTCCTGCAACTGCACCCCCCGTTAATAATCTGCCTTCCGAGCAATATGTATGACCTTACAAAAGATACGTGCATACAAGCAAGCACCCGGCAATCTTTGTCTCCAGTTTCTGTGACCCCATCACAGCCATGACAACTCTTAAACTTTAATTCCTACAATGACCCCCTTCCTTCTTCTCTCTCTCTCTCTCTCACACACACACATTCTCCTTCTTCTTTTGTCTGCCATTAATTAAAGTAGACATATGGAGGAAGCTGATAATAAGAACAGATGAGCCAATGAGAGAGAGAGACAGAGAGAGAGAGGCTGGCTGTAATTATTGGAGAGACAGAGAACTTCGCCCAAAGTGGATCTCCAAGAAACCACAAGCAAATGGGACCCAGCCAGAGAGCAAGAACACAAAATTATAATACTTGTGTTGACAGCTGGTTGAGTCATACAGGAACCTTTTCCTCCTCCCCTGGCAGAGGTAGGAAATAGCTGTCATGAAAAACCGTGGGTCATTCCCCAGCTAGTCCAGCCTCCAGCTCAAAACAGGGAATTGTGATGAATGTGAAAATAAACAACCCTTCTCCAGTTCAACAATAGACCTCCCAATGGGAAACGAACAAATGGCTCAGAAACAGACAAAGGCCCCCCTTGCTAGTTTTGGTGTAATATCGTCATCTTCTGCTTTGTCAATCTGGTCCTTAAAAACTTCCATTAAATCCTACCTCCTAACAATTGATTAAGAGGTTGAGGTTGCAATCCTGTACTCACCCGGGACCAAGCCCCATCAAAAACAATGGGACTTATTTCTGAGAAGGCGTGCATAGGATTGCACTGTCAGACGTGCATGGGAAAGTCATGGAAAAGGCTCCAAATGAAGCCCCAACTCCTAAATACTTCCTGCCCAATCTTATCATTTCACGGGGGGGGGGCGGAGGGAGCTGCCTGCAGTGAAATAACCAAACAACCCAAGCAATAAAAGCAATGAAGTATAAAGAGTAAAATGTCCCTTTTGTTTCTGGACATTATATATGTGGAAGGGAAGCTAAATTACACAGAAAACCAGAGCCATAAACTAGTAAAACCAGCAAGCACTCCCCTAGTTGTTATTCTTAACGCTGCAAAGTAACTTGACTTCCTAAATGCCTGACACTTTTAAAACAGTCTCTTACTTTTTAACCTTACCCTGTTTTAGTTTTACCCTAGAACATCAGGACAGAACAGTAAAGTCTCCCACTCTTATCACCGATACAGGGAAGGGGGGAAAAGAATTGTGGGAAATAATGGATCTTTAAAATCTTCTCCAACAACAACAACAAATTATCTTCCTCCCGATTCGCACGAGATTGCCAGAAAAGAGAAAGCAAGACCGTAGAACTGCTGTCTGCAACTTCAACCCGAAAACAGGGAATTTCAGCACCATGGACGGCGGCAACTTTTCCGGGAGTGTGTCAAGTAAGGGAACGAAACAGACATTCGGGGCGGTTGCCTCTCCCTCCGCCCGCAATTTTCTCTCTCCCCCCCGCTTTGGGATCCCTCCCCAGGTGAGAGAGTACCAAAGTCCACAGACTAGTCTCTCCACTTTTTTTTTTTTAAAAAAGAAATGCTGAGAAACTTTAAAGGCAGCGAGCAAAAAGGAAAGAAAGAAGATCTCGCCTTTCCACCCCCGTTGCCCTGTCTTCGTCTCTTCTCGCTCTTCCAGTCATCTTTCCACAATTGCAACGAGATCCAAAGCGCGCCCGCGAGAAAAACTCGGCCATCAAAGATCCAGGAACAGGGGAAAAAAAATAACAATAAGCAAATAGGCCGTCAAATACAAAAAGACACCCCGCCACCACGGGGACGGTTCCTCCAAAGCGATCCCTACAGATCAGGAGAACCTCTAGAACTATCCGGATATATATAATTTTTTTCCTCTCTCTCTCTTCTCAAACACTCTCTTTCCCACCCTCCAGAAACCACCCGAAGAATACGACGATCATTGCTTATTAATATTTTCTCCTTCTTAAAAATCAACACATACACAGTTGATAAATATGTGCCTTTTGTCCGCGCAAACAAACAAACAAACAAACACCAGAACATAACATTGACTTACCTTTGCTCGCAGCCTATTGTCTGTCTCTTTTCAAAATGACATCACGGAAAGCAATCATGAAATTTACATGGGGTGGTGGGTGGGTGGAGATGGGGGGGGGAGCGGGAGAGTTGGAAGGTGGAGAGGTTGGAAAGGGGGGGGAGGTGGAGAGGAGAGAGAGCACTTGCTGAAAGCGGCCCCCCCTCCCCACTTCCTTACGCCGGGAACATGCGTGGAAGAAGGTTCGTAGCTTTCAATTAAAACCGCTGATAAGTCTTTAGTGTGTGAACTCTTTAAGCTCGCTAAAGGCAGTGTCTCACTTAATGATCGCTCTCATTAATGGGAATGGCGGGGGGGGGGCGGTGGAAAGGAGGAGGAGGACGTGGATGGGGGGGCCGCTCTTCTCCTTCCCTTTGTAAATACACTACCCATCAACCCTTTGGGCTTGCAATATATCTGTTTACTCTCCGAGGTGAAATAAATCTACAGTACAGGAAGGAGGGGAGAAAAAAAGAGAAAGACATGGAGGTGCTGACTTTTTTCCCTTTGGAGGGGGGTGAGCGTGGGAGGGAGCCCCAGAATATATTTCCCCCTCTTTCCACCACTCCTCGGCTCTAACAGAAGGTGGAAGATCTCCCCTCGGCTCCCCCTCAAAATCCAATCTGATCCATAATTAATATGCAGCATGGGTTGAAAGTCCTTTTATGCAAAGGAGACAAAAGGAGCTGGGAAGGTTACAACTGTCAGCTTAATCCCCCCCTCCACATTTCCAGCCTATGGTACAGTCCCATAATTTCTAATAGCAACAAGCAGGGAATGACAGATGCCCCGGCTTAGCCCAGCTGCAGCGAAAGTACTTTACAATGTTTATTGGTGGTTAGAAAAGATGACCCATCGCCATAAAGAACAGGGTGGGGAATTCACGACCAGAGGCAAGTTGGGAGACCAGCAGTGGTTGAGCTAATATATTGAAAAGTCCAGGAGTTTGGCTGGATATGTCGGCACACAACACAACACAGCATACACTTCCCATGCAGATTATAGTAATCTTGGAGTTGCTGCATCAGTTAAAAAAATCTGCAAAGTTTATCCAGATGAGTAAAAGGGAAGTTTGTTCTTGTCTTTACCTCCTTCCACCATCAGATCCACCTTTCTCAAAACAAGTACTCCTTTCCTCTACTAGAGGGCTTTAGGAATTTGGTTGCCTTCAAGGGAGCAGACTGGATCTATGAGGCACAGGAAAGTTCTCCCTCACAAGCCCAATCAAAATGGACAGCAGAAGCAAAAGAGCATTGTTCAACAGGGCTTTGGCAAAATAATGTCTCAGATGGATTGGGTTCCATTTCGATTTGTATGTCTGTGTGTCTGTGTTTTAGGTTTCCTGTCTCAGGAACCCAAATTTCCTTGGCTGGACCAGGTTGTAGGCAATGTTTGGTTCTAAGAAATGTGGCACAGATGTGTGTGTGTGTGTGTGTGTTGTGTAAATATGACTCTGATGTCATATTTGATGGATTATGGTTGAGCCGGCCACTATCCTTGATCTCAGTATTGAGTGGAAGAAAAGTCAATGCCATATTTTTATCAGAACAATGCCTTCAAAGTTCTGGTGAGTCTTGTTAAAAACACAGCATCAAAAGAGTCCTAGCAAGCTTGTTGTGAAAGGCTTCTGAACCACTTAGGAATGTGTTTAGTGATTTATATAACCAATGGCCCAGAGAATGGATATGTCACTGGGCTTGAACTTTTGGAGATTTGTGTTTAAATACCTTCTCTGCCATTGTCTTATTTGTTTGGTCTTGGTCAAATCTCTCTTGGTCTCACAACTGTGATAAACTAGTTCAAAGAGCTGTTGTGAGGGAAAGGCAAGTTAAGACTCTAATTCTGGTTAAGGTGATATCAGTGTGTTTGAGAATGAGAGCTGGTGTAATGTGCAGTATTGGCTCACATTTAAAGCCTTAGACACAAATTCACTAGTTAAGTCTTGGCCAAGACATTATAATGGCCAGGGAGATTGCGATTCAGCTCAGCCTCAGCTCCCTGAGTAAACTCTGATCATATGGGTAACTACAGTTTGGTGAAAATGGACTTTGGGGGCAAATTAAGACCCCATTGTTTTTCCTTGCCTTAGTGTCAACATTTTGACTTAAAGGGGAATCAAATATGCTTTGTTTCATGCATGAGTTAAATTCTAGGTATTGCTTAACATCTGCATATTACAATTTTTATTATTACTACAAATTATTACCCACCCTTCACCCTAAGGTCTCTGGATGGGTTACAACAATTAAAACACATTTTTTAAAACAACAACAACCCCCAGTTAAAGTTAAGTTGTTACATAATGCTTGTTATTTGATTCTTTCCTCAGCATGGAATGCCCATCATCTAAACATGTGAACTATCTCCCTTGAAAAGTATTGTGCTTTGATCTTGATTGGATGATATGAAAGTCCTATCATTTGACAGGCCCTGGCTCACACATGCAAGCCAACACTTGAAGGTACAGTCAGCAAGTCATCAGTATGCATGTGTGAATTAGCACCAAGAGCCTGTAGGGGATATCTGGACATCAAATTCCTACAGCTAGCCAACCTCAAAGACCTGGTTCTTACACATTGTCTGTATGAATCCTGACCATAGTCAGACTCAGTGACCAATTCTTGAAAAACACCATATACAACATACACACATTTTCATTGGAAGAGCACAAACACAGAACCCCAGAATTCTGTCTGATAAATGTGCATACTTGTAAACTGTAAGAGTGTCACTGGAGGTCCTTGGCTGTTGTCCCTTTATAAAGTCATGCATGCCAAAAACTAAACAATTGCTGTTGGGGTGTTTTCCCATTTTGATACCCAGACAGTGAATCCCACATATATAACTCCATGAAATAGACTATTGGAATTCCTATTTTACAAATCGGAAAGCAAACTCGTTTCCCTCACCTGAATTGGAGTTGAAACTTAGATGTAAGTTGGATAGAGCAGTAACTTGCAATCAACTCTGCTACCTTTATATTGCAACGCCATGCTTGTTTATTCAGAAGTTGGTCCAACTGATGTCAATGGAACATCAAGGTAAGTGTGCTTAGGATAACAGTCTTACTTAGAGCACTAGTATGTGTGTATGTATGTGTTGATGGGATATCAGAAGTCTTCAAGACACCATCCCATCAACCTTATGCATAGAAAATAGAATCTAGCAGCTGTACACACACACACACACACACACACACACACACACACACACACGGCTTAGACCATGAGTCTACAACTATCTACTTCAACTAGCAGGTCTTCGGGGTTTGAGGGAAATCTTCCAGCAGCCTCTGTTGCTTCTAGGTCAGGGGTCAGCAAACTTTTACAGCAGGGAACCAGTCCACTGTCCCTCAGACCTTGTGGGGGGCTGGACTATATTTTGAGAGGGGAAATGAATGAATTCTTATGCCCCACAAATAGCCCAGAGATGCATTCTAAATAAAAGGACACATTCTACTCATGTAAAAACACACTGATTCCCGGACCATCCGTGGGCCGGATTTAGAAGGCGATTGGGCTGGATCCGCCCCCAGGCCTTAGTTTGCCTACCCATGTTCTAGGTGGAGAAGCAGTGAATAGAACCATCTATATACAAAGTCCATGCTCTATTACTCAACTACAGCCCCTCCCCAAACAGTAAGGCAATCTATTTCCCCCAGGCAGGGCTTGCCCAATACAGTGGTACCTTGGTTTACAAACTTAATCCATTCCGGAAGTCCGTTCTTAAACCAATGTGTTCTTAAACCAAGGTGTGCTTTCCCATAGCAGTGGGGGACTCAATTAACAAATGGAACACACTCAGCAGGAAGCGGAACGTGTTCTGCTTCCAAGGCAAAGTTCACAAACCAAAACACCTACTTCCAGGTTTGCAGCGTTCTTAATCCAAGTTGTTCATAAACGAAGCTGTTCTTAAACCATACTACTTATGCTAAAGACCCATCTTTAATAAGGTTTCTCATGTAAGAACTCCAGTCTCTGAAATTAACAACTTCTATTGCCCCCAAACTTTTGCATCTATTAGTAACCACAACTATTAGGGGATCCCTTGATCGATTCTTCTTTTTCAGAAGTTCAATCTAATTTTTAGGCAAGTGACTTTTAGCTTCTGCTCAAATAAGTTAACATTGTTTCAAGTTCTCTTTGGGCCTGGCTCTGAATGCACGTATTCAAATGGACCAGAAAACCCAGGAAAGACTTGCAACAGCCCATTTCAGACATTGAAATCCCCCCCTTTTTTTCTTGCAAGCTCAGCCATTAACATAAAAGGATGTGTTCAGCTGAGAGTACTCCTAAAACACACACACACAAAAAAACCCCTCTATCGCCTTTGACCATGCTGTGAAGACAGGGATATTTTACATCCTAAACCTCTGGCATTCAGAAATTCTATTAAAGCCTTATCATCAGGCACCAGGCACGGTGCTTTAACTGCATTTCATTGTTCTGTATTCAAGATAGAATCAAAGGGAGGGGAAAGGCAGGATCAACTTTATCCCGCGAACAATGCTAGATGGTCCCCTTGACTGCTATTTAATTCAGATCTGTAATGCTCCAACTTGGAAAACAAAAGCAAAATATTGTGGGAAGTAGGAAGGGTAGGAGTGTGATTGTGTGTGCATGTATAGGCCCACACACTCCTATGCTAATTTAAATATATTTCAGAACAAACACATAGACCCACAAGGAAGAGAGAGACACAGAGACGCAAGCTCATGTCATTGTTTTCCGAAGTACTCCAAAGTGTATAGTTTTGTTTTTTCCTTGTCCATGATCATGGGACAATTACATATGGAGGAACAGCCATTGATCAAACCATACACATTATATTAAGCAGCTTGGGGATACCCTGATAATACAGCTAATTTCAAGATTTACTGCTTTTTGGAGCCAAGCGACAAAAATATTTAACTTTTCCAATATGATATTAAGATTTCTTGACGTCATGTCATTTGTGAATGTGACTATCGAGAGGATCATGTTCATATCCAACTGTCACACATCTTTCATGGGCTAATTCCCCCCCAGTCATAGTTAAGAACACATTTAAATCTCTTCCACCTAAGTCACTCAGACTACAAAGAACATTTGGCTGGATCATCATCAAAATACATTGGTATGGCAATAATGTTTGATGTTTCCTCCGGTTTATCAAAACAAAAAGCATCTGGCTAAGCATGAGTGATTGCATCAGTAATAATACTTCACATTCATTCTGCAGCTCTTGATTATTCACCAGTTTTGATTTTCAGGTCAAAACTCATGATTTCAGGGCAAACTTCAGTCATGAATATTCACCTTTTGCAATGTAGTTCGCCACTATAGTTCCCCTGGTTACTGACATTGTTTCCACTTGGCTGCTGCTCCTTCAGTGCCATTCGCTCTCTGATTGTTGCTCTATTATCCTCCTCAGATTAGTCATGTGGGCGATTCTACCCAATCAGGAAGCCCATAATGAATGGGGTGACATTATGGTGTGATGTAGCCAATTCAGTTTGGATATGTGATGGCATCACTGAGGTTGACTAAGATGGACAACAACTCAAAATGAATAAATATTACCTATTTTTGCCCCAAAGTGCCCTTCTGGAAGATGTTTTTCAGGCTGCCCAAAAGGTCTATTGATTATTATGCCTACTCCTATCTTTTATTGGGCATTTTTTTGTAGTAAAAATAATAATTCTTAACATTTTTTAGCACCTGCATATGATCAATCTCATAGTGATTCACATTTCACAGGTAGTCTAAGGCTATACTTTAAATGTATTGTGATGCCTGAAGAGGACTAGGGTCATCTGATGAAACTCATTGACAATCGGTTCAGGATAGACAAGAGAAACTACTTCCTCACTCAACACATTGTTAATTTGCAGAACTCATCACCACATGATGAGGTGGCTACTGTTTAGATGGCTTTCGAAGGGATTTAGACAAATTCATGAAGGGGAAGAGATCTCTCAATGGCCGTTAGCCTGGCTAGCTCTGCGGAACCTCCTTGTTCAGGCACAGTGTTTTTTCACTCAGTATCAATGTCTGTCAATATAAATGTCTGTGGAGCAACAATAGGAGAGAGGTATTGCCTCCACACCCTTTTGTCTTGGGCTTCCAGGAGTCATCTATCTGGATGTTGTGAGAAAGAAGATGCTCAACTTTGTGGACCTTTGGTCCTACCAAGCATTGATCTATATCTGGCATCCCCAAACTTGGCCCTCCAGATGTTTTGGGACTACAATTCCCACCATCCCTGACCACTGGTCCTGTTAGCTAGGGATGATGGGAGTTGTAGTCCCCAAACATCTGGAGGGCAGAGTTTGGGGATGCCTGCTCTATATGCTGTTAATGCTCTTTTAAATAAGTTTATTACAGAAATAAAGTCTAATACTTCGTTTGCTTTTTTACTTAATGACAAACTGCCAACCCTCAACCATAGGCTTAGTGCCAGAGAGCACCAAAGGTTCATTTATTTTTTTACCAAAAAGGAAAAGAAAAAAGTAAATGACAGGGCAATGGACTAATATGAGGTCTAAATCAATACTTTCCTTTTCTTGAAAGGAAGATTATGGATTGGAGTGATCTATCCCAAATTGGGCAAAACAATCCAAGGCCCCAGACTGCCATGTTGGAGGATGAAGTGGAGGTGTACCTCCTCCCAGTTCTGCTTGGTTTTGCCAGGCTCTGATGGCAGGACATCTCCAAGGAATTCTGCGATGAACTTGCCACAAGCATGGTCAGAAACTACAGCTAGTGGTATCCCAGCTGGTGATAGCCACCAGAATTCCAGGAAAAGGGCATTATAGGTTCAGGGAAGGGGTGGAGTTTGGTTGGTGCAGGATTCATTGATGTGATCACTTGTTTCCTTTCCTTTCCCTTTCCTTTCATATTTTTATTCATCATTCTGCCTTTTATTGCACTTCCTAAACAATATGGCTGATTAAACAATCTATGGCCTTTTAATGTTTTTGTGGGAGGGGGTTATTGGTTTTCATTTGTTGCAGTTATGATTTTATGTATTTTGTCTTTCCTGTTTGCATTTTTTATTCTGTAAACCGCCCTATGAACTTCAGATGAAGGGTGGTATATAAATTTAATAAATAAATTCTGGACCATCCCTGCTTCCATCACACAGCAGGAATGGATTCAGTCTGGGCCTCTTTGCTATGCCGGCTTGGGACCAGGCATAACAAAGAATTGTTTTTCCTGCCCTCACTTTCCACTTTGGCTGGCATGAGTAGTGGAACTCTGGCTGAAGTGGTGGCTACTAAATTCCATTAAGTCCTGCCTCTGTTGGCCAAAAGTTTTGGATTGTGGCCTAAGCCATTTAAAATCTCATTGGGAGATCACAAAGCATCTGCCCGGTTTTCTTCATGTAATCCGTGGGACTTTAACATGCGGGAGTTTAACTCTGGCTGGATCATGCCCAACATGTGCCAACACAGAATCATAGAAAGCCACCATAAAAGCAGGCATCAAGGTGGTGGAAGAAAGAAGAGTGAAAAGTAAGAAACAGGATGCCTGTAGGATGCTGTCTGTGGCTCCGTACTCAGATTATGGCGATCATTTCAGACTGTTCCATGTGTTAGCTCTCTCTGTGCTAATTCACAGACTGTGGCCCAGCAGAAAGACTGGGTGATTTTTCTCCCAAGCTATTGGGGCCCAGTCTGTGCATCATAATGGCCATAGATTTGAGGGCACCAGACAGACTTGCTGTAGGCTTGCTTATTCATTCAAGAGCATCAAATGGCAAAGCTGTTTCTGGGGACAGTATTACTTTTGACTGCAGGTGGGCAGTTCTCTCTATCTCGCCCTGCACCTCACAAAATGCCACCTTGAACACATGGATAAGAATTCTGCCTAGCCTTCTTCCTCACATTTGTTTTCCTGTGTTCATTCAGAGAGGCTTTTTGTGTCTGATGAGCAATCATTCAAAGATGCCGTTTGATTCTGATGAATCTATAAGTGTGGCCACATAGCAGTTGCCCCATGAGTAGCTACAGTGAATGCAGTAGTTTGATATATGGGTAATTCCTGCAGCATGGTATGTTTCCAGGCCATCACTGCTTCCAAAAATGTCTCCATGCATAGAAGAACTGTTGTGTTGTCTGTTACATGGGACGTCCTTGCGGGGAGAGGTGCTAAATTCAGGAATTGTCCAAAAGCACTGTTCTAATCTTCACTCATCACTGTAAATTCTAAAACCAGGAATAATGGCCACATTCAGGATCTGAGTGAATGACCAGTTCAGCACTCAGAGATGGACAGCTCCTTTCTGAATTACACCACAATTTCCTAAATGAAATCTCCCGAGTTTGGAACTGAAAACCAGATGCTGTTAACAGGCAAAGCAAGTACAGTCCATGATGAGGCTGCGGTAATCTACTTTTATTTCTCAATAGTTACTATTTCTGTTCCAGGAATTTCTGAAATTATATCTACTATTTCATTAGTAATACTGGCAGAAAACCTTTGGGGAAACGCTCACAGATTTTCTTTAAAACTGAGTGGTAAGAAATGATCCCATGATCCATATCTTGAATATTATTTTTATTAGAAAATGAGCTGTAAAAAATGGTGTGTTTGCATGATTATCTACAAGGAATAAAAACAACGTGCATGCATTTAAAGAGAAGAATTCTAAAGTGCATTAAATTTTTTAAAAAAGAAAAATTGAAATAAATCAGAGTGGTTTTTATTTCCACCTAGATGTGAAAGAAGACTGCAGAAGTAGAAGAGTCATTACAAAAAATAAAAAATAAAAAATGAAATAAATGTTTTGGCCTTTGTGAAGATCGCTGTAATTAAAAGAACAATGATTTTCTGCAGAGCCAGACATACAACTGTGAAGCTGCCGTGGTGCTTCTTAGAAACTCTTTTGTCATTTAGGCCTCAAACTTAATGCATTTGAAATTGGGTACCAACTTCTCTGCTTACCAGCTGGAAGAATGGAGGAGCAGGCTGGTGGGGAGGGGGTCGAAATGGGGGAAAGAGAGGCAAGATTGTCCCTTATTTCTTTGTGGACAAGAAAACCGCCCTGTGCAGATGGGGAGACTTTCCTTAATGCCTCAGACGGCAATTAAGAACGCTTTGCCAAGAAGAAATAGCCCCGCATTAATATTGTATATGGAACAGCTGAAGGGCTGGAGTACATTCTGCCCAGCACAAGCCCCTAGCAGATGGAACAACAAGACAGAAGGGAGGGGAGGGGAGGGAGAGAAGGAGAGGGGGGGAGAACCCATTTAATAACCCCCTTCTCTGAGATGTATACAATCACTCCCTTGGAGTAAAAAGTTCTTTGTCTACAAGAAATTTACAGTTGGAAGCTGATCTTTTTAATCTGATGATTTCCCTCCTCCCAAAAGCTGCCAACTTTTTTGTTTTTTAAATTTCCTTTTCAAATGATCTGTCTGGAAACCCCAAAGCTTCTCCTGTGCTATTGATTGCACAGGCAATCCTTCCCCATTCAAAAACCCGCCGATCCTTATACACATTGTTTTAACTAGCGCTGAACAGGTTTCTTCCTGTTGAACTTTCAACAGGTTCACAATGGAAGGGTTTCACATTCTGGCACTACAAGAAAGGAAGGAGAAGGAAATAAGGAAACAGAAAGAAAGTACCGAGAAACACATTAGTTTCCCACTTTGATTTTACATAAATAACATTTGCAGAACAGAACGTAAAGCCAAAAATTAAGAGTAAAGATTCAGTCACTGGAGGCTGCAATGAAAACTGCATTTAGCTTCCTAGTTCCTTCCCTCTTTTTCAAAATTCTTTACAAGGTAAGAATCTTCATTTTGTACATGCAGTTCATTATTTGCTTCCTTCTTCACCAGTCACAAAACCTGATGGCTACAGTTTTGAGTTTGCAGGCTGCAGTTCAGATCATGTCAAAACTTAAGCCCCGTTCCACCTCCCCACCCCGCCGAGAAAACAAACCCAAGTTCTGTTTTTTAATTTGGGCTTGATCTCCTTGGCTAATTGACATCTTGTTGATCTACACACAGATTAATCCCCACGCCCAGCTAAAAGACACAAAGCGAGTCCCAGAAGTTGCTGTGTGGGGATCAACTTGCGCAGGGCAAGGCAACAGATCCGTCAGTGAACGGCAGCAACGCTACAGGAAAAAAAGCAAACAATAAACAGAAGAAGCCCAGAAAAAGTTAAAGATACATCTTTGTTTGTTTAACACGCACCTAGGAATGTTCCACACAGCTTCATTCTTGCTTTCTTTTTTTTTTCCTGAGCACTATTTCCCTTGGAACAACAAGCATGAAAGCCAAGCACAACTCTTCAAGTCACACGCGCGGACACTTTCATTTCAAAAAAAGTTACAGTCCAGAGCAAAAACTTATGCATCCCGGAGGGCCTCCGAGGAAGGGAGGCCAGCCAATGGGAGCCTCCCAAGCTGCTAATTGCAAATCAAGGCAGCCAACAAAGCAGCCAATCGGGGGCCGGGCCGTTCCTGGGTGCACGCAGCTATTGAGACGGGAGACAATAGAACTGAGCTGAATGAAACTGAATGGGGAAGCAGACGCGGCTGCATGTTGACAGCAGCAGTGGCTGTCCGCAAACTCCTCTGCAAAGCGAAGGGCTGTCGCTCAGTGGCAGAAGAGCATCTGGTCTGCATGCAGAAGGGCCCAAGTGGAGTCTTTGCTTTCTGCAGGTAGGGTTGGAGATGTCCCCCGCCCCCGCCTGGATCCCCGGACAGCTGCTGCCAATCAGTGCAGACAGGCTAGATGGATCAGTGGTACAAGGCTTGGTAAAGGGTTATACAGTGGTACCTCGGGTTACATACGCTTCAGGTTACACACTCCAGTAAGCCAGAAATAGTGCTTCAGGTTAAGAACTTTGCTTCAGGATAAGAACAGAAATTCTTTGACTTCGGCGGTGCGGCGGCAGCAGGAGGCCCCCTTAGCTAAAGTGGTGCTTCAGGTTAAGAACAGTTTCAGGTTAAGTACGGACCTCTGGAACGAATTAAGTACTTAACCCGAGGTACCACTGTATGCTCCAGAAAGCACTTAAGCTGGTATTTGCGTGGTCATGACAGCAATCTCAGTCGATGTTGATGCTGCAAGCTGTAGTGCAAGCTATGTAAGCAGTTATATTGATATTTAAAATCGAATACAAGCATGCATACAGCAATGGTTGCAATTAAAATTGCTGGCGATCTTCACCTGAAATCAGAAGAGTTTTGTATACTCCTGATTAGGCAGAAGCTACAGTTCAGATTTGGAGGGAAGAGAGAAATATCATGAAATAGTCCTCTCTCCCCCCCCCCCGTCCCCAGTTTGTGTTGCCACGGAACTCCAGTTTGGGTTTTAATTTTTCTATGCCTCTCAAGACCCAGCTGATCTTGTCAGCAAAATGAAAAAACAACCAACCACTGGTTTTGTATTCAACATAGCCCTAAAGTGCTGATTCTGTTAGCACAAAGATTTCTCCTTTTACAATGGAACACTCTCCCCTTTTCTGCCCCCATCCACCCCCTATATCTGTTTAGGGTTGGCAGGGAGGTTGGTAAGGTGTGTCTCCACCCTCATCATCCAGCCCAAACACTGGGGTCCTGCTCTGAGCGCCTTGAGGCAGTTCCCTCAGAACGAGAAGTGAAGTTACAGGGAACCAACAACAAACTAACCTATGGTCACATAAAGCACACTCAAAGCAGCTAGAATCATAGAATCATAGAATCATAGAGTTGGAAGAGACCACAAGGGCCATCGAGTCCAACCCCCTGCCAAGCAGGAAACACCATCAGAGCACTCCTGACATATGGTTGTCACGCCTCTGCTTAAAGACCTCCAAAGTAGGAGACTCCACCACACTCCTTGGCAGCAAATTCCACTGTCAAACAGCTCTTACTGTCAGGAAGTTCTTCCTAATGTTTAGGTGGAATCTTCTTGTAGTTTGGATCCATTGCTCCATGTCCGCTTCTCTGGAGCAGCAGAAAACAACCTTTCTCCCTCCTCTATGTGACATCCTTTTCTATATTTGAACATGGCTATCATATCACCCCTTAACCTCCTCTTCTCCAGGCTAAACATGCCCAGCTCCCTTAGCCATTCCTCATAAGGCATCGTTTCCAGGCCTTTGACCATTTTGGTTGTCCTCCTCTGGACACGTTCCAGTTTGTCAGTGTCCTTCTTGAATTGTGGTGCCCAGAACTGGACACAGTACTCCAGGTGAGGTCTGATCAGAGCAGAATACAGTGGCACTATTCCTTCCTTTGATCTAGATGCTATACTCCTATTGATGCAGCCCAGCATTGCATTGGCTTTTTTAGCTGCCGTGTCATACTGTTGGCTACTATGCCATAAGATCCACTGTCCTGTAATATCACACATGAGCTTTAACTACTGATGAAGCCCAGAACGGCGAAACAAGGCCAATATTCTGGAAATCCTTGTCTTAGACTCTGTGAAAGGATTCTGTGAAACTGTAACAAACTTTCATGTGGACTATTTGGACCTTATGAACAGACAGGTGGAATAGACACTATTACACAGATGGACCTTATGCATGAACTGACTAGAGAATGATCTGATCCACTGGGTCTTCTGCTTTGTTCGTTTGTTGAACTTTATGAGTTACTTCCGTTGAAATTTATGATTTGATACATGAATAGAATACCTTATTTATCTAAGAACACAGCCGGTTACGTCTCTTGTGTTTATTAAGTTACAGGGAACCAGGCAGAGGGCCTTCTCGGCAGTGGTGCCCTCCTTGTGGAATGCTCTTCCATCAGATGTCAAGGAGAGAAAGAAATACACAACTGTTAGAAGACATCTGAAGGCAGCCCTGTATCAGGAAGTTGTTAGTGTTTGGTGTTTTGCTGTGTTTTTATTATGTTGGAAGTCACCCAGATAGACTGGGGAAACCCAGTCAGATGGGCAAGGAACCACCACCATCATCTAGTGGTCTTCCTGGTGCCCTGCCCTGCCCTCCCCACCACCTCACCCTTCCTCTTTCCAGAAAGGAGAAGCAACACACCTGAAGGAGCACAGGTAAGCACCACTCCATCTATGACTGCAAGGTGAGACAGAAAGTTTGAGCTGGGTCTGCTTAAAAATACACCACCAGCACCACCGGAGGTTAAAACAGATTTAAGGCACTGCAAGATACAAGCCTTTGCTGCTGCCTTAAAACTGTCAAAGGATCCTGCTAGCACATCTCTCTACCAGGTGCACCTCTAAAGGGAGGTTCATTGTCTCTTGGGACCTGGTTTTAGGGGTGTGGGGACTTCAAGCAGCAACAAGAAACGTAAATCTGTGCTTGCAAAGTGCAGACTTCAGAGCTGGTCCTGCCATTAGGCAGAGTGAGGCAGCTTCCCCAGGTGGCAGAAGCTGGGAAGCACCACCAGGGTGCAGGAGGACAAAGCTGCCACAGAGCCTGTGAGGCACCCACTAAGACAGTCTGCTTCCCTCAAGCACAAGAAAAGACACTGTCCAATTGCCAGTGTTTGGTTTTTGTCAAGGAACACAACATGAAACAGAACAATAGTAAAGAAAACAAATATCAGGTAGTTCCACTTGGGTGTTACATATGGATGTTGAGATGGCAATGGGAGGTTACAGTATAAAAAGGTCCTTGAGATGTCCACATTTCATGAAGGCCAAAGAACCATGAAGACCATGCTAAAATGTTGAGGTTCTTGAAAAGGAGATTACAGCGACAAAAGACTAAGTAAAAGAAAAGAACAAATAAGGAACTAAATTTGTTAAAAATATAATTTAGGACTTGCTGAAATATTTTTTGGAATTGGGATGTAGAAAGGGGAGGTTTGGGGGAGTCAGAGAAAAGAAGTTTATGAAAAAAGGAGATGATTTCATACATGTTTGTTTTGTCTTTTTATTTGTGTGTATTGTCTATAAAAATGTTGTAAAATCAATAAAAAATTTTATTAAAAAAAAGAACCATGAAGACCATTCACAGTAGGGCTAGTAATAATGCCCCACTATACAGCATGCAGATGTTCTGGGTTTCCTAGTCATTCAGAGACTCTCAAATGATGCATTTTGCCCCCTGTGTTGGCCAGGCTCCAAATGTTTTTGTACTGTAATGATAACTGCAAACCTTGAAGCATCTTCCGTTTTGGGATGATGGATACTCCGAATGCAGCCAGTGCCCATTTCCACTGCCCATGTTGAAGGGAGACTCTGTACCATCCTGTCCTCGTCTCTGATAGCAAAATGTCTTAGGCTGGCCCTTGCAAACTCCAGCTACTAGTACAACAATAAATTGAGTCCCGGGAGTGAAAAATATATAATATTTTCTGTGACTTTCCTCCTGACTGCTGAGTACTCAGGGCGGGGGGAGTGAAGGGTCTTATAATAAATCATTCTCTTAGGAGTGAATTATTATAAGAGTTGTACCTTAACTCATAGGCTGCAATCAATGTTTGTGAATAATAGCCACACACGTTTAGCACTCAAATATTTTATTGTTTTTGTATGCTGCAGGGGTGGGGCAGCCACTTTGGGGGGGATGTCTGGGTTCAGAAGGGACACGGGTGGCACTGTGGGTTAAACCACAGAGCCTAGGGCTTGCCGATCAGAAGGTCGGTGGTTTGAATCCCTGCGATGGGGTGAGCTCCCGTTGCTCGGTCCCTGCCCCTGCCAATCTAGCAGTTCAAAAGCATATCAAAGTGCAAGTAGTTAAATAGGTTCCGCTCCGGCGGGAAGTTAAACAGCGTTTCCATGCGCTGCTCTGGTTCGCCAGAAGCGGCTTAGTCATGCTGGCCACATGACCCGGAAGCTGTACGCCGGCTCCCCCGGCCAATAAAGCGATATGAGCGCCGCAACCCTAGAGTCGTCCGCGACTGGACCTAACAGTCAGGAGTCCCTTTACCTTTACCTGGGTTCAGAACTAGACAGACCTCTGCAGGGGCTGCTAACCCGGCAATCACCTGATGGTATATGATGAGTCCAATCCCTGCTGGAAGCAGTGTAGTTTACAGAGCAGAGATTTTGCATACAGGAAGTCCATGGGCCAATCCCTAGCTTCTCCCCACTTTTTTTTTTTTTTTTTACTTTAGGTAGGCAGGCAAGCTGCTTGAGATCTTGAAGAACTCTTGTCACCCAAAACAGCCAGTAAAAGCCATGGGCAACCCAATGGACAGGCTCAGAACATTGCAACTCTACACTATCCCCGAAGTATCTCGAAAGTTCCCTAGCAACAGTTCAGCTCAGTCCCGCCTTCTTGCTGAATATGGCCTTCTTGTTTTTCATTGCAAGGCTTTGTTTACAGTGGAAGGGGCATCTATTGTGGCCACCAACTAAAAAGCAGAGGACAGCTTTCTCTCCTGAAGGACAGATGGCAACACTCCAACTTGGGGGGGTGGTGTGTGGAGAAAGAATTGGCTCTGGGTCAGAAAAGAAGTTCCTGCTAGCAAGGTGGCACTACAGTCTAGTAATATATTTATTTAGGGGAAAGTTAGGCTCATTCATCAGGTCAGGAGGGGACTTTTGACTGCAGTAACTTTTAGATTGAGGGCTTGTGTCACACCAATGACCCAGAGTTGGATGATGCAAAGAGGAAAGGTTTGGTGGTGGAAGAAGAAGAAGAAGAAGAAGAAGAAGAAGAAGAAGAAGAAGAAGAAGAAGAGATATATCTCTTCCTTTTGACTGTCCTTTGGTTTAGGGGTACAGCTTGTCTTGGGGGCAGAGAGATCACGTTACACAAAAGCCCATTTGTGATCCTGTGGGCTCTGGAACACAACTCCTGAGTACAAGGAAGGGAACTGGCTTCTGTCCTTGCGGAGCAAAATGTGTCGGAGGCCCACCCACACCCCCTGTGTAATTTGGGTGGGAGGGTGAATGCAAACCGAAGGATAAAAATCTGCAGTTCGAGGGACAGGTGGTGACTGTAATCAGGGCCAGACACAAAGCTGATATTAACTGAAGGGGAATTTATTCCAGCAGGCCTTGGCTATGCATTTTCTTTGGTTGGCGTTTGGAAGAAAGGTCAGCCCCCACCCCTCCAGAAAAAGGAGGGTCAAGAGGCTAATTCACTCTTTTTGTACACAAGTCTTCCACTGAGCTCTTTGTCGAATGCATTCTCAACTTCTTAATCCTGATATGTTTTTGAAAGTAGGAGGTTTAGGAAGAAAACAGCTTTGCTGATGTTGTTTCTTAAATCTTTAAGTGCGCTTTCTCTCCCCCTCTCCCACACATATTCATATCATCCTCTATTAGCAACGGATGGGGAAAGTTGAACGAAAATCCTTGAATGACACAATTAGGATTATGTTTGGTATCAGTGCTGGAGCTGCCGCGATGCCAGACGGATGCGAGTAAGTGGCAGGCCTGTCAATGGCAGGAAGATGTTGAGCCGGTTTCAAGAGTTGCTGTGAGTATTCCAGAGTTCAAGAGGTACAGGAGCTAGAAACTAGCAAGGAAAATCCTTGAGACTGATGTGTGGATGGCTGCCCTGATGCCCTCAGTAGATTGCTGCAGATTGACAGAAGAACATAAATGTAGATGGTACTTAACATCTAACAAATTATCTAAAAGATCTAAAAAGGTTCCTAATAATTGCTGGAAGTGCAAACAGGTAGTTGGTTATTTTTTCATGGTGGGGCGGACTTGCAAGAAAGCCAGGGTATCTTGGGGAAATGATAACATGACAAGATAAAAAATATGTTAAAAGTGAGTATATAGAAAAGGCCCAAAGCATTTCTGTTAGGGATTATAGGGGCAGAAATCCTGCCTCCCGAAATCTTAAAGTTGTTTATGTATGTAACAACAGCAGCTAGGATTCTATATGTGCAGAAACAAACTCCTCTTTCTTCAGTTTGTTAATTTTTTATCATCATTCTCTGCACATTCCAAGTTATATTCAATCTTTCTTTTATTCATCTATTTTCATATATCTATATTTTAAAAACTGCAGGTTATTACAATAGTCCTGCCAATGCTTTTATCTATTTGCAATTTGTTTGTAAATATTCAGTATACCATTTCCATTCCTTTATTAAAAAAATTGTTATCCTGATTTTGTATTCTTCCAGTAAGTTTTACCATTTCTGCATAGTCCATAAGTTTTTGTAACCATTCCTTATTCGTTGCGATTCCTTCATCTTTCCATTATTTTGGGGCAAATAACATTCTTGCAGCTGTGGATGCATACATAAATAAATTTCTATTATGTCTAGGTAGTCCTACACCTATAATTCCCTGGGTTCTTGTTATTGTTTTTTTTTAAACAAATGTTAACTTAAGCATCTTTTTCAGTTCATTATATATCATTTCCCAGTATGCTTTTACCTGATTAAACGATCACCACATGTGACAAAAGGTGACTTCTTTCTCTTTTTTCTCGCCAGAGTGGTGCATGCTCTAGTTATCTCCCGCTTAGACTACTGCAATGCGCTCTACGTGAGGCTACCTTTGAAGGTGACCCGGAAACTGCAATTAATCCAGAATGCGGCAGCTAGACTGGTGACTGGGAGTGGCTGCCGGAACCACATAACACCAGTCCTGAGAGATCTGCACTGGCTCCCAATACGTTTCCGAGCACAATTCAAAGTGTTGGTGCTGACCTTTAAAGCCCTAAATGGCCTCGGTCCAGTATACCTGAAGGAACATCTCCACCTTCATCGTTCTGCCCGGACACTGAGGCCTTCTGGCGATTCCCTCATTGCGAGAAGTGAGGTTACAGGGAATCAGACAGAGGGCCTTCTCGGTAGTGGTGCCCTCCCTGTGGAACGCTCTCCCATCAGGTGTCAAGGAAATAAATAGCTATCTTATTTTTAAAAGACATCTGAAGACAGCCCTGTTTAGGGAACAGATAGGTAGCCGTGTTGGTCTGCCATAGTCAAAATAAAAAAAATTCTTCCAGTAGCACCTTAAAGACCAACTAAGTTAGTTCTTGGTATGAGCTTTCGTGTGCATGCACACTTCTTCAGATACACTGAAACAGAAGTTGCCAGATCCTTCTATATAGTGAGAAGGTGGGGAGGGGTATTACTCAGAAGGGTGGTGGGAATGGGAGATTGGCAGATAGCTGAGATGAGCCTGTTGACGACTCTTAACGACTGCAATAGGTCTTACAGGAAAAGGCAATAGGTCTTATAAGAAAAGCCATTCCCACCACCCTTCTGAGTAATACCCCTCCCCACCTTCTCACTATATAGAAGGATCTGCAACTTCTGTTTCAGCGTATCTGAAGAAGTGTGCATGCACACGAAAGCTCATACCAAGAACTAACTTAGTTGGTCTTTAAGGTGCTACTGGAAGGAATTTTTTTATTCTGTTTAGGGAAGTTTTTAATATTTAATGCTGTATTTTTTTAAACACTCGACTGGGAGTCACCCAGAGTGGCTGGAGAGACTCAGCCAGATGGGCAGGGTATAAATAATAAATTATTATTATTATTATTATTATTATTATTATTATTATTATTATTAAACATAGAATCTTAGAGTTGAGTGGGAACCTGAGGGTCATCTAATTCAACCCCTCCAATGCAAGAATCTTTTGCCCAACATGGGGCCCGAACCCACGACCTTGAGATTAAGAGTCTCATGCTCTACTGACTGAGCTATGCTCCCTTTTCTCATCCCAGAAGCAAATCAGGATGAAGGCTCATTGAAGCCTGGACATAGTCTAGCCTCCATGTAAGCTTCATGCAAGCAAATCAGGATGAATTCTCAATGAACAGGACATCTGGAGGAGCCCAGTCCTGGTGACTGAAGTCACATACTAGCTCAGCTCGAGTATAGGCAGACCGAACATAAATACCCCAAAATGTTGGTGAAGAGGGGATGTAATCACTTCTGCAGAATGAAAGCTCACATCTGAGCAATTGTAAATCCCATGTTTAAATGCCAGTGGAACTTCCTTTGCAAAAAAACAAAAAAAACCCTCTTCATTGTGTCGCGCTCCCCTGTTGAAGACTGTGAAGGGCTTCATGCTTGGAAAATGACTATAACAATTATATTGCAATTGAAAACTTTTGTTCTTCTCCCATCTTCAGCCTCCTGGGGCTTTAATGGAAAGCAGTTAAGTACCTCTTCTCTCCTCCCTGTTCCTGCAACCAAAGTGGCCAGACATTCTGCAAGGTCACTTAGCACCTCCACTTAGCGCATGCTTCTCATGCATGGGGGAGATTTCAAATTGACGTGGGGGAAAAAACAACAACCACACACACACACACACACACACACACACACACACACGGGATGAGTCTGGCTTTATATAATATTCACCACCTCTGAGAAAGGGAAGGAGTAAATTCATGGAGAACAAAGGGAATGGGGGAGTCCTGCGTTTCATGGATGGAGACTCAGAAGTTGGCAAGATTCAAATGGGAAGCCAACCATTTGGAGAAAAGGAAGAACCAGCATGGTGTACTGTGTAGAGGTTTAGACCTGGAGTGTGTGCGTATCCATTAAGTCATAAGAACATAAGATGAGCTGTGCTGGATCATGCCAGGATCCCACCCACCCAGTTCAGCATTCTGCTTTCACAGTGATGAGGTGCCTATGGGAAGTGTGCAGGCAGGACCCAAGAACAAGAGTAAGGGGGGCTGGGAGAGAGAGACACTTTCCCAGCAACTGGCAGTCAGAGGCATCATCATCATCATCATCATAATTTATTATTTATACCCCGCCCATCTGGCTGGGTTTCCCCAGCCACTCTGGGCGGCTTCCAACAAAACACTAAAATACAATAACCTATTAAACATTAAGCAGGGCTGCCTTCAGATGTCTTCTAAAAGTCTGGTAGTTGTTGCTCTCTTTGACATCTGGTGGGAGGGTGTTCCACAGGGCGGGTGCCACTACCGAGAAGGCCCTCTACCTGGTTCCCTGTAACTTGGCTTCTTGTAGGGAGGGAACCGCCAGAAGGCCCTCAGCGCTGGACCTCAGTGTTCTGGCAGAACGATGGGGGTGGAGACGCTCCTTCAGGTCTACTGGACCAAGGCTGTTTAGGGCTTTAAAGGTCAGCACCAACACTTTGAATTGTGCTCGGAAACGTACTGGGAGCCAGTGTAGGTCTTTCAAGACTGGTGTTATAAGGCCACTCCTCTTCCTGGAGTGGAGGGGTTGTGAGTGGGAGCAGCTTCCCGCAGCAGCAGAGAGGCGTATTCGCCTCCCTGCTTCTGATTTGCCCCGCTGCCACGACCAAGCCCTTCAGCCGGCCAATAGAGCTGGCTGGTGGGTGGGGTTAGTTGCATTTAAGCAGCTGCGGCAGCGCTCTGTCCCCAGTCTGTTCCTGCTTGCATCAGATCTGCTTATTGACCTTGCTATGGACTTTGGTTGGTTGCCTTGGTTGCCCAAGGGGCCTGGTAGGACTTTTTTATCCATCTGGCAAATTGGCACCAGCCTCTTGGTTTTTTTGCCTACCTCGTAGCAACTCATCACAACTTTCTGGTATTGGCGGTTAGGCATTGGAATATGTGTGCTGTGTTGGAGGATTGGGTATGCCCATCCCTCCCATTTTTGGGTATTCCGTTAAAGGAATCCGGTGGTCGTGGATCCTGTCCGATGCCCTGCTGGTGGCTAGGGCCATGGCATGACCCCCAGTGACATCATGGGGGAGCTTCCAGTTATATTTGCATCAACAAGCTCCTCCCACTGGTTGTTAACTTGAAATGACTCCCTGCTGAGTGGGGTGGAGTCATGTATTCCTGTTTTATCCAATGCCTAAGCCAATACTAGGGACGCGGGTAGCGCTGTGGGTTAAACCACAGAGCCTAGGACTTGCTGGTCAGAAGGTCGGTGGTTCGAATCCCCGCGACAGGGTGAGCTCCCGTTGCTCGGTCCCTGCTCCTGTCAACCTAGCAGTTCAAAAGCAGGTCAAAGTGCAAATAGATAAATAGGTACCGCTCCGGCGGGAAGGTAAACGGCGTTTCCTTGCGCTGCTCTGGTTCGCCAGAAGCGGCTTAGTCATGCTGGCCGCATGACCCAGAAGCTGTACGCTGGCTCCCTCAGCCAATAAAGTGAGATGAGCGCCGCAACCCCAGAGTCATCCACGACTGGACCTAATGGTCAGGGGTCCCTTTACCTTTACCTTTTAAGCCAATACTACTCACATGCTGTAACCAATAAAGTTGTGGCCTTATTTTGCCCATTAACTATAAATAATGTGTCTTTGTGTCTTATTATGTGGGTGGTGGGTCCTCGACTCACAACGCCTTCAGCTCTGAAGATGGAAGACTGTGGTCAGTAGCTACAGATAGGCTTATCCACCATGAATTTGTCTTATCCTCAAGCTTGGCATAGTCCACACTGACAGACAGGGCTTCTTCACATTTCAAACCAAGGTCTTTCCCACCTGGATATGTTGAACCTGGGACCTTCTACATGCAAAGCATTTACTCTCCCATTGACTTGCAGCCCTCCCTCATTGATCACAGGCAGGTTAATCCCTTCTAGACCCCAGCTCTTATCTGCCAGTATCCGTTCCTGATCCCGAGGAGTGAACTTTCAAATCCACTGATTGAGAGCATCCAATCCGATAGCGCTGACCCATCACACTGTTTGCTGCCTCGCAGAAACAAAGGAGGTTGCTTTGAGAAGCAGGAATTAATTGCTGCTTTGATCAGCTCTGATAAATCTTCCTCTGAAGTGCTGTGTTTTAAGGCCTGGGTATCATTTTTGAGAACGCAGGAACCCTGAGTATATTGCAATAGATTGTTGTTGTTTAGTTGTTTAGTTGTGTCCGACTTTTCGTGACCCCATGGACCAGAGCACGCCAGGCACTCCTGTCTTCTACTGCCTCCAGCAGTTTGGTCAAACTCATGCTGATAGCTTTGAGAACACTGTCCAACCATCCCGTCCTCTGTCGTCCCCTTCTCCTTGTGCCCTCAATCTTTCCCAACATCAGGGTCTTTTCCAGGGAGTCTTCTCTTCTCATGAGGTGGCCAAGGATAGCCCAGGCTTTCCACAACTTTATGCCCCCCAGATGTTTTGGGCAACAACTTCTATCAGCCTCAGTCAGCATGGAGCTGTCACCCCAAACATCTGATGAGCACAAGGTTGGGCAAGTTTGAGGAGGTCTGATGTGAGCAAAATTTGATCAGGTTGGAACCACAAAAATCAATTCCTCCTCCATCTCTAACCGTAACTTGTAGCCACTGATAGCCTTGCACGCCACAGATTTGTCAAATCTCCCTTTACAGCCTCTTACATTTTTTTGTCCATAATCACATCTTGCAGTAGCTGCGTTTATTATGGATGGTGTGTGCCTATATTTTTATTGTCATGATTTAGTTCTCAGAAGTATTAAAAATCCAAGGGATTTTCTGAATCCTAGATGATGTATTTACGACTTCGGCCAAATCAATCGATACATGATATTCACTTGCATTAGAGACCTGTTTCTCAACGCTGCATTAAAAAAAATAAAAGCAATCGAAACAATGCTTCTAGGTAGCCATGATTACAATGTGGTCTCAGTAAGTTTATTTTGGGATGTCTACAATGAGCTGAGCCAAAAATGGACTGGAGCCCTACCTTGAAATGGATATTGATAAACAGGAGATTAGAAGGTAATGTTGAGTGGGTTAACAGTCTCTCCTTCTTCCCAGGAAACTCTGAGATTTGCGGCTCTGGGAGGAGAACAGGGGGTTTCATCACAACTCCCAGCACCCTTAACAAACTACAGCTCCCAGAATTCTTTGGGGGGGGAAGCCATGACTATTTAAAGTGGCTCCATAGTGCTTTAAATGTATGGGCAGAATGCAGCCTACATAAGAAACCTGTTCTCTGCAGAATCCTTTGCATATTGGTTAACATCTCCAGACTCATTCACAAAACCAATGCAATATAAGCACAATTTCATATGGGCAGACTCAAACCATGTCCCCCTCCCCTTTTTTAACCAACACAAGGCTACTTTTTCCTTCCAGACTTACTATTAGTGCCTTCATTTAATTCTCTCCCTTTCTCAGATCCCTCCCCACCCCCACCCCGCCACTCATTACTTTACACTAAAAAATATAGAGCAATAACAAGTCCAGGCTGTTGAGTTCAACCTGATAGGCACTGTCAAAGCTGTCAGAGGGTGGTGACAATAAACATTTCAGCTGCCTATCAATTTTGCCGCAATAAAAAAAGTCTTGACCCTGAAAAAATCGGGTTCTGCCATAATGAATGCTTTGTCTCCAAATATTTGCATTTTAGCTGACAAGGCTCACTTTCTGCTTTTTCTTTTTTTAAAAAAATACAGTCATAAACAATCTGCCTTAAAAACTAGATTGCTAGGAACTCAGACGAGGAATGAGTGTTGTCTTCGCCCTGCCACATTTTCCTCTTCCAGCCGCTTCTCATCCAACTCTATATCCAGGATATTTCACATGTTATTTCTTGTGATACATATGACATGATCATCCATGTATCTTTGGGTGGATGGATGGAGGGGATCTCCAGAGGCAATTGACTAAGTCCTCCCCCTTTCCCCGCCATCATTTTGTCAGATGCGCTGTTGCTGGGTGGGGTACAGACTCTCCAATCTCTAATCCCCGGAAATCTCATTCAGCTACTCCTCTGGCTTTTGAGATTCCACCTGGCTTTTCACACGTTCTTGCAAACATGAGGGCTAGAAGCTCTTTAAAAAGCTGGAAAATGCATGGGCAGATGACGCTCTCCTGTTGTTTTGTGGCCAATCTCTTTAATGTGGGTTACTGCCTTTCGCCAATCACCTTAATTTCATTTAAGCAACAGTGCAGAGTAGGTGAAAGAGATTTCCACCACCCGGGACCAATCAGTCCAACAGGGAAACAGTCCTACTTGGCCCCAGAGCAACCGGTTACACCCACACTGTCGTGGAATTCTACTTAATATTGATCCAGAGTAAATTCCAATGTATAGTTAGCAGAGTAAAAACTTAAACACATTGCAGGATTCAAAAAAATAGACCAGAGGCAATTAATTTCATCCAGCAGAGCTTTACTGCTACTGAAGGCAACTGAGCATCATGGTCACAGATCCAATACATTCAGGATTGGCACTGTCCATAAGAAATCCAGTTACAGCAGACTTAAACTTACAATAACTTATAATAAGTCTAAACCTTAACACTAAGCATGCTACAGTGGTACCTCTGGCTATGAACTTAATTTGTTCTGGAGGTCTGTTCTTAACCCGAAACCATTCTTAACCTGAGGTGCACTTTCGTTAATGGGGCCTTCCGCTGCCACTGCGCCGCTGGTGCGCGACTTTGGTTCGCATCCTGGGGCAAAGTTCGCTACCAGGAGCACCTACTTCCATGTTAGCGGAGCTCGTTACCTGAAGTGTATATAAGGAGGACGGTACATAACCCGAGGATGCACTGTATGTACAGAACACCACACCAGAAGGAAAAGAATTAGAAAGTGAAAGTGAAACCCATGCTCCTTCTGGCCTTATAGTCAGCATGACCTTGACTGAAAAAGATAAGAGAACCAGTTTAAGCCAGCTGTACTCAGCTTCTCTGAAGGAATAACCCAAACATCATGAACCTTCTGCTTGTTTCTTTCACACAGAGAAGTTTCCAGAACCCTCTTGAATTAATTAGAACAGGAAAGATCTCTACACATCACATCAATACTTTCTGCACTAAGGAATGCAAACTGCCTCCTCTAGGATGGGAAGCTGGTAGTTGTGAAGATCTCCACCACTTAGAGCAGCTGGTATGCTGGTGTGGTGTGCACATGCAAGCTCTGTCTATCGCCTCCCACTGGAAATGGCCCCAGTGCCTCCCCCTTTCCTATGCCCCCTACTCAGGCTTGGGATGAAGGGGAGAGTTTATTCCTGCATTAAAGGATGGCAATTCACACACAAGCCCCCCCCCACATTTGTCACACACACATGTGCACACACCAAGGACTCAGCTACATAAGTTTTTTTTTTTTAAGTGTTCTGAATGGCAGATGCCATAGTGTTAATAACAACAACAATGTCAGGGAATGGTGTGAAGATGAGGACTGGGGAATGCATTCTATGCAGACCAGCTTCTTTCCGATGGAGAGCTGGAGGCGGAAGAGTTGCCTCCCTTGTCCACAGCGTGTTCAGAGAGAGAGAGAGAAGCTAAACAGCTCAGGGAGGAGTTACCCAGCTATGAGATAATGACAAGGGAACCAGAAGGGAGGGGGCAACTAGTTGAGATGTCACTTGAGAGTGTGGGGGACTCCCCTCACCATGGACTCAGAGGTCCGAATGTATCAGAGAGCAAGGGAGTCAGAGGGAGGAGGGAGGTGCCTAAAATGCTGCGGAAGTCAGAAGGAGGATTTAGAGTAGCCAACTAGCCACCCTTGCAGAGTGCTGTGTATTTGTGCTTGCAACATGATGCTGTAATAAAAGGACTATAAATATATCAACTGCTCGTTAATTCTTATCTGTGAAGTTACCAAAGGGAGAGGAGGACTCTCTATGCCTGACGAACAACAACAACAACAAAATTATTTGTACTCCACCCATCTGACTGGGTTGCCCCAGCCATCTCTGGGCGGCTTCCAACATATATAAGAATGTAAGAAAACATTAAAAAACCTTCCCTATACAGGGCTACCTTCAGATGTCTTCTAAAGGTTGTAGAGTAATAATAATAATATAATAATAATAATTTATTATTTATACCCCGCCCATCTGGCTGGGTTTCCCCAGCCACTCTGGGCGGCTTCCAACAAAGTATTAAAATACAGTGGTCTGTTAAACATTAAAAGCTTCCCTAAAGAGGACTGCCTTCAGATGTCTTCTAAAAGTCTGGTAGTAGTTGTTCTTCTCTTTGACATCTGGTGGGAGGACGTTCCACAGGGCGGGTGCCACTACCAAGAAGGCCCTCTGCCTGGTTCCCTGTAACCTCACTTCTTGCAATGAGGGAACCGCCAGAAGGCCCTCGGCGCTGGACCTCAGTGTCCGGGCAGAACGATGGGGGTGGAGACGCTCCTTCAGGTATACAGGACCGAGGCCGTTTAGGGCTTTAAAGGTCAGCACCAACACTTTGGATTGTGCTCGGAAATGTACTGGGAGCCAATGTAGGTCTTTCAAGACCTGTGTTATGTGGTCTCGGCGGCCGCTCCCAGTCACCAGTCTAGCTGCCGCATAAGTATAGTTACTTATCTCCTTGTCTCTGGGGTTGCATAACTCCATACCCTCCAACATTTCTCTGATGAAAATAGGAACGTCCTAAGGAAAAGCAGGACATTTCAGGATCAAATCAGAAACTGGGATGGCTTCTGTAAATCTGGGACTGTCCCTGGAAAGGGTCTACCCTGCTGCTCTGGTGTACAGGAGAACAGGACTAGGTGGCCCTTGGTTCTTCTTATGTTCTGATGGTGATCAGTTGCTCCAGAAAACCTTCATTTTGACCTAAGCAAATGGGCACAAATAGTAAAACCTGTACCAAACCTGTAGTTTAATCACTGCGAAATCTGATTCAGTGGGGAAACCTTGTTTCCAGGCCAGGCATAGGGTGTGTGTGTGTGTGGAGAGAAGACGTGTCTCTCTTTTCACAGTTTCTGTCCCCTTCTTCTTCCTCCCACAAGGGGCAGAGTCAATGGCAGGAAATTGTCACTTTGCCTAGAAGAAACTCACAGTGTTGGCCGGTGGGTGGATTTTGCAGTTTTCATCTCTGAAAAGCTGTGCTTGCTGGCAGTCGTGGGGGAATAAATATCCCCCTTGGCACACATCCACAAATGCTTAGGAAAATATCATGCTTTGTTCATGTGCCAGAAGAGGATGTTGTTATCAGAGTCATGGAAAGATTTTCCGCTCGCCCCTGTTTGAATTAGGATTAAAAGATATAGGAAATTGCTGGGGAAAGGAGGAGAAACCCAACCAGGGCTCTAAAAAAAAAAAAGGCTAAGGAGAAAGAAAAGTAGTAACATGAAGAACTGAAAGAATAAGAAAAGAAATTACAGCTTGGGTTTTTATCTTTTGTCAAAGTCAAAATGACATTTTCTTTAAAGGTTGGCATGTTCTTAAGTATAGCCTTAATGGGTGAAGGAAATGAGTGGTTTAGAAAGTTACGGAAGAAGCCAGATAGATCTGGATGAGTCAGGTCTAAGAAGTAATCCTTGCTTCCCAAAAAACTATGCTGTGTCATGTTAGTTGTACCTCATCATCCATCGGGACATCAGGATGACTCAAGGGCCTTCCCTGATGATGGGGTTGAAGATGACTCACCCCTGAGCTACTCAGTTAATGCTAAAAACTTTGGCAGTGGTGGCTAGTGCTGTTGGGACTGGTAGGGCGGAAGTCAGGGAGCCATTAGAAAGTCAGTGGGAATTCGCAAAATCCATGGTGATGGTCTGTCATGATGGCCATGGGCAACATTCACATTCAGAAGACTTTTCATCAGCGATGGATTTAGGGTGGTGCAGGCAGTTCCTCCAGGGACGCAGGTGCCCTCAATCTTTCCAACATCAGGGTCTTTTCCAGGGAGTCTTCTCTTCTCATGAGGTTGCCAAAGTACTGGAGCCTCAGATTCAGGATCTGTCCTTCCAGTAGCACTCAGGTCTGATTTCCTTCAGAATGGATCGGTTTGATCTTCCTACAGTCCATGGGACTCTCAAGAGTCTCCTCCAGCACCATAATTCAAAAGCATCAATTATTTGGTGATCAGCCTTCTTTATGGTCCAGCTCTCACTTTTTATGGTCCAGCTTTAGCGCCTCTTATTTTATCTGTAACCTGCCTTGAGTCCCTGTCAGGGAAGAAGGCTGGTTTTAAATAAATATAATAATAATATTTTAGGCAACAGGATGCTGAGCTAGATAGGCGCAGGAACACTTGTATTTTCTTAAGTTCTTACCATACTGCTGAGTTCCCAGATGAAGGACATTTTGCTGCAAGAAGCAGAATAGTTGAGACCAATCTGGGGTCCTTCTGGGAGTTGTTCAGCCAGTCAGATGACTTAAGACTTGGGTTCAGTCATTCTTTGCTTGAGTTGCTGTCTAAGCCCTGCTTTTTCTTGCTGTGAATGAACCCTGCAGGGAAACCCAAGGAGCGCGAGGAAGGAGAGATAATAACCAGTCTCAGGGGTGAGCCGATAATTAATACTCCGGTAAAAAAGTGCTGGTGGGATGTCAGGGAATGCCACAGGAGCAATGGAAGAGATGGGAATCCCCTCAAATAATGAATTTTCTCTTAGTTCATGAAGGGGGTGGGAAGCAGAAACAAGAGAGGGGAGGGCGGTAGTGGAGTGGGAAAACCTGTGTTTGAATTAATAAATCAATTAAGAATTAAGGTGAAATTTCACATCACTCCCACACTTCCCAGTTTGTATTAAAAAATACTGCTGTGTCACTTTCTTAGCCAGGTTCTGCTCCAGTCCATTATAATTCGCTATTTACACCGAAACCAGGAAGCATTCAGAAATGTTGAACAATCCCTTTTACTACCACCATAACTTTTAATAAAGGGACGTGGGTGGCGCTGTGGGTTAAACCACAAGCCTAGGACTTGCCGATCAGAAGGTCAGCAGTTCGAATCCCTGCGACCGGATGAGCTCCTGTTGCTCAGTCCCTGCTCCTGCCAACCTAGCAGTTCGAAAGCACGTCAAAGTGCAAGTATATAAATAGGTACTGCTCCAGTGGGAAGGTAAACGGCGTTTCCGTGTGCTGCTCTGGTTCGCCAGAAGCGGCTAAGTCATGCTGGCCACATGACCCGGAAGCTGTACACCGGCTCCTTCAGCCAGTAAAGCGAGATGAGCGCCACAACCCTAGAGTCGTCCACGACTGGACCTAATGGTCAGGGGTCCCTTTACCTTTACCTCGGGTTACTGACACTTCAGGTTACAGATGCTTCAGGTTACATACTCCGCTAACCCAGAAATAATACCTCGGGTTAAGAACTTTGCTTCAGGATGAGAACAAAAATTGTGCTCTGGTGGCGCAGCGGCAGCGGCAGCGGGAGGCCCCTTTAGCTAAAGTGGCGCTTCAGGTTAAGAACAGTTTCAGGTTAAGAACAGACCTCCAGAATGAATTAAGTACTTAACCCAAGGTACCACTGTAATTCACTATTTACACCGAAACCAGGAAGCATTCAGAAATGTTGAATGAACCCTTTTACAACCACCATAACTTTTAAAAGCAGAAGCCAAGGCGGGCAGGACAAAAAGTAAGGAGGTGACAGGGAGGAGGAGCAGGATGGAGACAAAGTGGGAATTAGTTGGCTCTGCCTGTCATCTGCTCTGGCATCACCTACTGTTGGGCTCCCTGGCTTATGTCCCATCAGGACCAGTGAGCACTGGTCCCCACTCTCTTGATGGACACATTGGAGTTTGGTAGGGCTTCTCTGCCACTGGAGGCCAGCAGAGCTCAGCTGGCGTGGGCAGAAGGAAGCTGAACTCCCCTCCGTCATGGTGGATCAGGGGTTTGGATTAGTCTGTGAGTTTTAAGCGAACTGCAATAATGGGGGAAAACCCCACCACTGAATCCATACTTTCCAGGGTGCTGTGGTTGGTAATGAAAACACACCACTCCATTCATTCTTTTCAAGGTGTTCGGTCGATGAACAAAATTATGGCACCAACATTGGCAACCAAACCATAGCAACACTGATAAGAGCACAAAAACAACAGCTGTTAGATAAATGAAACACCAGAAAGAAACCATTCTTTCAGAAACGCACTCGCAAATGTGCTTTTCAGCATTCTGTGTAAACAATATTCTGCGAAGAATGTGATGTTAGAAAATAATTCTGGAAATGACAAGGTACTTGATAAATGCAGTGAATTGTGGTGGAGGAAGAGGAAATGAATCACAGAGCCATTTAATAGAAGGCTTGGGAATGAAATGGCAGAAAGTCTGAGCACAACCCAGGCTAAATTAAAGCACTTTTGGGGGGAAAGGAGACGCTAACCAAGAACCTGGGACAGCTCCCTGCCTCTTCCTCTACTCTCCAAAGTAGGGACGGATCTGCTGGTTTGGGTATTTTCTTTTCTCATTTGTCTAGTCTTAAATTCACTTCTCCACATTCATACAGCAATTTGTGTTATTTAAAAAAACCAAACCAAAACAAAACAAAAAGCCTTGTAAAAATTCATTAGCATTTTAGAGTGAATTTCTCCGAAGGAACTTATTTTTGCATGCCCTATTTATTAGCTATGAAAATATTTTTAGACCACTGTGTCATAAACATATATCAAAGTGGTTTATGGCAATAAAAATGCAGCCATACAACGAGAGCCACAAGAAGTTGAAAAACAGACATTGATTAACCATTGTGGAATAATAATAATAATAATAATAATAATAATAATAATAATAATAATTTCAATTTATATACCACCCTTTATCAAAAGATCCCAGAGTGGTGTAGAACTCTAGGAACATATTTTATGGAGCATAATAAAAAAATAATAATATAATTAGATAGATCAGTTGGTTAGTGCATGGTGCTGATAATGCCAGGATTGCAAGTTTAATCCCTGTACGGGACAGCTGCATATTTCTGCGTTGCTGGGGTTTGGACTAGATGTTCCTCAGGATCCCTTCCAACTCTGTAATTCTATGATTCTATTCTATGATTCTATGGAAGCATAATAACAGAGAGCATCATAGCAGCCCCCCTTCTCACATATTTAACAGGCCATATATTATTTAATGGCCAAAGGCCTGGGTAAAGAGTAATGTTTTCACCTGGTGCTCAAAGATATATGATGACAGTGGCAGGCAAGCCTCTCTTTTGGGTGAGCATTCCACAAACTGGAGGGGGGGTCACTGAAAAGGATATATTATTAAGCCCCATCTCCCCATCATTTCCCTCTTACAGCATGTGCAGAAACTAGGATTGCCATATTTCAAAAAACGAAAATCTGGACACAAAACTTTTTGAGCTTTTTCTGCAAAACCTAAAAAAAAAGAGAAGTTTCTGTACTATCTTTACTTCTGTACTATCTAACACCCAGACACTGTTTCTGATGGCCAAATCCTGGCTATGTCCAGACCAGGGACGGATTTAGGTTTGATGAGACCCTAAGCTCCTGAAGGTAATGGGGGCCTTTATATGTCCAGCTGTCCTTTGTCCACAACAAACTGTCGCCGTTTTTTGTGTTGAATATATGTTATATATATGGTAATTTATGGACCTAATCGGTATCTAAAGCCATTTGCACATAACAAAATATGTATTTTATCAATGTACACTGTTGCTGTATGTAGGTTTTATTTTATTTGTTTTTATCTTATATTTTGGAAATGTACATCCATATTTTTTGTTCCCCCCCCCCCAAGAGAGTGGGGCCCTAAGCTATAGCTTGTTTAGCTTATACGTAAATCTGGCACTGGTCCAGATGTATGGCAACCCTAGCAGAAACCACCTTCTCGACACTTCGCCCCACTATTGGTCTCGTCTTCTCAATCTGCCAGAGCCTGTCTTCGCATGCAGGGAATAGAAAAGTCCCTAACTCAAGGATAGAACTTTTTTATGTATGCTACAACAGCAGCAAGAATACTCATCGCAAAGCACTGGAAGACACAAGATTTACCCACCCGGGAAGAATGGCAGATGAAGCTGATGGACTACATGGAACTGGCGGAAATGACTGGCAGAATTCGAGACCAGGGAGAAGAGTCGGTGGAAGAAGATTGGAAAAAATTTAAAGTATATTTACAGAAACATTGTAAAATGAATGAATGTTAGAAGGATGCTGGAATGAAGTTATATGGTTTTAGCAGAAATGTAATAAAGAATTAAGTAAAAGTTGATTGATAATGGACCAAAAAGAAAAATGTAAGGTTAGACCGTTAAGATAAATTATAGAACAAAAATTGAGAAAGATGGAAAGAATTTGCGGAAACAATTAATTGAATTAGAATACAAAAAGGGAGGTGTGAGGAGGTCGATGAAACAAGTAAATGAAAGGTAAAGATATGGAATACTGGATGTATGTTTTTTTAATGTTATTGTTCTTTTTCACTGTATTGTATTTTTTATGTTATTCTTTTTTATGTAATGTAACGTAATGTAATGTTTGTCTTGTTAAATTTTTTGTTGTTTTCTCTCTTTTTCTTTTTTTGTAATTCCTAAACTTCTAATAAATATCTTTTTTCTTTTTTTAAAAAAAGAAAAGTCCCTAACTCACTGAGGGTTTGAGACTCATCGGTTACCCTCACCTACTTTAGTCAGCCAGCCAGCCAAAGCCATTTGCGGGGTGTGGCCGCTGTCTCACGTTGACAGCTTCCAGGAGCAGGGCTGGATTTAGGTTTGATGAGGCCCTAAGCTACTGAAGATAATGGGGCCCTTTATATGTCCAGCTCTCCTTTGTCAACAACAAATTGTCACTGTTTTTTGTGTTGAATATACGCTATACAGTCATAACTCGTGTTACGTTTGCTTCACGTTGCGGCTTTTCAGGTTACGAATGAAGCAAACCCAGAAGTGTTTCCTTCCGGGTTCACCATGCACACACGCGCGCAGAAGCGATCTGTGCACTTTGCGCATGCGCAGAAGTGATCTGCGTGCTTTGCACATGTGCAAAAGTGCTCTATCGTGCTTTGTGCATGCACAGTAGTAGCGCTATACTTACGGACTTATGAACGGATCGCATTCATAAGTAGAGGTACCACTGTATGGTAGTTTATGGACCTAATAGGTATCTAAAGCCATTTGCACATGTTGCCATGCAACCAGTCCATGCAGAATGTAGGCACCCTATATATAGAAAGGAGCAAACCAGTGATATTTTAGGGAGCAGGCTAGCAGGCGGGGCCCATTACTTACATTATAGGGGCCTATGCAACACAAAACACTGTTCCTGGATGTAGGTTTTATTTTATTTGTTTTTTATCTTAGACTGTATTTTGGAAATGTACATCCAGGTTTTTTCCTTTAATTTTTTTGGGGGGCCCCCAAAAGAGTGGGGCCCTAAGCTATAACTTGTTTAGCTTATATGTAAATTAAGCACTGTCCAGAAGCCACAGATCAGAGCTGACTGCGACGTGGGGACCTATGGCAGACAAGCTACTCAGAAGGAGCACGGTGTGATACAAAGGAAATAGCTGACTTTATTTATAAATTATTGAAGGAATGACTTTAATGTGTTGTTAACTGTGTCCATTTACAGTGAGGAAGGTGGGCCATATAAGTCATGGTACAGGGGAGAAAAATGATTTGATGGGACGTGTCTTCTCTGCTGTTTAATTGTTCCAGTAAGGCTCTGTTGTGAGAGAGGGATGATGAATCACTCACTCTTTATGAGACATCTCTTCCAGAAAGATGTTTGAAAAATGATTTTTTAAAAAACCCCCACAACATTTATGGTAACCAAGTTTATGTATGTACTCTGTGCTTTGCAAGTGGGAATTTTGTACTCAGTCAATCCAGACTTTTGTGTCCAAAGGGAAGAAGAACAAAAAATAAAAGAGCTGAATTCTGCAGCCTGTAAAAATTATACAGAATGTCCAAATGTGCATAATTATTCTTACTTTGCATAATTTAATCTACACGCACTCACCCTCCAAAATTACACACTCCAACCACTGCAAATCTTCTCACTGACTTTTAAGATTTTGGAAGACACTGTCCATGATTTAACCTTTAAGCCTATTGTTTGTCTGTCTGTCCATCTATTTATCTATCAGTTCTGCTTCACAAGCTGGAACAATGGGTAATATTAATACCATGATTCTGAAAAACATGACATACCGTAAGTTACATGAATACTACAGAGGGTTTACATGATCTAAAAATCTTAAAACATGATAAAAGATCTAGCATAAACCCAAGTTGGCCGTTAAAAATATATTTATATAGGTTTCATGTAACTTATATTTTAAAGATAAGTTACACTAAGGTACACTAAGGCTTTCCTCTGTTTCTGCCTGTAGCTCCCGAAGAAAAAGTTCTGAACTCTGAAGCATGCAGAGCTACAGTGAATAATTTTGCTTTACTGAGCACCCAGATTGCTCTCTCTTTTATGACCTGCTGGTTTTGGGCCTTTCCTCTTAGTTGTGATACATTTAGCTTGGCGTGTTTCCATCCCAGGGAGCAACCCTGTGACCTTCTGCTTATACAGCACACAGCCTGCCAAAGAAGTATGGGCTCCCTCACATCTGATATCACTATGAATTTTGATAACAATCTCTTAGTATGTACAGCTCAAAAGCACTCTATGATGTACTTGAAGACATCCCTAGGAGTGACAGTTCAGAAGCCCCATATTCAAATCTAACCTCAGTCATCAACACATGAGACGACTTGAGGCAAGTCCATATTGCCACAGCCTCTGTCATGTCATAGAATCATGGGACTGTCTTCTTCTTCTTCTTCTTTGGTGATCCCTCGTAGCCGAGTAAGATGGTCTTCTATAAACACGGTTTTAACAATGAGTCCGTAAGTGACTGTGGAGGCCAATTCTGGATCCAAACATCCTTCCACAGTGGGGACATTGGTTTCCGGGTGGGAGTTGATCACGGTGTGGATTTGCCAAGCGTGCCTTCCTCTTAGCACATATTTCTCTTGCGTCCTGAGTTCAAGTGTCTTCAAAGCCCATGACACCTTTGGTAAAGGCTGTTCTCCAACTGGAGTGCTTGCAGGCAAGTGTTTTCCAGTTGTTGGTGTTTATACTACATTTTTTAAAAATGTGCCTTGCGACAGTCTTTAAACCTCTTTTGTTAACCACCAGCATTACACTTTCCATATTTAAGTTCAGAATAGAGTACCATAGAACTGTAGAGTTGGAAGGGACCCAGGGGTCATCTGTTCCAACCCCCTGAAATGTAGCAACCTCAGCTAAAACATCCATGACAGATGGCCATTCAGCCTCTGCTTAAAAACCTTCAAGGAAGGAGAGTCCATCACCTTCCAAGGGAGTCCATTTCACTGTCGAACAGCTCTTGCTGTCAGAAAATTGTTCCTGATGTTTAATCAGAATCTCCTTTATTGTAACTTGAATCCATTGGTTCCGGTTCTAACCTGCTGAGAAGGAGAAAACAAGCTTGCTCCATCTTCCATGCAGCCTAGCCTTTGAGATATTTGGAGATGGCTATCATATCTCCTCTCAGTCTCCCTGTTTTTCAGGCTAAACATACCTAATTCCTGAAGCTTGGCTCTGCCCTCGCCGGTCCTGGAAGGATCCTTTAAAAATGTCCCATATGCTCAGAGACTTTGCGCCTGTTCATTGGGGGATAAAGGAAGCCCAGAGCACTTGTTCTTTAGATGTCCCTTTTATGAAGAGGCACGTAGTGAGACCATTGATCCCCTGTAAGTGAGGCTCACTGACCTCCTGGAAAAGCAAAAATTTGACCTTTTCCTGTTAGGCAAAGATCATAAGAAGACCTGGATGGTCACCAGATTCTGTGTACAGATCTGTAGGCGCAGACCATCCTCCGACTCAAACTAGTTTGTTAAGTTACAGATAGGTAGCCGTGTTGGTCTGCCATAGTCAAAATAAAAAAATTCCTTCCAGTAGCACCTTAAAGACCAACTAAGTTAGTTCTTGGTATGAGCTTTCGTGTGCATGCACACTTCTTCAGATACACTGAAACAGAAGTTGCCAGATCCTTCTATATAGTGAGAAGGTGGGGAGGGGTATTACTCAGAAGGGTGGTGGGAATGGGAGATTGGCAGGTAGCTAAGATGAGCCTGTTGACGACTCTTAACGACTGCAATAGGTCTTACAGAAAAAGGCAAGGGGTGAAAAGGTGAAAAATGGCTTAGTCATGTATAATGAGATAAGAATCCAATGTCTTTGTTCAGACCAGGTCTCTCCATGGTTTGTTAAGAAAATCCCCAAACTCGGTTCCATGGGTGACTCTGGGTCATCTCTCTGCGGTAGCTTATCTTAAAGTTTTAAGTGTCTGTACGCTTATCACATTTATAAATTTTAAATTTATTGTTGTACATTGTTTTAAATGTTTTGTTTCCTTCTGGGATTGTACCCCCAAGTGTGTTTTATAAGCTGGTCTCCGACCGTAATAAATTATCTATCTATCTACCTAACTCTCTCAACTCATAAGGCCTGCTTTCCATACCCTTCTTAAATTGTGGTGCCCGGACTGGATGTAATCAGCTTGCAATATGAAGATAACAGCACATCCTTACCTTAAAGCGTTGTTGTAAGGCAGGGATGGAGAACCAATGCTCCTTCGGATGGTAGTATATACATTTAAATAATAATAATAATAATAATAATAATAATAATAATAATAATAATAATAATTTATTTGTACCCCGCCCACTCTGGGCAGCTTCCACAGAAACCAAAAAACACTAAAATATCATACATTAAAAGCTTCCCTGAATAGGGCCGCCTTAAGATGTCTTCTGAATGTCAGGTAGTTGTCCATCACCTTGACATCCGATGGGAGGGCATTCCACAGGGCGGGCGCCACCACCGAAAAGGCCCTCTGCCTGGTTCCCTGTAGCTTTGCTTCTCGCAATGAGGGAACCGCCAGAAGGCCCTCGGCGCTGGATCTCAGTGTCTGGGCAGAATGATGGAGGTGGAGACGCTCCTTCAGGTATACTGGGCCGAAGCCGTTTAGGGCTTTAAAGGTCAACACCAGCACTTTGAATTGTGCTCGGAAACGTACTGGGAGCCAATGTAGGTCTTTCAAGACCGGTGTTATGTGGTCTCGGCGGCTGCCCCCAGTCACCAGTCTAGCTGCTGCATTCTGGATTAGTTGTAGTTTCCGAGTCACCTTCAAAGGTAGCCCCACGTAGAGCGCATTGCAGTAGTCCAAGTGGGAGATAACTAGAGCATGCACCACTCTGGCCAGACAGTCCGCGGGCAGGGAGGGTCTCAGCCTGCGTACCAGGTGGAGTTGGTAGACAGCTGCCCTGGATACAGAATTGACCTGTGCCTCCATGGACAGCTGTGAGTCCAAAATGACTCCCAGGCTACGCACCTGGTCCTTCAGGGGCACAGTTACCCTATTCAGGACCAGGGAGTCCTCCACACCAGCCCGCCCCCTGTCCCCCAAAAACAGTACTTCTGTCTTGTCAGGATTCAACTTCAATCCATTAGCCGCCATCCATCCTCCAACCGCCTCCAGGCACTCACACAGGACCTTCACCGCCTTCACTGGTTCTGATTTGAAAGAAAAGTAGAGCTGGGTATCATCTGCATATTGATGGACACCCAGTCCAAACCCTACACTGGCTCCAAGTACGTTTCCAAGCATAATTCAAAGTGTTGGTGCTGACCTTTAAAGCCCTAAACGGCCTCGGTCCAGTATACCTGAAGGAGCGTCTCCACCCCCATCGTTCTGCCTGGACACTGAGGTCCAGCGCCGAGGGTCTTCTGGTGGTTCCCTCGCTGCGAGAAGCCAAGTTACAGGGAACCAGGCAGAGGGCCTTCTTGGTAGTGGCCCCTGCCCTGTGGAACGCCCTCCCACCAGATGTCAAAGAGAACAACAACTACCTGACATCTAGAAGACATCTGAAGGCAGCCCTGTTTAGGGAAGCTTTTAATGTTTGATGCATTACTGTATTTTAATATTCTGTTGGAAGCTCCCCAGAGTGGCTGGGGAAACCCAATCAGATGGGCGGGGTATAAATAAATTTAAATAATAATAATAATAATAATAATAATAATAATAATAATAATAATAATAATAATGTGGTTAAGCTACAACTTCCATCAACCCTGTCAATTGTCCATGCTGCCTGGGGCTGATGGGGATCAGAGTCCAACAACATCTGACTCCTATCCATTTCACCCAGCAAGGTCACTGGTCAGGGATGATGGGAGGTGCAGGCCATCAACACTTTTTTCCAACGATTGTCAAGTCTGTTGAGCAGTTTGCACACTTGGAAAGTGCAAAATCAATGCTAAGTGTTGTTGTTGCATGTTATTTGTTCCCTTTTGGGTGTGGGGCAGGAGGTTCCATTCTGGCAAATCTTACAATCTCATTTCCTCGCCGTTCTGCATTCCCTAAAGTTTAAACCGCAACATGAGTAAAACTGTGCGATGCCCTGCTGGAGCCTGGTTGCGAATCTTGGACGGAGCGGCCGTCATATTTCAGACCAGCTCTATTTAAATGAGTTTGGAACTGTGGCTCTCCACAGCAGATGGCTTTGGAAATAATGAAGGCTAAGCAATGCACGCCGTCCCCCTTCCTCCTCTATGCATCACTCCCCCTCCAGTGCTCTCTGTTGCCATGGCAGACCATGAGGCTGAAATGGATTCTTGCTTATTAAATTTGCAAGCTCTTGTGTACTCAGAATGAATGGGGCTCAGTCATAAAGAGGCCCAGCCTCCTCACGACACCGGGGTAGTTTTTTATCTTAGAAAACCAGGCACTCAAACAAAGGCATGCGGAGGTCTCATTAACCTATTAACAGCGACCTCAGAGAGTTCAACCGCAGGGGCTTTTTAACGCTGAGTGCAAGGTGTTTTCCAGGAACGCTCGTAAAAGGCAATGCTCCTGACGAGAGGTGCTAATAAACGGTTGTTTATTGGCTCATGGAGGAAGCAAAAAAAATAAAAAATGGCCGTGCTTCCCCCAGGTGATATGAGCAAAAAAAATCCCCCTTCTCTCTGTTTTTTCAGAAATGTGTCAAGATCCGGAACCTTCTTGTGGAAACCAGAGGAGGGGTGAAAGAAAGATTTTGGGATGAGGGCCAGGCAAAGATGATACATCACATTTCAAGTGCCTGAAACAGATAATTCAAGATATATTCCCACCCTGCTTACACTGGTAAAACATATTATCAAAGTATCAATTGCATACAGGAGTTTCCAGCCTCATTCCTCCAGGTAGAGCTTGGTAGGACAATCTGCCTAAAACCCTGGGTGGCTGCTGCCCTTTAGCATAGACAATGCTGATCTGGTGGACCAATGGTCCAACTCAATATTTTTGTTGTTGTTTAGTCGTGTCCGACTCTTCGTGACCCCATGGACCAGAGCACGCCAGGCACTCCTGTCTTCCACTGCCTCCTGCAGTTTGGTCAAACTCATGCTGGTAGCTTCGAGAACACTGTCCAACCATCTCGTCCTCTGTCGGCCCCTTCTCCTTGTGCCCTCCATCTTTCCCAACATCAGGGTCTTTTCCAGGGAGTTTTCTCTTCTCATGAGGTGGCCAAAGTATTGGAGTCTCAGCTTCAGGATCTGTCCTTCCAGTGAGCACTCAGGGCTGATTTCCTTCAGAATGGAGAGGTTTGATCTTCTTGCAGTCCATAGGACTCTCGAGACAATGCTGAGCTGGTGGACCAATGGTGCAACTCAATATAAAACACCTTGTTGAGTTAAATCGTGGAATGCAAAGCAGGACATGGGTGATTTCCACGTGGTCACCCATCCAGGCAAAGGCCAGACCCAAACATGCTTAGCTTCAGTAAAATGGCAGCCTCATGTGTCTTCACCATCACCACCACCACCACCATTTATTACTTCTACCGCACCCATCTGGCCGGTCCTCCCCAGCCACTCTGGGCGGGTTCCAACAGGATTATTAAAAACACAACAAAACATCAAACATGAAAAAGTTCCCTGGACAGGCTTGCCTTCAGATGTCTTCTAGAAGTCAGATAGTTGTTTATTTCCTTGACATCTGGTGGGAGGGCATTCCACAGGGTGGGTGCCACCACCGAGAAGTCCCTCTGCCTGGTACCCTGTAACCTCACTTCTCGCAGGGAGGGAACCAGCAGAAGACCCTTGGAGGAGGACCTCAGTGTCTGAGCTGAACGATGGGGGTGAAGACGCTCCTTCAGTATACTCAGATGCTTGGTATACTAGGCCGAGGCCCTCTGGGGCTTTAAAGGTCAGCACCAACACTTTGAAATGTGCTTCAGGCAGAATATCCATAGCAGCACTGGATTTAGGGTGGTGTGGGTGGTTCCCCTGCACAAGGCGCTGAGTTTAGGGGGTGCAAAACTGATAAGATCCATAACTGAGAAGATCCATTTGGGGTCACCAAATTTTGGGCTCACACAGAGTGCCATATTATGAAAGATTACCAAAATCTGCCCTTGTCCTTAGCATAGAGGTGTCAATTTTAGTTTCTATTTTTTTCCACATTCTTATTTTTGGTTCTCCACATTTCCACATCTGTTTGTATTCTTATTTTTTAAATCAAGATGAAATTTCAGCAGCATTTTAGGGTACATTTCTCCTAGTATACACAGGCTTTGGTATGCAGTTTTGCACAATACAGTGATACCTTGGTTCCCAAATGGCTTGGCTCTCGAACGCCGCAAACCCAGAAGTAAGTGATCCAGTTTTTGAACGTTTTTTGGAAGCTGCACATCTGACGTGTCTTCTGCAGCTTCAGTTTGAATGCAGGAAGCTCCTGCAGCCAATCAGAAGCCACACCTTGGTTTTCAAACAGTTTTGAGAGTTCAACAGACTCCTGGAATGGACTAAGTTCGAGAACCAAGGTTCCACACATTCTTGAAAAGCGATTTCCCGTAGGCGCTGTGGTCTAAACCCCAGAGCCTAGGGCATGGGTAGGCAAACTAAGGCCCAGGGGCCGGATCCGGCCCAATCACCTTCTTAATCCGGCCCACAGATGGTCCGGGAATCAGCATATTTTTACATGAGTAGAATGAGTAGAATTTAAAATGCATCTCTGGGTTATTTGTGGGGCCTGCCTGGTGTTTTTACATGAGTAGAATGTGTGCTTTTATTTAAAACGCATCTCTGGATTATTTGTGGGGCATAGGAATTCGTTCATATATATTTTTCAAAATATAGTCCGGCCCCCCCACAAGGTCTGAGGGACAGTGGACTGGCCCCCTGCTGAAAAAGTTTGCTGATCCCTGGCCTAGGGCTTGCCGATCAGAAGGTCGGCAGTTCGAATCCCCACGACGGGGTGAGCTCGGTCCCTGCTCCTGCTCACTTAGCAGTTCAAAAGCACGTCAAGTGCAAGTAGATAAATAGGCACTGCTCCGGCGCGAAGGTAAACGGTGTTTCCGTGCACTGCTGTGCTTCACCAGAAGCGGCTTAGTCATGCTGGCCACACGACCTGGAAGCTGTCTGCGGACAAATTCCGGCTCCCTTGGCCTATAGAGCGAGGTGAACGTGCAACCCCAGAGTCGTCCGTGACTGGACCTAATGGTCAGGGGGTACCTTTACCTTTAACTGCAGGTAAGGCGGTGTCACATCCAGTAAAGGCAAGCAAACGCAGGGGCAACAGGATCTGGCTTATACAAGGCAGAAGTGTCCAGGACCTTGGACAGAGCATTGTGAGAAAGCTGACTAGAGTAGTCTCACCAGTGGGTGGTGTATTCCTCCTCCCTTGGCTTCTTTAGGTTCAGATTCAGTCCATGGAGGTAAGCTGACCAGAAACGGCCAGGATGGCTATGCCACAGGAAGGATGCTGCCTCCATTTCCAATGGGGCTGTGACTTTGCTGAGAGGCATCTCATAAGTAGCAGGCCCTGTTGATCTTCAAGAACCTCATGATGACCTGACACTTTGCTAGTTCCCAAAAATATTATAAAAATAACAGACGGTGACTCTGTTGGCATTCGTTTCATTTGCTCATTTAATTTTCCCTCTGGGACACCTTGGCCATGATCCAGTGCAGAGTTAGGCACACTTAAGTGCATTGGAATCAATGGGCTTAAGTGCACTCAGCTCCGTGTTGGATTCCATGCTCTACCTTGCGCCCTGTGGAACTACACCGCTTAACAGAGTAATTGAGCGTCACTCTAATAATTCCCTAATTTCCCATATATACCATCTCATTAATATGTTTCATATTGCCATGAGTCAAGGTCAAATAGCTGTTGTAAATTAGAGATCTCTCTAGATCTTTTGGACCACAATTTCTATCAGCCCCAACCTGCATGGCTCATGGACAGGGGTGAGGAGAATTGCAGAAGGCAGCAGGTTGGGAAGGCTAAATGACAATGCCCATCATGGTTTCTTCTATGCAGAAGTCCCCAGGAGAAACGACTAAGGGCACCACCCGTTGCGTTTCAGTGTCGCTGCTTTGCGAGATCTCAAGCCAGAAAGCCAGTCTTTTAAATTCTCTGCAAGAAAGCTGAATTGGGACACTGGTCACAGGTCTACAGTTGGTGTTGTGGTCAGATTGTTGGACTATTCTTCTTCTTCTTTGGAGATCACTCGTAGCTGAGTAAGATTGTCTTCCATAAACACGGTTGTGTCTGTAAGTGACTGTGGAGGCCAATTCTGGATCCACACGTCCTTCCACAGTGGGGACAGTGGTTTCTGGGTGGGAGTTGATCACGGTGTGGATCTGCCAAGTGTGCCTTCCTCTTAGCACATTTCTCCCTTGTGTCCTGAGTTCAAGTGTCTTCAAAGCCCATGACACCTTTGGTAAAGACTGTTCTCCAATTGGATTGTTGGTATTTATACTACATTTTTTTAGGTTTGCCTTGAGACAGTCTTTAAACCTCTTTTGTTGACCACCAGCATTACACTTTCCATTTTAAAGTTTGGAATAGAGTCATTCCTTTGGAAGACGATAATCAGGCATCTGCACAACATGACCAGTTCAATGAAGTTGATGTAGAAGAATCATTGCTTCAACACTGGTAATATGTGCTTCTTTCTGTCTTCCCAAGTGATGGGTAAAATTTTTCGGAGACACCGTTGATGGAATCTTTCGAGCAGTTGGAGATGGCGTTTGTAAGTGGTCCATGTTTCACAAGCCTACAGTAAGGTTGGTAGTACAATAGCTTTGTAAACAAGCATTTTGGTTTCCCTGTGAATGTCTCGGTCCTCAAACACTCTGCGATTCAATCTTGAGAAAGCTGAGCTCGCAGAGCTCAGGCGATGCTGGATTTCAGCATCAGTGTTGGCCCTTGCGGAACAATAACTGCCCAGGTAGGAGATGTGATCAACATTTTCCAACATTACACCATTGAGTTGAATTTGTGGTGCTGCAGATGGGTTATTTTGTAAGAGTGTTGGAGTAGGACCTGGGAGACCAGGGTTCAAATCCCCCACTTGACCATGAGGCTCCCTGGGTGACCTTGGGCCAGACACCAGTTCTCAGCCTAACCTACCATAGGGTTGTTGTGGGGATTAAATGTAGAGAGGATATTAACAATTGACCATGACATTCAGTATTCAGATTTTGGATTACAGCTTTGCCATTGAAACCCTACTGTTTAGACCAGCTGAGTGAAATGAAATAAGTTAATGTGAAATGTTTCTAAAGCCAGTATGCAATAGTGATGAAGATGTTGGGTGGGAACAGAGAGTGGCCTCGGGTGAGCAAATATGCCTCCAGCCATTTAGCCTACCAGATTGCCTTGCTGTGCCTGTCACCTTTGGAGATGACGACTTGCCTTCTTCCTCCTTGGAAAAGTCTCCAAGCAGTTGCAGATCAGATTCCAGGTCTGGCAGAGTCATGGTTTTTTCCCCCTGGGCAGATGGCCTTGGCCCTGGTTCAGGATTGTAGTGGTGTCTAAAAGAGGAGCCTGGAGGTTGACCCACTGAATGTTATGGCTGTCGCCATCTCCTCCCCATTGCTTTCGTCAGGCATGCCCTCCAGCTTGTGGGCTGGTTGGCTGAATGGGTGGTAAAGCGATGGTGGAAGCTAACAATAATGCCAGCCTGGGCAATGTGCTCTTGTCAGTTTTGTGGGGTCTTGGTGCCCAACACCATGAGCAAATTTGTGGCCTGTGTGTGGATCTCTGTGGCTGCTGACTGTGCGCACACACACACACACCCCCTCCAACTTGGCACCAACTTGACACAGCTCTTCCTTTGTTCTGTATGTCAATGGAGAAGCCTGGCTGTCAGGAGCGGCGTGAGCCAATGGCAGCGTTCCATAAACCCAAACCCCATTAAAATAACAAAGGACCCTGCCACACTTCTGGGAGGAGATGTGGTTTTTTTTCTTCCTCTCTGCACCCCACCCCTTCCAGGCTGCAGGCGTCATTAAACAAGCAGGCACAGCTAATGGGCTTTAGACACTCAAAGGCTCAGCTTTTCTAAGCCCAGCTGTCATGGAAGGGAGTGCTGAGAGCCCCCTCCCTCCGCAAATAACTAAAAAGTGCCCAGACTCAAGCGACAATTCCCCCTTCCTCTCTCCCCTTTCAAAAAAAAAAATAAAATTCAAAAGGGAGGTGGGGCGGAGCCAGTCTGTGCAAAATAGTGAGCAATTAATGTGAAACAAAAGCAAATGAATCAAGAGGGCTAATTATACGGGGTATAAATCCAAATAAGAGGAGTTGAAGAGAGAGAGAGAGAGAGGATGCCGGAGGGTGTTTTCTTTTTCTTTTTTGGGGTGGGGGGGTGGGGAAATGGGGGAAAGCAGCCTATGATGCCGAAGAAAGAGATCAGTTGGTGAGACAAATATGCATAAATTTCTTGGAGCGACATAAAGAAGCCGAGAAGTAGTGGGAGGTTTTGGGAATGTCCCCAAGTGAGTCATTCTTTGGACGTCTGTCGGCTTGACGCAACCCTTGACGCCTTGCGCTTTCTTTTCAGGGCCTCCTGCACAAATAGTGAGCCAAGATGAGAAATGGAAGGAGAAGCCATTCTCTTCTCTTCTCTCTCTCTCTGTTCAGAGAGATCTAAATCTGCTCCAATCCTTTGCCCCTGTACCCTGGGTGCACAATTGGAACCTAAAGAAGAAGCTAGAAAGTTAGAAAGTCCTGTCCATCTATCATCTATCATGTTTAATCGTTTAGTCGTGTCCGAGTCTTCATGACACCCTGGACCAGAGCACGCCAGGCACTCCTGTCTTCCACTGCCTCCCGCAGTTTGGTCAAACTCATGCTGGTAGCTTCGAGAACACTGTCCAGCCATCTAGTTCTCTGTCTTCCCCTTCTCCTTGTGCCCTCCATCTTTCCCACCATCAGGGTCTTTTCCAGGGAGTCTTCTCTTCTCATGAGGTGGCCAAAGGATTGGAGCCCCAGCTTCAGGATTTGTCCTTCCAGTGAGCACTCAGGGCTGATTTCCTTCAGAATGGAGAGGTTTGATCTTCTTGCAGTCCATGGAACTCTCAAGAGTCTCCTCCAGCACCATAATTCAAAAGCATCAATTCTTCAGCGATCAGCCTTCTTAATGGTCCCGCTCTCACTTCCATACATCACTACTGGGAAAACCATAGCTTTAACTATACGGACCTTTGTTGGCAAGGTGATGTCTCTGCTTTTCCTGGTGTTCAGCCCAAATCTATCCTTCTGTAGCTATCTTGAACTGGTTGGACACTTAGGAATGGTGGGAGGATGCAGCTGGGGAACTACCAAGGAAAAATGGCTCTGAACCTAAGGAGTGGTGGTGGGACAATGAGGAGTGGTCACAGGGAGAATCATTTGCACATGATTTCATGCAAGCGCACAATGACCCAGAAATGTCCGGGATGTTGAGGTTGATTGCTTGACAATGTTGAGTTTCATTCCCGAAAAACCTCAACAACTTTTGTGTCTTGCATTTTACTTCTAGAAATATGGCAACCATGACTTAGCAGTATTTCTACGCTGCTTCATCATCAAAACCTCTAAGTGGTTTACATAAAATATACATTAAAATGACCAGTAAAATCAGATGTACACTGTACATTATAATTACTGATAAAATCAGACACTTGCTCCACAGTAACTCAGAGCAGGGCTTTCAGTGTAGCTACCCCTGTTCTGTGGAATAGTTTTCCTGTCAAGAAATGACAGATGCCCACTATCTGCAATTTCTAGGTACATTTGAAGACATTTTTGTTCTGGCAGACTTTCCCAGCTGGATGAATGGGGTCTCTGTCACAGATGTTCCCTTGTAACATGTACAGTTCATTTGCTGTTATTTTCTGTGTTGTTTTTAACTGGGTTTTTAAAAGCTGTTTTCATTATACTGTGTACATTGCCTTGAGACGTATATGTGGAAGGCAAATGGTTATCATTAATCATAATAATTTTAAAACAAGTTAGCTTAAATGTTTTCAGAATGAAATGAGAAGATTCAAAAGTATACATTATAAAATAAAGTTGCATGTTAGAATACATGTCAAATGTGCCTGTCTGAGTAGGCCTGCTTAAACAATACTACAGAGACATTGCGCATACTTTTGTAAACCAAGAAAATCATTAATAAAAATACATTTAAAAAACAATGAAGGATGGGGGATTGGCACTGATCAGCGAAGACAGTCAGAAGTTGGAAGAATAATGTAAATGATGTGACTTATAAATGTTGGAGAGAGAGAGAGAGAGAGAGAAGAGAGAGAGATGTTTAAAGAAGAGAATGATATACAAATGGAAAGTAAAGAAACCAAGCAAGTTGAAGAATACATCTATTTAGGACAAAATAATAATATTGGGAAGAGAAAATCAAACAGTGGAAATAGAGAGGAGAATGAAGCAATCAGGAAAACTCAGCTTTATAATGGAAAAATAGAAATATTTCCTTAGATGTGAAAGCTAAAGTGTTGAATATGTGCATATTACCTGTGATGTGTTGTGAAGCGGAGAACTGGACTATGACGCAGAGAAACATGAGCAGTTTAAAACAGCACAGCCTGCCATGGAAGACATCATGTTAGGAATATCATGGAAAGGTGGGGAAGCTAATCATTGGATACGACAACGATCAAAAGTTATGGGCATAGTGAGAAGAGCCCCAAATAAAAATGGACATAGGCAGGACATGTGGCAAGAGAGAGGACTCAGCCCAATGAGATAAAGCAGTGCTACTTTGGAGGCCCCACTGTTGCAATAGACCAAGGGGAAGGTAAAGGTAAAAAAGGTAAAGGACCCCTGGACGGTTAAGTCTGACTATAGGGTTGCGGTGCTCACCTCACTTTCAGGCCAAGGGAGCTGGCGTTTGTCCACAGACAGCTTTCCGGGTCATGTGGCCAACAGGACTAAACCACTTCCGGCACAATGGAACACTGTGACAGAGGACGAGATGGTTGGACAGTGTTCTCGAAGCTACCAGCATGAGTTTGGCCAAACTGTGGGAGGCAGTGGAAGACAGAAGTGCCTGGCGTGCTCTGGTCCATGGGGTCACGAAGAGTCGAACACGACTAAACAACTAAACAACAACAACAAGAAGAAGGACAATTTGGCAATGGAACCACTGACCTAGAAGATATCTCCTTCCTGGAGATCTTCAGTCACAGGTTGGACAGCCACCTGCTTTACTTCTAGATTTCTTGTACTGAGCAGGTGGTTGGTTTCTAGATGGCTATAGACGCTCCCGAGTCCATCAAAGCAAGTATTGACTTCTGGGACATTTAATTTCTCTGCTGCATAAAGCACTACACTTTGTACAGTGACATCAGTGTGAATAAACACCAACTGAAGTGGAGCATTGCATTTATTGAGTGAATGATGCCAAGGCTCCTGTGATAAAGAGGTGGGGATGGCCGTTCGAGAAGAACATTGAATACATGAAAAAGTACTAGATTCCGAGAAAACGGAAACAAAACATTTTATTTTTAACGAGGAAATAAAACATCGGGGAGGGTGTTATTCATTCTGCTCTGCCCATAATTAACATGCATTCGTCTGATTCTTTTATTAATGTTCAAGAGAGAAAGAGTCAATGCCAGGGGGTCATACACCTTCCTGCACTTTGCCGAGTTTTCGATTTGCAAGACAAAGGCAGCGCACGACAAGGATGCGATGTTGCACTATTGAATGTGGATAGAGAATTCTCTCTCTGCAAAGCAAAGGCCCAGTTCAAAGTCGGATCTGCACTCGAAGGACACCATCCTTTCTCCTTGCCCATGGCATGGAGGCTGTGTAGGAGCTCCACTCACAGCCAAATGTAACACTCGCTGCTTCAGGTGTGTCATGCCAACTCAAGTTCTCTTGTGTGTGTTCAGTGGCAGATCAGAGGAGTCTTTCTCCACTTCACAAAGGGATGAACTTGCCGCCTTTGCTTCTCCTTGGCTTCAATCATAACGGGAGACACTCTTGTCATTTCCCAAGGCTATGCTATCGAGAAGAATGTAATAATAAAAAAGAGGGGTCAGAATTGGGGAAAAAAACACACATTCAGAAGCAGGGACATTGTCTTTGGAGCCTTTTATAAGCAAATTAAACGTGGAGTCTTCATTATTTCTGGTGCTTTTCTCACCGTGACTGCCATATGGGAAGCAAGTACTAAGCCACAATCCTAAGTGCATGGAGAAGAAGTTTAATCAATAAATTAATCAGGGGAGACAGCGTTCTGCAGTGGTTAGAGCATTGGACTAGAATTCAGGAGACCTAAGTTCTCATTCAGCCCAAAAGCTCATTGGGTGACCTTGGATCATTCACTGACACTCAGCTTAACCCAATTCAGATTTGTCAGATTTGGGTCCACTTATTTTCAGGCATAGAGATGATGATGATGATGATGATGATGATGATGATGATGATTAGTAGTAGTAGTAGTAGTAGTAATTTATTTATACCCCAGCCACTCTCGGCAGCTTCTAGAAAAATATTAAAATACTGTAATACATCAAACATTAAAAGCTTCCTTAAACAGGGCTGCCTTCAGGTGTCTTCTAAAAGTCTGGTAGTTGTTGTTCTCTTTGACATCTGATGGGAGGACGTTCCACAGGGCGGGTGCCACTACCAAGAAGGCCCTCTGCCTGATTCCCTGTAACTTCGCTTCTCACAGTGAGGGAACTGCCAGAAGGCCCTCGGAGCTGGACCTCAGTGTCTGGGCAGAACAACAGGGGTGGAGACACTGCTTTAGGTACACTGGACCAGGGCCATTTAGGGCTTTAAAAGTCATTACCAACTCTTTGAATTGTGCTCAGAAATGTACTGGGAGCCAATGCAGGTTTTTCAGGACCAGTGTTATGTGGTCTCGGTGGCTGCTCCCAGTCACCAGTCTAGCTGCCGCATTCTGGATTAATTGTAGTTTCTGGGTCACCTTCAAAGGTAGCCCCACGTAGAGCTCATTGCAGTAGTCCAAGCAAGAGATAACTAGAGCATGCACCACTCTGGAGAGACAGTCCGCAGGCAGGTAGGGTCTCAGCCTGCGTACCAGATAGTGCTGGTAGACAGCTGCCCTGGACACAAAATTGACATGTTTGCTGTATTGAGACTGCAAAATAGCAGCAGTGGAAGGTAGCAGCATCTAACATGCTGGTGGATGAGTGGACAGGTGAGCTGCTGACAGAATGAAGGAAGAAGCAGAAATGTTATGCAATGTCCAACTGCTTTTACTAGGGATCGTGTGTTTCGGCTCTTGTGTTACTCAATCTCTTCCCACCCATTTTGGCTTGAGCGCAATCTGAATATTGCATACCTTCCAACATTTCTCCAATGAAAATAGGGATGTCCTATTTTTTATTATTATTAATAATAATAATAATATCCTGCCCATCTGACTGGGTTGCCCCAACCAATCTGGGCGGCTTCCAACATATAGAAAAACATAATAAATCATTAAAAACTTCCCTATGCAGTGCTGCCTTCAGAAGGCTGTATAGTTACTTATCTCCTTGGCTCAGGGGTCACATAACCCCATAACTTCCAATATTTCTCCAGTGAAAATAGGGACATCCTGTGCTATTTTCCTAGAAAAATAGGTGCCAGAACTCACCATGAACACCTCCCTTGTTCTGTTAGAATGGCAATTGTGCCCTCCTGAGAGGTGCCAGAATTGAGTTCCTGTGAGTTCCAGCTGGGGAAACCCCCCTGGGGACATTCCAGGATCAAAACAGAAACCAGTACAGCTTCTGTAAATCTGGCACTGTCCCTAGAAAACAGGGACACTTGGAGGGTCTGAGACTGGCATGATGTTTGTGCAAAAAAAGTATTTCCTACTCTCTTCCCCCGGGACGTGGGTGGCGCTGTGGGTTAAACCACAGAGCCTAGGACTTGCCGATCAGAAAGTCGGCGGTTCGAATCCCCGCAACGGGGTGAGCTCCTGTTGCTCAGTCCCAGCTCCTGCCAACCTAGCAGTTCGAAAGCACGTCAAAGTGCAAGTAGATAAATAGGTACCACTCTGGCGGGAAGGTAAATGGCATTTCCGTGCGCTGTTCTGGTTCGCCAGAAGCGGCTTAGTCATGCTGGCCACATGACCCGGAAGCTGTACGCCGGCTCCCTTGGCCAATAAAGCGAGATGAGCGCCGCAACCCCAGAGCTGGTCATGACTGGACCTAATGGTCAGGGGTCCTTTTACCTTTACTCTCTTCCCCTCATCGCAGCCCAGTCTGCTCCTTTATGTAGCACCAAAAACAATTTTTGAAAACAATCAGAAGCCACCTCGTCATCCCAGTTGAGTTTTTAAGATAGAATTTGAAACTGAGTTGAGCAGCAAAATCAGGGGAAGAGAAATGCATGATGCAGAGTGTTCCCTTTCAAGTTGTGGAAACTTAATAGGCATTCTGCAGAAAACAAATGAAGCATAAAGGACAATTAAAGACATTGCCAAATGTGTCCCGTTTGTTAAAAGCACAAAGAGTTTCAGGGCTGAGTTAATTGGGATGAAGAGAAATCAAACTGGGGGGGAAACATCTTCATTTGTGTGTGACTAGGATAGGGATTAATGGGGCTTGTATAAGGTTTCTACCTTGAACATTTCACACGCTGGCACAATAGAAATCTGCTTGTTTGTGCTGGAGCCTGGAGTCTTATCCTTGCCTCTGTAATTTACTTGTCATTTGCAGTTGGGGGAGAAGTAACTTGGTGCCCAGGTGAGCTGTGCTTGACTTCCAGCAGTCTCTGCCCCTGAAAGCCACTGCTTTCAAGTAAGTTTTACTCAGGGTAGACCCATTGAAACCAATGACCCTGATCAAGTTAGGCCACTTCATTTCAATGGGTGAAACGTAGTTGAATACCACCCATGCATTTGAACCCAAAGTGTTGGTCTTATTCATCTGGACTTTCTCCAGCCAAAGGTGAAATGTTAGACCACCCACACTGAAAAGGGTTTGCATAATAAGTACAAGGGATGGTGGACTCTTTTGAAAAATCTGAGCTCAGACCAACATTTGCTTGCCTTGGTCTGCTCTTTAGAGATCTAGCATTGCCCTTCAACTGGAAGGCCAGAGGTTAAAGGCTACCACCTCGGTCATGGGTTCTTGTCTCCTAGTTTCCTCTCACCCTCTTTCTCTGTTGACCTTTGTATCTATTACTTCATGATCTGGTTTCCCTTTTAAAAGCCCCCCCCCAATAAAAGTTCCCTCTTAATGAATAGGGTCCTTCACTGGAAGATAATTTATAGTACGCAACAGCTGCAAGTTGCAGAGAACTTTCACACTTAGATTTCATGATTGAACTTCTCAAGTTTTGTTTTTTTAAAAAAATAAAACCCCAAGTAGTTCAATTCATTTCTCTGCATCCGTGTGCCTTAAAAGGGAGTTTACTTTTAAAGCTCAGGTAATGTATCAAAAATGTCTACAGCAGGCTATGATCTGAAAGAGGAAGATCTAATTAGAATCCACAAATTTTGCACTAAGAATCTGTTTCAGACTTTGGAGTAAAGGTCACATTAATTTGACTATTTTAACTTACCGGTATGTTTTTTATTGATAATAATAATAATAATAACAACAACAACAACAACAACAACAACAACAACAACAATACTAATATATTATTTATAACCCACCCATCTGGCTGAGTTTCCCCAGCCACTCTGGGTGGTTCCCAATCGAGTGTTAAAAACAATACAGCATTAAATATCAAAACCTTCCCTAAACAGGGCTGTCTTCAGATGTCTTTTAAAAATAGGATAGCTGCTTATTTCCTTGACATCTGATGGGAGGGCGTTCCACAGGGCGAGTGCCACTACCGAGAAGGCCTATGACTGATTCCCTGTAACCTCACTTCTCGCAATGAGGAAACCGCCAGAAGGCCCTCGGCACTGGAACTCAGTGTCTGGGCTGAATGATGGGGGTGGTTTTTTCACATCGGCCTAGTTCCAAAGCTCTCAAGGCAACATGAATGGTATTTTTTCTACTGCCTCCATTTCTTAAGCTCACTGCAACTGCTAGATGGGTTAGTAGTCCCAGTGTAGAAAATGCTTACAGTTTGCAAAAGGTGTGTGCATATGTCTGTATATTTGTGTGTGGTTGAGCCAAGTGTCTGCAGTGGGACAACAGAGTTTCTAATCGCTTAGCTCACTGTCTGCTTTATATTCCCTGCACAATTCATGCACACTTACTTGGGAATAAATGTTGGGAAAAAGCACCAATGCAAAAGCCAGCTCCAGATGGCTGGAATGCAAAACAGGATCTTGTTGTTTCGAACTGTACTGTTGGAGAAAAGGAGGAGCCTATTCTCTGTACTGAACACCGGATGTTAGCTCAGAGTGTCATGTGACCTGTGCTGGAAGTACAGGGGAGGAGTCGTGACTCTTCTGCTGGAGTCTGGAGGGTACAGACACGTTTTCTCTGTACTGCTGAATGACAGGAATAAAACATGTAAATAGGACTCCTGTCTGTCTTTCTTCCCCTCCCTGGGGTGAAAGCAGGGAGGGAGAGGAGGAGGAGGGTGTGTTCTCCTCACGTCTGAGGAGAATCGCCGATTTATGACCTTGCCTGCCGGAGGACGCAGACGGAAGGTCAGCAAGGATCCCAGCCGAATGCCTGGAGTGAGGCCGGTGTACCTCTGACCGCGGCTGGAATCCTGACAATAAACTCATTGTCATCGCCATACATTTAACTTACATGGCTCCGCCCGCCCCCGCCAAAGAATCCTAGGAATTGCAGTTTACTCCTCATAGAATTACAGTTCCTGGCACCCTTAACAAACTACACCTCCAGAATGCACAGAATCGGGACGACAGCACATTTGCCTGTCTTAAAAGGGCTTCTTCCTCAGTTAGGATAGGGTGGCATCCTGACAAAATTGGGGCAGGTGGTCTTTCGGAAGGCCCATTTCGCTCCCACTTTGGGGAGGGGTGGAAGGGGAACCAAGAGCAAAATAAAATAAAATAAAATAATGGCACAAAGACATTTTCATGGACGGATCCAGATGATAAATGAGACTGTATGTCCGGCACATTACAGTAAAATTAAAATTCTGCCTTATGGGGGAGCCCCCTCCTGTACTCTGTGGCTTGTGTGCAAAGAGAGTACATTTGCATATGTTCCCCTGAATCTGCATAATACATTCTGTCATTATTTTATTATTTTGCATAATTTATGTTGCTTTTCCTGGTCCTGGGGAGTTTTTCAGGTCAGGGATGCACTGACTCCTGAAATCTGGAAATTGGCCACTTCTTGGCTGCTAAGAGTCTGATAGGCACGTCCCCACATACATAAGGGCTAGAAACTTGTCTGGAGTTAAATTTTATTTTTGCATGCTAGCCGAGATTCCCAAGAAGCTGCACTGTGCATTCAGTTAGACATTATGTCTGGTGGTTTCCACAGTCCTATGGAATTACTCCTTCTACACACATCACCGAGCCTGTATGCTTTCCATAGGATGCCTATAATGTATCACAATTGTTTTCTTAACTTCGCCTCTTTTGCCTCGTGCTTGAATGTATGAGTGAGTCAAATTAGCCTATATGCTGGGTTCAGGGAACATCAAATGCAGACATGTCCATCTCTGCTTCCCTAATGGACTTTCGGGGCCAGGGCTGTTATTTCCTTGAAATGGTGTGTGTTTTATTCTGCACTTGTTCCCTCCTTCCTTCGGAGACCCTCTTTTAAAATGCACATCATAACTTTGGTGGCAGTGCTGGGGAGGAGGGTGCGGGAAGTGTTGTTGTGGTGGAAATTGCAGCAATCAGAGAAGCCTCCACTATTAGCAGCATCTGGGTCTCTGTTCTTCATAAGAGTGGACACTTCTCCTTTTTTTTGTGAAACAATTACGGCTAATAATGAGCTAGGAGAGACTGGCCTCTAAAAGCACTTCAGAACAGCAATTCAGAGACTGTCACCACTACAGTTTGCTCCCCGCTCCCTCCCCCTCCCTACTAAGAGACAAGAGCATCAGAAGGCTACGCTGAACTCCCGTTCAAATCTCGTTTAAAAGACAAGGGTTCTTTTGCACCACTGGAGGCCAATGATTTACTGGAGAGATCCTGAAATCTTTTGTTCCTGGAATTTCTTCTTGATGCAAATGCTGTATCGTTCTTTGGAGCTGAAATGGAGGAGAGCACACAGAGAGGGAAAATCCAAAAGCTGGGCTTGCAGATGTTTGAGCTTCCCTTCTCCTGATACGATATTTCCCCATTGCTAACCATAATGGATACTCTTTTTTGAATATACAGTGGTACCTCGGGTTACAGATGCTTCAGGTTACAGACACTTCAGGTTACAGACTCCGCTAACCCAGAAATAGTACCTCGGGCTAAGAACTTTGGTTCCAGATGAGAACAGAAATCGTGCTCTGGTGGCGCGGCGGCAGCGGGAGGCACCATTAGCTAAAGTGGTGCTTCAGGTTAAGAACAGTTCAGGCTAAGAATGGACCTCCAGAACGAATTAAGTACTTAAACCGAGTTACCACTGTATAGCAACAAAAGTGGAGGATACAATCCATCTCCCCAACCTTAATGAGTAGGTTTGTTGCAGTCAGTGTATGTCACTATTTATGCATCAAACTTTTAAATTTATTTATCTAGGACTTGCCGATCAGAAGGTTGGTGGTTTGAATCCCTGCGATGGGGTGAGCTCCCGTTGCTCGGTCCCTGCTCCCGCCAACCTAGTAGTTCAAAAGCACATCAGAGTGCAAGTAGATAAATAGGTACTGCTCCGGCGGGAAGGTAAACGGCGTTTCCGTGTGCTGCTCTGGTTTGCCAGAAGCGGCTTAGTCATGCTGGCCACATGACCCAGAAGCTGTACGCCGGTTCCCTCGGCCAATAAAGTGGGATGAGCATCGCAACCCCAGAGTCGGCCACGAATGGACCTAATGGTCAGGGGTGGAACACATCCACAAGCTCTTTCTTTCTTTCTTTCTTTCTTTCTTTCTTTCTTTCTTTCTTTCTTTCTTTCTTTCTTTCAGCTTTCTAAAACAGTTACAATGAATAACATTCTAAAAGGAGTCACAATGAAGAAAACAAAACATTATTCCATGCAGTGTCTGAAGCAAGAGGAAGAACAAGCAAATGGTAGGTCCTCTCTATGGAGAAGATGAAGAAATGCTATTGGGTGACAAACAGAAGGCGGAACTACTCAACACCTATTTTGCCTCTGTCTTCACCCAAAAAGAAGGCGATGTCCAACCTGGTGATAACAGAATAAATGATGTAAGGAGGGAGCTGTAGCCCCAGATAGGAAAAGAGGTATTAAGGGGACATCTAGCTACTTTAAATGAATTCAAATCTCCAGGAACTGATGAGCTGCATCCAAGGGTACTAAAGGAGCTTGTGGATGTAGCCTCAGAGCCTTTGTCTATGATCTTTGAGAATTCTTGAACAACAGGTGAAGTCCCCGCAGACTGGAGGTGGGGAAATGTTGTCTCCATCTTCAAAAAGGGGGGAAAAGAAGACCCAGGTAACTACCAACCAGTGAGCATGACACTGAAAACAGGAAATGTCCTAGGACAGATAATTCAACAGTGGTCTGTGAACACTTAGAAAGGTAAAGGTAAATGAGAGGAAGAGAATAAAGGTAAAGGGACCCCTGACCATTAGGTCCAGTCGTGACCGACTCTGGGGTTGTGGCGCTCATCTTGCTTTATTGGCCGAGGGAGCCGGCATACAGCTTCTGGGTCATGTGCCAGCATGACTAAGCCGCTTCTGGCGAACCAGAGCAGCGCACGGAAATGCCGTTTACCTTCCCACAGGAGTGGTCCCTATTTATCTACTTGCACTGAGCAACGGGAGCTCACCCCATCATGGGGATTCGAACCGCCGACCTTCTGATCGGCAAGTCCTAGGCTCTGTGGTTTAACCCATAGTGCCAACCGCGACCCTATAGAAAACTTAGAAAAGGATGCTGTAATTACTAAGACTCAGCATGGGTTTCTCAAAAATAAGTCATGTCAGATGAACCTCATTTTCTTTTTTGATGGAGTTAGAAACTTGGTGGATTAGGGGAATGCTGCAGACATAGTATATCTTTGAGTTTGTTTTTATTTTATTTTTACAATCAAGTGGCGTATAAATTTTATGAAATACATAAATAAATGTGGTGCTTACTCTGGCATAGCTTGGCTGCAGCAGAAATGAGCTGGCTGAGCTGGAGATCCACTGGATCTTTACTCACTCATCCCAGCAGTGGACTTTGGCTTTGGAATGCTCCCTTAGAGAAAGGCACAGATGGTCCACGTGTATAGGATGGGGCTTTTGTTATGACCTGAAGCATCTTTAGCAATGGGAAAAGAAGAGAATTGTATTTCCTGCAGTGGAGATGCCTGGAGACTGGGACCAGCCCAAAGGTCCATCTGGCCTATCATCTTGATGCCTCTGGGAAGCCTCCAAGCAGGTTCTGGGGGCAATTGTTTACTGCCTCCAGCAAGTGATATTCAAGGGCTCTGAACATGGAAGCCAGTGGATAAATTATTAATCAAAGAGCTCTCTAAGCGGAGCACATATGAAAACTCTAGAGACAGCATAGCTAAAATCTATGGAAACATTTTATTTTTAAAAACACACACAAATGTACATAAAATGATTATCATTAAAACACAGATGAAATCAGTAAAACTTTAAAAGTGGTTATCTCTATTTAACATGGTTCATATACCCCCTAATCATCAAAACCCTCTAAGTGGTTTACTTAAACAATGTAAAGTATGCATAATAAGATACCAATGGAATATGGAAACAAGTTGACTCCTGCTCCCCCCCATTAATTAAAAATAGTGATTTAAAAATATCTACATCATATAATAAAATTACATGTCCTAATTACCTGTCAGAATTAGATGCCTGGGTTGGCTTGCCCATGCGAAGACATTTTTAGCACTGGCTGAATGGAATGCAGTGAAAGCCATTACCTAATATCAGGGGCCCTCAAACTACGGTCCGCGGGCCGGATCCTGTCCGCCAGAGTCCTGAACCCGCCCCGCCCGCTGCTGTCTTAATTTTTTTATAGCCGTAAAACCAAATCATCGGCTCAATGGGGAAGCCCCACATTGCAAGCGCCCAACCTAAAATGGAGGTCCCTTTGAGGCGCGCAAACCAAACAAAACCAAATAATAAGATTAAAATAAAGATGCAACAGCAACGGCGGGAATGAAATGCACACGACGATAGCGAGGTGTCTTCCTCCTGGCTTGGCTACCCTCTTCCTCCCGGCTGACAAGACCCTGAGATGCTGCGGCCACGGCCAGGAGAGACGGGGCCTGTGTTAGGATTTTTTCTCTATCTGAGCTGCTCCAGCGAGTGGTACTGTTGTACTATGTTTTTGTGTACATCATGTGAGTGTCTGAGAGAGCATGAGACAGGAAGTCTGAGTACTGTTGGAGTACTGTTGGAAGTTAGTTTCACTTCTGAAAGTGTTGCTGTTCTGTACTGGTGCTCAAAGAGCACAGATGTGCTGATGGAGTCTTTGTATTATAGACTGTAAATAAAGTAGTTTTAGAGCTACCGACTGAGTCTTTCTTCTGCAATGATATGCCAGAAGATGAGTATGCTCCTCTCAGGAGAGAGGGGTCGCCTATCACTGGTCTCTCTAGACTGAGGGAGATTTAAATCCTAGTGGCGCTGTGGGTTAAATCAGAAGGTCGACAGTTCGAATCCCCGTGACAGGGTGAACTCCCGTTGCTCGGTCCCTGCTCCTGCCAACCTAGCAGTTCGAAAGCACGTCAAAGTGCAAGTAGATAAATAGGTACCGCTCCGGCGGGAAGGTAAACAGCGTTTCTGTGCGCTGCTCTGATTCGCCAGAAGTGGCTTAGTCATGCTGGCCACATGACCCGGAAGATGTACGCCGGCTCCCTTGGCCAATAAAGTGAGATGAGTGCCGCAACCCCAGAGTCGGTCATGACTGTACCTAATGGTCAGGGGTCCCTTTACCTTTACTAAAAGCACCAGAGGGATGCCCTGATGACTTGGGAAGTTGGCGGCCTTCCCTGGCGTGTTTCCAACAGCCTGCAAGCCTTCTAGTTCTGACTTTGGCGGCAGCTGGGCTCTGCTGGAGGGCCTGGTAAGTGGGGCGCCACCAGGCAGCAAAGGCCGAGTCCTTCCCAGGAGAGAGGGGCTCCGATGGGGGTTCTTGCTCCTTCCCTGCCCCCCAGACAGGCTCTTCTTGGCATGCCTTTCCTCCCTCTTGCCCCTCTGAAATCTCACGGGGGTGGGAAGCAAGAGGCGTGCCACCCTGGATCCAGCTACAGCTCCCTTAATCCCCACTCCCAGGCACGGCCAACCTTGAGTCGCATGCAATTAATGCTTCCCCACGTTCCTCTTGGACTGCGTGTCTCCCTGCCTTGTGAGTGTTGCGAGGGAGGCTCCTTGGAGGCAGTGGACGAAACCCATCAGCGCACAGGTTTCTCCCTTTGCTGTCCTTCCCGGGCATTTGTGTGGGAACTATTTCCCACTGAAATACTTATAAGTTTATGTTGATTAAAATCATTCTTCCTTTTAAATATTGTATTCCCCCCTTTTTGGTGCACTACAAGTAAAATATGTGCAGTGTGCATAGGAATTTGTTCATATTTTTTTCAAACTATAGTCCAGCCCCCAACAATGTGTGAGGGACTGAAACGGTGAAATCTGCAATTATTAAATGGGCACAAGACATTGGACATAACATAATGATGGCTGACTGGGAACAGTTATGGAACACAGGTATGAAGTTTACGGCATGTAATGCCTTAACAGACAATATTATGAAAATGATATACAGGTGGTACATGACCCCAGTTAAGCTTGCAAAAATCTATCATTTGCCCAATAATAAATGTTGGAAATGTAAAGAAACTGAAGGTACATTCTTTCACCTTTGGTGGATGTGCCCATGGATTAAGGCTTTCTGGGAAATGATATATAATGAACTGAAAAAGGTATTTAAATATACCTTCTTGAAGAAACCAGAGGCCCTTCTCCTGGGCATAGTCGGCCAATTGGTGTTAAAGAAGGACAGAATTTTCTTTATGTATGCTACAACAGCAGCAAGAATACTCATCGCAAAGGATTGGAAGACACAAGATCTACCCACTTTGGAAGAATGGCAGATGAAAGTGATGGACTACATGGAATTGGCGGGAATGACTGGTAGAATCCGAGACCAGGGAGAAGAGTCGGTGGAAGAAGATTGGAAGAAATTAAAAGATTATTTACAGAAATATTGCAAAATTAATGAATGTTAGAATGATGTTTGATTGAAGTTAAGTGGTTTCTAGCTGTAATGATATAAAAGAATATGGAAAATTGGATTTCTAAATAGGTAAAAATTTAATGTTACAATATATTAAGATTAAAGATCAGGATAATAAGGAGGGAAGGAAATTGCTGAATTAATTAATTGAATTGGAATACAAAAAAGGGAGGTATGAGGAGGTCAGGAAAACAAGGATATGAATGTAAGATATGGAAAGATTGATTTTTTTATTTTTATTTTTTTCCTTTTTTCTGTAAGTGTACTTATTTTTTTATTCTGTATCTTTCTTGTATTTTTATTTTTGTCTTTTACCTTTGTATTTTTTGTTTTTATGTAATTCCTCTTTCTGAAACTTTAATAAATATTTTATAAAAAAACAACAACAACAATGTGTGAGGGACAGTGAACTGGCCCCCCGTTTTAAAAGTTTGAGGACCCCTGCCTAATATCAATGGGAGGAGAGATCCAGAATGAAGGTGCTTCCACGCAGAAGGAGCATAGAATCACAGAACTGTAGAGTCGGTACGGACCACGAGGATCATCTAGTCCAACCCCCTGCAATGCAGGAATCTTTTGCCCAACATGGGGGTCAACCCTATGACCCTGAGATTAAGAGTCTCATGCTCTACTGACCGAGCTATTTCTTGCAAGTGTGGGATGAACATTATGTGGCCCTTGTAGAAGTCACAGTTCTGTAGATCAGAATGGTTGGGTAGGCATATATGGGTAAGGCAGTTCTTGAAGTCCCAAGCTGAATAGAGCCTTCTACACCAATCACAACACCTCAAATTTGGCTTGGTTACAAATGAGCAGCTGGTGCAGACCTAGTTTGAGTAATGGTGTAATATTCTGAGGTCTTGCTCCTGTTTCCTCCAGCTTTTGTTGGAGCTAAGTGGCTCCCTTGGAGCTCTCCATGGTGCTGTAACTATCAGCCTGCCTTGCTCCTATGGTACCTGGTGTAGATGGGTCAAAACATGCCAGCGCACAGGCTACAGTTGACATGTGGAAGTCCTCCGTCCATAGCCTCTGTGTGGTAAATCACCATAACATAACCATAACATGCATGTGCACCAGGAACATCATACAAGGAGCCTTCAATGTCTCTGTCGTAACTGTCAGGGACCATGGAAACTTACACTGCTGAAGGCACCAGTTCACGTGATGGGTATTTATGGCTGAGATGGAGAATCAAACAAAGCAAATAAAAGTGGAGGGGGGGGAGAGACTCTGGTGCTCGCCGGTACAAAGGCTTTCCTGGGCCTCAGTGTGTTTTGGAGTACAAGGATTCTTGCTGCAACAGCTTGTGATACTTGAGAGTTCTGCAAATTCAAATAGCAATTCTTCAAATCTAATCAACTCTAGATGCACCTTGAAGAAACATACGAGAGAGAAAAAAGGATCTTTTCTCTCTCAACATCTCTGTTGACATGGAGAATATACACCATAAATGGATAATGACACTGGAAATACTGGGAATAGTAACCTTGGAAAATTAGCATGGTTGTATCTTGATAAAAGGAATTATGAAACCCCTTGTTCAGGGTACAGTGGTACCTCGGGTTAAGAACTTAATTCGTTCTGGAGGACCGTTCTTAACCTGAAACTCTTCTTAACCTGAGGTACTATTTCTGGGTTAGCTGAGTCTGTAACCTGAAGCGTCTGTAACCCGAGGTACCACTGTAGATGTTTGAGCATTTACACCAGAGTTGGAAAGCCTGCAACCCTCCAGATATTGTTGGTCTCCAATGCCCATCAGCTCCAGCCAGCATTGGAAGTGGACAGGGATGATGGGAGCTACATTTCATCAGTATCTGAATGGCCATAGGTTCTCCACTCCTGCTTTATAGACTCAGTGGCCTTGCCTTCTGAACCACACTTCCCAGAATGCTTAGGGCAGCCACCTGCAACTTGATGTTGCTGGACTACAACTCCCATCGTCCTTGATGGTTGGCCATGCTGATTGGGGTTGATGGAAGATGGAGTCCAACAAAATGTGGAGGGCACCAAGTTGTGGAAGGCTAGCTTAGGGATGATGGAGAGGAGGAAAACAAGAATGACTCAGGCAGGAGAACATAAGAAGAGCTTGCAGGATCAGGCCCAGGGCCCATGTAGTCCAGCATCCTGTTCTCACAGTGGCTGACCAGATGCCTCTATCGGAAACCCTTAAGCAGGACCCAAGTGTTAGGATTTCAAGCTCCCCAGTGCTGGTTTTATGATTGGTATACAGTGGTGCCTCGCAAGACGAAAAGAATCTGTTCTGTGATTCTCTTCGTCTAGCGGTTTTTTCGTCTTGCGAAGCAAGCCCATTGACGGATTAGCGGATTAGCGCTATTAGCGCTATTATCGGCTTTTAGCGGCTTATCTGCTGATCGGATCAGCTGATAAGCGGCTTAGCGGCTTAGAAAAAGGGGGGGAAGGAACTGGCAGGAACCAGCAGGAACTCGCAAGGCATTGTCGTCTTGCGAAGCAAGCCCATAGGAAATTTGTTTTGCGAAGCACCTCCAAAACGAAAAACTCTTTCGTCTAGCGAGTTTTCCGTCTTGCGAGGCATTCGTCTTGCGGGGCACCACTGTATTTCACATGCCTGTCTGAATGGAGCCTGAGAAAGGAAGACTGTCTTATCTCTCTTCCAGTGTGAGAGTCTGTGAAACTGTACTTTCACTTTTACGCTGTTCTGTTTGTTCTCAGAGCTGGAGAGAACAGACGCCATAATGTTGTTGTCTGTAAATATTCTGTAAATACCGTATTTTTCACTCTATAGGGTGCACCGGACCATAGGGCGCACCTATTTTTTTTTGGGGGGGGGGGAAATAAAGAAAAAAAATCCCCCCCCGAGTCCCAAAGAGCAAAGAAGCCATGACAGTGAGCGGGATGGATCCCGCTAGCTGTCTTGGCTTCATTTTTAGTCTTGGGGCTGGGACGGGAGAAGCCCGAGCTTCCCCCACCCCCAGAACGGGTCCGGGAGCGGCGGCAAGGTTGCGCTCAACCTCGCCATTGCTCCTGGAGCTTGCTGCTATCCGCAAGCCTTCTGAGCCCGGCAGGAACTCCCGCCGGGCTCCGCAGGCTTGCAGACAGCTGCCCGAAGCCCGGGGTACACAGCACCGCGCTCCCCGGGCTTCGGGCTGCAGTCTGCTATCCACAAGCCTTCAGAGCCTGGCGGGAACTCCCGTCGGGCTCCGCAGGCTTGCGGATAGCTTCCTGAAGCCTGGAGAGTGAGAGCCTGCATTCGCTCCATAGGACACACACACATTTCCCCTTCATTTTTGGAGGGGGAAAAGTGCGTCCTATAAGGCGAAAAATGCAGTAAATAGTAGTTTAGAACTACGATGCCTCTTTCTTTTGCTGTGTCAAGAGAGAAGGCTAGTGTGCATAAATCAAGTTGATTTATGTCACTGGAGCGCCCTGGAAAAGAAGGGGATGCCCAATCCTCTTTTAAAGGTGTCCAAGTAAGTGGGAGTGAGTTCCATAGCTGAACTATATGCTGCATGAGGAAGTACCTTATTGTATCTGCCCTGATTCTAAAGACGGATGGGGGCAGGGATCTGTAGAAAAGGGAATGATAAGCAAGGTTTGTGTTTCAAGCTGGCATTGTGAGTTCTCTTTGCAGGCATTAAGCCACAAAATGTCCTCAGCCATTTGTGTTTGCAGCTGAGGACCTATATAACCACAAGTGAACTTTGCTCCACACAACATTTTCTTTTACAGGAGCACCTGTTATGAGACATGCTTGGCTTGGAGGACCATGTGGCCTACACCAGCTGTCACTCAGCCTTCGCCTTGACGTGTCTTTGGCTTTGCCTGGGCAAACAAGTATGTTTGCATTTGCGTGATAACATAACCCTGCCAGCATCTCTCTCCAAATAGATTTGTCATTAGAAAGGTAATCTCGGGTACGGAGTCGTTGCCTGCATCCTCAGCTATGATTTCCAGGTCCTCTTTCTTCTTCTTTGGCGATCACTCGTAGATGAGTAAGAATGTCTTCCATGAGCACGGTCTTAGTGGTGTGTCCCTAAGTGACTGTGGAGGCCGATTCTGGATCCACACGTCCTTCCACAGTGGGGACATAGGCTTCTGGGCGGGAGTTGATCACAGTGAGGATTTACCAAACGTGCCTTCCTCTTAGCTTGTTTCTCCCTTTTGCCCTGAGTCCGTGCTTCTTCAAAGTCCATGACACCTTATTCATAGGCTATTCTCCAATTGGAGCGCTCACAGGACAGTGTTTCCCAATTTTTCCATGCTTATACTGCATTTTTTAAAAAAGATAATAATAATAATAATAATTTATTATTTATACCCCGCCCATCTGGCTGCGTTTCCCCAGCCACTCTGGGCAGCTCCCAATCAAGTGTTAAAAACAATACAGCGTTAAATATTAAAAACTTCCCTGAAGAGGGTTGCCTTCAGATGTCTTTTAAAGATAGGATAGCTGCTTATTTCCTTCACATCTGAAGAGAGGGTGTTCCACAGGGTGGGTGCCACTACCGAGAAGGCCCTCTGTCTGGTTCCCTGTAACCTCACTTCTCGCAATGAGGGAACTGCCAGAAGGCCCTTGGCGCTGGATCTCAGTGTCTGGGCTGAACGATGGGGGTGGAGACGCTCCTTCAGGTATACAGGACCGATTAGCCTTGAGATACCCTTTTGAGAATCAGAATTGCAAGAGACTTGCTGGAAACCTTGACAAGGATGGAGTGTGGCCAGCAGCACATCTCATAACCAGTCCCATAGGAGCCAACTCCTAGGGGCTGATGTCCCCTCGCCCCCCATAGAATATTTGAGGGGCCCTGACCAGTTCACACAAACAACTTCTGTTACACGCTTTCCCATTTGCAGATGAGAAAATAAACAGTTAAGCTTTGCTTACATAGCATAAAAAGAACCCTGGTGGATCAAGCCCATAGCTGTCAACGTTTCCCTTTTTTTAAGGGAAATTCCCTTATTCCGAATAGGATTCCTCACAAGAAAAGGGAAAAGTTGACAGCTATGATCAAGCCAGCAAGAGCAACTCTTTCCCCATTTGTGATTTCCAGCAACTGTTATTCAAAGGCATACTGCCTCCAACACTAAAACATCGTCATTGCGGCTTGTTTTGCTAGGTATTATTTTGCTTGATTATATTCTACCTTGTCACTACTCACCATGAGGCAATTCGTGATGCAGGGAAGGCTATAAATCCTATAAATAATAATCAATAGGTTTAGAAAAGGGACCATTGCTTAATCGCAGAGCACATGCATTCCACACGCTCTCTCTCACACATGCACCTCTGTGTGCCTGAAATCGTTATTTGAGATTGAGTTCTTTACAGTGCTAAATGAAATATATAAACACACCAAATCAATGGCGCAGGATCGTTCTGTCAGGGACTGGGCAGAGGAGGAATGGTGGAGAACACCTCCCTATTCTGACCCTCCCAGGGAGGAGGAAGAGGAAGGCAGTATAGATTTACAACAGGGGTTTGTGGGCGGTCACAGCTCAGAGGCAGATGAGGGGAAATATTGGGAAATCATGGGAGAGTCAGAACAGCACCTGGCTGACACGTTGTCATTAGAAAGCATTCCAGACCCTCCATCTCCCAGAACCCAGCGAACCTTAAAAGTAGGAGAGTAAAGAGCTCAAAGGCAGAGGGCATGTAGCAGCGCCAATAGAGGAGACGATGAGAATGACGAATGAGGGAGAGGGAGAGATGGGGGTGTGTGTGTGTGTGTGTGGAGATTCACTCGGGACAACACCATTATCCAAGAGTCTAGGTTCTATAGCCTCTCTCTGTAAAGATTGGAATGAAAAAGGACGCTAAGAAACTTTCCCTTGTCTTTTTACTTTCCTGGGCTACCAGGCGGGAGCCGCTGGAAGCACCCTGACACATTCTGACCATCACTTAGTGATGGCAATTCAGACAGAAAACATGCACTCTGCTGTGAAAGTTATGTGCTTAAGACAAGCATTCAGTTACATATTTTATGGATTTCACACAACATTTGCTAGAGAACAGTGGAAAATGGTGGAGCACAATGTGTGGACATTGCAGGACAGGAGTGCAACCTTGCTCCTGGTTCTTGATTTCTCATTAGCTTTTAACAGCACTGGTTGTGGTCTCCTCTTGGACTAGCTATGGTGAATGGAAATGGCAGGGACTGTATAGCGCCAATCCTACCTTCAGGACTGAGTCCAGAGAGTAGCATTGGGATGGTGATTTCTGGCCCCTTGTGGCTATTTTATGGTGTGCCACATGGCACTATTTTATCTTCAATGCTATTTATGGTAATATCTATATGAACTGGCTGGGAGTGGTCATTAGGAGTTATGGGGCAAGATGCCATCAGTATGCCATTGACATTCAACTCTATTTCTCTATAATATCTGAATCAGAAGAGGCTGTGGATTCCCTCGACCAATGCTTGGATGCAGGGGTGATTTGAGCCCTGGTTCTCCAAGTCCTCGTGTGACCATCTAACCATGGCACATAAGTTTAGATAGATTTGCCTATCAATTCCAAATGAATCTCCTTCCCCTCATCCTGAGTCACATCACTAACTCTGATGTAATAACTACATCACGACTGGTACCCAAGAGGCAGGTGGGTTCAGACTCCTACATGGCCTTGAAGCTAACTGGGCGATCTAGGGCCAGTCGCTGCCTATTCTACCTCACAGGGCTGTTGTGAGGATTGAATGAGAAGATGGAGAACCATGCTCACTACCTTGAGCGTAATGGAAAAAAGGTGGAATCTGAACGCAATGAATAAATTAACCCACACTTCCCAAGACAAAGCAAAATGCAGCTGAAGCAGCCATCCTTCAAAATTTGCCCCAGTCCGAATTTTGCGATGCAAGTCTCCATCCTAATAATGTGTTTTGAAATGCATATGTTAGGGGAAGTAAAGTACAAAAATGCATCCTATCAGAGGAAACATGCATTGCAAAAGTGTGTATATTGGGCAAGAAATGCATGGGGGGGGGGGAAATGTATATCAGGAGAAATTTGCATAACAATACTGATGAATTTTCACCAGAACATTGCCTTGAACCGAGGATATCTCGAAGTTTGTTTGGCAGGGCAAAAAGCCCCGAATAAAATTTAAAATACTAACTGATGCAAAAGAAAGAAGGGGGTTTGCCCTGCCAGACTTAAGGTTATATTATGAAGCTGCAGCCTTCTGCTGGATGAAAGATTGGTTACTTTTAGAGAACACTGATGTCCTGGATCTGGAAGGGTTTAATAACTCTTTAGGATGGCATGCATATTTGTGGTACGACAAGGTAAAGACTCATAAAATGTTCAAAAACCATATTGTCAGGAAAGCAATATTTATGGTCTGGACAAAATACAAAGACTTACTAGAAGGTAAGACCCCGAGGTGGTTATCACCAGTAGAGGCCAAGGCTCGAAAAAACCCCAATATGGAGGCCGGCTGGCTGAAATATGGGGAAATAATAGAAAAAGTTGGTGACAATTGGAGGTTACAGAGCTATGAAAAATTAAAGCATAAGGTGCAAGACTGGTTTCATTATGCTCAAATTCAGGAGGTCTTTAAGTTGGATAAAAAAACAGGTTTCCAGGTGGAAAAATCGAAACTAGAGACAGAACTGTTAGAACCAAAAACTAAGGTTCTTTCGAGAATGTATAACTTGCTGCTTAAATGGAACACTCAGGATGAGACAGTCAAATCAGCCATGATAAAATGGGCTCAAGACATTGGGTACAACATTATGTTTGAAGACTGGGAAAGGTTATGGACCACTGGTATGAAATTTACAGCATGTAGTGCCTTGAAAGAAAATATTATGAAAATGATATACAGGTGGTACATGACCCCAGTCAAGCTTGCTAAAATATACCATTTGTCTGATAATAAATGTTGGAAATGTAAGGAGGCTGAAGGGACATTCTTTCACCTCTGGTGGACCTGTCCAAAAGTGAAGGCCTTCTGGGAAATGATTTATAATGAATTAAAAAAGGTATTTAAGTATACCTTTCCCAAGAAACCAGAGGCCTTCCTTCTGGGCATTGTCGGCCAGAAAGTGTTAAAGAAGGATAGAACATTTTTTATGTATGCAACAACAGCAGCAAGAATACTTATCGCAAAGTACTGGAAGATGCAAGAATTGCCCACACTGGAAGAATGGCATATGCAACTGACGGACTATATGGAACTGGCCGAAATGACTGGCAGAATCCGAGATTTGGGAGAAGAGACGATGGAGGAGGACTGGAAAAAATTTAAGGATTATTTACAAAAACATTATAAGTTATATGAATGTTAAGAAACTGCATGATTTGGAAAATACAGCTCCAGCAACAAGATTTGGGATATTGGAAATTAAGATATGATTATGAAAGGATTAAAGTTTAAAATAACATGGTATTTATATCAGGGTAAAAGTAAATGGATAATAAGTATTTTGAACCCAAAAAAGATTTATTTGAAAACACAAATAACACATGAAACAAGGTATTAATTTGCTGACATTTTTATTGTAAAGAAAGCATGGTGAGGAAGACGTGGGGAAGTCCAATTGGTTATGAAAAAATGCACTGGAAAGTTGGATTTTTCTTATTCTTATTTTCTTCATCTTGTTGTATATCTGACTTTATATCTGTATTTGGAAAAAAGCAATAAAAATATTTTTTTTAAAAAAAGAACATTGCCTTGAACCGAAGAGCAGAGAAACTGAAATGGGCAGATTTGCCTGGATGTGACGCAGCTCTGATTCTTGATCCACTTTGGGACAGTCACAAGCAGTCTGTGTGAGTTTGTGTGTTGGGGGAGGAGATGCACACAAAGAGTCGTGCTGACCCGGAAGTGTGTGGGCTTGCAGCCGGGACGATCTGCCTCTCTTATCTTCCGCCCAGTATCTGAATGCACAAGGCAGGCAGCTGTTTGGAACAGGGCTGTCTGCTATAGAAAGAGGGCACGAGGGCAGGGGATAATTTATTTACTCTTTACAATGCCCTGTTTGAACAGACGCCTAAGCAAAATGAAGGCAGAAGCTCTTTTGGGGCCAGGGAATATTAGGAGGAGAGGAGGCAGAGAGAAGAGTGCAAAGCCAGTAAATGGATTAGAAATGCGCCCTGCCACAGTCTGGCTTTTAACTTGTGTGTGCAGGGAGTATAAGCAGTGAAGTATTTCTCTAATTACATTAGGGATGCTCAAATTAGGTTGATTAAAAACTTTCCTTCCTTCTCTCTCTCTCTCTCTCCATCTATCTTCAAAAGAAAAGAGGAGAAAAAACATTTTGAACAGGAAAGTTAGGCAAGTCATCAGATTCTACCCTCCTTCCCATTCCAACATTTCATGTTGTACATTACACTAATTCTCTCTCTTACAACCCCTCTTTCCTCAGTTTCTTCCCCTGCGATCTCCCTCTGGAAAGCTTTCTTTTAAATGCACAAATATATCCTGATCGGCCTTTAAATTACATGACTGCATGAGTGGAATAAGCAACTGCGGACTGGCGACTCGGAAAGAATGCTAACAAGGGTGTTTTCCTCTTCTTCTTTTTAATTCCTTTCCTAAATGACCACTTTCTCCTTAGGATGACACCACTGTCTGAAGGGCAAACTTTCAATTTGAAGAGAGATGCTGTGATGACTTTTGATACTTCCATTACAGACGGACGCAGCAATCAACCGAGCCAGTGTTGCATCTGGCGCCTTTTGAAAGATGAGAATCTTTGTGTGTGTGTGGAGACTATTGTCTCCAAATCATCTTCCTCTTCTTCAATATATGCTTAGTAATTATATTAGGGAGAACAGATAGGGGCATATTATTTACCTGTTCTCGTAATACAAGGACTAAAGGACACCCATAATACTGCAGACAGCAGGTTTCATGAAAGGGGTTGGGACGCCTAGGTCAGATTGGCTAGTGCCTCTTGTACCTCTGCACCCCTCCTTTTGCTGTCAAATGTGCCTTGACTCACTTACTTAAGCTGCCTGAAATTATCTGCGCTCTACAGCCGCAGTGCACTGGTGCAACTTGCTTGAGCCTTCTCTCGGCTCATGCTTCAGCGTGAACACAATTAAACTGTAGATCGGAATGGGAGCATCTCCCCTATTTTCTCTTCTTGTCTCCCATGAAACTAGGCACCTATGCAGGTATTTGGCTGAATGCAGGTGGGCTTAAAGGAGGGGGGGTGCATCCTTGTGTATTCTAGCTCCACTTCTGATCTTCAAGGGTGAAGAGCTCCAGGGTTTCAGATTTTCCCAGTCCTACCTGGAGATGCCGGGGATTGAATCTGGAACTTTTTGCAGGCAAAGCCAAGCTGCACAAGCAATGCTAAGCTAAATGGACCAATAGTCTGACTCGGTGTAGACAATTTCCTTGTGTTACTTCCTAGAAAATCTGAAGAAGTGTGCATGCACATGAAAGCTTATACAGTCATACCTCGTGTCACGTTTGCTTCATGTTACGTTTTTTCAGGTTGTGTCCCACAGAGACCCGGAAGTACCGGAAAGGGTTACTTCCGGGTTTCACCGCTCATGCATGCACAGTAGTGCTAAATCGCACTTCACGCATGCTCACAAGACCAAATCGTGCCACGCACCTGTGCAGATATGGTGCTTCAGGTTGCAGGCTTTTCATGTTGTGAACAGGCCCCCGGAATGGATCCCGTTCACAATCAGAGGCACCACTGTACCCAGAACAAACTTAGTTGGTCTATAAGGTGCTACTGGACAATTTTTTATCATTTTTTTTCAACTACGTCAGACCAACACGGCTAACTACCTGAATCTAGAAACATGGAAGGAACCACATTCAGCCGCATGAAATGGAAGTCCATCAGTGTTCTGTACTCTAAACAGAAGCAAATAAAGGAGGAACTCTCTGTACTGGACAACTCTACAAGGAATCACCCAGCTTGGCAAGAGTTCCACAAGGAAAGACAAACCACTTACCACTCTCAACTGGAGTCACTGAAAAAACAGAAAAACAACTCTCTAACCTTTCCAACCTACAGACTACCAAGGTATCTGAAGACGTGTGCATGCATATGAAAGCTTATACCAGAACAAACTTAGTTGGCCTATAAGGTGCTACTGGACAGATTTTTATTTTTATTTCCTAGAATATAGTTCATCACATAATTAATTTCTCACATCAAGGAGTGTGAGATAGTGTAGATAAGAACAGAAGATGAGCCCTTCTGCATCAGAGCAAAGGCCCAGTGTTGTCACAAGGGCCAGCCAGAAGACTACAGGAAGCCCACCAGAAGGCAGCACAGCAATAGCTCTCTGCCGCCTGTGGTCCCCAGCATAGCTTATCTATCAGCTGGCTTCTTCACATCCTGCATACGCAAAGCATTTTAGAATCAATTGAGATTACTTAGAGTCAGGAGCTCAGCCTACACTTGAGTAGGACCCTGGTAGAGACACATGCCCAACTGGCATGTTCTCTCCCTCCTGGTCAATCGTTGTGGTGTAGTGTGGTGTAGTGGTTAAGAGCGGTAGTCTCATAATCTGGTGAACCGGGTTTGCGTCTCCGCTCCTCCACATGCAGCTGCTGGGTGACCTTGGGCCAGTCACACTTCTTTGAAGTCTCTCAGCCCCACTCACCTCACAGAGTGTTTGTTGTGGGGGAGGAAGGGAAAGGAGAATGTTAGCCGCTTTGAGACTCCTTAAGGGGAGTGAAAGGCGGGATATCAAATCCAAACTCTTCTTCTTCTTCTTCTTCATTCGGGAGCTTCAAAAGCTTTCTTCAGCCCAAACATCACAGCGATCGATGCCCACTGACACACTTAGGGATCCGCAGAGTCTGCGCATCTCGCGTGACAGACCTCAGCAACTCAGCATTTTGGCTAATCTACTTTATTTACATATAACATACATATAAACACACATGGAACACTCTCTAGCATCAGGCAGTAAAGAGAAAAAGAACAAAGGACAATAGTCCCACTTCACGGAACACAGTAACACAAACATCCTGTCTCCGTCACTTCCCACTCTGTGGAGTCAAAACATATACCGTCATGTGAAAGACAACAATCCCATGACTGCAATCATGGAGCAATCATGGATTATTCTAACAATAATCATAGAATCGTAGAGTTGGAAGGAATCCTGAGGATTGAAGGGAAGGAATCCCTTCAATGCAGGAATCTCCACTCAAGCATCCATGATAGATGGCCACCCAACCACTGCTTAAAAACCTCTGAGGAAGGAAAGTCTACCACCTTTTGAGGGAGTCCCTTCCACTGTCAAATAGCTCTCACTGTCAGAAAGTTCTTCCTGATGTTTAGTCGGGAGCTCCTTTCTTGTAACTTGAATCCTCGGTTCGGGCCCTAACCTCTGGAGCAAGAGAAAACAAGCATAACAAGCATGCTTCATCTTCCATGTGACAGCCCTTCTGTTATTTGAAGATGGCTATCATATCCCCTCTCAGTGTCCTTTTATCCAGGCTGCACATACTCAAGTCCCTCAACTGTTCCTCATAAGGCTTGGTTTCCTGACCCTTTAACATCCTGTTCTCCCTTCTCTGTGCACGTTCCGGCGTGTCAATATCCTTCTTAAATTGGGGCATCCAAAACTGGACACAGTCTTCCAGGTGTGGTCTGATCAAGGCAGAATAGAGTGGTACTATTACTTCCTTTGATCTCATAGAATCATAGAATCATAGAGTTGGAAGAGACCACAAGGGCCATCGAGTCCAACCCCCTGCCAAGCAGGAAACACCATCAGAGCACTCCTGACATATGGTTGTCAAGCCTCTGCTTAAAGACCTCCAAAGAAGGAGACTCCACCACACTCCTTGGCAGCAAATTCCACTGTCGAACAGCTCTTACTGTCAGGAAGTTCTTCCTAATGTTTAGGTGGAATCTTCTTTCTTGTAGTTTGGATCCATTGCTCCGTGTCCGCTTCTCTGGAGCAGCAGAAAACAACCTTTCTCCCTCCTCTATATGACATCCTTTTATATATTTGAACATGGCTATCATATCACCCCTTAACCTCCTCTTCTCCAGGCTAAACATGCCCAGCTCCCTTAGCCATTCCTCATAAGGCATCTCAACACTCTACTTCTGTTGATGCAGCCTGAGCAGCTTCTTTTTGCCGCTGCATCACAATGTTGACTCATGTCCGGCTTGTTGTCTACCAAGACCCAGAGATCTGTTTCACATGTGCTACTGACAATCCAAGTTTTTCCTCATCTTATATTTGTGCAGCTGGTTCTTCCTGCCTCAGTGTTGAACCTTGCATACATCCCGATTGAAATTCATTTTGTTGGTCTGGGACCAGTTCTCCAATCTGTTAAAGTCAGATTGAACAATTCTGGATTGAGGGAAAACTATGTTTGTGTTCTGTGGTGTGCACACAACCTAACAGTGGCAGTTAGGTAGATCAGAAGATAGGATACTAGCTGCCACATACAGGTCCAGCCAGGAGTGCCAGTGGCAGACATTTTAGGTGGTTCATGAGGTGAGGCTGCCAGTGTCCTACCCACTGACACCACAGATCAAAGAGTTCCTTTCTCCGATCTCTATCCCCTTTAGAATGCACAGAATCTGCTTCCTGAATCTTGCTCAGTGCTGCTGGGTGCTGCGAAGCAGATGGTACCTTCTGCAAAGGGAGCCAAAGGATGCTACATGGCAAATTTATAAAGCTCACCGAGTGATTTCAGCTCACTGTGGGAGGCTGATGCAGGGCCTTCAAAAGGACAGACGTTCCGCAACAGATTAGCGAGGGAAATGTAAATGGCTGCCAACTACCCATGGGGTTAAGGATGCCCGCGCTGTATTGTCGTGCCAAAACTGAATCACGGAAGTTGCATGTAATTTTGCAATGCCAGCCAGCCAATAAATGCAATTGCGCTTGATCTGCCTGGTAAACTGAGATTCCTGGGCCCAGATTTTCACCCCCCCCCCAATTCGGAAATAGAGACTGCGCTCCCTCAACTATGTTCAGCAAAACACTTCTGTTAGATCCGAGCAAAAGTTTTTGGTAAGTCTTCAGATATCAGCTGCTGATATTTCTTTCGTTTTCAACGTGAGTTGCCATACGGTTATCTGGCAAAGGGAAACAGAGAATCTGAAAGCTAAGTTTTGATGGAGGTGTTGAACTTAGGGAAAGGGCCGTAGCTCAGCGGTACAGCACACAATCTGCACGGTGCTGGATTTACGTATAAGCCAAACAAGCTATAGCTTAAGGCCCCACTCTTCTGGGGGGCCCCCAAAAAATTAAATGAAAAAAACCTACATACAGCAACAGTGTTTTGTGTTGTGTAGGTTCCTATGATGTAAGTAATGGGCCCTGCCTGCTAACCTGCTCCCTAAAATATCACTGGTTTGCTCATTTCTATATAAAGGGTGCCTACATTCTGCATGGACATGGCAACACGTGCAAATGGCTTTAGATACCTATTAGGTCCATAAATTACCATATAGCATATATTCAACACAAAAACCAGTGACAATTTGTTGTGGACAAAGGACAGCTGGACATATAAAGGGCCCCATGACCTTCAGTAACTTAGGGCCTCATTGAACCTAAATCCGGCCCTGACTTTGCACACGAAAGGTCCCAGATTTAATCCTTGGCAACTCCAGGCAGGACTGGGAAAGAATAATTTCTGAAACCCTGGTGGACTGCTTGCCAATTGGTGTAGACTAGGAATAGGGAACTTGGTGCTGTTAGAGGGTGCTGGAGTACAGCTCTCATGAGCCCCATGCAGTATGACCAAAGGTCAGTGATGATGAGAGTTGTTGTTCAAAGCCTCTGAAGGGCACCATTGCAAAAGTTGTGTGCCAACCCCACTCTCTGCTGAGCAACAGCAAGAGTCCATGGGGTTCCAGGCACTCACCCAGGGGCTGTGTGCCTTTGGTTTTTATGGAAGCCGCCCAGAGTGGCTGGGGAGGCCCAGCCAGATGGGCGGGGTATAAATAATAAATTATTATTATTATTATTATTATTATTATTATTATTATTATTATTATTATTATTATTTGGGGAATTGAGACACAGCAGAGACTGTCGTAGCTTTAAGAAATATTGTTTATTCCCCTTTGTACACCTTCAGTCTCCATGAAGGATTTTACAGTGTGGCCATTTCAAGAGGGGCTTGACCCTCACAGCAGTGCAGCCCTAAAGTCCAAGGCATTTCTTCCAGCCAGCCTTCAGCCAACCTGCCCAAGATGGATCCTAGTCTTTCTTCTCCCTTCTTTCTTCCAAGAACACCCTGCTAAAAACTCTCTTTTCCTGTCACTTCACACCCAGTCCCTCTGGCAACCTTCCAAACCCTAGTCCCTGCTCATACCTCAGGGCAGGGGGAAAGACAGTTCTCTTGCATTGCTGGTGGCCCTCAATGACCCTGTATTGTTTCTTAATGGCCCTAGCTTGGCCAGGTCGCTTTGCATAAGCTGGCTCAGGAATTCCTCTGCAGCTTGTATTTCTCCCTTCACATCCCAAATAATCGAAATCCTACCGTCTATTAATTTTGAGTTTATTCCCCTCCCTGCCACAATCTATAACAGGCACCATATTGCATGATGGAAGTTTGGGGGTACAAAAATAAAAACAGCATTCCTGACCTTTTGCTAAAAGTTGCCAATGCAAGTAACAACGATGTAAAATATGTTTTGAAACAGTTTAAAATCACAGTCACAACCACACTGGGTCCTGAAACTCTGTGCCTCTGGTGTCAAAAGCAAGGGTAAAGATTACGGACGACTGTTCTAAAGCAGGAATGGTTTTAGTGTCACCATATATATATATATATTAAAAAAACATATTAGAAATTACAAATGGGTTGGAGGGAATGAAAGAGTAGGCCCACAACATATTTCTCAACTGGATCACATCACAATGGATTGGAACCTAGTTTTGTGTTAATGGGAGACACTCTTCCATCCCCCAGTAACACAAAACTGTTCTAGTCCATTGTGACTTGATCCAGTTGAGGAACCTTTGGCTGGAAGAGGAAATTAAGAATCTTTTAAAAAGGCATTTGGAAAGCACTTTTCCGCCTCCCTCTTATCACTTCTAATTACTTGCTCTTTTTTTTAAAAAAACACATGTAACAAGCTTTATTAATAGTTTTACAATACATTACACATATATAGTACATCTCTTAAAGTAAATTGAAATTTCAATCATGTTCACAAAAAAACCCAAAAAACCATATACTTATCTTTTCTTACATAATTACGAACCTTAAGCTTCAGCTGTATTTATGCTACCTTTTATGTGATTATTAACAAAAATTATTAGCAAAGGTTACTAACAAAAAATATCATAAAGACTTTGGACTTCCTGTCAATTCCCGTTGAATGATTTTAGTCTAATAGTGAATGTACCTCTCATTATTAACCTATTCTTTATATATTCTCTAATCCATTCTTACAGCAATTTGTGCCGTTGCTCTTATTTCTCATATATGTCTTAATCCAAGGTCAATCAAATGCTGCCATAGACGAAAAACCACTGGTATATTTTTGTACATATCTCTTATATTTATCCCATTTTTGTGCAAATTCTTGTCTTGAACTGCCCCTTAGGCTGTTGGTCAATTGTGCCATTTCCACATATTCTTGTAACTTACTCTGCCAATCCATTATATCTAATTACTTTCTCAGTCACTCTCTAACTTCTCCCTCCAAATGGGACACTGGCGCTGCCTTCTCCCAGCGGAGCGTGGTTAAGCTCCCCAGGTCTGTCATTAACAGGAACATAGCTGTGCTTTGCATCGAAGGCTGAGTTCTCCCTAAGCTGATCTAATTAAAGGAGTAGCCCTCCTCCAGCAGCGGCTCAGCCGATTATCAGCACGCCATATGGCCCCAGAGATGGGGCGGACGGTCAGGGGTGGCGGCTTGTGGGACCCTCCAAACTTCTGCCTTCCTTGAGCTTCTTGCCTAAGGAAGGGAGGCCACCCTCCACTTTCCTCAGCCACCCTCTGAAATGTCAAAGGTTTGCAGAGGAGACCTTCCCCGCCCCCTGCTCCAGCCCCACTTCACTTCACAGGCTCACTAGAGAAACTTTGCCATCTGCAGCAAGCCCCTCAAAAGTGATCTTGAATGTGCTCAGTGGCTTAATGCAGGCAACAGTTTAATTCCATTAACATTTTAATTAGGCGGCAGATTCAGAATGCGAGAGGGAGAAGAAAGAGGGATTTGAGAGGAGGGTCTCTCTGTGATAATGCAGCGGTGATGCCGGAGCGATGCATTGTGTCCTGAAAGGAACAGAATAAATTCCCCTTTCTGCTGCAAAGGCAAACACTTTACCTGCAAGCAGGTAATAGGCAGGTAATACTTAATAGCTTTGAAATGTAATGTCTGAGGCAGCAATGGTTCTGAATGGCAGTTCCTGGAAACCACAGGAGAGAAGAGTGCTCTTGTGGTTGAGTTCTGGTTGCTACTTTCCTACAGGCAGTGGCATAGCATTGGTTGCTGGTGCTCGGGGTGGGTGGCCCTCGCCACTGATGCCACCAGAGTGACCCCACTCCCACCAGAGCAAAATGGGGCTGTGCTGAGCCTCCTACTTGTTTGCCTAGGGGAGAGGCTGGCCAGCCAACAAAGCCCTTCATGGGTGGAGAGGGGCTGTGCTGGGGGCACCTGGATGGGGGTGCCTCATTCGTCCCCCCTCAAAATTTGGGCACCCAGGGCCATGGCTCCCCTGGCTCCACCACGCTTCACCCCTGCCCACAGGCATCAGGTTGGCCACTGCAAGAAGAGGATGCTGGACTAGATAGGCCATTGCCTCTGAAAAAGTTTACATATCACTTGGGAAGACAGGCGAACTAATGCTAGTGTACTGGAAGAAGCAAAGATCACCAATGGTTCTTCAACATCAACTTCGTTGGACTGGTCATGTTGTGCGGATGCCTGATTACTGTCTTCCAAAGCAACTACAGTGGTGCCCCGCAAGACGAATGCCTCGCAAGACGGAAAACTCGCTAGACGAAAGAGTTTTCCATTTTGGAGGTGCTTCGCAAAACGAATCTCCTATGGGCTCGCTTCGCAAGACAAAAATGTCTTGCGAGTTCCTGCGGGTTTTTCCCCTCCCCCCTTTTTCTAAGCCGCTAAGCCGCTTATCAGCTGATCCAATAGGCCGATAAGCCGTTAAAAGCCGTTAAAAGCCGCTAAAAGCCGCTAATAACGCTAATCCGCTAATCCTTCAATGGGCTTGCCTCACAAGACGAAAAACCGCTAGACGAAGAGAATCACAGAACGGATTCTTTTCGTCTTGCGAGGCACCACTGTACTCTATTCCCAACTTTAAAATGGAAAGCGTAATGCCAGTAAACGACACAAGAGGTTTAAAGACTCTTTCAAGGCAAATCTTTAAAAATGTAGTATAAACACCAGCAACTGGGAATCACTGACCTGTGAGCGCTCCAACTGGAGAATAGCCTCTACTAAAGATGTCATGGGCTTTGAAGATGCTCAAACTCAGGACGCAAGGGAGAAATGTGCTAAGAGGAAGGCACGCTTGGCAAATCCACACCGTGATCAACTACCGCTCAGAAATCTATGTCCCCACTGTGGAAGGATGTGTGGATCCAGAATTGGCCTCCACAGTCACCTACGGACACACCATTAAAACCATATTCATGGAAGACAATCTTACTCGGCTATGAGTGACCACCAAAGAAGAAGACCAGGAGGTTCTTCCTGTGCTCTTATGGTAAAAAGAGAGGCGGTCCCACATACATGGAGCTTTAGTTCTCTACCAGAGCCACTAGACTGTGACTGTGATCTAGAAGGTGCTCTGTTCTCTGAAAAGACTTCTAAACCTGCTTGTGTAGGTGTGCTGATGCCATACCTCTCTGTGTAACGAAACACCAAGGACACATTTATCACATCTTGTTCAGCTTACTGAACAAATGTGATAAATGGCCCAAACCTTTCAAGGACTGGGTTGCTCCAGCCACTCTGGGCTGCTTCCAACAGAAAACCAAGGAGAAGCCTCAACCAGAGACTTTCTCACTGATATCTAGTATTAGTTAAGGTAATTCTAGATTCACAGGGGTGCAGAAGTCTTCTGCATCACAATAAAGGACATCATTTTTGAAGGCGTATCTCAACCTACAAAATGAAAGAATATATTACATGTATTCTCCCCGTATTAAAAACCAAACAGGCCAGCGTTGGTACATGCAGGACCTTTCATTTCCATCCTGGCAAAGTCACATGGGCAACAAAAACAACCTTTTAATTTAAATTCAATTTTTGATTCCGCACTCATTCACAGGCACTGCCACAGAGCGGGGATTTCATTAAAGGGTTTAATAGATTTTATAAGAGTTGTCAGATCCAAAAAGGTTAAGGAGCAAATGCATTCTCTCTGCCACCAGAAATCCAGACCTCTAAGCAAATTTACCGTGGAAATGGAAATGGAGGGGGGGACCCCTCCCAAAACATCGTCTTGGACAAGACGAGGAGAAACAAACCTCATGTGAGTGACTTAAGAACCTTGAGGTGAGGTGGCAAAGCCCATCTCCTCCCATGCTTACTCCAAGGCCAAGCGTGACAAGTCCAGTTCATGTGCTTCTCCTGTTTGCAGATACCTTGTGGGATGTAATCCACTGGAGCAGTCAAGTTCAACATTTCCTGATTGACTAGAGTGGACACAAGCAGGAGATGCTGTTCTTGCCAGTTGAACTTCCTGTAACACCTGGTCTGGAGCATCCTCCTTTTGCATGTGACCAGTAGGTGGGCGCAACCCTTCTAGACCTAGTAAAAGGCCAAGTCACATAGCCATCTTTCCTTTCCCTGCTTCCTGCTTCTCCTGGACTGCATGGAATATCTCCCCATACGGGGTAAACCCACTTTTATGTATTTGTAACTTCAAGCCTGAAGACAGGAGTGCCTGGCGTGCTCCAGTCCATGGGGTCACGAAGAGTCGGACACGACTAAACAACACCAATCTCTCAAAGGCCCTGTTGATAGCTTTTTACCATTGTACTGTGGAGAGTGTATTAACTTATGGTCTCTGTGTGTGGTTTGGGAGCTGCACGGTCTGGGAAAAAACAATGCTGTCTAGGGTTGTAAAGACTGCGGAGAGAATAATTGGGTGCACTCTTCCCACCTTGGATCCAATCTATGCTTCCAGGTGCCATAAGAAAGCTGCAGAGATAGTGCAGGATGACCCCAGAAATGATCTCTTTCAGCTTCTGCCTTCTGGAAGAAGGTACAGGGTTATAAAGACTAGGACTAGCAGCCTGAGAAACAGGTTCTATCAAATGTGATTTTGGTTTTAAACGCAGTGTAAGGAGTCTCTGGGGACGCTGGTGGCACTGTGGGTTAAACCACAGAGCCTAGGACTTGCTGATCAGAAGGTCGGCAGATCAAATCCCTGCGATGGGGTGAGCTCCCGTTGCTCAGTCGCTGCTCCTGCCAACCTAGCAGTTTGAAAGCACGTCAAACTGCAAGTAGATAAATAGGTACCGCTGCAGCAGGAAGGTAAACGGCGTTTCCATGTGCTGCTCTGGTTTGCCAGAAGTGGCTTAGTCATGCTGGCCACATGACCTGATAGCTGTACGCCGACTCCCTCGGCCAATAAAGCGAGATGAGCGCCGCAACCCCAGAGTCGGCCACAACTGGACCTAATGGTCAGGGGTCCGTTTACCTTACCTATACTACATTTTTAAAGATTTGCCTTCAGACAGTCTTTAAACCTCTTTTGTTGAATACCAGCATTACGCTTTCCATTTTTAAGTTTGGAATAGAGTAGTTCCACTGAGAGTGGGATAGGCAAAACTCATGCCACACCTCTTACCAAACTCCTTTGTTAATTCTTGACATTTCCACAAAGGAAATTTCCTGGAGGAACCTGCTGATCCCCATTTTGTTTGCCCTGGAAGCAGCATTTCGTGGCAGCTGCTGGGGTTCCCTGTTCTCCAGGACTTCTGTCTAGGAATTGTTTTTGTCTGAGTGCAGCGGGAAGGAGAGAGCGCAAAACAGCCAATGGCGGCACAGTTGCCAACATCACAACTGGGCCTCGATGAAATTTCTTTCCCCTGCTGCCACCTACTGCTCAGAAACGGCAAGTGCTGCCATAAAAGCAGAGGGTCCGATCCATGGGGCAAGGAAGAAATGGGAGAAGCGAAACTTCCAGCTTCAGAACAACAGCAATAAAAAAGTGGCAAAGTTTCTTTCAGAAGTCAAAAGAAAGAAATATCATCAAGCTCGAGACAAACAAAATGACCGTCTCGTTTTTTCTCTCTTTTGTGGTTGCCTGTCTTAACTTTATTTTTTTCTGAAATCGTTCTATGGGTCTTTGGACCTCAATAAACATTATTATTATTATTATTATTATTATTATTATTATTATTATTATTATTATTATTATTATTATTATTACAGTCATCTGAAGGCAGCCCTCTTTAGGGAAGTTTTTAATGTTTGAAGCTGTACTGTTTTTAATATTCAGTTGGAAGCCGCCCAGAGTGGCTGGGGAAACCCAGCCAGATGGGCGGGGTATAAATAATAATAATAATAATAATAATAAATAATAATAATAATAATAATAATAATAATAATAATAATAATAATAATAATAATAATAATAAAAATATAAAATTTATTTAATCATTTTTTCAATACAATCAACAACCGCAATAATAACACAATTTGACAATTCAGATTTGAATACACTGATATACCTATGACTCCACCTTTTTAACAATATTTTCCTCCCTCTCTCCTCCCCCACCTCCTGTCATTATCCACATTATCGCTTAAATATTCATTCCAGATTTCTTCATATTTATCCATTCTTAATTATTATTATTATGAAAAAGTGTCTCTCTATGTTGTTATAACCGGCTATAAGGCAAAGGGTAGAAATGACAGATTTTGGATTCCTTCTAGCTCTAACCCTGTGACTGCAAAAGCTGATAGAAGTAGAAAGGAAATAAAGAAATTCCTTGGAAAGGGGACATTGTCTCATCAAAAGTGGACAGGCAAAATAAGCTACGTGAATTTATAGAGTTGGCTAGAATGACAGCAGCTATTAGATTCCAATCAAACCAGAAACTTTGGAAAGAACAGGAATGTGTGGAAGAATATATGACAAAACATTGCTCCAAAACACAATCATTAAATTTTGTAAAGCTAAAATAGGGATAGATGTTTTATGGGGGAAACATAGACAATACTCACAACACAATAGAAAAAGAAATATGAGTAAAAGAAGCTGTAATGTGGTGGAGGGAAGTCACAGGGGTAGGAATATGAAAAATGTACACACACACACATATATATACACATACGCGTAGTACTGAAAGAAATTATAATTTGGAATGTAATGTAAAGAATGTCAAAATGGGTAACTGAATGTAGCAAATGTAAAATTAATTAAAACAGAAATCTGAGAAAAAAAGAAAAATAGAAATTCATAATACAGCCCTTCTTGGATTATACCATTTTGGAATGGGGTGGGTGGGAACTTACATAATTTCTTGGGTGTTCGGGTCAGAAGAGGGAGTCCTCTTGGTTGTTCCTCTGCCCAGAGTGGCTGGGGCAATCCAGTCAGATCGGTGGGGTAGAAATAATAAGATTGTGGTGGTTTTGCTGTGCTGCTGCTGCTGCTGCTGCTCCTCCTCCTCCTCCTCCTCCTCCTCCTCCTCCTCCTCCTCCTCCTCCTCTTCTTCTTCTTCTTCTTCTTCTTCTTCTTCTTCTTCTTCTTCTTCTGGAATAAGTAAAGGTAGAGGGATCCCTGACCATTAGGTCCAGTCGTGACCGACTCTGGGGTTGCGGCGCTCATCTCGCTTTATTGGCCGAGGGAGCCGGCGTACAGCTTCCGGGCCATGTGGCCAGCATGACTAATCTGCTTCTGGCAAACCAGAGCAGCGCACGGAAACGCTGTTTACCTTCCCGCTGGAGTGGTACCTATTGATCTACTTGCACTTTGACGTGCTCTCGAACTGCTAGGTTGGCAGGAGCAGGGACTGAGCAACGGGAGCTCACCCCGTCGTGGGGATTCGAACCGCCGACCTTCTGATTGGCAAGTCCTAGGCTCTGTGGTTTAACCCACCAATAGGTCATACCTATTTTCACTGGGGAAATGTTGGAGGGTAATACTACTACTACTACTACTACTACTACTACTACTAATAAATTATTTATACCCCACCCATCTGACTGGGCCTCCCCAGCCACTCTGGGCTGTTCCCAACAGAATAGTAGTAGTAATAATAATAATAAAGCAATAAAACAGCAAACATTAAAAACTTCCCTAAACAGGGCTGCCTTCAGATGTCTTCTAAAAGTCAGGTAGTTGTGTATTTCCTTGACATCTGATGGGAGGGCATTCCACAGGGCGGGTGCCACTACCGAGAAGGCCCTCTGCCTGGTTCCCTGCAACTTTGCTTCTTGCAGTGAGGGAACTGCCAGAAGGCCCTTGGCGCTGGACCTCAGTGTCTGGGCTGAGCGATGGGGGTGGAGATGCTCCTTCAGGTATACAGGACCGAGGCCGTTTAGGACTTTAAATGTCAGCACCAACACTTTGAATTGTGCTTCAGGCAGAATATCCATAGCAGCACTGGATTTAGCTCCTATCACCCCTGGTAATGCCAGCAGGGGCTGATGGGAATTGGAGTCTAACACCATCTGTAGGGTCACAGGCTCCCCATCCCTGGACTGATGTCAAAGAGCGAGCCGGCAATAAATCACACTGTTCAAAGTTGGAATTAACTCTTTATTAGCAAAAACAGTATCTTCACTTGGAGGAGTGTCAGGACTAACGACCACAGCAGCTCATCTCCAGTAGGTCTTGCCATAATAATAATAATAATAATAATAATAATAATAATAATAATAATAATAATAATTATTTATACCCTGCTCATCTGCCAACAGAGATTTGGTATTCTTTTGATTGCAGCCTAGAACAGCGGCAGCTTCCAACTTTTTAAAGTTGTTTTGATAATAGTGTTTTACAGACGGGGGTTGTTTTATGGATGATGTGCTAATTATTTTATATAATTTACGTTGCAATGGTGATGTTTCACGATGCTATTTTTTATTGCATGTAAAAGTGGCGTAGAAGAAACAAAAAGAGATTAAATGTAAGGACTAATTGGGCCACTGGCCACACCAATGTAGGGCCAGAGGATGATGGTTTCGGATTTTTGGAAAGCCCTACTTTGGTTTTGACTGGATGATAACGAATCTACTGGCTTCAATTTCAGCTTCTTTGTGTTTTACAATAGCACCCCCTGGGGAAGAACGAAAGAATAGCATCTCGTTTACTGAAACATGCGCTATAGGAGCGGTATTGTTTCCTAGAAGGAAACCAGTCTATTTCTGCTCACAGGAAGGACTAGCAGTTGAACATTAAAAGCTCATGCTGTTCCATTTCTGCATTAATTTTGCAATTTTTTTAAAAAAATGCAGGAAAGGTCACGTTTAAATGTACATTGAAATGCATATTTCTAAATATTTTCTCTCTCATAATTCTGTTTATAATACATACATAAGCACACACATTTTTAAACATAAGAGAATTTGTCTAATCCTCTTTTAAAGCCAGGTTGGTTGGTGGCCATCACTGTCTCCTGTTCCATAATTCAACAATGTGTTGTGCGAAGAAGTATTTTTATTTTATCGGGCCTGAATATTTCAGCACATTTTGATACATTTTGGGGGGAGTAGAGAACAGAGCTGGAACTTGTGGGACATGCCAAAGGTGGCAGAGACCTAGGGCTTCACTTCTAATCCCACTTGTTGTTGTTTAGTTGTTTAGTCGTGTCCGACTCTTCGTGACCCCCTGGACCAAAGCACGCCAGGCACTTCTGTCTTCCACTGCCTCCCGCAGTTTGGTCAGACTCATGCTGGTAGCTTCGAGAACACTGTCCCACCATCTCGTCCTCTGTCGTCCCCTTCTCCTTGTGCCCTCCATCTTTCCCAACATCAGGGTCTTTTCCAGGGAGTCTTCTCTTCTCATGAGGTGGCCTCAGTCTTGGAGCCTCAGCTTCAGGATCTGTCCTTCCAGTGAGCACTCAGGGCTGATTTCCTTCAGAATGGAGAGGTTTGATCTTCTTGCAGTCCATGGGACTCTCAAGAGTCTCCTCCAGCACCATCTAATCCCACTTACCCGCCTGTAAATAAAATCTGTTTATCAAATAAGGGACTGGATGTGCTCTTTGCTTTGCCCTCATCAAAAAGGAACCTCTGTTCTTGACAGAAATATGCCATTCTAACTCATTTTCCTCTCTCTTTTTTCTTTTTTCCCTCCCCCCTTCCCCCTCCTTCTTTCCTTTTTTTTCTTTTTCTTTCCCATTATGGCTTATGTTCTATTCCATGTACTTTGATATTTTTTGTAGTTTTTTTAGCTTTTCCCATTATTATTATTAAGGATTTTTCTTTTGTAATTTTGGTTGTTTATATTTATTTGTATTTGTTTAAAGCAAAATAAAAGTAATAAAAAACCCCCCACAAAACCCCCACAAAACTATTGGCTGCAGACTCCTTGATCAGTGAGCATCCAGTCTCTTCTTAAAAACATCTGACAATGGAGTCTACTGCCTTCCAAGGCAGTTTCTTCCACTGTTAAAAGAACTCTTAACATCAACTTATAATATTCTTTTTTATATAGCGTAAATTCTTTTTCCTAGCAATTTCAGCTCATTTGTTCTGGAGCAACAGGAAACACATTTATTCCATGTCAGTATTTCCAAACTGCCCCCATCCCCGGACCACTTGAAAGTTGCCAGGGGTCTCGGAGGAATAACTCATCGATTTTTCTGCCGGTTGTAATGTGCTGCACTAGATGCTTCATGGTTTTAAATTGCTTTTCTCTTTTTACTGCTTCTTTCATTTTTGATGTTGCATTTTACTGAACTGCATTTTGAATTCCACAAAGTTTAAATGGTAAGTGTTCTTTCACATCTCAGCAGACCACCTAAATGAAGCTTGCAGGCCCCTGGTGGTATGTGGACCATGGTTTAGGAACCCCTGATCTGTGTGAGAAGATGGTGATCCTATCACCTCTCAAACTTCCATAGTCTCAAACTTCAATACCCAACTCCTTCAACCTCACAGGACTTAAGCTCATTGATAGAGGGCATGCTTTGCTTGGAGAACGTTCCAGAGTTTTAGAGCAGGTTAGCAAAGACAGCGAGCGGCTTGGGGACAAAGTCACATGAAGTTGATGTGGGAATGTTCAGGGCGGCAGGAGAGGATATATTGTTTATTAATATCCTACCTAACTTGCACTAGCAAGTTCCTTTGTGTAGCATAGTTACATTCCCCCTTTTCATGCAGAACAGATAGCTTGTTGCAGGCTCGTGCGAGCCTCTCACTATTATACAATTCAATCTGCCTTAGATTGAATTGTGTGTTCCTGGTAAAATCTCATTTTCTCCCTCCTAAAAGAATAAAGACGCCACAATCTTATTCAACGTCAATAAAAGACGTTTACTCACATCAGTTCACAGTTGGATTCCTGAAGGCAGACTTAGTTACAAATAGGTACAAATCTACCCCATATGGGGGAGCAGTCCTAGCTAGAAGCTGGTCAAACGAAGAAGGAAGTCAAAAAGAGAAGGAGTGCTGTATGACTTGTCTTTTTGTTACCTGGACAGGTTGGATCATGCCCACCTTCTATCACATGCAAAAGGAAGGATGCTCCAGCCCAGGAGGAACAGGAAGTTTCGACAGGCTGGACCAAACATTCCCTCACATGTCTTCTCTAGAATTACAAGGAATGTTGTACTTGACTGCCTCTCATGGATCACACCCCACAGTTGAAAGAGGTGGACAATTTGCAGCCTGGTCTGCATACCACCAATGGTCCATAAGCTTCTGTTGGTTCTGTGAGTAGTAGCTGCGGACAAAGCAACGATGCACTAATCATTGCAATGAAAGTGGCAACAGCTGCAGTTGTAGCAGTTGAAGCAACGCTAGCAATGTCGGTAGTAGAGCGGAAATGACAGTAATAGCGGGAGTAGCAGGAGTCTTATTGGCTGAATGATCCATCGCTGACCCTGAGCAGAGAAAGATGAGGGTTCGTGGCCTTCCCCTGCGCTCTGCCATCCCTGGTGTGTAGGTAAAGTGAAAACATCTATTTCTCTTACAGGCCAAAGAGCAGCAGTTGAAGGCGGTGATGATTTAGAGTCCAAGGCATCTGTGGAGTTTGCGGCACGGAATGGGCTTCCATAAATAAGAGCTCTAAATCAACCCAGGCAGGGGTAAGCTATGAACAACGGCGTGCAGATCTCCTACCACTTTGCAACTCAATTATATCAGTCCCCAAAGAGTTGTTCAGGCAATCATGAACACATGGCCAAGCCAATTAATTGCTCATTAATTAGTATCCGCAACCTTTCCTGGCTCTTGTCCTATTTTTATGAAGAGCTGAGTGGTGATTTTGTTGCTAAATAAAAACGTGGCAAATAAAAATGCCCTCCTTTTAGCTCAAGCCACAAGCCCTCAGGTGTCATGGGCTGGTTGGACGTGGAGGAATGGCGGGAGGAACCAGCTGGGGAAGAAGGCAAGAAGGGAAGAAGACCCAGAGCCTGGGGAGTGGTGGTGGGATGATGATGGGTGGTCACAAGGAGAAGAGGGAGAAGATGGCAGTGAAGGAATCAGAAGCTGAAGAGGCAACAGGGCTTAGTGAGCTGGGAGAGTCTGTGGCAGACAGAAGACCAGAATCAGAGGCAGAAGTTGAAGCAGGAGAGGAGGGAGGCCAAGAGGCAGAGATGAGTCAGGCTGGGGAATAATTAATAATAATAATAATAATAATAATAATAATAATAATAATAATGTATTATTTATACCCCGCCCATCTGGCTGGGCCTCCCCAGCCACTCTGGGCGGCTTCCATAGAAACCAAAAATACACTAAAATATCACACGTTAAAAACTTCCCTGAACAGGGCTGCCTTAAGATGTCTTCTGAATGTCAGGTAGTTGTTTATCGCTTTGACATCTCGTGGGAGGGCGTTCCACAGAGCGGGCGCCACTACCGAGAAGGCCCTCTGCCTGGTTCCCTGTAGCTTTGTTTCTCGCAATGAGGGAACCGCCAGAAGGCCCTCGGTGCTGGACCTCAGCGTTCGGGCAGAACGATGGGGGTGAAGACGCTCCTTCAGGGAAGAATATGGGTGTCTCCTCCTGCAGCTGCAACAAACGCCCTTCACCCAGAACCAGAAGAGGTATGAAAAGGGCAGAGGAAAGATTGGCTGCACACAGGCACAGTCTCTATTTCCTTGGATAAAGCCCTAGAAAGGAGAGGAATTAGTTAGCTGTGAGGAGGTGGGGACTTTCAGTCCCTGCAATTGCTACCTTTGAAGGTGACCCGTATATTATTTCCCTCACATCTGAAGGGAGGGCATTCCACAGGGCGGGTGCCACTACTGATAAGGCCCTCTGTCTGGTTCCCTGTAACCTCACTTCTTGCAATGAGGGAACCGCCAGAAGGACCTCAGTGCTGGACCTCAGTGGGGGTGGAGACGCTCCTTCAGGTATACAGGACCGCAGCCATTTAGGGCTTTAAAGGTCAGCACCAACACTTTGAATTGTGCTTGGAAACATACTGGGAGCCAATGCAGATCTCTCAGGATCGGTGTTATGTGGTCCCGGCGGCCACTCCCAGTCACCAGTCTAGCTGCCACATTCTGGATTAATTGCAGTTTCCGGGTCACCTTCAAAGGCAGCCCCACGTAAAGTGCACTGCAGTAGTCCAAACAGGAGATAACTAGAGCATGCACCACTCTGGTGAGACAGTCTGCGGCCAGGGAGGGTCTCAGCCTGCGTACCAGATGGAGCTGGTAGACAGCTGCCGTGGACACAGAATTGACCTGCACCTCCATGGACAGCTGTGAGTCCAAAATAACTCCCAGGCTGCACACCTGGTCCTTCAGGGGGCACAGTTACTCCATTCAGGACCAGGGAGTCCTCCCCACCTGCTCCCTGTCCCCCCAAGACAGTACTTCTGTCTTGTCAGGATTCAGCCTCAATCTGTTAGCTGCCATAGATAGATTAGAAAGATAGGCAGCTATCAGCCAGGAAGAAGGAAAGTTTGGGCAGGAAGGAGAAGCAGTGCTTCACAGAATCCAACCTTCCTGCTTCCAGGTTGGCTGTTCTGCTTCCTTTCAACATTTGGGCTCAGACAAGTGATATCTTTTCCACCCCTGAGAAATGTGCCTTCTCCATTAGCCCCCAAACCCTCATTTTTCACAGCGGCAGTGTGATGATTACTGTACAAACCTAACGGGGGGGGGGGGATAATCTCAATGCCAGAGGAGGCGGCCGTTTCCCTCTTTCCTTTGTGAAGCTGCTCTTTAATCCAGAAGAGGAGAGCACAATTTCTCCAAAAGAAAACAAGCCAAATGGATTTTGATCACGTGGGACATGGCTTTATGGGAGTGAGTAGCGCCACTGTCATTTTATCCTTTTAGAAGACTCTACAAAGGGTGTTCATCACTTCACACATCCATTATTAAACTTAAAACATGTTTCTCTCTCTTTTTTCCTTTTTTTTTTTTTTACAGCTGCTTTTAAAGCAGTTCTAAAATTCTGCCAGGCATACAGACAGGTAGGTGCAGTGCTTTTTTTCTTTTTTAAAAAAATGTTTAGGGGCACTCTCATTTTGACTCAAGAAAACCACCATGTTATAGTTCAGTTGGGAAAAATCATAGAATCATAGAATCATAGAGTTGGAAGAGACCACGAGGGCCATCGAGTCCAACCCCCTGCCAAGCAGGAAACACCATCAGAGCACTCCTGACATATGGTTGTCAAGCCTCTGCTTAAAGACCTCCAAAAAAGGAGACTCCACCACACTCCTTGGCAGCAAATTCCACTGTCGAACAGCTCTTACTGTCAGGAAGTTCTTCCTAATGTTTAGGTGGAATCTTCTTTCTTGTAGTTTGGATCCATTGCTCCGTGTCCGCTTCTCTGGAGCAGCAGAAAACAACCTTTCTCCCTCCTCTATGTGACATCCTTTTATATATTTGAACATGGCTATCATATCACCCCTTAACCTCCTCTTCTCCAGGCTAAACATGCCCAGCTCCCTTAGCCGTTCCTCATAAGGCATCGTTTCCAGGCCTTTGACCATTTTGGTTGCCCTCCTCTGGACACGTTCCAGTTTGTCAGTGTCCTTCTTGAACTGTGGTGCCCAGAACTGGACACAGTACTCCAGGTGAGGTCTGACCAGAGCAGAATACAGTGGCGCTATTACTTCCCTTGATCTAGATGCTATACTCCTATTGATGCATAAATAAATACGGTAAATGGACAAGAGTACAAAAATTCACAAAATGTTTAGGGGAATGCGTACCCCTGCATCCCCCTCCAGAAAAAAAGCACTGGGTGGGTGGAAAGGAGGGCTTTGCAAGCCCCACCCTCCCAATCTGATTCAAGGCTCGAACCAGTGCTTTAGAGAGACCTCATCCAAACTGGACTCATTTGTGGCTGACCTCACCCAGATCTGGACCCTGAAGTTCCAGTGCCTTAGCTATTGGGGACAGGGGTAGCCAGGTTTTCTGCCCCCGGGGAAGCCTCCAGAGGGACACCATTGAGGCTCCCAGCCTATGTGCATGTGTATATACAAATGCACATAGTGGGGGTGCCAAACTGGGTCTATCATAGAATCTTTGAGTTGGAAGGGAACCAAGGGTCATCTAGTCCAACCCCCTGCAATGCAAGAATCTTAGCTAAAGCATCCAGGCTAGAGGGCCATCCAACCTCTGCACTGGCTCCCGGTGGAGTACAGGATCAGGTCCAAGGTGCTGGTTTTAACCTTTAAAGCCCTATATGGCCTAGGACCCTTGTAGCTACGGGACCGCCTCTCCTGGTATGTCCTACGGAGGACCTTACGGTCTTCAAACAAAAACGTATTGGAGGTTCTGGGCCACAGGGAGGTTAGGCTGGCCTCAGCCAGAGCCAGGGCTTTTTCGGCTGTGGCCCCAATCTGGTGGAACCCTCTGTCACAAGAGACTAGGGCCCTGCAGGACTTGACATCTTTCCACAGGGCCTGCAAGACGGAGCTGTTCTACCAGGCTTTTGGCTGAGGCACAGTCTGACCCCCTCCTTCTGTAATCTTCATAGAACTCTAGCCCAGTGGTTGCCATTAATTTGACTCTGAACTGATTTTAGAATGAATTGATTTTAGAATGTATTGATTGTGATTTAATGTAAACTGTTGTTGTTAGTCGCTCTGAGCCCATCTTTGGCTGGGGAGGGCGGGCTATAAAATTTTATTATTATTATTATTATTATTATTATTATTATTATTATTATTATTATTATTTAAAAACCTCCAAAGAAGGAGAGTCCACAACCTCCCGAGGGAGACCGTTCCACTGTCGAACAGCTCTTACTTTCAGAAAGTTCTTCCTGGTGTTTACATGGAATAACCTTTCTTGTAACTTGAATCCATTGGTTCAGGTCCTCTGCTTCAGGAGCAGGAGAAAGCAAGCTCGTTCCGCCTTCCATGTGACAGCCCTTCTGATATCTGAAAATGGCCATCGTATCTCCTCTCAGTCTCCTCTTTTCCAGGCTAAACATACCCAGCTCCTTCAAGCGCTCCATGAAATGAAGACTAATTTTGCCCATGCCTAAACTGATTTGGCTCCTTCATGGATCACGACCTTGTCAGGGCGAAGGGGCTTGAATTATTCAGAGAAGGTTTGAGCTATGCCGTGCAGGGCCACCCAAGACGGACAGGTCAAGGCCGAGAGTTTAGACTAAATGTGATCCACCTGGAGAAGGAACTGGCAATCCACTCCAGTATTTTATAGGAGTATAGCATCTAGATCAAGGGAAGTAATAGTGCCACTGTATTCTGCTCTGGTCAGACCTCACCTGGAGTACTGTGTCCAGTTCTGGGCACCACAGTTCAAGAAGGACATTGACAAACTGGAACGTGTCCGGAGGAGGGCAACCAAAATGGTCAAAGGCCTGGAAACGATGCCTTATGAGGAACGGCTAAGGGAGCTGGGCATGTTTAGCCTGGAGAAGAGGAGGTTAAGGGGTGATATGATAGCCATGTTCAAATATATAAAAGGATGTCACATAGAGGAGGGAGAAAGGTTGTTTTCTGCTGCTCCAGAGAAGCGGACACGGAGCAATGGATCCAAACTACAAGAAAGAAGATTCCACCTAAACATTAGGAAGAACTTCCTGACAGTAAGAGCTGTTCGACAGTGGAATTTGCTGCCAAGGAGTGTGGTGGAGTCTCCTTTTTTGGAGGTCTTTAAGCAGAGGCTTGACAACCATATGTCAGGAGTGCTCTGATGGTGCTTCCTGCTTGGCCTGGGGTTGGACTCGATGGCCCTTGTGGTCTCTTCCAACTCTATGATTCTATGATTCTATGATTTTGCCAAGAAAACTCCATGGACATAAAAAAGGAGAAGCTTTGAGAAGAAAGTGAGGGTTTCTAAGGGATGCTCTGGTTCATGGGGTCACGGAGAGTCGAACATGGCTAAGACGACTAAACAACAACAACAAAACTGGTTTGGGGGCCTTGCTTAGTCATGCATAAGATGAACCCCATTGGATCAGGTCCATAGCCCATCTAGTTCATCAAGTAGCTGTGATAGCTATGCTCTTTCTCTACAGCCAGAGGCAGCAATGCTTCTGAATACCAGTGTCACAGTCCGGTTCACAGGCGATCAAAATCCTGGCTGGGGACGTCGGGACCGGGGGCAAGATGGCAGGGTGGAAGCAGGAACAGGAGTCCAGAAGCCAGGAGTCAGAAAGCCAAGAGTCCGAGGGTCAGGAAGCAATGAGTCATAAAGTCAGTGGTCCGAGGATCAAGAAGCAAGGAGTCATGAAGCCAAGGGTCTGAGGATCAAGAAGCAAGGAACCAAATGCAGCAAGGCAGGGAACGTGCTGCTGTGGCAAAGAGCTGAATGGAAATGCTGACCTTATGTCCCTTCCCTGCTCTTGCCACCAGGTGCTGTGAGTTACCAAACAGCCTCACCTGTGTGGCCGTGCCTTGCCTCTCCAGAACAAACTTAGGAAGGCCCCAGTCCTGCAGAGTCCTATTGGTCACAGGGCCCGGCTCCTGCACGCACTCCTGACAACCAGTTGCTGGAAGCAACAGGAGAGGTGAGTGCTGTTGTGCTCAGATCCTGCTTGCAGATTTCTCACAGGCATCTGGCTGGCCACTGTAAGAACAGGACGCTGGACTAGATGGGCCTGATTCAGATGGGCTTGCTTATCTCTGACAATAACCAATTGCACAAGTCCCAAAGTTGGGAAGGGCAGTGACTCAGTGGCAAAGCATCACCTTGTATGCAGAAGGTCCCAGGTTCAATACTTGACATCTCTAGTTAGGGCTGGGAGAGACTCCTGTCTGCAACTGTGGAGCGCAGCTGCCAGTTTTGTTGTTTAGTCGTGTCCAACCCCATGGACCAGAGCATGCCAGGCACTCCTGTCTTCCACTGCCTCCCGCTGTTTGGTCAAACGCATGCTGGTAGCTTCAAGAACACTATACAACCATCTTGTCCTCTGTCGTCCCCTTCTCCTTGTGCCCTCCATCTTTCCCAACATCAGGGTCTTTTCCAGGCAGAGCCAGTGTGGTGTAGTGGTTAAGAGCAGTGAACTCGTAAGCTGGTGAACCGGGTTCGCTTGCCCGCTCCTCCACATGCAGCTGCTGGGTGACCTTGGGCTAGTCACACTTCTCTGAAGTCTCTCAGCCCCACTCACCTCACAGAGTGTTTGTTGTGGGGGAGGAAGGGAAAGGAGAATGTTAGCCGCTTTGAGACTCCTTTGGGTAGTGATAAAGCGGGATATCAAATCCAAACTGTTGTTGTTGTTCTCCTTCTTCTTCTTCTTCTTCTTCTTCTTCTTCTTCTTCTTCTTCTTCTTCTTCTTCTTCTTCGAGTCTTCTCTTCTCATGGGGTGGCCCAAGTATTGGAGCCTCAGCTTCACGATCTGTCCTTCCAGTGAGCCCTCAGGGCTGATTTCCTTCAGAATGGATAGGTTTGATCACCAGTTAGTGCTGGGAATACTGAGCTAGATGGGACAATGTGTCTGACTCAGTGAAAAAAATAAATAAATGGCATCTTCCTTCATAGCTTCCTATAACGGTTATGTCCAAGTGCCACAAGGTGGCAGAGATGTTCCATTGAGAAGAGAAACCAACTTCTGAACTAGGGGCTATGGTGCTGTGTTATAACTAAACCTGCCATCGCACATAGAATAATAGAATTGTAGAGTTGCCTCTACAATTTGGGGACAGCATGCAGGAGTAGCCTTTGGGCTGAACCAGCAGGACTCTCCTCAAGTTCGTATGGGACAAAGTTTACCTGTGAATACCAGTTTCTGGAAACTGAAGGAGGGCAGAGGGCTGTTGTGCTCAGAGGAAATGAAGTCTGGCTTTGCACCTTAATGTTTCAGATATGTTGGGGTCCATGTGGGCTTCCCATGGCCAGAGGCGGAGCTAGCTGCTCCAGCCCCCAGAGCGGCACATATGCTGTGCACCCGGGGGTGGGACTAGCCGTCTGTGGGGGTGGGGCTAGCATCCCGGGGGGAGCCGCGGTGATGTCACCCTCCTTCAGGGATGACACCCGGGTCGGGCCACACCCACTGCACCCCCTTCTTCCACCAGTGCCCATGTCCATCTGTGGAAAGGAAGCTACTGAACTAAATTAGCCTTTGCTCTGGTCCAGCAGAGTTTTTCTTACGTTCTTATATATACTGGTGCTGCCCAGTCTCACTTTCCTTGGCATGAGAAGTTGCACTTTTAATAGACTCTGTAGAAGACTTAAACCACATATCTCCTCCTTCTTATTCTTTGGCGATCCCTCGTAGCCTAGTATGATTGTCTTCCATGAACACAGACTTAACTGTGAGTCCGTAAGTGACTGTGGAGGCCAATTCTGGACCCACACGTCCTTCCACAGTGGGGACATAGGTTACTGGGCAGGAGTTGATCACGGTGAGGGTTTGCCAAGCATGCCTTCCTCTTATCATGTTTCTCCCTTGCGTCCTGAGTTTGAGTGTCTTCAAAGCCCATGACACCTTTGGTAAAGGCTGTTCTCCAATTGGAGTGCTCGCAGGTCAGTGTTTCCCAATTGTCGGTGTTTATACTGCATTTTTAAAGATTTGCCTTAAGAAAGTATTTAAACCTCTTTTGTTGACCACCAGCACTACGCTTTCCATTTTTAAGTTTGGAATAGAGTAGTTGCTTTGGAAGACGATAAGCAGGTATCCAATCAACATGACCAGTCCAACGAAACTGACGCTGAAGCAGCAGCATATATGATGGAATTTGCTTCCACCAGTGGTTGTGATGGCCACCAGCTTGGACGGCTTTCAGGGCCATCTTAACCATAAGCACCAGGGGTGCCAGACACCCGGGCACCAGGCTCTCAGGGATGGCAGGCCGATAGTCCAGGACCTAAGAGTTGGAGTCCAGGGAACCCCGCCCGTCGGTCAGAGCCCCATGGCAGACTCTTCTACTACGGGCAGCTCTGTGCCGCGAGCTCGGGGGCAAGCGAGCCAGCGAGGCGCTGATGTGGCTGGCCTGCTTTGTCCTCCTGCACACCGGGGATTAGTGTAGGGCTGTGGTGAGTCTTGCCCAGCACACACTGCTTAAGCCATGAGGCACCCGGCTTCACTCAGTTGCTGATGTCAATGCCTCGGGCTGGTTTATCTGAGCAGAGATAAGCGTGGTGTCAGCTCCCTAAAAAACGGTCAACAACTCTGGGGAGCAACTTTGGGATTCCCCCCCCCTAAAAAAAGTTTGGCAACTCTGAGCAACCGGGGGGGGCGGGGGCACCGGGTGGATCTTTGCACCCCGGCACCGCATATGCTTAAGATGGCCCTGATGGCTTTAAAACAATATTGGACAAATTGATGGAGGTTCTCAGTGGCTACTAGACATGATAGCTACGCTCTGTCTCTGCTGTTGGAGGAAGTATGTCTCTGTTGGGAATCACAACTGGGGAGATTGCTGGATTAAATGGGTCATTGGTCCAATCCAGCCACTGGGCACTTCCTATGCTTTTAAGAGGGGGCTAGAGCAGGCATAGCTTGCATGACCCCAAATACTCAAGCATCCCATTTCAGCTTCACCACAGCTTTGCTCACCAAATCTATAGGATGATCAGCCTATGATTTTATCTCACATGCAACAAATGCAGACACACAGGGCTCCCTCTCCACAGTAAAACATGAAATTGGGCTTTCCTGGTGATCTTAAGTATTCCAGCTACCTGGTGCTTTCTCACGGATATTATGTGCCTAAATCCAAAATCACATGTAGTAGTCAAAGCACATTGGGTGCCATGACGATAGGGATTGCCAAAGAGCTTTTTCTCAGATGCAGACCCACTTTTAATTTTTTAAAAATCCAAGTGTGTAAAGCTGAATGTGCACAAGTTTTTTTTTAAAAAATGCTTTTTATTGAGTTTTCTATAACATATACAAACAAAATAAATACTCTAGAGTTCAACAATCATATGTCTACTTATTTACTACACGCTCTATCGCGCACGGACTTCTGTCCCTCCCTTCATCCAGTATTCATATTACCATAAATTTTCTCTTTCCTAGGTTATTGTTTACATTCTATACACATCACAAGATTTAACTTAATCCTGCTACAGTCTTTAAACTTCTACAGTTATTACCTATATACTCAACAAATTTACTCCATTCCTCTTGAACTTTGTTTCTTCATGGTTACTGACCCTGTGGGTCAGTTTTGCTAATTCTACATATTCGACCATTTTTGTCTGCCATTCCATTAATGTTGGTATTTCCTGAGTTTTCCATTTTTGGGCTACTAAGATTCTGGCAGCAGTCGTAGCGTACATAAATACGGCCGTCTATGGTGAATGCACACAAGTTAAATGCTTGTCACTTGTGGGCTTACTGTATTTCGATAGGGTTGTTTTCTGCTGCTCCAGAGAAGCGGACACGGAGCAATGGATCCAAACTACAAGAAAGAAGATTCCACCTAAACATTAGGAAGAACTTCCTGACAGTAAGAGCTGTTCGACAGTGGAATTTGCTGCCAAGGAGTGTGGTGGAGTCTCCTTTGGAGGTCTTTAAGCAGAGGCTTGACAACCATATGTCAGGAGTGCTCTGATGGTGTTTCCTGCTTGGCAGGGGGTTGGACTCGATGGCCCTTGTGGTCTCTTCCAACTCTATGATTCTATGATAATATCTTGAGAGAGAGAGAGAGAGAGAGAGAGAGAGAGAGAGAGAGAGAGAGAGAGATTCTCTCTTCTTTACAGCCAATAAAACCCCATGAGTCACGCCTACTTTTCCATCTTGCTGTCCTGGCCTGGGGGGGTCCCAGGTGTTCACCCTATTCCAGGGACTCTTGCAAAGGCATATTTGGGGATGCTGGGAGATTGAACTGGGACTTCCTGTGCGCAGAGTTTGTGCTTTAGCATGCAGCAGTATCCCTCCTCCTTTTCTCTCACTGCTCAAAGTGGGAGTTTTGCCCAGGACGGAGATGAAGGATTTGGGCGCCGTGACACTGCCAGCCTCGTGGCATCTGGCAGCCATTTCTGCCAAAGTGCGCCTCAGGAAGACTAGCCATGTGAAGCCCAATTAATTAGGCCGCATCTTTAACTTGACGGCGCCAAGAAAGAGTCAGAGAGGGACAAAAGCATCAAGCTGCTGTCTCGTTCCCTCTTTTTCTTCTTCAGAACAACAAAGGGGGAAGACAAGAAGGCAGGATAATGAGTTGTCTGTGAAAGGGCCCAGGAAACAAAGACAGGGCTGAGGGTGGATGAATTGGTTTTATTTTGACAGACGCCGTCATGGGATCTACGTCTCGGCAGCCAAGCCAGCCTGCTCTGAACTGAGCTCTACAGTTCTGGAGAATCATAGAACTGTAGACTTGGAAGGGACACCCAGGGTCATCTAGTCCAACCCCCTGGATTGCGGGAAGGACTGCAGAGGCCTCAGTTAAAATGGCACTGGGCCAGAAGTCACCACCCTATGCTGTGCTGGTGGCGTTGGAGCTGCTGCGTTGGGCTAGGCCCAACACAAGCGTGTGGCAAAGATGGCGGACCCTTGCTATGTGTCGTAGAGAAGCCAGCCGGACTGACTGATGGATCTTGCTTCAGCACCAGTGATGGGATAGCAACAGCATCCCACACCAAAACTGAGGCAGCAGGCCAGTTTCAGGGAGGGCCCCCCAGGTGAGGCCATGTGGCAACAGACGGGGAAGGGCCATAGCTTAGTTGTAGAGTAATAATAATAATAATTTATACCCCGCCCATCTGGCTGGGTTTCCCCAGCCACTCTGGGGGCTTCCAACAGAATATAAAAAACACGATAAAACATCAAACATTAAAAACTTCCCTAAACAGGGCTACCTTCAGATATCTTCTAAAAGTCAGATAAGTGTTTATTTCCTTGACATCTGATGAGAGGGCGTTCCACAGGGCGGGCGCCACCACCGAGAAGGCCCTCTGCCTGGTTCCCTGTTTAGGGAAGCTTTTAAGGTTTAATAGGTTATTGTATTTTACTATTCTGTTGGAAGCCGCCCAGAATGGCTGGAGAAACTCAGCCAGATGTGCGGGGTATAAATAATAAATTATTATTAATTATTATTATTATTATTATTCCCTGTAACGCCACTTCTCGCAATGAGGGAACTGCCAGAAGGCCCTCGGAGCTGGACCTCACTGTCCAGCTTTAATGATGAGGGTGGAGGTTCTCCTTCAGGTATACTTTGCAAGTGCTTTGCATGCAGAAAGTCGAAAGTTTGATTCCTAGTATTGTAGGACCCTGCTTGTGGTTAACGCTTAGCTGGAATGAAATATTCAACGCAGCAATAGAGAAATTAAAATAATAATTTATTTCTCAGACAAATAAATGATAGGCACAGTGGTATATGGTTACCAAAGCTCTGCCCACTCCAGCCCTGATGGCCAGCACTTATATTCCCTCAGCCCAGCCCCCTTGCTCCTCCTTTGGCTGCCTCTGTCCAATCAGCCTGGTTGAAATTCCTATTGGCTGTTTGCTAGAACCAATCATAAAAGATACACCCATTTCCTATTACCTTTTATGGGAGACAAAGAGCTATATTTCCTTCTATCCATAAATGGCAGACAAGTAGCCATATATCTTACATTTGCCTCGACAAGGCACCTTAATTACCAGATCACCTTTTGCCCCTGTTGCCCCTGCATTCTAAAACAAATGGCTCATGGTATTAAATTCTATCTAAACAGAGATCTTGGGTTCACATTCTTACACACCATCAATGAAATAAGAATCTAACATAAGAATCTAACATTTCTTACTTTCTAAATCCTTTGCATAATTACATTAAGCCAACAAATCTCATACATAACATAGATAGCTTTTTAGAAGAAAAGGCCTTTGCAAAGTAAAAAAGGAACTCAGTAAAAACAGCTTCAAAAGAAGCCTCTTCAGTTTACACCCTCCTTTCCCAGCCAGCTGCTTTTCCCATTAGCTCTTCCCAAAATTTATTGCCCTTTAACTCTCTCAGTATACCTTAAACCTTAGAAAAATATGGCTAGAGTCTGATGGGAGGCACATGGTATTATTTTCTGTTAAACAATAAATCTTACTATTTACCAACTCTTAATTAGTGTTTTTGCAGCTTGATTGTATTCTGTAATATGTAGGGTCTGTGTAACATTTGCTCCCAGCCTGTAATTCCCTTTTACAACTTTGAGAAACTTGTCTCCTGCTACTGCTATAAATCAGGGGGGCCCTTGTTCAGGAGAGCAGGAAGATAAACAACTGCCAGAGTACTTAGCCAGCTGGTTTCTGCCTGGCATGAAACATACAAACATTTGCAAATATATCTTTAAGCTCATTTTAAAATACAGGCCTTGATCAGATGCCTCAGTATCTCCAGGTAAGTCTGGGGAAAGACTCCTGAAACCCTGGAGAGCTGTGGCCAGATGATGTAGCACCTAATGTATGGATTATATACTAATTAATGGGCTCCTCCCAGGCCTGCAACTCTTCACATTCCCTTGAAGGCCTGGCTGAGAAGGAGCTGTACTGTTGCCCAGTGTACTACAAAGAGGAGTCCAGTGGCCGCCCACAGCTGAAAACTTGGGTTTTTTGTAGGAACACTTCCTGCAAGGCTCAGTAGGCTTAATGCACCATTTTGGCTTCCTGCAACTTTATTTATTTAGCATCCACAATATGCCTATATTGTACAAATCATGAAACTGCCACAGGACTTTCCCTGAAGATTGAGGGTGGATCTGCACACAGGAAAAACCCCTCTACAAAAAAGTCCGAAATTAAATCGTTATAACAAAAGGGAGGAAAAAAACCCTTTGTAAAAATCGCTTAGAAAATTTGTTTGCTCTCTGGCGCCATCTGGTGTCGCATGTTTATAATGTATTCAAGGCATTGTTTTTTTGACTAATGTAGCTGAGTCCTCAGTTAACATTAGACAGGCAAAACTGGAGTGTGCATTGTTCTCTTTCCTCTCCCTCAGGCCATGCCCTCATGGAAAGCAAAATAAAATTAAATAGGGTTCTTCCAGAGCAGTGATCCTATAAACATGCAGTGCAGTTTTCTGGGTGGGTGGGGAAAGGCCAGCAGGCCCCAAACTATGAAGTCATGTGGTACAGTGGTTAAAGTGCCTGCGATATCATTTAGTATGTTGAAATTTGACTCATGGCGCCAAACCCTGCAGAATATCACAGAATATCGGCACAGTTCCCAGCATTAGACTTTCCCAACCAAGGTTCCAATGCTCCTCTTCCTTGAGGAATGAGCTTCCCAGATGTTGCCTTCACTCCATGACATTTTCCTTGTGCCAGAAATAGAAATGTTCCACTCCGTCCAAATTCCAGAGCGGAGTGTAAAATCTGGAATGTTTCCCACAACCCTTTCTCTGTATTCTGTAAGGCTTAGAGAGTTTAATTAACATTATTATTGATTACATTTCTGTCCCACTTTTCCCTCCAAAGAGCTTAAAGTGGTTTACATGCTTCTCTTCCTCCCCCTTTTTTTATCCTCACACAACAACCCTGTAAGGAAGGTTAGGCTAAGTGTTGGTAACTGGCCCAAGGTCACCCAAACGAGCTTCATGCCTGAGTGGAGATTTGAACTCTGGTCTCCCAGGTCCTAGCCTAGCAGGGAGGGGGTTATTGTTTTGTGTTTTGTGTTTTTAATCTTATATTTTTGTGCTGTATTTGTGCTTATATTTTTGTGAACCTCCCCGAGATCTATGGATGAAGGGAAGTATACAAATTTAATGAAATGAAATGAAGCACAATGTCACAGTGGGTGACCAACATCTTGCCAAATTCATATCCTCTGGGCATGTGAGAGACCTCAGTAGATCTCCATCAGTTGACTTGCAAATTCAGAAACAAATATAGATCGACTCTACTGGTGCCGCCCTGAGACCTGTGGTTACAGGGTGGCAATGCTTTTTTCTGGGGGTACGCAGGGGTACGCACACCCCTAAATATTTTGTGAATCTAATGGGAGAAGAAACTATTTTTTTTTAAAAAAAAATTAATTTATTCTCTAGCACGGTGAATCGTCAGTTCCGTTGCTACCTCCGATGGCGGCCTCATTCCCTTTTCCAGTGTTTCCCGAATCTCAGACAGAAGCGGGCGTTTAATGTGTGAAGCAGTGTGGAATGTGGATGTGTGGTGTTTTCCTGATGAAAGTTTGGCCTCAATATGAGTAGGAAAATTACCAACTATATTTCATCATCACAGCCAGGACAGAAGTGTAAAGTGTAAAGTTAATGACGACTCTGCAAAAAAAAAGATGGGACAACGGTGTTGTGTGATAATGCTGGACCGGGGCCATTTAGGGCTTTAAAGGTCAGCACCAACACTTTGAGTTGTGCTCGGAAACGTACTGGAAGCCAGTGTAGGTCTTTCAAGACTGGTGTTAAGTGGTCTCGGCGGCTGCCCCCAGTCACCGGTCTAGCTGCCGCATTCTGGATTAGTTGTAGTTTCCGGGTCACCTTCAAAGGTAGCCCCACATAGAGCGCATTGCAGTAGTCCAAATGAGAGATAACTAGAGCATGCACCACTCTGGCAAGACAGTTCACGAGCAGATAGGGTCTCAGCCTGCATACCAGACGGAGCCGATAAACAGCTGCCCTGGACACAGAATTGACCTGCGCCTCCATGGACAGCTGTGAGTCCAAAACAACTCCCAGGCTGCACACCTGGTCCTTCAGGGGCACAGTTACTCCATTCGGGACCAGGGAGTCCTCCATATCTGCCTGCCTCCTGTTCCTCCAACCACCTCCAGACACTCACACAGGACCTCCATGGAAGATGGAGCAAGCTTGTTTTCTACTGCTCCGGAGGGTAGGACCTGAACTGATGGGTTAAAATTACAAGAAAGGAGATTCCAACTCTATCGGGGACTGCCATCAGAACAGGGGAGGGAGGCAGGGGGGCCGTTGGGATACAGAGAGCCTCTGAAACTCCTGAGGAGCAGTTCCTTTTCCAGTGGCGGGAAAAGCCACACCTCCAGTGGAGAAGAGAGGGAAGGGGCTCGAGGATGCTGCTGAGAGCCCCAGTGCCTCACCTAGCCAGGCTGGCCAGGAGGGACGCATGCCACTTCCGTCACCCATCTTGCACAGAGGGGTGAAACGCAAGGAGGGGAGGAGGAAGTTTGGGGTGCCGAAGTTCTTATGTTGGGGGAGAAGCCGGAAGGGGCCACTCCCGGATTCTGCAAGTGACTGAGATGGACATGAACTTGGTAGATCTGCACTGTAAATAGTTTGCACAAGAAAACCTGTAAAAGACAGGTCAGAGTCCTGCCTGGTTACTCACGAGCAACCACCACCACCATCTGACAGACTCAATATCAGGAAGAACTTTATGGCAGTAAGAGCTGTGCAAGGATGGAACTAACTGCCTCGGAAGTTGGTGGACTCGCTTTCATTGGGGGTTTGTAAGCAGAGGTTGGGTGGCAATTTGTCAGGGAACCTTTAGCTGAAATTTCTGTATTGCAGGGGGTTCGACAAAATGACTCTTGGGGTCCCTTCCAACTCTACAATTCTATGATCACCACTGATTCAACTCTCCACATGCTTAGCTGCCTGCAGCCCTGCAACCCCCCTACATTTTTCAGGTGGTTCAGTCCATGGAGGACCCTGCTCCCTTCCCCGAATGTCTGCATCATCTTTGATTCCCCAATTAACAGAATGTTCCACTTTACCTTCCAATGACGAGCAAATGAAAAATGGGCTCATGTTATAAACATAATAGAAAAGGAGGTATCTGGATCATTTTCCCATGGCTGCGCTTGTCACAGTTTTAATTTGTTTTTGTTTACCATCACACAGGAAACCACAAAATAAAGTACGTTAGAAGTATATTTATCTAAAGGATGCTATGATTTGGGGGGAGGAGAGGCCGCTGGAGAATAAAGCCTTTTAATGAACACAGAGCAATTTTCTAAAGGCAAAACAAAACACTGTAAAGAAAAGAGGAAAAGAAAAGAAAAAGAGAACAGTTGCCGTAGCAACCTGGAAGATGAAAGTCAGAGGCAACTTGTCTGCTTCCTGTTTGATGGAGAAATCAATCTCTCTGTCTTGCCTGTGTGGCCGAGTGTGTGTGCTGGTGTTTGTACATCTCTCTTTACCTTTTTTTTTTTTTTGGTCTCTTAAATAGAGAACGATTACATAGTAAATACCAAGGTGAAGGTCTACCATTGCTTGTGTGTTGAGCAGGCTGCTTTATGGAAATGGGCAACTTTTACCTGCTAGGAGCAAGGCCTCAGTAAGATTTTGGACATCACAGTGTAGGACAGAGTTTCAAAGATCCTCTTTCTTTCTTTCTTTCTTTCTTTCTTTCTTTCTTTCTTTCTTCCTTCCTTCCTTCCTTCCTTCCTTTCTTCCTTTCTTTCTTTCTTTCTTTCTTTCTTTCTTTCTTTCTTTCTTTCTTTCTTTCTTTCTTTCTTATGCTGCCCTTCATCTGTAGATCTCAGGGCATAAAAATGCACGATAAAAAGCAAACAAAAAACAAAATAAAAACAAGAGCAAGGGCAAAACAACGCAATAACTCTCCCCCCATCCCACAAACACATTTAAAAGGGTATACAGTGGTGCCCCGCAAGACGAACGCCTCACGAGACGAAAAACTCGCAAAACGAAAGGTTTTTTCGTTTTCGAGTTGCCTCGCAAGACGAATTTCCCTATGGGCTTGCTTCGCAAAACGAAGCTTGCCCCGCAAGCTCCAGGGACAGCGGGTCTTCCCCGGACCTCTTTTAGGCGGCGGGGAGAAGCGATCTTCTCCCCGCAGCCCCAGGTCCGGGGACAGCGGGAAGCGCTTTCCACTGTCCCCGGACCTCTTTTAAAGCAAGGGGCGGCGGGGAGAAGCGATCTTCTCCCCGCAGCCCCAGGTCCGGGGACAGCGGGAAGCGCTTCCCGCTGTCCCCGGACCTCTTTTGAAGCAAGGGGCGGCAGGGAGAAGCTATCTTCTCCCCGCAGCCCCTTGCTTCAAAAGAGGGGACAGAGCGGCGCTTCCCCTCTGTCCCCGGACGGTCTCCATAGGAACACATTGATTGATTTTCAATGCTTTCCTATGGGAAACCGTGCTTCGCAAGACGAAAAACTCGCAAGAAGAAATAACTTGCGGAACGAATTAATTTCGTCTTGTGAGGCACCACTGTAGTATGTTAATCAGCCAAGAGCCTTGTTGAAAAGGAAAGGTTACACCTGTGTCCGGCGGCAGAGGAACCAACCCCCACGGAAGGTTGCCAGGAATGGATAGACAAGGAAATGTTCTTGCCATCTGCTTTTTATTCAATATTCACAGAGAGAGGCTTGGGAATGCATTCTCTTGGAATAATGGCGTTGCTCCAAGTAAATCTCCATCTTCCCTTCTCTCCCACCTCCTCATTCGTCAACAGCAAACCCTCCTTCCTAAGGCTGTTGCTTAGTGCCCTCTGTCTTTGAGCTCTTTGCTCTCCTACTTTTAAGGCTTGCCAGGTTCTGGGAGATGGTGGGTCTGGAATGCTTTCTAGTGACAACATGTCAGCCAGCTGCTTCTCTGCCTCCGCCTCCTCCTCCTCTCCCATTTTTCCCAACTTTTCTCCTCACCTGCCTCTGAGCTGTGATCTACCTCAAATCCCTGAGCTGTCTTCTTCTTCTCTGGAAGGGTCAGGCTGGGGAGGTGGTCTCCTCCATTCCTCCTCTGTCCAGTCCCTGACATTGGTATTCAGAAGCATTACTGCCTCCAGCTGTGGAGACAGAGCATAGCCATCATGTTCAGAGCAAGCAGCATTTCTTGGTCGTGCCAAACACCATCAGGAACACCCAAAGCCCAGTTACAGTTTGAGAGTTGGAAACAGAACTTAGTTTTGAACATCTCTTGAAAATGCAGCAGGATGCTTATCCCTGGATTATAATCTTCAACTGTGTGGTTCTGTTTTTATCGAGAATTATGTTAGTGCAGTGTGTGTGTGTGTGTGTGTGTGTGTGTGTGTGTGAGAGAGAGAGAGAGAGAGAGAGAGAGAGGGAGGGAGGGAGGGAGGGAGAGAGAGAGAGAGAGGTTGTTATATTTTGGTTTGCAAATCTTACGTAAACTGCCTAGGAATTATATAGATCAAGCTGTGTTTGTGTGTATGTGTGTGTGTGTGTGTGTGTGTGTCTTTTTCTTTTTAGTTCAAGATGCTGAGAACCAACCAGAGAACTCACTTGGCAGACAGTTTTAAAGTGTCGTAATAGAAATATTAATAATAGAAATAATAATAATAATAATAATAATAATAATAATAATAATAATAATAATAGTAATAATAATAATAATAGTAACAACAACAACAACAACAACAACAACAACAACAATGGATTAGGTAAACAAAAGCTGTTGTCAGACTAGGAAGTTCATGCCGTTTATTTTGGGGGTACTTAACATTATGCCCTTCAGATGTTTTGAACCTGTGTTGTAATTCTAAACTGTCTCCTCCTCCTCTGGAAGGGTCAGGCTGGGGAAGCGGTCTCCACCATTCGTCCTCTGCCCAGGCCCTGACAACCTGGTGCCCAGTGGCATAGCATGGAGGGGCTGAGAGGGCTGTTGCTTTAGGCGCAGTTTGCTTTAGGCGCAGTCTTGGTGCCCTGCTGTGTCATGAGCTGTTGCGTTAGGCATGCGCCCTGCCCCCTAGGAGCCCAGTGCTGCTTTTGCGAGCAATGCTGGGCTTGCAGAAAGGGCGCCGTGAGCTGTTGCATCCTTCTCATGGTGCCCTTTAGCTGGATGGTGGCTGAGAAAGATGCAACAGGCTTGCAGAGTATCTCAAAGCAACACTGGGCTTGCAGGGCTCTGTGAGTGCGCTCCACTTAGCAGCAGTGGGTAGGGGTCGTTCCGGTGGCGCACCCCCCCAGGTGCAGGCAGGGAACACTCTGCCACTGCTGGCACCTGAAGGTGTCCAGTGGACGCTTGGGTTGTGAACGTGATCCGTGCAGGATGCACGTTCACAACCCACAGCATTCACAACCCGCAGTGGCGTGTCTGTGCATGCGTGGGTTGCGATTCAGTGCTTCTGCACATGCCCAAAGCTAAATTTTGTGCTTCTGCGCATGCACGACTGCAGAAACCTGGAAGTAACCTGTTCTGGTACTTCTGGGTTTCGGCGGTCCATAACCCGAAAAACTGAAGTGTCTGTAACCTGAGGTATGACTGTATAATGAAGGCATCAGCTGAACCTCCCTGGGGTGAACATTACACAAAGGGGGAGCCACTGCAGAAAAGGCCCTGTTCTCATGTTGCTCTCCCAAGCCCACATTCCCAACATGTTCACACTGTCTCGGTGACGTCTATGCTGGCTTGGTCATGTCCACAGAATGGAAGATGGCAGCGTTTCCAAGGATGTCCTTTAAAGAGAGCTGGCTTTGGCTAAAATGTTTAGATCTAGAACGAATACTTTCTGGAAATGCAGGGAGGCTGGAGGCACATGGATCCACATGTGGTGGAACTGTAAAAAGATCAGACAGTTTTGGGAAGTGATTTATAATGAATCTAAGAAAATGTTTAAATGCTCTTTCCCTAAAAAGCCTGAAACCTTCCTGCTAGGAATTATAGGTAATGAAATTCCAAAAATTCAGGAGAGTCTTCACGCATGCTACAGTTGCTGCCAGAATCTTAATCACAAAAGGTTGGAAGGGAGAAACTACCCCATCCAAATAAGACAGGCAAAATAAATTAAGAGAGTACGTTGAATTAGCGAGACTGTCAGCAAGGTTACAAGATGTTACTGATGAAAAATTTGCCAGAGGGTGGGACACATGCAGAGTCTATGTAAAAGAACACTGTCAAAATATTAATCTGTTGGCAGGTTTTGATTGAGTTTCTGTGTGTAAATAGAACAACTTTATATAATTTTAAGTAAGCTAAACGATATGGAGAAAATATAGTCAAGTGCATATTTAAGGAATCAAATTCGGGAACATAATGGGAAGATTGGCATCATGTTATTACAAAATGATGTATAGAATAAGTATCAATCAAGGAATGAATGACTGTTTATTTTTTAATTTGTCTTTAACAGCCACTGATTGTTTTTGTTATACTGTTTTGGATCCAATAAAGCATTCGAAAATCAAAAGGTGGGGGAGAGCGCTGGCTTCAGGCACCAGGCCCATTGGCAGACTTACTCTGCATAACAAAGATGTCTGCAAACCTAACATACAGGCTGGCAACATTAATCCTGCCATGTGGGAATCCCTTGCAGACGACCATAGTGCCTGGAGATAGGCAGTCAAGTCATGTATCTATAGCAGTGACCAGAGCAGGAATGACTGCAGAGAGAAGAAATGCCATGGTTCATCTGCAGCAGAACAACCGGACGCCTTCATCTGCCCCAGCTGCCACAAAACATGTCTCTCCTGCATCGGTCTCTACAGCCGCAGCAGGCGCTGTAACTCTAGTAAAGGTAAAGGGACCCCTGACTATTAGGTCCAGTCGTGACCGACTCTGGGGTTGCGGTGCTCATCTTGCTTTATTGACCAAGGGAGCCGGCACACAGCTTCCAAGTCATGTGGCCAGCATAACTAAGCCACTTCTGGCGAACCAGAGCAGCACACAGAAACGCCTTTTACCTTCCCGCCGGAGCGGTACCTATTTATCTACTTGCACTTTGACGTTCTTTCGAACTGCTAGGTTGGCAGGAGCAGGGACTGAGCAATGGGAGCTCATCCTGTCGCGGGGATTTGAACCGCCGACCTTCTGATCGGCAAGTTCTAGGCTCTGTGGTTTAACCCACAGCGCCACCCGCGTCCCTGCTGTAACTCTAATTTACACCTAATTCACACAAATCCCACCTAATTTACACATTTTTTTAATGCAATTCTGCCTGATGTACTCATTTTTGCAACACACCTTCCCTTGTTTTCACTAACAGTATGTATTATGGGCACTATCTCAGCATGCACACTAGTTGCCTGGAGAACTGCATTGCAAAATTCAGACATGTGTGAATTTTGGAGAATGGTTGTGTCTCGGGTCGCAGCTTGTCTTCGAAAATGCAGATTAGGAAGATTTGCCTTCTAATGAGAACTAATCTATGTTCTCCCCCATCTCTAGTTAATAGCTTAAGTTCAGAACTGCATATATCCCCAGATTTTCCTGTTACTCCTGCTTCCAAGTGAAAGGTTATGATGTGCATCATCTCGTTCCTGACCATGTGCAGTGGCTGCTCATTCCTACCACGTTTTCCTTCTTCTGAGAATCTGCTGCCAAAGGACATAGTGAGCCCTTTAAGTTTACGTCACCAAAGAAGCAGCCTTGTTATCAGCATTAATTGGCTGGGAGTGCTGTGCTCAGGAAACACTGGCGAAAAAGCAATCTTGCTAACACAAGAGTTATTTAGTCATCATCACTCCATTGTTTGTTCCGGGGAGGTAAGTGGCGTCTTTGTTAAAGACAACATATTTTGATGCCCATCGGATGTCTTGCTTGTTTACCTCCCTGCAGCATCCCTAAACATTCTAGGAAGAAACATAACAATTATTCGTGGGAACAACGGAGCCAAATCGATGGGACTGTTTGTTCTTGAAGGTGTTTTCTTTTTTGTCTCTTTATCACAACACACAGCACCAGAGCAATACCCTTCCTGGAACACAAACAAACATTTTTTTTCAATGTACCAACAGGGGTCCATTTCCACTGCTGTCAGGAATGCTAGGAAGCAGGGCTGGTTTTAAGGGATTTTAGGAGGGTATCTTTTTAACAACATTGGCAAGACCTGTTTATTGGGTGCTGGTTGGCCAAGTCACAGACTAGACCAGTCGCCCCCAAACTCGTCCCTCCAGGTGTTTTGGGACTACAAATCCCATACCTAGCTAATAGGACCAGTGGTCAGGGATGATGGGAATTGTAGTCCCAAAACATCTGGAGGCATGAGTTTGGGGATGCCTGGACTAGATGTATCAAAATAAATGAACCCAAGTTAGGACTACAGGAAACTGCCTTACTTGGACACAATATAATGTTGGAAGATTGGGAAAGGTTGTGGAAGAAAGGGGTTAAGTTTACTGCTTGAACTGTATTAAAAGAAAACATCATGCAAATGATGTATAGATGGTACTTAACCCCAGTAAAACTAGCAAAGATTTGTCATACGACTGAAAATTTATGCTGGAAATGTAAAGAAAAGGAAGGAACCTTTTATCATATGTGGTGGACGTGTCCCAAGGTGAAAGACTTCTGGGAAAAGATTTATAATGAGCTGAAAAAGATGTTGAAATACACATTTATGAAAAAAAACCAGAAGCCTTTCTACTTGGAATAATAGGTTTGGAATTGCCAAATAAATATATTAGATGGTTTTTGTATGCAGCAAGAATTTTGTTAGCTAAAAACTGGAAACTACAAGAAATACCAACAGTGGAGGAATGGCAGATGAAGATGATGGACTTTTTGGAGCTGGCCGACCTGACTGGAAGAATCCGCGAACAGAAAGAGGAGGAGCATCAAGAAGAATGGAAGAAATTTAAGGACTATTTAGTTAGATATTCTAAGATAACATAAGTAGAATTACTTGTAAGTACCAAATTGGCCTAGGAGTTAAATATGTTAAATTGCATAACATTATGGATAGAAAATACTATGAAAAGAAAGAAAGATGCTAATTGAATAAGTTAACTTTATTTGAAACTAGATATTGGAAAACTGCTACAATGAGTTATATGGAAACTCAGCTAGGGGAATTCGAGGAAGTCACCCAATAATGATAATTAAACTGGGATTTTTGTTACAGAAAAGGAGCAATGCAGCAGTGAGCTGCAGCTGGCTGGAAAGCAAAACATTATGGGAATGTTTGGGACTGTACCGTGAGAACAAAGGGGCAGTCTATTCACTGTGCTGAGCACCGGATGTTAGCTCAGAGTGTCATTTGACCTGTACAGGAAGTACAGGAGGTGGAGTTTGTTTCTCCACTATTGGAGTTTGGAGAGAGCAGACGCGTTTCTCTGTAATGCTGCAAAGACAGAAATAAAGGCATGTAAATACATTTCTGTCTATCTCTTTCCCCTCCCTGGGGGAAGGCAGGGAGCAGGGAAGAGTGGTGTGTCCTTCTCACGCTTGAGGAGGATCGCCGATAGTGACCTAGCCTGTATCCTGCCGGGAATGCAGACAGGTAGGTCAACCAGGAGATCAAGCCGGGTGCCTGGAGAGTGGCCAGTTCCTCCGATAAGGCTTGATTTCCGACAATTTTAACAGTTAGGATATATGTTTGTTCAGGTTTTTTTAAATATTGTAATGTTTTTCTTCAATTTTTTTTTATAAATTTGGAAAAAAAAATAAAAAAAATGGGGGGGGGGAAGGAAACTGTGCCTGACCATTGGTTCAGCTAGCTCAGCTTTGTCCATACCAGGCTTCCCCAACCTGCATGCCCTCTGGATGTTTTGGACTACAACTCCCATCATCCTAGGCTGTTTGCCCTACTGACTGGGGCTGATGGGAGCTGCAGTCCAACAACATCTTGAGGGCACCAGGTTGTGGAAGGTGGTGGCTCTCCATTGTTTCAGGCAGGGAATGTTTCCATGGCAGGGATTGAACCTGGCACCTTCTACAGGCCAAGCAAGTGCTCCACCACTGAGCACAGCTCAGAGTGCATTTGATGTGTCTGTGCTGAGTGCTTTTTGAAAAAGTGATACTTAACGTTCTATCTGTCAGCTTTTAAGTTCATTTAACCCTAGAAATTAGGGACGCGGGTGGCACTGTGGGTTAAACCACGGAGCCTAGGACTTGCCAATCAGAAGGTCGGCGGTTCGAATCCCCGCGACGGGGTGAGCTCCCGTTGCTCAGTCCCTGCTCCTGCCAACCTAGCAGTTCAAAAGCACGTCAAAGTGCAAGTAGATAAATAGGTACCGCTCTGGCGGGAAGAAGAAGAAGAAGAGTTTGGATTTGATATCCCGCTTTTCACTCCCTTTAAGGAGTCTCAAAGCGGCTAACATTCTCCTTTCCCTTCCTCCCCCACAACAAACACTCTGTGAGGTGAGTGGGGCTGAGAGAGTTCAGAGAAGTATGACTAGCCCAAGGTCACCCAGCAGCTGCATGTGGAAGAGAGGAAACGCGAACCCGGTTCACCAGATTACGAGTCTACCGCTCTTAACCACTACACCGCAAACGGCGTTTCCGTGCACTGCTCTGGTTCGCCGGAAGCGGCTTAGTCATGCTGGCCACATGACCCAGAAGCTGTACGTCGGCTCCCTCGGCCAATAAAGCGAGATGAGCGCCGCAACCCCAGAGTCGGCCACGACTGGACCTAATGGTCAGGGGTCCCTTTACCTTTTAACCCTAGAAATTACTTGTTAGAATCATCTGATACAAAGAAGGGGTTATGTAGACATGTGGAAAAAAAACAATAACAACCACGAATAGCTCAGTTGGTAGAGTGCGAGACTCTTAATCTCGGGGTTGTGGGTTCAAGTCTCATGTTGGGCAAAATATTACTGAATTTCAGGGGGTTGGACCAGGTAACCCTCATAGTCCCTTCCCACTTCATGGTTTTATGATTGTACTTAAATAGAGTTGTGTCCATCACTCCAAGGCTACATCCACCCATGTTTCCATTCATTCTCTGTTCTTTGTACAACTTGTCAATGATTCAGTTTGCAACACTAAAAACAGCAGCAGCAGCAGCCATGTATTAAAAGCCTTTACAGCAAGAAAACCAATGAAATCTAAAACAATCGAACAATTAACGCGTCAACAGTGGCAGGATCAATCTGCAAAAATGCTTTCACTCGTCTCCAAAGGAGGTGATAAATAAGCCTAGGGTTGGGGAGAGAGAAAATAAACGTGGTTCTTTGAACAAAAATTAAAGCTGAGATGACAACAATGCAAAATTTTTTGCTTATTACCAAAGCCAGCCTACACAAATTAAAACAAAACAGACGACATACAAGAAGCCAAAACATGTAAAAATAATAGTGAAAAAAGCAATTAAACTATAATAGAATAAAAGCAAACACTGTATTGCGGCAGAGACACAACCCTCTCCCAAGCCCGAAAGTTGCTAGAAACTTTAAACACCTGACAACTTTCGGAGTTCATTATTTCCTCCAGGTAAGTCTGGGGAGAGAAGAGGAGAAACAGGATTTAACCTTGTTCATTTGCAAAGAGCTGTCAAAATCTATTAGACAGCTATTTTTAAATATGGAAGCCAAGGAGAGCGCTGGATTTAAGAGGAGGCTTGATGAACCTAAGACACTGAATTCCATGTGAACAGCACTCACAGTGAGCAATTAGATCAGGAAGCACAGCAGGTCTACCAAAGCCACATTTCCCCTTCATCTTCTTAGTCCTCAGAGTGGACCACTTTTATCTCGCAGTCAGGAGTAATTCAGTAAAGGGCAATTTGGGAAAGTATTAAAGAATTGCACAAGATTTCCTCTGGAGTGCTAACTGAGGAAGTTCATTTGCTTCATTTGACAGCATTGTGCAGCTTGTCTTGTCTGAGATAAGCTCCACAGGAGCTTGATGGGATGAGATAAAACTCCGTCATCCTAAATTACCTGATGTTCCTGTGAAAATCCTCATTCCTATGCCAGAAAAACACTGCAAGATTTGTTAGACGAAGTCTGTCTTCTTCTTCTTCTTCTTCTTCTTCTTCTTCTTCTTCTTCTTCTTCTTCTTCTTCTTCTTCTTCTGTGATCACTCACAGCTGAGTGAGATTGTCTTTCATGAAAACGGACTTAACAATGAGTCCGTAAGTGACTGTGGAGGCCAATTCTGGATCCACACGTCCTTCCACAGTGAGGACATAGGTTTCTGGGCAGGAGTTGATCACGGTGTGGATTTGCCAAGCGTGCCTCCCTCTTAGCACATTTCTGCCTTGCGTCCTGAGTTCGAGCTTCTTCAAAGCCCATGACACCTTTGGTAAAGGCTGTTCTCCAATTGGAGCGCTTGCAGGTCAGTGTCTCCCAATTGTCGGTGTTTATACTACATTTTTAAAGATTTGCCTTGAGAGAGTCTTTAAACCTCTTTTGTTGACCACCAGCATTACGCTTTCCATTTTTAAGTTCGGACTAGAGTAGCTGCTTTGGAAGACGATAATCAGGCATCTGAACAACATGACCAGTCCAACGAAGTTGATGTTGAAGAATCATTGCTTCGACACTGGTGATCTTTGCTTCTTCCAGTACACTGGTATTAGTTCGTCTGTCTTCCCAAGGGATGCATAAATTTTTTTGGAGACACTGTTGATGAAATCTTTCAAGGAGTTGGAGATGGCGTTTATAAGTGGTCCATGTTTCACAAGCATACAGTAAGGTTGGTAGTACAACAGCTTTGTAAACAAGCATTTTGGTTTCCCTGTGAATCTCCCAATCCTCAAACACTCGGGAGAAAGCTGCACTCACAGAGTTGTATCACAGGCCTGTCCTTCCTGGTCTTGTAGGACCTGCCTTGCTAGATCCAAACTAGAGTCTTTGCAAGACCTTATCCACTATTTAGATTAATTAGTAAGCTTGCAAGAGATGCTTAACTCAGAATTCAAGAGCTGGGGACCTTGATTTTTGATTACTTACCATTTCAGGTAATGTTCAAAGCATTCCACACATACATTACCTTGTTGTAACCTCACAGCCTTGAAAGAGAAGTCAAAATCATTGTGCCCATATTGTAAGACACCACATTTTTAAAAAATTCATTTATTAAAATATACCAGTATATACTGCTTGACTGTAAGGAAACAGCAGCTACTTCAAAGAGGTATACAAAAAGAACAAAACAATGAAATGACCAGGGAAAAGTTAAAAGCAATAATTTAAAACACAACAAAATAAGTTAAGAACCGGATGAAAATGCACATCAACATTCAATGCGTCTGGGCAGCCTTGCCTAAACAAAACTGTTTTTAGCAGGAGCCAAAAAGAGTAAAGTGATGATGCTTGTCTGATGTCAATTGGCAGGGAGTTGAGTTCCAAAGTGTAGATGCTGCCACACTAAAAGTTCAACTTCTTACAAATTTGGGAGGACATTATGTGGCACCTGTCACAGTGCCCCATCTGCACATTCAAGCAGCTGAGTGAGTATATATGGGACAACGCAATCTTCTCTAGATGAGAAAAACAACCCAACCAGCTGTATTTTCCTAGAAAGTTTTGATTCTGAAAGATGAATATTGGTTGATTTCGGGGGGGATGGGACAGGACGAATATTGGTTGATTTCGGGGGCATTTTATCACCCATCATCATCATCATCTATTACTTATACCCCGCCCATCTGGTCAGGCATCTTCAGTCACTCTGGAAGGCTTCCTACAGGATATTCAAAACACAATAAAATATCAAACATTAAAAACTTCCCTAAACAGGGCTGCCTTCAGATGTCTTCTAAAAGTCTGTTAGTTGTTCTCTTTGACATCTGGTGGGAGGGCGTTCCACAGGGCGGGTGCCGCCACCGAGAAGGCCTTCTGCCTGGTTCCCTGTAACTTGGCTTCTCTCAGTGAGGGAACCGCCAGAAGGCCCTCGGCGCTGGACCTCAGTGTCCAGGCAGAACGATGGGGGTGGAGATTCTCCTTCAGGTATACACCCAAACTCAAATCCTGAGACTTTGGTGAATGAAGATTTGATCAGGGAATTAAAAAGTATAAATAAGCCCTACAATTCAAAGGTTGCAAAAGTACTGCAGGCCTTCAACTTTCTCATACCTGAAGGAGAAAGGGGAAATGACTCCCACAACTCAAAATGAGTGTATCTCTCTCCCCCAAATAGATGGAGTTTGGAAGTGGAAAATGCAGCTTAAAACAACTACATCACATTCTTTCATAGTAAGGCTGATTCTGTAATGGAGAAACTCAGCATGCAGATGTGTGCGCAGAGAATGGAATGAATTTCTTATGTCTTCGGAGTTTTGATAAAAACAAGAATTTTCCAGCACTTGTGTAAGCCTCGACTTGAAGTTTTGGTTAACAGATAATGAAAACGTCTCTCAAGTACAATTTCTATTTTGGGTCTCTTCTCTCTCTGCTTTCATTTTACCGATACTGTTGATTTCTCTGGGCGCGTTGCAAGTTGTTCCGGCGACACTTATTTGTCCCATATCTGCCCATTTTGCTACCTCCGCGGAGCTATATGCCAACGCTGCCTTGATATTTCATTTACAAAGGCAGTGGAAATGACAAGTGGGAATGTTCCTCGCCTTTCCTCCATCGTGACTCTTTGAATTTAATATCCGCTAAGGTGATTATCCCCCCTGCTTTCATCTCAAACATAAAACACAAATGCAGTCAGCAAATGTTCTGTGTGTGCCGCATCAGTGAAAGCATCAAAAGTTGCAGATAACTCTGACTAAGCAATTGTGACCCAGGGGCTCTCGAAAACTACTCAGATAAGCTTCTCTACTATAAAGCAGAATTGTTCAAACCTCCCAGTGTGCAATATCCCAGAGATATGAGCTTCCTCCTGAAGTGGGCGGGGCATTTATCTTACTTTTTTCAGATTAGAAGCAGTCCACCCAGCTTTGGAGCAATACAGGATTATCCACTTGCCTTTGTGAGTTGAGAAGGATTTTTTCGGAGCATTCCTGATTGACTATGGAGCTCCTTTTCACTTACAGTAGTACCTCGGGTTACAGATGCTTCAGGTTACAGACTTTGCTAGCCCAGAAATAGTATCTCGGATTAAGAACTTTGCTTCAGGATGAGAACAGAAATTGTGCACCAGCGGCGCGGCAGCAGCAGGAGGTCCTGTTGTAAACAAAATCTCCCCTTTTCCCTTATGGGGTATCCAAGAGCCCATATAGAGTCCTTACGTAGGTTCCCTATTGGTAGGAGAAAATAACAGAGGCCAACCAGAGAATATTGAGAAGCAAAGCAGCTAGTAAGCTTGATCTTTATTCAACTGTTGCAACAGGGTCCTCACCACATGCAGCAGGAAGGAACCCAGAACAATGGTGCGCAAGCCCTTATATAGACTTTTGAAATTTCCCACCCTCCAGCTCAAGACCACCCCCGAAAACATCATATATACATCACAGAAGGAGGCGGTCTACAGCAGAAATCCTGTCTGCCAGGATAATGGTCACTGATTGGTTTACCTGGACAGCCCAGCCATTCTTTTGTGATGGTAAATACTTTAATTCCTGAATCCAGGTCACAAGTTCACCCTAAAGGTAAAGGTAAAGGACCCCTGACAGTTAAGTCCAGTCACGAACAACTCTGGGGTTGCGGCGCTCATCTCGCTTTACTGGCCGAGGGAGCCGTCTTTGTCCACAGACAGTTTTTCCGGGTCATGTGGCTTCTCCATGCAAACCAGGAAGTGACCTTTCCAGACAACAGAAGAACTCTTCTTTTCTTATATCTGTGGCTGTGATCTCCTGGGTGATGCATGCTCCCTCCATTTCCTTCCTCTCCATCATGTGGCCCCGGGCACTGGCAAAACACGCCATGCCACTGTTCGAACAACAACCCAGAAGTTTGGTTCTGTATGTGCCTCAGTTTAATTTATGATATACAGGGGCTCTTGCCTTGATTTTGTCCAGATTTTTAGGCAATTTTATTGAATGGCATTTACATGGTTATTGTTGTTGCATTTCTAACTACTTAGAGATTTTTAAAAATTATGTTAATAAGGGGTCCTCCAGGGGGGCAGTTTGCCAGGGGCTCCCTTGGACCCGTGTCTGTTGCAGTTGGGACAAAGGACAACTATCCAGACAGCCCAAGCCTTTGCGCGGACAGGAGGAGTCTTCCAAAACCCTGGGCAGTGCCTGTGTGGAATAACGACTCAAGACAACGTGCTATGGGATTAAAATTGGCCACAACTGTATTATGTTTCAGATGTGAGTAGACCTGGGCTCAGGCACTGGGCGTTTATCCCTCCCAGTCCCCCGCCAGGGAACAGGGGAACATCAGGGTTATCCAGTGTGTGTGTGGGGGGGGGGTGGACTGGCTCTGGAGAACATATGTTCAAGCAGAGAGAGCCTGCCCCTGTTACGCCGCCGCCGCAGGAGAGAGCAATGACGACCTCTAGGTGTACTGCCAAAGCCTCCCCTCAAAACAACCCCTTAAATGGGGAAACCCTGGTATCGCCACCGCAAAGAGAAGGGGGGTGTGGGTCACCGCTGCACGCCTACCCCCATTTAGGGAAGATAGACTAAAGGATTCCACCCAAGGCCTGATACTGCTAAAGTGGTGACGTTTTGCTACTGGAAAGGCAAACCTGCCAATGCAGGAGAATTACTTTCTGGCCCTTCAATAGCGACCTTGACGTAGCAGCGCTCGCGTACCTGTGGAGAAAAGGTTAACCTGCAAAAGAAGTCTTAACTGAGGGTAGGGAGGGTGGGAGAAGCTCTGGAGCCAACTGACTATTCCCTGGTAAGATCCTCCCCCTATTGTGTTGGCAGGTGGTCCCTCCCCCTACCTGGCCTGATCACCTTAGCAATGCCTCCCCAGGCATGATTGGGCAACTGGCTGAGGGAGGCGGAGACCTCCAGGTATCCCACCTGGGAAAGGTGAAGCCAAGCCTGTGCTAATGGTGCCGCATAGGGTCCCGGGGGCTGCACGTGACCACACAAAGGGCGCCCCCCCCATTTAATATGGGAAGCGGTCATTGTTGAAATTATCCTTTGTAGTGGGGAAAAATTGGATATTGCCAGAAGTAGATTAGATTCAGCTGCTCCCTTCTGCACCTCCAGAGTGTTAGCAAGATGGTATCAGATAGAAGCTTCTAGTTTGTAGTCCAATATAAGGTGGATAATCAATAAAGGGGGGGGACACCTCCCAGATGGAAGCAAAAATCAGCATTCTGTTATTATTACAAGTTAGTAATAAACAAATGTGGAAACAATCTGCATAGGAAGATCTGCAAAGGAACTAAATGTGATGTTCTGACACTTCCAACCACTGTTCTTCCATCATGTTCCCCTATTAAAATTCTGTCTGAAGCTGATCTGTCCCTCCAGGATTGTAAGGAAGAAGAAAACATGTGATCCGCCATGATTAAAATGCTGATTTATGCCACCACTTTTTATAGTACAGACACTATCGACATTGCTAGGACACCAGACAGTTGATTTCATATCTCATTAAGCCCCATGAAGGGAGCTTAAATTTGATGCAGGATTGTCCAGTGCATGGGTAGGCAAACTAAGGCCCGGGGGCCGGATCCAGCCCAATTGCCTTCTAAATCTGACCTGCGGGAATCAGCATGCTTTTACATGAGTAGAATGTGTCCCTTTATTTTAAATGCATCTCTGGGTTATTTGTGGGGCATAGGAATTCGTTCATTTCCCCCCCTTCAAACTGAGGGACAGTGGACCGGCCCCCTACTGTAAAACTTTGCTGACCCCTGGCTCCAGTGCAAGGCTAATCCCTGTGCTTTGTGCATTTATTTGCTTTTCAAATGTTTTGCCTTCTACCTGTGTGATCCCACAGAGTAGAATTTTTGTTTGTTCTTGCGGCTTATCCCAAACACGCAGCTGTTCTGCACTTGAAGTATGCACGATTCTAGGATTCTGAGTGAACCCTCAGGGGTAAATACCATAGATTCTTAATCCCTAGCAATGTAATGTTCATGAATATATTACAAATTAGCCTTTGGTCTCAGATCTGGTCAGTACAGTGCAGGTCCTGGTTAGAAGCTAGCTTTACCTATCTGCCCACATTGAGGACAAATATCTGGTGGCGGAACATCTCCCCCCTCCCACTGACATGGCCGGCACTCTTTCTGGGATGGGAATTTGCAGGGGGGCATTATTATGCCTGCACTCTTTTATTATTGCATTGTATGGAGATGGCCTTATTGATGGTAGTTTTCTTCTACTGACACTGTTTAATACATTGAGACTTTTCAGGAAAAGCAGCCTACGGATTTTACAACATGAAATAATGTTTTTGTCCCTGTCACCTTATCGCTAGTACAGTTTCTACTTAATAATTTCATTTGCACACCAACTTTTCTCTCACTCAAGGCAGCTCACATAATTCTTCCCCTCCACGTTATAAGGGAACAACAGCCCTAGGAGGTAGGCTAGTTTGAGAGGTATCAACTGGCCCAAGGGCATGCAAAACGTTTGGTGGATAAATGGGGATGCAGACTAGGGTGTTGTCAAATTTAGGGCTCATCTATACTTAAATTAGGGACGCGGGTGGCGCTGTGGGTTAAACCACAGAGCCTAGATTCGAACTTTGGTGGTTCGAATCCCCGCGACGGGGTGAGCTCCCGTTGCTCGGTCCCTGCTCCTGCCACCCTAGTAGTTCGAAAGCACGTCAAAGTGCAAGTAGATAAATAGGCACCACTCCGGCGGGAAGGTAAACAATGTTTCCGTGCACTGCTCTGGTTTGCCAGAAGTGGCTTCGTCATGCTGGCCACATGACCCGGAAGCTGTACGCTGGCTCCCTCGGCCAGTAAAGTGAGATGAGCACCGCAACCCCAGAGTCAGCCACAACTGGACCTAATGGTCAGGGGTCCCTTTACCTTTACCTATATTTAAATTTGCTCCATATTTCAAGGCATAGATTTGGATTCTCCTGGTCTGAGATTGAACCCCCCCTTTTTTTTGCCACGACACATGAAAACCCTCTCTTTACCACAGAATTGGAGAAAACAGTAATCTGTGGGAGACCTGAATTGCTGTTTGCTCCGATTCAGTGGTAAAGATTGGGTTTTCCTGTGGAAAACAGTGGCAAAAAAGAGCACTTGGACACAGACTAAGAAAGCACAAATTGTTGCCTAGAAAGGTACATGCGGATTAGTCCAGTACCCTCAACCTCTACGACACAAATGGCACTTACCTTGTATTTGCGTCATTGCTAGAGGCTTCTAGCTAATATATTGTGATGGTACATCATATTGGTTGCCATTTTACCTTTGTCCCCCCCCCCTTTTGGAGTGGACAATAACCCTGCCCCCTAATTTCTTTGCAATAAACTCTATGTGACCTTGCCTCATTGCAGGATTTGCTTGCGTCTCGCAACCAGGCTAGATTGAACAAATTAAATCCCCATCTTTCAGCCAGCTGACGTACCCATCATTTAGTGCCTGAGTGGGTACAAGTGGCATGCATTACCTGCCTTCCTTTGGTATCCATGGCAGCCTTAATTTCAAGAGGAGAATGGGAGAAAGACAACAACAGGTGGCAACAAACAAGAGCGCTGTGATGGCTGTTGACAAAATGGACTTATTTCCTCTCTTTCTGCTAAGCAGATGTGGCCAATGGGGTTATTTTTTGTCTCTCGGTGTCTCTCTAAAAATCCCCAGAGAATCCTAAAAAACAACAACACCCCACAGATGTCTCTTTCACAGTAGGGGCCCTTTAGTATATTCTGATAATAGCTCTGATCCACAAGATTAAATCCTGACAGTGGTACCCAGAGTATGAAAGGCACTGTGAGTGAACAAGCTATTTCATAGGGAACATAAAGATTTTTTCAGGCACATTTCATCCTGCAAAATGACAGTAAATCCACACACCAATGGATTCATCAATAGATTTTGTTTTCCTTACTGCATGGAGAACTTTTAAAAATATAGTTTTATTGATTTCCAGTAAACAACAACAACAAGAAAACAAGACAAAAACAAGATCAATCTAGTTAAGTTTCCCAAAGTCCAATCTGTGATTTTGCTAGTTGCCATTTTTCCAGGATTATCAGAAAAGTATTTTATAAAAGGGTGCCATAGTTCAACAAAATCATCTACAGTGGTGCCTCGCAAGACGAAAAGAATCCGTTCTGTGATTCTCTTCGTCTAGCGGTTTTTTCGTCTTGCGAAGCAAGCCCATTGAAGGATTAGCGGATTAGCGCTATTAGCGGCTTATCTGCTGATCGGATCAGCTGATAAGCGGCTTAGCGGCTTAGAAAAGGGGGGGAGGAAAAAAAAACCAGCAGGAACTCGCAAGACATTGTCGTCTTGCGAAGCAAGCCCATAGGAAATTCGTTTTGCGAAGCACCTCCAAAACGGAAAACTCTTTCGTCTAGCGAGTTTTCCATCTTGCGAGGCATTCGTCTTGCGGGGCACCCAAACTTGCAGTACATCCCACATGTTGACCAGTAATATAGCTTATTTCTGTAACCACCCTCTGTCAGAAGGACTTTATATGTCCACACTTCCACCACATGTGAAATGTTGTACCTATACTATTGCAGCCTCTCCAGCACAATGGTGGGATATTTTGTTGATATAGCTACATCATAATGGTGTCAAATGCCACCGATGTAGTAATTCAAATGTATTTTCTCGTAAATGAGTTGATACTTATTGTAGCGTTGTTGTTTTTAGCCCACTTATTATTCCAACCAACTTCCGCAATATCTATCCCTAGATCAGTCTCCCATTCCCATTGGAGAACTTACCGTATTTTTCGCTCTATAAGATGCACCAGACCATAAGGCGCACCTAGTTTTTGGAGGAGGAAAAAAATAATATTCTGAATCCCAGAAGCCAGAACAACAAGAGGGATCACTGCGCAGCGAAAGCAGCGATCCCTCTTGCTGTTCTGGCTTCTGGGACGGCTGCGCAGCCTGCATTCGCTCCATAAGACGCACACACATTTCCCCTTACTTTTTAGGAGGGAAAAAGTAAGTCTTATAGAGCAAAAAAGATGGTAATTTTTTGAGGCCCTGATAGTTGATCAGCTGGACCTCTGAAACCGCTTAGTGCTAGAGTGTCCACTTACGCATTCCCCCAAAGAGAAAATTCATCATCAGTAAGTTTCTTACCTGTACCTGGAGAAATCTCTGTCTTCACTTTGTTGAGTTTCCTGGGTTATTATTGTCATTATCTATTGAATTTGTATACCGCCCTATACCTGGGGGTTTCAGGGTGGTTCACAGAATAAAATCAAGATATACAACCACAAAATACATAATAAAAACAATAACCCAATAGCCCCCCCCCCAAAACACCATATTTTAAAAGGGCATAAAATGTAAATCAGATCAACCAAATGCCTGGTTAAAAAGGAACGTTTTGGCCTGATACCTAAAGGTGTAAAAAAGAAAAGAAAAGAAAAAAGGACTCACCGGATGGTTACGTCCAGTCAAAGGCAACTATGGGGTTGTGGTGCTCATCTCGCTTTCAGGCCGAGGGAGCTGGCGTTTGTCCACATACAGCTTTCCAGGTCATGTGGCCAGCTTCTGGTGCAATGGGACACTGTGATGAAAACCAGAGTGACCTCCCGTTGCTCTGTCCCAGCTCCTGCCAACCTAGCAGTTTGAAAGCACACTAAAGGTGTACAATGAAGGTTCCAGGCGAACTTCCCTGGGAAGAGCATTCCATAGATGGGGAGCCACTGCAGAGAAGGCCCCGTTCTTGTGTTGCCACCTTCCAGACCTCTCGAGGAGGAGGAACACGAAGGAGGGCTTCATAAGATGATCTCAGTGTCCAGGTAGGTTCAGATGGAAAGAGGCGGTCCTTGAGGTATTGCGGTCCTGAGCCATTTTACACTTGTTCTCACAGTGGCCAACCAGATGGCTACAGGAAACCTGCAAGCGATACTTGAGTGAGACCAGATCCCTCTCCCCTCCAGTGGTTTCTAGAAACTGAAATTGAGAAGCTTTGTTCCCCCTTGCCATTGCTTTAAATCAGAGATGTGGCCAAAGAAGCATTTTTCTCCACTTGCATGTTTGCCAGAATCAAATAACCCCAGAGCTGGAGGAAAGGTGTTTGAGCACTCCACTTTTAATGAATGCCTTTGAGAGGTTCCAGCGTCCTTGTTTTTCACGCAGATATTTTATTTCACTTTATATGTTATTAGAGAAACGAAAGGAAACATTCCTGAGGCTATCAAAGCACCCTCCGGTTAGATCTTTCAAAGGAAAAATAGAAATGGGAGTTGGTGGATTGTTTCCTTATATATGTGTGTTGTTGTTGTTTCTCCAAATCTAGTAGCTCAGGGGACAATACATATGCCCTCTGCAAATAAAATGTGTTTTTGCAACACCAGGAAGCAGGTGCCGAAGTGTTGGGAATGGTCCAATTGTCAGTGGAGACAAGGAGAATCTATTTAGACACACGAGGGGAGATTTACTGAAAAGACCAGTTCTGAGTGAATCAATATCAAGAGCAAATTTTCGAGTACTGCAGGCTATTTAGCTGGACTTTGGAAGCTCACTTGTTTATTTTTATTATTTTGTTTTTTCTTTTGCAAAGGGAGTTCTGGAATCTTATCTGTAGAAGACTGAAACCATGGTGCTTGGGGAAATTGGGCCTTAACCCTCCACCGCTCAGTCAGGAATATGGCCCTGATTCATTGCAGGACTTGAATGCTAGAAAGGTCCATTTATCCTAAAGCCTGGATTATTGTTTTAAGGTGTCAGCTGATCCAGAAAGCTACCATATGTTGGTGGAGGCAGGATATTAGCAGAGACGGGTAGGCCCTCTAAGGCTTACTACATCAATAGAGTGGTACCTTGGTTCTCAAACACGTTGGTACTTAAACAACTTGGAACCCAAACACTGCAAAGCTGGAAGTAAGTGTTCCGGTTTGCAAACTTTTTAAAGAAGTTGAACATGCTCTGTTTTGACAGTTACACTTCCAATTCGAGTGCCACACTTCCAATTTGAGTGTTACGCTGAGGTCTGTCTGTTTTTGCTATTTATTTTGCGTTTTCGATTTTGCGGCTTTTTTGTTTTGTTTTTTTTTGTGACTGTGTGGAACCCAGTCCAGCTACTGATGGATTGATTGTGTGACTTCAGTACATTGTTTATTGCTTTCATTTTATGGATCAATGGTCTCGTTAGATAGTAAAATTCATGTTAAATTGCCGTTTTAGGGGTTGTTTTTAAAAGCCTGGAACGGATTAATCCATTTTGCATTACTTTCTATGGGAAAGTGTGCCTTGGTTTTGGAACGCTTTGGTTTTAGAACGGATTTCTGGAACGGATTAAGTTTGAGAACCAAGGTACCACTGTACTTTCCACCTTCTTTGCCCTCATCTGAACATGTTCAAATTTTATTCTTATTTTGCTGCCATACCACGCTTCTGATTCACGTTCAGGCTTGTGATTGCATACATTCCTGAAATCTTTTTAAGCTCGTACCAGTGCCACTGCTTTGCTATTTTGTTCTGAGCTCAAGTTAAGGTGTCTTAAAGCACCCCCTTTTGGAGTATAATTCTGGAAGCACTCATACCTTTGTAGAAGCAAGGGAGGGATTGGATCCTCAACTTTAGGAGGCAGCATGTGGCAATGACATCATGGACACTCTCAGCCACCTAGAGGATTCTGGGAAGATGTGCAGAGGCCCATGGGTGCCATAGTGGAAAATCAGTCAGGAAGGCTACAGTCTACCTCCACTTTCGGAGGAATATGGCAATTGCTGGGGATTGCAAGTAGGGAGAACGCTGCTGTGATTATGTCCTCCTTTCAGGTTTTCCACCGAAATCTGGCTGGCCACTGTGAGAACCAGATGCTGGACTAGACAGGTCATTGATAATAAATATTAATAATTAAAAAAATAATAATAAATTATTTATATCCTGCCCTCCCCAGCCAAAGCCAGGCTCAGAGCGGCGAACAGTAAAAGTAACACGGTTTACATAAAATCACAATCAATTAATTGAAATACATTCTAAATTCAATGCATTCTAAAATCAGTTCTGAATCAAATGAATGGCAAGCATTGGGCTAGAGTTCTATGGGGATTACCAAAGGAGGGGGTCAGACTGTGCCTTGGCCAAAGGCCTGGTGGAACAGCTCTGTCTTGCAGGCCCTGCGGAAAGACGTCAAGTACCGCAGGGCCCTAGTCTCTTGTGACAGAGCGTTCCACCAGATTGGGGCCACAGCCAAAAAAGCCCTGGCTCTGGTCGAGGCCAGCCTAACCCCCTTGGGGCCTGGGACCTCCAAGATGTTTTTATTTGAATACCATAAGGTCCTCTGTGGGACATACCAGGAGAGGCAGTCCCGTAGGTACGAGGGTCCTAGGCCGTATAGGGCTTTAAAGGTTAAAACCATCACCTTAAACCTGATCCTGTACTCCACCAGGAGCCAGTGCAGCTGGTATAGCACTGGGTGATCTGATCTGGCAGGATTCTTCTTGCACTTTTATCAGGAAGATAGCATGGACTTGGCCGAGGCAAAGTCTCATAGGTGGAAGACCAAATCTGCCATGGGCTAGATTTCTCAAATCTGCTGCAAGGATCTTTTTCCCCCCTGGGTGTTGTTTTTTCCTCTCCTTCCCATCTCTCAAGGTCAGTGCCTTCTTTTTGTTTTTCTTTTAAAGGAATACACAGGAAATGTTAGAGCCGAAATTGTTTTCGCTTTGTACCCTCAAAAGCTACTAAGAACTGTCAATTTTGTTTTGCCTTCTTCCGGGAACAGCACCCAGTGCCTGAAACAATTGCCATCAATTTTTATATGAAAAATGGAGGTCTTGGGTAATTGTAGTTCCGTCTCCACCTCCAATACCTAAGTCACCCATTGTGTGCCTTGGAGTCCAACCCCCCCCCCCGCCCCCTGCTTTTTAACAACAGAGTTTGAAAATATTGGTAAAATCCAACTGCTCTTGAGTGGAGAAGCAGTTGGCTGGGCTGGGAGGCTGTTTGCCTTGTTTCAGGGGCTGCTGGCTGCTCCTTCATTGGGGAGCTATGTAAAAGACACCATCTGACTGCATGAGATTACATGCTATTAAAGATCATTAACTGCAACGCTGGCAGACCGCAATTGGCTGCCGAACAAGCAAGGCTTCCGCTGCAATTGTATTTGCCCAGTCCCCTTGCTATTTGCAATTGTTTCATCTTTCAGTTACGCTTCCAGTAGAACAAATATATGCTGAAATATATTTGTCAATGAGAGTTGAATATATAGAATAGCATCGTATTTGAAATATTCAACAAATATCCAAGAGAGATTGCCAGCAGCGGGGGGGGGGGGGGGCAAAAAGAATGCTGTCCACCTCAATAATATACTGATTCTGATTTTCCCAGTTCTGCGTTAAACAACACGTCAACTCATTGAAATCAGATGTCTTGATTCATCATGAGATCTGTGCATCAAAACAGTCCTCCACGCACATAGCAAATGTGATTGCATGGGCACTCCATCTCTCTATTACTGATGTGCATATGTGCATCAACAGAACTTTACAAAAACAACAAGACTCTTGGTGTGAACACCTGCATTGGTCCATCAGCGTTCTCTTTGTGCCTTGAGTTGTGCTAATTTGCAAAGCATGCACAAAGACTACTGATAAAACAGTAGGTATAACAGCATCAAGTTTGCTTCCTTGTGTGTGCACAAGGGGTGTGTGTGTGTGTGTGTGTGTGTGTGTGTGCACAAGTGCTTTTGCGCATTGGTAAAACACTACACCAAAATAATCTCAATGCAACCTTACATAGTTGCAGCTATGTTTTTTGGTTAGTGTCCTATCCATGGACCTATTATGCACCTACATAATGTAGAAGGCAGTCACGAAAGTAACTGGAGCAAACTGTACATGCAGAGTTCTTTGAACATAGTCTGGCAATTAAAAGAACTCTCAATACATTGGTTAACTTTAATAAACAGACCAAGTAATGTCTCCCAAGAAAGGGAGACATTTAGATGAGGAGAACGAAGCAACTCGGACCTTATTCCCCATAGGTCTATTATCTTTCCTATATCCTTGCCAACAGTTTCTATTAACCCAAGGAGCTGATCAAGCTCCTGATGGTGGAAAGACACCCTTAGGAGTGATAAAGTCTATTACCTGAGCAATATTTTCCTGCCCATGTTCCTCTTCATACTGAATCAGACCATTGACTCGCCTAGTTCAGTACCTACAGTGAGAGGCAGTGTCTCTCCTGGGTCTCAGAATGGGTCCTTCTCATCGTAAGTGGAGGTGCCAAAGTTTGAACCTCTTGCATGCAGAAAGCACAAAGCAAAGTGCGAGAACATTTAAATCAGATAGCAGAATATACATGAACTAACTTTTTAAAAAATCACGGCTCTAAGAATTGTAATTAGTAAAATTAGTATTTTTTTTAAAAAAAAAACCAATGTTAAAACAAAGCATATTATATCTTAGTAGAAGGGCTGTAGCTCAGCGGAGGAGCCACACAGAAGTCCCCAGGTTTGATCCCTGGCAGCTCCAGGTAGGGCTGGGAAAGATTCCTTGTTGGAAGCCTGGGAGAGGTGCTGCCAGTCAGTGTAGAAAACTGAGTAAGGCAGACCAATGGTCTTGCCATGGAAATTCTACTCAATATTGATCCAGAGCAGAACTCCAATGTGTAGTTGTTGTTTAGTCGTTTAGTCTTGTCCGACTCTTCGTGACCCCATGGACCAGAACACGCCACTCACTCCTGTCTTCTACTGCCTCCCGCAATTTGGTCAAACTCATGCTGGTAGCTTCGAGAACACTGTCCAGCCATCTTGTCCTCTGTCGTCCCCTTCTCCTTGTGCCCTCCATCTTTCCCAACATCAGGGTCTTTTCCAGGGAGTCTTCTCTTCTCATGAGGTGGCCAAAGTATTGGAGCCTCAGCTTCAGGATCTGTCCTTCCAGTGAGCACTCAGGGCTGATTTCCTTCAGAATGGATAGGTTTGATCTTTTTGCAGTCCATGGAACTCTCAAGAGTCTCCTCCAGCACCATAATTCAAAAGCATCAATTCTTCAGCGATCAGCCTTCTTTATGGTCCAGCTCTCACTTCCATGATGTAGAAGAAGAAGAGAAGAGTTTGGATTTGATATCCCGCCTTTCACTCCCTTTAAGGAGTCTCAAAGCGGCTAACATTCTCCTTTCCCTTCCTCCCCCACAACAAACACTCTGTGAAGTGAGTGGGGCTGAGAGACTTCACAGAAGTGTGACTGGCCCAAGGTCACCCAGCAGCTGCGTGTGGAGGAGCGGAGACGCGAACCCGGTTCCCCAGATTACGAGACTACCGCTCTTAACCACTACACCACGCTGGCTCTCTGATGTATAGTTAGCAGAGCCAAAACTTAAACACGTTGCAGGATTCCCAAAGAATACACCAGAGGCAATTAATTTTATCCAGCAGAGCTTTACTGCTGCTGAAGGCAAATGAGCATCATGGTCACAAATCCAATACATTCAGGATTGGCACTGTCCATAAGAAATCCAGTTGCAGCAGACCTAACTTAAACTTACAATATATAGCTTTATAGTCCATAGACCCACAAATCAGTTTCAAAGCAAGATACAGTTAAGACAACCAAACAACAGGTGAAAGAGACCGAGGTAGTCATTTTGTTATGTCTAGAGTGTGATGGTCTTTGTTTCTTCTGACCTCCAGAAGAAACTTTGCCACGCTCAGTGTAATATCATTTGACTTCTAAACTTACAATAACTTCTAAAAAGTCTAAACCTTAACACTATATACGGAATACCACACCAGAAGGAAAAGAGATAAAAAGAGAAAGTGAAACTCGGGCTCCTTCTAGCCTTATTATCATAGCATGACCTTGACAGAAGAGATAAGAGAAGCAGTTTATAGCAGCCGTACTCAGCTTCTCTGAAGGTATAATCCAAACATCATGAACCTTCTGCTTGTTTCCTTCACACAGAGAGGCTTCCAGAAGCGTCTTGAATTAATTAGTACAGGAAAGATCTCTACACCTCAGATCAATGCTTTCTGTACTAAGAAATGCAAACTGACAGATCTGACTCGGAATAAGGCAGCTTCTGATGTTTCTATCTTTGCTAGCAAACTCCCCCAGTTGTGACAAAACCATCAGTAGTACAAGAGAAGTTATTGAGGACATATTGGAAATGAACAGTCTCCAGCCATACAACCAGTCACTGGTTCCTCCACTTTTGAGACCACCAGATAATGGTTGGTCAATGACAATTTTAAGCATCCTCTTTTGCCAAACTAGTCTCCTGTCAATGGAGTAGAACATGAAACCCAGTGAGTGACTTGACTGAGATACAGAGGGGGGCATCCTCCATTGGTCATCATGGCAGCCATGAAGGCTCCAGCTGCTCCAATAAATATATGTTGATTATCCAAAACTTGTTTAATCTCTACTGAATGTATGAACTGCCTCCATAAGAAAGCAGAGAATCATAGAATTGTAGAGCTCGAAGGGACTCTGATAGGCATCTAGTCCTCCAGTGCGGGAATCTCAACCAAAGAATCCGTGACAGATGGCCATCCACTCTCTGCTTAAAAACTTCCAAGGAAGGAGACTCCACCACCTCCCAAGGGAGTCCATTTCACTGTTGGACAGCTCTTACTGTCGGAAAGTTCTTCCTGATGTTTAGTTGGAATCTCCTTTCTTGTAACTTGAATCCTGTGCTGGGCCCAGGGGTAACCCATGTAATGCGGTTCAGGACTGGACCAGAATCCGAAGGTTTCACTAGGAGTCAGTCTGACAGGGCCAAGGCAGGACACCAGGCAAGGACAGGTACAGGATCTCAGGCAGGATCTAGCATACAGCAATGTTGCTCCCACAACCTGGGGCGGGGTCTGACAGCCTTTTATCTTTGTCGGGGTAGCGGCCGGTCCTGATCCCCCGACAACTCACCTCACTGTTTCGCCCAAAGGCGAGCACTCCTCCTGCGAGTTCTCAGGTCTCTCCTTCTCTCCGACCTTAGTCTCTGCAGCTCGGGAGACATTGGTGGGTTACTAGACCCAGGGGCCACTTCAGCCTCCCCTGACCAAACCGGTAGTGGAGCAGCTATAAGTGATGGCCCAGCTGACGGCAATGAATCATAGAATCATAGAATCATAGAATCATAGAATCATAGAATCATAGAATCATAGAATCATAGAATCATAGAATCATAGAATCATAGAATCATAGAATCATAGAATCATAGAATCATAGAGAGTTGGAAGAGACCACAAGGGCCATTGAGTCCAACCCCCTGCCAAGCAGGAAACACCATCAGAGCACTCCTGACATATGGATGTCAAGCCTCTGCTTAAAGACCTCCAAAGAGGTAATCCCCACATCTGGAGCCAGGGCAGGCTCAGGCCCCTGACTCGGCCCAGCTGGTGTTTGTTGCAGGGGAACCTGAGCAGACTGGGACTCTTCAGGATCAGGCCCCAGACTTGGTTTAGGTGATGCCTGAGGCAAAGGATCCGGTGCAGACTCTTCTGGTTCTGAGTCCGAGCCCGAGTCCCAGGCCATCACAAATCCATTAGTTTGGGTCCTAGCCTCTGGAGCAGGAGAAAACAAGCTTGGGCTATGTGATAGCCCTTTAGATATTTGAATATGCTCTTCGTATCTCCTCTCTGTCGTCTGTTATGCAGGTTAAACATACCTACCTCCTCAACTGCTCCTCATAAGTCTTCGTTTCAGACCCTTTTCCCAGGTAATATATTTTTTTAATTGTTTTCATTTTACACATCTCTTCCATCTCTGGGAAGAAGCAGGAATTGTTCCGCACCCTGCACCTTCCACTGCCACCTTTTTGTGTTCTGAGGTTCATATTTGAATTGGTGAAAAGATATAAATGTTTCAGTTGCAGCTGTTTGATCATTGTCGCCTCATTAACACACACAAATTACTTTTGGATTCATCAGACATGAGCATGCTTGTGTGAACCAGATCCCCAAGCATTAAGCATCCAATAATGAGAGCTGGTATAACCTAATAATTAAAGTGAAAGCTGTGAACCAGGAACCCCTGGGTTCAAATCTCACTTCTTTTCAAATTCATTAGACATACTTAAACAAGCTACATCCTCCGCCCCCAGCCCTCCACCTGTAATATTTAGATACTCATGTTTTGTAAGGACTCATGCAATACAGCACGTGAAACACTTCAGGCACTCTGAAATGCAAAGTGTTGTAATTAAGATTGTGTGATGAATATGTAGGTGGGGCCAAACCCTTAATTATCTGGTATAAATACATTTCTCATACATTTCTCCATATGGAAGGTAACTCACAAACAGGGCCCTGGCTAGGGGTGGTGAGGTGGACCCCCACCAGCGGTGCAGGCGAGGGGGCTAAAATCGGCTAAAAATATGTCCATAACTATGTCTATAAATATAAATATCGATTATTGCCTCATAAGAAAAGGTTTTAAATAGAGGGTGAATTGAATGGGTGGGGTTGGGGGTTGGAGGAGAGGTGGAAAGAAGAGCCAATTTATCCATGCTAGGGGGCGCAATCTGGATGGTTCTGCCAGGTGAGCAAGATCACCTAGCTATGGCTCTGCTCATAAGCTGAACCTTCCTCGTTCTCGTGCCTTCCAGCTGTAGGTAAAAAGGTAAAGGCAAATGACCACTGGATGGTTATGTCCAGTCAAAGGTGACTGTGGGGTTGCAGCGCTCATCTTGCTTTCAGGCTGAGGGAACTTGTGTTTGTCCACAGACAGCTTTCCGGGTCATGTGGCCAGCATGACTCAACCGCTTCTGGCTCAATGGGACACCGTGACAGAAGCCAGAGTGCACGGAAATGCCGTTTACCTTCCCGCCACAGTGGTACCTATTTATCTACTTGCACTGGCATGCTTTCGAACTGCTAGGTTGGCAGGAGCTGGGACCAAGCAACAGGAGCTCACCCCGTCGCAGGGATTCGAACCGCCAACCATCAGATCGGCAAGCCCAGGAGGCTCAGTGATTTAGACCACAGTGCTACCAGTGTCCCAGCTGTACTGTCTGGGGACTCATGGGAGTTGCTGTCCAAAACATCTGGAAGGAACCTGGGTTGGAAAAGCTGCACTAGCTGAACCTGCAGAGACTCCTGCACCAATAAGGTGCACGACTCTTCTCTTTTTGCAGCAATCTCCCTCTTTATATGCAGTAGGGGCTTAGCCCGTCGCCTGTTGAAGGGGCTGAATAGGAACGTTTGCAGGTGGATTCCTCGATTGGCCTTAGAGTCACTCTGTTTTTGCCTACTCCACACTCCTGGGGCTAAGTTGTTTGGCTTTCTGGGCATGCATAGTGCAACATAGTGTTGGCACTGATGGTAAGGAAGTGATAGGCAAAATAGTTGGTAAACTGAGGCATTGCTGGGTTTTAAGGGCACCCACCCTACTGGGGCCTGCCAGTACTTTATGCCTAGTGGGCCTTGGTGAGGTATATTTTAGGCGAATACTTGGGTGCACATGTTGGGTTCATACTCAAGGCTCGTCTAGTAAGGAGAGTGTTATTCCTACCCCATCCTTAGCATATGGTGGAATCACATGCTCAGGGGCTGGAGGAATGCTTTCTTGCCATAGTTACTTAAGTCCTCACCTGCCTGGACTCCTTTGAATTTTGTTGATTGGGTTAATGTAAAGGGACCCCTGACCATTAGGTCCAGTAGCGGACGACTCTGGGGTTGCGGTGCTCATCTCACTTTATTGGCCAAGGGAGCCGGCGTACAGCTTCCGGGTCATGTGGCCAGCATGACTAAGCAGCTTCTGGCGAACCAGAGCAGCGCACGGAAAGGCCGTTTACCTTCCCGACGGAGTGGTACCTATTTATCTACTTGCACTTTTGTGCTTTCGAACTGCTAGGTTGGCAGGAGCTGGGACAGAGCAATGGGAGCTCACCCCATCACAGGGATTCGAACCACCAACCTTCTGATTGGCAAGCCCTAGGCTCTGTGGTTTAACCCTTTATTCCATTTCTGTCTTATGAGCCTTCTTTCTAGTTGTGGGGGCAAATGGATCCTACTCTTTTCAGACTGAAGGAACCTTGGTTGCCACCAGCCCACTTTTAATATTTCCCTCTCATTCCATCCCAACATTATTATTTTGAACAGTTGGCCAAAACCTTTTGCGCTAAAAGGGCCCTTATTCCAACATTCTCATTACAAAGACTATAATTGTGCTCCAATAAAACAGAGCCTGAAGGCAGTAAGATCTATGATCCATGGCGACTAGACTGAAGGTTATACGTGACTCTAAGCAAAGTCTGGATCTTTTACATGCAAGCCATGCTGTTGAACATTTTGAACCTCTCGGGGTCCCTGCTTGTCCATCTTCCTCAATATTCCTCATGGTTGCCCTGATGTTTCACTGTTATGAGTAGACCCATCGCATTGCACAACATATGTGACCTCTGGGCTTATTTACGGTAAATGTTTCTTTGTCAAATGTGTATCCCACCTTCCCACCAAACTTAGAGATGCTAAGAGCGCTCCTCGATTCCTTGTGCACACCAGGCATGGCTTACCAAGACCTTCTTGAAGACTCTACCCTGCCTGGGCTGGGCAGAACATTCACTGCAATCTGTACACCTCCAGTAAGCAATTTCAGTGTGCGCAGAAGTCCCACCTAGCCAGAAGAGGTGAAAAGGCAAACATGAGGAATATTTTTGTCTGAGCTATTCTTGTCTTTGGTAATAATTGCTAGCCCTGCAGCATTACGATCATAAACTGACAGCTCTTACTGGGAAAAACATCTAAATAATAACGGCAATAATAAAACCCAATTTAATCGTTATCGGAAAAAGGTTGTGCGGTCCCAGATTTTCTGAGTAGGCCAATTGTCTGTGAGCCATTTAATAATAATGTCACCAAATTTCTCTTGCCCTTTTGTCAAGCACTTCAAGGAGGAAGATGGCCAGCTTGTGGTTTTAAAGAAAATGGTATTAAAAAAACCCCAAAAGGGTGGTAGTAAAACTCACCTGTTGTCTTCCAAAACAATTACCTCAAGGTCTCTCTCTGCCGTCATTCCAAGGTGTTTATGGCTAGAGGCAGGGGCTGACTGAAAGCAGGCAAGCCTCTAATGTGTTGCTGGCTGCCTCAATCTCATTCCTGGCCAGAGGCCAAATTAATTCACACTTTTAATTATCTAAAACGTAAACAATGCTGCAAAGAGGTCTGTGAGTGCCATCGCTGGAGACAGGAGCGGGAAATATAAGCCTCTCATTGATTGCAAACATTATTTCTGCTGCCGCTCTCAATTAGAACCAACAGAAGTAAGATCGTAAGAAGTGAGAAGATTGTAAGATCACATGCTTCTTTCCTCAAAATGATTCTGATGTTTGCCATAGGGATAGGCAAATCAGGTTCTATCCATTTCTCTTCTCTTAAGTCCGGTTCTCCACATTTCCACACCTGTTTGTGAAAATTGGTAGAAATTCAGAGGTAATTTAGTGTGAATTTCTCCAGATTTTTTGCTAAGCAGCTGTCTCAAAAATAATCCATTTTTATTTTATTTTTTTGCATGTTATATATAGTCATTGATTGTTAAACCACTCTGGGAATTGTAACTCTGTGAGGAGAATGGGGGTGGGTCTTCCTAAACAACTCTCAGAACCCATAGCAAATTACAGTTCCCACTTGGGGAAAGCCATGATTAAAATGGTATCATAGTGCAACAAATGCAAGACGCAAAACTGGCCTCAGTGACTATCGCATTTCATCCAAAGAAAATTTCTGAAGAAAATTTCAAGGTTCCCTTCAGGCAAAAACATCCAAATAATTTTGAAGGAAGTGAGCAGAACGGGGATAAGTACAGTGAGTATCCTGAAATGACTCCTACCCATCCATAGAATAAGGGTTTTTTAATGTAGGAATTTGAAGAAAGGGAGTGAAAGGGGCATCACTTAAGTGTCTCATCTATTGTCAGGTGATAAAAAAAATTAGTAGTAGTAGTAGTAAAAAGGTAAATGTAAAGGACCCCTGACAATTAAGTCCAGTCGTGGATGACTCTGGGGTTGTGGCGCTCATCTCGCTTTACTGGCCAAGGGAGCTGATGTTTGTTCGCAGACAGTTTTTCTGGGTCATGTGGCCAGCATGACAAGGTGCTTCTGGCGAAACCAGAGCAGTGCACGGAAATGCCGTTTACCTTCCCGCTGGAGCGGTACCTATTTATCTACTTGCACTGCATGCTTTCGAACTGCTAGGTTGGAAGGAGCAGGAGCCGAGCAACGGGAGCTCGCCCTGTCTCGGGGATTCGAACCGCCGACCTTCCGATCAGCAAGCCCAGAGGTTCAATGGTTTACACCAGAGTGGTTTACACCACAGTAGTAGTAGTATTTATTAAATTTGTATACCACCCTATACCAGTGGGTCTCAGGGCATTTCACAACACAAAGTTACAATATACAAAGTTCTGTGAGTCCCAGTAAGCAAGCAAAAATGTATAAGACAAGTACAAATATCTGTTGGAAATGTAAGGAAAAAGAAGGTACCTTTTATCACATGTGGTGGATGTGTAAGGCAAGAAAAGCATTCTGGGAAATGATATATAATGAAATGGGGGAAAGGTTTAAAATAACTTTTCTAAAGAAACCAGAAGCATTTTTATTAGGAATGGTAAGTACCGAGATCCCAAAGAAGCAGAAAAGACTTTTCATGTATGCATCGACTGCCACACAGATGTTAGTAGCCCAGAGATGGAAAGAAGATGAAGTCTCTACAAAGAAGAATGGCAAATTAACCTGTTGGAGTACACTGAAATAGCAAAACTGTCCAGAAAGCTCAGGAACTTTAAGAAAGAATGGGGGAAATGTATAATTTATTTAGGAGGCCATTGTAAGCAGATGAAAACATTAGCAGGATTCTAATAACACTTGCAATGTAACAAATGCTATGGACAATATGGAGAGATATAAAATACGGATGATGAAATAATATGCAGTTGAAAACATTAACAATAGGCCCCAGGGAGGGGAAGGTGGGAAATCAGGAGATTCGGAGAAATCTCTAAACATAGATATGTATTTGGTATTGTTATAACTCTTCACTTGTAAAATCAAAGAAATATATACAGTGGTGCCTCGCAAGACGAAATTACTTCGTTCCGCAAGTTTTTTCTTCTTGCGAGTTTTTCGTCTTGCAAAGCACGGTTTCCCATAGGAATGCATTGAAAATCAATTAATGCGTTCCTAGGGAAACCGCCTTCAGACCAGGTCCGGGGACAGTCTGTCCCCCGACCTCTTCTGAAGGCTGGGGGAGGGGGGAAACAAGGGCTTTTCTTCCCACCCCCAGCCTTCAGAAGGCTGTTCTGAAGGCTGGTGGTGGGAAGAAAATCCCTTCTTCCCACCTCCCGCCCCGCAAGCTCCGGGGACAGGAGGGCTTTGCTGCCGACCGCCAGCATTTTAAAAGCCCCTGCTGTCCCGGGGCGATTTTAAAATGCTGGCGGGCGGGAGCGAAGTCTCTGCTGTCCCGGGGAGATTTTAAAATGCTGCCGGGCTCCTGCCATAGGCGCGCGTCACCTCTCCAGCCGGGAGAGGGTCGCAGGGGGCTGCTTTAGCCCTGCGCGCTCTCTCCCAGCTGGAGAGGTGACGCGCGCCTATGGAGGCTCCTGCCATAGGCGCGCGTCACCTCTCCAGCCGGGAGAGGGTCGCAGCGGGCTGCTTCTCTGCTGTCCCGGGGAGATTTTAAAATGCTGGGGGTCGGCAGCGAAGCGTTCGCTCCCACCCACCAGCATTTTAAGATCGCCCGGGGCAGCGGAGAAGTCTCCGCTGTCCCAGGAAGGCAGGCGGGGGGGAGCAAAGACTTTTGCCCCCCGCCGGCCTTCAGAAGAGGTCCAGGACCTCTTCTGAAGGCCGGCTGTGGGCGAAAGTCTTTGCTCCTGACCGCCAGCAATTTAAAACAGGTCCCCGGAGATTTCCCTATGGGCTTTCGTCTTGCGAAGCAAGCCCATAGGGAAATTCGTCTTGCGAAGCGCCTCCAAAACAGAAAACCCTTTCGTCTTGCGGGTTTTCCGTCTTGCGAGGCATTCGTCTTGTGGGGTACCACTGTATATATATATATATATATATATATATATATACACACACACACACACAGTGGTACCTCGGGTTAAGTACTTAATTTGTTCCGGAGGTCCGTTCTTCAGTTTCAGGTTAAGAACGGACCTCTGGAACAAATTAAGTACTTAACCTGAAGCACCACTTTAGCTAATAGGGCCTCCTGCTACCGTTGCACCGCCGGAGCACAATTTCTGTTCTAATCCTGAAGCAAAGTTCTTAACCTGAAGCTTGTGCCCTCCATCTTTCCCAACATCAGGGTCTTTTCCAGGGAGCCTTCTCTTCTCATGAGGTGGCCCAAGTATTGGAGCCTCAGCTTCAGGATCTGTCCTTCCAGTGAGCACTCAGGGCTGATTTCCTTCAGAACAGAGAGGTTTGATCTTCTTGCAGTCCATGGGACTCTCAAGAGTCTCCTCCAGCACCAGAATTCAAAAGCATCCTGTGAGGGGATGATTAGCTGCTTGTGCGTAAAGCGTACTCCCTCAGAGTTTGTGCGGCTCCACAAACCTCTGTGCGTGACAGAGCTCCTCAGACATGTCTGCTCTAGTCACTCGTAGAGTCTGACAGTGGCTGCCGGCGGAAGCGCTTCCAGCAAAGAAGCTCCTTGACGGAAACGCGTCTCCTGGATTCACGGCGTGACAGTTTCCGGCGAGGCGTGGGTCTCCCCACGGGCGCCTCAGATACCTCCCCACTGTTCTCACTGGAAGCGTCTCTGAGCCCTCCCTCCTGCTCGCATTCCCTCAGAGATTCACTCCTCCCCCTGCTGGTTCCTGCCTCAGCTGTTGAGTCTCTTTCTTCCTCCCTGAGCCCCTCCGCCTGTTCCTCCGATGGCAGTTCCCTGACATCCACCTCCCCTCCAGGGCCCCCCTCACCCCCTCCCATTTCCTCTCCTCTGGGAGATGAAGGGTAAAAACCCCGAAAAGAATCTTCTTCATCTTCAGACGTCTCGAACAATTCCCTCCATCGATCGCCGTCCTGGCTCGCTGAATCCTCCTCCTCCTCGGAATCTGTGAACCCCTCCAACTCCTCTTCTTCGTCGGTGGTGGCAAAGTATTTCCTCCGGAACCTCGCTACGGGCTGAGGTTTACGTGGGAACCTCTGATGAAAAGTTTCTATTAAAACTTCATCATTGACATCCTCTGCCCTAACCCAGGTGTTTTCCGACTCCGGTTCCCCTTCCCACATTACCAAATACTCTACTTGATCTCCCTTCCACCTGGAATCGAGGATCTCCGCAACCTGGTAGCTGTGTTCCTTCTCCTCCATTGCTGGCCCCCTAGTGACCCTCCCTTCTCTGTCTCCTTTATACGGTGACAGCAACGACCTGTGGAAAACTGGGTGCAGCTTCATGTGGTTCGGTAACCGGAGTCTGAAAGCCACTGGGTTGACCTGCTGCGTGACTTCAAATGGACCCAGCCTTTTGGGTCTTAACTTCTTACAACCCCCTTTGAATGGTAACCCTTTGGTTGACAGCCACACCTGGTCCCCCACCCTAATGGTTTCACCTTCCCTTCTGTTTTTGTCTGCCTGCCTCTTATATTCCTCCTTAGCCCTGTTTAAGTTAAGTTGGAGCTGGCGATGGATCGCTTCCATTTCTTCAACGAACTGTTCTGCAGCTGGAACGCTCCAGTTCTCCCCTTCCCCCCCTGGGAAGGCTCGGGGATGGCACCCGTGATTAGCCAAAAAGGGGCTCATTCCCGTGGACACGTTCTCTGCATTGTTGTAGGCAAATTCTGCCAACGCCAGCTTCTCCACCCAATCATTTTCTCTGTCATTCACATAACACCTCAAATACTGCTGGAGGACACCATTAGCTCTTTCCGCCTGCCCGTTGGTTTCTGGATGACGGGCAGTTGAGAAATTAACTTCAACATGCAGTAAGCTCATGAGCTTCCTCCAGAACCTGGAAGTAAATTGTTTCCCTCGGTCTGAAACCACCCTCAAGGGGGCGCCATGCAACCTAAACACATTTTCTACAAACAATTTAGCGGTTTCTTCTGCTGTGACCGCATGTGAGCAGGCTATGAAATGGGCCATTTTAGTTAACAGGTCTACCACAACCATGATGGCTGTTTTCCCTCTAGACCTCGGCAGATCAGTCATGAAATCTATTGCCACTGTTTCCCATGGTCTTTCAGGTGTGGGTAGTGGTTCTAATAAACCTGCCGGTGCCCGCCTCTCCCCCTTGGCTCGTTGGCATTGGTCACACCCTCTCACATACTCCCGCACATCTTCCCTGACCTTGGGCCACCAAAATTCCCTGGTAACCAGCCACATGGTTTTGTGTTGCCCAAAATGCCCTGCTGTGGGGCTATCGTGCAGTTGCTTGAGTACCTTCTCCCTTAATTCCCCTTCAGGTATATATAACGCTCCCTTGTAGTACAACGCCCCGTTTCTCTCCTCAAAACCCCCGGGTTTGTCTCCCTCCCTCCTGAGACCCCTGAGTTTGTCCTGGGCGTATTCATCATGCACTGTTTCCTCTACCAATTCCCTTTGCCCCACCAATACCGCCCCACACACCCAGCGGTCTTCTGGAATGACATGTGTCTCTTCGGGTGCCCCCTCCCCCTCCAAATATTCGGGTTTGCGTGAGAGAGCGTCCGCCCTAACGTTCTCTGGGCCTGGCACGTAACATATCTCAAAGTTAAATTTGGAGAACTCCTGGGCCCATCTCAACTGCCGTTGGTTGAGCACTCGCGCAGTTCTCCAGTACTCTAGATTCTTATGGTCCGTGCACACTTGCACCTTATGTTGTGCCCCAATTAGCAGGTGCCTCCATCTCCGGAAAGCCTCATGAATAGCAAGAAGCTCCCGGTCGTACACCGTGTAGTTCCTCTCGGATTTGTTCAGCTTTCGCGAAAAGAAGGCACACGGTCGCCACTCTGACTCCTCCTTCTCCGGCTGCAGAAGAAGCACCGCCCCTATGGCTCTGTCAGATGCGTCTGTTTCGACCCTCAGCCTTTTTTGTAAATCCACATGCAGAAGTTGTTCTTCAGAGGCGAAGGCCCTTTTCAGTTCCTCAAACGCTCGTCCCGCCTCCGCCGTCCAAACAAACTTCTTTTTACTGCTGAGACAGTCCGTAATGGGCGCCGTCAGGTGGGCGAAGTTTCGGATGAACTTACGATAAAAGTTCCCAAACCCTAGGAACCTCTGCACATCCTTCTTGGTTTTGGGTGTTTTCCATTCCAGCACTGCCTGAACCTTGCCGGGATCCATGGCCAATCCCTTGTCTGACAGGAGGTACCCCAGGAATTCCACCTCCTTGGTATGAAACTGACACTTCTCCAGTTTCACCCACAGCCTGTTGGCTCGCAGCCTGCTCAACACTTCTCTGACGTCTCTCACATGTTGCTCCTCATTCTCCGAATACACCAACACATCATCTAGGAAGGCGACGCAATTCTTGTAGAGCAAAGGACCCAGTACGTGGTTCATAAACGCTTGAAAACACGCTGAGCCTGCTTGTAATCCAAAAGGCATAACGAGATATTCAAATGCCCCCAAAGGTGTGAACATGGTGGTTTTCCATTCATCCCCTTTCCTTATACGTATCAGGTTGTACGCCCCCCTTAGATCCAGCTTTGTAAAAATCTTTCCCTTCCGCACCCTGGTCAAAATATCATCAATCCTGGGCATAGGGAAAGCCACTGGTTCTGTCACTGCATTTAACAGCCTAAAATCACATACAAGTCTCGGCTTGTTCGTGTGTTTTTTATCCACAAAGAACACTGGGCTACCTCCCGCTGCTTTGGACTCTCTGATGAAGCCTCTCTTCAGGTTCTTGTCAATGAACTCTCGCAACTCCTGCATTTCTCTGTCTGACATGGCATACAACTTGCCTACAGGAAGCTGTGCTCCAGGGAGTAAATTGATCTGGCAATCAAAGGGCCTATGCGGGGGTAGTTGGTCAGCTTCCTTCTCGCTGAACACGTCGCTGAGATCTGCATACTGTGGTGGTACCTTCACCTTCTCCATTACTTCAGTCCCTGCTAGGGTGGCTTGGGCCCCTGCTGAACCCTTTTCCCCTTTGCAGTGTTCTAAGCAATGTGCCGAACCAAAGGAAACCACTCTTTGATGCCAGCCCACCAGCGGATCATGTAGCGCTAGCCAGCTCATCCCCAAAATAATGGGAGCGCCTCCCAAGGTGGCCACATTAAATGCTATCAGTTCTGTGTGCCTTGCCACCCTCATTATCATTGGGACGGTCTGCAAGCTGACTCCTCCTCCCAACAACTCCCTGCCATCGATCGTGGTCACCTGCAGGGGGTTGCTTAAAGGGATAGTCTGTATCTGGTGTTCAGCAGCAAACTCCTTGCTCATAAAATTGCAGGAGCTGCCTGAGTCCAACAGCGCCTTTATTTTTAGGGGGTGTCCATTTTGCAGCTCTAGCGACACTTCAATCACTAGAGCAGGTTGAGGTGCTTCTGGCACGGGCACTTTCACTGCTCTTTGGCCTGGCTGCAGTGCCCCGACTGTGGCAACCAGGCGTTGGCTTTTACCTGCTCTGTTTCTCCCTGCTCTCCTCCCTCAACAGCTCCCACCATCCCTTGCCATTCCTTCCTCTGGGGGCAGACTCTGGCAAAGTGGCCTGGCTGTTGGCAGAGGTAGCATTTCCGGGCGCCCTTTCCCTCCTTCTTAACCCCCTCACTGGGTTTTGAAAATGCGCGCGCGCGCGCTGTTCCGATTTCCATCGGCTCTGCAGGCGGGAAAGCTGGCTCAGGAATGTCTGGAATGCGGAACTCCTTCCAACGTTCCCCTCTCCCTTCCCGCCTCTCCAAGGCTCTTGCCTCCTGGCGCGCTCCTATGGTCAGCACAGATTTGGTCAGCTGATCCATAGACACCGCCCTGGGGCTCCGGGACAGTTCATCTTTCACAGCCGAAGAAAGACCTTCTTCAAATAACATCTGAATGGGTGCCGCCGATAAATCCCAACCCAATCTGTGTACCAGCATGGTAAATTCAGTCCAGTACTCACGGACAGATCGGCTTCCCTGCTTGCAAGCCATTAGCTGCCGCGCACCACCCCTTCCTCAATATCGCTGGAAAACATGATATCCATTGCACGAAAGAACTTCATCGTGTCCTTTAGGACGTCATTGTGCGTTGCCATTAGGGGTCAAACCCAGTCCCGCGCCCCCTTCTCAAGGTGCCCAATTACGAAGGCAACTCGCGATTCCTCATCAGGGAACTCATCAAACTGCACATTAAGGGCATATTGCATCTCTGTCCTAAAGGCATGGTAATCCTTGGGGTCCCCCCCAAACTTCTGCACCAATCCTGGTACCTTTCTGGGGAACTGAGTGACTCTCCCCTTTTGGTCTGCATCCTGCGCCCTCCTCTCCTCAAGCCTCGCCGTCTGCAATGCAAGTTGGACTTCCAACGCTCGGTATCTTTCTTCCAAGCTTGGACCAGTCCCAACCCCTGCTCCTCCGGTGCCGGCTGGGTCGCTCATGATGCTTTCTCCTGCACAGGCAGCGTACAGAGACTGTCAGACTGCTGTGAGGGGATGATTAGCTGCTTGTGCGTAAAGCGTACTCCCTCAGAGTTTGTGCGGCTCCACAAACCTCTGTGCGTGACAGAGCTCCTCAGACATGTCTGCTCTAGTCACTCGTAGAGTCTGACAGTGGCTGCCGGCGGAAGCGCTTCCAGCAAAGAAGCTCCTTGACGGAAACGCGTCTCCTGGATTCACGGCGTGACAGTTTCCGGCGAGGCGTGGGTCTCCCCACGGGCGCCTCAGATACCTCCCCACTGTTCTCACTGGAAGCGTCTCTGAGCCCTCCCTCCTGCTCGCATTCCCTCAGAGATTCACTCCTCCCCCTGCTGGTTCCTGCCTCAGCTGTTGAGTCTCTTTCTTCCTCCCTGAGCCCCTCCGCCTGTTCCTCCGATGGCAGTTCCCTGACACATCCATTCTTCAGCGATTATCCTTCTTAATGCTCCAGCTCTCACTTCCATACATCACTACTGGGAAAACCATAGCTTTAACTATACGGACCTTTGTTGGCAAGGTGATGTCTCTGCTTTTTAAGATGCTGTCTAGGTTTGTCATTGCTTTTCTCCCAAGAAAATCCCCTTCATGGATCACTGCCTTGCCGTGGCGAAGGGGCTTGAATAAGTCAGAGAAGCTATGAACTATGCCGAGCAGGGCACCCAAAATGGATAGGTCATAGTGGAGAGTTTTGACCAAACGTGATCCACCTGGAGGAGGAACCGGCAAGCCACTCCAGTATCCCTGCCAAGAAAACTCCATGGACAAAGACAACAGGCATACTAATATATACACACTAATAAACAATACACTCCCCAACAAAAGCCCCTAAGTAATACTCCAGCCCACAAATCCAAAAATCCAAGTGAACATGTATCATTTAACAACAATTGGAAGCAGTCCCACACTCCAAAAAACAACAACCGCAGCCTCACTGCCTTCGCAGCATGGATTTCACCTGAAAGTTAGGTTGTGTTTTCCCCCTGCATATTAGGAATGCAAAACTGGTATTAATCTATTTTCCTAGAATAAGGATGGATCAGCCAAGCATATCACAGCCTTACAGTAAATTAGTTAGTGTAATTATATCATTATATCCACTAGAGTGCTGATAACGACAGTCATAATCAGCCGCCCCCAGCCTGGGGAGGCGGATCGAGGAGTTGCAGGATCATGTATCCCGGCAGCAACTGGGACCTGAGGTGGTGGCAGAAGCAGGAGGAACTTTGGGGAAGCAGCAAGGCTTTAATTTGCACAGAAGACTCGAAAGATGCCAGATGTTAATATCAGAGCAAAGCATATAATTGGTAGGTATGCTAATGAGCAGGCACAGATCGCTCTATGCAAGGGGAAAAGGCAACTTGTTATCAGGGACGCTGAAGCTTAATGCAGAAACTTTAAAGACAATTTGGCTGCTTGAAATGATGCGCATGCAGACCTCCTATGAACATAAGAGCTCAGGCCAATGGCCTGTCTGGTTCCAGTATTGTGTGCGCTCATTGCTTGTGATTCCCGGCATATCACCTCTGACAGTGGAGGTAGAACATGGAGGTAGTCCCCTTTAAGCCCTGGAGGTGATAGGGACATACAGCGTCAGTTTCTGTGATTGGTGGGCAGTGTGGATTGGCCAAGCCTTCCGCTTCACTGGGGTATGGAAATGTGGGCTTGGGTATACATCCAGTGGCAGGTATCTGGCACTCGAAGCATAGGATGTCCAACATACAAAAATTTAGTTGAAAGCTTTGTTTAAGTTTTTGTTTCTGTTTTTTTTAATGTTGCTTTGCTTTAATGAAACCAACCCTCCTGATCACTTCAGAAATCTGTAGGCAGTATTCTAAGCCTCTCATCATGGGTTTCATCAAAAGCCTGGTATCAGGAAAGGCCAGAGTGAAGCTTTTAAAAAAAGGTATCAGCAAGAATATGCACAATCCAACCAGGGGGTACTTCTGGTTCTTTTGCTGATGCTTGAGACTCAGGTGGCCTCGATTGTTGGCCCAGCTGTGCCCCTGTCTGGACAGAGATAGCCTAAGTCCTGTTGTCTGTGCTCTGATAACCTCTAGGTTGGATTACAGTGGTACCTTTGTCCTCAAACGCCTTGGTTCTCAAACGCTGAAAACCCAGAAGGAAGTGTTCCAGTTTTCGAACGTTTTCCGGAAGCCGAACATCCGACGCAATTGTCAGCTATTGTTTCCGGGGTGCCTGCACCAATCAGAAGCTGCGCCTTAGTTTTTGAATATTTCAGAAGTCAAACGAACTTCCGGAACGGATTAAGTTTGGCACTTCTGTTTTTGCTATTTATTTTGTGTTTTTGTTTTTGAGGCTTTTTCGGTTAATTTGTTTTTGTGACTGTGTGGAACCCAGTTCTTGGGATGATTAAACAATCTATGGCCTTTTAAATGTGCTTGTAGGGTGTGTGTGTTATTAGTTTGTTTTTGTTTTATTCTGCATTTTGTGTTCTCATTTTGTATTGTGTGTGTGTGTGTGCGCGCCCTGTGATCCTCGGATGAAGGGTGGCAAACAAATTTAATAAATAATACTAATAAATAACTATAACTGAGGGAAGCTTGGGATATATGGTTTCTTCTAGAGTCATTTTTTGTTGTTTCCCCAAAGGATTTACCTGAGAGACTCAAGGGGGAAGCATAGGCAGTAATGAACCATGGATGTTCTGGAAACATGAACCAAGATCTCCAAATCACATTGAGAAACGCAGAGGCATACCTTCCTGATGTTACTAGCAGTCAGGAACAAAAAAACACTTAGGCAAAGGTTCAAAGTGTTCTCTCTCTGCTCTTTAAAGCAACACGTTAAATGCTCCCCTGGGGTGCTGCTGTCACAGCCTTGCATAGGCTTTTTATTAATCTTCTTCAGATTTCCCCAGTAAGGAATTGAACCTGTGGTCTTTGACACAAGAAGCAAATTATCTAATAGCCGGTTCCTGCCTTTGAGGGTCCAGTTCAGACAAACACACTCACACAAGAAAACCACAGCCTGCTTCCGGGCCATTCCTGCCTCCGTCCCCCAGCCCTGGGTGCTCTAAGACACGATGGAAATTAAATTTATCTCATTTCTTTCCTGGTAGCTGCTATTCGTCCGTCTTCTTTTAAAAAATCCTACTTGTCGTTCTTTTTTTCCTTGGCTCTCTATTCTTAATTCTAGTCTGCCAGCTGCAATTGTATTAGGCTGGGGCCAGAAGATCAAGGGACCATTGTTTGTTCAGCCATGTCTGGGCTTCTCAGATAAGATTAAACACCATTTGAAAGGCGGGCTGGAGGATGGAGCCTTCCCATGTACAGCTTGGCCATAAATCAAAGAAGGAAATGAAACAACGGGGCCTTGATAAAGCAACATTGAAAGGAAGAAAAAGTACCCGGAGGTGTATATTTTGAAACTTTGGGAGCAAGAAAGATGAATGGACTATCTTCCTTTTTTTTCTTTTTCTTTGGGTTTCTTTTTTTAAAAAAAACAACAAATGGTTATTGCAAGTTTTGTGCAATAAACTGTAAACAGAAACAGAAATGTTTCTCTATAACCAGGCCTTTGGTCAATTTATAGTCTATGGCCTTTTAAATGTGTTTGTGGGAAGGGGTTTGTGTTCATTTTATTATGTATTTTGTGTTCTTATTTTGTATTTTATGCTGTGAACCACCCTTCGGATGAAGGGCGGTATACAAATTAAATTAGCAACCACAACCAGATATATATATATATATATATATATATATATATATATATATATATATATATATATATATATATATATATTACTAGGCTCTGTTCTAGTAACAAGAAGCCGAAAGCACCAGCCTGAAGATGACGAGTGAGACCTCGTCGAAACGTCGCCTAGACACCCCAACTCTTACACGGGAAGACACCCGAAGACACCAAAACCTGCATTCCTGTACCCGTGAAAATCTACGAAAGCATATATATATATATATATATATATATATATATATATATATATATATATATCATTAAATAAAAATGAGACTTTAGGTTTGATGAGGCCCTAAGCTACTGAAGGTAATGGGGCCCTTTATATGTCCAGCTGTCCTTTGTCAACAACAAATTGACACTGTTTTTTGCGTTGAATATATGCTATATAGTAATTTACGGACCTAATAGGTATCTAAAGCCATTTGCACATAACAAAATATGTATTTTATCAAAGTAATTGTTGAACTGAAATACAATTAAGAAGTATATTAATAGTGAAATACAATTAAGAAGTATATTAATAGTGAAATACAATTAAGAAGTAGTATATTTTGGGTGGGGGGGGCAAGAGAGTGGAGCCCTAAGCTATAGCTTGCTTAGCTTATACATAAATCCGACACTGATATTGCTTCACTGATATATCTAGCAAATCATAAACACATTGTACCAATCAAGTTTATCTGGACTCCGAAGAGGAGAAGTGACTGAGTTTATTTGACCTAAGGGAACCCAAACCTACAATCACCACTCTGTGAAGTTTGTGGCAGCAGCACAAATAAGTATCACTGATGGATATGTAGTGAAGTCTCTAATCACTGCTGTCATCATTACACTTCATGGTACTCTACCTCCCTACTTCTGCATAATTTCTAAATTGGGCTCTGATGTTTGCAGTAATGAGATTTGTTGGGATGGCACTTACCTGCATTTGTGCATGTTGTAAATGCACCTCTCTGGTTTGCTTCAGGCAAAGAGTGGGCACTTACCCTTAAAGTATAATCCATAGGTCTGAAATATCAGGCATGAACAAGAGGTGGTATTAGGAAGAAATGTACCCTTCCATGTCATGTTCCTGATTAGGACAAATAAATTAGATGCTCAGCTTTCTATAAGTTCCCTCTACTAAAAACACAACAACAACCTGAAAATTGAAAATATAATAATGCCATGCACTTAGGTGATTCATCCTGTTAATATGCGGTATTCCCAAGCTACGTATTATTAACCCTGCGCACACTGGAAAATAAGCTCTCTCCCTTCTCCAAACCTCCCATTACCAGGTGCACAACAAAAACAAGCTGATGGCAGAAAATGTGAGTTGTTTCCGAGGAGTGGAACTCTTGCGCAAGCGGTTCTGGGAAGTAATGGAGGAAAGGCCCTAGCTCAGTGGTCAAGCATCTCTGCCTTGTATGCAGAAGGTCACAGGTTCAAATCCAGGCATCCCCGGTTGGGCTTGGAGAGATCCCAGCCTAAAACCCTGGACAGCTCCTGCCAATCAGTATCGTCCATACTGTGCTAGGTGGGTCTCCTTCTGACTCAGTGTTAAGCAGCTTCCATACATTCTTATCTATTTGAGGAAAGAGCTTTTCTTGCAATGAACAGTGCTCTTTGCTGAGGGCAACAGCAGCAAATGGTTTCCTGAAGGGGAAAGTTGCTTTCCACATTTTTTTTCCAAGCTTGGAGCTGCAGGCAATGATTCTGTATATACAGTGGTACCTTGGTTCTCAAATGCCTTGGTACTCAAACAACTTGGAACACAAACACTGAAAACCCAGAAGTAAGTGTTCTGGTTTGTGAACCTTTTTCGGAAGCCGAACGTGCTCCGTTTTGAGTGTTACGCTTCCGATTCAAGTGCCACACTTCCAATTTGAGTGTTACACTGAGGTCTGTCTGTTTTTGCTATTTATTTTGCGTTTTTGTTTTCACAGCTTTTTTTGTTTTGTTTTTGTGACTGTGTGGAACCCAGTTCAGCTACTGATGGATTGACTGTGTGACTGCAGTACATTGTTTATTGCTTTCGCTTTATGGAACAATGGTCTCGTTAGATAGTAATATTCATGTTAAGTTACTGTTTTAGGGGTTGTTTTTTAAAGTCTGGAACGGATTAATCCATTTTGCATTACTTTCTATGGGAAAGTGCACCTTGGTTTTGGAACACGTTGGTTTTAGAACAGACTTCCGGAACGGATTAAGTTTGAGAACCAAGGTACCACTGTATAAACATGCAAAATACTCCTGCATGCAGAATGTAGAATAGATGCTTGATTCTACATCTTCTGTTGAATGTCCATCTCTGCCAACTCTGAATGGGGTGGCAGATCTCAAGTGGGAACAACAAGTATAGGGTAGCAGGCCTGGATCAGCTGGGGAGCTGTCCTACAAGGACACAGGAACCTGCCTCATAACTAGTTAGAGTCCATTGGCCGATCTAGTGCATCATTGTTTACACCAGTTGTCTTCAACTTTTACAGGTTCGCAACTTGCCTTTAGCCCAAACATTCTGCTGTTGTGACTTTAGGTCAGGTTGTGACCCAGTAGTGGCTTCTGACCCACCTGTTGAAGACCAACTGGGAATATCTCTCCAGGGTTTCTGGTAAGAGCAGGCATGTTCAAAGTCTGGCCTAGGGGCCTAACCCGGCCCACCAATCAGTTTATTTCCTGGGGTAAAATTCTAAAAGAAGGTCAACAACTTCAATCCTAAGAAAAGGTCAACAACTTTGGTCGGCCCTCACACATGTTCACGTCATCAAATTTGACCCTCTTCGAAAAACGTTTGGACACCCCTGGGTAAGAAGGACTGAGTGGAATCCATTGTTTATCCTGGACACTGATTTCCAGCTCTGAGGGTCTTCTGGCGGTTTTCTCACTGTGAGAAGCGAGGTTACAGGGAACCAGGCAGATGGCCTTCCCTGTGGTTGCTCACTCCCTGTGGAACGCCCTCCTATCAGATGTCAAAGAGACAAAGAACTACACAACTCTTAGAAGACCTCTGAAGCCAGCCCTGTATCAGAAAGTTTTTAAGGTTTGACGTTTTATTATGTTTTTATATTTTCCTGGAAGCCACCCAGAGTGGTTGGGGAAACCCAGCCAGATGACTGGGGTATAAAATAATAAAATGATGATGTTGATGTGCAAGATCTTAGTCACCTAGGTCAGCTGAGTTCTCCAGTGGCGGCAGCAGTGGGAAGGAGGTCTGGAGCTACACAACAGAATCTAAGTAGCTAGGGCTGGATCTCCAAAACAAAGGGAGGTGCTTCTCCATAGAGTGTTATTCTTAGTAGCTAGGGCACTGGATCCGCCTCTTCCTGGATTTTCTCAGGCCCCTATGTAGAGCATACATAGACCTCCTCCTGAGTAAGCCAGATGGGATGAGGAACATTGGGCTGCTAGAGGAGAACTGCATCTCTCGACCTTCAGTTTCATCACAATGGGCCATGAAGTCTTGAGGATGGTGAAAGAGGATCCACATATTCTGATAGGGGTGTGTGCACAGCAGTGGCGTAGCGTGGGTTGTCAGCACCCGGGGCAAGGCAAGTAATTTGCGCCCCCTAACCCGTGGATTTGCGCCCCCTAACCCGTGGATTTGCGCCTCCTAACCCTAACCCCCAGATGTTGCGCCCGGTGCGGCCGGCCCCCCCTGCACCCCCCACGCTACGCCACTGGTGCACAGCATCATTCCCAGGGGCAATCTGGGTACAATTTCAAATGTAGCTGGGTGGAATGAGCTCAGCCAAGCCACCACTAACATCAGGACAGAGAAAAGAAAGCACTTCTTCACACAGAACATGGTTAAACTACCAGATCAGATGAGCCGCTGGACCAGTTCAGCAGAGCTCTTCTTAACTTCTTGCCACTTGCAAAACAAAATCAAGCAGAATAGTCCCTGTTGCAGTTGTTACTTTGTTTTTATTTTTAAAGAAAGATAGCAATTTTTATTTTCTTCTTGGCACCCTTTCAAAATCAACACATTTTGCTTTCAATTTCTTTCTCTCACCAGATGGCACAAAAATCTATCGCTCCCCATTTCCTGGAGCACCGGCAAATTTCTAGTAGCTCTGTTCCCTTGATAGTCGGTTATCATTTTGACTATTCCTGCCAAACTCCCTGAGACATGTTTTGATGGAGCAATTCACTTTTCTGTAAAACCTTTTGTTTTCTGTTACATTTCAGCTTCTCTTCCTCTCCCTTCCCGCCTGCCCCAAACACAACACAAATGGTTTAATAACTATTAGTGTTTTAGCAGAAATGTTCTGTGTCTATCACTTCCTTATACCTCCATTAAGCAATAAAGAACAATTGATTTTCTGTCCTGCTGTCCCTTGGGACCACACTTAACCTTCTGAAGTTGATCACCTCTCGTATTTTCAGTAGCAGGTAATTTCTGCAGTCCACCTAAAAAGCACTTTTGCTGGGCCACATCACTGCCCAATATCCTGTTGACCTTTATGTTTGCAGAGACTGGAACGAAAACTAATGGGTGGGCATCCAGTTTAGGTTTTAGTTGCTTTTTTCATTCAAATATATACATACATACATACATACATACATACATACATACACACAGCCTGCTTTATGAGAAACTTACTATGCAGCTTACTATCTCCAATAAAAACCAACCCCACCTGGCAATAAAATATAAAAATACAAAATACAGTCGAACAAATAGAAGTACAGAAATAGAATATAAAACATTGTACAGATCATAACACAGTATTAAACCATAAAACCAATGGGACTGTTAAGGGGAGGGGGAAAACCCATGCAGAAGTAAAATATGACTAATTTGCAAAGGCCAGAAAGAAGAGAAAATGATTTCTTGTAGGATAAGGCTATTAACGGCTATTGTGCATGATAGCTATATTCTACCTGAAGGAGCATCTCCACCCCCATCGTTCAGCCCGGACACTGAGGTCCAGCGCCAAGGGCCTTCTGGCGGTTCCCTCACTGCGAGAAGCAAAGCTACAGGGAACCAGGCAGAGGGCCTTCTCGGTAGTGGCGCCTGCCCTGTGGAACGCCCTCCCACCAGATGTCAAAGAGACAAACAACTACCAGACTTTTAGAAGACATCTGAAGGCAGCCCTGTTCAGGGAAGTTTTTAATGTGTGACATTTTAATGTATTTTTAATCTTTGTTGGAAGCCGCCCAGAATGGCTGGGGAGACCCAGCCAGATGGGCAGGGTACAAATAATAAATTGTTGTTGTTGTTGGTACGCCTCTGAATACCAGTTTCTGGAAACCACAGGAAGGGAGGGTGCTCTCATGATTGGATCCTGCTTGCTTGCGGCTTTCCTACAGGTTTCTGGGTGGCCACTGTGAAAGCAGGCTTTTGGAATAGATGGCCCTTTGGCCTGATCCAGCACTGCTCTTCTGAAGTCAGCTTTCAGATTAACACTGCAAAGTTTGCTCTCTATCCTCATCAACTGCTTTGAGATTATTGTCATTAAACTGTATAAAAAAAGTTTATATAAATATATTTTCAGCAGGACCTGTCTCTGTATTCACGGGAAACACAGAAAGCTGCTGTTGGCCAGCTTGGACCTTTTTGTTCATCAAACCCAAATCGTTCTGGGATTCTGGGGTGTTCTACTGAAGTTTTTCGTATTGGGCAATATTCAACTGACTTGTCCCATCAGCAAAAGGATTTCTGCTTGTGCAACAAGGCTCCTCCATATCCCCATCATTCACCCCATGCATCCACCCCAATCTCCTCTGGAGGGTTCAGGGAACCCCTAGAACAAATTTAGGGGGCACACCAGGGGAAGGGGGGAGTCTCATTGCACAAGTGGAAATTCTTACTCTGGGAGGATGCTTATGTTGGGAAACTGTGTATGTGCAGCCACTCACACAGAGTCAATTAAGGTTTGGCAGACAGCCAGAAGGCAATCTGAAGGAGTAAGTCTGCCTGGTGATGACAGAGACATGGATGCAGCTCCCTGATCGGTCAAGCTCTCTCAAGGGAGTGATAATTAATGGCCTACTAACTGGAATGTGTTAGTTCAGTATTCAGAGGTTCAGAGTTCTGTGTGTCAGTGTAGGAGTTGTGAGTCATGCCAGAGAGAGCTAGCAAAAGATCCGTGTTCTGTTCTCTGCAACGAGCTATTCTATTACAAGCAGTTGCTGAGAGATTTGGGCATACAATGCAATTCTCCAGTTCAAGTGTATGTTGACAATCAAGCTTGTATAACGCTCAGTTGGACACCCCTGTTTTATGGGTTTTCTCAACCCTCTGGAACAGATCTGGGATGGCCTCAGGGGGAGGAGAAGGGGTCAAGTCCTGTTGTGCAATCAGCAGTCATTTTGCACGCGCAATTATTATTTAGCCAAATGCCGCCCTGTTTCTGTGTATTCTGACTGGGGCAATCCGCTAATGAACTGAAAGTATTCTGTGTTCCGGGAGCCAAGTTCCTTCTAATTTAGTTTTCAATTCTGTACTGTAAAAAGTGAATTAAAGTAATGAACTTCCTATCTATTTCTCACCAGAAAGGATGAGAGGAGTGTGTTAATGGACACCTACAGAAAGAACTTAAAATGACACCCTCTCCCCCCCCCATTGATTCCTCCTAATGGCTCTGCCATATTGTCATGTTGATGAGCTGTTGCTCCCTTTGCGGGGGCACAAGCGACAGATCTCTTAGCAAATCCTCAAGGGAAAGCTAAGCAGCATTCTGTTACACGCTCTGACAAATTGCTCTCTGTGTTTAAATGAATCACAAGTACTTTGCTGAGACTCGCCTTTGCCAGTGCTTTGTGCTGCAGTGTTAGCCTGACGGCGAAATTGCTTGTAAGATAAAGAAGGGTGGATCGCTTGACTCAACTCTACGGTGGAATCTATGCCCATATAAAAACCTTTCTGAAAATGCTTTTTTTAAAAAAGCATTTTTAAAAAAACATTGAATTTTCCATAAGGCTCACCATCGCCATCTAGTGTCACATTTTATATTGCACTTAAAACACGCTTAAAACATTTTATTTGCAGCTGTATAAAGGTAAAGGGACCCCTGACCATTAGGTCCAGTCGTGGCCGACTCTGGGGTTGCAGCACTCATCTCGCTTTATTGGCCGAGGGAGCCGGCATACAGCTTCCGGGTCATGTGGCCAGCATGACTAAGCTACTTCTGGCGAACCAGAGCAGCGCACGGAAACGCCGTTTACCTTCCCGCCAGAGTGGTACCTATTTATCTACTTGCACTTTGCCATGCTTTTGAACTGCTAGGTTGGCAGGAGCTGGGACCGAGCAACGGGAGCTCACCCCATTGTGGGGATTCAAACCACCGACCTTCTGATCAGCAAGTCCTAGGCTCTGTGGTTTAACCCACAGTGCCACCCGAGTCCAAAAACTTGCATCCATGTAGAACTTGCTGGGAGGCGGGGAGAATACTCCAAAAGTTCTATTTTTTTAATTTTTTTTGCAGGGGATTTGGGTGGCAAATATCAAATACGAACTCTTAGCTCTATGGTTCGGACAGAGTTGGATACTAGTCCAGTGGAGGTGTCTAGAGCACTGCCTGTTCCATCTGTACTGGATCAGTTTAGATAATTGCAGCCTGAGGATGTGAACAAGCTGCTTGGAGAAATGAAGCTGGCCACCTGTCTCCTTGACCCTCACCTATCTTGGCTTCTAAGAGCTATCTGTAGGGGGTTGCCTAAGTGGGTCCAGGGAGCAATTAATACTTCATTGGTGAAGGGGGTGGTACCAACTGCCTTGAAGTAGCTGGCAGTTCACCCCCTCCTTAAGAAGACCTCCCTGGACCCAGAAGTGTTGAGCAACTATTGCCCAGTGGTGAATATTCTCCTATTGTGGGAGAAGAAGAAGAGGAGGAGGAGGAGGAGGAGGACTTTGGACTTGATATCCTGCCTTTCACTCCCCTTAAGGAGTCTCAAAGCAGCTAACAATCTCCTTTCGCTTCCTCCCCCACAACAAACACTCTGTGAGGTGAGTGGGGCTGAGAGACTTCAGAGAAGTGTGACTAGCGAACCCGGTTCACCAGATTACGAGTCCACCACTCTTAACCACTACACCATGCTGGCTCTCTCTGGAAGACGCCTTCTTAGATGGAAGTCAGCAATTGCACACTTTGTAGTTGGTGCTTTGCAACTCCAGGAGAGGCCTGCTTTTCAGGATGAGAGGTAGAAGAACTCAAGATTATTCAGTAAAACCTGCCAAAAGTTTATGAAGTTGTCAGAAAGAGTGGAACTGGGAGAATGTGCTGGGTGGCTCTGGAAGGGGACTGGTTTCCTCTGCTCTGCAGATGTTGATGCCCCAACCAGTGGTGGAAGCTTGGTGGGCAAAGGAGAATGCCAGTTTTTTGTCCCATAATCATTGCACAGACATGGTGGAGAAATTCAGTTGCATTCACATGTAAAGGCAAACATACCAAATTCCCAGTTTCTGAAACAATATGTGAACCAGTGGCTGTGAAATGGTGGGCACTGGAGGTCACCAAGATCTGAAGGACCACAGGTTCCCCATCTCTGCTACATGGGCAGATGGTACCATACTAAATGACACTTTGTGTCCTAAGGGGACAGAAACCTACCCATTCTTAAGGAAATCAGCCCTGAGTGCTCACTGGAAGGACAGATCCTGAAGCTGAGGCTCCAATACTTTGGCCACCTCATGAGAAGAGAAGACTCCCTGGAAAAGACCTTGATGTTGGGAAAGATGGAGGGCACAAGGAGAAGGGGACGACAGAGGACGAGATGGTGGGACAGTGTTCTCGAAGCTACCAGCATGAGTTTGACCAAACTGTGGGAGGCAGTGGAAGACAGGAGTGCCTGGTGTGCTCTGATCCATGGGGTCACGAAGAGTCAGACACGACTAAACGACTAAAAAACAACAAGTCCTAAGGGGTAGTAAGTTCCAGGGATCTGTCATAGTTGAACAACCACATTTTCATATAGAAAGAAGATTTCTCAGCCTATAATACATTGGTTATTTTCCCCTAGTATTAGATAATACAAATTTGTGAGCTGGCTTTATAGTTATGCTTTTTCTGATCTGACGTTTCCCCAGGGGAATGGGATGTACTGGGAGAAATCTGCAATTTGTTGCCACTTGTTGGGTACCTGCCATTGAAGGGGAAAAAAATTCTAATCCAAAATGTCAGGATAATCTCCTTCTTCCTGCACATTCTTTTGCTGGATAGAATGAATTATTTCTCCACAAATATAATGTGTGTGCCTATGACAGGTGCTATACATGCATTTGGGAGGGGGGATATTGAAATATACCATGTAATTTTCCAGAAGTTGCTTCTTCTTCCTGTTATGCTCCCCCCCCAGCAAGAGAAGGTGCCTGAATTAGTAATGTAGCAAATTGCATTTCATAGTGAATTGTGGTGTTTGGGAGGAAATGAAGGCAGAAACACGCTATAGAGGTGCAATACAGAATTCAAGATGAAATCCGGGATATCACTCAGGTGGAATCATGCTCCAGAACTTGCTCTGTAACCCACACAATTTATCTCAGATTCTTCTCGGTCACTCTGAATACATACCATATTTCACATTCAAATGGCCCTGGATATTTTTGTGCATGGACTTATCACTCACACTGCACCATGCGCCTTGCAGTCTACATTCACAATCCAAGTGCAGCTCTCCCACATGCTCATTGCACAGCCATGCTACACCTGAACAGAGGTTTCTTAACAGAACATTGTTGTGTGCGCCCCAATCTCTGAGCAGCGAGAGACTTCAGGGATTCCAGAACTTACCCAAGGTTTGGTTTCCTTGGAATCAAGGTCACTGGAGATTGTGGTGTCTCTAGGATAAAGGTAAAGGTAAAGGGACCCCTGACCATTAGGTCCAGTCATGGCCGACTCTGGGGTTGTGGCGCTCATCTCGCTTTATTGGCCGAGGGAGCCGACCTACAGCTTCCGGGTCATGTGGCCAGCATGACTAAGCCGCTTCTGGCGAACCAGAGCAGCGCACAGAAATGCCGTTTACCTTCCCGCTGGAGCGGAACCTATTTATCTACTTGTACTTTGACGTGCTTTCAAACTGCTAGGTTGGCAGGAGCTGGGACAGAGCAATGGGAGCTCACCCCGTCACAGGGATTCGAACCGCCGACCTTCTGATCAGCAAGCTCAAGTGGCTCAGTGGTTTAAACCACAGCGCTACCTGCGTCCCTATGCCTTCAGAAGTTTCTTCTAACACCGACAACAATCTTACAGATTTTTTTGAGCTATGTGGGGCACTCTGCCCAATATCATTGTGAAGCCAAAATGACTTACTGGTTTAACAAAAGATCCGTGATGAATTGTCATATCTTCAATCAAACATGCAAATACCACTAGACAGAAAGACAGAATTTCCTCATGAGCACAGCTGTTGCTTTCAGTCACAAATGGAAATCCAGAAGACTGAACAGGTTTCTACCTTCATGAATCTGATGAAATGCTTAGCTGTCAAAAGGATGCATTATCAACACTGGCAAATGTAAACCTGAAAGGTGGATAAAATGCACACACACACCATTTAAGTGTGTGTGTGTGTAGAATTTTGCCTCCAACCCTTTAAGGAAATGAGGCATAATGAGGAATTAGTTTATAACTGGGGTGTTTTCCATGAACAGCTGCTTCCCAGTTCAAGCAAACAGAGTTATCAAAGATGCATTGACTATCCGGACAATGATCTTCAGAGGAATATAAAGGGTCCATTCCTGTGCTTATCTCAAAGTTGGCATGGAAGTAAGAATAATCTGTGCATTCAATGATGCTTAGCCAGCACCTGTCCTGCTCCTCTAGCCTTTGGTCTGGGCATCATGATCACCGCAGATTCTCGAAACGAAACTTTGGTTCATACACTAAGTGGATCTGCGGCTTCTGTATGTTGTTGCCTTTTGGCAGGACTCAGCCCCCGACACGTGAGCCAGAGCTGGTCACAGGAACAGAGCCCAAGCAAGTCTGCAGACAATGACGTTTCCAATTAAATCCAGCAGTCTGCGAAGCATGGTAACCTAGGGAAATGAACAAAGCTGGGCTGGAACTGCCAGCAGCGGCCTCTTAAACATATTTCCCGCTCTCCAAGACAGATAGAGAGGCAGAAAGCTCCGGGGAGAAGCCATGTGTGGAGAGCCAGGCAGCCTGCAGAATGAAAGCAGCAGTTTGTCTTAGCCAACTGACCCAATGCTTATCTAAATGTCCCAGATGGCTTGCTAAAAGGTCCAGGTAGCAACCAGTCCAATTGCAGCATTGGGCCACATTGTAAACTCCAAGTCCTCAAAAGATTCCATCAACGGTGTCTCCAAAAATTTTACATATCACTTGGGAAGACATGCAAACTAATGCCAGTGTACTGGAAGAAGCAAAGATCACCAGAGTCGAAGCAATGATTCGTCAACATCAACTTCGTTGGACTGGTCATGTTGTTCGGATGCCTGATTATCATCTTCCAAAGTAACTACTCTATTCTGAACATAAAAATGGAAAGCGTAATGCTGGTGGTCAGCAAAAGAGTTTTAAAGATTCTCTCAAAGCAAATCTAAAATAAAAATAAAAATGTAGTATAAACACTGACAACTGGGAAACACTGACCTGCGAGCGCTCCAATTGGAGAACAGCCCTTACCAAAGGTGTCATGGGCTTTGAAGACGCTTGAACTCAGGAAGAAAGGGAGAAATGTGCTAAGAGGAAGGCACGCTTGGCAAACCATCACCGTGATCAACTCCTGCCCAGAAACCAATGTGCCCACTGTGGAAGGACGTGTGGATCCAGAATTGGCCTCCACAGTCACTTACGGACTCACTGTTAAAGCCATGTTCATGGAAGACAATCTTACTCGGCTACAAGTGATCGCCAAAGAAGAAGAATGTATGGTGATTCTGATGTGGGTGCTACTTAGCTTAAGCAATGTGCAAGTATTATGCAGAATTAGTATTTCAGTGGGTGAGACACCATACAAGACCAACATCACAATACTTGTTTGAGATCACTGGTTATTCAGCAATAAAAAGGCTGATCACTGTTGGAAGAATAGGCTTTGTTAGTAAGCTTTGTTGGTCGTAATACATCTTTTATATCAAGAATGTCTTTTTAACATTTTGCATGTAAGGGGGGTGGGAACTTCCAATGGAAATGGGAGCAGAAATTGACAGTGTCCGCTTAGTCACCCCATGTACAGGACCGAAATTAATCCAGTGGGTCATTCCACAATTGATGTTCATATGTCACTGCTTTCAGTCCGCAAATGATGATGCAATTGATTATATCTTCCCCCTTTTACATTGTGTTTCCTTTCCATGGAAATGAATGGGATGGAATAACACAATGAAAGTGTAATTTATGAAACTAATTACACTGAGCTGTGTAATTTCAACGCAGCGCAGTGAGGCAAATGTTGTACGTTTCGGCAGAAGACAAACCGTGGTGGTATAGGAACAGTCCTTTATGTGATAAACACAGGGCAAAATGGAAGATCTGCCTACAAATAGATACAGAGTGAATAATACAGAGAGAGAATGTATTCAGTTGATAGAGCATGAGACTCTTACTTTATTTTATGTATTTTATTCTTAATCTCAGTCCAATATACCTGAAGGAGCATCTCCACCTCCATCGTTCTGCCCGGACACTGAGGTCCAGCGCCGAGGGCCTTCTGACGGTTCCCTCACTGCGAGAGGCCAAGTTACAGGGAACCAGGCAGAGGGCCTTCTCGGTAGTGGCACCCGCCCTGTGGAACGCCCTCCCACCAGATGTCAAAGAGAAGAGCAACTACCAGACTTTTAGAAGACATTTGAAGGCAGCCCTGTTTAGGGAAGCTTTTAATATTTAACAGATCACTGTATTTTAATACTTTGTTGGAAGCCGCCCAGGGTGGCTGGGGAGACCCAGTCAGATGGGCAGGGTATAAATTATTATTGTTGTTGTTGTTGTTATTGTTATTGTTGTTGTTGTTGTGGGTTTGAGCCCCATGTTGAGGGAAAGATTGCAGGGGGTTGGACTAGATGACCCTCGTGGTCCCTTCCAACTCTACAATTCTATGATTCTATATTGTAAACTGCCCTGTGATCCTCGGATGAAGGGAATTATAGAATTATAGAAAGTTAATAAATAATAGTGTATTTAATGTTCATGTGTTATGCTGTCTGGGGCTGATGGAAGCTGTAGTGCCAAAAAAGCTGGAGGGCACCAGGTTGGGGGAGCCTCATGTGGCCTTCCAGATGTTGGTGGACTCTATCTTACATCATCCTTGACCATTGGCCATGCTGACCTGGGCTGATGGGAACTGAACATCATCTGGAGGGCCATAGGTTCGCAATCTTGATACAAATGGCACAGTGTAGTTGTGCAAGAACACCCTTATTTTTTCAAAATAGCGTCATGGCATAAATTTCCATCAAATTACATTTTTTTGATGTGTTCTCTCGTTGCTTCCGGAGAAGGTTATCTGGCACTTGAAATGCTTTAAGCTAACTGGAGGGCCCTAGAATATAAATAATGTTTTTTAGCACCTTCCAAGGCTCAATTCTGTTTGTCTGGAGCTTGATCCTGCTCTCTTCCCCCCCACTTCTCCTGCGTCACTCTCAGCTCCATGAATTGACATTTAGACTAGCCCCAGTCTCTGTCTGCTTCATCTCCCTCTCTCTCTTCAACATGGTTTCAAAGCCTAAGATGTCTTTGTCCACAAGAAGCTCACCAGAGTGGAGGTCTGCAGATGCAAAGGCATGCAGATAAGGGCTGAGTCAGATATCAGTGGCTCCCATCGAATCCTATTGGACAACAGGGGTAGGGGTCAGACTGGAGGCCACATTCCCAAGGCCACCCAGCAGCAGCATGTGGAGGAGTGGGGAATTGAACCCGGTTCACCAGATTATGAGTCCACTTCTCTTAACCACTACACCATGCTGTGCTGGGGGCACCTGCTTCGCACCCGCCAAGTGCTGGGTTGGCCGGCCAAGCTCCCCCCTGCATGGGCTGGCCAGTGGTGCAGCGTGGCCCGCTTGGCTCCATTGCAGGGAGGGTTGCTCTGGCGGCGTCGGCTGCAAGGGATGGAGTGCCGCGGCTGGATCCTTCACCCTCTGTTCTCCATGTCCCACCCTCTGGCGTGCTTGCACCCACCCCAGGCACCAGGATCTCATGATGCACAGCTGCCTGCAGGTCACATTTGAAGAAGAAGAAGAGTTTGGATTTGATACCCCGCTTTATCACTCCCCTTCAGGAGTCTCAAAGCGGCTAACATTCTCCTTTCCCTTCCTCCCCCACAACAAACACTCTGTGAAGTGAGTGGGGCTGAGAGACTTCAAAGAAGTGTGAGTAGCCCAAGGTCACCCAGCAGCTGCATGCTGAGGAGCAGAGACGCGAACCCGGTTCACCAGATTACGAGTCCACCGCTCTTAACCACTACACCACACTGACATTCGGAACTAAGGTTTTCCACTCCCTGCTGCAACCAGGGAGCTAGTGGGGTGTTGCAGTTAGAGTGTCAGACGAAGACCTGGGAGGCCAAGGTTCAAATCCCCACTTGGGCATGAAGTTCACTGGGTGACTTTGGGCCAGTCACTGCCTTGCAACCTAACCTACCTCACATGGTTGTTGTGAGGGTTAAATGGGGAGAGGGAGAGCTGCTTGGAGGAAAAGATTGGATATACATGCAATTTTAAAATCCCAAACCACACAAGTGCAGAGGCAGCCCTGTTCTTCATCCCAAGTACAGTGGTACCTCGGATTACATACGCTTCAGGTTACAGACTCCGCTAACCCAGAAATAGTACCTCGGGTTAAGAACTTTGCTTCAGGATGAGAACAGAAATCGTGCTCCGGCGGTGCGGCGGCAGCAGGAGGCCCCATTAGCTAAAGTGGTGCTTCAGGTTAAGAACAGTTTCAGGTTAAGAACGGACCTCCAGAATGAATTAAGTACTTAACCCAAGGTACTACTGTACTGCATCTCTCCAGAGGTAGGGAGCACATCCAGCCCCACCCATTGAGCTTTCTGTGTGCACCTCTAGACTTCCTGCCATATAAACGAATGGCTGCCATTTGCTCCTACGGGGGGAAAAGAAATAAAAATTACTGAACAGGCTGTACTCATGGTATTAAAAAAAACTGTATTGCTCTTTGAGGCCTCCATAATAAATGGGCTCTTGTTTTGCATACACACACGGAAAAAACAACATAAAATAGAAAATTTATGAGCCATTTAATATGGAGAAGGCGAGAAAGAGAGAGAGAGCAAAAGACATACAAAGTGAGAAGGCAGAATGCTAATTTGGTAGTGCAAACAAAAACAATGAATACAATCCAGAATCAATGAAAGCATAATCCTATGTCTATCCACTCAGAAGACCCACTGAGTTCAGTGGACCTTATTCCTAGAAAAGATTGTTTGGGACTGTATTGCTGTTCTATAAGAGGTTCCAGTCTCATCTGGCTCCCAGCATGTGGATATCACTTTATGACCAGCTGAGCTTCACGTGGTGTCCTGCTTCCTAACATCTCATCTGTCTCCTAGCATATGGAAATCAGTTTATGAGCTGGTGCATATGGCAAACTGCCTGCTTCACAGCTCTTAGCTCCACTTCTGCGTAGGGTAAGCAATAGATCCGTATTCCCAATGACAGGGTGGTAGCAGCTTCAGCGTCAGAAAGGCTTTCAAGATCAGGCAGCAAAGATCTGGGGTGTCAACAGTAGGCGTCTTTCATCTCCAAGGCCCTGATCAACGCTGGTGATAACGTAGCAGGGAACCCCCATCTCATCTACAGATGGGATGGTGCATCTCAGAGACATTCTGTCTTGAATTTCTGCCTCAGAGCTTTCTGCACGTTCTGGATCTTCTCCGTGATCACCGTGTCGCTCAGATGGTCCCCAAACTTCTGCTTCAGCAAAACCCTGATGATTTTTATGCATCTCTCGTCCATCATGGGCTTAGCCTCCCGGAAGGTGTTTCCCCGCCTCCCCGTGATGGAATGGCTCTGTATATAGTCAGAACTGAAGAGCTTGTAGAGGAGTGTTTTGCAAGCGGTGCTGATCTTCTGGTCAAACCGGATGGCCTCTTTGAGTTGCCCCCTGGTGTACCCATTGAAGAGTTCGGATGCCTCGCAGGGATGGCGTGCGGGCTCTTGCTCCTTAAAGGAGGAGGCTTCCAGGTACTGCACTTTCCGCTTCAAGGAGAGGACTTCTCTCTGGAGGCTGAGGACCATTTGTTCAAGATGCTCAATCTTTTCTTCCCTAGAGGAGTCAAGCAACAACATGGATGGCTTTAAAAGGGGGGGATAGGAGGGTAGACAAATTCATGGATGATGAAGCTATCAGACCAAACTGCAGAAGGCAGTGGAAGACAGGAGTGCCTGGCGTGCTCTGGTCCATGGGGTCACAAAGAGCCAGACACGACTAAACGACTAAACAACAACAACAATAGCAGCAATAGCAACAAACTCTTTTTAGCACTTAAGAACTGCCTTGATTAATCAGATAAAGGACCTCCAGTCTAGCACTCCCTTTAGAACATCAATTTAGAACATCAGATGTCTGGGGCACTCACAGACAGAGAATGAACATGACAGCCTTTTCTTATTCTTTGTCTCCAGTCCTCAGCACCTGGTACACAGTGTGACATTCTGCTTCTAATGGAGGTTCCATTCAGCTGTTATCACTAATAGCTATGGACAGATCCATTGTCCAAAAACATCTCTCTCTCTCTCTCTCTCTCTCTCTCTCTCTCTCTCTCTCTCTCTCTCTCTTTCTCTTTTTGTCAAGCCATCTAAGTCAGCTTTACTGAACCGTGTGCCCTCTAGATGTCTGAAATGAACTAGTTCAGTTGGATGTAGTGCGAAAACCTCAGAGCTACTCCTGGAAGTAGTCCCCATAATTGCCAGGTGAACTAAAGGTGAAGGAAGTTCATGTTGGGGTAGAACTTTGAACACTTTCTAGTTCATCTTCACATTCATTCCCTCCCCCCGTCACCTCCAGCTGGAGGTCTAGAGCCTTAGTTTTCGTTAACAAAAAGGGGGAAGTCAATTATATATCGCCTTACCCCACATGCGCCCACTTGACCACTTTGATAAATGGAATTGGCACCACTACACGTGCCACATACCCGTTCCTCGTGTCATTTAATGTGGCAGCACCTGCACATTAGAACTCCCTGCCTATTGAGATCAAGTATTCACCTTCACTGTACTCTTTTCAAAATAAAAAAATTCCTTCCAGTAGCGCCTTAGAGACCAACTAAGTTTGTTATTGGTATGAGCTTTTGTGTGCATGCACACTTCTTCAGATACATGCACATGAAAGCTCATACCAATAACAAACTTAGTTGGTCTCTAAGGCGCTACTGGAAGGAATTTTTTTATTTTGTTTCAACTACGGCAGACCAACATGGCTACCTACCTGTAACTTGTACTCTTTTCAGTGCCTGTTACAAACATTCTTGTTTAGACAAGCCTACCCAGATGCTTAGAAAGTTGAGGTAATTTTATTCTGTTTCGGTATTTTAACGTGCATCTGTTTTAAAGTATGGTTGTGGTTTTTTAATTGATTTTGTGTGTTATCTTTTTGTAAACCTCTTTGAGGTTTCTTTATAATCAAGCGGTATATAAATTTAATGAAATAAATAAGTAAATTATGAAATATAAAGAAAGTTAGGAAACAAAATAAGGTGGCAACCTTCTCCGGCTAATTAGGCAGATATGAAGGTGCTGCTGTTATGAACGATACTTAGTCACACTTGCTGCTACTAAGCAATCAGAAGGAAGGAACACGAGGCATTTCCTGTATTTTCTTTGCTGAAGAGATTTGCTCTCTTCTAATAGGAGCAGCTTGCAGCAAGAAGTACAGGGATAGGAAGAAAGCAAATGGTGCATTACACCTTTACAGCTGTGTGGCTGGGACAAATTAGACTGGGCAAGCCTGTTCTAATCTGGAAATACAATTATGAGGAAAATTTCAGCTGCTGACATTTTTGTATCAGACCTTTAATTACTGGTGTGTGACCCCTGTACTTCAGCACAGCAGTTCTGAATGTTATGAGAAATTCCTGAGGATTTGACCCTGAGACTGAAAAGGGTTACTCAACCCTGGCGTAAGTGTTATGAAGAATTAAACATAGGGGTGTCACAGTCCACTGCTGGAACTGCCCTATGTAGTTCTAGCCAGAAGGAAAACAATAGTGTTTGGGTTAGGAACCCACCTAGTAAGTGGCTGGTATGAGATTCTGAAATATTTCACTTCTCTGCCATCACTAGCAATGCTGGACACTCCAGCTATAATCCATCCAATGGAAAAGCCAGGTGAGTTTGTGGGCCTGAAAATTGCTATTAGGTTTCCAGGCATGTCTAATCTATATCCCATTATATTCCCGCAAGATGCTAGAAATGCAATTAGGGGCAGATGGGTCTCTTCCCTGCCAGATTACCTTTCTATTTCACAAGCACTGAAGACTTTCTGAGCCACCTCAAAGCCATCCATTTCCAGAGAATTGGTGTCCTTTGACTTGTCAAAGCTAAAAGAACAAACAGATAGCTGAAACAAGTGACTCCAGAGTTCATTAAAAACAGAAACAACCCACTATCTTTAGACCAAGAGAAGATTATACGGTTTTGTTTCATTTTGTGTGTGTGAAGTGCTGACACTGATGGGTGCAACTGGAGGCAAACTTGGGCAGAAAAGCAAATGTTTCCCCCCCCCCCTTTTTGGTTAGTGTCTACACACAGACTTATCTTTCCTCCATCCAGACATGCACGAGACATTATATCAGATTCTATTAATACATTACAAGCAGTCAGAAACATCCAAGGAGGCTGCATAACAGAGCGAGAAGGGTATGTGGCCTGGGAAGGGTGTGGAGCCTAGGGAAACTCTCAAGGGCCAAACATAGTGGCTGCTAGGACCACATTCAGCTTCTGGGTCTGAGGTTCCCTACCTGTGTCTTAGCACAACCCTCCTGCACATTATGCAGCTCACCTGCTTTCATCTCTAGCTGAGCAAAATATTCTTTAACCATCTTCTTCTCCCAAGTGTAAACAAAATCCATTCACCATATGCACATCCTCCAAGCCCTGTTTGTGTATATGGACCAGGAAATGTGCACAATTACCTCTCCATGGAAGGATTATGTGCACATTCTCCACGAGGGCTGGTGAATGTGCATCATGGCTGGTGATTATGCACATTCACCGCTCAACTTAAAATCCTCTTAACGCATTTTGCCAGGAACTGAATTGCACTCCTAATTAGGGATGGGTGAATCTGTCAGTTTCGGATTCTCATTTCTCCTCTGTTAATGTTTCCACATTTCTTTGCAAAATTTGCCTAATAGATACATTTCTTCAAAGCAGTTTCCCCTTATACAATGCATTTTTGTGTTATTTCATTAATATATTTTCAAGCTGCACTGGCTTCCGGTGGAGTACAGGGTCAGATTTAAGGTGCTGCTTTTGACCTTTAAAGCCCTTCACGGCCTAGGACCCTCGTACCTACGGGACCGCCTCTCCCGGTATGCCCCATGGAGAGCCTCAAGGTCCATAAATAGCAACACCCTAGTGGTCCTGGGCCCTAAGGAAGTTAGATTAGCTTCAACCAGAGCCAGGGCCTTTTCAACTCTGGCTCCGGCCTGGTGGAACGCTCTGCCTCATGAGACCAGGGCCCTGCAGGATCTGATTTCTTTCCGCAGGGCCTGTAAGACAGAATTGTTCTGCCTGGCCTTTGGCTTGGAGCCAATTTAATTCCCTCCCTCCCTTTCTTTTTTCTTTTCCTTTCTTCTCCTGCGATGAGGCTACATTTTAATATTTTAATGTTTCAATATTTTAATGTTGTATTTTAATTTTGTTTTTAAGTTGTAATCATTCAACTTGTTTTTATTATTGCTTGTTAGCCACCCTGAGCCCGGCCTTGGCTGGGGAGGGCAGGGTATAAATAAAAAATATTATTATTATTATTATTATTATTATTATTATTATTATTATTATATGCATTTTTAGGGACACTTTACCCTAGTACATGCATTTTTGTACTTGGATGGAGAACTGCATTGCAAAATTCAGAGAAGTGCAAATTTCAAAGGATGGCTGTGTTTCGGTTTGCGTATACTTTCAGAAAGTGTGGATTACACAGGTTGGCCTTTAAACGTGAACCAAATTAAACTTCTCCCGAACCCCTACTCCTAATGAAAATGAAAATGCTTGATCTGTATACCATGACACATTTGTACAATTTGGGGGGGGGTTAGGGGGGCGGGGGGAATGTTGGGAATCAAGCCTTTATCAGGAGAAACTGGCCACTCTCCAGGCACCCGGCTTGATCTCCGGTTGACCTCCCTGTCTGCATTCCCCGGCAGGATACAGGCTAGGTCACGATAGGCGATCCTTCTCAGCGTGAGAAGAACACACCCCCTCTTTCCTGCCCCCCTGGGCAGGGGAAAGAGATAGACAGAAACGTATTTGCATGCCTTTATTTCTGTCTTTGCAGCATTACAGAAAACATGACTGCTCTCTTCAAGCTCCAGCAGCCGAGAGACAAACTCCTCCCGTACTTCCTGTACAGCTCATATTACACTCTGAGCTAATTCCGGTGCTTCGCACTGTGAATAGACTGTCCCTCTGTTTCCCACGGAACAGTCCCAACATTCCCGTTATGTTTTGCTTTCAAGCTAGCAGCTCGCGGCCGCATTGCTTCTATATCGTAACAGGGAATACATTACCTGTTTATGAAGATATGTTTCTGACATTGGGCCAGAGGATCATCAGACCTCCTCCTAGTTGCTATGTTATTGTAATCTAAAAAAGAAGATAGGATAAGGAAATATTATGTAAAATTAAACATGGCAGATGAAAACCCCTTTGTTGTTCTAAGTGCAACCAATACATTTATGGCCACCACATTAAAGTGATGGTCTTCTAAGGATTCAACAGCATTTAGGTATCCATTTTGATGCGTGATTTTCTAATTTCTTTGACAGAGATACTGAGAAGATCCAGTCTAATGTTACTGTAGAGTCGGCTCCAAATGTAATTCAATATAATAATAATAATAATAATAATAATAATAATAATAATAATAATAATAATTTATACCCCGCCCATCTGACTGGGTTTCCCCAGACACTCTGGGCAGCTTCCAACAAAGTATTAAAATACAAGTTGTTTCCTGCTTGGCAGGGGGTTGGACTAGATGGCCCTTGTGGTCTCTTCCAACTCTATGATTCTATGATTCTACAGTGGTCTGTTAAACATTAAAAGCTTCCCTAAACAGGGCTGCCTTCATATGTCTTCTAAAAGTCTGGTAGTTGTTTTTCTCTTTGACATCTGGTGGGAGAGTGTTCCACAGGGCAGGTGCCACTACCAAGAAGGCCCTCTTCCTGGTTCCCTGTAACTTGGCTTCTCACAGTGAGGGAACTACCAGAAGGCCCCTGGCGCTGGATCTCAGTGTCCGGGCTGAACGATGGGGGTGGAGAATATATAATCCTTTTGACCCATGTGTGTGGGGCGAATAGCAAAAGAATGAGCTGGGTGCCTGGATTCAAAATGTGGGATTAAACTCATAGAATCATAGAATCATAGAGTTGTAAGAGACCACAAGGGCCATCGAGTCCAACCCCCTGCCAAGCAGGAAACACCATCAGAGCACTCCTGACATATGGTTGTCAAGCCTCTGCTTAAAGACCTCCAAAGTAGGAGACTCCACCACACTCCTTGGCAGCAAATTCCACTGTCGAACAGCTCTTACTGTCAGGAAGGTCTTCCTAATGTTTAGGTGGAATCTTCTTTCTTGTAGTTTGGATCCATTGCTCCGTGTCCGCTTCTCTGGAGCAGCAGAAAACAACCTTTCTCCCTCCTCTATGTGACATCCTTTTATATATTTGAACATGGCTATCATATCACCCCTTAACCTCCTCTTCTCCAGGCTAAATATGCCCAGCTCCCTTAGCCGTTCCTCATAAGGCATCGTTTCCAGGCCTTTGACCATTTTGGTTGCCCTCCTCTGGACACGTTCCAGTTTGTCAGTGTCCTTCTTGAACTGTGGTGCCCAGAACTGGACACAGTACTCCAGGTGAGGTCTGACCAGAGCAGAATACAGTGGCACTATTACGTCCCTTGATCTAGATGCTATTATACTCCTATTGATGCAGCCCAGAATTGCATTGGCTTTTTTAGCTGCCGTGTCACACTGTTGGCTCATGTCAAGTTTGTGGTCAACCAAGACTCCTAGATCCTTTTCACATGTACTGCTCTCAAGCCAGGTGTCCCCCATCTTGTATTTGTGCCTCTCATTTTTTTTGCCCAAGTGCAATACTTTACATTTCTCCCTGTTAAAATTCATCTTGTTTGTTTTGGCCCAGTCCTCTAATCTGTCAAGGTCGTTTTGAAGTGTGATCCTGTCCTCTGGGGTGTTAGCCACCCCTCCCAGTTTGGTGTCATCTGCAAATTTGATCAGGGTGCCCTTGAGTCCATCATCCAAGTCATTGATAAAGATGTTGAATAAGACCGGGCCCAAGACAGAACCCTGTGGCACCCCACTAGTCACTCTTCTCCAGGATGAAGAGGAACCATTGATGAGCACCCTTTGGGTTCGGTCAGTCAGCCAGTTACAAATCCACTGAGTGGTAGCATAGTCAAGACCGCATTTTACCAGCTTCTTTACAAGAATATCATGGGGCACCTTGTCGAATGCCTTGCTGAAATCAAGGTAGGCTACATCCACTGCATTCCCTTCATCTACCAGGCTTGTAATTCTGTCAAAAAACGAGATCAGGTTAGTCTGACATGACTTATTTTTCAGAAATCCATGCTGACTATTGGTGACCACAGCATTCCTTTCTAGGTGCTCACAGACTGTTTGCTTAATGATCTGCTCCAGAATCTTCCCTGGTATTGATGTCAGACTGACTGGGTGGTAATTATTTGGGTCCTCTCTTTTCCCCTTTTTGAAAATAGGGACAACATTTGCCCTCCTCCAGTCTGCCGGGACTTCGCCTGTTCTCCAGGAATTCTCAAAGATGACTGCCAGTGGTTCTGAGATCACATCTGCCAGTTCTTTTAATACTCTTGGATGCAGTTCATCTGGCCCTGGAGACTTGAATACATCTAGATTAGCCAAGTATTCTTGTACTATCTCCTTAGTTATTCTGGGCTGTGTTTCCTTTGCTGAATCATTTGCTTCAAATTCTTCAGGTCGGGCATTGTTTTCTTTATCGGAGAAGACTGAGGCAAAGAAGGCATTGAGGAGTTCAGCCCTTTCTGTGTCCCCTGTTTGCATTTCACCATCTTCTCCTCTGAGTGACCCCACTGTTTCTTTGTTCTTCCTTTTGCTACGAACATACCCATAAAAGCCTTTTTTGTTGCTTTTAACCTCTCTAGCAAGCCTGAGTTCATTCTGTGCTTTAGCTTTTCTGACTTTGTGTCTACACGTGCTGGCTATTTGTTTGAATTCCTCTTTGGTGGTTTCCCCCCTTTTCCATTTTTTGTACACATCCTTTTTTAATCTTAACTCAGTTAAAAGTTCTTTAGATAGCCACCCTGGCTTCTTTAGGCACCTTCCATGTTTCCGTCTCATTGGTATTGCCTGAAGTTGTGCTTTTACTATCTCCCTCTTAACAAACTCCCAGCCATCATGAACTCCCTTTCCTTTTAGTATTACTGTCCATGGGATCTCACCCAGCACTTCCCTAAGTTTTATGAAGTCGGCTTTCTTAAAGTCAAGAAATTGAGTCCTAGTATGCTTGGCTGCTCCTTTCCGCTATATAGTAAACTTCAGAAGAGCATGATCACTCGCGCCTAATGATCCTTCCACTTCTACCCCACTAACCAGGTCATCAACATTGGTTAGGACCAGATCTAAAATGGCTGTTCCTCTTGTTGCTTCTCCCACTTTCTGGACAATGAAGTTGTCTGCAAGGCCAGTGAGGAATCTGTTTGACCTTATGCTCTTGGCTGAGTTTGACATCCAACAAATATCCGGGTAATTGAAGTCCCCCATTACTACTATCTCCCTTCCTTTTGCATGCTTGGCCATCTGTTCCAGGAAGGCATCATCTATGTCCTCCGTTTGGCTTGGGGATCTCCAGCAGGAGAGAAGCCTCCAGTAGCAGAGTTTAAACACATAAACGTTAAGCAGCACTGTGAAGTGTTAGGAATGTAAGCTGTTAAATCTTTTTATCCCAATCAGTCCTCTTGCAAAAAGCTCTCCTCTTCTTCTAACCTGCTTAAAATGAACAGACCACGCTGTGAAGTTAAGTTTAAAATGCTTCACGTACAAAGCATGCCAAAGGTCAGATTCATGAATTTATCCAAGCAGCAGCAAGGAAAACACAGGCAGAACACTCTTGTGGAAACCTTTTGGAAAAGGTGTATTTCTGAGGTTTGATGGCTCATAACACCACTTCATTTTGAGTAATACCATAAAATTGTAAATCAATGGAAAGATAATTTATTGAGGAATGTAATGCAACAAAGTTTGTTCAATTATATGTTTTTATCAAAAGGGACGTGGGTGGCGCTGTGGGTAAAACCTCAGCGCCTAGGACTTGCTGATCGCATGGTCGGCGGTTTGAATCCCCATGGCGGGGTGAGCTCCCGTCGTTCGGTTCCAGCGCCTGCCAACCTAGCAGTTTGAAAGCACCTCTGGGTGCAAGTAGATAAATAGGGACCGCTTACCAGCGGGAAGGTAAGCGGCGTTCCGTGTGCTGTGCTGGCTCGCCAGATGCAGCTTGTCACGCTGGCCACGTGACCCGGAAGTGTCTGCGGACAGCGCTGGCTCCCGGCCTACAGAGTGAGATGAGCGCACAACCCTAGAGTCTGGCAAGACTGGCCCGTACAGGCAGGGGTACCTTTACCTTTACCTATCAAAAGTTATAGCCAAATAACCAGAAAAAGGAAACACAACTTGCTTAGGGTGATTGATTTCATTTGAATGTAGCCAATGAGCATGAGTGTTTAGAGAGCCAATCAGCTGTTATGAGCCATCAAACCTCAGAAATACACTTTCCCCAAAAGGTTCCCACAATTTTGGCCACTAGTGTAGCTTCAAACACATGCTCTAAGCTTGGAGCACGTCTTCCTTGATCAGTTACATGGAATGGAGTGAGAGATAACAGGAAGAAGTCTTCACTTCCTCCCTTATTGGAGAAAAGGGAGAGTGACCTAGCTGAGCCTAGGACTTCAACTCTATTGCCTTAGCTTATGGGTAGGCAAACTAAGGCCTGGGGGCTGGATCCAGACCAATCACCTTCTAAATCTGGCCCGCGGGAATCAGCATGTTTTTACATGAGTAGAATGTGCCCTTTTATTTAAAATGCATCTCTGGGTTATTTGTGGGGCATAGGAATTCATTCTTCTTCTTTTCCCCCAAAATATAGTCCGGCCCCCCAAAAGGTCTGAGGGACAGTGGACTGGCCCCCTGCTGAAAAAGTTTGCTGACCCCTGCAGCTCTTCCATGCACTAACTAGCACTCATGCATAGTTCTGTTTGACTGCAATTTCCCACAACTCAGAACACATGGCATACTATTTAGCAGGCTCATATGCTGGGAATACAAATGAATGTAATCATCTCACATTTGCTGTACACCTGTTGCACCCTCATTCCATTGTTTGATCATAACAGATGTTTTACCTCTGGTTGCTGGGCTTGGCCTCGTTGCCCCTCTTGGGAATGCCCCAGCAGAAGATATTGTTAGGAAAGAAGGCGATACATGAAAGGGAGTAGAAGAGTGAGGAGTGGCTGGTTCAGAGGAATGGGACCTCATCCTGACACCAAGGGTGCGCACCTCTCTAAGGCCAGAAGAGGTTGCAGGGTCTTGCTGGAGATCAGCCTCTTCATCTTCCACAGTGGTCTCGACATCTTTATCACTGGGGCATTTCTTCAAACCGTTCCCTGGGTTCCACTTGGGAAAGGACTTTCTGGACCTCTTTGGCTGTGGTGGCCCCAGATTCTGCACTGCTGACTGATCATCTGAAATCAGGAAAAGTGCACCAAACAATAACACTGTGTGTGTTATTCTTGCTTGTACAATGGTACCTCTGGTTGCGAACGGGATCTGTTCTGGAGGCCCGTTCGCAACATGAAAAGAGCGCAACCCGCAGCTGTGCGCCTGCGCATGAGCGGGTCATAATTCACCGCTTATGCGCATGCGCATGATGTCATTTTCCATGTCTGTGCATGAACGAGTGGCGAAACCCGGAAGTAACCCTTTCTGGTACTTCCGGGTCGCCGCGGGACATAACCTGAAAGAACGTAACATGAAGCGAACATAACCAGAGGTACTACTGTACAGATTTGTTGGCCAAAGAATTGCACTGTATAGCATGATTAGAATATTCCATATTGAGAATTCCCTTATAAAGACTAGTCTGTCTAGTCCCACATTGTCATCTACTGTGATGGGCTGTGGCTTTCCAGGAACTTGAACAGGGAACTTTTACAGCATCTGCTGCCTAAACTTTTTAGGAATGTAGGATGGTATCTTACACCAAGTCAGAGCATTGGTTGATCTAGCTAAATATTGTCAGTGCAGACTGGCAGCATCAGGACCAGCTGCCCAGCAAGAATTCCACAAGTACAGAAGAACATTTATTGATTATTACATTTGCACCCCATCTTTCCTCCAAGGAGTACCGGTACATGCTTCTCTCGCTCCTCTTTTTATCCTTGTAACAAACCTGTGAGGTTGGTTAAGCTGAGAGACAGTGCCTGGCCGAAGGTCACCCAGTGAGCTTCATGGCTAAGTGGAGACCAGAACTAGGTCCTTGTCCAATACTCTGACCATCACACTACGTGTTTGTTTGTTTGTTTGTGTGTGTGTGTGTGTTTTCTTTCCATTAGACATTTCTCTAGAGCTCTGCAGCCTCCCTAGCTGCCCGCACCTCCTGATATGAAAAAGAAGCCAAAGGAAGAGTTATCTTCCCCAGGACTTTATCTCAATTATAGGAAAGTGGGAAGGCTGGGTAACAAGTGTCTGACATTTGTGTGCTTGCTGATTTTTCTTCTAAGGAAACTGACTTCCTCTTTTAAAAACAACAATTCACAGCTGTCAGGTAGAGATGCCAGTTTTAGTTTCTCTCAGTTTCTCATTTTTCCAGTCTTAAATTCAGTTCTGTATTTCTCCGCTTGTGATTAAAAAAAAAAAGTCCTCATGAAAATTCATCAGCATTTTTGTGTGTACACATTTCTGCAAAGCCATTTTCTCCAATTAAATGCATTTTTGTATATTATTTTCACTACTATATGCATTTATATGTAAAAAAAAAGCTAGGTATCTGCATGCTTGTAGACATTTCTTGGCCAGAGAATTGCACTGAATTTTGAAGGCTGTGTTTTGGTTCACATATTCGTTTTGAAAACAGCAAATTCAGTAAGTCCACATTTAAGTCCCTGTTTAGGGAAGTTTTTAATGCTGGAAGTTTTATTCTGTTGGGAGCCGTCAAGAGTGGCTGAGCAAATCCAGCCAGATGGGCGGGCTATAGATAATAAAATTATTATTATTATTATTATTATTATTATTATTATTATTATTATTATTATTAACTGAATCTGTTCCCCTTCCCCTTCATACTGCCAGGAACATGGTAGACAGCCTCCCCATCTCCCCATGCTTATAGGGAAGTTCAACCAAAAATAGCATGGGATTTTGAGGAAGTGCAGGCACCCAGGGAGGCTGCAAAATGAAGATCACTGCCGAGATGATTTGTGGGGTAAGGATGCCCCATCTACGAGCATTTAATGATAATTATCTCTCCCCTTTGATACAATTTTCAAGTGCAATCTCTGTTCTCATTTATTGGTGTAGAAGCATAGGCGCCGACTCCATGGGGCTTGAGGGGGCTCGAGCCCCCTCAAAAAATTTTTTGGGGGGGCTCAGCCCCCCCAATAATCTCAGGCGGGCACCCTTCCAGCAGAGCGCCGCCGCCGTCCCCCGCCTCCTCCCCACTGCTCCTTCGCCAGCCAGCCAGCCGCGCGCCCTAATCGGAGAGCCCCGGCCGGAAATCCCGCGAGAACAGGGGAATCCCGACTGGCCACACCTCCCAGCCAGCCAATCGGCTGGCTGGGGGGGCGTGGCTTGCCCTATTTAGGGCCGGAGCCACTTTATTTGCATATTCATGAGCTTATTTATTATTCATGAGCTTTCCCGGGCCCCCCCAATATTTTTTCTAAGTCCGCGTCCCTGTGTAGAAGGGTAGGGAAAATGCAGAAGGAAGCTTTGGAACCATACTAATTTAGATCCTTTCTGAATTATGTTTTGAAAATTTAATACTGGACTGCCCTGAGCCCCTGCCGCACTTACAAAGCACAATTAGGGACTCTGCTTACCCAACATCTCCAGCAGTTCTTTATCCTCTTGTAGCTTTTTCTCCAGGATATATTTATGCTCTGTTGGAAGAAAGGCCTTTTAATATTCATTTTTCACCTCCACAAAGGTTGCAGGCAAATCCATCCCACTGTGCTGTAGAACCGTCTTCAACTTTTGCCCGATACAAAATTTTGACAACAATAATACATGCCATTTACTTAATGCTTTGGAATACTCAAGGCAATTCATATACAGTGGATTGATTCCAAGTCACTGCATGAGCAGAAATCTGGCTTGCCCAACAAAACTTCCCCTTTTTCTCTGCACTGCCCCCCCCCGGCCCTCGGTGCACCTCTGCAAGCCCTCCCCACCCCCAAATCTGCTCTGAGGGTTTTCTCACTTCATTGGTGCATAGCATCTAGATCAAGGGAAGTAATAGTGCCACTGTATTCTGCTCTGGTCAGACCACACCTGGAGTACTGTGTCCAGTTCTGGGCACCACAATTCAAGAAGGACACTGACAAACTGGAACGTGTCCAGAGGAGGGCAACCAAAATGGTCAAAGGCCTGGAAACGATGCCTTATGAGGAACGGCTAAGGGAGCTGGGCATGTTTAGCCTGGAGAAGAGGAGGTTAAGGGGTGATATGATAGCCATGTTCAAATATATAAAAGGATGTCACATAGAGGAGGGAGAAAGGTTGTTTTCTGCTGCTCCAGAGAAGCGGACACGGAGCAATGGATCCAAACTACAAGAAAGAAGATTCCACCTAAACATTAGGAAGAACTTCCTGACAGTAAGAGCTGTTCGACAGTGGAATTTGCTGCCAAGGAGTGTGGTGGAGTCTCCTACTTTGGAGGTCTTTAAGCAGAGTCTTGACAACCATATGTCAGGAGTGCTCTGATGGTGTTTCCTGCTTGGCAGGGGGTTGGACTCGATGGCCCTTGTGGTCTCTTCCAACTCTATGATTGTATGATTTGTATGATTGTATGATTCTGGGTGACTGAAGGCACAGGGAGAATGATAAGGAGGGGAAGTTCCACATGCACAGTGATTTTGTTGGATCAATTCATTGTTTCAGCAGTCCTCAAAAAAGCCATGAATTCTGCCCATTTTGCAGATGAGCAGACTGCAGTCAAGAGACAGAAGTTTTCCAAAGGCCCATTCAGTGAGCTCATAGCAGTGACAAGATATGAACTAAGGACCTCCTGATCTGGTTCATGGTTGGTCTTCTGCAGCCCAGCTTTACTGAATATTTACTTGGAAGTAAGTGCTACCAGGATGCGGGTGGCGCTGTGGGTTAAACCACAGAGCCTAGGGCTTGCTGATCAGAAGGTCGGCGTTTCGAATCCCCACAACGGGGTGAGCTCCTGTTGCTCGGTCCCTGCCCCTGCCCACCTAGCAGTACAAAAGCACGTCAAAGTGCAAGTAGATAAATAGGTACCACTCCGGCGGGAAGGTAAACAGCGTTTTTGTGCACTGCTCTGGTTCACCAGAAGCGGCTTAGTCATGCTGGCCACATGACCTGGAAGCTGTACGCTGGCTCCCTTGGCCAATAATGCGAGATGAGCGCTGCAACCCCAGAGTCGGCCACGTCTGGACCTAATGGTCAGGGGTCCCTTTAACTTTACCTTAAGTCCTACCAGGTCTAACAGGACTTATTCCCAAGTACATTTGTACAGGACCACCATTTTAAATCACTCTGTGACACTAGTTATCTTCAAGGATAAATTAGGAAATTTCTACTCAGATTTTGAGGGAAGCAAAAAACATTTGATTAATTGCGGGGAGATGGAGCCACACTTTTCTGGGCCTGCAGTGAATGCTGGTTGTTAGTCAAGCTGTGTTGTGGATGTACGGGATGCACAAATCTCTTAGATGGAGATCTCTCCATTTTTTCCAGACTTAAGCTCAGTTCACCACGTTTGCACATGTTTGTAATATTAAAAAATCAGCATTTTTGTCCTCGTATTCCCTAATATATCTATTTTTGCAAGCAATTTCCCCCTGATGTAATGTATTTTGTATGCTATTTATATTAACAGCTGTATTATTGTTCTTTATTCACTACATTTACATCCCACCTTTCCTCCAAGGAACTCATGATGGCTCAAGGCGTGAAGCAGGTTAGGCTGAGAGGCAGGGACTGGCCCAAAGTCACCCAGTGAGCTTCATGGCTGAGTGGGAATTCGAACTCTGGTCTCCCAGGTCCGAGCCCAACACTCTAAGCCCATTGCCATGCAGTTCCGCACACTTTCACTTAATGTGCACATTTTTTGTTCCCTATTGGTGTCGGTTAAACCACTTGCTCGGTCCCTGCTCCTGCCAACCTAGCAGTTCGAAAGCACGTCAAAGTGCAAGTAGATAAATAGGTACCACTCTGGCGGGAAGGTAAAAAGCATTTCCGTGTGCTGCTCTGGTTCGCCAGAAGCGGCTTAGTCATGCTGGCCACATGACCCGGAAGCTGTATGCCAGCTCCCTCGGCCAGTAAAGCGAGATGAGCGCCGCAACCCCAGAGTCGGCCACGTCTGGACCTAATGGTCAGGGGTCCCTTTACCTTTATTTGTGCTGGAGAGCAGCATTGCAATGCTTAGAGAAGTGCAGATTTTAGTTGTGCTGTGGTTCACATGCTGCAAATTGCTAAAACCAAATGTTTCCTGCATCCCTAGTGGATGCCATCCTTTGATCCCTTAAGGGCACAGGATGGCCTGTTGAGAGTCCTGGGCTGTTCAAAGTTGATAAGACTTGGAAAAAGAGTTTCAAAGTTTTGGGGTTCTTTCCTCTTTGAGCAGAACAACGGAGGAACTTCTGAGATCTTGGAGAGCAAATAGAACAAAATTTCAAGGCAGTACCTCCATAAAACCCACCCATTAATGGAAGTTTGTTTGTTGGTTGGTTATTACAAAAACTTAGCTATATAGTGAGTTCTGCTTACCGCTTATTCCTTCCACAATTCCCCAATACAGACCACTGAAGCCTGGGCATCGGGCCAGAACTTGCTCCCCAGCCTCATAGAGGTGGAAAGGTTTCCGTGGTTCCTTGATGTTTTCAATGTTGATAACACGGCTTCCGTCTGGCCAGTGGATGAGAACATAAAGCTTGGCAGCCATTGGCATCTGGGTCACTTAAGATAAGAAAGAAGAGACAGGGAAGATCTGAGGGAACAATTCACATGTCTCTTTCTTGAAAGGAAGAAAACCACCTGTTAATTATGAGTTGGTACTCTAAGCTTTCTGTAAATGGTTAGCAAACACTTTACCTATTGGCACATGCCTACAGAGTTTGAAATCGAACCAATGGAGAGTTATAGCGCCTGCTGTGGCTGTAGAGACATGTTTTGGGAGAGACATGTTTTGTTGCAGCCGGGGCAGATGAAGACATCTGATTGTGCTGTTGCAGACGCACCTTGACATTTCTTCTCTCTACACTCCTCCCAGTGGTTTTTGTCAGTTTTTAAATGTATATGTTGTGTTTTGAATTTTTAAATGCTTCTGATTATCCTCTGTGTGAATCGCCTTCAGATGGTGGTTTAGAAGGCAATTAATAAATTAGCTGTGATCATCGTCAGAGTTCAAGGGCACATTCCAGCCAGGCAAAAACAGCTGAGGGTGGGAAGCAGTACCAATGAGGGGTGTGGCCCCGGGGATAAGGGGTGTGTCTGAGGAGTGGGCGTGAGCTGGGGAGAATCCTGAGGACCAGGTAGAAAGAGCTAGAGGGCCACATTTGGCCACCAGGCCTGAGGTTCCACGTCCTTGAATAAAGAAGGCTAGACACCATATTTGCTGACACATCTGATATTATATGGTTGGCATGAACATTGAAATCAATAGTCTTACCTTCTGTCCCATTGCTATGTGAGATGTCATGGACAGCTGCAAGACGCTGGGCCTTTTCAGTGGTGGCACTGTGGAATGTCCTCCTGATGAAGAATCATCAGGCTTCCCCTCTTTTTGTCTCTAGGCATCTTCTGAAGATCTTTTCAGAAAAAGAAACCAAGCTTTTTTCATATATATTTTTAAAAACTATCTGCATGGTTGTTTGTTCATTTATTTTGAAATCATTTTTATTGGATTTTACAAATATACTGTAAGTTTATATCAATACCAAATACCTATCTGTATACATTTCTCTGAATCTCGAGCCTCCCCCCCCCACATCCCCTCCTATCGTCAACATTTTCAACTACATCTTATTTCATAATCTGTATTTTGTATCCATCCATATTATCCATAGTATTTGTTACATTACAAGTGAAATTAAAATCCTGCTAATGTTTTCATCTGCTTACAGTGGTCTCCTAAGTAAATTATAATTTTTTCCAATTCTTTTTTAAAGTTTTTGTCCTCTTGGTTCCTGAGTTTTCCAGTTAGCTTTGCCATTTTGGTGTAGTCCATCAGCTTGGTAAGCTTTTTTCATTATTAACAACCTGCTGGTTGTATGGGTTGCATCAAAGCTGCTATTTTAGTGCTGCTATTTTCTGTACTGTGTTCTATTGTTCTCAGGGCTGGCCTAAACAATGATAGATATCAGATGTGAAAATCTAAATGATTCTCACCACACAATCAGTGTAGAGTGCTATAAGCTGGCCAAGTTATGTTGGTATCTGCGCCAGAAAAAGCTCACAAATGCCTTTCCCTGGGAGACAAATATACAATAAAAAACAACTTTTTGCTGCCCTCTCGCGACACTCAAAATCAGCTGCCTGAGGAGGCTGCCTAAAGAAAGGACCAGGCTTAATGGAGGCTGCTTAATTCTATTTTGCTTAATTTTGATTGAGCTTAAAGCCACAGAAATGTTGATCTAGGGCACAGATCTCATGGATCTTCATGGTTTTTTTACACAGGACAATGAAACTATCAACAAATCATAGGACACATGTGTGAAGGCAGGAAGAAGAAGAAGAAGAAGAAGAAGAAGAAGAAGAAGAAGAAGAAGAATAGTAGTTTAGATTTGGTATCCCGCCTTTCACTCCCCTTCAGGAGTCTCAAAGCAGCTAACATTCTCCTTTCCCTTCCTCCCCCACAACAAACACTCTGTGAGGTGAGTGGGGCTGAGAGACTTCAGAGAAGTGTGACTGGCCCAAGGTCACCCAGCAGCTGCATGGGGAGGAGCGGGGAAGCGAACCCCGTTCCCCAGATTACAAGTCTACCGCTCTTAACCACTACATCACACTGGCTCTCATAGGAGTGAACTATGTTTTGATATGGTTACAAGGATGCATAAGGATATTTTTGAGCAATGACAGTGCTGGAAGGCAGAAGGTCCACTATTTTTACAGCTCAATCAAAAGAGACAAATGTGATCTGTGATCTGATGGAGATTTGGGGAATGAACTTCTGGGGGGAAACCCATGAAAGTTCAATTTTACTGGATCCAATGTGTGTGCGGGAACATGCCTCCCTCCTTCCTAACTTCTGTGCCACCCCATTTTCTCTTCCCTGCTGTTTCCTCCCTCCCAGTTATTTTGTTTTCCTCCCCCAAGTCTCCCAGATCATCGCCCTTCCACTGGCTCGGTCTACCTGTTCCCCATTTTCCGGCAGCCATGATGGGTTATCAGGGAGAAGACACTTGCAGGCATCAAGTCTAAGAGATGCAGGACAGAAACTGATCATTCCCTTTCCCAATCTCTAGAGTCTGATGTTGTTCAAATTAGCCTTCTTGATTAAAAGCCTCAATCTAATTTAAACATTGCTCAGTCCCGCTCCAACAAAATCTTTTAATTACCATCCATGTGGAAACGTTCGTTACGGAGATGTTAAAATTCTGCACATACCCTCACTCCCCTGGCCACAAACCGATGGTCCTGAAGCTCCTGTTTATGCATTTTGCAGTAGCTGCTCTTGCTCAAGCATCTTTAGACCCAAACCACAGGAAATATTAACCACTGGGAGTATACCCTGCAAACAAATAGCTTTTCTTCTCTGGATCAATGCACCAGTGCAACCACCATTTCATAGAAATCGCAAAAGGAAAGCCCCAAACCAAACTCTCCAGCTGAGATGGCAAATCTTTTCAAAGTACTGATTTAAATCTTCTAAAACTACTTGCCTGAATTACACACTGCCCTCATTTGTGCATGCTCTGGGCTGCCTGAGTGGGAACTGGAGGCTGTGTGTCAGTGCATACGCAATGCATTTGCAAGCCATGCATTTGCAAGCTGGGTGGCCACCAATCCAATCCACAAAGGCCCCAATTCTGGCTTTACATGGAAATCTAGAAGGGTGGGGAGGAAAATGCTCCTCCTCAAACTCAACACCCCATTTGCCTATTGATTCCAACCTTCTGCTTTTAACCAGTCACCATTTCATAAAAGGTCTGTTCTCTTATTCCATGACTGCTAATTTCACTCCCTTTGGTGAGGGACTTGGCCAGAAACATAACATCTACCACAGGGATAGGCAACTAGTGATCCTCCAGATGTTGTTGGACTGTAACTTTCATCAGCCCCGGCCAACATGGTCAATGATGAGGACTGATTGGAGATGCAGTCCAGCAATAACTGGAAAGTCATAGGTTCTCCACCAATGGTCTGTTGGATTGTCTGTATAAAAATGCTTATTGACACTGGGAAAGAATCCTAGAACTCTGTGGGTCCCCAAAGGAAGAAAAAATTCTTGGGTAGCTTTGAGAAAACAAGGAAGAGAGATGGTGAGGGAAGACCATGCTGCTGCCAAGGTAAATAGTGAACCAAACTGAGATTTCAGTTTCTCCATTTTATGTATAGTTAACAGTATTTCTCCTATTGCTTCAGTGTGGGTTAGAAGGGTCTAGGATGCTGAGCTCTCCGTGTGAATTAAGGGCCCCCAAATGTTTGAATGCAGAACACAACAGAGATAAAGGATCCTTGCACATGGTGGACAAGATTATGTGCGCTAACCAACGTTCAGTCTGCTTTGGTGCGAGACTCGTGCTACTTATGCTCTGGTCTTTGTCCAGCTTGCTTCATAGCCCAAAGCTCCCCCAAATACCAAGGAACCACTTGGGCTCCACAAGAAAGGGTGCTCAAGAGAGAGAACGTCACCATCCCATTTCATCTTGCCATTTCATAGCAAGAACAGGACTTTGATGGGATCATCAGCTTTCTCTGTTGCAAAATCCCCCAGAGCATGCAGGAATATATCAGGTTCCACTAGTCTCTGAGAGTGGGTCATCCAAATGGGCCCTCATCCTTATAGGGGAGAATTGCTGCTACCTCTCCAAACTTTGACAGATAATGGTCCAGCCATGGCAAGGGAGTGCATGTACCTCTACTCCATCTCTCATATCACTTGGGGTAAAGACAACATCAAGGGTAGTCTGGTGTTGGATCAATGACCATTTGAGACAGCCCAAAAGTTGTCATGGAGGTCATGAAGTCTCACGCCTGCCCAATGACAGCCTCTGTGTGAATGTTGAAGTCACCCAGAATTATCATCGTAGGGTTCTCCAACATGACACCATAGACCTCAGCCTCCATCCAGGTACAAAACATTATTACATATTCCACCCAGGCAAAAGCATTCATGGAAGGAGCAGAGCAGGGACCCTGAAGGGCATGGGAAAGGGGTGTGGACTGGGAAAGGCTCTGAAGGCTATAGAAAAATAGGGCCACATTTGGTTTTCAGGTCTGAGGCTCCCTACCTGTGTCCTATAGAATAACTCTTATCACTAGGAATCTTCTCCAAATGCTCAGCTGAAAACAGATTCCCTGCAATTTCAAGCATCTCTTCTAGCCTGCCTTCTGGAACAACAGAGATCAAGCCCACTCCATCTTGTGCATGACAGCTCTCCAGATATTTGAAGGCAGCTATCAGTTCTCCACTTAATCTTCTTTCCTCCAGGCTGAACGTACCCAGCTCTTTCACCTGCTCCTCCAGAGACAGACCCATCACCATCCTGACTGAATTCAAATTAAAAGGATTTTATGTATTTTATTTCTCTTATCCAGTTTCCTTTTGCACTGGCTGCTCTTGCCTCTCTGGGATGCTGCCTTAGAAACACAGGAAACTGTTTTATATGGAGGTTTTGTGGGTAGGTAGTTCCCGTATCTGGAAGATGGGCCATTTGCTTGTTCTGAGTGGGACTGTACAACCTTCAAAGGAGCAGGTATGTAGCTCCTGGGCACATCCTTGCCATTAGAAGACCCCAGTGGCTACGAGTGTATTTTGCCAGTTTCACCTGATATCCCAGCTATGGCCATCCATATCTAGATCAGGATAAATATGGTCTATGCATTAGTAACCTCAAGACTGCATTACTGCACTGCACTCTTGCCACGAATTCTGCAGTACTACTAGGGTCAGGCTTGGGTTGACAAGCCCTGATGCAAGAGGAGGGGAAGCTAGGAAAAACAGCGGGAAGGCCTGGATGGTGAGGAGCTGAGCTGCTGAAGGGAGCGCTCCTCTTTCTACTCAGACTTCAGTTGCTTGCGAGGAGGGATCAAGGATGCTTGGCCTCCCTCCCTTGCTTTTCTGCAAAGTGGACAGTCTCAGTGGGAGACTCATGAGGGCTCTGTGCAGCCAAGGGGTGAGCCAGAACCAGAGGTGGCAATGACTGAAGAGGAACCTCAACAGAAGAGTACAGTCTTGCCACCTAAAACCAGACACTGCCTTTGCATAAGGGAGCAGATCCACCCAGCCCAAAGAAGCACATTTTTGCAGCCCCCTACAGCCTTGCAGGATGAGTGAGCCTTGTGAGAGAGCACACCACACCTCATCTTTAAAAGCTTGGCAAATGGGGTGTGGAAACTGGTTTGGACATCTTTGTTGCTTCTGCTCAATTCTGAACTTCTGGCCCTTCTTGTCACTTCATTGTGACATCAGCGGATTGGCAGATGAGTGCCCTTGCCCACCTGTCAAACCTGGCCCTGGAGTGGGTGGGTAGGGGAGAAAACAATACAGCCAGTTAGCCAGATTCAGCTCCAATGCCCCAGATTTCAGCATTCCACCAGGCAGGATTTGGATTCTGTGGAATGGTCCAACCTTCAAATTCAAGGTCAGAAACGGGCCCTAGATTCATCAGGGCCCATCAGAAAGCAAGCTCAGAACATATCAAAAACACAAGTAAACTGATGCCCACAGCATATGTTTCCGATGTGCTCAGCTACCTCCTGACAGCAGCCATGCTTCATTAATGGTCCAGAAGAAGGGAGAGCACCACAGTGGCAGTTGCTAGGCAACCACATCCCACATGTTCTTTTCTGTAGGATGCAGAAATATCGCCAGGCCAGCACGGGAGCTTGCAAGTGTTTCCTAAGAAAGTTGGTTGGGGTCATTCAGCAGATGGTTGCAAACTGTCTCTTGCTCCCAAGAGCATAGTCATTTCCCAAGGTCGCAACATTTACCATAAACAGAAACATCATTTCCTTACAAGTCTGGGAGAGATTTTTTCTTCCTGCCAGACACAGCATGCATTTTACGATACAAATAGTATCTTGACCATCGTGCATTAGTTGGAGGGAAAGAACCCTGCCCCACTAAATATTTACAATAGGATGTGCAGAATCCCACCCCCTTGAGAAACGTGATTCTCATTGAAATGTTCTGGTCCTCCTTCATAAGTTGCATTTCATACTTACGGCTAAAACAGGGAGGGAGATGGAAGGGGGATGTCCTGTGGTCCTACCCCCAGTGTGACTGTTCCCACAATCAGGCACCTGTAGACTTTATCTTCAGACCATCATTGGATGTCCAAAGGTCAGGATGAGTGGAGCCCTGCTCCCTTCCAGATGTTCCTGGACTCCATCTCCCTTGAGCCAAATGGTCGAGGATAATGGGAGTTGTAGCCCAGGAACATTTGGAGGTCCCACCACATGTTGTTGGACTACAATGCTCAATAGACCAAAGCAACATGGCCAAGGTCAGAATGATGGGATTTCTGGTCTAGGAACATCTAGAGGGCGCCATGTTCAGGAAGGCCACCTGGTTACATGTGGGGAAACTTCTAAATTGAGCCTCTGGTCCTCTCAAGTCCTCAGATCATGAATCTCAGGATAGGTCTATTAGTCATGGCGGCTAAATGGAACTTCCAGGTTCAGAGTTAGGGTACCACCAAATACCAGCTGCAAGGGGGAAATGCCAAAGGAGGGCTACTGCCTTTATGCCCTGCCTGTGGGCTTCCTAGAGACATCTGGATGACCACTGCTGGGAACAGAATACTGGATCAGACAGACCTTTGCACTCTACTGCTTTTCTTGACTTATCCAAACTTGCCTTTCAGTTTTGCCTTAGAAGAATATTGGTGGCAGATGACCTGCCCAAGTAGAAAGCTTCAGGTTTTATTTTGGGCAAAATGAGAAACAAGAGCTGGGTGGGAGGAGGAACAAGTCTATGAATTGAATGGCAGGGCAGCCGTGTGTGTGTGTGTGTGTGTGTGTGTGTGTGTGTGTTGATACTACACAGCCTTGAGAAGCCATAACCAGCTTTTCCTGCCCCCAGGCTATAAGTGATCTTTGAGCTTGGGTGCCCCTAATTTCAGAAATGAAGCTGTTTCCAGAAGGTTTCTTTGGGTGGGGTTGGGGTGAGGGTGGGGAGGCAGGCAGGCAGCTCCCACAAAACCATCTCTTGATGGTATCAGGTGGTTTGGAGTGCTAGTCCCTCTGAGGAGTTTCCCCACCCGCTCAGTTTTTAGTTTCAGGATAGCAATGAACCAACCAAGTCATGCACCCAGCACCCAAGAGAAAGAGAGAGAGAAGGAGAGAGAGAGAGAGAGAGAGAAGGGGTGGGTGGGGGATGAGAGGGAATTGAAAGGAGAAGTCCCACGGCCATCAAAAAAGTAAGAAGTACAAAGTCCTTGCCTGCTTTCCTTCGGAGTCTTCTTCTCTCAAAATGTCTGCTGAGGGTAGAAGTGGAGATTGCCTTCCAGGTCTCCTTCTCCTTTCATCACCACGTTCTTTGATGGGCTTCCTTTTGTTTGCAACCCCCTGCCCGCCCCAAGCAAAATCCCACCCCACCACCCTGAGATATAGTTACAGCCCCACTGCCCTCCTCAGACCTCCACCCCCACAGCTGCAAAACAAATAGGTCTTTTGCTTTATTACAAACCAACCCCCCCCACCAAACCCCAAACACTTCCCTTATGGGAAGGAACAACAGAAAAACCGGGCTAAAGACAAAAAAGAAAAGAGAGGGGGGGGGGATGAAATCTTGGCTGAGAAGAGGGGCTTCTCCTCCTCCTCCTCCTCCTCCCCCCCTTTCCGCAAAGCATGAATAAACCTTGCATTTCCATGAGTTATTCATGAATAATTCATGGCTGGGGTGTGGTGTGGGGGGAAAATGCATGATTAATTCAGGTTCATGCATTATTCAGGGATAATTCTCGAACATTCCTGGTTAATTCATGTTTGCCGAGGGAGCGGGTGAGTCACATCGCTGGCGCTCGGCTCCCCGAGATGCAGGGAGGCAGCGAGGGAGGGGTGCGCCCCCATGGCAAAGTTGTGTCAAGGGATGCCCCGAAATATTCTTTTGGAACCTTCTGAAATATGACAAAATAAGGAAGGGTGGGTGGGCTGTTGTTGTTTTCCCAGCTTTTCCTGGGTCCTCGAGGGGAGAAAGAGAATCTCACAGGTGACAGAGAACCAGAATTGTGAATTCCTTCGGGATGACTTGCAGCCCCTTCTAATGTGTTTTTGGGGGGTTGCAAAATAAATAAATAAAATAAGAGCCTCTTTGACCTGCAAAAGTGGCCGTCCACTCATTAGCATCACTCGCTCTCACTCTCAGTTCATTTCCCCTGCTCACAGTGGCAACATCCACACAGGCCAGTCAAATGGGATGCCCAAGGCTGAGATGTTATTTGCATCATGCATCACCTGGATGGCCGTAGAGCCAGTGCCTACGCGTGGATGTGTAGGAAACTGCCGGCTGGTAAGGCCAGGCCTGCTGCTCTTGTCGGTCCTTTCCCCTCGAGCAAGATGGCACCTTCTTTTCGCACTCAGAAGCAACACGCATCCTGCAAACAAAATAATAATGCCAGCAAAGATTTACAAGAACTGAGCAAGCTTGCTAACGAAGATATGGGGAGGGAAGGCTTGGCTCTGTCATCAAAGGATGCTGCAAAAGGAGAATCTATGGGCCTGTGCTACTCCAGGTTCCAACTTGACTGTGGCAGCTTCAGTGGGGGAAGAAAGATTTTGTTTGGAAGCCCGTTTTTGCAAATATTTGCTTTTTTAGACCTGGGTTCCCATGCAACCAGGGTAGTAGGTGGGGGGGGAAAGATCATTGCTGTAGATGAGACGAAGGCTGAGATCATGGATCAGGCCTGTCATCTGCTGATGTTTGTAGTCAAGTTTGCTATCCATTCTTTGCCAGTACATTTCTCTCTCCCTCCCTCTACCCTAGTGTTCCGGAACCCTAATAATTACACAAATGAGGAATTTTGCCAGATGCAATTCCTCAAATTCTTAAAACACGATGATGGGGAAAGCAAAACAGATGGGAAGAAGAAGAGTCTGGATTTGATATCCTGCTTTATCACTACCCGAAGGAGTCTCAAAGCAGCTAACATTCTCCTTTCCCTTCCTCCCCCACAACAAACACTCTGTGAGGTGAGTGAGGCTGAGAGACTTCAGAGAAGTGTGACTAGCCCAAGGTCACCCAGCAGCTGCATGTGGAGGAGCGGGAAATCGAACCCGGTTCACCAGATTACGAGTCTACAACTCCAACCCTGGCATCCTCTATTTTTGCTCATGATTGCCAGTACAAATCTGACCCAAATCTGGGGGAATTGGCTAACCACTAGGACGAATGTATGAAAACACTGCTAATCCTAAATTGCAGCTACAACAAAGTCAGGGGCTCTAACTGCCAAAAGTATTGGAAGCTGATCTGATGCTGTCACACCCATTCACTATCCTGTACAGTGGAACCTTGGGTTAAGTACTTAATTTGTTCCGGAGGTCCATTCTTAACCTGAAACTGTTCTTAACCTGAAGTACCACTTTAGCTAATGGGGCCTCCTGCTGCCGCCACACCTCCGGAGCACGATTTCTGTCCTTATCCTGAAGCAAAGTTCATAACCTGAGGTAATATTTCTGGGTTAGTGGAATCTGTAACCTGAAGCGTATGTAACCTGAGGTACCACTGTATTTGGGGCAGGATCAACTTAAGGCTGAAGGCGTTTCTGCAGTCTCTGTAGGCAGAACCCTTGCTCTCTTCGCTTTTGACTCCTCCTGGAGGTGACAGGAGATTTGGCTGAGCCCGGCGAAACATTGCTCTCTGGCAAGGGCAGACTTTGGTCTTTCAAATTTCAGCAGCGCCCTGTGTGAGACCAAAATTTTGAGCCCCTTGTCTCTTGTATTCCATTCACTCAGCTCAATTCACTACGTCATAGTTACGACACCCTGCAGCGCCCCCTAGGCTCACCTCCCAGTGCAGCGGAACTGGTAGTGCTGCCCTCAATCTGCCTCTGTCTCTGGGAAGACAGAGTTCCACCCAGCATCTGACAGCAACAGAGCGGACATGTTCAAGAGAGCCTCTGCTAAGTTTGGAGAGGGAGGCGGAGCTTGCAGCGCCCATCAAGGGGATGTAGAAGAGAGAGCAGACTTAGGACGCCCCCACCCATCCTCCGAAGCAGGCTACCCCAATCCCAGCAGAGACCGGCCCCCCATGTCCCACCGGAGCCTTCCCCTGGGGCCTCAGCCAATCTGCTCCATACTGACACATCCAGTCCACGACACTCTCTCAGGAAGTGTTAGTGATGCTGCCGTCAGGATGCTGCCACCAGGAGGCGGCCCCAATCCCTGCAGGTGAGCCACTCCTGCTACAGCCTCATTCTATTCTAGCTCCCCCCCCCCCGGATGGACTAGCGATGAATGTGTTTAAGTATTCTGAGAATGAAGATGCTGTTGGAATACGGCACACATGCATGGCATCAAAATTTCTGAAATGCGTTGGCAGCCGATTCACCGAAAGCAATATAGCTTTGGTACTTCTGCCAATGGGCCAGATAACTTGACTAAATGGTTGTGCTGGTGGGAGCCATCACAATGCATACAGCTTATAGAATTGGGCTCCCTGCACTCTCCTTCCCCTGCCCCCACCCACCAAATTGGCCAGGTGGGTTGGGAGAACCCGCAAAGCCACAGGGGAAGAGGGGGAGATTGTTCAGTCTGGAAAGTAGGAATGCTTGCACCGGTGGAATGATCCCCTAATGTGACACTGAATTCTACCCTATAATTTTAGGATACTGCTTGCTTGACAGAGCAGCAATCTTCAGATTTGCCTCACTCAGCAATCAGGCCACTCCTTTCAACAACTCAGTCTCAGCAATTGCCTAAAAAGAAAATCCCACAGCATTTTTCTGCCATGCTGATGGAAACAAATAAGTGACAAATCAGTGTCTGTTTAAGAAGGCCTTTTCCAGACTGTCACTATTTGCCAAATGGGATGCCACTGGGTACCAGCAAGTTCAGGTCACACTGTTAAAGCAGATCAGTTCTCTTGCATAAGACACCTGCTTAAATAAAGAACTGTAAAGAAATTGACAGGGGTATGAAATAGAAGGAGTATATAATCCCTGTGCCCGAATCTTTTTCTCTCCTCTCATTTTGCCTATTGTGATCATTATCCCTGCCTCATCTAGGTGCTCCCAGAGGTGAACTAACGTTAGTAGCTAGGTGATGCAAAATGCAATCACAAGGACTTTGCATTGTTTGTTTTGCAGTGGATAACCTGGAGCCCTGCAGATGTTGTCTTGACACTGGCTGAGGCTGACGGCAGTCCGACATCTGGAAGGAGATAGGTTACACCTCAATTTTGCAGGATATTGGGGGGGGGTTGGGGGGGAATAATAGCATGAATCCATCAGTTATTACTAAATGTGTCAAAGCCACTTACAATTACAAAAGCATAAATGAAGCAAAATTTAAAACACACACACACACATCTAACTAAAAGTGCCCATCCTGCAATAACATGAAAGGACAAATCCTACCCTATTAAAAGATGGACACCAATGCAGGCTTCGTTGTCTTCATACCCCATGACCTCATGGTGCCCCCCAAAAGATGCTAAGGATAGTGCCAGGCACCATGTCTCTGGAGACAGTGCTCCACAATCAGGGTGCCAACACTGAAAAGGCCCATTTTTGTGTGGCTACCCTCTGCCCGTCCCTTGAAGGTTGTGCACAAAGAGATGAGAAATGCATCTGAATGTAATAAAGGCCACAGCAATTGGATGAGAGCACATTATCTTGCCAGAATTACTGCTCTGGAAGCCAGAGTGTTTGCCCAAAGCTGCCATTCTGAAAATGTGACTGGGGAGACGATCTCTGGCCAAACAGTTCAACTCCAAGGAGTCCACTGCCCAGCAGAGAGGAATCGTGTCCCAGTTAATTTGGTTCATGAGCCAGACCAATGCAGGGGAGCCACTTGTCACAGGTACTTTTGCTGAGATCATGGTTTTTTTCATAGCACCAGAACAAGACAAGAGACCTCAAGTTATCTTGGTGCTTTAAAATTGTCACTCTTTCTTGGGGGTCAAGCAGGAATATTTTGCCTGCTTCATATTGTAGAATTGGAAGGGTTTGTAGTCCTGATTTGGGTAGCTGGCACTCTTTGCTCACTTTGGCAGGAAACACAGACAAGAAAGATGTAATTCAGGAGACCTTGGTAAGTTCCCTGAGGCACCTGCTTGGTGAACAAACCCTCCAGGTGTCCCTATTTTCCAGGAACATCTCTCTTTTAGAGAAGTCATCCTAGTTTCTGATTCAATCCCGGAATGTCCCACTTTTCCTTAGGATGTCCCTATTTTCATTCCATCGTTCTGCCTGGACACTGAGGTCCAGCTCCGAGGGCCTTCTGGCGGTTCCCTCACTGCGAGAAGCCAAGTTACAGGGAACCAGGCAGAGGGCCTTCTCGGTAGTGGCATCCACCCTGTGGAACGCCCTCCCACCAGATGTCAAAGAAAAAAACAACTACCAAACTTTTAGAAGAGAACTGAAGGCAGCCCTGTTTAGGGAAGCTTTTAATGTTTAGTAGGTTGTTGTAATTTAGTGTTCTGTTGGAAGCCGCCCAGAGTGGCTGGGGAAACCCAACCAGATGGGTGGGGTATAAATAATAAATTATTATTATTATTATTGGCAAAGTGTTGGAGGGTATGGAGTTATCTGACCCCCTAGCCACCTGAAGGCAATTTTGTATAGGGAAGGTTTTTTTAAAAAAATGTTTTATGTTTCATTATGTTTTTATATATGTTGGAAGCTGCCCAGTGTGGCTGGGGCAACCGAGTAAGATGTGTAAAATAGTAAAATTATCATTATGGACTGGGACATCCCTATTTTCATCAGAGAAATGTTGGAGGGAACTTATCATTGCTGGTTGGCCCACATAACCTAAGAGCCTGCTACATCAGAACAAAGCCACATCTTTGGAGCCAGTGCGGTGTAGTGGTTAAGAGCGGTGGACTCATAATCTGGTAAACTGGGTTTGCTTCCCCGCTCCTCCACATGCAGCTGCTAGGTGACCTTGGGCTACTCACACTTCTCAGAAGTCTAAATAAAAAAATTCCTTCCAGTAGCACCTTAAAGACCAACTAAGTTAGTTCTTGGTATGAGCTTTCGTGTGCATGCACACTTCTTCAGATACACTGAAACAGAAGTTGCCAGATCCTTCTATATAGTGAGAAGGTGGGGAGGGGTGTTACTCAGAAGGGTGGTGGGAATGGGAGGTAGGCAGATAGCTGAGAGAGCCTGTTGACGACTCTTAACGACTGTAATAGGTCTTACAGGAAAAGGCAAGGGGTGAGAAGGTGAGAAATGGTTTAGTCATGTATAGTGAGATAAGAATCCATTGTTCAGCCCAGGCATTTGATGTCAGACAGCCACCCAATCTTAAACAACTCCTAACCCACAATAATACTACAACCAGACTTAACACAGACACTGGCACCAGAGCCTGCAATAAACCCAGATGCCAACTTTGCTGCCACATACACCCGGACAACACCATTACTGGCCCCAACAACATCACACATACCATCTCGGGACTATTTAATTGCTCATCGTCTAACATTGTGTATGCCATCAAATGCCAACAGTGTCCTTCAGCTCTCTATATTGGACAAACAGGCCAAACCTTACGCCAAAGAATAAACGGACATAAATCTGACATCAAGAATCACAAAACAGAGAAACCAGTAGGAGAACACTTCAATCTCCCAGGACATTCTATACAAGATCTCAAAGTAGCTGTTTTACTACAAAGGAATTTCAGAAATAGACTGGAAAGAGAAGCTGCTGAATTACAACTCATTACCAAACTTAAAACCATGGAAAGACCTGGGCCGAACAAAGACATTGGATTCTTATCTCACTATACATGACTAAACCATTTCTCACCTTCTCACCCCTTGCCTTTTCCTGTAAGACCTATTACAGTCGTTAAGAGTCGTCAACAGGCTCTCTCAGCTATCTGCCTACCTCCCATTCCCACCACCCTTCTGAGTAACACCCCTCCCCACCTTCTCACTATATAGAAGGATCTGGCAACTTCTGTTTCAGTGTATCTGAAGAAGTGTGCATGCACACGAAAGCTCATACCAAGAACTAACTTAGTTGGTCTTTAAGGTGCTACTGGAAGGAATTTTTTTATTTTGACTATGGCAGACCAACACGGCTACCTATCTACTTCTCAGAAGTCTCTCAGCCTCACTCACATCACAAAGAGTTTTGTCGGAGCCAGCCGTCACAATGGCACTGTTTAGCATAAAATAAAGACACAGAGAGCCAGCAATATTTTCATGGATGGAGGGCAGCTCCTTTCGAACTTCTTCTCTCCTCTCCGGTATCTTTTATTATCCTTTGTTCTCTCCTCTTGCATGGCCGTTTGCCAATGTCTCACATTACCTACATCCGGTCATGGCTTAAACCCACCCATCGCCAAATAGGGTCATCACTGCCCAGAGGAAACACAACTCCATTTAAGGTCAATACATTCCAATACATTGTAAAGCTCAGAGTGCTGGTCAGCCAAGGTCAGGGGGCACCCTGCAATATTACAAGCCTTTGTCGTGGCTTTATGACTCCCACAGAGTTTGTTGTGGGTGAGGAAGGGAAAGGAGAATGTTAGCCACTTTAAGACTCCTTCGGGTAGTGAGAAAGCGGGATATCAAATCCAAACTCTTCATCTAATCCACCATCCTATTTTCACAGTGGCCAACCAGATAGATGCCCGAGTGCATCAGCAACCCTCTCTTGGTTTGTGATTCCTGGCAACTGGCTTTTGGAGGTATTCTGGCAGTGGAAATAGAGTCGAGGGAAGGAAGATTTCCTCAGGTACTTGATGCTTTGCCCCACTGATTTGTCACCAGTGCAGAGGGGTGAAGCTGACAAGAAGTGCTTGTATATATTTATTGATGCAGGCTATGAGAGGCATAGATCTATGACTTCATGGACCCAGTGAAAGGAGCCAGGGTTGATCTGCCCTATGAGGAAGTCAAGAGGACCATTTCCTACCATCTTCTTCGGTGAGGCCGCCTGCTGTTTGTGTTATTCTGAAGTTTCTCACTGCTTTGTGCTAAATGCTGCCTTGTATTTAATAGCCTGACTCTAATTCTATTCACATGCCTGACGTCTTTATTCTGATAAGGAGGTGTGGGTGCAAAGGTCAGCATTTCTACTCCGTGTGATGGTTTTGAAGCCTGCTTCCTTGACTGATGATATTTGAAAAGGATTCTAGGTTAGGAAAGGAGGATGCTTATACATTCAGTGACATTAAAAATAAAAAGCTATTCAGCATGTCTATCCAGGGTCTCCTGTACCTACTTATTAAAGGAAATGTCACTTGTGGCAGAAATTAATAGACTTCTGATGGAACACTCTTTGCAATCTTAAGGTACATGAATGTTGTTGGAATTTGGATTCTATGGAGCTCCGTAGAACTGGAGAATAGAAGTCCACAGAATACAATTGCCTGGGAGATATGTGCTGGGGTTCAGATTTATTCACCAATTCTGCCTTGGTAATCCTTATGTGAATAGATGACTACTGTCTGTGGAGTCTTTGTAGTCTTCTACAGATGCAATAATATTGGATGCTGAGACTGAGGGATGTTTCTCCAGCAAAAATTAACGCAGCTGTTGAACGGTATAACAATAAACTTTCAGATTTGAAGACACTTCCCCTAACAATAGCTATGCTAACTGGTGGTGCCCAGGAGTGCCTGGCGTCCTCTGGTCCATGGGGTCACAAAGAGTTGGACACAACTAAACAACTAAATGACAACAATACACACAGAGCATTCTGGGTGGAGTTTCCAGACCTCCAGGTCTGGCCTGAAGTCTCCATGTTTGCCTGGCCCCTTCCAGTTGGCAGGTGAAGGGCTTGAATATCCAGGTGTATGAAAGTATGTATTTAATTACATACATACACATACACATGTATATAGAAGACTGTGCATATAGCTTGCAAGTTTCAGCCTGGCAGGAGCTGGCTGCAAACTATAGCACAGACCCCCTGGTGTGGGGGTCTGCCCTCTTCCTCTCACCTCTCCCAGTTAATGTGCATCTCCAAGGCTCAGTCCCATGACATCATCAGGAGTCGCCCCTAGGTCTCAGGGTCTGGGATACTCATGATCTGGCAACCCTAACTGTGAGCTATGGAGAATATGAACCATGGAGCAGGACTTTGGCTGCTTACTTAGCCCACAATGAAACAGGGTTAACACTGCAAGATTTTCTGCTTTGCAGGGCAGGAATAATAATAATAATAATAATAATAATAATAATAATAATAATAATAATAATAATAATAATAATAATAATTTATTTATACCCCACCCATCTGGCTGGGTTTCCCCAGCCACTCTGGGCAGCTTCCAACAGACTATTAAAATACAATAACCTATTAAACATTAAAAGCTTCCCTAAACAGGGCTGCCTTCAGATGTCTTCTAAAAGTCTGGTAGTTGTTTTTCTCTTTGACATCTTGTGGGAGGGCGTTCCACAAGGTGGGTGCCACTACCGAGAAGGCCCTCTGCCTAGTTCCCTGAAACTTGGCTTCTTGCAGTGAAGGAACCGCCAGAAGGCCCTCAGTGCTAGACCTCAGTGTCCGGGCAGAACGATGCGGGTGGAGATATATTGATATATTGCACCAAGGCCATTTATGGCTTTAAAGGTCAGCACCAACACTTTGAAGTGTGTGACGTGATGTCGCGTTATGTTGGCACTGCAGCAGCGGTGTTTCTGGGCCTACAAATCCTATCAAGTCCAGCCAGCATAGTCATTGAGAGTTATAGTCCAGCAATGTCCAGAGGAATCCCAGTTGATGCTTTATCCTTTCTGGTGTGTTCTAGCACCCTATTAATTTTTGTCCCTTTCTACTTTTCCAGATCTACAGTATCCCTTTTGAGATTACACAACCTCCTGGATTGATGATACAGCTTGCCATTGCAGTTTTATTCAAGCAGTTAAGACAATTTTTATAGACAGGTATTTTACGATTAAAGTTATATTATTGGGAGCAGTACTGGCTCTCATGCCTTTGAACCTGTCCTTCTGTGTGTGTTTTGCATTTTATCACTGTATTTTATTATTTCAGTTTGCATTTTTTAAATTTCTGTTCTGAGAATTCCAATTGAAAATCAGACAGCAAATCATTTATCTGCAAATGAAAAACACTGCACACAATATTCCATATGCGGCTGCACCATATATTTTTTATGAATGCATTCCCATACTGACAATCTAATTTTCAAATCCTAATAATCTCTAGTACAGAGTGTGCCATTTTCTATTTCTACCATTCACTGAGTTGATGCTATCCATCACTGCTACTAAGTCTCTTCCCTAGTTGGCTACTGCCAATTTAGGGCCCATCCTATGTTGAGATTATCCCACAACGAAGAACTTGCTAGATCAGGCCAACAACTTGCTCTTCTTAAGTGTAGTGATTTGATTCACTGAAAATGTTAATGCTTGTATGCATTAAAGGTAAAGGTAAAGGTAAAGGGACCCCTGACCATTAGGTCCAGTCGTGACCGACTCTGGGGTTGCGGCGCTCATCTCGCTTTATTGGCCAAGGGAGCTGGCATACAGCTTCTGGGTCATGTGGCCAGCATGACTAACCAGAGCAGCACACGGAAACGCCGTTTACCTTCCTGCCAGAGTGGTACCTATTTATCTACTTGCACTTTGAGGTGCTTTCGAACTGCTAGGTTGGCAGGAGCAGGGACCAAGCAACGGGAGCTCACCCCGTCACGGGGATTTGAACTGCCGACCTTCTGATCGGCAAGTCCTAGGCTCTGTGGTTTAACCCACAGTGCCACACATGCATTACCATGTGTTTACATTTGATTGGTTGATAATTGAATTCTAGAAAGTAGTTCTCATGTGATTGGCTAATGTTGGTCACATGGGAGGTATCTAGTGAAGGAGAGACTCCTTTTGTATGTGAAGCAAGATGACTGTGTTTTAGAATCCACTGTGAACACTGCTAAGTAGAATAGAGTGCTGGAGTGACTCTTTGCATGAAATAAAGAGAGCAAAGCTACAGGAGAAGGTAAAAGTGAAATTCTCTCATAGGAGATGCAAGACATAGCCTAATTGAGATACAGAAGCCTGAGTGCTGAGCTCTGGAGAGCAAACAACAGCTGTTTGGAAGTTAGAAGAACAGACTGTAAGCCCATGTTTGGAGAAGCATGTGACTGTAAACATGTTTTAATTCATCTCTAAGTTTCTGCAAGAAAAGTTTTTGAATGTTAAAGTCTGGACATTGGTTTAATTTCCAAAGAAGGGTGTCAGTCATATATACAATTTAAGCTTCTTAGATGTGTTTTTGCTAACCTTATTCCATCAGTTCTCACAGTGGTCAACCACATGTGTGTGGGAAACTAGCAAGCGGGATCTTGCGGGTTCGAACCCCACATTGGGCAAAGGTTTCTTGCATTGCAGGGAATTGGACTAGATGATCCTCACGTTCTCTTCCAAGTCTACGATTCTTTGATCTGAGTGCAGCAGAACTCTCCCCTCCTGTGGTTTCTAGTAACTGGTATACAGAAGCATACTGCATCCTAAAGAAAGGTAAAACACACTAACTTGGATACAGAAGCCACTGATAATCACCTCCTTCATGAATTCATCTAAACCTCTTTTACAGCCATCCAAGTTGAAGCTGTCCATGGAGGCGCAGGTCAATTCTGTATCCAGGGCAGCTGTCTACCAGCTTCATCTGATACGCAGGCTGAGATCCTACCTGCCCGTGGACTGACTCGCCAGAATGGTGCAGGCTCTAGTTATCTCCTGCTTGGACTACTGCAATGCACTCTATGTGGGGCTAAATTTGAAGGTGACCCAGAAACTACAACTAATCCAGAATGCAGCAGCTAGACTGGTGACTGGGGGTGGCTGCTGAGAGCCTACATTGGCTCCCAGTACGTTTCTGAGCACAATTCAAAGTGTTGGTGCTGGCCTTTAAAGCCCTAAACGGCCTCGGTTCTGTATACCTGAAGGAGCGTCTCCACCTCCATTGTTCTACCCGGACACTGAGGTCCAGTGCCAAGGGCCTTCTGGCAGTTTCCTCACTGCGAGAGGCAAAGCTACAGGGAACCAGGCAGAGGGCCTTCTCGGTAGTGGCGCCCGCCCTGTGGAATGCCCTCCCATCAGATGTCAAAGAGATAAACAACTACCTGAAATTTAGAAGACATCTGAAGGCAGCCCTGTTCAGGGAAGTTTTTAATGTGTGACATTTTGATGTATTTTTAATCTTTGTTGGAAGCTGCCCAGAGTGGCTGGGGAAACCCAGCCAGATGGGCGGGGTACAAATAATTTTATTATTATTATTATTATTATTATTATTATTATTATTATTATTATTATTATTATTAATGTACCACATCCGTTTTCAATACTGTGAGCTAAAAAACGTAGGAGGGGTACTGCCTTTGTGACAGACTTGTGGACTTCCCAGAAGCATCTTCTTAGCTCAAGCTGGAAACTGAAATCTATGCTAGACGAACTTTTGATCTGAGCAAGCAGGACTCTCCTTATGTTCTTAAGCATATGTAGGCAACAATTAACTGAACTGGGCTGCAGCAAGCATAGTTTTGCAAGAGTGAACTCTTAATTAGCAAAAGCTGCCTGAAAGTTATTGTTTGTGTGGGTGGCTACTGAGAGATTCATCTACAAGGGAGATGGGGACTGAGTCATAACCAAATGCTTCTCAGACAGAGGACCACCTGGTGCCATTCTCCAGTTTTTAATAAAGGCGCACACGGCTTCCATTTAAGCTCATGCTGGTAGGAACACAACAAAGCATTACTTGGAATAAAGGAGCTGTGAAAGCTTTTAAATAAATACAATTAGTGGAGCACCATTAATTATCGGGGAACTAGCAGCCTCATACCCAGTGTTTTTCGGAATTTCTAAGAAACCAAAAAACCTGTGCGGTTTTGAACCATCTTGATTCAAAATGGCACCCAGCTGTAGCCATACATAGACACCTGCTGCTTGATCTCAGGAACCACGGTGCAAAATGTTGTTACAATATCTTAGGGGGTGTTCTAATGCATAGACAAACAACTTTCCAAAACATATAGTTGTGATGCCTGGACATGACCTGGTCCCAGGCATGGAGCCCTTTGAGACTCCAGACATGACACACACAGATTGATGGCTTTGGGAAACTGGCAGGGTCCCCTGAAACCAATATTGAGGACCCCCTTGAGGGGCCGTCTTGAGCTGGGACCTGATGGAGAACCCCTCAAGCTATCAGAAGAGGATGTTTATCCACCATTATACAGTCCTGGAGAACACCAGCACCAAAAGGAACCAACTGGAACAGCAAAGTCATCGAGTGCATCTACATGTGGGAAGGTTGTGGATAGTAGGAGAGGATATATTGATTAAGTGTTATCCTTCCTCACTCACACTAGTGAGTTACATATAGCAGAGCTTATTCCCCTTTTACACAGCAAGAAGATACAGTGGTGCCCCGCAAGACGAATGCCTCGCAAGACGGAAAACTCACTAGACGAAAGGGTTTTCCGTTTTTGAGCTGCTTCGCAAGACGAATTTCCCTATGGGCTTGCTTCGCAAGACGAAAACGTCTTGCAAGTTTGTTTCCTTTTTCTTAACACCGTTAATAAAGTTGCGACTTGACTTCGAGGAGCAACTCATAGAATGCAGTGTACATAGTAGCCTTTTTTGAGGTTTTTAAAGACTTTGGTGATTTTTGAAGCTTTTCCAAAACTTCTTTTGCAGCCATTTGGTAAGTTAAGCTTTTAAAACTTTTTTGGGGGGTTTTGGATTTTGGGTTGGGGTGTTTGGAATTCAAGGACTTGGTGTTGGGGAGGGGTTTGCAAGAATCTGGAAGCTTGTGTGTTTTTTTCTGCATTTTTATGATTTTCTGTGACCATTGGGCCACTCTGCTGTTTTTTTAAAAAAATTCTGGATTTGAATTTCTGTGTGCTGGGTGCCTGGGGGAAAAGTTGGGGAGGGGTTTGCAAGAATCTGGAAGCTTGTGTGTTTTTTTCTGCATTTTTATGATTTTCTGTGACCATTGGGCCACTCTGCTGTTTTTTTAAAAAAAATTCTGGATTTGAATTTCTGTGTGCTGGGTGCCTGGGGGAAAAGTTGGGGAGGGGTTTGCAAGAATCTGGAAGCTTGTGTGTGTTTTTCTGCATTTTTATGATTTTCTGTGACCATTGGGCCACTCTGCTGTTTTTTTAAAAAAATTCTGGGTTTGAATTTTGAAATGCTCTTTACAGTATGTGTGACTTTAAAGAGCACTTAATAAACTCTTGTTGTACCAAATTTGGCTTTGTTTGGACTTTTTTGACCATAGGAACGCATTAATTGATTTTCAATGCATTCCTATGAGAAACCGTGCTTCGCAAGACGAAAAATTCGCTAGACGAAAAAATTCACGGAATGAATTAATTTTGTCTTGCGAGGCACCACTGTAGTGGCAGATTCGTTTGGATTTCTTTAGTTAAGCAATCCAATCTGGCATGCCCAGATTGGAGTATACTCCTGGTAAGACCCCTTAGCTCCCTCTCAAAAAGAAATAAAGACGCACAAATCTTCCTTATAAGTAATGGAAAGTTTACTCACATTCAGTTCACAGTATGATCCCTGAAGGCAGGCTTTAGCTTGTAGTTACAGATACAGTGTGGCTTACATCCTTGTAAGGATGGGCTCATGTGCTGCTGGCAGAGAACCAGCAGACAGCATCAGGAGCAGTGGCCAAAATGGAAGAGAGAACATAATAAGAGAGATGATTGCGTGACTGGGCCTTTTATTAGGTCTGCAAAGGTCACGCCCACCTACCTGGTCACATGCAGGGGGAGGATGCTCCAGACCAGGTGGAACAGGAAATTCTACCTTGGCTGGATCAACATCCCCCTGTCTGTGTCCACTCTAGGCAAGCAAGGAATGTTGTATTTGACTGCTCCAATGGATTACATCCCACACTACAGACCCAGAGTCGTCTTGCTACCTGTGAGTAAAGGGGCTTACTCATGAGTAAGCAATCTCTGAAACCCCTTTAGTGCCAGCAGCTTTGGTCAGGGTGTGGTCCAGATGGCCAAAGTATGCAAAGTCTCCCTCCTGAGCCTTCTAGTTATCAGAAGCAACACAGATCTCTGCTTCCTTGTTCTTCCCGCTACTGCAACTGTCTTGTGAAATACTCTGGAATATTGACCTCACTTCTGGATTATGCTTGGACCTATGCTGATTTTATGTGTTTGACCTTGATTTATTTAGACTGTGATGCACCAGGAACCCTTCCTTTGTTGGCAAGTACTTCCCTGAGAGTCTTGCCTACTTGGAGTACTACTGAGAGTACTACTCACTTGGAGCAAGATGAAAATGGTAGATTAATCCAGTGTTTTTCAACCACTGCTCCGCGGCACACTAGTGTGCCGCAAGATGTTGCCTGGTGTGCCGTGGGGGGAAATGAAAAATTCGAAAGATTAAAAAAAAAATGTCAAATTTTCGCCCACTAGGTGGGCGCCGGACTGTGTCCACCCTATTTTCCATCCGTCCTGGGTGGGGATCAGATCGGATGGGATCGGATGAGAGCGGACAGGCGGTCTGCTCTCATCCGATTCCCCATAGAGAGCAGCGGGGCTCTGACATCTCCCTCTCCGCACACAGTGGTGGTGTGCCTCGTGATTTTTTTTCATGAAACAAGTGTGCCTTTGCCCAAAAAAGGTTGAAAAACACTGGATTAATCTGCTGTCTAATATTCTGTTTGTGGGGCTCACTCCAGCTTTTCGCCTCAGTAATGGAGTAATTTATAACCTCTAAGTGTGTCTACGTATTATGAACTATCTACAACCATGTCTGTAACTGTATAATAAACTACTCTAAAAGTCTAATGATCCGTATACTTACAGCTCTGTGCATCACTTTATCTATGCCTCCACAAATTGCAACATCCCATTTTATCTGAAACACGGGTAGGGTATGACAGAAAAGTTTTGTTCTCGGATTACATACCCTCCAATGTCTCTCAGATGAAAATAGGGGTGTCCTATTCCTCCTCCATCATCATCATTTACACCCCACCCATCTGACTTGGTCGCCCCAGCCATTCTGGGCGGCTTCCAACATATATAAAAACATAATAAAACATTACATAGTTAAAAACCTCCCTATGCAAGGCTGCCTTCAAATGATCCAGGAGTTGGAAAACTCCACACCCTCCAACATTTCTCTCCTGAAAACAGGGGCATCCTAAGGAAAAGAAGAAGAAGAGGAGTTTGGATTTGATGTCCCACTTTATCACTACCCAAAGGACTCTCAAAGCGGCTAACATTCTCCTTTCCCTTCCTCCCCGACAACAAACACTCTGTGAGGTGAGTGGGGCTGAGAGACTTCAGAGAAGTGTGACTGGCCCAAGGTCACCCAGCAGCTGCATGTGGAGGAGCGGAGACACGAACCCGGTTCACCAGATTACGAGTCTACCGCTCTTAACCATTACACCACACTGGCTCTCAAAGAGGGACGTCATGGGATCAAATCAGAAACCGGGATTGCTTCTGTAAATCTGGGACTGTCCCTGGAAAGCAGGGATACTTGGAGGGTCTGTGATTAGCTTAGAATACTTCAAGCTTGCCAAAAGGATTTCAATTAGGGCTGCACACTGGTTTCGGCTGAGGACTGAGCCAAAATGAGCATGTCTGTAGGACTTCAGGCCATGGGACAGCTCAGGTACACACAGCCACTGATCAACATGAGTCAGGCTGGACCTGTGGCTCTCAGGTGTGAGGACATCATGCTGGAAGGAGAGGCAGGGTGGGGGAACCACACAAAAAAGCCTGCATCTCCTTGGTTAGAAGGTAAGCTGGTGCTGCAGCTCTGTTTCCTGCCTGCTGTCTCACCACACAGGATAATGCCTCTACTCAACAGCTGTTGAGCAGAGCCATCAGTCCTGCGGGGCTTGGGTGCTGCCTTTACACAGGATCGAATCCTCCTAACAGCTGGAAAGCAAGAAGATCTGCTGCTACAGCCTTTCCCTAAACTGTATTTAAACTCAGGTAGGTAGCCGTGTTGGTCTGACACAGTCTAAATATATAAAAAATAAAATAAAATTGCCCAGTGGCACCTAAGAGACCAACTAAGTTTGTTCTTAGTAAAAGCTTTCATGTGCATACATACATCTTCAGATACCACATTGAGCTGCATGAAATGGAAGTCCATCAGCCTCACAAATCGTATGTGAAGAAGTGTCCTTCAGGGATCCAACTGTGAACTGATGTGAGTAAACTACTTTTACACAAGACTGTGGTATGTTTATTCTTTTAAGAGGGATATAAGGGAACTTACCAGGAACCAAATAGTGAGAAGCTTACACAAGCCTGCAACCAGCTACCCGCTGTGCATCCAAAAGGGGAATGTGAAACTCTGTTAAGTAAAGGAACTTGCTAGTGCAAGTTAGGAAGGATATTAATAAATAATTATATATCCTCTCCTGTCTCCCAACAGCTTTCCACTCTATAATTTATGTGATCTGATATGCCCATCCACTGACACATTTCTCCATTTGCTATATGGCCATGAAGAGAGATCTTAAAGGTCTATCATCCTTTGGGGGGGGGCATAACTTGTCAGGAACTCGTCCCACTCTCGAGTAGATCACAGCAACCGATGGCAACAGACATCAGCACACTTAGAGATCCGCAGAGTCTTTGCAGCTTGCGTAACAGACCTCAGCAACTCAGCATTTTGGCTAATCTACTTTATTTACATATAAACACACACGGAGCACTGCAACATGGCTCCCTCTCTCTCTAGCATCAGACAGCAAAGAGAAAAAGAACAAAGGACAATAGTCCCACTTCATGGAACACAGTAACACAAACATCCTGTCTCCATCACTTCCCACTCTGTGGAGTCAAAACATACACTGTCATGTGAAAGACAACAATTCCATGACTGCAATCACGGAGCAGGAATTCTAACGTAACTTACCTTTTCTTTCTAAGCTAGGCTGCTGAGTATTACTCCATGCCATAGATCACAGAGCCAGCATGATGGCTGAGTTGTATAATTCTCTTTCAGTTTTCACCCTCAATTTAGCAATTCCAGTAAAACCACCATGGGTTTTTCATGCAGTAAACCTTTAAAACCTCATGCTGGGCTGTATCCGGCAAAGCCATCCTATTAATGCAAGGACTTCAGCTTGCCCAACAGGACCTCCTCTCCCTCTCCCTTTGTACCCCTGCACTCCACAGGCCTGTTCTGTTGTTTTCCCGATGCTCTGGAACAGATTGGATAGAGACACAAAGGGAATTGCAAAGGACAAAAAGTCTCATTGCCCAGGCAGATGCCTGTGCACTAACAGGGCAACTTTGTTGCACACAACCCAAAGTGTCTAGCTTCATTATTTCCTGCCAGAATTGGATTTGAGTTTCAGGCATGGTCACCCCTTCTGAGGGGGTGAAGCCTACCAATAGGAATGGGGGACAGGTTTGATTCAGTTCACATTTAAAGCCAGATTTATCAAATTTGCACTTTCTAATGCAACATCGAAACACAGTAATCTTTCAAGACTCACACTTACCAAATTTTGTGATGCAGTTCTGTAACCAAGTAATGTTTGCCAATATGCATATATATTAGGGGAAGATGTGCATAAAAATGAAGATATTGGTGAAGATATACAAAAATGCATTATTATTTTTTCTGGGGGAAGCTTGCAAAAAGGTGTACATTAGTCAAAGCTGCATAGAATAATATGTGTGTTAGGAAAAAATTGCACATTTTTTTTTTATTTTTTAAAAAATATTTTATTGAAAATATATCAGTTAAACAAAACAAAGAGATTTGAACAAAAATTCCAAAGAATAAAATCCATAAATTTCTGCAGAAATGTGGAGAACTGAATTTAAGATCAGGAAACAAGAAAATTTGAGAGGACCAAAGTCGAAAGATTCATCCACCTTCACCTGCCCAATTTGTGCACCTATCAGTCAAAATAAAAAAATCTTGCACTTCTCCATCCCCTACTCTCTCAAGCTCTGGGCATTTCCTCAGTCATTTGGGTTTCATTTGTCAGAAAAGAAAACAGGTGGTAGGAGTTGTGCATTTACCTTTTTGGAAAGACTAAGACATTAGAGCTTCAAAGGTTGAGCAATCCTTGGGTTACCTTGACACACCTTGTTAATGACCAGCAATCTGGCTAAGAAGGTAATGGTCAGTTAACAGCTGTCCCAAAGGGAACATACGAAGCAGCCTTTGACACAATCAGTTCCCTTGATCTAGCAGATTCAATATTATGGCTCCTCAATATATCGAGGCAACCACAGCATCAAATAATGCACATGAGCTCTTATTAAATCCCGTGTTAAGGAGAGAAGGGGCTCTGCCATTCTTTCTACAAAGAATGAAAGATCAATTAAATCAGATCAGTTCTTCTCATTCAGAATGCTGCAGGGCAGCACACAGGACAATCAAATTATATAGATGTCTTCACAACGATGATATATGATCCATCATTTCAGCCTGAAGTCTGTGCTGCGGAGAATAGAAACAGGTGTTCATATCTGTGTGGAAACTGAATTATATACACTGTGCATGTCAAGTGGAGCAATATTACAGCAGATATGTTAGTAGCGCCCTCCCTGCCCCCATTTCCCAGTATCATAGACTGGTTTGTATAATCTTGAAAAAGCAGCCTGTTAACTTATGACAGTTGCTGTAGCCATAGAGATAACTGATGCATTTTTAATATTACTGTGGGTTTTGGGGGGTGTTATTATGGAACATATTCAGGAGAAGAATCCAGAGTAGAGTCTCTAAAACAGTTAGGTGGCATATTGTAGGCCTCTTTCCAGGGGACGTGGGTGGCGCTGTGGTCTAAACCACTGAGCCTCTTGGGCTTGCCAATCAGAAGGTCGGTGGTTCGAATCCCTGCGACGGGGTGAGCTCCTGTTGCTCGGTCCCAGCTCCTGTCAACCTAGCAGTTCGAAAGCATACCCAAAAAGTGCAAGTAGATAAATAGGTACCACTCTGACGGGAAGGTAAACAGCGTTTCCATGCGCTGCTCTGGTTTTGGTGTTCTGTTGCGCCAGAAGCAGCTTAGTCATACTGGCCACATGACCCAGAAAAACTGTCTGCAGACAAACGCTGGTTCCCTCAGCCTGTAAAGTGAGATGAGCCTGTAAAGTGAGCGCTGCAAGCCCAGAGTCATCTGCGACTGGATTTAACTCTCAGGGGTCCTTTACCTTTATGCCTCTTTCCAGCAACTCCTGCAGCCAAGCTGGGGCCAAACATATTGCTCTGCTTTCCTTTGGACCATATTAGTGAGGCCGAAAAATGGGTCTTGTTTTCTGGAAGCCCAGGACCTCCATACACACTACCTAGGTCTGTGCCCCAGGGAGCAGCAAAAACGACATGGGAGGCAGCAGTTGTAAGTTTTTGGTCTCTGCAGCCACAGCAGGTGCTATGATTCTCCAGTGGTTTGGCTTTGCCCCTGCATTGTCTCTGGGAACAGATGAATGCCAATATTGGGGAATCAGTTTAGATGATGTCCTGAGTCCCTTCCGGTTTTGAGGGTCCTTTGCCCAGTGAGAGTTAGAATCTAATAGAGGATTCTACTGCTGAACCAGTCAGACAAGTTTCTTCATAAGACAACGACCTTGGCAGATGACTTAAATGTCCTGAGCAGCACCCCAAAAGAATGAGGTACATTTCAAGAGCTACAGCTAAGTGATGGTGTCCACTGGGCTAATGGGGGTGGAGCTTTCCACCACCCGCCTCACCTAGTTGCTGTGTAGGTGAACAGTAGCTGGTGTATTGTGTGTGAACTCAACTGGAAGCAGGCTGGGAGCAGGCTGGGAGCCGGATGCACAGAAACATGCTTGCTCTGTGCTGGATCAAAGCTGTGACTAATGGAGAAGCAAGATCTGTTGGGGGTGTTAATGTTGTGAGCCCCTCCATCTTACGCTCAGGTTGTATATAAGTGTTGATAAAACCATATACTGCATCCTAAAGATACCACAGTGTCCCCTGGCCTTCGTTCCATGGAAACCAAACCTAGGTGCCTGTAAGCCCTGGATTCTCTCACTGCTTGGAGATTGGGGTTGTGTGTAACAATATGTTAATGATTCAACATCACAATCAACAAAAGTCAAATGCATGAGTAGAGTGCATTTAACCATGCCTCCTTGTAGACCAGGGTTTCCCAAACTTGGGAGTTGTAGTCCAACAACAACTGGAAACCCGTCATCCCAATAATAATAATAATAATAATAATAATAATAATAATAATAATTTATTATTTATACCCCGCCCATCTGGCTGGGCCTCCCCAGCCACTCTGGGCGGCTTCCATAAAAACCAAAAATACAATAAAATATCACACGTTAAAAATTTCCCTTAAGATGTCTCCTGAATGTCAGGTAGTTGTTTATCGCTTTGACATCTGCTGGAAGGGCGTTCCACAGGGCGGGCGCCACTACCGAGAAGGCCCTCTGCCTGGTTCCCTGTAGCTTTGCTTCTCGCAATGAGGGAACTGCCAGAAGGCCCTCGGCGCTGGACCTCAGCGTCCGGGCAGAATGATGGGGGTGGAGACGCTCCTTCAGGTATACTGGACCGAGGCCGTTTAGGGCTTTAAAGGTCAGCACCAACACTTTGAATTGTGCTCGGAAATGTACTGGGAGCCAATGCAGGTCTTTCAAGACTGGTGTTATATGGTCTCGGCAGCCGCTCCCAGTCACCAGTCTAGCTGCCGCATTCTGGATTAGTTGTAGTTTCCGAGTCACCTTCAAAGGTAGCCCCACGTAGAGTGCATTGCAGTAGTCCAAGCGGGAGATAACCAGAGCATGCACCACTCTGGCGAGACAGTCCGCAGGCAGATAGGGTCTCAGCCTACGTATCAGATGGAGCTGGTAAACAGCTGCCCTGGACACAGATTTGACCTGTGCCTCCATGGACAGCTGTGAGTCCAAAATGACTCCCTAGCTTGCAAGACCAATGGTAAGGGATGATGGGAGTTGTAGTCCAGCAACAGCTGGAGACCCAAGTTTGGGAATCCTGTTGTAGACGAACAACTACAGAGTCTGGAAAGGTATGAGCCCTTCTCAGGCACTGGCCTGAACATGGAGAAGGATAAAAGCATCTCAAGGGGTAAGAGGTACCCTCAATGTCTCTGTGCATAGGTTCTCAAACCTTCAACGCCAGAGGCTTCTAGTTCTACACACATTTGCCTGGATATTTACTCATTTTATTTAGAATACACAACTCAGGGTTCTCCAATGAAGCTGAATGTTGAAAGAACCAGGCCAAAAAACATTGTCAAACTGTGGAGTTCACAAATGTAGGATACAGTGATGGACACCAACCTAGATGTCTTGGAAGGGGATTAGACAAATTTCTGGAGGAGATAGCCAACGGTGGTTATTAGCCACAATGGCAATGTACAACATTCAGTAATAAAGGAGGTATGCTTCTGAAGACAAGTTTCTGGGATTCCCAAGTGGGGAGAGCACTCGTTTTAAATGTTCTTTCCATTTTGCTAGTCACGCTGTCAAAATTCTCCCCAAAGCTACTAGTTACAGGGGTAGGAGACAGTATCAACTGGGGACACCGTGTGGCAGGGAAAGGTTTACCCCAGCACCACAGTCTGAATCAGATGCAACTGCAGCTGCTATTAATTATAAAGGGGCAGATCTGGTCTCGGGTCTCCTGCTGTCGCATGTTTTTTGGCCCTGAAAGAGGGTTGCTAGGAGGTGGCTGGGACAAGGCCTGCATGCATTTAGCAGCTGGCTACAGTTGCTATAATGGCTGTCTTGGCACAGGTGCGAAACAGCAGACGAGTCCTTTATGCCAACCGGTGCATATGAAATTAAGTGTGAGTGTGTGTGAGAGACAGACAGAGAGAAAGCACGACAGGCTAATCGGGAACTACATCTGCCTTGGCAAATTGAAAAGGGGAAGAAAATGCAGAAGTGGCAAAAATTAGCATCTGAAGGGAATAATTGAATGTTTTAAAATCCTGCTCATTAGGCCATTCATTAGAGACTTCTTCTGGCAGCTTACAGGAGAAACAAAAGTAATTGCCACGTTCTTGGTGCACGTTCAATTGGCACTCCAGCTTATTAACGTTCTAATAGCTTTGGAGTCTGGTGCTGAAAACTTTATAGTGTGCATTTAGGAGGCTTTTTATATTCTCACACAGAAGAGGGGCTGCTCTCATCTTTGTACCAGGAAGGCTATAGGCCAAATCGATTGCAGTCTCTCAAGATGCTGGGTGCTTCAGAAGAACAAAAGAAGAGCTTGGTTAGCTGGTGATTGGCTAGAGCCCACTTTAATAAATTGGACGAGTTTTACAGTACAATCCTATCCATGTCAGGTTTGATTCAATTGGCCATGGTTGCTTCCTGGAGCAGGTCTATACATCATGAGTTGAGGCTGTAGCAATATGGTGGCTCTTTTCATCTCTGCAGGGCCTGCCTCCAGAGAGTAGCCCTTATGGCAACTGAATTGCAGGATGCCTCAGGGTTCTTTCTTGCCACCAGTACTAAAAAGGTAAAGGGACCCCTGACCATTAGGTCCAGTCGTGGCCGACTCTGGGGTTGTGGTGCTCTTCTCGCTTTATTGGCCGAGGGAGCCGGCGTACAGCTTCCGGGTCATGTGGCCAGCATGACTAAGCCGCTTCTGGTGAACCAGAGCAGCACACGGAAACGCCGTTTACCTTCCCACCAGAGCGGTACCTATTTATCTACTTGCACTATGACGTGCTTTCAAACTGCTAGGTTGGCAGGAGCAGGGACTGAACAATGGGAGCTCACCCCGTCGCGGGGATTCGAACCGCCCACCTTCTGATCAGCAAGTCCTAGGCTCTGTGGTTTACTATTTAACATTTATTTGAAGCTGCTGGTTGCAGCCATTGGGAGGGAGGGGCTGTTGGTCCTAGAATAATCAGTGAGATGAGGACACCCATTTCTATATCTATAGACAGGTTTATTCACCTAAGCTTATGGTGGATTTGGTTAACTGCTCTGGTCTATGGATTTTTAAAATGTTAATGCTGGCTGCTTCTGTTGCTTTTATTTTATTGTGATACCATAGGATTTTTTCTTGGATTTTATTGAATCTATTTCAACTGTTTAAATTGCACAGTTTAATTTTGTTGCTGGGCTTTTGGAAACCACGTTGATCTTTTTTTAAAATGAAAAGCACTTGAATAAATGAAAGAAACACATCTTCTCAGAGGTAGACGCCATTGAACTCTGTGGAATTTACTTTCAAGGTAAGAAGTGCTTGACTGTACCAGTGGGGTCATCTCATGAGTAAAAACGAGTATGGTTATACTTTTAATCATGAGAGCCTTGCTCAATCTGGGCAGAGGTTTGTCATGTCCAGCATCCTGTTCTCATATTGACCATCTGTTGTTGGCATCCATCTGACTTGAGGGACAATGGGGTACACCTCCAGGGGTGAAGTCAAACCACTACATTTGCAGCACTGAAGTGCCATCGCTTAGGTGCAAGCCTGGGCAGTGGGTACAGAGCTCCTGGGTTGCCCAGACAACAAGACCCTCCTCTCAACCTCGCTGATGTGATCCAAAAAAGGTTGTCGTATTTCAAAAAGTAACAAACAGGATATCCTGAAGGCTGTTAAGTTTCTGAGCACAATTCAAAATGTTGGTGTTGACCTTTAAAGCCCTAAACGGCCTCAGTCCAGTATACCTGAAGGAGCGTCTCCACCCCCATCGTTCTGCCCAGACACCGAAGTCCAGCGCCAAGGGCCTTCTGGCGGTTCCCTCACTGTGAGAAGCAAAGTTACAGGGAACCAGGCAGAGGGCCTTCTCCGTAGTGGTGCCCGTCCTGTGGAACACCCTTCCATCAGATGTCAAAGAGATAAACAACTACTTGACATTTAGAAGACATCTGAAGGCAGACCTGTTCAGGGAAGTTTTTAATGTGTGACATTTTAATGTATTTTTAATCTTTGTTGGAAGCCGCCCAGAGTGGCTGGGGAAACCCAGACAGATGGGTGGGGTACAAATAATAAATTATTATTATTATTATTATTATTATTATTATTATTATTATTATGGAAGACCCCAAAACTGTTGAGTATTTTTAAGGAAAACCTGAAAGTTATAGAATCATAGAATCATAGAATCATAGAGTTGGAAGAGACCACAAGGGCCATCGAGTCCAACCCCCTGCCAAGCAGGAAACACCATCAGAGCACTCCTGACATATGGTTGTCAAGCCTCTGCTTAAAGACCTCCAAAGTAGGAGACTCCACCACACTCCTTGACAGCAAATTCCACTGTCGAACAGCTCTTACTGTCAGGAAGTTCTTCCTAATGTTTAGGTGGAATCTTCTTTCTTGTAGTTTGGATCCATTGCTCCGTGTCCGCTTCTCTGGAGCAGCAGAAAACAACCTTTCTCCCTCCTCTATGTGACATCCTTTTATATATTTGAACATGGCTATCATATCACCCCTTAACCTCCTCTTCTCCAGGCTAAACATGCCCAGCTCCCTTAACCGTTCCTCATAAGGCATAGTTTCCAGGCCTTTGACCATTTTGGTTGCCCTCTTCTGGACACGTTCCAGTTTGTCAGTGTCCTTCTTGAATTGTGGTGCCCAGAACTGGACACAGTACTCCAGGTGAGGTCTGACCAGAGCAGAATACAGTGGCACTATTACTTCCCTTGATCTAGATGCTATACTCTTATTGATGAGGCCCAGAATTTCATTGGCTTTTTTAGCTGCCGCGTCACACTGTTGGCTCATGTCAAGTTTGTGGTCAACCAAGACTCCTAGATCCTTTTCACATGTACTGCTCTCAAGCCAGGTGTCACCCATCTTGTATTTGTGCCTCTCATTTTTTTTGCCCAAGTGCAATACTTTACATTTCTCCCTGTTAAAATTCATCTTGTTTGTTTTGGCCCAGTTCTCTAATCTGTCAAGGTCGTTTTGAAGTGTGATCCTGTCCTCTGGGGTGTTAGCCACCCCTCCCAGTTTAGTGTCATCTGCAAATTTGATCAGGATGCCCTTGAGTCCATCATCCAAGTCATTGATAAAGATGTTGAATAAGACTGGGCCCAAGACAGAACCCTGTGGCACCCCACTAGTCACTCTTCTCCAGGATGAAGAGGAACCATTGATGAGCACCCTTTGGGTTTGGTCAGTCAGCCAGTTACAAATCCACTGAGTGGTAGCATAGTCAAGACCGCATTTTACCAGCTTCTTTACAAGAATATCATGGGGCACCTTGTCAAATGCCTTACTGAAATCAAGGTAGGCTATATCCACTGAGTTCCCTTCATCTACCAGGCTTGTAATTCTGTCAAAAAACGAGATCAGGTTAGTCTGACATGACTTATTTTTCAGAAATCCATGCTGACTATTGGTGATCACAGCATTCCTTTCTAGGTGCTCACAGACTGTTTTCTTAATGATCTGCTCCAGAATCTTCCCTGGTATTGATGTCAGACTGACTGGGCGGTAATTATTTGGGTCCTCTCTTTCCCCCCTTTTGAAAATAGGGACAACATTTGCCCTCCTGCAGTCTGCCGGGACTTCGCCTGTTCTCCAGGAATTCTCAAAGATGACTGCCAGTGGTTTTGAGATCACATCTGCCAGTTCTTTTAATACTCTTGGATGCAGTTCATCTGGCCCTGGAGATGAAGTTGTTGGGCTTTTGCTTACAAAATTGGGGGTGGGGGACTACGTGATTTTTCAATTGACTTGCCTAAGATCTAGGACAAAGTGCCACCTTTTGGAAATCCAGCCTTTGAAATCCTGGTAATGTCCAGGAAAATCCAGATGTATGGCAGCCCTAGGTCCAACAGAAAGCAGAGCAATATGTTGGTGGCAGCAGTTGCTGGAAGGAGACATACAAGGAACCATCTAACCATCTTAGGGAATCCACTCCAGATTTGTGTAGGATTCATTCCTTAGCCATTTCTTCTCCTCAAGATGTCACACAAGGCAGTGGAGGTTTGGGACCAGTGTTTTCCTTCTCTTAAATGGGCTACCCTCCCAGGTTGATGAGCCCCATCTGCCCCTTGACCAACTAGATGCATTGTAAATTAGTACAAGAACTTTGAACTTGGTTGAGTAGTGTATGGGCAGCCACTGCAAGTTTTGGAGGATCAAAGTGATGTGCTGGTGACAGTCTGTTCCCTTCAACAGTCTAGCCATGGTGTTTTGAACCATCTGGTGCCTCTGGACCAGGTCCAAGGGCAGTCCAAGATACATCACAATGTCATAATTGAGCCTTGATGTTACCAATGAATGGCTCACTATGGCCAAACTATCGCTGTCCAAGAATGGGCATAAGTGGTGTGCACACCATAGCTGGTAAAGGGGCCTTCCACCCACTGTATAGTGACCTGAAACTTCAGTGACAAAGCTGGACCCAGGAGAACACCCAAGCTCAGAATCTGTTTTCTCCTCTCGGAGGGAATGCAACCTCATCCAGAACAAGCAACTGGCAAATCATTCAGACTCAGGAGCCACCAGCCGACAGTCCCTCTGTCTTCCCAGGATTCCAACTCAATTTATTGGTCCTTGTGTATAGTTTTCAGTAACAAACGAGATTATCTCCCGACTCCAAGGAGATACATTGCACTTCTTGCCTCGTACCACTTTGGAGCCTTTGCAACTATTGATTAAAGTGAGCAAAGTAGCTTTGAGAGGAATGGTTAATTTGCTGCACAATTTCTTCAGGCGTTCCTTTGTACTTACTTCAAGCTGTACTTTAAGGGCTGCTGATGGTATATTGATCACAGCAAGGAATTGGGCCGATGCTTATTAATGCAAATTAAAAGAGCAGTTCCTTAATTATTATTCCCCCCCCCCTTTTCATCTTCTTTATCAACAAGAAAGACAACTTTTGCCACTTCTTAATTTAACGTCACATAACACATACTCTGTCTCCCCACGCTCCTTTTAACTTCCTCTCTTTTGAAAGTCTTTCAAACATTTGCTCACCAAACACCACCTCCTATGCTTCAGTGTCAGGAAACTGAAATAAATTTAATAAATAATTTTGTGGGTCTGAATTTCTCCTACATTCCTCTCAACTGACGTTCAGCGGAGGGGTTGCTATCTCATTGCTGACATATTTAAGCTAGATGTAGGTTTTGCTAAGCTAAGTAACCTGATCCCCTTCTAGCCCAGTTTCTTACATCTTCATTCCAGGGTGAAAATATTCTGCATGAAGACTGATGCTTAATATACCATGATCAACCATCAATAAAGATCTAGTGTGATAATAAATCATAAGAAGAGCCTGCTGGATCAAGCCAAAGGCCCATATAGTCCGTCATTCACTTCTCGCTGTGACCAACCAAACGCCTATTGGATTCCTTGTTGTTGAGTTATTTAGTCGTGTCCGACTCTTCGTGACCCCATGGACCAGAGCACGCCAGGCACTTCTGTCTTCCACTGCCTCCCACAGTTTGGTCAAAATTGGATTCCTAGCAACAGGTAATAACAATACTGAGTTCTGCAAAGCCAATATTTTTAAAATACTGTGAATCCTTTGACTCCCATCTTCAGCAATTGCTATGTGATAGATCTGACATTTTACATTGTGTTTGCAGTGAGGGTTTTAACACTTTTCACTTCCGTGTTCATTTACACCAGGGCTATGAGCGTTTCTCTTATTGCACAATTATGAAGGCAGGATTAATAGACAGCTAATGAAGAACTGCTCTAAGCATTAGACATCCAGCCAACTTTTCTTTTCTTTTCCTCAGTGATTTATGCCACTTTCCTCAAGATATTATTAAAGTTTTTTTGCTTCTCTTAATAAAGAGAGGCCTAATCAAATCTCAAATCCTATTGGTGAAGTTCATTGCAGGTGATATGCAATAAAGCCTTCGTCAAGGCTAGGCAATTTATTTCCCATATATGACCTGGAAAATAATGAGAAGAAAGAGAAGAGAAGAAAAACAATGTTTTTACACTACACAAAGGGAGATCATCTGGAGCTGTGCAAAATTCTGCACACCACTTACATAAAATAGCTGTTTTAAATTACACCTGTCCTGCCATGAGAATACAATCTCTGCCTTCTATTCTGGTCCGCCCCTGGCACTTAATGGATCCAAATGTTTTCCAAAGAGTTGTAGGAGATGTTTTATCCCATGCTGATGGCCTTTCACCTGATTCCCTGGTGGCCTGCTGGAATGCGGAGTTAACCAAGGCTATCAGCTATCTGGCTCCGAAGAGCCCTCTCCAATTGCATGGAGTCCAGACAGCCCTGTGGTTTTCCCCAGAGCTGAGGGTGATGAAACAATTGCTGAGACGGCTAGAGCACCAGACCGGATGTGGGTTAGAGCTCAACGTCAAGCCTACCAAGTGGTAATAGCGATGGCAAAGAGGACCTTCTCCACTGCCTCTATTGCATCTGCAGAAAACAGCAGCAGGAGACTCTTTCAGGTGCTTCGCAATCTAACGGAACCACCTCCACCATCAAGGCCTGGTGAGGACCCCAAGATCTCCTGCGATGATTTTGCAAAGTTTTTTTGCAGATAAAGTCGCTCAGATTTGGAAAGACTCCATCGTGGTAGCAAGGCCAGGGTGGGAGAGTGCTAGAGTCCTGTCTAGTCAAGTTGCATGGGATCAATTCCAATCTGTTACCTCCGAGGATGTAGATAGGCTGCTTGGACGAGTAAAATCAACCACCTGCCTCATTGATCCTTGATCCTTGCCCATCCTAGCTCATAATAGCAAGCCAGGAAGAGCTGGGCGATGGGTTCCGCAGGTGATGAATGTGAGGGAGCTCCAAGGGTCTTCTGGTGGTTCCCTCACTGTGAGAAGTGAGGTTACAGGAAACCAGGCAGAGGGCTTTCTCGGTAGTGGCGCCCCCCCCCCCGTGGAACGCCCTCCCATCAGATGTCAAAAGAAATAAACAACTATCTGACTTTTAGAAGACATCTGAAGTCAACCCTGTATCAGGAAATTTTTAATGTCTAATGTTTTACAATTTTTTATGTGCTGTGAGCCACCCAGAGTGGCGGGGGAAACCAAGCCAGATGGGCAGGGTATTACAACAACAACAACAACAACAACAACAACAACAACAACAACAACAACAATTCTGTCCTCTGCTTCCACAGGGGACAGCACATTGTTTCACAGTTCTGCTTGCAATAATGTGACATTTCAAATACCCACATGGGAACATTGTCCAAACAGATATACCGGTGTGAACGTTTGGTGTCCTCTGATGATTTCATTGCAAGGTTCCTTGAAATCTCTTCATTTCAAAGCTTTCACACTGGGGTTGCTTTAAAGCATGAAAGGGGACCTTTAGTTAGGATACTGCATGAAACCTGGGAGTTTCTCAAACCCATGGGTAGAGTTGCTGGTCTAGAATCTAGCAGGGACAGGTAGTCCAAAAGCAAATTAGCTTGTGTGCACAAAGGATACACGGAGAAATTATATAGCAGCGGTTAGAAGTCCCCTACTGGCTTCTTATGCTGGCTTCTCAGTAGACAGTGAATACTGTCTATGATTAGCACAATGAATACGGAAGGAATAGTTAACATGGTGCCAGTCAGTTGCTGTGAACTATGAACATATCAACACCATGCATTGACAGCACATGAATTTCTCAATAGTGGGAATGGTGGTCTGTTAAGGATACTGAGAATTGTAGTTCTGTGAGTGGAAAACTACAGCTCCCAGGATTCTTTGGAGGGAGTCATGTGCAGGGCTGGGAGATGCATCGATACATCATCCAAAATTGGTTTGAAGTCCACATCATGATAATGGTTTCATAATATGTGACATGGCGATATCTCACAAATCACAATGTGTGTGTGCTGCGTTAAAAATTGTGAAGTGGGAAAACTCACGAAGCTAGTCATCCCTTCTCTCATGATTCCTGCTGCCCCTGTGGCTCTGTACAGTGGTACCTCGGGTTACAGACGCTTCAGGTTACAGACTCTGCTAACCCAGAAATAGTACCTTGGGTTAAGAACTTTGCTTCAGGATGAAAACAGAAATCGCATGGCAGCGGGAGGCCCCATTAACTAAAGTGGTACCTCAGTTTTAGGTTAAGAATGGACTTGCAGAACGAATTAACTTCTTAACCCGAGGTACAACAGTACTGAGGGACACGTGTGGCACTGTGGGTTAAACCACAGAACCTAGGACTTGCCGATCAGAAGGTCGGTGGTTTGAATCCCCGCGACGGGGTGAGCTCCCATTGCTCGGTCCCTGCTCCTGCCAACCTAGCAGTTCGAAGGCATGTCAAAGTGCAAGTAGATAAATAGGTACCGCTCTAGCGGGAAGGTAAACGGCATTTCCATGTGCTGCTCTGGTTCGCCAGAAGCGGCTTAGTCATGCAGGCCACATGACCCAGAAGCTGTACGCCGGCTCCCTCGGCCAATAAAGCGAGATGAGCGCCGCAACCCCAGAGTCAGTCACGACTGGACCTAATGGTCAGGGGTCCCTTTACCTTTACCACAGTACTATAAAATAACAGTGGTAACAAAATGTTGAAGGTTAGTAAAACTGTATCAGCTTTAGAACAATTGCCAGGATATTATCTCATTTGCCTCTACATAGTTGCATCCTTATTTCAGACAGCGTGATATATCGGTATATCGCGATGCTTAGCTCATTATATATCACAACACTGAAAACCAGATATTGCCCAGCCATAGTCATGTGCTATAAATGTGTGTTGGGTGTGCTTTAAATATTTGGTGTGCACCTGCCCTTCATATCTCCCATCAGCCCCAGCCAACATAGCCAGCGATTAGGGAGGCATATCCCAACATGCTAGAATTGTAGAGTTGGAAGAGGACTCATAGGGTCCTCTTGTTGAACCCTCTGCAATGCAGGAATCACAGCTAAATATGACGTGGGTTTGCCAGAGATATCTCCTTTTTTGGTCTGAAGCGGCTGCCCCTAATAGTCGTGCATTGGCAACATCCTTGACGTTTGCAGCTGTTCGTGTACTTTTAAATTATATCCCTGTAGCGGGGATCTAAATGGCAGGACAACAAAAATGATTTCGTGAGCCCTTCTGGTTGCTAAGAGACTTCTACTTGGAGCCTGGAAGGATAAACACTCGCCATATGTTATCTAATGGTCTGAAAACCTTAATGTCCTTGTGGCATCTGAAGTGCTTTCTGTTAACAGCAACTTTATTTGGGTACCTATTTGGGCATTTGGATGGCATGTATTGATCTCTCTGTGTAAAATAAGATGGATGGATATCTACTGTGTTGCGAATGTGAGTTGGCATTTTTTGGTTTTCTTTTCCCCTCTCTTTTGTGTTCTTCTCTCTCTTCTGGCCCCCCCCTTCTTTAAGAAATTTTCAATTTTAAAAGCACACCAATAATTTAAAAAATGGATGGTTCAAAACATCTGAAGGGCATAATGTTAAGTACCCCTGAAATAAAGGGCATGATATTCCTAGTCTAACAATAGCTTTTGTTTCCCTAATCTATTGTTGTTGTTAGTATCGTTGTTGTTGTTACAACACTTTAAAACTGTCTGCCAAGTGAGTTCTCTGGTTGGTTCTCAGCATCTTGAACTAAAAAGGGGGAAAACACACACACACACACACACACACACACACACACACACACACAGTTTAATATATATAATTTCTAGGCAGTTTACGTAAGATATGAAAACCAAAATATAAAAACCTCTCTCTCTCTCTCTCTCTCTCTCTCTCTCTCACACACACACACACACACACACACACAAGCAAAACACACACACACATAGAGAGAGAGAGAGCGCACTAACATAATTATCGATAAAAACAGAACCACACAGTTGAACATTATAATCCAGGGATAAATATCCTGCTGCATTTTCAAGAGATGTTCAAAAGTAAGTTCTGTTTCCAACTCTCAAACTGTAACTGGGCTTTGGGTGTTCCTGATGGTGTTTGGCACGACCAAGAAATGCTGCTTGCTCTGAACATGATGGCTATGCTCTGTCTCCACAGCTGGAGGCAGTAATGCTTCTGAATACCAATGTCAGGGACTGGACAGAGGAGGAATGGAGGAGACCACCTCCCCAGCCTGACCCTTCCAGAGAAGAAGAAGACAGCTCAGAATTACAACAGGGGTTTGAGGGAGGTCACAGCTCAGAGGAAGATGAGGGAGAAAGTTGGGAAATAATGGGAGAGGAAGAGGAGGAGGAGGAAGAGGAGGAGGAGAAGCAGCTGGCTGACACGTCATCACTAGAAAGCACTCCAGAACCTGGTGAGCCTCAAAAATCAGAGAGCAAAGACCTCAAAGACAGAGGGCACTAAGCAACAGCCATAGGGGTGGTGGTACTGTTGATGAATGAGGAACTGGGAGAGAAGGGAGGATGGAGATTTACTCGAAGCACCGCCATTATTCCAAGAGGCTGCATTTCGAAGCCTCTCTCTGTGAATATTGAATAAAAAGCAACTGGTAAGAACTTCCTTGTCTTATCCCTTCCTGGCAACCTGCTGTGAGGGTTGGATCCTCTTCCACCTGACAACCAGTTGCTGAGGAGAGTGGGCTATTGTGCTCTGGTGTGATGGCCTGGGACTCGGGCTCAGACTCGGAACTGGAGGAGTCTCGGTCTGCACCGGATCCTCTGCCTCAGGCATCATCTGAACCGAGTCTGGGGCCTGATTCTGAAGAGACCCAGTCTGAACAGGTTCCCCTGCAACAAGCACCAGCTGGGCCGAGTCAGGGGCCGGAGCCAGATGCAGGGGTTACCTCATTGCCTTCAGCTGGGCCATCACTTACATCTGCTCCACCAGAGTTGGGTCAGGAGAGGCTGAGGTGGCCTCTGGGTCTAGTAACCCACTGACATCTCCCGAGCTGCAGAGACTCAGGTCTTAGAGAAGGAGAGACCTGAGTACTCGCAGGAGGAGTGCTCGCCTTCAGGCAAGACAGGGAGGTGAGTCACTGAGGGATCAGGACCGGCCGTTACCCCATCAGAGATAAAAGGCTGCCGGACCCCGCCCCAGGTTGCGGGAGCAACATTGCTGCTTCCTACCTGTGCCTGACCTAGCCTGGTTTCCTGCCTTGGCCCTGTTGGACTGACTCCTCGTGGAATCCTTGGATTCGGGACTGGACCTAGACCACGTTGCTCGGGTTAACCCCCAAGCCCAGCACATCTGGTCCTGCTTGCTGGTTTTCCACAGGCATCTGGTTGGTCATCATGAGAACAGTAGGCTGGACCAGAATGGGCCACTGGTCTGATACAGCAGGCTCTTCTCTTCAGGCTCTTATGACTGCCAATTAATCACTTGCCCTAGAACAACATTGAGAGCGTGCTCACTTATGGCTTATGTGTGTGGTACGGAAGCTGTACTGCCCAGGACAGGATGGGGTTGTGCAGGGTTGTTAAGGCAGCAGAGAGCATTGTTGGCTGCCCACTCTCCACCTTAGAGCAGATTTATGCCACAAGGTGCCATAGGAAGGCACTGGACATAGTAAAAGATCCATCGCATCCTGGTCACTGTCTCTTCGAGCTCCTGCCGTCGGGACGGAGATACAGGACGATGAAGACAAGAACGAGTCGTCTTAAGAACAGCTTCTTCTCCAGAGCGATCTCGGCCCTGAATGGGAAGCCCGGACTTTGAAAGTCATCTAATCTCCCTTGCTGTATTATATTGTATTGTTTAATTAGTGTTTTTATGGAGCAGTCAAGTAATTTCGTTGTCCCCGAAGGGGGCAATGACAGTAAAGATATTATTATTATTATTATTATTATTATTATTATTATTATTATTATTATTATTATTATTAACATTCTTATTTGTTTCAAACTTGCTGACCCTCTTTTGAGCCGAGTTTCTTTTTGCAACGGGAGTTTTTTCTTTCTTTCTTCTGCTACATGATGCTGTATTATTTTTATTGCCTCAGACATGGGTGTTTTGTCTGTGTTTGCCGCAGTGATGGGGAATCCTATAATGTTCGGTTTTTCATTCTTTTGCAAGCCATCTTGGGAATATTGATTGGGACTGAAGGTGCAGGTCTTATACATTTTAGAGATAAGTAAATAATAGCGATACACTAAGGGATGGACGGGTTGAATTTCTATGCTGTTTTTCATTCAAGTGAATCCCAAAGTGATTTACAAACAATAAATAACAATAGCATAATAGAACATCACAAGAACAGCTTAAATCATATAAAATAACTAACAAATCATCAGTAAAACTATTGCAAATGGCTGGCAATGCTGCACACAGCATTGTGGTGAAGGCTGAGGGTCTCTGGGTCAATGCATAATACGAGAAGAGATTTTAGCTGCTGGAGTTTCACGCTTCTCTCAGTAGCTGTTAAAAGTACAAAATGGGGTCTTACTACCTGTCTTTTGTTTTAGTATTGAGTTTCCTTGCTGTGGCTGGATTGAACTAGATGAGCTTTGATTACCCTTCCATCTCAATGTTCCAATACCTGTCTGAACTCCTCAGAGCACCATAAGGAGAAAGAAACAAGTATGTCTTTGTAGGAATTTGCAATTCTGATTTGTTGCAAAAGAGGGTCAATCTGTGACCATAGTAATAGGGCAGGTTTCAGACAAATCCTGTAGGGGAAGACCCATTAAAATCAGTGCAGCATCAAGAATAATTTGCAGATCTTAAGAAGATTGCCATTGACAGAGAGGTGGCTTTTGTGGCAGATGTTTAACAGTGTGGAAAAACACAGACAAGGTGTTTGTAGTGTCTGGTTTATAAAGTGCATATCGTTGTTTTCCGCTTCTTTCTCATACCTGTTGATTATGTCTGTTTTTCCGAATCAATAGGTAGAGATAATGAGCTGAAAGGGGGTGTCATGGGTTTTCAGCATCTTCATCCATGACTGCATTAAGCTGCTGGGTTCTTTTCAGGTACTCCCTCCCAAAGCATCCCTAATGGTATACAGAAAAAGAAAAAAGAAAAAAGCAAAGGACCCCTGGATGGTTAAGTCCAGTCAAAGGTGACTATGGGGTTGCGGTGCTCATCTCGCTTTCAGGCAGAGGGAGCTGGCGTTTGTCCGTAGACAGCTTTCTAGGTCGTGTGGCCAGCATGACTAAACTGCTTCTGGCGCAACGGGACACCGTGACGGAAACCAGAGTGCACAGAAACGCCTTTTGCCTTCCCGCCACAGCGGTACCTATTTATCTACTCGCACTGGAGTGCTTTCCAACTGCTAGGTTGGCAGGAGCAGGGACAGAGCAATGAGAACTCACCCACTGAAATACAAAAAGGTTTTAGAACCATCTTTATGTACGCAACTACAGTGGCTAGAATCCTAATAGCAAAAAACGGGAAAGGTGACTTAATTCCGGCAAAGCTTGGCTGGCAGGTGAAGATGATAGAATACTTGGAACATGCAAACATGACTGGGAGAATAAAAGGAAACACAAATCAGAGTAAAGAATGGATAATATTTAAAGAATATATAAAACAATATTGTGAAAATGCAGATCTCCTGACAGGTTTATATTGAATCTAGAATATTCAGGAATGCTAGAAACCTAATATGCAATAGATATAACAGGAAGTGTGTATAGGCTAAGAATATGTACAGTAGAAAGCTGTGAATCAGAAGTCAAAAGTGTGTGTGAAGTTAGAAGATTTGTTGTTAGTGTGTGTAGTTGTTACAGACGTACTGTTCTCTTTTGTTTGTCTGTGCTGTTTTATGTAAACTGTTTTGCGAGAGAGAGAGAGAGAGAGAGAGAGAGAGAGAGAGAGAGAGAGAGAGAGAGCTCACCCTGTTGCAGGGATTTGAGCCGCCAACCTTCTGATCAGCAAGCCCAAGAGGCTCAGTGCCACCTGCGTCCCTAGTGTACAGTACCAGTCCCATTCATACCATGCATTTAGGGCACTATGGTGCCACTTTAAAAAGTCATGGCTTCCCCCAAAGAATTTTGGGGGGAGATGTAGCAGAGTTATGTGGGGGCCACTTCTGCATCACCCCAAAAGCTGACGAAAGAAGTCTCTGGTTTGCATATGCTAATTTATGCGTGCCAGTGTAGAAATAATTTGCAAAGTTTAAATAGAAACACAAGGCATCTCGTTGATATTGTTGAGAACAAGGAGATAATTTAAAACTGTTTTTGTTTGCAGACAACTCCCCAATTCCTTGGGTGTTCTTTGTGTGCCCACAGAGTGAGTGGGTTTTGAGGTGCCCTGACCTCAGAACTGATGACAACACCATCCATTCCTAGCTAAAACATACAGGCGTATGCATCCATTTTTGCAGGGCAGAGAGGGAATCCTCAAACTTTAATGTAAAGGTAAAGGGACCCCTGACCATTAGGTCCAGTCGTGGCCGACTCTGGGGTTGCGGTGCTCATCTCGCTTTATTGGCCGAGGGAGCCGGCGTACAGCTTCCAGGTCACGTGGTCAGCATGACTAAGCCGCTTCTGGCGAACCAGAGCAGCGCACGGAAACGCCATTTACCTTCCCGCTGGAGCAGTACCTATTTATGTACTTGCACTGTGACGTGCTTTTGAACTGCTAGGTTGGCAGGAGCAGGGACCGAGCAACAGGAGCTCACCCCGTCACGGGGATTCGAACCGCCGACCTTCTGATTGGCAAGTCCTAGGCTCTGTGGTTTAACCCACATGCCACCCGCGTCCCCTCTCCTCAAACTTTAGGCAAGCACTAATAATAATGTGTCCCACATAATTCAGCCCCCCTTAATGGGGTGGGGGAATTGAGATGCAGAACATGCAGCCCTCACTGTCAGAATTTGTCAAAAGAAAAGAAAAATATTTTGAGGTTTGTTGTAACCTTTGTACTATCTAATGACCTTTCTAGTGCAATAAATCATTTATTAAGAAACTTATAGGAATGTTAATGAGACTCATATTTGTGATTGCCCACACAGAGAGTGCTTCATTACTTTTAAATTATTAACCACAGGGATCAGGGTGCAAGTGTGACTAATGACAGATGATGGGATGTCATGCTGCATAAAGAAATATGAATGTGTTGGAAGAGTCTTGCTCTTTCTATACTAGTGTTTCACATCAGTCCAATCTGCTGTTTCTTTGCTTGAGTTAAACTACTGCCAGACATCATATGGCAGCAGGAGATGGACATGCGTGGGCAGGCCAGGCCAAACCTATCAAAACGGCCTGCACTGGTTGGGAGAGGTCAGGATCCAGCCCAACCACTTTAATTCATACTTCCCGAAACAATATTCAAGCTGAAATGCAGCTCTTCTTCAAAAGCCACACTTCCCTCAATTCTATGGTGCAGTTCCCCAAACAAAAAGTGTATACAAAAGGAACAGAATTTGGCATTTTCCTCCTCAATTAAAAAGGCTATTTAAAATGCCAAATCAAACCTGGTAAATTTCCTTCTAGGATTAATAATAATAATAATAATAATAATAATAATAATAATAATAATAATTTATTTATACCCTGCCCACTCTGGGCGGCTTCCAACAAAATATTAAAATACCGTAATGCATCAAACATTAAAATATGTACTTGTTGACTTCTTCATTGTGGAAAAAGATTTGCCCAACCTAATTTGGGTAGGTGATGGTATTACATACAGGAAACAGAACTTATGAGTCATACCCTCATTTGGAGTAGCTTGGTTTTTTTTGGACTTCAGTCAGTCCAGGGCTTGGCTGGACCCTCTTCCCAGATCATGTCCTAAACCTGCTAGACCAAGCGAATGGCCTTTTCCTCCTCTACAATATCTTTTTGGAGGTGAGGCAACCAGATATGTACACAGTACTCCAAATGAGGACACACCACAAATGTGTATAACAGCATTATGATATTGACCATCTTATTTTAAATTCATTTCCTGTTGATCCCTAGCATGGAGTTTGCATTTTTCACGGCTCCCATGAAACACTGGCGCAACAATTTCTTTGAGCTTATCTACTATGACCCCAAGGTCTCATTCCTGGTCCATCACCTCCAGTTTGATCTCCTCAGTGAGAACTAAGCTGACTCAGACACCTTGGCTATCTATAGGTTGATGTACAGTCCAGCCTTGGAACCTGAACGTCTCCATTTTGGAACATTTTGGCTCCTGAACGCCGAATACTAGGAAGTAAGTGTTCCAGTTTTTTTTAATGTTTTATGGAAGCCGAACATCCAATGCAGCTTCCGCTTGAGTGCAGGAAGCTCCTGCAAGCAATCAGAAGCCACGCCTTAATAATAAATAATAATAAGTTTTTATTTATACCCTGCCCAGAAAACCAGGCTCAGGGCAGCTAACAACAAATTTGGAACACTTAATTGATGCAACAAAAAACAGCATAAAATACAGTGGTGCCTCGCAAGACAAAAAGAATCCGTTTTGTGATTCTCTTCGTCTAGCGGTTTTTTCGTCTTGCGAAGCAAGCCCATTGACGGATTAGCGGATTAGCGGCTTTTAGCGGCTTATCGGCTTATTGGATCAGCTGATAAGCGGCTTAGCGGCTTAGAAAAGGGGGGGGGAGGAAAAAAACCTGCAGGAACTCGCAAGACATTTTCGTCTTGCGAAGCAAGCCCATAGGAGATTCGTTTTGCGAAGCACCTCCAAAACGGAAAACTCTTTCGTCTAGCGAGTTTTCCGTCTTGCGAGGCATTCGTCTTGCGGGGCACCACTGTACAGTATAAAACGTGAATAACAATAAATTCAGAATTCAAAAATCAATTTAGGGGGAAAATCCATCCAATAAACATTAAACAATCACCAGGGCTAGCTGGCTAAATTAGTCCTATTTCGACCAGCGAGGAGACCTGGGGAGAATTAGCTGTGGGATCCCAGAGCGGGTAATCTTCATAAAATGGGGAGGGGGAGGGAAGGAAGGGGAATAAAAGATCAGGCTAAGTTCAAATTGAAAGCCAGGCGGAATAGCTCTGTCTTACAGGCACTGCGGAAGGAAGTTAAATCCTGCATTTAACTTAGTTGTTGAACATTTCAGAAGCCGAACAGGCTTCTGGAATGGATTACGTTCAACAACCAAGGTTTGACTGTATCGGCTTTGCTAGGTTAAATTGCAAAGGAGAGAAAATGAGGGTTTTCACTGGCTCTTTTGCCCTGGGCTTTTGTACTATAAGTCCACTTATGTCTTATCATCCAAAAGCAGGTTTACTTCTTACTATTTGAGCAGAAAACAGTCTGTGTGCTATTCCTTACAGATAAAATTAAAAGTTATGGGTTTAAAAAACAAAAACTGAAAATTCAAAGAGGGGGCTGGTGTATCCCTTGAGGGGATGGGCTAGACTGTGGGTGCAGTGGCGTAGCGTGGGGGGTGCAGGGGGGGCCGGGCGCACCGGGCGCAACATCTGGGGGTTAGGTTTAGGGGGCGGAAATCCACAGATTAGGGGGCGCAAATCCACGGGTTAGGGGGCACAAATTACTTGCCTTGCCCCGGGTGCTGACAACCCACGCTACGCCACTGTGTGGGTGAAAAGCAGGAGTTGAAAATTCAGGGTATAATTCAGCAATTATTACACCTTAACCTTCTTTTCCATCCAACTAAGTTATAGTTAATTAACCACATCACCTTTATGTTCCACTTCACCCAAAGGCCGTGGCTCTGCAGCTCAAGTATAACCCATTCTCCTTTAGCAAGACTCTGGATCTGACATTTGGGGGGGGGCGCTGGGCACCTTCACCCTGACGTGTTGTTATTCCGACAGCCCGGCTAATTGTTTGCTCTCCTTGCGGCTAATTGCAGGTGCTTTTGAGAGAGGGTTAAATGGACAACTCGCTAATTGCCAACCCAGCCCTCTGGAAATTAATCTTGTTTAAGTCAGTGAGAAAGAAAAAATTCATTGCTTCAGAGAAATGGGGTGAGGGGTAAAACAAGAATATGTTGCAGTGCATCCTGAGCCCCAAAGATGAAAGCTCCAGCTCCGGACTTGATCATCTATATTTAGTGTTTTAGCATGGAGTGGTGAGGAGTAATAATAATAATAATAATAATAATAATAATAATAATAATTTATTTATATCCCACCCTCCCCAGCCAAACCCGGGCTCAGAGTGGCTAACAACAGCAAAAATAACATAGTTTACATAAAATCACAATCAATTCATTGAAATTCATTCTAAAATCAATTCAAAATCAGATTAATGGCAACCATTGGGCTCTGTGAGGATTGCCAAAGGAGGGGGTCAGACTGTGCCTTGGCCAAAGGCCTGGTGGAACAGCTCTGTCTTGCAGGCCCTGAGGAAAGATGTCAAGTCCCACAGGGCCCTAGTCTCTTGTGACAGAGCGTTCCACCAGATCGGGGCCACGGCCGAAAAAGCCCTGGCTCTGGTTGAGGCCAGCCTAACCTCCTTGTGGCCTGGGATCTCCAAAATGTTTTTATTTAAAGACCTTTAGGTCCTCCATGGGACATACCAGGAGAGGCGGTCCTTTAGGTACGAGAGTATAGGATGGGAAGGACTTTTTGTTTAATTCACCTTATGGTATCCACTCTCCATTCCTAATGTTTACTTCCAGGGCATCTACCAAGAGTTAGGTGCTCCAGCAAACTGATTCCTTTCCTCCATTTGGTTTTCAGCTGAAACCCTCCATATTCTGTGGCCCAGCCACTTTCACTGGTAGGATGTATGCAGTTTTGATCAATGCACACCTTTTTGGCAAGCAATTGCCCCAAATATAAAGTAGTTTTGTATGTTATTTTCACTGATTGGTTGGTTGGTTGGTTGGTTGCACTTTGGTCCTCTCTCTCTCTCTCTCTCTCTCTCTCTGTGTGTGTGTGTGTGTGTGTGTGTGTATTTCTCATTGAAATACTGCACAAAATTCAGATAAGTGTGAATTGGCCTGTTTCAGTCCTCATATTGTTTCAGAAAGTGTGGATTTGGTAGATTGGCCCTTTAAATGTAGCCTAAACTGAATTCCCACCCACCCACACCATCCCTTGCTACTAGCCATTGAAAATGCATGGTACGTCCAGAACCAGAAGCATCAGTATGCCTCTGAATCCCAGTCACTGAAATTCCCAAGTGGGATAATTTTGTTGCAAAAAGGTCCTTCTTCGAGTGCCTCATGGGCAGCTGGTTGGCTACTGCAAGACCCAGTGCCAGATTTACCTATAAGCTAAACAACCTATATGCCTGTTGTCTTTGTCCATTGATGCTTTTGAATTATGGTGCTGGAGGAGACTCTTGAGAGTCCCACGGACTGCAAAAAGATCAAACCTATCCATTCTGAAGGAAATCAGCCCTGAGTGCTCACTGGAAGGACAGATTGTGAAGCTGAGGCTCCAGTACTTTGGCCACCTCAGGAGAAGAGAAGACTCCCTGGAAAAGACCCTGATGTTGGGAAAGATGGAGGGCACAAGGAGAAGGGGATGACAGAGGACGAGATGGTTGGACCAGCATGAGTTTGACCAAACTGTGGGAGGCAGTGGAAGACAGGAGGGCCTGGAGTGCTTGGGTCCATGGAGTCACAAAGAGTCAGACATGACTAAATGACTAAACAACAACAACAAAACAAGCTATAGCTTAGGGCCTCACTCTCTTGGGGACGTAAAAAAAAATTTAAAGGAAATAAATGGATGTACATTTCCCAAATATAAGATAAAAAATAAATAAAATAAAACCTACATACAGTAACAGTGTTTTGTGTTGTGTAGGCTCCTATGATGTAAGTCATGGGCCCCGCCTGCTAGCCTGCTCCCTAAAATATCACTGGTTTGCTCATTTCTATATATAGGGTGCCTACATTCTGCATGGACTAGTTGCATACTTCTTCTTAATTGTATTTCAGTTCAACAATTACTTTGATAAAATTAGGTCCATTAATTACCATACAGCATATATTCAACACAAAAAAACAGCTTGCTTGTTGTTGACAAAGGACAGCTGGACATATAAAGGAACCCATTACCTTCAGTAGCTTTGTTGTTGTTGTTTAGTCGTTTAGTCGTGTCCGACTCTTCGTGACCCCATGGACCAGAGCACGCCAGGCACTTCTGTCTTCCACTGCCTCCCGCAGTTTGGTCAAACTCATGCTGGTAGCTTTGAGAACACTGTCCAACCATCTCATCCTCTGTTGTCCCCTTCTCCTTGTGCCCTCCATCTTTCCCAACATCAGGGTCTTTTCCTGGGAGTCTTCTCTTCTCATGAGGTGGCCAAAGTATTGGAGACTCAGCTTCAGGATCTGTCCTTCCAGTGAGCACTCAGGGCTGATTTCCTTAAGAATGGAGAGGTCTGATCTTCTTGCAGTCCATGAGACTCTCAAGAGTCTCCTCCAGCACCATAATTCAAGAGCATCAATTCTTCGGTGATCAGCCTTCTTTATGGTCCAGCTCTCACTTCCATACATCAGTAGCTTAGGGCCTCATCAAACCTAAATCCGGCCCTGGCAAGACCACAATGATGAGCTAAATGGTCATTTGGCCTGCTCCTGTTCCTCTTACATTCTGACTTTAAGGGTGGCACAGTTTAATTTCCAAACTGATAGGAACTTGACCACCCAAGTTTGCTATTTGATGGAAGGATACATAGACAGAAGGACAGGCATTTGCAAGCCTTTGAGACTGTTTCTGCAGGTTTCAGCTTGCTCAAAGAGTGCCAGAGTAAAAAAAGAAGAAGTGGAATGAGCTGGAAATGCAGAAACTTTTAAATTAGGCAAAACCAGTCTACATTAGCAGGAGTTTTTCCCCAGTAGGCTTTCAGATAAGCACAGGAACCAGATACAGCCAAAATGAGACGTTTGTTTCTCTCGCACAAAAGGAGAACAAACAAAATTAAATTATTCCCCGCTGCTGACATTTCAGAAGGATTTCCTATCATTAAAAGGTGTTTCATTTATCAGAGAAAGAGAGGAAATGTTACCAAAAATATCAAATGCTTCCAAGGATCATTGATGTTTCCAAGTTTTTCATGTCATTTGAGAGGGGAGCAGGGAATTTCATATATATTTTTTCCATTAAAAGGACACAAGAAAGTCATACAATTATTTGGTTTCTATTCCTGGTTGGAAATTAAAGCAATAAAATATGATCTTGCTATATCCTGTCATGCATTTGGTATCTGGACTGCATTTATTTGCTGAGGCTTACATAGATATTTGCTTGTGCGCAGTGAGTTATTATTGCATATCCCCTCTTATCAAAAACCATATTTTATTAATTTATAATCTGATATAATACTGCACAAAGCAAATAGCAATAATAATAGTAATAACAGTATTACACAGGTTTTGTTTACTGCAAAATAAGAAAAACAAACAAGGAGAACAGAAACAACTAATCCTCTGCAAGGTTTGGTCCAATCTAGAGGTCAAATATTCTATTTTAGCACCAGCAAAGCATCTATTAATTTGTTATACTTCAAAATTATACTATTCATATACTGTTATTATAAAAACCATGGCTTGCTTCATATCTAGAAATACATAATACAAATTTTGTGTTTCCTTATGTCCCTGAATAACATTTATTGCTTCATGTGCCTTATTATTCCAATATATTGTAAATAAACTCCACTGTTGAACAAAATTGTTCCCCAATTGCATCCCTTCTCTAACTCTGATGATATCTCTAACTTGTATGCTAAACTCCAAACACTAAATAACCAAATTTCCTTTGTAAGGAATATTGCTTTCCTTCCATTCTCGACAGAGAGCTTTCCGGGCAGCTGTTATAAAATGAAGTATCTTTCCTAGACCTTGTTGATGCAGCACTGCTTTTTTATTATTATTATTATTATTATTATTATTATTATTATTATTATTATTATTATTATTTAATATTTTTATATTATTTTATATTATTATATTATATTATATTATATTATATTATATTATATTATTTTATATTATATTATATTATATTATATTATATTATATTATATTATATTATATTATATTATTTTATATTATTTTATATTATATTATTTTATTTTATATTATATTATTTTATAGTAATATTTATATTTATTTATACCCCACCCTCCCCAGCCAAGGCCAGGCTCAGAGCGGCTTACAAGCAATAATAAAAACAAATTTTATATATTAATAATAATAATAATAATAATAATAATAATAATAATAATAATTTTTAAACAAGTTCTTAACAAAAAAAGAAAAGACAAAACCCACATACATACAAAAGAAAACAAATTAGAAACCATAACAATATCACTACATTTTAGTTAACAAGACATTACATATTTCTTGGACTTCAGATTCACCTCCTTGTGTATTTTATCTGTCATTTACCTTTTCTCACTTTCTATTTTATCCATTCCTTATCTATAATTCTCTACATTTCTCAGTATCTCTTTCCCCCCACAAGATTCAGTCACAAGATTTTCCACAATTCTCTTTTATATATTCTTTTTTTAAAAAAATCATTTTTATTGATTTTCCAGTAAAAGCAGCCAATAATAATAATAATAATAATAATAATAATAATAATAATAATAATAAATAATTTTTATTTATACCCCACCCTCCCCAGCCAAGGCCGGGCTCAGGGCGGCTTACAAGCAATAATAAAAACAAATTGAATGATTACAACTTAAAAACAAAATTAAAATACAACATTAAAATATGGAAACATTAAAACATTAAAATGTAGCCTCATCGCAAGAGGAGAAGGAAAGGAAAAAAGAAAGAAAGGGAGGGAGGGAATCAAATTGGCTCCAAGCCAAAGGCCAGGCGGAACAACTCTGTCTTACAGGCCCTGCGGAAAGAGATCAGATCCTGCAGGGCCCTGGTCTCAAGAGACAGAGCGTTCCACCAGGCTGGGGCCAGTGCTGAGAAGGCCCTGGCTCTGGTTGAAGCTAATCTGACTTCTTTAGGGCCTGGGACCTCTAGGGTGTTGCTATTTATGGACCTTGAGGCTCTCTGTGGGGCATACCGGGAGAGGCGGTCCCGTAGGTACGAGGGTCCTACGCCATGAAGGGCTTTAAAGGTCAAAAGCAGCACCTTAAATCTGACCCTGTACTCTACCGGGAGCCAGTGCAGTTTAAAAAGCACTGGGTCAATATGCTCCCGTGGCAGAGACCCCGTGAGGAGCCTCGCTGCAGCATTCTGCACCCTCTGGAGTTTCTGGGTCAGCTTCAAGGGCAGCCCCGCGTAGAGCGAGTTACAGTAGTCAAGCCTGGAGATGACTGTCGCATGGATCACTGTGGCCAGGTCGGGGCGGGAAAGGTAAGGGACAAACTGCTTGATGCTGCGAAGGTGGAAAAATGTTGCCTTGGCTGTTGCTGTAACTTGCGCCTCCATGGAAAGGGAGGCGTCAAGGATTACACCCAAACTCTTAATGGAAGGAAATGGCACTAATTGGGCCCCCGCAAGAGAAGGGAGTTGGTCCCTCATCCCCATGCCATCCCGACCCAGCCAGAGGACCTCTGTCTTCGAAGGATTTAGTTTCAATTGGCTCCCATGAAACCATCCAGCCACAGCTTCCAAGCATCTGGTCAGTGTGTTCGGGGCAGAGTCGGTGTGGCCATCCATCAGCAGATAGAGCTGAGTGTCATCAGCATATTGGTGACAGCCCAGCCCAAAGCTCCGGATAATCTGGGCAAGGGGGCGCATAAAGATGTTAAAAAGCATCGGGGAGAGAATTGCACCCTGCGGCACTCCGCACACCAAGGAATATCCATCACAATCCAATTAAAAACAATAAACTAAAATAAAAAAACCCAAATTACCATCTGAATTATTAATTATTATTTTTTCCGGTGATCCCCATAGTCTGGACCTTTGAAGTGTATCTCCAATATCTTCAATCCTGCCTTTTCTTGTTGTTTTCATATTTTCCACATCCCGATCTTAATGCTCTTTTATATACAGTGGTACCTCGGGTTACATACGCTTCAGATTACAGACTCCGCTAACCCAGAAATAGTACCTCGGGTTAAGAACTTTGCTTCAGGATGAGAACAGAAATCGTCTGGCGGCAGTGGGAGGCCCCATTAGCTAAAGTGGTACCTCAGGTTAAGAACAGTTTCAGGTTAAGAATGGGCCTCTAGAACGAATTAAGTTCTTAACCCGAGGTACCACTGTATTCTTTAAGCTATACAAATATCACCGTCAAGAGATATTTGGGGATTTCATTCGACGTTTCAATCCTTCCCTTCCTCTGTGACTCAGCTGTTCAGGGTGGTCTCAGAGATCATAGAATCATAGGATAGTAGAGTTGGAAGGGACCCCAGGACTGATGGCCTTTCAACCTCTGCTTAAAAACCTCCAAGGAAGGAGAGTCCACCACCTCCCAAGGGAGACTGTTCCACTGTCAACCAGCTCTTATACAGTGGTACCTCGGGTTACATATGCTTCAGGTTACAGACTCCGCTAACCCAAGAATAGTGCTTCGGGTTAAGAACTTTGCTTCAGGCTGAGAACAGAAATCGTGCTCCAGTGGCGTGGCGGCAGCAGGAGGCCCCATTAGCTAAAGTGGTTCTTCAGGTTAAGAACAGTTTCAGGTTAAGAACGGACCTCTGGAACGAATTAAGTACTTAACCAGAGGTACCACTGTAGTCAGGAAGTTCTTCCTGATGTTTAGTCGGAATCTGCCGTCTTGTCATTTGAATCCATTGGTCTGGGTCGTACCCTTCAGAGCAGGTGAGAACGAGCTTGCTCCATTCTCATAGTAGATCTATCCCTGGGTTCAATCCCTGGTGGCTCCTGGTAGAGCCGTGAGAGACCTGCACCCGGAGCCAAGGTTTGCCAAAGTGGGTCTCGGTTCCTTCCTTCTTTCCCTTCCTTTTTTCTCCCTTTCTTCCCTGAGATTCCGGTCCGTCGCCGCTGCCATGTCACCCAGTGCTGAGGTCGGCCGCGCAAACGACTCGCCACGACTTTGAAGACAGCAGAGGAAGACACACCTTCTGCCCACTGGAGCATTTTGAAAAGACATCCATGGAAGAGGTACAAGATTTAGCGGAATAACCTATGAAAAAAGCCAAGATGCAGGAATCAGGTGAACGACAAGGCAAGTGAACAGCACAGACAATAGTGATCAGAAACCTGAATCCTCAAGCCTTGGTTCAAACCTGTCCATGTCCAATGAAATTATGCCATGCACTGATTACATCTCAAGGTCATCAAATGAATATAAAAAGGTAAAGGGACCCCTGACCATTAGGTCCAGTCGTGGCGGACTCTGAGGTTGCGGCACTCATCTTGCTTTATTGCCCAAGGGAGCCAGCGTACAGCTTCCGGGTCATGTGGCCAGCATGACTAAGCCGCTTCTGGCAAACCAGAGCAGTGCACGGAAATGCCGTTTACCTTCCCGCCAGAGTGGTACCTATTTATCTACTTGCACTTTGACGTACTTTCAAACTGCTAGGTTGGCAGGAGCAGGGACCGAGCAACGGGAGCTCACCCCGTTGTGGGGATTTGAACTGCTGAACTGCTGATCAGCAAGCCCTAGGCTTTGTGGTTTAACCCACAGCGCCACCCGCGTACCTGCACCCAAAACCCCAGAGAGCCTCTGCCAATTGGTGCCAACAATACTGGGCTAGATGGACCAATCACCTGACTCAGTATAAGGCAGCTTCCTAAGTTCCTGACCTTTCTCTCATTGCTCATCATTAAGGCCGGTGCTTTTTTCCCCTTAAAAAATATTTAGGGGTACTCTCATTTTGACTCAAGAAAATCACCATTTTATATTGGGAGAAAATACTACACACCCACATTCCACACTGCTTCACACATTAAACGCTTGCTTCGCCTGAGACGCAGGAAACACTGGGAAAGGAAAGGAGGCTGCCATCAGAGGTAGTAACAACAAAACTGACCCATCACCATGCTAGATTCCAATTCCTACTTCACACATTAGATGCTCGCTTCCGTCTGAGACCCAGGAAACACCGTGACAGGAAAAGAGGCCGCCATTGGGGGTTGCAATGGAACTGACGATTCACTGTGCTAGAGAATAAATTATTTTTTAAAAAAAAATACTTTCTTCTCCTGTTAGATTCACAAAATGTTTAGGGGTAAGCATAACCCTGCATCCCCCCAGAAGAAATAGCACTGGTCAGGGCGTTCCTAACTATGGCATTTTGACCACCAAATGATGAAAAGCCTGGGGAAACCCACAGAAATCTTGCAAAAGGAAAACCAGAAACAGGGGTTTCTTATTGTCTAATCCAGCCATTCTCAACCTGTGGGTCCCCAGATGTTGTTGAACTACAACTCCCATCACCCCTAGCTAGCAAGGCCAGAGCTCAGGGATGATGGGAGTTGTAGTCCAACATCAGGGGAATCTCTTCTCCTTCCTTTCCACTCCCACGAGTAAAATACAAAGAAGTGAGGGAGGCTTAGAATCATAGAATCATAGAGTTGGAAGAGACCACAAGGGCCATCGAGTCCAACCCCCTGCCAAGCAGGAAACACCATCAGAGCACTCCTGACATATGGTTGTCAAGCCTCTGCTTAAAGACCTCCAAAGTAGGAGACTCCACCACACTCCTTGGCAGCAAATTCCACTGTTGAACAGCTCTTACTGTCAGGAAGTTCTTCCTAATGTTTAGGTGGAATCTTCTTTCTTGTAGTTTGGATCCATTGCTCCGTGTCCGCTTCTCTGGAGCAGCAGAAAACAACCTTTCTCCCTCCTCTATATGACATCCTTTTATATATTTGAACATGGCTATCATATCACCCCTTAACCTCCTCTTCTCCAGGCTAAACATGCCCAGCTCCCTTAGCCATTCCTCATAAGGCATCGTTTCCAGGCCTTTGACCATTTTGGTTGCCCTCCTCTGGACACGTTCCAGTTTGTCAGTGTCCTTCTTGAACTGTGGTGCCCAGAACTGGACACAGTACTCCAGGTGAGGTCTGACCAGAGCAGAATACAGTGGCACTATTACTTCCCTTGATCTAGATGCTATACTCCTATTGATGCAGCCCAGAATTGCATTGGCTTTTTTAGCTGCCGCGTCACACTGTTGGCTCATGTCAAGTTTGTGGTCAACCAAGACTCCTAGATCCTTTTCACACGTACTGCTCTCAAGCCAGGTGTCCCCCATCTTGTATTTGTGCCTCTCATTTTTTTTGCCCAAGTGCAATACTTTACATTTCTCCCTGTTAAAGTTCATCTTGTTTGTTTTGGCCCAGTTCTCTAATCTGTCAAGGTCGTTTTGAAGTGTGATCCTGTCCTCTGGGGTGTTAGCCACCCCTCCCAGTTTGGTGTCATCTGCAAATTTGATCAGGATGCCCTTGAGTCCATCATCCAAGTCGTTGATAAAGATGTTGAATAAGACCGGGCCCAAGGCAGAACCCTGTGGCACCCCACTAGTCACTCTTCTCCAGGATGAAGAGGAACCATTGATGAGAACCCTTTGGGTTCGGTCAGTCAGCCAGTTACAAATCCACTGAGTGGTTGCATAGTCAAGTCCGTATTTTACCAGCTTCTTTACAAGAATATCATGGGGCACCTTGTCGAATGCCTTGCTTGTTTAAGGCTTTTTATTTGCTTACTGCATGCAGGTGTGGCTGTTTGGCTACCTGAATCCGAGGAACATATAGTGAGATTTGAGTCCTAATTCCTCATGCTTGGACAAGTGACTTTTCATTTAACAAGTGTCTGGGTAGCAGGACCTGTGTGCGGTTCCTTTCCCCTACTCGCCAAAATAAAAGCAACTTTTCTAAGGACACCCATAAAAGCAGAGGAGTTGGGATAGCCTGGATAATGTAACAGGTACATTGGCTCTGAGGCCAATTGTTGCCTAATAATTTCGCACCCTCCTTCCAAAGTGGTGAGTGGCTATTTGTAAAGAAATCCATTTCGATAGTGGCTTGTCTGCCTTCCGCCTTAGCTAAAGAAAAACAGCAATCGTTTGACTCTTGCTGCAAATAGGTTCAAATTGATATCCATTGTCCAGAGTCTGCAGCCCACTGAGCGCTTACATATTAAAAAGGAGGTCATAATCATCACATGGTTATGGAAGCATCGTATTCATGACTGCAAGCAGGCAAATTCAGGGAACAGAGAAGGGGAGCAGGGGAGGGAGATGGGAAGGAAGGGACAGAGTTTTTAACTGACTGCTTTGAAGTCCCCCATCCCCTTTGCAAGGAATGCCTGAGATAATTGTTCCTTCCTCTGCAAGTAGTTTATTGAAAGCTGGGTTTCCCAAACTTGGGTCTCCAGCTGTTTTGGGACTACAACTCCCAGTGGGAGCCAGTCATAGCTTCCAGCAGGTTTCCCTCCCACTTGCCAGCTTCTGCCAATGTGAATTCATAAGAGCAGCAATGCCTAGTGGAGCCTTCCAGATGAAGAAGAAGAAGAAGAGTTTGGATTTGATATCCCGCCTTTCACTCCCTCTAAGGAGTCTCAAAGCGGCTAACATTCTCCTTTCCCTTCCTCCCCCACAACAAACACTCTGTGAGGTGAGTGGGGCTGGGAGGCTTCAGAGAAGTGTGACTGGCCCAAGGTCACCCAGCAGCTGCATGTGGAGGAGCGGAGACGCGAACCCGGTTCCCCAGATTACGAGACTACCGCTCTTAACCACTACACCACACGGGCTCTCTTCCAGATGCACAGAACTTCAACTCCCATCAGCTTCAAACAGCATGACCAATAATCAGGAGTGATGGGAGCTCAACAAGTGCCTGGAGAGCCACAGGGTAGCCACCTAGGGACTGCAGGGAATGATGAGCCAATTGGATGCCCACGGTGCCAAAGCCGTGTTAAATCTGTGGGAAGACCTATGTCGGACCATTTAGTTCAGGGGGGATTGGACTGTGGGCCAAATCTGGCCTGCCAAGCCACAGAAAGTAGCCCAGCAGATTCCCCCCCCCCCCAAAAAAATTATCTCTCCCATTGGATCAGTGTTATGGACTGGCTAGATGCAGAAGAGTGGTGGGTGCAGTGGCTGAGCAAACCAATCGGGCACCTGGGGTGGCGCGCATGCCCTGTGCCCAGGGGTGGGGCCAGCCACCTGTGGGGCGGGGCCAGTCACCCATGGGGCAGGGTGAGCCAGGGCAGGATACTCCACAGGGCCTCCGAGGAGTCTGCCTGCCTCTTCCCACGCAGCTGCCAAACAGCTGAGTGGGGGGAGGCAGCGGGCAGACTGTTTGGGGCAGCGCGGAGCCTGCGGGCACCCAAGTCACCGTGTCACTCCCAGGAGAGTGTTAGGATATAGTTTTATTCCACCTTAAAAGGGTACAGGCATGACGTTTGTGTATCACATGCCTGTTTACTCCCAGTACTGTCTGCTGGGAACTTCCATTGTATGTTGCGTTTGCTATTTGGCTGTTTTGCTGGACACGAAGGCAAGCAGTCATGTCTTCCTTTGTTCCTGAATAAATGCTGTAAATATCCTTGCACATCTCTCTCTGTCCACCTCTGTGCTGGTCCTGGGGGGGGGGGGTTTACCGTGCGGTGTGGTCTGAGTCCGGTCCTGGGTCGAGGGTCTGGAGGCTGTCTGTCAAGGGCGAAGTGGGGTCCGAGGCAAGGAGCCGGGCGTGGCCAGGAACTCAGGAGAGCAGGTCAGGGTGCCGGCAGGAACAGGTTACCAACGATGTTGCTCCTGCAACCTGAGACTGGGCGGGCTGGCCTTTATCTCCTCCGAGGCATACGACTGCCCCTGCCCACAGGTGACTCGCCTCTCCTGGCCTGGAGGCGAGCACTCCTCCTGTGAGAACTTAGGTCCCTCTGCCTCTCTGCCCTGAGCCTCTGCAGCTCAGGAGAGGTTGGAGGGTTACCGGACCCAGAGGCAACCTCACCTTCCCCTGACAGGGCTGGGAGAGGAGCACCTGCAGGCAATGGGTCCTTAATCACCTCCAGAGCGAGAGTGGATTCATCTGGTGTCTGCTCCTGAGGATCCGGCACAAGTGAGGGCCCTTCAGATTCAAGCCCCTGCCCTGGCTCAGCCAGCCCTGGAGGCGGGGACTCCTGTGCAGGCTGGGATTCTTCAGGTTCAGCCTCTGAATCAGATTCCCAGGCCATCACAGCCTCTTTCGTGGTGGATGATATATACACTCTGCTGATAGAGTGTGCATGGGTCCCGGAACGTATCTGAGGCTCGTGTTGCTGACTGACTGATGCTGTTCCACGGGAGACCAGTGATCGTGCAGAGCCAGCTGGGGGCCTGCCTGATGCCCCTGTCTCCCTGGCAGTATCCCAATAACAGAGAGATGTGTGGCTCAGGTGTGCTGCAGGCCCCCAGTGAGTGCCGCCTGGCATTTTGTCACCCCTCATAGTGACACCCGGGGTGTACCGCCCCCACCGCACTCCCCTTCCTCTGCCCCTGGGTGTGAGGCTCCAGCTGGGAACCCCAAGAGAAGAAGAAGGCTCAGAGCCAGGGGATTTGTGGTGGGATGAGTCATCAGAGGGAGAAGAGGGAGCAGACTGAGAGGAGGAGGTGTCGGGAGCTAGAGAGGTAACAGGACTTAGTGAGCAGGGAGAGGCTGTGGCAGAGAGGAGTCCAGAAGCAGAGGCAGAAGAGGAGGTTGAAGAGGATTATGAGTCAATTGTGGAGTTGGAAGGGACCCTGAGGATCATCCAGTCCAATCCCCTGCAATACAGGAATATGCAGCTGTCCCATACGGGGATCGAACCTGCAACCTTGGCACAATCAGCACCACACTCTAGCCAGGCTTCTGAAGAAGCCAAGGAGTCTCTTGCAACCAGCTCCACTCCCCCCTGGTCTCCCAGAACCTGAAGAGGTATGAAGAAGGCACAGCAAAGACAGACAAGGTGAAGGAGCCTCAGGTTGCTTTGGAAGGAATTGTCTCATTGGGGCAAGATCTACTGGGAAGAGTTGTTATGCTGGCCTCCTGAGCTGTTCAAATAAAGAGAGTTAGCTTCATTGACACCATGAGAGAGGCTAAAGCTCTCTTTTCTTTAAAGAGCGGTTTCTCACTCCAGCACTGGGGGTTGTGGGGCGGGAAGTGCTACTTGTTAATCTTAAAGAGCAGGCAGAGGGTTTATCTCTCATTGCAACAGGGTGGGGCTTAGCACTGAGATCAGAGATGAAAGGTCCTCTCTGAAGGGCACACAGAGGGATCGTTCATCACCTGGTTCATTGCTGTGACTGGAGATTGTCCACATTCACAGCATACATATAAAGCTCTGCACCACCTCTCTAAATACTCACGGCTTTCCCCAAAGAGTTATGAGAACTGTAATCTGTTAACTGTAATTATGAGAACTGTAATCTGAGAGTTCAAAAAAATGAAGATCATGGCCACTGGGCCCATCACCTCCTGGCAAACAGAAGGGGAAGAAATGGAGGCAGTGAGAGATTTTACTTTCTTGGGCTCCATGATCACTGCAGATGGTGACAGCAGCCACAAAATTAAAAGACGCCTGCTTCTTGGGAGAAAAGCGATGACAAACCTAGACAGCATCTTAAAAAGCAGAGACATCACCTTGCCAACAAAGGTCCGTATAGTTAAAGCTATGGTTTTCCCAGTAGTGATGTATGGAAGTGAGAGCTGGACCATAAAGAAGGCTGAACGCCGTAGAATTGATGCTTTTGAATTATGGTGCTGGAGGAGACTCTTGAGAGTCCCATGGACTGCAAGAAGATCAAACCTCTCCATTCTGAAGGAAATCAGCCCTGAGTGCTCACTGGAAGGACAGATCCCGAAGCTGAGACTCCAATACTTTGGCCACCTCATGAGAAGAGAAAACTCCCTGGAAAAGACCCTGATGTTGGGAAAGATGGAGGGCACAAGGAGAAGGGGACGAGAGAGGACGAGATGGTTGGACAGTGTTCTCAAAGCTACCAACATGAGTTTGACCAAGCTGCGGGAGGCAGTGGAAGACAGAAGTGCCTGGCGTGCTCTGGTCCAGGGGGTCACGAAGAGTCGGACACGACTAAACAACAACAACAATCTGAGAGTTGTTAGGAGACCCCTATTCTCCTCCCTGAGCTACAATCCCAGAGTTCCCTGGGGAGAGGGATTGATGGTCAAACCATTCTGAGAATCTTGCTTTCAGGCAGAGGGAGCTGGCGTTTGTCCACAGACAGCTTTCCGGGTCATGCAGCCAGCATGACTAAACTGCTTCTAGCACAATGGAACACTGTGACAGAAACCAGAGTGCACAGAAACACTGTTTACCTTCCCGCCACAGCAGTAGCTATTTATCTACTTGCACTAGTGTGCTTTCGAACTGCCAGGTTGGCAGGAGCTGGGGCAGAGCAACAGGAGCTCACCCTGTCGCGGGGATTCAAACTGCCGACCTTCTGATCGGCAAGCCCAAGAGGCTCAGTGGTTTAGACCACAGTGCCACCCACATCCCTTCTCAGCTCTGGTAGAGGAAGGGGGTGTCTCCGAACAGCAGCAGTGCAAGATTTGAATTACATCTGTGTTTTGGCATACATCTTGTTTTGGGAAGTGAGAAGTCGGCAGATTTGCATTAGGAATGTGAACCAAACAAACCCTCACTTCTGATCAGTGCTGAAAGTCTGAGTTTTTATTTGTTGAATTTACAGTTCTCCTCCTTCCAATTCCATGGCTCATATAATGTGCAATCATTGTTTTTATTTGTTGATATTATTTCTACCTGCTGTTCTGTTCAAGAGGAAGCTCTCAACTCAAGCATCTCTCAATTCCTATATGGGAACTGCCTTCTCACTTTTCTAAAAAATGAGAAACTAGACTCACAGTGTTTTACCCTTACCCAGAAGAGGCAGGAGATGCCAACTGAGAATTCTCTAAGGTTGTATCTGATCATCTTGGATACTTGTGGAAATGGGTTGCCCTCAGCTGGTCTTGGACCTTTGGCAAATGCCCAGCCCTGGGACACTCTGCTTAGCTATCTAGTGCAAAAAATTCTAGTTGCCTCTTCTAGAAAAGGCAGAGGAAAAAGGAGGAGGTCTGGATTGGGGCCCATTTTTGAACAGGCCAATGGGGACGTATTTCCTTTCCTTTTGATGCTGCTAATACCTACCTAATGTGCCATTATACTATTTCATCAGGAGGTTCAATAGGGCGGCCCTGCAAAAGGGAGAAAATTGTATCTTGAATTAAGCTGGCGTCATCTTTTGCCATCCACCGAAAGGCATCGCCGTGTTGAATTTCTATCATTTCCTCTACTTTGACTGTGTTTCCTGTCTCAGGTGAGCTCTAACAGAAAAACACAGCCTCTTTCAATGATGCCAATGATCTCTGCTGTCTGACTGCATTTTGCTAAAACAAAATGTGTTCCTCTTGCCAGCGCTATTTTTTATAGAAAAAAAGGGTGCTGGAACTCATCATGAACGCCTCCCTTGATAGAATGGTAATGTCACTCACCTGAGAGGTTTTGGAACTGAATTCCAGCTGATAAAAGCCCTGCCTCTTGCTCTAAGGATGTGTCTGGATTTATTCAAAAGCACTCCTGGACATGTACTTCAGTGAAGAAATTCTTTCCCCAAAAAATCATATTACCTATAACAGTAATGTGAATGTGACTGATGTGTATGTAGGACTCTGTCAGTTGACAACAGAGACTCTGTATTTACTATTGTTACCAAAGATAATATAATAAGACTCCCCCTTCCTTCCCTCTCAAGAAACGCTGTCTGTTAGCAATTTATCCTTTGCTGATATTATTATTATTATTAGTAGTAGTAGTAGTAGTAGTAGTAGTATGTCAGGAACCGTAGATGCCTGATCAAATGGAAAATGTCCACTGTTGTCATTTTAAAGCCTGCATAACAGAGAGAAGGAAAAGGAGTTGGAAACTTATACCTAGTTATTTTTCTGGTAATTGTGTCCCAGCTCCTGGGTAGGCTATAGAATCATGCAGTAAGTGATTTATAGGCAATCTTATAGGGTGGGGGAGGAATCAGTGCCAACTCTTTTTCACCTACCTGCTGTGAGTCAGAATTTAATGTTGGAAATCAAATTAACCCTTCTATTCCTCCCAGCGGCTTTTTTATTGCCTCACGGAATATAGTCTGAAACGCTGAAAAGATTTTACACGTGCGGCTCCATTAACTACAAAGGCGCTTAAAAGATTCCACCGGCTGTCTTTATGTTACCAGGACAAGTTCAGGGTTCTTGTATTAATTTACAAAAGCTTGAGAACTTGAGTCCAGGACTTTGACTAAGCCTCTTTTAAAGCCATCCAAGCTGGTGAAAAGACATCACTTGTCAGAGCGAATTCCATGGTTTAACAAAGCACTGAGTGAATAAGCACCTTCTTCTGTCTGTCCTCAGCCTTCCCTCGTTCAGTTTCACTGGATGACCCCGAGTTATAGAGGCAGGGCCAGCCCAAGACATTTTGGCACTTGAGGTGAACGACAAAATGGCGCCCAAAATGGGCATGGTCGGCCAATTGGTGCCAAAGAAGGATAGAACTTTCTTTATGTATGCCACAACAGCAGCAAGAATACTTATCGCAAAGCATTGGAAGACACAAGATCTACCCACCCGGGAAGAATGGCAGATGAAGCTGATGGACTACATGGAATTGGCGGAAATGACTGACAGAATCCGTGACCAGGGAGAAGAGTCGGTGGAAGAAGATTGGAAAAAATGTAAAGTATATTTACAGAAATATTGCAAAATTAATGAATATTAGAAGGATGCTGGAATGAAGTTGTATGGCTTTAGCAGAAATGTTATAAACAATTAAGCAAAAATAGATTGTTAATGGGCCAAAGTGGAAAATTTAAGGTCAGATTGTGTTAAGATAAATTATAGAACAAAAATTGAGAAAGACGGAAAGGATTTGCTGAAATAGATAATTGAACTAGAATACAAAAAAGGGAGGTGTGAGGAGGTCGATGAAACAAGTAAATGAAAGGTAAAGATACGGAAATATTGGATGTGTTTTTAAATGTTTTTGTGTGTTTTTTCTTTTTGTTGTTTTGTTGTATTGTTTTTTGTTTTTCCTTTTATTTTTGATGTATTGTAAGGTATTGTTTTGTTCTGTTAAACTTTTATTGTTTCTTTCTTCTTTTTTCTGTAACCATTAAACCTCTAATAAATATCATTTTTTTAAAAAAAGACAAAATGGCGCCCCTCTTATCACCAGGGAAGAAGAGGTGGTTGAAAATCTACATCAGGAGCAAGCGGGGAATAAAGATCTACATCAGGAATTTGAGAAGGATGTTGACAAGCTGGAACGTGTGCAGAGGAAACCACAACAACAACAACAACAACAACAACATATTATGTATACCCCACCCATCTGGCTGGGTTTCCCCAGCCACTCTGGGCGGCTTCCAACAAATATTAAAATACAGAGGTCTGTTAAACATTAAAAGCTTCCCTAAACAGGGCTGCCTTCAGATGTCTTCTAAAAGTCTGGTAGTTGTTTTTCTCTTGGACATCTGGTGGGAGGGCGGTCTATAGGGCGGCGCCACTACCAAGAAGGCCCTCTGCCTGGTTCCCTGTAACTTGGCTTCTCGCAGTGAGGGAACCACCAGAAGGCCCTCAGAGCTGGACCTCAGTGTCCGGGCTGAACTATGGAGGTGGAGACGCTCCTTCAGGTATACTGGGCCGACGCCGGTTAGGGCTTTAAAGGTCAGCACCAACACTTTGAATTGTGCTCAGAAATGTACTGGGAGCCAATGTAGGTCTTTCAGGACCGGTGTTATGTGGTCTCAGCAGCCACTCCCAGTCACCAGTCTGGCTGCCGCATTCTGGATTAGTTGTAGTTTCCGGGTCACCTTCAAAGGTAGCCCCACATAGAGCGCATTGCAGTAGTCCAAGAGAGAGATAACTAGAGCATGCACTACTCTGGCTAGAGAGTCCGGGGCAGGTAGGGTCTCAGCCTTCGTGCCAGATGGAGCTGGTACACAGCTGCCCTGGACACAGAATTGACCTGCGCCTCCAAGGACAGCTGTGAGTCCAGAATGACTCCCAGGCTGCACACCTGGTCCTTCAGGGGCACAGTTACCTATAACCAAGCCTTATGAGGAACTGTTGAGGGAGTTGAGACTGAGAGGGTCTTCAAATGTCTAAAGGGCTGTCACACGGAAGTTGGAGCAAGGTTGTTTTCTCCTGCACTGGAAGGTAGGTTTCGAACCAATGGCTTCAAGCTCCGAGAAGGGAGATTCCGACTAAATATCAGAAAGAACTTTCTGACAGTAAGAGCAGTTCAACAGGGGGAAAGTATCCCTGAGAAGGTTGTGTATTCTCCTTCATAGGAGGTTTTAAGCAGAGTTTGAACGGCCATCTTTAGCTGAGATTTGTGCATTTCAGGGGTTGGACTAGGTGATGTTTGGTGGACCCATCCAACTCTATGATTCTATGATCTGCTGCCCCTGTAGATCCTGCCACTGAGACAGTCATTTTACCTTGCCTCATGGATGTGAAGGGCCGTTAGAATATTGTTCTCTATATGATCCTGATACGGAAGGGGGGGCATGTCTTCTTCACCTCCTTCTTCGCTACAATATATCCATTTATTTCCAATTCTCAATGTCAAAAGGGACTAAAATCTATAAAATTCATAGAAAATCAACGTGCCAATTGGCTCAATTTCTCTAGGACTCCATGACACCTCCCCTGTCCTCCATAATCCCTCAAGCAAGGTGTCAAGACCCTAATCCTGTCAAATTACTCTGCCAAGCCTTTCCTCCGGGCAATGGCAGGTGGCAGACCACGCATACATGGACCATTGTCTTCTCATCAGGTACTCAGGATGTGCTTATCTGCACATATCTCCAGCTCTGCATAATCCCCCCTCCCTCCTCCGTATGTTAATCCTGTGTAACCCAACCTCTTCTTAATGTATTCATGATGTAATCTGTGTAACCCAGCCTCTTCTTAATGTATTCATGATGTAATCTGTGTAACCCAACCTCTTCTTGATGTATTCTCATGATGTAACTAGGATGTATTTTGCACTGTATTCTGGGACATGGAGGGAAGTTTCAAAAGTTCATGTCACCCCTTTCTCGCTGTTCAATCTCGCCTTGAACCTGTTGCGCAATAAACTTGGATCTTCTGCAGTTTGCTCCTGTCTCCGGCTGAGCTCATTTTCCTCCGCAGGGACCCACGGACTTAGTCCGATGAGCTGGGTGGCAGAGCAGCCTCGCACCCAGATTTTACCATAACAGATCCCAAAAACTGTTTGAGGCATTTTCTCCTCTCTCATATGTTATCCCCAAACCCCTTCCTTAAAGGGGGGAGGGAGGTTTTTACACCAGCCAGAAGAACAAGGCTTTTTGTTCTTGCTTCGATGTTACAGTGAAAATGGGTCTCTCTCTCTGGAATGTCTGGCTTAGGTGGGCAGAAGATAAGAGCAAAGTTGAATGGGTGTTATTGTAACCCCAGACAGGGGGAGGCTGAAAAGGAGGAGGCGAATAGGGTAACACAAGAAACAAAGCCCCATCTTATTACTATTAGTGTAAATCACATGTTTTACATGTGAACACGTGTCTATGCATTCTAAGGGGTATAAAAAGTGGGAGCACCCTTACTGGAGTGTGCAGGTTGCGAACTTATCGCTCTGTACCATTGTTCTGCATATATGCATTTCAAATAAAACCCTGTTAATAACCTGCAAGGCCGTTTTGCCGCTTTGTGTGAATCTGTGTTCCGGGGACCCAATAGCAGATATGGAACAGGTCCGCCAGATGGGCTGGTCTTGTCTAGAGGAAGTAAGACTTAAGCCTATCCACTTTCCCCACACTGTACTTTATATTATACACCTCTATTCGGTCCCCATTACTCACCATTTTTTCTCAACTAAAAACGTAGCAGCTAATGCTGAAGAACTCTTTCCAGTATCCTCTAGAGATGCTACTTGACAGAGCACACAATACTAAGACAGGTAAGCCAATGATCTGGCCTACCTATTAAAAGGAACCTTGTTGTGTTTTTTTTTGAGCTGGGCAAAAAAAGCTCCTAAAATTGCAGCTTTACAAGAGGTAATAAAATGCTGCCTTTGCTGGAAGGGATAATCAGATGATCTGCTTGTTAAGTAATTACAAACACTCAAGAGCAAACGAAATGGACCACATTGAGACGTATCATTTACAGCCCCCTCTGCCTGCCCAGGTCTCTGACTTAGCATGGATTTCATAAAAGAGGCATCACTCCCTGATTCTCCCCATGTTTGCTTTCATTAATTGATTTCCAGGCTGCGAGAGCTTTGCTTTCTTCCTCCCTCTGGAACCAATCCAGTGTGTTCTTGTTGTTTGTTCATTATGATGATGATGATGATCAAAATGTTTATAATCGAGTCAGTGGGGATGCTCTGTGCCACTGCATGAGTTGTGGCTTCTGCCAAGAATAATAATAATAACAGCAATGATAACAATAATAACAATGGTAACAACAACAACAACAACAACAACAACAACAACAACAACAGCAACAACTTATTTGTACCCTGCCCATCTAGCTGGGTCTCCCCAGCCACTCTGGGTGGCTTCCAACAAAGATTTAAAATACATTAAAATGTCACACATTAAAAACTTCCCTGAACAGGGCTGCCTTCAGATGTCTTCTAAATGTCAGGTAGTTGTTTATCTCTTTAACATCTGCTGGGAGGGTGTTCCACAGAATCATAGAATCATAGAATCATAGAGTTGGAAGAGACCACAAGGGCCATCGAGTCCAACCCCCTGCCAAGCAGGAAACACCATCAGAGCACTCCTGACATATGGTTGGCAAGCCTCTGCTTAAAGACCTCCAAAGTAGGAGACTCCACCACACTCCTTGGCAGCAAATTCCACTGTCGAACAGCTCTTACTGTCAGGAAGTTCTTCCTAATATTTAGGTGGAATCTTCTTTCTTGTACTTTGGATCCATTGCTCCGTGTCCGCTTCTCTGGAGCAGCAGAAAACAACCTTTCTCCCTCCTCTATGTGACATCCTTTTATATATTTGAACATGGCTATCATATCACCCCTTAACCTCCTCTTCTCCAGGCTAAACATGCCCAGCTCCCTTAGCCGTTCCTCATAAGGCATCGTTTCCAGGCCTTTGACAGGGCGGGCACCACTACCGAGAAGGCCCTCTGCCTGGTTCCCTGTAGCTTTTCTTCTTGCAGTGAGGGAACCACCAGAAGGCCCTCGGCGCTGGACCTCAGTGTCCGGGCAGAATGATGGGGGTGGAGACGCTCCTTCAGGTATACAGGGCTGAGGCCGTTTAGGGCTTTAAAGGTCAGCACCAAGGGGAAACTCCTGTGACATTCATCAGGCTAGAGGAGGCGTGCAGTATCTTCAGCCCTCCAGATGTTGCTGAACTGTGGCTTCCATCAAGCTTGGATGTTAGCCATGCTTGCTGGACCTGGTGAGACTTGTAGTTCAGAAACATCTGGAGGGTCAGAGATTCCCCAAAGCTGGACTAGAGATTTAACAGAGAAAATAGGTCATTGGAACAAAACCTCCCCCAACCCTCTCCACATAGCCTTCCCCAATAGCCCATCTAGTCCATCGCTAGCCCTAAAGCAAATCACTGAATTGCTGCAACCATTATTTCCATCTCTATGCCAACCTGTTTCAAGCTGTATTTCTGTTGTTTTTATTTGGTCAAACTTGGGCATTGTTTGTTCCCTTGCAGTGGGTCCTCCTCAGCCTCCTGCTGAGTGGGATACAAGCAGATTTTGGCATTCCTCGCCTCCTAATGCCTCTCAGGCTTTCAAGTGGTGGGATGAAACCAACAGAAACTTCAGCATTCCTCTGGTGGTTGCTGTTCCTGCTGCTGCAGAGAGAACTTTCCCTTTTTTGGAAAAAGGAAATAGTTTTGCTGCTTTCTCAAGACTCAACGCGCAGGCATTCTGTCTGTGTCTTGGAGCTTCATGGAAAATAATTGCCTGTCATGGTGAGACCACTAGTCTTCAAGCGCCTATTGGAGAGGGAATGAGGGCCTATTGGAGAGGGTTTTGCAAGTGGTTGGAACAATGAGTGTGTCAGAGGCAAAAGGAAAGAGGAGCCAGCTCAAAGGACTTCTGTTTAAAGGATCACTCTTTGTCTGCTCATTTTATTAGCACCGGCCCTGCCGTTAGGCGGAGAGAAGTAGCTGCCTTTTAAAAATAATAATTTTCCCCCCATTAATTTTCACAATAAACAATCATTACATGAAAAAGAAAAGAACATAAAATAAAACATTTATATACAATCTTAATATTGAATCTATATTTTGGGATTCCTTGAATCCCCTGACTTCACTCCCTCCTGTGGTTCCTTTGTATTATTTTCATTTATGCATGTCAATAAAGGATCTTTATCTCTAATTGCCTTCTCATTTTGACATTCCCCATAACATTACAAGTGGTTTTTTATTTTAAATCCTGCTGGTGTATTGACTTCCTTCCATTGCTTTTGTATATATGCAATAAACATTTCCCATTTCTTTTTTATATTTGTTGTCGTCTTGATTTCTTAGTTTCCCAGTTAATTTAGCTATTTCCGCATATTCCATTAACTTAATTTGCCAATCTTCTTTAGTAGGGAAGAGAGGTAGCTGCCTTAGGTGGCCGATGCTGGGAAGATGAGGGAGCACAGAGGTACAGTGGTACCTCGGGTTACATACGCTTCAGGATACATAAACTTCAGGTTACAGACTCCGCTAACCCAGAAATAGTACCTCGGGTTAAGAACTTTGCTTCAGGATGGGAACAGAAATCGTGCGGTGGCAGCGCAGCAGCAGCAGGAGGCCCCATTAGCTAAAGTGGTGCTTCAGGTTAAGAACAGTTTCAGGTTAAGAACGGACCTCTGGAACAAATTAAGTACTTAACCCGAGGTACCACTGTATGTCCCACTGCACCTGCCTTGCACTACTATGTACTGCCCATAGATGTGATGGATGACACCATCCTGCTCGCATCCAAGGAAGATAACATAGCTGATCTAGTTGGCTCCTGGAGCAGGAAAGGGTGACGTTTGCCTCTTTCCTCTAGCAATGATAGAAGAAGAAGAGTTTGGATTTGATATCCCGCTTTATCACTACCCAAAGGAGTCTCAAAGCGGCTAACATTCTCCTTTCCCTTCCTCCCCCACAACAAACACTCTGGGAGGTGAGTGGGGCTGAGAGACTTCAGAGGAGTCGACCTTAGAAAATGTTTTAAGAATAAGTATCGATGAATAAGTTTGGATAAGAGCTAAGATTAGATAAAGTAAAATTGGTTTTTAAGGTTTGTAAAATTAAGTGAAAATTAAGGGTGAGGATTTGCTGAATGAATAATTTGAATTGGAATACAAAAAGGGGAGGTATGAGGAGGTCCGTGAAATAAGTTAAAAGAAAATAAGTGAATGAAATTATATGTGTTTTAATTTTTGTATTTTTGTTTTTTGCTTTTTTTGTATACCCCCTGAAAAGTTTATATATATATATATATAGAGAGAGAGAGAGAGAGAGAGAGAGAGAGAGAGAGACTTCAGAGAAATGTGACTGGCCCAAGGTCACCCAGCAATTGCATGTGGAGGAGCGGGGAAGCGAACCCGGTTCACCAGATTACGAGTCCAATGCTCTTAACCACTACACCACACCGGCTCTCCAAATATGCCTTGGCTCCCAAATAAAACAGTGGGCGAGTGGTTGGCAGGTTGGGACATTTAAGGAGCCCTGATGTCCTCAGCCACTGCTTGACCTGGCTGACCACTGGTACCAGGCCAGGTGTCTGATTTTGGTTTACCCAAGACCACGTGTCCAGAGGAGGGCAACCAAAATGGTCAAAGGCCTGGAAACGATGCCTTATGAGGAACGGCTAAGGGAGCTGGGCATGTTTAGCCTGGAGAAGAGGAGGTTAAGGGGTGATATGATAGCCATGTTCAAATATATAAAAGGATGTCACACAGAGGAGGGAGAAAGGTTGTTTTCTGCTGCTCCAGAGAAGCGGACACGGAGCAATGGATCCAAACTACAAGAAAGAAGATTCCACCTAAACATTAGGAAGAACTTCCTGACAGTAAGAGCTGTTCGACAGTGGAATTTGCTGCCAAGGAGTGTGGTGGAGTCTCCTACTTTGGAGGTCTTTAAGCAGAGGCTTGACAACCATATGTCAGGAGTGCTCTGATGGTGTTTCCTGCTTGGCAGGGGGTTGGACTCGATGGCCCTTGTGGTCTCTTCCAACTTTATGATTCTATGATTCTATGCCAGAATCTACTTGTCGCCAGAGATTTTGCGGACGTTTGCATGGGATTTTGTCCTCTGGCTCTAAACTTGGATTCCTTTAAATACCGTGCTATTTATTCCTAAGAGTATTTATGGGGAAATGGGGGTGGGTCAATTTGCTTCCCACGGCCTTCCCATTGCGGACGGGTTATTTATGTTTAGGATGAGATTACATGCCAAAGATTGCTTTTCTCTGCCTTCCATTCCATTTGTATGGAAATCACTTCCCAAAAAAACAACCCCGCTGTCATGGATTTTAATTTGCAAACCCACAGGCAAGACTTTCTAGCCTCTTAATTTTATTTATTGTTTGTTTTGGAAGCACTTTAGGATTATTGTGATTGTGTTGCGTTCCTTTCTTCCACTATGTCTGATTGTATACAAAGATCGCCTCAAAGAAATCAAATTACTTTTAAACCGCATTGATATTATCTGATGGGGAAAAGAGGTAACTAACTGGAATCCATGTGGTTGGCAGACAAAGGGTGTCGGGGTCAAATCCAGCAATAGATACTGTGTGTGTAATTCTGGGAGTTGAGTCATCCCTCTGTCCCTGCGCAGGCGCGCCCCCTCATCTCACCAAGGAAGGCACCTTTTTGCAAATGCAGGTGTGGTCCCAGGGCCAAGACATACGCAAAATCCTGTTTATTTCCACAGATTATCCTAGAGTTATAACTAGAGTTTCCACCAAACTTCAGGTCAGGTTTAAGGTGCTGGTTTTGACCTTTAAAGCCCTATGCAGCCTAGGACCCACGTACCTACGGGACCGCCTCTCCCGGTATGCCCCGCGGAGGACCTTAAGGTCCACAAATGACAACATTTTGGAGGTCCCAAGTTGCAAGGTGGTTAGATTGGTCTCAACTAAGGCCAGGGCCTTTTCAGTACTGGCCCCGACTTGGTGGGATGCTCTGTCACAAGAGACTAGGGCCCTGTGGGACTTGACATCTTTCTGCAGGGCCTGCAAGTCAGAGCTGTTCCGCCTGGCATTTGGTTTGGACTCAGTCTGACCCTTATGTTTCCCTCCCCTTATGGTTTTGATCTATGGGCTACTTTTAAAATGAGGCTGCATTTTAAATTGCATTTTAACCTGCATTTTAAAATGGCCCCTCCTCCCCATTATGTTTTTACTGTAATTTTACTGGTGTTAGCTGCCCTGAGCCCAGCTCTGGCCAGGGAGGGTGGGGTATAAATAAAAATTATTATTATTATTATTATTATTATTATTATTATTATTATTATTATTATTATAGCTCCCATCATCCCCAATCAGCATGACCAATGATCGGGGATGAAAGACGGTTGCAGTCTGACAACAACTCTTTCTGAGGGCGGCAGCCATATGGCAGTCCTGCCATATGGCATCCACCACAATGTTTTGTCTGGCCTGGTCTGAAAATGACACGTTTGGTGCAGTGCCTTTCCACAGACAAAGAGATGCTGTAAAATAACGTCTGCTAAACAGCCTACATTTTCTTCTCAGCTGTGCCCTGTTATTTCAGTTTTAACACCCTCTGAATTTCCTAAGTGACATTCTGTCTAGCCGCCAGGATTCCTTTTCAATAGGTTTTGAAGGAAGAAACAACCAATTTACGTCCAATAAGCAGTGGACAACTGAGTTAAATGAGTGCTCTCCGCTCTAGAAAATGGTAGTCCAAAAGGCGAAGTGCTTTGTTAATGTTTGGTTCCAAATCCTTGGTATATCTTGACCCTTCCAATCGAAATGTTTCATTTGTGGCGCTTTTTCTGTTTTCAATTTAGTGTCGTCCCCCCCCCCCATCTTCCTAACATGTCCCATTCCTCAACCATTTTTAAATGATACGCAAGATTTCTTGTCTTATGACACCCCCCAAGACAAACACTTTGGAAACACAGAATTAGTTCTACTCAGAGTAAATCAGTGGGCACGACTCAGGTCCATTAATTTCAATGGGTAAAGCCAAGTTGGATAAAATCCAGTAGCAGCAACTTAGAAAATAGTTTTATATAGCATTGAAAACCTTATATTTCTTCTTCAATAGACCAGCTGGCCAGTTGTGCTAAATCGTTGCTGTTGCTTGTGGTTATTTATTCAATTCACATCCTTCTCTTCCTCCTGAAGTTGCTCAGGGCAGCAAACACATTCATCATAATAATGTTTAAAAAGCAGTCTAAAAGCAGTTAAGAGCTTGAAGGGGACGGGGAACCCAGCATGCAAACAGCTACGCTTAAAGCATCTCTCATCCAATGATCTCAGGGTTGCCAGGCCCTTTTTCTCCTGGAACAAAGTCAGAAGTGGGGTACCGCAGGGCTTTGCCCAGGGCCTGGTTTTGCTCAACATCTTCATAAATGAGTTAGGTGAAAGAACTGAGGTGATGCACATCATATTTGCAGATGGCACTAAACTTGGATACCTCAGAAGAAAAGAAACAGGATTCAAGAAGACCTTAAGTGTAGGACCTTAACAGATTGGAGAACTGGGCCCAAGCTAACCAAGTGAATTTCATTAGTGACAAATGTACAGTTCTACACGCAGGCAGTAATAATCAAATGTACAAATATGGGAAGGGGGACACTTGGCTTTCCAGAAGTACAAGTGAAAAAGCATCTACAGGTCTCAGTAGACCACAAGCTTAACATGACTCAATAGTGTGATGCAGCAGCATAAAAAAAAAGGCAATGCAATTTTAGGTTGCATCAACAGACATGGGATGTAATAGTTCCATTTTTTTCTGCCCTGGTCATCTGGAGTGCTGTGTCCAGTTCTGAGCGCCATGGTTTAAGACAGATATTGACAAGCTGGGGAAAAGAGTGATTTCAAGGTATATCTGGCAGGGGAAGAAGCCAAGAATAAAATTTAAGTTATTGACGGATGTAAAAGAAAGAGGTGGCTTCGCCCTGCCAGATATGAAACTATATTATGAAGCAGCTTGCCTATGTTGGTTAAAAGAATGGATAAAATTAGAAAATAAGGAATTATTAGATCTCGAAGGTTTTGATAACAGATTTGGTTGGCACGCATATTTATAGTGTGACAAGAAGAAAGTTCATAAAGGCTTTGGAAACCACATCTTCAAGAGTTCTTTAATAGAAGTATAGGATAGATACAAAAATATATTGGAGCCAAAAGTCCCACATTGGTTGTCTCCGCTGGAGGTAATGAGTGTTAAGAAAATTAATATGAGAGGTAAATGGAGTACATATGGTGAATTGGTAATTAAAGAAGGAGGAAAATGGAAACTGAAACCATTTGAACAAGTTAAAGATCATGTATATGATTGGTTGCATTATTTTCAAGTAAATGAAATGTTTAAAAAAGATCTGAAAGAAAAGGGGTATGTAGAAAAAAAATCTAATTTTCAAATAGACATAATAAACAATGAATATAAAACTCTGTCAAAAATGTATAAGATATTGTTGGAATGGCACACGAAAGATGAAGAGGTTAAATCGGTAATGATACAGTGGGCAAAAGATTTTGGGTATAATATTCAATTTGATGAATGGGAAAAATTGTGGAAAGAGAATATAAAATTTACTGCATGTACGACATTGAAAGAAAATGTTATGAAAATGTTTTACAGATGATACATCACACCTGTAAAGTTAGCAAAGATGTATAAGATGTGTAACAAATGTTGGAAATGTAAAGAAAAAGAAGGGACGTTTTTTCATGTGTGGTGGGAATGTAAGAAAGTGAAAAGCTTTTGGGAAATGATATACAATGAAATGAAAAAAATGTTAAGATATAGTTTTGTAAAAAACCCGGAGGCTTTCCTTTTAGGGATTGTAGGAAAGGATATAAGAAGAAAAGACTGTAAACTCTTCCAATATGCAGTAACGGCAGCCAGAATCTTGTTGGCCCAGAAATGGAAGCAAGAGGAAATACCGTCGATAGAAGAATGGAGACTGAAATTGATAGACTATGCGGAACTGGATAAATTAACTGGGAAAATCAGATACACCAAAGACCAAAAGTTCATCGAAGACTGGGGAAAGTTCGTAGATTATCTGAAAAACATATGTGGCGTGAACACAACGCTAGTGGGATTTCAAGAGGCACTGTAAAAACAGAGAAGTATTGTTAATATGAAATAGGGGGAGCAGGGAAGTATAACGGCAATACGAAAGAAGGGAATGTGTAACTAAAGTTATAAATACGGATGATTGTCAGAGACGCTGAGGAAGTTCAAAAAAGAGACAATTGGTTGTATTTTGGATAAAAATGTATAATTGTATGGAAAATCAATAAAATTTATTATAAAAAAGACAAGCTGGAACATGTGCAGAGGAGATGATCAAGGGGCTGGAAAACAAGCCTTACGAGGAATGGTGGAAGGAGTTGTGGAGGTTTAGTTATCTGGAGAAGTTAAGACTGAGAGGTGACATGATGAGGTCAGGAGTGCATGCAGGAGCCAGGCCCTGTGACTGGTAGGGCTTTGTAGGACTGCAGCTTTCCTAAGTTTGTTCTCAAGAGGCAAGGGACAGCCACACAGGTGAGGCCGATTGGTAACTCATGGCACCTGGTGGAAGAGATATAAGGTCAGCATTTCCCTTTGACACTTTGCCAGAGCAATACGCGTCTTGCCTTGCTGCGTTTGGCTTCTTGACTCCTTGCTTCTGGATCCTCAGACCCCTGACTTCGTGACTCCTTGCTTCCTGACCCTTGGACCCCTGACTTCGTGACTCCTTGCTTCTTGATCCTTGGACCCCTGACTTCGTGACTCCTTGCTCCTTGATCCTTGGACCCCTGACTTCATGACTCCTTGCTCCCTGACCTTCGGACCCTTGGCTTCCTGACTCCTGGTTTTTCTGATCCTTGGACCCTTGGCTTCTTGACTCCCGGATCTCTGACCCTTGACTTCCTGACTCTTGGCTTCCAGACTCTCATTCCTGCTCCCACCCCACCGTCCTCCACCAGGACTTTGACCGCCCATAAACTGGACCATGACACATGATAACTATCTTCCAATATATGAAGAGTTATCACATGGAAGATGGAGCAAGCATTTTTCCTGCTGCTCCAGAGGGTAGAATCCAAACCAATGAACTCAAGTTGCAAGGAAGGAGATTCCAACTAAACATTAAGAAGAACTTTCTGGCAGTAAGAGCTGTCTGACTGTGGAACGGACTCCCTTGGAAGGTGGTGACTTCTCCTTCATTGGAGGTTTTTAAACAGAGGTTGGCTGGCCATCTATCAGGGATTCTTTAGTTGGGATTCCTGCATTGTAGGGGATGGGAATAGATGACCTTTCAGACTCCTTTCAACCCTAAAGGTAAAGGTACCCCTGACCATTAGGTCCAGTCATGACCGACTCTGGGGTTGCGGCGCTCATCTCGCTCTATGGGCCGAGGGAGCCGGCGTTTGTCCACAGACAGCTTCCGGGTCATGTGGCCAGCATGACTAAGCCGCTTCTGGTGAACCAGAGCAGTGCACGGAAACGCCGTTTACCTTCCTGCCGGAGCGGTACCTATTTATCTACTTGCACTTTGACGTGCTTTCGAACTGCTAGGTTGGCAGGAGCAGGGACCAAGCAATGGGAGCTCACCCCATCGTGGGGATTCGAACCGCCGATCTTCTGATCAGCAAGTCCTAGGCTCTGTGGTTTAACCCACAGCGCCACCCGTAATTTTATGAAATATCCAGGTAAATTAAACCTCTCCATCCCAGTTCAGAAGGGGCTGCCCTCCGCTTCACTATATTAAGGAACTTCGTCAGCTTCTGCATTTACCCAAACTACGTACTTGTCAAAAAAGAGTTATCTAATTAAGAAACAAAAAAGTGCTCTAGGCGACATGCACCGTAAGAAAGACAGAATGACAGCAATTCAATAAAATTAGTCACAACAATAAAAGTCCAGCCATCAAACCCAGAAGGACATCCCATCACCCCATCAACCAATCCAAGTAATTGGCAAATAAGAACTTTAACTCAGCTGTTGTTGTTGTTGTTTAGTCGTTTAGTCGTGTCCGACTAATGGATTTTAAGTTTTAAAATGTGATAGGCATATAAACACATAAAAACTTTTAGACTACCTTAGAGAAATGACCCAGTGTCACCAGTGGATCCGAGTTTGGGAATTTTCTTAACAAACTAGATTGAATCGGGGGGTGGTCATCGCCTACAGATCTGTGCACAGAATCTGGGTACAATCCGGGTCGTCTTGTGGTCTTTGCCTAACAGGAGAAGATTGAATTTTTGCTTTACCGGGAGGTCAGCAAGCCTCACCAGCAGGGGGTCCATGGTTTCTCTACATGCCTCATTGTAAAAGGGACATCTAGAAAATATGTGTTTGGGGCTTCCTATATCCCCCAATTGTTGTTGTTTAGTCGTTTAGTCATGTCCGACTCTTCGTGACCCCCTGGACCAGAGCACACCAGGCACTCCTGTCTTCCACTGCCTCCCGCAGTTTGGTCAAACTCATGCTGGTAGCTTCGAGAACACTATCCAACCATCTCGTCCTCTGTCTTCCCCTTCTCTTTGTGCCCTCCATCTTTCCCAACATCAGGGTCTTTTCCAGGGAGTCTTCTCTTCTCATGAGGTGGCCAAAGTACTGGAGCCTCAGCTTCAGGATCTGTCCTTCCAGTGAGCACGCAGGGCTGATTTCCTTCAGAATGGAGAGGTTTGATCTTCTTGGAGTCCATGGGACTCTCAAGAGTCTCTTCCAGCACCATAATTCCAAAGCATAAATTCTTTGGCGATCAGCTTTCTTTATGGTCCAGCTCTCACTTCCATACATCACTACTGGGAAAACCATAGCTTTTACTACACAGACCTTTGTTGGCAAGTCAGCTACGAAAGCTAAAACAACAGTCGAGAGGCTGCATCTACGAGTGCAACCCAGTCTTCTCTAAAGTTGCATAGCCAGGTCTGGAGCATCCCAGACTCACAGATGTCAGCGTCTAACAGTCTAGGCAGTTTCCTATGCCTAGGTAAGGGTTGCAGCTCTGTGGCAGAGCATCTGCCTGGCATGCAGAAGCCCCAAGGTTCAATCCCTGATATCTCCAAGTAGGGCTGGAAGGGAACTGTGCCTGGAGCCCCAGAAAGCCACTGCCATTGAGTATAAATACTAAGTTAGATGGACCCAATGGTCCGACTGACTATAACGTGCTATAAGGAAGGCACGCTTGGCAAACTGTCACCGTGATCAACTCCTGCCCGGAAACCTACGTCCCCACTGTGTGGCTGAAAGAATGGCTACTTCTGGAAAATACAGATGTTTTGGACCTTGAAGGGAGTGATAATGTATTTGGGTGGCATGCATATCTTTGGTACGGCAAGGTAAAAGCGCATAAGGCATTTAAAAACCATATTGTCAGAAAAGCACTGTTTAACATCTGGATAAGGTATAAAGACTTTTTGGAGAATAAAACTCCAAGGTGGCTATCACCTATGGAGGCGAAAGCCTTGAAAAAACTTAACATGGAAGACAAATGGCCAAAATACTGGGAAATTTTAGAACAGGAGGGTGACAAACTGAAATTGCAGAGTTATGACAAGCTTAAGGAGAAGGTGCGGGACTGGCTACACTACTTTCAAATAAGAGAGGTCTATAACTTGGATAAAAAAATTGGTTTCCAGGTGGAAAAATCAAAGTTGGAAACAGAACTGTTAGAACCCAATGTAAAGATACTGTCGAGAATGTATAATCTGCTGTTGAAATGGAATACTGAGGAAGAAACAGTAAAATCGGCAATGATAAAATGGGCACAAGACATAGGTCATAACATCATGTCTGCTGACTGGGAGAAGTTGTGGACCACCGGGATTAAATTTACGGCATGTAATGCCTTAAGAGAGAATATAATGAAAATGATGTATAGGTGGTACATGACCCCAGTCAAGCTTGCAAAAATATATCATTTGCCCGATAACAAATGTTGGAAATGCAAAGAGATTGAAGGTACATTCTTTCACCTTTGGTGGACGTGCCCAAGGATCAAGGCCTTCTGGGAAATGATATATAATGAACTGAAAAAGGTATTTAAATATACTTTCCCGAAGAAACCAGAGGCCTTCCACCTGGGCATAGTGGACCAATCGGGCTCTACCATCGCCATCGATCCCCGGCATTGAATGTGTTGGCCTAGTGTGGGGCTCCGAGGAGAGCTTGGCTGTCTGGCTGGTGTACCGGCCACCTAGCGCACCAGCAGCCACCCTGTCAGGCCTGCTGGAGGCGGTGGCCGGCTGGGCCTTGGAGTTCCCTAACCTATTGGTATTGGGAGACTTCAACTTCCATGCTGATGCCACTCCCTCCTCACAGGCTCTGGACCTGGTGTCTTCCATGGCGACACTAGGGCTCTCCCAGTTTGTTTCGGGCCCCACACATCAAGCAGGCCACACGCTGGATTTGATCTTTGGTGCCGGTATAGATGTGATCATGTCTCCTTCGATGAAGGTGCCATGGTCTGATCACTACGCTCTGAAAGCCAGGATTGACTTTCCACCCCCACCCTGCTTAGGTGGCGAGCCGATTTGGGCTCGCCCGCAGAGGCTGATGGACCCGGATAGATTCCGTCAAGCCTTGCGGGACCTTACTCCCCCTGGCGACTCATTGACTGAGCTTGTTGAGGGCTGGAATACCCAGCTCCTGGCAGCCATCGATGAGATCGCACCTAAGCGCCCTCTGCGACCCCGCAGAAACCGGGCTCCCTGGTTTACCGAGGAGCTTCGGAAAATGAAGCGGGACCTCAGACGGCTAGAGCGAGTATGGCGGGGTGCCCGTGACGGAGCCTCAAGAACATCTTATAGGGTTTTTATGAAAACCTATGAGATGGCAGTGAAGGCCGCTAAGAAGTCTTACTTCTCGGCCTCCATTGCATCCGCTAGCTCTCGCCCGGCGCAATTATTTAGTATAATTCGGTCTTTAACGTCCCTTGAAGGACAGCCAAATTTAAATAACAATCTGACACACAGCTGTGAGGCATTTGCGAGCTTTTTTGCGGAGAAAGTCCTGTTGCTCCGCCATGACCTCCCTGCCAATTTGGATACAATAAAGGAACTGGAGGCCCCTCGACTGTCCTCGGGTCCAGTATTGGACCACTTTGACCGGATATCTCCAGCCGATGTGGACAGATTCCTCCAAGCTGGAAAGCCCACCACCTGTCCTCTTGACCCGTGCCCGTCATGGCCGATTAGAGCGTGTCCAGACGAGGTGCGGGGCCCCCTGGGGGATATCATCAATTTGTCCCTTGGCACCGGGATATTCCCAGGGGAACTGAAGGAGGCCGCCCAGTCTCGAATCTTCCATTCCTGGGTAAGGTGATTGAGAGAGCGGTTGCTGAACAGCTTGGTAGGTTTCTGGATGAAACATCTGCTCTGGATCCATTCCAGTCCGGCTTCCGCGCTGGTCATGGGACCGAGACGGCTCTGGTCGCCCTAACAGATGATCTCCGCAGGCAGCTGGATCGAGGCGGGTCGGGGCTGCTGATTCTTCTAGATCTGTCAGCAGCCTTTGACATGGTCGATCACGAACTCCTGGACCACCGCCTTGCCTACGTGGGGATCCAGGGCACAGTCCTTCAATGGCTGCGCTCGTTTCTCTCTGGTCGGGGACAGAGGGTGGCGCTTGGGGGGAATTGTCATCACGCCACTCCTTGGTGTGTGGAGTGCCTCAGGGTGCAATTCTCTCCCCAATGCTTTTTAACATCTTTATGCGCCCCCTCGCCCAGCTTGTCCGGAGTTTTGGGCTGGGTTGCCATCAGTATGCTGATGACACCCAACCCTATCTGTTGATGGATGGCCATCCTGACTCGGCCCCAGACACACTGACCAGATGTCTGGAAGCTGTGGCTGGATGGTTACGTGGGAGCCGGTTGAAGTTAAATCCTTCGAAGACAGAGGTCCTCTGGCTGGGGCGGGACGATATGGGATCGAGGGGGCAACTCCCATCTCTTGCGGGGGTGCAATTAGTGCCAGCACCAGCCGTTAAGAGCTTGGGTGTAATCTTCGATACCTCCCTCTCTATGGAGGCGCAGATTACAGCTATAACAAAGGCGGCATTTTTTCATCTCCACCAAGCTAAGCAGTTGGCCCCTTATCTCTCTCGTCCTGACCTAGCCACTGTGATCCATGCGACGGTCGCCTCCAGACTGGATTATTGTAACTCGCTCTACGTGGGGCTGCCCTTGAGACTGACCCAGAAACTCCAGCGGGTGCAGAATGCCGCGGCGAGACTCCTTATGGGGTCTTCGCTGCGAGAGCACATTCATCCGATATTATACCAGCTGCACTGGCTCCCGGTGGAGTACAGGATCAGGTTTAAAGTGCTGGTTTTAACCTTTAAAGCCCTATACGGCCTAGGACCCTCGTACCTACGGGACCGCCTCTCCTGGTATGCCCCACAGAGAAACCTACGGTCTGCAAATAATAACATCCTCAAGGTCCCAGGCCACAGAGAGGTTAGGCTGGCCTCAACTAGAGCCAGGGCTTTTTCAGCTGCGGCTCCAATCTGGTGGAACGCTCTGTCACAAGAGACTAGGGCCCTGCGGGACCTGACATCTTTCCGCAGGGCCTGCAAGACAGAGCTGTTCCACCAGGCCTTTGGTCAGGGCGCAGCCTGACTCCCTCCTCTGGCAACCTGCACAGAATTTTGCTTAATTGGTTGCCTTCAATTTGATTTAATTAATTTTTATAATGAAATATTTTTAGATTGTGTGATTATTTGACTGATTATTTGATTGTTGTTAGCCGCCCTGAGCCCGGCTTCGGCTGGGGAGGGCGGGATATAAATAAAAATTATTATTATTATTATTATTATTATTATTATTATTATTATTATTGAAGGATAGAACTTTCTTTATGTATGCTACAGCAGCAGCAAGAATTCTCATCGCAAAGCATTGGAAGACACAAGATCTACACACCTTGGAAGATTGGCAGATGCAACTAATGGACTACATGGAAATGGCGGAAATGACTGGCAGAATCCGAGACCAGGGAGAGGAGACGGTGGAGGAAGATTGGAAGAAATTTAAAATTTATTTGCAGAAATATTGTAAAATTTATGAATGTTAAGGACATTGAAATGAATTGCAGGGGTTTTAGCAACAAAGTAAAATGTAAGATTGGATTAACAACAGATAAATTAATAGGATATGAATTTGCTGAATTAATTTCTAAAAAGGGATACAAGAATGGGAGACGTGAGGAAGTCGGGAAAATAAGTTAATTGAAGATGAGAAATTAAGAAAGAGGGAATTTATGTTTTTTGTTACTATATGTGTTTTTATCTCTTCTTTCTTTTTCTTTTGATGTGTTTAATGTTTGTATTTTTGTATTGTACTTTTTTTTCTTTTGTGATGTTGTATTTTCTCTGTTTTTGTATGTTTTTTATTGTGAAAACCTAATAAAATATTCTTTAAAAAAAAAGAAACCTACGTCCCCACTGTGGAAGGATGTGTGGATCCAGAATTGGCCTCCACAGTCACTTACGGACTCATTTTCAAAACCGTGTTTATGGAAGACAATCTCCAAAAAAGAAGAAGAAGCTACCTATGAACTTCTTCCTTCATTAAGGACAAGTAATCTTGCTGAAAAGGGAATAATCAGCTCAGCTTTAATACAAATTGGCCCCTGATCTTGCCCCATGGGAGTGGCGTCTGGTAATGGAAGACCCCAGGCAGACCTCTAAATTATCCAGCTCTTTGCTGTGATTACAACTAATTTGGGGATTTAGTTGCTCAGCAGTGGAGAGAGAGAGAGAGAGAGAGAGAGAGAGAGAGAGGGAGAGAGAGGAGTCTATTGATTGCCTCCTTGCTCTCAAATTAACTTGGTTCCTTGACACTGCCTAAGGCCCATTAAGTCAAGATTCTCTCACTTCTTAATTACCCAAAGGGTGTTTGTGTCTTATCAGCAAAAGACAAGTATAGATTTCTGCTTCAGGGCCATCACTTGGAACATTTTCTCCACTCTGGGGTTTTTGCTCTCTGGCAATCGGCCCAATCCACCTTTTTTATTTTTTAAGCAGCTCTGCTGTCAAGAGGAAAAGGGGATGTGTGGAATCCCAGCCTCCTCACAAAGACTCCGTTTGAAATGTGCACTTTGCTGCTCTGAACCGCAACACACAAACTGCTACAGACTTTTAAAGCCAGCATGTCACCAGAAACTGTTGGGTCGCCCCCACTAGGGCTGCAGCTGAACCCCAATAACATGCAATGCAAAGCATTGGGCATTGTTAATCGTTGCTCATGCTTTGCAGGCTCCCTTGAAATTCCTTCGGATATTTGTTTCTAACACAACAAGTTAAATTTCTGGTGGCAACCCCTGCCCACTTGTGAAATGTAGCAAAACCTAACAAGGTATCTTTTAAAACCTCTCCTGAAATTGCCCTAGTGGGGTACTCCATATCTGTAGGTTCTTTCCTCATATAAATGGACTGAGTGCATTCGAACCTGCCCATCCCATTCTGGTCCTGTCCGCCTGCCTATGCGGTCATAATCCCAGCTGGCATTGTTACCGGAAAAATCCGAGGGCTCTCTTGGACAAAACAAAGACACCAACCAGGATAACTTGGAGCAAAACGGCAGCCTGTAGGCTTGGCCTTTATTGAACTGTTGCAACAGGGTGCTCCCCTCACTTGCAGGAGAGAGGAAAGACCCAGAAAGATGGTGTGCAAGACCTTATAAAAACTTTTGAAATTCCCATCCTCCAGGTCAAGCCCACCCCCAGAAACATCATGCATACATTACAGAAAGGAGGGGTTGACATCATGCATACATTACAGAAGGGGTTGACATCATGCATACATTACAGAAAGGAGGGGTTGAGGGAGGAGTTGTGGTGGTAACCTGAGTGTCCTGTCACCTGGCTGGTTCCTCCTTTCCCCCTGCCCATGAGTCACTTCCATGAGACAAAGGGGGTTTGCAGTTTCCTGCCCCCAGAGGGAAGATCTGGTTATTGTCCTTTGTTTCAGTCTGTGCTGAATCCACTACCATATGCAAGTTCTTTGTCATTTTGATTGTCTTCTGTCTGGGATTATCAGGGCTGACATAGCAACTGGGCAGGGCTCCTGTGGATGTGCTGGTATGCTGAAGGGATTATGGCTGACCAGAACCAAGCCACCCCCCTTTGATAGTCCTTGTCACATGGAGTAAAATAAAATGGAACAGTGGAAATCCGATGTATGGTTGATTTTCTATGAATTTATAACAGAAATGTGGCGTATGTAGTGTGTGAGTGTGAGTGTGTGTGAAGTTTGTGCAAACAGAATGATTGGGGTGGGGGGGGTTCCTGCTACAGCATCATGGTGAGGACCTCATCCTTCCTGGATTTAGTGGGCAATCCTGTTGTAAACAAACATCTGCCCTTGTTCCCTTATGGGTGTCCAAGAGCCCATATAGAGTCCTTACGTAGGTTCCCTATTGAGCAGAAATCTGAGTGCATTGTTTATCTCGTCTGACAGGTTACCTGCTAATGCTCACTTGATTGGATACCCTGGGGAGCCTGGCCAGTCTTTTGTAATGATAAATACTTAGTTCCTGAGCCAGGTCACAGGCTCACCCTATTCAAACACAGACATACCCTTAAGACAGGATTTGTGAAGGAAAAGACAATGGGGAGGCTTTTCCATTTTCCTCTGACCTTGCAGAGAAAATATTTGGTCACTTTGGGAATAAAAAATGGTTTCAGGTCGGTCTTCCTGTGCTGATCTATGTATGTGCTTTGTACATTTATGAACATTAATTACCGTATGTTTTGCTCCATAAGACACACGTTTTTCCTCCTAAAAAGTAAGGGGAAATGTCTGTGCGTCTTATGGAGTGAATTTGTGGTCCCTGGAGACGAATTGCCCAGGGGCAAAAAGCAGATTGTTGTTTTTTTTGTTTTTGTTTTTTTTTAGAAAGAGGGAAGTGGGTGTTGAAACAAAGCCGCTGAGCAGCTGATTGGCAAGTGATTGGGAGGGAGATAAGGGACACTATCGATAAAGGAGGCTGCCTGGGAGGGGGGAGGTGAAAGCCCATGGATCCAAAGCCTATGCATTGGGTCACCCCAAATTCACCATCCAATCACATAGCATGTCCATGGCTACAGTTGGAGGATGGATGGCGGCTAATGGATTGAAGTTGAATCCTGACAAGACAGAAGTACTGTTTTTGGGGGACAGGGGGCGGGCTGGTGTGGAGAACTCCCTGGTCCTGAATGGGGTAACTGTGCCCCTGAAGGACCAGGTGCGTAGCCTGGGAGTCATTTTGGACTCACAGCTGTCCATGGAGGCGCAGGTCAATTCTGTATCCAAGGCAGCTGTCTACCAACTCCACCTGGTACGCAGGCTGAGACCCTACCTGCCCGCTGACTGTCTGGCCAGAGTGGTGCATGCTCTAGTTATCTCCCGCTTGGACTACTGCAATGCGCTCTACGTGGGGCTACCTTTGAAGGTGACTCGGAAACTACAACTAATCCAGAATGCGGCAGCTAGACTGGTGACTGGGGGCGGCCGCCGAGACCACATAACACCGGTCTTGAAAGACCTACATTGGCTCCCAGTACGTTTCCGAGCACAATTCAAAGTGTTGGTGTTGACCTTTAAAGCCCTAAACGGCTTCGGCCCAGTATACCTGAAGGAGCGTCTCCACCCCCATCGTTCTGCCCGGACACTGAGGTCCAGCGCCGAGGGCCTTCTGGCGGTTCCCTCATTGCGAGAAGCGAAGCTACAGGGAACCAGGCAGAGGGCCTTTTCGGTGGTGGCGCCCGCCCTGTGGAATGCCCTCCCATCGGATGTCAAGGTGATGGACAACTACCTGACATTCAGAAAACATCTTAAGGCAGCCCTATTCAGGGAAGCTTTTAATGTATGATATTTTAGTGTTTTTTGGTTTCTGTGGAAGCCGCCCAGAGTGGCTGGGGAAACCCAGCCAGATGGGCGGGGTACAAATAATAAATTATTATTATTATTATTATTATTACAGCCTGCACCAAAAAATCATGCATCCACTGTTTCGTGGGGCTGCAATGGCGCAAAAATGTGGTTACAAAGCATGGATCCACATGGATCCTCAGGATTTTTGCACTGGGCTACTCCAAACTCACCGTCAAATCACATGTCTGTGGCCACAGCATGAACCACAAAAAATCATACATGCACTGTTTAGTTCAGATTTTTTTTTCCTTCTTGTTTTACTCCTCTAAAAACTAGGTTCGTCTTATGGTCAGCTGCGTCTTATGGAGCAAAAAGTGTGGGATATATCTAAGACTTTAAAATTCTTATTACAATCCTAACCCCCGGATGGCAAGACTGGACGAAGCAGTGCAGGCAGCAACACATTCACAGCCCTGAAGCTCCTGCTAACCAGGACAGAAGGAGGGGGAGCCAGGTTACAGGCTGCACAGCAAAGAGGTCTAGATGGGGCCTGTTGCCATCATTGGGTGGCTGCAGGGGTTGGTACAGGATCCAGCCTCACTACATTTCAGGGGGTTCCACTGAACTAAGATTAGTCAAATTAAACTTCCAGCAAGTTCATTTCCTGGATAGCTCGGTTGGTTAGAGTGTGGTGCTGATAACGCCAAGGTTGCAGGTTTGATCCCTGCATGGGACAGCTGCATATTTACATTTCTCCCTAAAACCATAGAATAAAAACCATATGAAAAGTTAAAACCGGAAATTAGCTGTACAAGCTTGATGGAACAGAAAAGTTTCCAGCAGGTGTTTAAAAGCTGAAACAGTTCTGAAGGAAAGAGCTATCCGATCCCCCAAATTGACCCAGAACGTTGCTCAAATGCCCTTTAAAAAAACCCCCTCTCGTCTCACCGATGTCATCACATCCAATTTGCATCTTAGACAGAAATAGTGGAGAAGCGTGGAGGGATAGGTTTGCATGAGGAGACATGCGTAATAGCACGAGCGAGAAGTGAAGGCAGGTGGCAGGGGGTGATTTAATGAGCCATTGGCTGAAGATGTAAATTGCAAGACTTCGCTCCAAACTTGCAGGGTGTCTGCAAGAGATGTTGGGATTTGTTTTCGAGCCCAGTGGTACAGAGACATCAGAAATGAGTAAGCCCATTGATTTCTTAATGCCTCGCTGCCTGCCAGCCATTGAATGAACATGATGAGGTGATGAGAATGAGGTAATCGGGAGGCTTTGCATATTGACATCTCTTGAGGTCTTCTGGAATCACATGTGGTGCTTCAAGAGTCTGGCTGCTCACCCAGAGAGGTTGAGCAACTGGCCTGAAGATGGGGGGAACCTGAGGACCTCCGTATGCTGTCAGACTAAAATTCCCATTGCCCCGACCTTTGCCCATGTTGGCTGGACTTGATGGGAGTTGGAGTCCTGAGATATCTGGAGGGCCACAGATTCAGCAAGGCTTGACAAACTTTGCCAGTGCTCACGAAACCTTACCAAATGGAAGTAAGCCTAGCTTAGGTTTAGGTTTATTAAATCTTTACACCATTTCCCACTTTAAAAAAAACCCTAAATGATATGCAAAGTTAAAAATGCTGTAAAACCACATTTGGGTGCTATCCAGTGTTAATCTTATGCACGGCAGAACAACTGAAATGAATGGGCATGACTATGTTGTTGTTGTTGTTTAGTCATTTAGTCGTGTCCGACTCTTCGTCATGGACCAGAGCACGCCAGGCACTCCTGTCTTCCACTGCCTTTGTTGGCAAGGTGATGTCTCTGCTTCTTAAGATGCTGTCTAGGTTTGTCATTGCTTTAATTTTGTGACTGCTGTCACCGATGACTATGTTAGTTCCATCAATTTCATAGTGTCTACTTTTAGTTGGCTACAAGCCATCGACATCAATTTAACTAGATTGGTGACTGGAAGCAACTGCTAGGACCATATAACACCGGTCCTAAGGATCCACACTGGCGCCCAGTATGTTTCAAAGCACAATTCAGAGTGTTGGTGCTGGCCTTTAAAGGACCTAAAGGGCCTTGGCCCTGTATACTGGAAGGGATGTCTCCACCCCCATCACTCAGCCTGGACAATGTGATCCAGCTCCAATGGGCTTCTGGCAGTTTCCTCACTGTGAGACGTAAAGCTACAGGGAACAAGGCAGGGGGCCTTCTTCGTAGTGGCGCCCACCCTGTGGAACGTCCTCCCATCAGTTGTCAAGAAGATCTTTAGAAGACATCCAAAGGCAGCCCTGTTCAAGGAAGTTTTTAAAGGTTGATGTTTTACTGTGTTTTTACTGTGTGTATCTGAAGAAGTGTGCATGCACACGAAAGCTCATACCAAGAACTAACTTACCGTATTTTTCGCCCTATAGGACGCACCGTCCCATAAGACGCACCTAGTTTTTTGGTTCCCGCTGCTTGGGGAGAGATCCGCGAAGCCTGGACGCGCTGAGATCAGCGCGCGCAGGCTTCGGGATGCCGGCAACTCTCCCCAAGCAGCGGGAAGGTTCCCGCTGCTTGGGGAGAGGTCCGCGAAGCCTGGAGAGCGAGAGGGGTCGGTGCGCACCGACCGCTCTCGCTCTCCAGGCTTCAGCGAAAGCCTGCATTCGCCCCATAGGACGCACCCACATTTCCCCTTCATTTTTGGAGGGGGAAAAGTGCGTCTTATAGGGCGAAAAATACGGTAGTTGGTCTTTAAGGTGCTACTGGAAGGATTTTTTTTATTTTGACTATGGCAGACCAACACGGCTACCTATCTGTAACTGTGTTTTTAATAAAAATAATAATAAATTGTCCCATAGCACCTTAGAGACCAACCATTTGTTGGGGCAACCCAATCAGATGGGTGGCATATTATTATTATTATTATTATTATTATTATTATTATTATTATTATTATTATTAAATATTAATACTAATAATACTTTAAAATATTGTATCACTGGTACTGAGCAAATGCATGAAGCTAGTGCCAGGTGGTCGTCCCTGAGGAGAGTGTTCCATAAATGGGAGAGCTACCATAGAGAAGCCCTTTTCTTTCATTGCCACCCTTCAGATCCTTTTCAGTAAAGGCTGAGTCTCACAATAGTTTGGAAGGCTGCAGCTCTATCTTCTCACATCCTTTGTTGAATCTCCCCTTCTTATCTCCGTTAAGATGTCTCTCTCCACTTGGAGGCATTCTATGAGCCTTTTTATGCTTTTCACGAGGCCAGCTGAACTTTCCTGCTCTTTTCCTGAGCCAGTGTGGTGTAGTGGTTAAGAGCAGTGGACTCGTAATCTGGTGAACCGGGTTCGCGTCTCCGCTCCTCCACATGCAGCTGCTGGGTGACCTTGGGCTAGTCATACTTCTCTGAAGTCTCTCAGCCCCACTCACCTCACAGAGTGTTTGTTGTGGGGGAGGAAGGGAAACGAGAATGTTAGCAGCTTTGAGACTCCTTAGAGTAGTGATAAAGCGGGATATCAAATCCAAACTCCTCCTCCTCCTCCTCTTCTTCTTCTTCTTCTTCTTCTTCTTCTCTGTTCCTCAGATAGGATTTCATTCTTTTCTTTCTGAGTTGACCACTCATCATAGAAATCCATTAAAGATTCACACTTCTTCATTTGCAGTATTATTCTAACTGGTCTTTTATGCAAGCACCAACCGTACCCAAAGCAAAGTTTTCAGTCCACCCATTGAACTATTTGTCAGATTGCTTGCCGCAATGAGCAAATGCTGGAAGCTGAAGGTTGGTCAGATACATCAGTGGTGTTGTTGTGAGTTGGGACTAGGAAGAAGAAGAAGAAGAGTTTGGATTTAATATCCTGCTTTATCACTACCCTAGGGAGTCTCAAAGCGGCTAACAATCTCCTTTCCCTTCTTCCCCCACAACAAACACTCTGTGAGGTGAGTGGGGCTGAGAGACTTCAGAGAAGTGTGACTAGCCCAAGGTCACCCAGCAGCTGCATGTGGAGGAGCGGAGACACGAACCCGGTTCACCAGATTACGAGTCCACCGCTCTTAACCACTACACCATACTGGTCTGTCAGTTTTGGTTCTCTATTTTCTCATTTTTCCAATCTTAAATGCAGTTCTCTACATCTCTGCAGCCATTCATTATTTTTATTTTTCTCAAAATCCTCATCGGCATTTTAGTGTGACTGTCTCCTATTAACACATTTTTGCATGCAGTTCTGACCAACACACGCATTTACGTAAGCTATTTGCCCTAATATATTGCATTTTTGTAAGCTGTTTTCACTATTATGTGCACACTTTACCCTAGCACATGCATTTTTGTACAAGTTTTTTTTACTTGGAGAACTGCATTGCAAAATTCAGAGAAGTGTGAATTTTGAAAGAGAGCTGTGTTTTGGAAAATCCCAATCAGGTAAGTTCACCTCTGAATGTGATTTGAATCAAATTTCTCCTCCACCCCCCAGTTGTGGCTTCTGCATTACAGCAGTTTAAACTCTAACAAGCTGTTCTGGCCATACAGAAAGGGTAATTAAAACTGTGCAGCAGGCTAGAACGTCAGCTCTAAAGTTGCCCGCAAAACAGATGCGATGGAGAACTTGTTCCTTATGCTCAGGGCTTAAGTTGATTATGGCGACCTTCAAGACTCCTCCAGCAAATGAAATCTTGCATATGACTCCTGGAACAGGGTGAGCACCCGGGAATAACAGCTTATTCTCCCAAGCAATGCCACGCACCAAGATGTCCTCATTAGAGACGGAGGCGGACAAGCTGTTAAGGCCCGTGGAGCTCTTGATCCAGGAAAGGAGAGCACACTGAGTGTCCACAGACAAATGCATTATTCAAAGGCTACAGGTGACTGAAAGCGGGCTACTGCAATCATTCTTCATGGGGATACTGCAAAACAAGTTGATTGCAGTTCTTAGACATACCAGAAAACAAGCTTTGGTTTTCCCCTTCCCCCAAATCGCTGGTAAACAACTGTATCTCCAAGCGCTATCCAATGTACTGAAATCATGTTGCAATACTGATAATGCAGAGCACAATCCTGGACGTGTTCAGTGGGAGCTGCTGGGTAGCTCAGTCAGTAAATCATGAGGCTTAATCCCATGGTTATGGGTTCAAGTGCCACATTGGGCAAAAGATTCCTGCATTGTAGGGGGTTGGACTAGATGGCTCTCATGGTCCCTTCCAACTCTACAATTCTATGATTTTATGACTTGTTCTTGTTGTTGTTTAGTCGTTTAGTCATGTTTGACTCTTTGTGACCCCATGGACCAGAGAACACCAGGCACTCCTGTCTTCCACTGCCTCCCGCAATTTGGTTAAACTCATGCTGGTAGCTTCGAGAACACTATCCAACCATCTCGTCCTCTGTCTTCCCCTTCTCTTTGTGCCCTCCATCTTTCCCAACATCAGGGTCTTTTCCAGGGAGTCTTCTCTTCTCATGAGGTGGCCAAAGTACTGGAGCCTCAGCTTCAGGATCTGTCCTTCCAGTGAGCACTCAGGGCTGATTTCCTTCAGAATGGAGAGGTTTGATCTTCTTGGAGTCCATGGGACTCTCAAGAGTCTCTTCCGGCACCATAATTCAAAAGCATCAATTCTTCGGCGACCAGCCTTCTTTATGGTCCAGCTCTCACTTCCATACATCACTACTCGGAAAACCATCGCTTTAACTATACGGACCTTTGTTAGCAAGGTGATGTCTCTGCTTTTTAAGATGCTGCCTAGGTTTGTCATTGATGATGATAATAATAATAATTTATTTATTTATACCCCGCCCATCTGGCTAGATTTCCCCAGCCACTCTGGGCAACTTTCATTAAAATGCAATAGTGTATTAAACATTAAAAGCTTCCCTATACAGGGCTGCCTTCAGATGTCTTCTAAAAGTCTGGTAGTTTTTTCTCTCTTTGACATCTGGTGGGAGGGCATTCCACAGGGAGGGCGCCACTACTGAGAAGGCCCTCTGCCTGGTTCCCTGTAACTTGGCTTCTCGCAGTGAGGGAACCGCCAGAAGGCCCTTGGCACTGGACCTCAGTGTCCGGGCAGAATGATGGGGGTGGAGACGCTCCTTCAGCTAAGGTTGTGGAGCAGTTTTCCTGAACCCAGTGTCCTCCAGGTGTTTTTGAATCTGATCACCTGACTCCCAATATCCCAGCCATGCATGCTGGGGTTGATGGGAATTGTAGCCCACATTGTCTGGAGAGCACCAGCTTGGGGAAGGTTGGTCTATGGGGATGTAGCCTCAAATGTCTGCCTAATACTAAATAAATAACATATCAGTCCAGTCTGCTGCTAAGTGGGGTCCACTTCTGGAATCCCCACCCCCAATGCACAACCCCCTAAGCATGTTTCGTGCATGCTCAAATTAGTTGAGTCTACCCCTCACCCCCATGCCTTTAAAGCACATTCAAACCACATTCTTTCTCTCAAAGAATTCTGGGTGCTGTAGTTTGTTATGGGTTGCTGGCGTAGATGCCCTATAGCTGCTCTTATCTCTCAGATTGCCTACCTGCAATGGACTCCCAATTCTTCCTGCTTGTTTGATGTCCAAAAATGAATCCTTAAAACATACACAGGCATATTACAACTTTGCAGTAATATTAGGGCGTGTGGTTTTTGTTTTTAATTTTATTGTACTACAAAATCTGTAAACATACAATACAATATATATCAAACAATACAATACATACAATGTAAAGTAAAGGAACCCCTGACCATTAGGTCCAGTCATGGCCGTACAGCTTCCGGGTCATGTAGCCAGCATGACTAAGCCACTTCTGGCAAACCAGAGCAGCGCACAGAAATGCCATTTACCTTCCCGCTGGAGTGGTACCTATTTATCTACTTGCACTTTGACATTCTTTCGAACTGCTAGGTGGGCAGGAGCAGGGACCAAGCAATGGGAGCTCACCCCGTCGCGGGGATTCAAACCGCCGACCTTCTGATCGGCAAGTCCTAGGCTCTGTGGTTTAACCCACACACATAATACACATAATCTCAATACATACAAAGCCATTTCCGACTTCAGAGGAGAGGGGGTTGCGGGCAGAAATCCTCCCACATCCTCACGTGGGGGCTAGCCTTTGCCCCCGCGAGAGTAGGGAATCCCCGGGCGTGTCGGTGACCCGGCCCGCCAATCAGCGGGCCGGGGAGGCGTGGTCTTGCCTATTTAAGGCTAGGCACGCCCGGGGACCGCCCTCTTTGCCCCTTCCAGCCGAGCAGGTTTTTTCCCATCCCACCCACCCTTTAGGTTTAGGTTGCTTTGACCTTGCTATGGACTTTGGTTGGTCGCCGCAAGGGGCCTGGTAGGAATTTTTCCAAGTTGGCACTCTTCGAGCCTTTTGGTTTTTTCGCCTACCTCGTAGCAAATGTCACAACTTTTGGTGTTGGCAGTTAGGCATTGGCAGGGGTCAATTGTTATGCAAATGAAGGGGGGAAGGAAAAGCCATCACCTTCCCCAAGGCTAAGGGTAGTCCGGTAGAGGACTCCGGGGGGCGTTGCCTTGTCCGAAACCTTGGGAGGTAAGGGCCTCCGGCACGCCCCTGAGCGGTGACACCCGCTGGGATCCTAGTTGGCGTACTTCAACAGGACTCCCATGGCTTGTGGACAACCCTTCCTGGTCCCCATGCCGGGTAGTCGTTAGGAGCCAATGCCTAAGGCCAATACCTTTCAATTCTGTAATCAATAAAGTTGTGGCCTTTTCATGCCCATTAACCTTAAATACCGTGTCTAGTGTCTTTATTTCACATGGGGGAGGGGACTTGCCACGCAATACATAGCTACAAAACATACATTACCTATTTATCTACCCAACATTAACACACCCTCAGTGATTTGACTTCCAACCATTCTCATTGTGCTAGTTTACATGTAATTAATCTGCACGCAATGGACTACAGTGGTACCTCTAGTTGTGGACGGGATCCATTCCAGAGCTCCAGTCAGATCCCGAGGTTTCCAGAGGGACCACTTCTGCACATGTGTGCGGCGCGGTAGAGCACTTCTGCACATGCACACGCGGCAAAACACTTCCAGGCTTGCTGCTTTTGCAACCCAAAGTTTACGTTACCTGAGGGTAACGTAAGCTGAGGTGCTACTGTATTTTTAAAGAATATCTTTAAAACTATGTGGAGGTGGTAGATCTCCTGACAGACATTGAATGTATCTAGGAAATAGAGAGAATACAACGAAATGAGCTTGGAAAATATTTGGAAGAATAGAATATCCAAAATGAAATGCGTAGGGCATGCGGTTTTGAAAACTATCCATGCCTCTAGATGTGTTTTGGAGTGCCACACAAGGTCACGGCCCCAAAAAGCACTTTTTCCAGGGGGAAATCGCAGTGCGGAATTGCGAGAGATCATGGCATCCAAAATGGCTGCCGTCCTCTCGTGAGGAGAAAGAAAAGGGATGTCCTGGTTTTACCAGGGTACTTGCAGGGTGTGCAATTCTGTCTCCAGGCACAGAGTGCTAGATCTGCTCAACATACGATGGGAAGAGACGTAGCTCAGAGGCAGAGCATCTGAGCTGCAGGTGGACCTCATGTTCAATGCCTGACATCTTCAGGCAAGGCTGTCTGAAGCCCCAGAGAGCTTCTGCCAGTGCCGGACTAGGAGGGCTGGTGGTCTAATTCGGTACAAGCTGACTTCCTATGCTCCATGACAGAAATGGGAGCAGGGAGCAGGTAATGCAAAAAAAAATCATGTTTCCTGTGATAGGAAACAAAACTGCCTGCGTTGTTCTATGTGCCTTTTGTCTCCCATTATCTGCAACTCGGCACAACTTTAAGAAGGGGCACGGGAATTGGGCACAGCTGTCAGGGAATGAAGCTTTTGGAGGTATGTAAACCCCAGTTATCCTTGTTTCAAAAATTAACCACGCACAGTTTCTCCTTCTCCCCCTTTTTTTAAAAAAAAGAAGGAACCACAGCATTTTGTAGGCATTTTGTAGTCCCGCTCGGGTGATCGTTACTTAGGCAGACTAAAAGAGAGATAAATAAGCATTGCATTTAGCCAGGGTAATTTATTTGGTTTAGTTACACACACACACACACACACACACACACACACACACACACACACACACACAGTGGGAATATAGCATGTCAGCCCACTACGGGTTCCTCCTTTGCCTCCGATTGAGATGGGAGAGTCTGAACAGTGAGAAGCAGCTGGGTAGCAGATGCTAAGAGTTAAACGTGAGAAATCCTGACTCTGACTGGGTGAGAGGAGCACTCAGAGCTAGAGGGGAGTTTCAGCTGATGAAGTAGGAGCCTAACCTGGACGTTGTCTGATCTCTGCAGTGGCAGAAAGGAAGGGGGGGAGGATCATAGCAAACTCAACAGCTTAAAATCTAGTGGAGCTCTATTTATTTCTCTGCTCTCTGCAAAGCTGGGGTGCCAGTAAGACGATCCTTGTGGACGTTGTTCAGCTCCTGTTTCTTCCACATTGAAGCCACTTGCTGGAAGCTGGACTTGGAATGAAGAGTAACATGAAATCTACACAAAGGTAAGGCTAGTGACATCTCTTTTTAAATACCATTTTTCTCTTATGCTTTGATGCTCTTTTTCGTTTTGGGAGTTTGCTTTCCGGTGCTGCACAGGCATGTGAGTTTGGGCATGTTCAAGATCGTTTTGGGATGTCTGCATTTTGAAGCCACTACTCAACATGAGGGTGCATGCAACTTAGACTGGGGCAGGACTTAGTGGCATGGGGGGGGGGTAGCTGCCTTTGGGCTTTTAAGAGGTTTATAGGATCTCGTCTCATTATTCTTTAACGTCCCCACCCCTTTTCTGCAGGGCATTAGGAAGTGTCTGCTGCATCCCCAGGAGCGAATGAAATCACAACTGTAATGGATGGGGTACCGCTCTCTTCATTGCCTCTGAGCGGATCTGTGGGGAGCAGCCTCGCCGTGTCCTAAGTTAAAAGCTGCTTCCATTTCCATCCCTGATGCAGAAAAGGGGCCGGTGGATGATTAGATGGACAAAGCCTGTTCAAGGAGTTAATCAGATGGCAGTTTTCATTTAGAGCAAGAGCAGCTCGGTTTTAAATAGCCGGATGATCGTGACTAATACAGAAGAGGCACAGCTCAAAGAGATGCTGCTCTTGACATGGAAGATCACTTTCCTTTCACTTTCCTAGCTTCGATTTGGTCCTGCCCTCGACAAGCACTTGTGCTTTGGGATGCGATCTAAGACATTTAGCACACTCCGCACATCGCCCTCAGCTAGACCTTCTGAAAGCAGCCAGATCACCCTGGGATATGCTTCCGGTCCCCACTTACCTACAATATAACTTGACGAGCAATTGGGAAACAGAGCGAGGAGGTATGGCAGACCCTGGGGAGGATGGAGACCTGAACACCACCTGCAATGGAACAGGTGACCCCTGCGGCACAGGCAATGTTACAAGCTACAACCTCACCTCCCACGAACAGTCCCCGGACTTCTATGTCGTCCTCCCTGTCATCTACTCCGTGATCTGCGCTGTAGGTCTGACGGGCAACACGGCCGTCATCTACGTGATCCTCAAAGCCCCTAAGATGAAGACGGTGACCAACATGTTCATCCTCAACTTAGCCATCGCCGACGACCTGTTCACTCTGGTCCTGCCTATCAACATTGCTGAGCATCTCTTGCACTACTGGCCTTTCGGAGAGGTCCTCTGCAAGGTTATCCTCTCCATAGACCACTACAACATCTTCTCCAGCATCTATTTCCTCACCGTCATGAGCATAGACAGGTACCTGGTGGTCCTAGCTACCGTCAGCTCCAAACGGATGCCCCATCGCACCTACCGGGCAGCCCGTATCATCAGCTTCGGCATCTGGTTCCTAGTCACCCTTATCGTGTCCCCTTTCTTCATCTTTGCCAACGTCTACGAAGACGGTCTGGGCATCAAGAGCTGCGGCCTCAACTTCCCCCGGCCTGAACAATTTTGGTTCAAAGCCAGTAGGATCTACACACTCATCCTGGCCTTCGCCATCCCCGTCTCCACCATCTGCATCCTGTACACCATGATGCTGTACAAACTGAGGAACATGCGCTTGAACTCAAACGCCAAAGCGCTGGACAAAGCCAAGAAGAAAGTCACCATCATGGTCTTCATCGTCATGGCCGTGTGTCTCTTCTGCTGGACACCGTTTCACCTGGCCACCATCGTGGCCTTGACCACTGACTTGCCCCAGACCCCTGTGGTCATTGGCGCCTCCTACTTCATCACCAGCCTCAGCTATGCCAACTCTTGCCTGAACCCCTTCTTGTACGCCTTCCTAGACGACAGCTTTCAGAAGAGCTTCAGGAAGATGCTGGAATGCAGGGCTGCTTGAAATATCAGCCGTGCCTCCTGGAGCCTCACCAAGGCCCCTTTCGTATTCATCATGGCTGTCGACGGCAACTCCTGCAAACTTTGCAACACGTGTCTCCGAAGAACTTTGCAGCAGTGTTACACTTTCATTCGGATGCTGCTTATGTCTTCTCTGTAAGGGTCCTCCTGCTGTGCTTTCGTTGCTTTTCGATTTTGCTTTGTTAGAATGCCTATAAAATATATATATTGTCAGAAAGGGGAAGGAAAAGAGATCTTAAACTTGTAGAAATGTCCTTTTTGTGTGTCCTTAGTCTGTGTCTGCCCCCTGGTGGACAATAACAGGGGGGGAATCCTAATTAAATAAACAGCATGAAAATGAGAGGTTGGGGGTCTCTGTGTGGATGAGCTTGGGTGGTTATTTTTATTTATTGGTAAAATGTTCGTACCCTGCCTGTCAGCCCAGAAACAGCCTCCCCAAGGCAGCTCACAGGTAGCTAAAAGATACATTTCAATACAGTGGTGCCCCGCAAGACAAATGCCTCGCAAGACGGAAAACCCGCTAGACGAAAGGGTTTTCCGTTTTTCAATGCGCTTCGCAGGACGAATTTCCCTATGGGCTTGCTTCGCAAGACGAAAATGTCTTGCGAGTCTTGAGATTTTTTTTTCACTCCCCCCCCTTTTTCTAAGCCGCTAAGCCTTTAATAGCCTTTTAGCAGCTAAGCCGCTAAGCCGCTAAGCCTTTAATAGCCGCTAAACCGCTAATAGCGCTAATCCGCTAAGCCGCTAATAGGGTTGCTTCGCAAGACGAAAAAACCGCTAGACGAAGATACTCGCGGAACGGATTAATTTCATCTTGCGAGGCACCACTGTACAATGCTTTGTTTAAAGGGCTGGATTAAAAACACAATTGTACAGCAGGTAATAGAATAATAGAATTGTAGGGTTGAAAGGTACCCTGAGGATCGTCTGGTCCAACCCCTGCAATACAGGAACACACAGCTGTCCCATATGGGGATTGAACCTGCAAACTTTGGCCTCATCAGCACCACACTCTAACCAACGGAGCAGATGAGCAAGTCAAACGAAACACTTAGAGTTGGAAGGGACCCCAAGGATCATCTAGTCCAACCCCCTGCAAATGCAGGAATCTCAGCTAAAGCACCCATGACAGATGGCCACCCAAACTCTGCTTAAAAACCTCCAAGGAAGGAAAGTCCACCACCTCTTGTGGGAGTCTGTTCCACTGCTGAACAGCTCTCACTGTCAGAAAGTTTTTCCTGACATTTAGTCAGAATCTCCTTTCTTGTAACTTGAAGCCATGGGTTCGAGTCCTACCCTCCAGAGCAGGAGAGAACAAGCACGCTCCCTTGATGTAACAGAAATAATTGTTTACACCTGGCCCACCTAAATGGCACAAAAGAGGGAGCCAGCTGAACCTCTCTGGACAGGAAGTTCTACAACATGGGTGCCACAACGGAAAAGGCTCTGCCTTGCATACTAACAAACCGCATTTCTGATGGCAATGGGGCACAAGACAGGGTGTCAGATGATGTGCTCAGGGGATCGGGAGAAATAGGTTTATAGGGATTTCTGGAAAACGATAATCATTGTAAATTGTAACCAGAAACAGACTCAACTCTAATGCACATGAAAGCCCTGCTAGATCAGGCCAAAGGTCTAGCTAGTTCATTATCCTGTCCTGAAAAGTGGTCAATGAGATGCCTCTCCTGGGAAGCTTGAGTGAAATAGCAACTCTCCCTAATTGTGATTGCTAGCAGCCTACGCTCAGAGGCTGTATGCCTCTGACAGTGGACATGCAACATAGCCATCATGGCTAGTAGTCATTGATATCCATGAATATCCTCCATGAATTTGCATTACATTTCCTACAAGGTCAAGGCAGTGGAGTTGGTTCTTCTCTCCTCATTTTTATCTCACAACGACCCTGTGAGGTAGGCTATTCTGAGAGGCAGTGACTGGCCCCAGGTTGCCCAGCGAGCTCATGGCTGAGTGGTGACTTGAACCCAGGTCTCCCAGTCCGACGTTCTATCTGCCACGCCACACTGGCTCTTATGCGTTTGTTTAATCCTGTTTGAAAGCCATCCAAGTTGGTGGCCATCCCTACGTCCTGTGCTGGTAAATTGGAACAGTAGCTATGTGCAGTTTTAACTATTGGTTGCTTGAAGGAGTCCTCCCAGCTACTTCTAGGTGTGCACCCAATAAGGCAGTTGCCAGAACAGAGAGGCTCTGTCCCCGTCCCAGCTTCTGTATCTCCCCCTCCCAAGCTGCATGCAAGCAGGCAAAGACTTGGCCAGCGTGTAACCTTCTGCTTCTCCCTGGGAGACAGTGGAGCAGGAGAGGTGGGGGCAGGAAGAGGAAGTGTAGAAGCCCTTGACTCGACACCAGCCTGGCCTATCTCTCCTTTCTGCACCTGTTCTTCACTCTCCAATCCTCCAGCTTCTCCTCCCTCTGACTCTCCTCTCCCGGCTGCTACAGGTCCTCCCAGTTCCCTGATCCCTTATTTAAAGTCAGCGTCCAAACCCACTTCTCCTGGTGCCCTCTGATCAGTATCCGGCCAGCACTGCTCAGTGTCCATCCAGTCCCTGCGCCAATCAGCTGCTCTCCTGAGCATCTTCAGCACTGACCTGCTGGACAGCTCCTGGCCTCCCTGGCAGGATTTTGAAACACATGTTAGAGCTGGTGGGAATGAGGCCTGGAGCCAAGTGCACTTAAATACCAGGTGAGAGGAATCTCAGGCCTGGGGGCCAAATGCAGCCTTCCAGGTTTCTTTTTATGGCCCTCAGGAGTGTCTTCACACACTTCACCTGCTCTGCATACCCCACAAGGGATTTTGCCTGGCTGGAATTTGCCCTTGAGTGCTAATAATTCTTCTTGCATTCCTGGATGGAGAGGGGTGGGTGGATGTGGGTGGAAACTAGCCTACTCTACAAATATAAAATTTACATTTGTTACTCCAGTCAGACTAGGCAGCAGTGAGCTAGATGGAAATGCAGTCTGACCTAAATGCCTGCCAAGAAACCATGTCTTGTTCCACGTTCCTCACACCCAACTCTACCTGTCTCTAGACTCTGATGAGAGACTATTCTTCCACCTTGATGTTACATTTCCTGGAACTGCTTCCCCTTGAGAAGTCAGAGTGTTTGTGGACATTTAATAAAATGCCTAAAATCTGAGATCAGGAAGGGAAGGCATCCCAGAAAACAGGCGCTCTGAGTCATATTTCCCCTTCCCTTTCCATTTGGGAAATAGCAGTTTGTTCTGCCTCTTAAATGGATCCTATTTTTGTTCCTTTCCTCTGCTCCCTTTGCCGTGATGGCATGATTCACACATTTGAACACAGCACAATAGGGGTTTATCAAACATCCAGCATCAGGGCACAGCGTCCTCAAAGCACTTCACTGAATCTGCGCCTTGGTACAGTTCTGAAGGCCATGAATATTTCTTTCCCTTTATTTTTTTAATAAGTGCTTAAAAAACAACAACACCCTTCTGTCTCCAAAATAAATCATGTGTAAAACTATTTGGCACTCGGGGACTCTCGCAGGGAACTTGGCGTTCTGTGTGAGTGTGATTGCATCGCTGCCAAACAAATTGCATTTTCCATGCCACATGTCGTCTGCTTCTCTGACCTTGTTTCAAACATGCAAAGAGATTGATGGCAGCTCTCTGGGGAATTTAAGAAGTCTCACAGCCTGTGTCTCAAAACCCCTGTGAAAATATTCGACCTCAGTTGCCTTGCTGGACAATCTTTGCTTGGAGATATCAATTAAATCATGAAATGGGGTGAATCCTGGTGGCAGATGGTGGGATCTGGGTCTGCACGTTGGATGGCACCAGCTAGGAGAAGTAGCTAGGACAAGATCAGGGATCAGTTGTGCTTGGAGACCCAACTCCCAACAGCTCCAGCCAGCATGCTCAGTGGTCAGGGACCAAGAGCATTGTAGTGAAAGATTCGGGACAGATAAGATAAAGTTCTTCACACAGCACACAATTACTGTATTTTTCACTCCATAAGACACACTTTTTTCTTCCTAAAAAGTAAGGGGAAATGTCTGTGTGTCTTATGGAGTGAATGCGTGGTCCCTGGAGCCAAATTGCCCAGGGGCAAAAAGCAGATCATGCTCTTCTTCTTCTTCTTCTTCTTCTTCTTCTTCTTCTTCTTCTTCTTCTTCTTCTTTTTGAAAGAGGGAAGTGGGTGTTGAAACAAAGCCACTGATCTGCAAGCAACCGGGAGGGAGATAAAGGACGCTAGCAATAAAGGAGGCTGCCTGGGAGGGGGGAGGTAAAGACAGCGAACTTGCAAGGAGAGGAGACAGGAAGACTAAAGCAATGAGGAGAGAAATTAGAAGAAAAGGAGGAGCAAAAAACTGCTCTAGCTAAGGAAAAGACACTAAGGCAAACAAGAGGGAAGGGAGTGTTGAAAGGAAGCAACTGATTGGTAAGCAATCGGGCGGGAGATAAGGGACGCTAGCGATAAAGGAGGCTGTCTGAGAGGTAAAAGCCCTTGGATCCTCAGGATTTTTACATTGAGCCACCCCAAATTCACCACCAGATCACATAGCATGTCCATGGCTGCAGCCTGCACCAAAAAAATCACGCACCCACTGTTGCATAGGGTCGCAATGGTGCAAAAACGTGGTTACAAAGCACAGATCCACATGGATCCTCAGGATTTTTGCATTGGGCTACCCCAAACTCACCGTCAAATCACATGTCTGTGGTCACAGCATGAACCACAAAAATTATACATCCACTGTTTAGTTCAGAATATTTTTTTTTCTTGTTTTCCTCCTCTAAAAACTAGGTGCGTCTTATGTTCAGGTGCATCTTATGGAGTGAAAAATACGGTAAACTATGAAACTCCCTCCCAAAGGAGGCAGTGATGATCACCAATCCACAGATGGCTTCAAAAGGGGATTAGGCAAATTTGTGTTCAGTTATGGGACATGTCTTGATGCCACCTAGGGCAGGTGTGTGCAGCAGGGGTGGGGGACAGAGGATAAATGAAGCCCACCACACCTGCTCAGCCTCTGCCACTGCTGGAACAACACCAGCCCTGAGTGTCATGGCTATTACTCCCTCCTTGTGCAGCCCTCCCTGGATCTGAGTCTTGCAAGGCTGCTCAGGGAGGGTGGTGTGTGGACGTGACAGCCATAATTCTTCAACATCAACTTTGTTGGTCTGGTTGTGTTGTTCGGATGCCTGATTATTGCCTTCCAAAGCAACTTCTCTATTCTGAACTGAAAAGTGGAAAATGTAGTGCTGGTGGTCAACAGAAGAGGTTCAAAGACTCTCTCAAGGCAAATCTTTTTTAAAGAATGTAGTATAAACACTGACAACTGGGAAACACTGGCCTGTGGGTGCTCCAATTGGAGAACAGCCTTTACCAAAGGTGTCATGGGTTTTGAAGATGCTTGGACTCAGTTTGGTTAAACTCATGTTGGTAGCGTCGAGAACACTACGAGTGGCTGCCAAGACCATATAACACCAGTCCTGAAAGAGCTTCATTGGCTCCCATTACGTTTCCAAGCACAATTCAAAGTGTTGGTGCTGACCTTTAAAGCCCTAAATGGCCTCGGTCCTGTATACCTGAAGGAGTGTCTCTGCTCCCATCGTTCTGCCTGGACACTGAGGTCCAGCACTGAGGGCCTTCTGGCGGTTCCCTCCCTGTGAGAAGTGAGGCTACAGGGAACCAGGTAGAGGGTCTTCTTGGTGGTGGCGCCTGCCCTGTGGAACGCCCTCCCAGCAGATGTCAAGGCAATAAACAACGATTTTACATTTAAAAGACAGCTGAAGGCGGCCCTGTTTAGGGAAGTTTTTAATGTCTGACACTGTATTGTTTTTAATATTTGGTTGGAAGCTGCCCAGAGTGGCTGGGGAAACCCAGCCAGGTGGGCGGGGTATAAATACATTATTATTATTATTATTATTATTATTATTATTATTATTATTATTATTATTATTATTATGTCTACCCATCTCATCCTCTGTCGTCCCCTTCTCCTTGTGCCCTCATCTTTCCCAACACCAGGGTCTTTTCCAGGGAGTCTTCTCTTCTCATGAGGTGGCCAAAGTCTTGGAGCCTCAGCTTCAGGATCTGTCCTTCCAGTGAGCACTCAGGGCTGATTTCCTTCAGAATGGAGAGGTTTGATCTTCTTGCAGTCCATGAGACTCTCAAGAGTCTCCTCCAGCACCATGCTACACCCCTGCAATCAATGGGTCCTACCCCTGATGGCTACGTTCTGCCTCCACAGCTGGAAGCCACAGGAGGAGAGAGGGCTGTTATTCTTGAATCTGGTGCTTAGGCCTTCTACGGGCATCTGAGCGGCCACTGTGAGAACAGGATAGTGGAATAGATGGGCCTTTGGCTTGATCCTGCAGGTTCTTCTTATTCTCTGATGTCCAGCAACATTTGGAGTGTCTCCAGCCCTGATCCACACTCTGGAAAGGGTTCAAAAAAACCTTCCCTTCCCCTTCCATTTCCAACACTGGCATTCATTTCATAAACAAACCCTGTGCATTGCAATTTAAGCGTTATTAATATGGGACTGTAATTGATGGAAGCCAGCCTAAAGATGAATCAATAAGGTATTAGATGTCCAAAGTTCTGACTAGGGAGCCCACAGCAAGGTAAAAATCAATGTGCACATGGTCGAGATTTTGCCAAGACAAATTTGTTAGGCGACTCAACACAGTCCTCGTTGTTTAGAGTCATTAATCTCCGAGCTTAACTCCTCTCTTGACTGACGTGCCAAAGCCATTTGGACACATTAGCAGGCCCTTTGGGTCCTTTGTGATGACAACCACAGGCAAGGATGGCAGTGGAGGGATAAATAGAACTAATTGCACTGAGAAAGTATCTGAAGTGCAGGCTGTCTTCCTTTTTTGCAATTTTTATTTTTTTTTAAGATGAGGATACCAACCATAATAACAAAAGCAAGAAAATTCCCTTCCCCTTACTACAAAGGTAAGTAAATGCAAATAAACTCTATGGCCAGTGATTCATGTGATGGTTCTGTTTCTCATCCCAGAATCCCAAGGATACAGCATAGAACCCCAAGGATACTGGCAAATGGTTCCTATGGGAGGTCTCTTTGATTTCTAAGGTAAAGGTAAAGGGACCCCTGACCATTAGGTCCAGTTGTGACCGACTCTGGGGTTGTGGCACTCATCTCGCTTTATTGGCCGAGGGAGCCGGCGTACAGCTTCCGGGTCATGAGGCCAGCATGACTAAGCCGCTTCTGGCAAACCAGAGCAGTGTACGGAAACGCCGTTTACCTTTCCGCTGGAGTGGTACCTATTTATCTACTTGCACTTTGACGTGCTTTCGAACTGCTAGGTTGGCAGGAGCTGGGACCGAGCAATGGGAGCTCACCCCATCAAGGGGATTCAAACCACCGACCTTCTGATCGGCAAGTCCTAGGCTCTGTGGTTTAACCCACAGCGCCACCCACGTCCCTTTTACTACAAAGGTAAGTAAATGCAAATAAACTCTATGGCCAGTGATTCATGTGATGGTTCTGTTTCTCATCCCAGAACCCCAAGGAGACTGGCAAATGGTTCCTATGGGAAGTATCTTTGATTTCTAAGAGGCAGCTGCTATTGTTCTCCTATCTGCCTTGTTAACAGATTTATTGCTTCTAGAACTAGATGAAAATGCCTCAGCCCCACAATTCCACACTTTATTGAACATGAGCATGAAATTTATTTCGGTAAGAGACCAGCTTGTGAAACACAAATGGAACTACAATTCCAACAGCAAAACAAACATTTAAAACAATGGATTTTAAGTTTTAAAATGTGATAGGCATATAAACACATAAAAACTTTTAGACTGCCTTAGAGAAATGACCCAGAGTCACCCGTGGATCCGAGTTTGGGAATTTTCTTAACAAACTAGATTGAATCGGGGGGTGGTCAGCACCTACAGATCTGTGCACAGAATCTGGGTACAATCCGGGTCGTCTTGTGGTCTTTGCCTAACAGGAGAAGATTGAATTTTTGCTTTACCGTGAGGTCAGCAAGCCTCACCAGCAGGGGGTCAATGGTTTTTCTACATGCCTCATTGTAAAAGGGACATCTAGAAAATATGTGTTTGGGGCTTCCTATATCCCCCAATTGTTGTTGTTTAGTCATTTAGTCATGTCCGACTCTTCGTGACCCCCTGGACCAGAGCACGCCAGGCACTTCTGTCTTCCACTGCCTCCTGCAGTTTGGTCAAACTCATGCTGGTAGCTTCGAGAACACTGTCCAACCATCTCGTCCTCTGTCGTCCCCTTCTCCTTGTGCCCTCCATCTTTCCCAACATCAGGGTCTTTTCTGGGGAGTCTTCTCTTATCATGAGGTGGCCAAAGTATTGGAGCCTCAGCTTCAGGATCTGTCCTTCCAGTGAGCACTCAGGGCTGATTTCCTTCAGAATGGAGAGGTTAGATCTTCTTGCAGTCCATGGGACTCTCAAGAGTCTCCCCCAGCACCATAATTCAAAAGCATCAATTCTTCGGCCATCAGCCTTCTTTATGGTCCAGCTCTCACTTCCATACATCACTACCGGGAAAATGATAGCAAATTCTTTGGTCATATGGGACTTTTTAAAAGGATCCTTCCAAGACCGGCAAGGGCAGAGCAGAGCTTCAGGCAATCCACACTTTATTTATTTATTGCATATCTCCTGCATTTATAGCCCACTGTTTTCTCCAAGAAGCTCAGGACGGTACACGTGGTTCTCCACCCTCCTCACTGAATTTCCACAATGACGCTGTGAGGTAGGATAGGCTGAGAGACAGCCTAGGCTGAGCTTCATGGCCAAGTGGCATTTGAACCCTGGTCTCCCAGGCCCTAGTCTGACACCCTGACCGCTATAACACACTAGCTCTCTTTTAACAAAGTCACAGTGTTCCCACTCTGCAGCCTCTTTCTGGGGACAGAGGAAGGGATAAAACTCCCTAGAGCTTGGCTTGCTTACTCCAATCAACTGGACACTATCCCACTTGGAGCAGGGAATGGGGGAAGAGGTTGGTGGATACCAGCTGGATGTGTGTGTGTGTGTGTGTGTGTGTGTGTATGTGTGTGTGTGTGTGTGTGTGTGTGTGTGTGTGTGTGTGTAAAAAGACCCCTGACCATTAGGTCCAGTCATGGCCGACACTGGAGTTGCGGTGCTCATCTCGCTTTACTGGCCAAGGGAGCCGGCATACAGCTTCCAGGTCATGTGGGCAGCATGACTAAGCCACTTCTGGCAAACCAGAGCAGCGTATGGAAACACCGCTTACCTTCCCGCCAGAGCGGTACCTATTTATCTACTTGCGCTTTGAGGTGCTTTCGAACTGCTAGGTTGGCAGGAGCAGGGACCGAGCAACGGGAGCTCACCCCGTCGCAGGGATTCGAACCGCCGACCTTCTGATCGGCAAGTCCTACGCTCCTTGGTTTAACCCACAGTGCCACCTGCGTCTCTCTCTCTCTCTCTCTCTCTCTCTCTCTCTCATATATATATATATATATATATATATATATATATATATATGCTTTCGTAGATTTTCACGGGTACAGGAATGCAGGTTTTGGTGTCTTCGGGTGTCTTCCCGTGTAAGAGTTGGGGTGTCTAGGCGACGTTTCGACGAGGTCTCACTCGTCATCTTCAGGCTGGTGCTTTCGGCTTCTTGTTACTGGAACAGAGCAGGATCTCAGTGTTTGAGTTCCTATAAATACTGTTGAGGGGGTGTGGTGTATAGCCTCCAACGTTCTGGGCAGAGAGGAAGTTCCTAGGTTAATGTGCCTTTTCTTCTTTTGTTCATTAATTACTTGAGGGATATCTTGAGTGATTACTTGAGTGATATTCTGAGTACCACTTAGGAGGGTCATTAGGTGTGGATTAGTTGCTAAAGCTTTCGTGTCTTGACCTCTTGACCTTGTAAAGAGTTTTTCTGAGAAGATGGCTGTACTGCACTTAGTTGTGCTCTGGCTTGGCTTCGTGTATAGGGGCGAGCTGTGGTTTTGTGCCCTGTGCCAGCCAGATCTGTGTAGGGATTGCAGGGGGGTGCAGCATCCGGAGGTGCCACTATGGTTTGGCTACTGGATGGTGTCTGTAATTTATCTGTGGAGAGGGTCTGGGTTTGGGTCTGGTGTGGTTGATTGGAGATGGCGTTCTGTGTGCCTCTGGTTCTGGTGTCGGTTTTTGTGGGGAGGGCTAATTTCCAGATGTCTGGCAGGCGGGACGTGTCGTCACGCTTGTTCATGTTGTGAGGGTGTTTCTCTATCTCGATGGCTTCCATGATTATTCTCTTGTGGTGATGTTCCATGTTAAAGAGCAATTTGGAATCTGCAAAATTAATTTCGTGTCCTGTTTCTTTCATGTGTTGGTAAAGAGAGGAAGTTTTTTCTTCTTTTTTGACGGCATTCTTGTGTTCTGCGATACGTGCATTTATTCGTCTGTTTGTTTGTCCAATGTACGTGGCTGGGCAGACTTTGCAGGGTATTTCATAGACCCCTTGGTTTTCTAACTGGATTTTATCTTTTGGGTTTCTGAGGATATTGGCTATTTTTTGGTTGGTGCAAAAGGCTGTTTTGATATTGTGTTTATGGAGGATTTTGCTAATTTTATCTGTAGTGCCCTTGATATAAGGAAGGAGGGCCATGCCATTGTTTTCTTCTGTGTCTTGGTTTTTGGGGGGTGTTTCTTTTTGGATTAGCTTCGTAACCCTGTTTTGCTGGTATCCGTTGGCGATTAACACATTTGAGAGATTCTGTAACTCAGTTGTCAAGTGGTCTTTGTCAGCCAGGCGTTTGGTTCTGGAGATGAGAGTCTTGGCTACGGAGTTTATTTGCAGAATCTATCGCTTCACACGTTACAAACTCCTTCCAGTTCATAGAAACAATAAAGAAGCAAAACCTACATCCCGATGACCTACTTGTGAGCTTCGATGTTGTATCTCTCTTCACACAAGTGCCCATTAATGAAGCCTTGACAGCCATTCAAAACAAATACAATCCCCCCGAATACATCCTGGACCTGACCAACCACTGCCTAACCAACACGTACTTCATCCACAATGGACAAAGATACAAACAGATAGAAGGAGCACCTATGGGATCACCCCTCTCACCGGTCATCGCAAATCTGTACATGGAACACTTTGAAACCAATGCTTTAGACAAGTCAGAACACAAACCCAAACTTTGGCTCAGATATGTTGACGACACCTTTGTAATTTGGCCACACGGGAAGGAAAAACTAGATAGCTTCCTCACACATCTCAACAGCCTACACCCCAAAATACAATTCACTATGGAAATAGAAGCCAACAACCAACTTCCCTTCCTTGACGTCCTAATCTACAAAAAACCTGATGGCTCCCTAGGACACACTATCTACCGGAAAAAAACACACACCAACCGCTACTTACATGCACAATCACACCACCACCCTGCACAAATAAACTCCGTAGCCAAGACTCTCATCTCCAGAACCAAACGCCTGGCTGACAAAGACCACTTGACAACTGAGTTACAGAATCTCTCAAATGTGTTAATCGCCAACGGATACCAGCAAAACAGGGTTACGAAGCTAATCCAAAAAGAAACACCCCCCAAAAACCAAGACACAGAAGAAAACAATGGCATGGCCCTCCTTCCTTATATCAAGGGCACTACAGATAAAATCAGCAAAATCCTCCATAAACACAATATCAAAACAGCCTTTTGCACCAACCAAAAAATAGCCAATATCCTCAGAAACCCCAAAGATAAAATCCAGTTAGAAAACCAAGGGGTCTATGAAATACCCTGCAAAGTCTGCCCAGCCACGTACATTGGACAAACAAACAGACGAATAAATGCACGTATCGCAGAACACAAGAATGCCGTCAAAAAAGAAGAAAAAACTTCCTCTCTTTACCAACACATGAAAGAAACAGGACACGAAATTAATTTTGCAGATTCCAAATTGCTCTTTAACATGGAACATCACCACAAGAGAATAATCATGGAAGCCATCGAGATAGAGAAACACCCTCACAACATGAACAAGCGTGACGACACGTCCCGCCTGCCAGACATCTGGAAATTAGCCCTCCCCACAAAAACCGACACCAGAACCAGAGGCACACAGAACGCCATCTCCAATCAACCACACCAGACCCAAACCCAGACCCTCTCCACAGATAAATTACAGACACCATCCAGTAGCCAAACCATAGTGGCACTTCCGGATGCTGCACCCCCCTGCAATCCCTACACAGATCTGGCTGGCACAGGGCACAAAACCACAGCTCGCCCCTATACACGAAGCCAAGCCAGAGCACAACAAAGTGCAGTACAGCCATCTTCTCAGAAAAAAACTCTTCACAAGCTCAAGAGGTCAAGACACGAAAGCTTTAGCAACTAATCCACACCTAATGACCCTCCTAAGTGGTACTCAGAATATCACTCAAGAAATCACTCAAGATATCCCTCAAGTAATTAATGAACAAAAGAAGAAAAGGCACACTAACCTGGAAACTTCCTCTCTGCCCAGAACGTTGGAGGCTATACACCACACCCCCTCAACAGTATTTATAGGAACTCAAACACTGAGATCCTGCTCTGTTCCAGTAACAAGAAGCCGAAAGCACCAGCCTGAAGATGACGAGTGAGACCTCGTCGAAACGTCGCCTAGACACCCCAACTCTTACACGGGAAGACACCCGAAGACACCAAAACCTGCATTCCTGTACCCGTGAAAATCTACGAAAGCAAATATATATATATATATATATATATATATATATATATATATATATATATTCTCAAACAAATGATATTTCCTTTCTCCCTGCAATTTTGGCTGAACTTTGGGCGGTTTGAAAGTCTGGATGGTCTTGTCTAGGGAATGTTTTTGGCCCCCAGGCTGGATAGCTAACTGTTCCCACCCCCATATACCAACTTTCACAGGTGAGTGGGGCACCCCTCCTGTCAATCACTTGATGCCATAGTGACATCAGATGACTGACCGATGGCTTGGATCCAAACAAAATTAGTTGTACCATTTCCAGCAAAATGCATGAGACTTAAGTCATTACTGTTTTTTCTTAATGGTTTAAACAGGACTTAAGTTCCACTGAGACGTAAGTCTGACTGACCATATCAAGGATCTGGAAACCAAGCCTTATGAGGAAAAGTTGAATGAGGTTGGTATATTTAGCCTGAAAAAGAGGAGAGTTGAGAGGTGATATTCCCCTCAGTGTTTGCCGCAGATGCCGCGTGGCATGCCCTGTGGAACACCTATAGCAAGCAAAGCTCCAAACCACGTAAGCTACAGAACCATGTCTTCATTATCAAACACCCATTGCATAAGCTCACATAGTTGGAGAGTAACTGAGTAGCACTGACAGTCCATAAATCATCAGAGCTTGAGCATGTGCCAGGCTTACTAAGCATGTCGCTTAGCTGCCTTGAGCCAGGGAGTTTGCATAGCATTACATCAAATCTAAATTGGAGATTTGGATGTTTGGATGTGTCAATGATGTGGCCGTGTGCTCGGTGGCATAACCCTTGCATCACCCATCACTGCCACCAAATCTGCCTTTAAACAAAGCTCTTCTTAAGCTTGTTTTCCCCTGCTCTGGAGAGTAGGACTCGAACCCATGGCTTCAAGTTACAAGAAAGGAGATTCCAATTCAACATCAGGAGGAACTTTCTGACAGGAAGAGCTGTTCGACAGTGGAATGGTCTCCCTTGGGAGGTTGTGGACTCTCCTTCCTTGGAGGCTATTAAGCAGAGTGAAATATACTTGGAGTCCTATAGTGATTTCATGCTCTTTATTGCAGCTTTTAAAAAAGTGACTGAATTGCCCCCCAAACCTCAGGCTTTTATAGACATTATTTACACAATGAGTTCCGTCTGATTGGCTGATTCTACTTCCCTCCTGGAGGCCAATCAGTTGTTGCATTCTACGATCATACCAGCCTAATAGGCTGATTAACTTCTTCCTGAAGCCTGATTGGTCTACTCCTGCAAGCCAATCTGTTGTTGCATTCTAGGATCCTACTTGCCTATTGTTCTAGGATCCAAGGTTAGTACAGTTCCATATCTTTAAAGCCCATCCAATGCACATCCAAAGCCCACCACTTTCCCTTAAGAATCACGAGAACTGTAGTTTCCCACTCACAGGGCTGCAATTCTCTGAACCCTTAACAGACTGCAGTTCCCAGGATACTATGGGAAAAGCTATGTACATTGGGGGAAGTATGCTTTTTAATTATAATTGTTTTTAGAATGTCTTAATCTATTTCTACTATGCTTTTGTTATTAAATTGTATGTCTGTATGCCCGGGGCTCCTTGGGGAGGAAGGGCAGGGTATCAATTCAACAAAAAATAAAATAATAATAAACATGTAGTGTAGATATATTGGATAGTTCACAAAGGCTGGGCGGATCCTGCTGGCTACCCCTTTCTCATTCATTGTGTCAATCATAGCCAGTATTGGATCTCGGCTGAGAAGCCAGCTGCAGCTTCTAGCATCCTATCTCAGAAGATACCAGGTGTCCTAAGAAGCCAGTAGGGGCTTCTAACCAGTGGTATATAACTGCTGCCTTTTCCCTTCCTGATACAACATGTCCCTGCAAGATTCTAGACCAGCCACTCTACCCATAGGTTTGAAAAATCCCACATAGCAGATTTCATCTACAAACCTACCAAAAGGCCTATTTTCGTGCATTTAGCAGGCATTGAAAGCTGTTCCATGGAGGTGCTCTAATCTGCAAAGGAAGGAGAAATGAACTCTAGCTAATGAATCCTGCCTTTGTTTATGTATAAAAAAAGCGTTTTGAGAAGAAAGGGCTTTGGGAGATTAAGAAAAAGAGAAATAAAACAGCGCCAGGAGGGTAAAAGCTGCCTAAGGTTGTAGGCATGGCAAGCAAATTCATCTTGAAAATGGAATATTGCTGCATCAGATGCATAGATATTATTATTATTACCCCACCCATCTGGCTGGGTTTCTCCAGCCACTCTAGGCGGCTTCCAGCAAAATATTAAAATAGAATAATTCATCAAATATTAAAAGCTTCCCTAAACAGGGCTGCCTTCAGATGTCGTCTAAAAGTCAGGGAGTTGTTTATTTCTTTGACATCTGATGGGAGGGCGTTCCACAGGGAGGGCGCCACTACCGAGAAGGCCCTCTTCCTGATTCCCTGTAGCTTCACTTCTCACAGTGAGGGAACTGCCAGAAGACCCTCGGGAGAGGACCTCAGTGTCTGGGCTCAACAATGTGGGTGGAGATGCTCGTTCAGGTATACAGGGCCAAAGCCGTTTAGGGCTTTAAAGGTCAGCACTTTGAATTGTGCTCAGAGCGGAGTGCTACATTCCTAAGAAGTGATGACTCCAATGAAATTGATGGAGGGAGGGAGGAGGACAGCAAAAGACCATTCATCATGCATCCTACTTTACAGAGGGTGGTCCTCTGCCTGAATGACTGTCAGAGAATAGACCTCCATTTCAAAGAGACCTCTATCTGAAGGGCTGTCCAGTCCATGTCTTAGAACCCTAAGATAGGGAAGGAGGAAGGCTTGAAGTTGTCCAGGAAAGTTGAGCAGGCAAATCTATCACCAACTCTGAGTCTTCCCCACTATGGCGAGATCAATTGTGTTTCCCTTTAGAGCAACTTATGAGGAACGGCTAAGGGAGCTGGGCATGTTTAGCCTGGAGAAGAGGAGGTTAAGGGGTGATATGATAGCCATGTTCAAATATATAAAAGGATGTCACATAGAGGAGGGAGAAAGGTTGTTTTCTGCTGCTCCAGAGAAGTGGACACGGAGCAATGGATCCAAACTACAGGATTCAATGGAATGAATGGATACAAACTACAGTATTCAATGGATACAAACTACAGTATTCAAGTCTCCAGGGCCAGATGAACTGCATCCAAGAGTATTAAAAGAACTGGCAGATGTGATCTCAGAACCACTGGCAGTCATCTTTGAGAATTCCTGGAGAACAGGCGAAGTCCCGGCAGACTGGAGGAGGGCAAATGTTGTCCCTATTTTCAAAAAGGGGAAAAGAGAGGACCCAAATAATTACCGCCCAGTCAGTCTGACATCAATAGCAGGGAAGATTCTGGAGCAGATCATTAAGCAAACAGTCTGTGAGCACCTAGAAAGGAATGCTGTGATCACCAATAGTCAGCATGGATTTCTGAAAAATAAGTCATGTCAGACTAACCTGATCTCGTTTTTTGATAGAATTACAAGCCTGGTAGATGAAGGGAACGCAGTGGATGTAGCCTACCTTGATTTCAGCAAGGCATTTGACAAGGTGCCCCATGATATTCTTGTAAAGAAGCTGGTAAAATGCGGTCTTGACTATGCTACCACTCAGTGGATTTGTAACTGGCTGACTGACCGAACCCAAAGGGTGCTCATCAATGGTTCCTCTTCATCCTGGAGAAGAGTGACTAGTGGGGTGCCACAGGGTTCTGTCTTGGGCCCGGTCTTATTCAACATCTTTATCAACGACTTGGATGATGGACTCAAGGGCATCCTGATCAAATTTGCAGATGACACCAAACTGGGAGGGGTGGCTAACACCCCAGAGGACAGGATCACACTTCAAAACGACCTTGACAGATTAGAGAACTGGGCAAAAACAAACAAGATGAATTTTAACAGGGAGAAATGTAAAGTATTGCACTTGGGCAAAAAAAATGAGAGGCACAAATACAAGATGGGTGACACTTGGCTTGAGAGCAGTACATGTGAAAAGGATCTAGGAGTCTTGGTTGACCACAAACTTGACATGAGCCAACAGTGTGACGCGGCAGCTAAAAAAGCCAATGCAATTCTGGGCTGCATCAATAGGAGTATAGCATCTAGATCAAGGGAAGTAATAGTGCCACTGTATTCTGCTCTGGTCAGACCACACCTGGAGTACTGTGTCCAGTTCTGGGCACCACAATTCAAGAAGGACACTGACAAACTGGAATGTGTCCAGAGAAGGGCAACCAAAATGGTCAAAGGCCTGGAAACAATGCCTTATGAGGAACGGCTAAGGGAGCTGGGCATGTTTAGCCTGGAGAAGAGGAGGTTAAGGGGTGATATGATAGCCATGTTCAAATATATAAAAGGATGTCACATAGAGGAGGGAGAAAGGTTGTTTTCTGCTGCTCCAGAGAAGCGGACACGGAGCAATGGATCCAAACTACAAGAAAGAAGATTCCACCTAAACATTAGGAAGAACTTCCTGACAGTAAGAGCTGTTCGACAGTGGAATTTGCTGCCAAGGAGTGTGGTGGAGTCTCCTACTTTGGAGGTCTTTAAGCAGAGGCTTGACAACCATATGTCAGGAGTGCTCTGATGGTGCTTCCTGCTTGGCAGGGGGTTGGACTCGATGGCCCTTGTGGTCTCTTCCAACTCTATGATTCTATGATTCTATGATTCTAACTCTTTCTCAATTGTTGCATTCATATGAATTAGTATACAGTGCTACCTCAGGTTACAGACACTTCAGGTTACAGACTCCGCTAACCCAGAAATAGTACCTTGGGTTAAGAACTTTGCTTCAGGATGAGAACAGAAATTGCGCAGCAGTGGCACGGCAGCAGCAGGAGGCCCCATTAGCTAAAGTGGTGCTTCAGGTTAAGAACAGTTTCAGGTTAAGAACTGACCTCCGGAACGAATTAAGTTCTTAACCCGAGGTACCACTGTACATCGTTTTTATGCAAAACTCCGTCATCTTTTGCAGTTTTATTTAATGTTGATGATGCACGTCGGGTTTTTTGTCGGCCACTCGGTCTTAGAGCAAAACCCTCCAGCGCCACCTAGTGATGGAAGAAGGCTGAGCAGGCACACCATGGCTCTGGGCCCCCTTAGGAAGACCTGGGGGCTTTGTGGCTCAACAGGGTCATTGTTGGGGAAGGGAGGAAGGAGGAATTGGACTCAGAGTACAGGGCAAAAGGGATGCTGTATTTCAGATTAAGTCCCCCACAACGCCAGACACACATAGATGATGATGGGGAGGAGTGCTTTTTTCTGGGGGTACACAGGGGTACACATACCCCTAAATATTTTGTTAATCTAAGCTGGCCTTATTGAGGGGCCGTATTTCAATATGAGTAAGAAAATGAGAATACCCCTAATTTAAAAAAATAAAAAAATAGAAAAAAAGCACTGGTGGGGAGCAAAGTTCTTTCAAGACAAAAGGATACCTCCTCTCTCCCTCCCTGTTCTGGGGGTTCTCCCAACCAATTTTGGGGAGCACAGGGAAAGAAGGGGAGCGAGCCCTGTTGCAAAAGCAGAAGTCCTTGCATAGACTTCTGCTGATGTGGCTGGTTAGGCAAATCCTGCTCTTGGAAAGCAATTTGAGGGCACAGATGTCACACCAAAGCACATTTTATGAAACGTGTAAAGGCGAAGGTTAATAAGCATTGGGTTGCATTCAATCTAGTTCTACTCAAAGTAGACCCATTGGAATGAATGGGCATGACTAACGTAGTCTCATTAATTTTAGTGTGTCAACTCTGAGTAGGCCTTGGTTGGAGATAAAATGGCATTGTTTAGGGCAGGGGTCAGCAAACTTTTTCAGCAGGAGGCCGGTCCACTGTCCCTCAGGTCTTGTGAGGGGCTGGACTATATTTTGAAAAAATAATGAAAGAATTCCTATGCCCCACAAATAACCCAGAGATGCATTTTAAATAAAAGGACACATTCTACTCATGTAAAAACATGCTGATTTCCGGACCGTCCGCGGGCTGGATTTCGAAGGCGATCTGGCCAGATCCGGCCCCCTGGCCTTAGTTTGCCTATGCATGGTTTAGGATGCTAAACTAGGAGCTGGGAAACCAGGGTTCAAATTCCCACTCAGGCATTAAGCTCACTGGGTGACCTTGAACTAGTTTCTGTCTCTCAGCCTACCTCCCAGGGTTGTTGTGAGGATTAAACAGGGAGGCCGAAAACCGTATAACCACCTTGAGCTGTTTGGAGCAAAGGTAGGTAAAGGTAAATTGACCCCTGACCATTAGGTCCAGTCGTGACCGACTCTGGGGTTGCTGCACTCATCTCGCTTTATTGGCCGAGGGAGCCAGCGTACAGCTTCCTGGTCATGTGGCCAGCATGACTAAGCTGCTTATGGCGAACCAGAGCAGCGCACGGAAACACCGTTTACCTTCCCACCGGAGCAGTACCTATTTATCTGCTTGCACTTTGACGTGCTTTTGAACTGCTAGGTTGGCAGGAGCAGGGACAGAGCAACGGGAGCTCACCCCGTTGCGGGGATTCGAACCGCCACCCTTCTGATCGGCAAGTCCTAGGCTCTGTGGTTTAAACCACAGTGCCACTCGCATCCCTGTTTGGAGGAAAGGTAGGGTATAGATAAATAAGTAGATAACTACAAGGATCATTCCAGGAAGGAATGTCGGTGCAAGTGGCGTTTTGTTTCCCCTTAATGTTTTAAGAACCTCCTGCAAAGGTTCTTCGCAGAGCATAGGACTTAATTTGGAACCGTGGACAGGAGCACTTCTCTTAGGGCAAGGAACAGCTGCAACTTTTTCATGTACTGTAGGTAGCACAGCCCAAATGTGTTGTGATGACCTTCTTTGTACACCAGAGAGTGCTCTTATCCCAGTTTTCGAATGCTACCTTGGGTAATGGTATTAAATATTTTTTTAAGGGAATAACAATAGCTGCTAATGTGGCTATAGGTGTTATAGAGTAATCAGCTAAAGATTTACAATAGTTGCTTGAACAGGTGTGTGTGTGTGTGTGTGTGTGTGTGTGTGTGTGTGTGTGTGTTGCAGGGGGGTGTCAGTCTGAATCAATGGCTGCAAACTCTGATCAGTAGCTGTGCAAGTGACTTGCACATTTGCTTATTTCTATGGCTGTTGTGTACACATGAGTATGAATATTATTTATTTGTGTGCAGCAGAAGCCACTGGAAAAAAACAAAATACATAAAACAGAGTGAAGTATGTCACATGGCTAAAATGATTACAGTCATACCTCGGGTTACAGATGCTTCAGGTTGCGTTTTTTTGGGTTACGGACCCGCCAAAACCTGGAAGTACCGGAACAGGTTACTTCCAGGTTTTGGCGGCCGCGCATGCACAGAAGTGCTAAAACGTGCTTTGCACATGCACAGAAGCACTGAATCCCAACCCGTGCATGCGCAGACGTGCCACTGCGGGTTGCGAACGCTGAGGGTTGCGAACATGCATCCCGCACGGATCACATTCGCAACCTGAGCGTCCACTGTATTCAAACCAGGCATGCCTTCAGATAAAGAGTTTGAACCCCTGTTTGCACAGAATCTGGTGGTTCTGATCCAATCAAGCTTATGCCAAAGCCACTTGTGCATTGTCATCTTTTTAAAAAAAAAAAAAAAAAAAGCCCAACTCTCTCTCCCTCCCTCCCTCCCTTGTCATGGATCGGCTGGCTGCAGAGGAATAGTGGGAGCTGGGGAACCCAATCCCCAAGAGCATAAGGCTCAGAGCCAGGGGATTGGTGGTGGTGGGACAACATACATTGAGCGGTCAAAGGGAGAAGAGGGAGCAGACTTGGAGGAGGAAGTGTCGGAAGCTGAAAACTTAATAGGGTTTAGGGAACAGGAGGCGGCTGTGCCAGAGGGTAGACTAGACCCAGAAGCAGCAGAAGAGGAAGGCCAGGAGATAGAGATGAGACAAGATGCTGAAGAATTCAGGGAATCTCCCCCTCCTGCTGCGACCAGCTCCTCTCCCCCGGTCTCCCAGAACAAGTAGAGGAATGAAGAGAGCGGAGCAATGAGGGACTAGATGAAGGAGCTAAGATTGCTTGGAAAGGGCCTGGGAAGGGTAAGGAGCCTTAGGGAGCAGTGGGAAGACACAGACCTTCAGTCCTCGCAACTGCCTCATTCAGGCAAGACCTACTGGGAAGGGTTGCTGTGCTCACTAGGCCTGTGCTGTTTTGTTTCCTGGAATAAAGAGTTAACTTCTTTGACATCGGGTCATCGGGTGCTTGGTGGTTTTATTGCTGACCTATGCCTGACTCCAGGGACGTGGGTGGCGCTGTGGGTTAATCCACAGAGCCTAGGACTTGCCGATCAGAAGGTTGGCGGTTTGAATCTCGTGACAGGGTGAACTCCTGTTGCTCGGTCCCTGCTCCTGCCAACCTAGCAGTTCGAAAGTATGTCAAAGTGCAAGTAGATAAATAGGTCCCGCTCTGTTTTTCAGTGAGCCGGGGAGGAGGGAGAGAAGCAGAGCCTGCTTGCTTTAAAGGAGCTAAGCGGGAGAGGAGAGGAGCCTTCTCCTCTTATACCCCTCTTCTGCATTATTAGCAGCATCCTTCTCCACCCACCCCATGCGTGCTCCTTGTCCCTTGAGTGCTTTTCCTTCTCTCCCCACTTAAAACGTGGTTACAAAGCACGGATCCACATGGATCCTCGGGATTTTTGCACTGGGTCACCCCAAATTCACCATCAGATCACATAGCATGTCCATGGCTACAGCTTGCACCAAAAAAATCACGCACCCACTGTGGCCTGGGGCCACAGTGGTGCAAGAACGTGGTTACAAAGCATGGATCCACATGGATCCTCAGGATTTTTGCATTGGGCTACCCCAAACTCACTGTCAGATCACATGTCTGTGGCCACAGCATGAACCACAAAAATCATACATCCACTGTTTCGTTTAGAATATTTTTTTTCTTGTTTTCCTCCTCTAAAAACTATGTGCGTGTTATGGTCGGGTGCGTGTTATAGAGCGAAAAATACAGTAATGCACACACTTTTTTGTAGTTATATGAACTCTCTATTTAGGTGCTGGTTCAATAAGGAAACCTGGATATTTTAATATTATATGTATAATCACACATATGACATGCAAGAATAGTCTGCCTATTTAGTGGAATTCATAGAATCATAGAATAGAATCATAGAATCATAGAGTTGGAATAGACCACAAGGGCCATCGAGTCCAACCCCCTGCCAAGCAGGAAACACCATCAGAGCACGCCTGACATATGGTTGTCAAGCCTCTGCTTAAAGACCTCCAAAGTAGGAGACTCCACCACACTCCTTGGCAGCAGATTCCACTGTCGAACAGCTCTTACCGTCAGGAAGTTCTTCCTAATGTTTAGGTGGAATCTTCTTTCTTGTAGTTTGGATCCATTGCTCCGTGTCTGCTTCTCTGGAGCAGCAGAAAACAACCTTTCTCCCTCCCCTATGTGACATCCTTTTATATATTTGAACATGGCTATCATATCACCCCTTAACCTCCTCTTCTCCAGGCTAAACATGCCCAGCTCCCTTAGCCATTCCTCATAAGGCATCGTTTCCAGGCCTTTGACCATTTTGGTTGCCCTCCTCTGGACACGTTCCAGTTTGTCAGTGTCCTTCTTGAACTATGGAGCCCAGAGCTGGACACAGTACTCCAGGTGAGGTCTGACCAGAGCAGAATACAGTGGCACTATTACTTCCCTTGATCTAGATGCTATACTCCTATTGATGCAGCCCAGAATTGCATTGGCTTTTTTAGCTGCCGCGTCACACTGTTGGCTCATGTCAAGTTTGTGGTCAACCAAGACTCCTAGATCCTTTTCACATGTACTGCTCTCAAGCCAGGTGTCCCCCATCTTGTATTTGTGCCTCTCATTTTTTTTGCCCAAGTGCAATACTTTACATTTCTCCCTGTTAAAATTGGGAGTGGGGGTGAGGCTCGCTTTTCATTGAGATTAAAGAGTGAGCTAGGAATCGGGGAGGCGGGGTCTGGGTTGATAAACTCAACATTGAGCTTTTCGGAGAATCTCACCCCTCCCACGTACTTGCATTTTGCCTTTCATTCTTCTCATTAGCCAGCTCACTAAGGGAATATTATTATTCATTTTGTTTAGTGCAGTGTGTCCTTTGTTTTGTTACCTTGCTAAAGAGCCAGAGAGCGAGCAAGCAGCGTGACTCACTTTTTACAAAAAAATCTGTTTTTTTAATTAATCATTTTGCTTTTTTAAAAATTGGGAGGAGAAATAGAGGAGGGCTTGGGTATGCATTGCAACAAACTCAGCATTGACTGTTTCCCTTCATTAACTCATTACATAGGAACCTGGGAAGCAGCCTTCTGCTGAGCCAGACCATTGGCTCATCTTGCTAAATACTGTCTACACTGACTGGCAGTAGCGCACCAGGGTTTCAAGCAAGGAGCGTCTACCTGGAGACACCAAGAATTGAACTTGGGACCTACTGTGTGGGGCTTAGAAGTTTAGTAGGAAACCACACAATGACAAACCTAGACAGCATCTTAAAAAGCAGAGACATCACCTTGCCAACAAAGGCCCGTATAGTTAAAGCTATGGTTTTCCCAGTAGTGATATATGGAAGTGAGAGCTGGGCCATAAAGAAGGCTGATCGCCGAAGAATTGATGCTTTTGAATTATGGTGCTGGAGGAGACTCTTAAGAGTCCCATGGACTGAAAGAAGATCAAACCTCTCCATTCTGAAAGAAATCAGCCCTGAGTGCTCACTGGAAGGACAGATCCTGAAGCTGAGGCTCCAAGACTTTGGCCACCTCATGAGAAGAGAAGACTCCCTGGAAAAGACCCTGCTGGGAAAGATGGAGGGCACAAGGAGAAGGGGACGACAGAGGACAAGATGGGTGGACAGTATTCTCATAATCTGGTGAACCGGGTTCGATTCCCCGCTCCTCCACATGCAGCTGCTGGGTGACCTTGGGCTAGTCACACTTCTCTGAAGTCTCTCAGCCTCACTCACCTCACAGAGTGTTTGTTGGGAGGGAGGAAGGGAAAGGAGAATGTTAGCTGCTTTGAGACTCCTTAGGGTAGTGATAAAGCGGGATATCAAAACCAAACTCTTCTTCTTCTTCTTGAAGCTACCAGCATGAGTTTGACCAAACTGCGGAAGGCAGTGGAAGACAGGAGTGCCTGGCGTGCTCTGGTCCATGGGGTCACGAAGAGTCGGACATGTCTAAATGACTAAACAACAATAACAGGAAACCACAAAGTGTATTTTCCCTGCCCTCTACTGGCCGGAGGGATGCAAGGTTGCTTATACCAAACACTTTCTCCCTGTGCAACATTGTTAGTTGGACCAGCTGATAAGCCCTATTTCTTTTGGGTGAGAAACAAGGTTTCTATTGGAACTTGCATTAATGAATGTTTATGAGAAGGCGAGAGCTATTTCACTGCTCCCCCCCCCCATCTTTCCCAACCTGAAGGGCAATGTTAATTTTAATTGTAAATCTACATTTCTAGCTGAATGAAAATCCAGCCTGCATCTTTCCGGCGTTTGCTCCACTGTGAGCAACCCTGACGAGGAAAAGATCAAAGATGTCTGTGAACATCTTTGAACGTCTTTTAAATATCAGCATTTGGGGCATGTAAAGGCCTTGGGGGGAAATACAACCCTCAAATGCACTCTGGAATTTAGTGTTTATTAGCTTGCTAGGGTTTTGGAAAGAGCTCTTGCCTCTTTGAAATTTCCTTGCAAGATTGCTACTTGGAGATAAAAACAAATCAGATAGTATTGATTGATTGATTGATTGATTGATTGATTGATTGATTCATTCATTCATTCTATTTAGAAAATGTGTAAAATTATAAACCACTTGATGGGAGCTGCCCAGAGTGGCTGGGGAAACCCAGCCAGATGGGCGGGGCATTATTATTATTATTATTATTATTATTATTATTATTATTATTAATAATAATAATAGGATCACCACAAGAGTGTGTCAGCTCAAAGTTCAGAGGGTTGTTGTTGTTTCTTTTTTAAAAAACATTTTTGCATTTTAAATTTTACAAACAACAACAAAATACAAACATCCTATCCCCATTGTCTTTCCTCTCTCCGCCTCCCACCCGCCCTTTGTGGATCCTTATGTTATAATTTTCATTCTGCATCTCCTCAGTAACTCCAATTATTGTAAATCCTTAATCAAGCCATAATTTAAATTCTTACTACAGGTGAAACCTACTAATGAATGTAGTTGTTTAATTTTTCAAATGCATACAAAATTTTCCCAATTTTTTTATTAAAATTTGGTTCTTCCTGGCTCTTGATTCTTCCTGTAAGTTTTGCCAATTCAGCATAGTTCATTAGTTTTACCTGCCTCTCTTCCTTGGTCAGAACGATATACCGTATTCTTTCCATCTCTGGGCTAAGAAAGTTTGGGCAGCTGTGGCCACATACATGAACAATTTCTTCTGGTCCTTCAGGATCTCTGCACCTAGAACTCCTAAAAGAAAAGCTTCTGGTTTCTTAGAAAAGGTTATTTTCAACATTTTTTTCCTCCAGCTCATTATATATCATTTCCCAGAAAGCTTTTACCACCTTACCTCAAAGTTCAGAGTTGTGGGGTGGGAGGAAAACTTTTGTGTTGTGGGAAAAAATTCCCTTGGTGGGTTCAATAAAGAGACTCAAACCAGATTCCCAATTAGTCAGACTTTATTCAGTAATGCATTATGGGATGGGAAGCCCTCCTTGCACCTAACCCAGAGTTCTAGATTCAGGTGGGTAGCCATGTTGGTCTGATGCTGTCAAAATAATAATAATAATAATAATAATAATAATAATAATAATAATAATAATAATAATAATAATAATAATATTGTCCAGTAGCACCTTAGAGATGAACTACGTTTGTTCTGGGTATAAGCTTTCATGTGCATGCACACTTCTTCATATGCACATGAAAGCTTATACCCAGAACAAACTTAGTTCGTCTCTAAGGTGCTACTGGATATATATATATATATATATATATATATATATATATTTGCTTTCATATATAGACTTACCCAGAGTTGTTTTTCACTCCAACAGTCAGTATTAGGTTTTCTCTTAACTGGTTCTTACCAGTTTTGTGGTCAGGCCACACTCTTGCATACAGTGGCATAGCGTGGGTTGTCAGCACCGGGGGCAAGGCAAGTAATTTGCGCCCCCTAACCCGTGGATTTGCGCCCCCTAACCCTAACCCCCAGATGTTGCACCTGGTGCGGCCGGCCCCCCCTGCACCCCCCACGCTACGCCACTGCTTGCATACGTGACAATGGCTATGCTGATAATCGGTTTTGTAGAATTTCTATCTCACTGAAATTCCCTAGTAAATTTTTCAGGATGTGCAAAATGTTGTTATGTATGCAGAGGATGGAGGTTTGCTGCCATCAAACAGATCTTCCCCATTCCGGACCTGTTCTTGTGGTTATAACAGCCACAACAGAGAGCTTTCTTACAATTTATGTCTTTTCTTTATTAAGATATTTTTATGTCACCATCAGTCTTGAGGCCGCGTAGGGGGGAAAATGAAGAAAAAATGAAAACCTGACATAAGCGCAAGATGATGATGTGATACACCAAAAATTGGAAACCGCAAGAAATACCAACAATAGAAGAATGGCAGATGAAGGTGTTGGACTTCTTGGAGCTGGCTGACCTGACTGGAAGAAAACGGGAACCAGAAAGAAGAGGAGACACAAGAGGATTGGAAGAAATTCAAAGAATATTTAGCTAAATATTGTAATATAAGATAAATAGAAAATCCTTGGAAATAACAAATAGGCTCAGGGGTAGAATAAGGATACGTGGTAGTAAATATTAAGGATTAGAATATTAATAAAGGATAAGAGGTTAGTAGATGAAAGGAGTTAATATTATTAGAAATATGAACTTGGAGAACAGAACTGTTATAAAGGTGATATAATGAAATTCAGTTAGAGTGGATTCGAGGAAGTCAGTTATCAATGTTATGAGAATTAGGTATTTGAAGAAATATTTTTTTCCTGTGTTTAATTTTATTGTATTGTAGTGTGTTTTTCTTTGTTGTGTTTTTTGTTATGTCATTTTGTGATAAATGTGGAAAGTCAATAAAAAAAGTTTGGGGGGGAAAGAAGATGATGTGATACAAAATAAATGCAGCTGAAACTGATCATGAACAAATTGCACACTAGAAAATGCCTGATTGCTGAAGAGGGACCAAGGTTTAGTGAGCAGGGAGAGGCTGTGGCAGAAAGCAGTCCAGACTCAGGGGCAGAAGCAGAGGCTGGAGAGGAGAGGAGTCAAGAGGCAGAGATGAGGCAGGTTGCTGAAGAAGCCAGGGAGTCTTCCCCTCCTGCTGTGACCAGCTCCCTTTCCTTCTGGTCTTCTAAAGAGGTATGAAGGAGTGCAGAGCAAAGATAGACAAGGCGAGATAGACAGGTTACTTGGGGAGGCCTCTGGGGAAGACGAAGCTTGGAGAGCTGTGGGACAAGACCTACTGGGAAGATTTGCTGTGCCCACTAGACCTCAGCTGTTTTTTTCCTTTGAATAAAGAGTTAACTTCACTGGCACCTTGTGAGTTATTGCTGACCTGAGCCCGATTCTTGCCTTGACACAGCAGCACTAAGACCACAGAACTTGAAAGGCAACACCATTGCTAAGAATGCTTCATCGCTTAAGTCTTTGTTGCTAAGGCATCCCTTGCTGGGCAGTTTTGTATTTCAAAGGCATGCAGGAAGCATCTCCCATAATCTCCCCTCCATCAGCCAACCACATCGCATGATTCAGTTGCCATTTTATGCAAGAAAAGACTTTGTCCGGAATCAGAAGCCTCTTGGAATTCAAAATGCTCACCAAGAGGCCTGTCGTACTGCATAAATTTAAATATTCTCTCTCCTCCCTCCCACTTTCTGCATTCAATTTACTTCTGTCCTGGGGAAAGCAGATTAATCTGCAGAAATAAATCTGTTATGTATACCAAAATGAAATTGATTTGGCAGCCATTGCCAAAAGTCAACCAGTCCCCATCTTCTAAATGCAAGCAATCAGTGAAGACGTTGTTTTGATACCCCAAAGGCTGATATATATATATATATATATATATATATATATATATATATATGCTTTCGTAGATTTTCACGGGTACAGGAATGTAGGTTTTGGTGTCTTCGGGTGTCTTCCCGTGTAAGAGTTGGGGTGTCTAGGCGACGTTTCGACGAGGTCTCACTCGTCATCTTCAGGCTGGTGCTTTCGGCTTCTTGTTACTGGAACAGAGCAGGATCTCAGTGTTTGAGTTCCTATAAATACTGTTGAGGGGGTGTGGTGTATAGCCTCCAACGTTCTGGGCAGAGAGGGAAGTTCCCAGGTTAGTGTGCCTTTTCTTCTTTTGTTCATTAATTACTTGAGGGATATCTTGAGTGATTTCTTGAGTGATATTCTGAGTACCACTTAGGAGGGTCATTAGGTGTGGATTAGTTGCTAAAGCTTTCGTGTCTTGACCTCTTGAGCTTGTGAAGAGTTTTTCTGAGAAGATGGCTGTACTGCAAATAGTTGTGCTCTGGCTTGGCTTCGTGTATAGGGGCGAGCTGTGGTTTTGTGCCCTGTGCCAGCCAGATCTGTGTAGGGATTGCAGGGGGGTGCAGCATCCGGAGGTGCCACTATGGTTTGGCTACTGGATGGTGTCTGTAATTTATCTGTGGAGAGGGTCTGGGTTTGGGTCTGGTGTGGTTGATTGGAGATGGCGTTCTGTGTGCCTCTGGTTCTGGTGTCGGTTTTTGTGGGGAGGGCTAATTTCCAGATGTCTGGCAGGCGGGACGTGTCATCACGCTTGTTCATGTTGTGAGGGTGTTTCTCTATCTCGATGGCTTCCATGATTATTCTCTTGTGGTGATGTTCCATGTTAAAGAGCAATTTGGAATCTGCAAAATTAATTTCGTGTCCTGTTTCTTTCATGTGTTGGTAAAGAGAGGAAGTTTTTTCTTCTTTTTTGACGGCATTCTTGTGTTCTGCGATACGTGCATTTATTCGTCTGTTTGTTTGTCCAATGTACGTGGCTGGGCAGACTTTGCAGGGTATTTCATAGACCCCTTGGTTTTCTAACTGGATTTTATCTTTGGGGTTTCTGAGGATATTGGCTATTTTTTGGTTGGTGCAAAAGGCTGTTTTGATATTGTGTTTATGGAGGATTTTGCTAATTTTATCTGTAGTGCCCTTGATATAAGGAAGGAGGGCCATGCCATTGTTTTCTTCAGTGTCTTGGTTTTTGGGGGGTGTTTCTTTTTGGATTAGCTTCGTAACCCTGTTTTGCTGGTATCCGTTGGCGATTAACACATTTGAGAGATTCTGTAACTCAGTTGTCAAGTGGTCTTTGTCAGCCAGGCAAAGTTTGTCAGTTGTCAAGACCACTTGACAACTGAGTTACAGAATCTCTCAAATGTGTTAATCGCCAACGGATACCAGCAAAACAGGGTTACGAAGCTAATCCAAAAAGAAACACCCCCCAAAAACCAAGACACAGAAGAAAACAATGGCATGGCCCTCCTTCCTTATATCAAGGGCACTACAGATAAAATTAGCAAAATCCTCCATAAACACAATATCAAAACAGCCTTTTGCACCAACCAAAAAATAGCCAATATCCTCAGAAACCCCAAAGATAAAATCCAGTTAGAAAACCAAGGGGTCTATGAAATACCCTGCAAAGTCTGCCCAGCCACGTACATTGGACAAACAAACAGACGAATAAATGCACGTATCGCAGAACACAAGAATGCCGTCAAAAAAGAAGAAAAAACTTCCTCTCTTTACCAACACATGAAAGAAACAGGACACGAAATTAATTTTGCAGATTCCAAATTGCTCTTTAACATGGAACATCACCACAAGAGAATAATCATGGAAGCCATCGAGATAGAGAAACACCCTCACAACATGAACAAGTGTGATGACACGTCCCGCCTGCCAGACATCTGGAAATTAGCCCTCCCCACAAAAACCGACACCAGAACCAGAGGCACACAGAACGCCATCTCCAATCAACCACACCAGACCCAAACCCAGACCCTCTCCACAGATAAATTACAGACACCATCCAGTAGCCAAACCATAGTGGCACCTCCGGATGCTGCACCCCCCTGCAATCCCTACACAGATCTGGCTGGCACAGGGCACAAAACCACAGCTCGCCCCTATACACGAAGCCAAGCCAGAGCACAACTATTTGCAGTACAGCCATCTTCTCAGAAAAACTCTTCACAAGCTCAAGAGGTCAAGACACGAAAGCTTTAGCAACTAATCCACACCTAATGACCCTCCTAAGTGGTACTCAGAATATCACTCAAGAAATCACTCAAGATATCCCTCAAGTAATTAATGAACAAAAGAAGAAAAGGCACACTAACCTGGGAACTTCCCTCTCTGCCCAGAACGTTGGAGGCTATACACCACACCCCCTCAACAGTATTTATAGGAACTCAAACACTGAGATCCTGCTCTGTTCCAGTAACAAGAAGCCGAAAGCACCAGCCTGAAGATGACGAGTGAGACCTCGTCGAAACGTCGCCTAGACACCCCAACTCTTACACGGGAAGACACCCGAAGACACCAAAACCTACATTCCTGTACCCGTGAAAATCTACGAAAGCAAATATCTCACCTCTACGGGGAGGAAACCTTCCAGCTGACAAGAACCTACGAGAAACTAGAAATCCGAAGAGCCACCATCTTATGTGATCTCTTGTTCCTACGCAACTGCCGAGACAACAACTTAATTCCCACATGCTTCCAACTTAAATTCCACTCTAAAACCCCATATATATATATATATATATATATATATATATATATATGGGGAGGGGGAATCAAAGAGCAATGCAGCAAACACCGTTCTGTACCACAGGATATTTGTTTGCTGCCCTGCTCTTTGATCCCCAAAATTAACCTGCTTTCAAGCAGCAGTGAAAACAGAAACTTAAATTTTAACAGAACACGCTGAACTAGAATAATAGAATTGTAGAGTTGGAAGGGACCCTGTGGGTCATTTATGTTGATATTTTCTCTCTCACACACCCCATTGCGAGAATCTCCTGGTCTGATGTTTTGAGAAAGGAAGGGGTGGAAACTGCTTTTTTACTCTTCTTCTCCTGACTGACTGACTGCCTGACTCTGTGTGTGGATCCAGTTACAGATAGGTAGCCGTGTTGGTCTGCCATAGTCAAAATAAAAAAATTCCTTCCAGTAGCACCTTAAAGACCAACTAAGTTAGTTCTTGGTATGAGCTTTCGTGTGCATGCACACTTCTTCAGATACACTGAAACAGAAGTTGCCAGATCATTCTATATAGTGAGAAGGTGGGGAGCGGTATTACTCAGAAGGGTGGTGGGAATGGGAGATTGGCAGATAGCTGAGATGAGCCTGTTGACGACTCTTAACGACTGTAATAGGTCTTACAGGAAAAGGCAAGGGGTGAGAAGGTGAGAAATGGCTTAGTAATGTATAATGGGATAAGAATCCAATGTCTTTGTTCAGACCAGGTCTCTCCGTGGTTTTAAGTTTGGTAATGAGTTGCAATTCAGCAGCTTCTCTTTCCAGTCTATTTCTGAAATCCCTTTGTAGTAAAACAGCTACTTTGAGATCTTGTATAGAATGTCCTGGGAGATTGATGTGTTCTCCTACTGGTTTCTCTGTTTTGTGATTCTGTGTGTGGAGAGAGTCTTATCTATGTAGTGACTAGATGGCAGAGTGGGAGCTGCAACACTCATGCAAGCCAGTAGTTCTTTAGTTTGTAGTAGCTATTAGAAATAAAAGGAGTTATGCTTCACAGCTTTCTTCCGCGTTGTTCATACTCTGCATGAGTCTGGTGCTCACAATGCACAATTGTGGGTCCAGTGCACTGGGACCTGTTTTCCAGGATTGGAAGGTCTCTGAAAGTGCTCCAGTCGCCTAGCCCAGTCAGGGCAGAACCAGTTATTGAGCCCAGTCGCTGACATCGGTTGAAAGGCGTACTGACAATTTAGTCCAACCCCCTGCAACTGACATTACATACTGAATTTTCCAGGCCAAAGCAAAACATCTTTACCTAGTGCTAAAATGTCTACTCAGATTGGAAGTTGTTCTCCATGATCTCAGACTAGAGTCTTTCCCAGTCCTGAGACCTGAAATCCCTTAACAGAGGACACTGGAAATGGGACCTGATATCCCATTTCAAAGTTGTTGAGCTTTTCTTGGAGGGGGGGCGGGTTGGGGACTTTTTTGCAGCTCTTCTGAGGGAGGGAGGAACAGCAGCAGCCACTAACCTTACAATCGCTGGACAGATAGCAGTCTCCGTTTCTAAACTCTGGCTTCCCTTTTGTAACAATAGAGGCTGGCGGAGGGAAAGGGGGCAGGGATGGAAGGGGGCCAGTGATCGACATGTTGGACATCCTTGTTCTAGTGCATGGGCCAGCAAACTAAGGTCCACGGGCCGCATCAGGCCTAATTGCCTTCTGGATCCGGCCCACGGACGGTCCAGGAATCGCCGCGTGGATCGTCAGCATGTGCATTCTTTCCCTCTCCTTCCCTCTCCCTCCCACACCTCCTCCCTCCCTCCTCCTGGCTTCTCCCCGCCCTGCCTAGAGGAGGAAGGGGTCTGGGCTTTGTTGGTGCCAGCAGCAGCAGCACTCGAGCGGCCGCCATTTTCAGCAGCCCCTGTCCGGAGACCTTTTGCGCACCACCCATCATCCCTCCTCTGCCACCGCCGCCGACAGCCCCTGCCGCTCGCAAGACACAGATAAGCAGCCACTGGGGCTCATGGTGCTTTTGCATCCCCCCCCCAAAAAAAAATATAGTCCAGCCCCCCCCCCACAAGGTCTGAGGGACAGTGGACCTGCCCCATGCTGAAAAAGTTTGCTGACCCCTGTTCTAGTGCAATGTTCCTTATCCGAGAATCTCCTTTGCACATCAATAAGGAGAACTGCGTTTCCCAGCTGCAATTGCCTGATAATGGAAACTTAGCAGCAAAAAATGCTGTGCTTCCTTGAGGATTCCCCTTTAGGTAAATCTGAGACTTTAAAAGCTAGAGTATGTCTCATATTTTAACATTGGCCCTGGAAACTCTAGCGGGGGAAATGTCCTGACTGTTAATCACTGCAGGATGAATGTTTCTAAAGGCAAGACCAGCCCAACTCACTGCTGTTTTATGACATCTCAAGTTAGTTTCTGTTACGGAAATTACGGGGGTGGGGGCACATCTTTAAAGTTGTTAAATGTTACAAATATTATGCCTGAATGTACCCTTTCAACTTGACAGCTCAGGGAAGTTACCTAGCTTTAAAAATAATATAAAATCAACTCCTTTGCCAGTTTCCTCCATTCCAAAGCTATTTTCCCCTTGAAAAAGGACTCCAGGAAGTTCCCAGGGGTGACAATTGCTGGGCTCATTGTTAGCCAAGGGAAGCCAAATCTCATCACCTGACTTGTCTCAGGCTCCAGACATGCAAAGGAAGTTCTATTTTACTTTTGGGTGGTGGGTACTTAAGACATATTTGTCTATTCTAATCTTATACTTGTGTATTGCCCTGACACATCTGTCTATGTGATTCATGTGTAACCCTCCCCTTTTGTGACATGTAAGTGATGTAGCAATGATGCTGTATGAACTGTATTCTGGGATATGGTGGGAAAGCTTTAAAAGTCCTTATCACCCCATCCTCAGGGTTCAAAATTCCTCTTTGAACCTGTTGCGCAATAAACTTTGGTCTACAGCTATTTGCTCCGGTTGGTAGCTGGACTCCTTCCTTTATTCCGCAGGGACCCGCGGGCTCTGCCCGACGAGCTGGGTGACTGAGCAGCCTCACACCTAGATTTTTCCGTAACAGTTTCCAACAACTTGGGCAAGGATACCTAAAATACAGACAGAGAAGGATTTAATCATGCACACCGGTGGGTGTGCATTTTGTAATTAACTACGGAAAACGCTGGTTGCTAATTAATAAGGCCAACTCTCTGTGTAATGAGAGAGGTTACACGGGGCTATGCAGTTCGGCTCTTTTGTACTTGTGCAAATAATACAGTTAGTTAATTACGTTTTGGCTTCCGGTCCCAGCTCCCTTAATGGAGGCAGCCCCCATGACAGTGGAAACATTGCAGAGCAAAGCCACCGTTGAAGGAGGCACAAGGGGTTCACAATCCTCATGAAGCTGTGGTATGTACAGGCCCTAAGTATCATGAATAAAGCTGAGCATCTGTGTTTTTTCTCCAACACGGATATGCGGCGGAATGGCCAAACCCTCGGGGTCAGGTCGTTCACCTTCTTTTCCTCTTAATCCCCAAGGGAAGGTGATTATCTCTCTCAATCCGCTATGCATTTTGCCAAAGAAAATATGCTTGAAAAGGCAAGATTATAGGCTATTCAAAAAGAGAGACAAATAGGCTCTACTAAAACCCTGGGAGGTGCTGGCTTTCATATAAAGCTTGCCGTTTGATAATACACATGGAAGTACAGGAATCATGTTGCCACCCAGGCTTTGTGCTTTGTTTGGTGGAGCTGAAAATTTAAAGAAGCAGCAGCAGCAGCAGTAGCTTGCTTTGGCCAATTGTATCATGTATGCAGGACCGGATTTAGGTTTGATGAGGCCCTAAGCTACTGAAGGGAATGGGGCACTTTATATGTCCAGCTGTCCTTTGACAACAACAGATTGTCACTGTTTTTTATGTTGAATATATGCTATATGGTACCGTATTTTTCGCTCTATAAGATGCACTAGACCGCAAGACGCACCCAGTTTTTGGAGGAGGAAAACAAGAAAAAAAATATTCTGAATCTCAGAAGCCAGAACAGCAAGAGGGATCGCTGCGCAGTGAAAGCAAAAATCCCTCTTGCTGTTCTGGCTTCTGGGATAGCTGCACAGCCTGCATTCGCTCCATAAGACACACACACATTTCCCCTTACTTTTTAGGAGGGAAAAAGTGAGTCTTGTAGAGCAAAAATTACGGTAATTTATGGAGCTAATAGGTATCTAAAGCCATAACAAAATATGTACTTCATCAAAGTAATTGATAGAGAAATGAGCAAACCAGTGATCTTTTAGGGAGCAGGCTAGCAGGCGGGGCCCATTACTTACATCACAGGAGCCTACACAACACAAACACTGTTGCTGTATGTAGGTTTTGTTTTATTTGTTTTTTATCTTATATTTTGGAAATGTACATCCAGGTTTTCTTTTCCTTTAAATTTTTTTTGGGGGGCGCCCAAGAGAGTGGGGCCCTAAGCTATAGCTTGTTTAGCTTATACGTCAGTCCAGCACTGCATGTATGTATGTGTTGAATGGCTTACCTATAAAATGTTGTTTGCAGAAATGAATCTCAATTAAGGTTGTGCATGCCCCTTTCCCACAATGAGATTTGGGACCCCACTTTGACTGGTCTTCTACTTTTCTCCCAGTGGCCAACCAAAAACCCTCCCCACTTGGGGTTTCTAGCAACAGGTATTCAGAGGCATAATGGCATGGGAACCTCTCCATCATGGCTTTGATAGCCGGGTGATGATGATGATGATGATGATGATAATCACTGCCACAGATTTCCAAGTGCTGGGTTGTTTTATTAGTTTCTCTTCAAGCACACGTAGCTGCCTAGAAAAATGGTCATTTGCACAGCAATAGTTACAAAGCTCACTCATATCAACAGCAGACAATTAAGATAGTTCTGCAGATAATTAAGAAGACTGCATTTCAACCAGCCAGTCAGCCAATCACGGTCCATATAATTCCATAGGCACAGAGCAATAAAGCTATATTCTTAATTCTTCTTTAAATTAAAAGAGGATCTTCTTCAGGAGTCATAACTCTGGGCATCTTCTCTGTGAATAACAAGTGCTACAGAGGTTTACTGGAGATGATGGGAGTTGTAGGTCAGAACATCTGGAAGGACACCAGCTTGGCAGAGGTTTACAGACTGAGATTAAAATGGAATGCTTAAATGTTGGAGCATCGTAGTCAACCCCCCCCCCCCAATGCCCTCTGCCTTTGTTTAGTTTTGAATTTCAGCTTTCCTAAATGTGGTCCAGGGATACATATTGCCGCCACCTCGCTAAAGCTAAGCAGGTCTGGGTCTGGTCTGGAATCACAATGTATGCCACCTTGAGTTCCATGATAAGTGTACTAAGCAAATAAACATTAATTATTATTATTTTTCATTTGTACCAGATTTGCAACCTGTTCTTCTCAGAGGGCTCAGGGAAGAGCATGCGAGTTTACTTTCACAACACCCCTGCAAAGTAGGTGAGGCTGAGAGATGGGGACCACGCCAAGCTCAAGAAGTGAATTTCACAGGCTGGAAAAAGAATCGGACAACCTGGATCTTCATTGTCCAAAAAAACCTAACCTTCTATCCGGCCCAACCCCCTGAAAGCTTGAAACAGCTATCTAAATGCTTGAAACAGAACAGAAAAGCTTGTTTCAAGCATAGATGTCTTTCTAGACCTGGAAAATATGGAGCAGAGGGGAGTACAATAAAATTTCCCTACCTAGAATTTGATGGATGGTGGGGGAAATAAAAAAATATATAAAATTCAAATTCAGCAGATTTTGAAACAGGCAGGCATAATTCTCAAACTTGCTCCAAAAATTTTAACTTGTGAGAAATGTTGACCACGATCAGTCAGACTTAAGTACTTTCAAGTCCTCAGGAGAACACACACATGAATGCTTGCATGATTGAATGGATCAGCCGGATTTTAAAATCTAAGCTCGAAACAGCCCTACTCTATTCTCACATCAATCCAATCACTAGGGGGTTGCTAGTTTTGTTAATTTCATGGTCTGGGGTTATATGGACCGATCATATTGGCAAGGGGCACAGCTTACAGGGACCATGCAGAAATATGTCTGCCTTAGCTCCATCAGATGGGGGAAGTTTTCTGAGCATTCCATGCCCCCTTTGCTCACAAGGCTCAGAGATACCGTGCCTTTATCCATCCATCCATCTATTGCATTTCCATCCCACATTTTCCTCCAAAGAACTGGAGGTGGCTTTCATACTTCTCCTACCCATTTTGTCCTCACAATATCCCTGTGAGGTAGGCTAGGCTGAGAGGCAGTGAATGGCCCCTTATGTCGGCCAGTGAGCTTCATGGCTGACCCTGGTCTCCCAGGTCCTAGTCCAACGCTCTGACCGCTAGACCAACCCTGGCTCTCTCTTTGCTCCTGAGGCTAAAGGACTGCACAGATCCCCGGAGCCATTAAAAGCTGCCCTTTGGCATGAAAAACAGGGTAGCCAAAAACAAGGGTAGCCAAAAACAGGGTAGCCAAAAACAAGGGTAGCCAAAAGCAGAGGAACAATCAGAGGTGCTTTATGGAAATGAAAAAACCAGGCACATTGGGTTTTGGGTTTTTTTGTGGTGGTGGATAATACGACTTTTACTTTTCTCCTACACAAATTGAAGGACTTGAGTGCCTAATTGGGGGGGGGGGCTGTGTCCATAAAGCATTGGGCATAGAAAAAGGGCAATCAAATTGATTAATTCATTACGTGCAGGACCTGCAATAGAATGATCTATTGTGTATCTTTGCATTCTAGGAAAAATTCTCCTGTTTACAGATCTAGCCAGCAGTTGTGCCATTTCCTGGATACAGTGGTACCTCTGGATGCGAACGGGATCCGTTCTGGAGCCCCGTTCGCATCCTGAGTAAAACGTAAGACGCGACTGCATGTCTGCGCGTGCATGGGTCACGTTTTGCCACTTCCGCACATGTGTGTGACGTCATTTTGAGCGTCTGCGCATGTGCGAGCGGCGAAACCCAGAAATAACGTGCTCCGTTACTTCCAGGTCGCCATGGAGCGTAACTTGAAAATGCTCAATCTAAAGCACATCTAACCCGAGGTATGACTGTACTCTGTTCCAGAGATAGGGAGATAATGAAAAAACCTCTTGAGTTCTTTGGGGGTTTATTTATCTTTTGTCACCTTGATTCTTTTTTTTATATAAACTTTTATTTGTACTTCTGGAACCCTCAAACTCCCTCTGAGCATGCTGGTAGGAAACCACCTTCTATCAAGTCAGACAGTAGAGCCATCTAGTTCAGCCTTGCCTACACTGACCGGCAGCAGCTCTCTGTGGTTTCAGGTAGACTTCTCTCCCAGCCCTACCTGGAGGTTCCATTAGGGACTGAACCTGCGACTTCCTGTATGCAAGGCAGATGCTTACCTCTGAGCCACAACTCTTCCCCAAGTGGACACATTGTGGCTCCATTCCCATCAACACTCACCCCTGAGTTTGCTATTAGGAGGAGGGATTTATTTAATCCTTGGGCTGGTAATTCTGTGGCACAAAAGACTTCAGTGCAGTCTACCAGGAATACTGAGACTGAAGGGATCGTGAATGCACATTCCCCAAGTTTTCCATTGGTTATTTCTGTTTGGGCAAGCAGTTCTTGAGGATATCTTGTAAGGGCTGGCTGGGACCTACAGCAGCCACCATTTCGATTATGTTGCACCTCCAGAGTTAACAATAAACGTTCTCCCTGCCAGCACCTAGCTAGCCCCTTTCATTGTGTTCATACATTACAGGTTTGCTTTGCTGCTAGAGACAGGTTGAAAATCCCTGCTCCTAAGCAGCCTTGTTCTCTCAGACATGACCTTATCTCTGAGCCTCCGATCTCGATTCCTTTGACCTTCATACTGAAAATGAGAATGCTAATTAGAACAGTGCACAGGAATCATATTGAAAATGAGAATGCTCAGGGTTGATTCCAGATGACCCTTTTACTGAGCTTTCATCTTAATTTATTTGCAGTTCCCCAACAACTACTGTTTATATTGAGCACTTGTTCTGATCCGTTTGCACCAAGCAATTATTCTACCACACTTTCCTTTGCCTCTCCCCATCACTTTCCTTCCTGCAAAATGCGGACTTGTTGCGCAAACCCACCAGAGCCTATTTAATTGGCTGGTAGGGGACTGAATCCCACCCGCAAATTAGCAACATTCTGGAAGCATCCTAGATCTGTACGCAGGAATTTACATTTTTTATATTGCTTTCTTCTGTTATAATCAGTGATTTATTTCTGCTTATCACTATGGGGCTATAGATGTTTTGGCAATAAATAATGAGGATATATATTTGCATGTGTGCGCATGTGAATGCTTATGTAGCCAAAACAGCCAGTACCCACATTCACAAGGGAGGTAGAAACAGATTTATCAGACTCCCCAAGGTGCAAAACATCCGGTGGGAACAAAACTCTAAAAGGGGGGGGGGGGCTATCCCAGTGGGAACAGAGAGTGCCCATAGAATACTGATGGATTGCTGGGTATATTAGAAAATGGAGGGGAGAAGGGGAATGGGTTTAAGTATCCTAGAGACCATGGCTGGAACACCAAATTGGTAGACTGTAAAATTCTGTTGCAGATCCTACTTACACTTAAAATTCCTCAAGACAGTGCTAGGCTGGTGGGTAACAACCTGATTGATATAATAATAGTAATTTTTTTAATAATCTACCAAGTGTGCTCGTGGGTGGATAATTTTGATGGGTCTTTGCTCTGTTTGCTTGAAAGACAGTTAGAATTTGTTGCCATTGCTGTGAAATGGTGTTCGTAATGGAGCAAGATTAGATGCCCATCTTTCCGCCCACCAGCCCAGCAGAAAACTGTCAGGTTCTTAGGAAAATATCTCTAACCTTGGCTAGTAGGTGATTCTGCAAGCATTCATTATGTCTTCCTCTGACAGATCAAAACACTTAATGCAAACTTCAGTGTACCAGTCCAGAAAACTTTAAAGCAAGTGAGGAGTTCCCAGTGAGCTGGAGAGGGTTTGCCTATTTATTTTCAATGTTTTTATGGGATAACCAACCTCATATAACCAACATGCTTAAGTCTAATTAACGCATGAAGGGATTAGACCATAGAGAAAGCTGTCCTGCCAGGCTTATCTGGGTCACTCCTCCTCACCTGAGGAAGAAGGGTTATCAAGCTTTTGTTCTTTTCATTCCAGCATGTGAACCCTACCAGGAAGGAAGTCTTGGAAGGAACTAGGTAATTGTTCTTTCCTAGTCTACTAGAGGAGCTCAACTTGTGAGGAGGGCTGAGCTGGTTGCTGCAGCTCAGACTACATGGCTCTTAAAAGCCACTCTTGAGTTTCTATACCAATAATTTGGAGAATTTCACCACTGTAACGGAGCCACATTTTACTGCCTGTGCAACTTTTTCTGAATGCTGCATGGAAAGGCACATGAATCTGACCTTTGGAGAGTTTGTAAGTAAACCATTTTAAACTTACAAAACATGGTCTTTTTTCTAAGGCAAGGGACGAGAGGAGTTTGGGAACTCACAGGGGCCTATATTTCCATGCTTTACATTGCTGTGATTTTAAATCTCTGATGGGGCTCTCTCACCAAAGAGTACTTGCCCCAAACTTGGATCTTGGCATCCAGGAGTTCTCCTTGTAATATACCCATTTTTTTTACTTGCACCAGCAATTTTAAGTATGCTTAAAGAGGGTGTTAGACTTGAAGCAGTATACTTGTGAATTACCTGAATCAATGACCTGGTTCACATGGTTTTCAGGAAGATGAATGAGATAAAGTTAATAATAATAAGTCAATGTGGTATAGCCCAGAAGCATAGGCCTGGGGAGATGAGCTCAAATGAAGGCTCAACCACAAAGCTAAATAAATGCCTGGGAGCTAGCCACCATCTCTCAGCCAAAGCTACCAGAAAGCCCAAGCTATGCTAAATGCTGATAGGACTGCAAAGCCAGTTTTGTTTTTTAAATCTTTGTAGAATGCTTAGTTGTTTTAGGCAAAGAAGAAGAAGAAGAAGAAGAAGAAGAAGAAGAAGAAGAAGAAGAAGAAGAAGAAGAAGAAGAAGAAGAAGAAATTAATAATGTTGATCCTTTAGGTCCTTGGTGCAACAGTGATACACAAACATAATATTTTTTTAAAAAAAAAATACAGATATCAGGCTGGATTCAAATTCCAGACTAAGGTAGCTGAGCTTCAGTCCCATTGGAACTCCCTGCCTGTTGACCTCAGGCAGACACCATCACTGTACCACTTTTTGGTGTCCGCTAAGAATGTTTCTGTTTAGAGAAGCCAACCAAGGCATGCGGAATATTGACGTATGTGTTCTCAATCTGTTTTCAGTTTAGTGCTGATTTTTTCCCCCTTTTTCCTTTTTTTAAAAAATAATAATAATAATGCTTCAAATACTTGTTCTTAACTGTCTTTACTGATCATTTCATTGCTTTCTTCTCTTTGTAATACTTCTTACAGGGTTTCGGGTTTTTGTTGTTTCTGTTTGACAGAAGCAAGCGGTGTGAAAACATTACGAAACATAATAAATAAATAAATAAATAAATGGTGACCAATTGGTTTCAATAGGACCAAAATATCAACTAACTTAGTCGGGGTGGGGTTGGGGGGTTACGGCATGCACGGTTATCATTTGCGGCGTCTGCCCTCCGGTGGAGATTCAGAACCGGAATCGCTCTTCATTGCAACATGCTTGCTACACCCGCTTTTTGCTTTAAAACATTGACAAGAAATATGAGCAGCTTACTGGCTGTTTGCCAAACGGTTGTTTCCAGCCATTCCCAAAAAAAATGAGTTCCTGGAATCTCTTCGCCCTCCTGCTTCTCCAGTCATATTTCGCAGGAATGTCAAGTAGTTACTCACCGGGTTTCTGAAACCCCACTGTGAGAGACAAACAGTGCAATCCTAAGCCGGGTCTACTCGGAAGTAAGCTCTGTGGATTCCAGCAGGGCTTACTCCCGGGTAAGTGGGGTTAGAACGGCAGCCAGAATCTACAACACATAGAAGCACAGCAGCATATAGAGCATACATAGGAAGCGTTCCAACATCCAGCGGACCAACACGTGGGAAAAATAACATCATCTCATCAAACAAAGAAGTATTTCCACAAGGAGTCTGTACAGTCAATGGTAAGAGGGAAAGCGTCACACATTTCCTTCTGTTCTGATCAACTTCTGCAGTGTTCTGGTGGGGTTAGTGCTTGTCCAATGTCTCCTTTTTATGCTTTTGCAAGAATAAAAATAGAAATCGTTTTTCTCAGGCACAGCAAGGAAAGATTCCATTTCTTTCCCAACACATTACATGCGTTAATGGTGCCTTGATGGGCAGTTTTGGTAAAGCAAAGCAGCAAGGAGAGGGGACAACTCTGAGCAGAGAAGCAAGAGGGGAGAGCTTCACCCTTTCCCTACCTTCCGCTTTCCTCCTCAGTCTCCCCCTGAGCTGATTTCCCCTCCCCACAGAGTTCTACGTGTATTTCACATTGCAAAAGAAATGTGAAGTACCCTGGGGTATTAACAGGTGGGGGGTGTTTTGGGGTGGAACAACAGGTGGTGGGGGAAGGATCAAGCACAGTGGAGATTGGATAGGTAAAGGGACCCCTGACCATTAGGTCCAGTCGTGACCGACTCTGGGGTTGCGGCGCTCATCTCGCTTTATTGGCCATGGGAGCCGGCATACAACTTCCGGGTCATGTGGCCAGCATGACCAAGCCACTTCTGGCGAACCAGAGCAGCGCACAGAAATGCCGTTTACCTTCCCACCGGAGTGGTACCTATTTATCTACTTGCACTTTGACGTGCTTTCAAACTGCTAGGTTGGCAGGAGCAGGGACCGAACAACGGGAGCTCACCCCGTCACGGGGATTCGAACCACCGACCTTCTGATCGGCAAGTCCTAGGCTCTGTGGTTTAACCCACAGCGCCACCTGCGTCCGGAGATTGGATAGAAGGCTGTAAATGTATGAGGCTGCTGAGCAGGGACGTCTTACCCATAGAGACTAGTGGTGCAGGGCGCCAGGGCGCGAAGTTCTGGAGAGCGCCAGGGAAGAGGCGGAGGCTGGACGCGGCGCCTCCCAGCATCAGCTCACCATCCTCACCTGCCTCCGCCATGCCGCGCCGAAGCAGCGCCGCACCCAGAGCCTCTGCCTGCCGTGGCCACCGTGGCACAAAGTGGCCAGCTGAGCCGGGAGCCACCACGGCCAGCCTCTGCCTCTTCCCCGCCGGAGGAGCTGCCCTCCAGCCGCTGCCCGTCTCCTCCAGCCCCGCAAAGCAGCGCCGTCCTCCCTAAAAAAGGTGGGCAATTCTGGGAAACGGGAGGCCACACCGGAGGGGATCTTTGCACCACGGTGCCAGATGGGCTTCAGATGGCCTTGTGCTGCTGAGCAGGAATGCATGGGGATCTGCTGGGGGCAGCCAGGGCATGGGTTGGCTCAGAGGAGGCTGGTGCGATAGGGCTACTAGGAAAGACGAATTTCAAGCAAAAACATGCAAAATTTGTTCCTGAAATCACACCCATTTGTTCCCGAAAGCTACACCCATACCTATCCCTCTCCCCAATTCTCACATCCTCCCCAACTCTCACATTACCCAGGGCCTGCCATCTCACACTAGCAGGTAAAGGTGAGTTCTTGGAGGACGTCATCAGCACCAGCCTACATCTGCACAGGTGTAGCACACCTGTGCAAGCCATCACCTGGGGAGGGTGGTGGGCTCTCCTCCTCGCTCTTCCTGCTCAGCAGCTGTTTATCGCTTTCTGACAGCTCTCCCTCATTCCGGCCTCCACAAAGTGCAACCCCACCTCCTCACGTCTCTGCTCAAAGCTTCCAAACCTGCTTTTCTCCAGGCAAAAAAACCCAACAAAACTCCACATGAGATTTTGCATGTAGCAAAAGTCGAGGGAATAAAGAGGGTCATATGAAACTCTTTTGTTTTCTAGTTCTAAATGATGATCTTGAGGTTCTTTGGAGCCTCTGCAAATGCTAAATCGATATATATCTGCAGAGCGTTTGTGGCTCTTTGTCGGTCAGATTGTTCCCTGAGCATTTCAGGGGGAAAGCAAACCCCTCCCCTCACTGTTCCTTTTGCAGAATGGGTCCTTTTTCTAGCAGGAAGCCGTTGAGATATTTGCATGGGGGGGGAACCTCTAGGGTGGTATTCAACCTCAGCAATTACCCTGAGTAAATCCAGTTGAAATGAACAAACATGACTAAATTAGGTCCATTAATTTCAATAGATCTACTCGGCGTAAAAGCTGGTTGATCAACCACCCATTATGTCTCTGACTACCAAATACTAGGAATAAATTACTGGGCAAGTCCACCACCAGCCATCTACTTGGGGGGAAATGAAAGCAGCATTATGGATCAGATCCAGTATTCTTTTCCCACAGTGGCCAACTAGATGCCTATGGGAAGTCCACAAACAGGTGCAATGACACTCTCCCAGCAACTGTTAGTTAGAGGCATGCTGTCTCTGCCACTGGCAATACAGCCATCATAGCTAGTAGCCATTGATAGCATTGATCCGGCTTTCCAAGCCATCCAACAGTTCCTTGGCTGTGATCCACCAAGACAGCGGTCGCCACGAGTTCCTAAGAGTCGACAACGCAGCACTTTGGATTCCCTGTTTTCACGCCCATAATGAACCTGAAACATTTGTTCTTTCCACATTAAGACACTTGAATTGGTTTAATTGACTAAATGCTTCATCTCGGGTTTCCATCAGGAAACCTGCCTGGAATCCACATTGCAATATGAAAGGATAATTGGATTTAAGCAGCCCTCGGCTGTATGCTTGTCCTTAGGTACTCGCTAGGCATAAGTACAGCAGCTGCTGCAGTTTATTGTACAGGGAGTACATGGAGCGGTTGTGGGGAGGGGAGTGAACTCATCTCTTCATTTTTCACCCCTTCAGTCGTCACTGATCAAACTGATGCTTTGCATCTCAATGATGTCCCTTGATTTCATTCTAGCCATGCCCGTCCGTGGCTTCTGCTGCTGCTGCATTGCGAAAAAACCTCCCTGGGTACATTAATCAAAGTGATTAATATTTATCATCGCAGCCTCTCAGGTTGCTCACTAGAGAGATTTTGCAGATGAAGTGAGGGTGCACTTTATATATATATTAAAAACAAACAAACGCAAAAGAGATTGCATTCTCCAACACCAAGTAGGTCTTTATCCTGTATCCATGCACCCATCCACTGAAGGCTGCATGAAGAGATCCTTCTGGATCTCCCTTGCTCGAGGCAGAAATGAACGGTGCAAGGTGCACCATCGTGTTCTCATGAACATTTTGGGGAAATTGTTCCCTCTCAACGCCATTCTGGCCTGTAGCTCCAACGAAGCTTGATTTTTAGAGCACATAGGAAATCCCCAGGCAACGCTTTCTCAATTGATTCCCTGCCTGATGATCTGTTGAAGTCATTCAAGCTGTACATAGTGTTGAAATGTTCCTTGCCCACGTTTCGGCATTGCCTCCTTCGTTTCAAAGCAAATTGTCTCTCTCTCTGTGTGCGTGCAAGCGAAGTCTACAGGACCTGTAGCCTTACAGAATCCAAGAGGCATAACCAAATGCAGCCTTTAGAGAGAAAGAAGAGTGTCAATCTGAGGTCACTTTTCTATATCATGGTGAAATTGGTGCTCTCATACGTTCTTCCTCCTGGCTGCCTGTGGGCCAAAACACTTGTACTTCAAAGAGCTGTTATCTGAGTCAACTCCGACGTGGGGGTCGTCGGGCTTTGCTGGCTGACAGGTACCATGGGGATTTCCACGCCTAGTCATGCGGGGTTGTTAGTCCCATCTGAGTTTTTGCAGGCATAAGCCACATCCTTGGCAATACTGCACATGCGGTTGGACATCTGCAACTCCTTCCTGAAGGCAGACGGGAAGCAGAACTTCTTGAAGCAGGTCTTAAAGTTCTCGTCCAAGAAAGCGTAGAGCACTGGGTTGAGGCAGCTGTTGGTGTAGCCCAGGGCGGTGCAAAAGTACAAGATGGCCAGCTTGAACTCGTTGTCAGCCTTGGCCCCAAGGCACCGGACCAGGACGAAGATGTGGACGGGGGTCCAGCAGATGATGAAAACGGCCACCACCACCAGGACCAGACGAGCGATGCGGCGGAGGTTCCTATCCTTCTCCTTTGATCCGGAGAGAACGCGAACGTTCTTCAGACGCCTGATCATGAGGCTGTAGCAAATGGTGATCACCATGACGGGGATCATAAAGGAGAAGAGGAATATGCAGATCCCAAATATTGGATCCCAATAATTCACAGGCTCGGGGAGTCTGATCAGGCAGTCGATCTCTGCAGAGGCAAAAAAAAGCAAAAAAAGGGTTTGGGCATGAAAAGAAAGTTTGTTATAGGGAGAGAGATTCAAAACACACTGTCACAATAGGGGCATTTATAATCTTGGGGTGGAAGAGTATTACAACCTGCAATGTTACCATCCGAGTGTAAAGAACTGAATCTACTAGGAGTTCTTTGGGGTCTCAGCTTTCAGTGTGAGGATGTCTGTCCAGATAAAGGGAAGTAATATTACACCTCTCTTCTGCCTTGGTCAGACCATACATGGAGTCCTGTGGCCATTTTTTGGACACTACAATTTAAGAAGGATATTGACAAGCTAGAATGTGTGCAGAGAAGGGTGACCAAGGTGATCAAGCCTTATGAGGAACGGTCGAAGGACTTGGGTATGTTTGGCCTGGAAAAGAGGAGACTGAGAGGAGATATGATAGCCATCTTCAAATACCTCAAGGGCTGTTACATGGAAGATGGAGCAAGCTTGTTTCCTCCTGCTCTGGAGAATTCACCCAAATCAATAGATTTAGTGAGAAAGGAGATTCTGACTAAACATCAGGAAGAACTTTCTGACAGGAAGAGCTATTCAACAGTGAAACGGACTCCCTCAGAAGGTAATGGACTCTTCTTCCTTGGAGGTTTTTAAGCAGAGGTTGGACGGGCATCTACCACAGATGCTTTAGCTGATATTTCCAGTATGTTTCTGAGCACAATTCAAAGTGTTGGTGCTGACCTTTAAAGCCCTAAACAGCCTCGGTCCTGTAAACCTGAAGGAGTGTCACTACCCCATTGTTCTGCCCAGACACTGAGGTCCAGCACCGAGGGCCTTCTGGTGGTTCCCTTGCTGCGAGAAGCCAAGTTACAGGGAACCAGGCAGAGGGCCTTCTCGGTGGTGGCACCCGCCCTGTGGAACGCCCTCCCACCAGATGTCAAAGAGAAAAACAACTACCAGACTTTTAGAAGACATCTGAATGCAGCCCTGTTTAGGGAAGCTTTTAATTTTTAATAGGTTATTGTATTTTAATAGTCTGTTGGAAGCTGCCCCGAGTGGCTGGAGAAACCCAGCCAGATGGGCAGGGTATAAATAAATTACTATTATTATTATTCCTGCATTGCAGGGCGTTGGATTAGATGACCCTTGGCATCCCTTCCAACTCTACAATTCTATTATTCTAATGCCTGACAGCCAGTGGTTAGAGTGCTGGACCAGTACCTAGGAAACCAGTGTTGAAAATCCCCAACTCTCCCTTGAAGTTGCCTTGTACAGTGCTGCCCCGCAAGACGAATGCCTCGCAAGACGGAAAACTCGCTAGACGAAAGAGTTTTCCGTTTTGGAGGTGCTTCGCAAAACAAATCTCCTATGGGCTTTCTTTGCAAGACGAAAATGTATTGTGAGTTCCTGCAGGTTTTTTTTCCTCCCCCCCCTTTTTCTAAGCCGCTAAGCTGCTTATCCGCTTATCCGCTAAGCCGATAAGCCGCTAAAAGCCGCTAATAGCGCTAATAGCGCTAATAGCGCTAATCCGCTAATCCGTCAATGGGCTTGCTTCGCAAGACGAAAAAACCGCTAGACGAAGAGAATCACAGAACGGATTCTTTTCGTCTTGCGAGGCACCACTGTACCAAGTTAAGTCATTGGCCCATCTAGCTCAGTATTCCTCACACCGACTGGTCACAGTTCTCCAGGGTTTCAGGCAGGAGTTTCTTCCAGTCCTACCTGAAGATGCCAGGGATTGGAACTGGGACCTTCTGCATGCAAAGCAGAACCTCTTCCTTTGAACTATTGTCTTCCCCCCAACCCCAAGCGACTCTCAGCAGTTCCATAATATGACTGACATCCACCAAATCTGGAACATTTGCCGTAAAAGACACTGGATAATCACTGTGTTGTAGTGGTTCTTGGCCAGTCACTTTCTCTCACTTTAACTTACTTCGCAGGGTTGTTGAGAGAACAAAAGGGGAGAGGGGAAGAAAGCTACATACAGTGGTGCCCCGCAAGACGAATGCCTCGCAAGATGGAAAACTCGCTAGACGAAAGAGTTTTCCATTTTGGAGGTGCTTCGCAAAACGAATTTCCTATGGGCTTGCTTCGCAAGACGACAATGTCTTGCGAGTTCCTGCTGGTTTTTCCCCTCCCCCCCTTTTTCTAAGCCGCTAAGCCGCTTATCAGCTGATCCGATCAGCAGATAAACCGCTAAAAGCCGCTAAAAGCCGCTAAAAGCCACTAAAAGCCGCTACAAGCCGCTAATAGCGCTAATAGCACTAATCCGCTAATCCGTCAATGGGCTTGCTTCGCAAGACGAAAAAACCGCTAGACGAAGAGAATCACAGAACGGATTCTTTTCGTCTTGCGAGGCACCACTGTATTCCACGCTGAGCTCCATGGAGGAGTGCTGGGATATAACAATAACAATAGCAATAATAACAATAACAATAATACCCCACCCATCCGACTGGGTTGCCCCAGTTACTCTGGGCAGCTTCCAATATAGTAAAAGGTAAAGGTAAAGGTACCCCTGCCCATACGGGCCAGTCTTGACAGACTCTAGGGTTGTGCGCTCATCTCACTTAAGAGGCCGGGGGCCAGCGCTGTCCGCAGACACTTCCGGGTCACGTGGCCAGCGTGACGAAGCTGCTCTGGTGAGCCAGCACCAGAGCAGCACACGGAAACACCGTTTACCTTCCCGCTATAAAGCGGTACCTATTTATCCACCTGCACTTAAGGGTGCTTTCGAACTGCTAGGTGGGCAGGAGCTGGGACCGAAAGACGGGAGCTCACCCCGCTGCGGGGATTTGAACCGCCGACCATACGATCGGCAAGTCCTAGGCACTGAGGTTTTACCCACAGCGCCACCCACGTCACTTCTAACATAGTACAGTATACAAAAACACAACAACAACAACAACAACAACAACAACAACAACAACAACAACAACAACAACAACAACAACAACACAATTGAATGCCACACATTAAAATCATCCTTCAGATGTCTGTGGAAGGATATGAATGTTATCAATAATTTTTAGGGAGCTAGGTAGGCACACAGGCACACCCAGGGATGAAATTTAGCCAATGAGCAGTAAGAGGACTAATCCACAGGCAAGTGGAACATCTGATGTTTTGGGCTTCACAAGTGCTTGAACAAGTCTTCCCTTCCACCTTAATTCCCCAAATTGTTCTGGGAGCTCAGGCGATATGTCATGGGTGGCATTAAAACCCCAGCCAAGCCCATGTAAGCTCAAGATTACTCAGAGTTATTTCACACTTGGCAAGCAGTCAGGAACGGAAACATGGGCCCCTCGAGTCTTACTAGTGAGCCCGCAAGATTCTTTTGGTTTTGTAACTTGTTGTCATGCCCAGAATTGGGAGGGGGTGCTGGCTGGCTGGGCTGGAGTTACGACGTCTCTTTGCTAAATTTGCTGACAGGTGGACTAATAACTTCACGGCGCTCTGCTTCGGGGTTCTTCTGAGGATGCCGTGCTTTGCATAGAGATTTCCACTGCTGCATTTAAAGAGCGATTCCAGCTCCATGCATCTGAAGCAAAGCTGAAATGGATTTTTACCATCTCCAAGCAAAATGCCCCCCCAGACAATGCCAAGGTGTGGGGCAGCCGCCCCCAACTTGATGCCCTCCAGAATTTCAGGATTACAGGTCCCAGCAGTCCCAGTCAGCTGCACTGGATAGAGATGATGGGAGTTGTAGTCCAAAACATCTGGAAGGGACCAGGTTAGAGGAGGCTGATATATGGAAATGTACCTGGGATGAATGTACCAGGTGGGGGAGAAATTCAGTTTGCTTTGCATTTGAATGCCAAGCCCCCTATTTTGCAGTTCCCGAAACAAACACATGAGCTGAAACACATTTATCTTTCAAAATTAGCCCTTTTCGAAACAATGGGATTCAGTTCTCCAGCTGAATAACACGAACTGAAATGTGCCTATATTTATGGAAAATACGAAGAAAAATGCTTTCTAGGGAAACGTGTTTGCAAACAAAAGGTGTATATCCACAGAAATTCACATGAATTTTCATGATAACTCACCCTAGACGCAAGCTGAAATGGAATTGTTTAAGACTGGGAAAATGATAAAGTGAGAGAAAATGAAATTGGCAGATTCATCCATCATCCTAGATGAACAGGTGGTTGTTGCTCATCCCTAGACATTCATAGTCTTTCCCGACCTTTCCCTTCCAGCCTGTTAGGCATTGCTTTTAAGCATCGCCATTTAAAACAAAACACAAAATTAATTATACAGCGACGGAATTGATCCAAAATTCAGTTGACGCAAACAAAAACCCTAACACTGCATGATAACATTGGAAGACTGGGGAAGTTCTCTGCTAAGACATTTCAGCTTGAAAAATTGGAGGCTGGCAGGGCTTCCCCCAAGTTTGCCCGACGCTGCTTTCATTCCCTGATTTGCAGATCTATAGTTATCATTCTGTTGTGGCATTGTCAGTCTCTGCCTCCGATTCTTTAATCTCTTTCAATGTCTGGCTCATACGATCAAGCCTCTTTATGACTGTTTGGTGGTCTTCCTGAGGGAGATTCATAAAGGAGCTGAGAAAATCCTCTTCCAAAGGATTTACAGAGTGCCCAGATTCCTGAAGATGATTGTCTAGAGGAATCGGCTGTTCCTTTTGGCTCACCTGGTTATTTTGATGCTGGGTATGATCCTGCGAATTCAACTCAGGCATGTCTGTTTTCCTCCCCACCTGTCAAGTTTTTTTGCAATGTCATTACTTCCATTGGGGTTCCAGGCTTTGGTTTTGTGGGCCCCTCTGAAGCACCAGTCCTCATCTTACATAAGGGTGCAACAATAGAATTGCAAAATACCCAGGCTGGAAAAACTCCTCTGCTTGACAATCTGAATTTCAGCTTGTGAATCAGTGAGGGCAGTCTAGTAGAGGGAAAAGTTTACATAAATGTTTTGGATTTGGTTTGTGGTATTCAAGGGTTCAGTCCCAACTAAGTCGATCTCTGTAAGTCCAATGTGGTTTGCAGTTGTGCCAGGACTCTTGCCAAAGGCTGGCAGCTGGCAGCTGAGATTTTTATTTTCCCCAAATGCCCCTTAGATCGAGGCCATGATATTTATGTATGGCAGTGGGGTGGCAGGAGTTGGCCCTCAAAAAATTGCCCAAACACCCCACTACCATCACACACACCTTTGAAGATTGCCAAATGGGGGAGAGGGCATTTTGATCCAAATGCACACATACACACACCTTCTGAGTGATATGCATTGCAAAATTGGATGGAGGCATTTTGCCGTGTGTGTGTGTGTGTGTGTGTGTGTGTGTGTGTGTGTGTAGTGAGTGGTATATATATTGCCAGCAGCTGATTCTACATAGTGAATCACTACAAAAATATATTGCTGCACCTAAGTTTACCAGCCAACCCCATCAGAACAATTTTACAACAAAGTAATATTTATCTACAGATAGATGAATTTGAATTGTTTGTATAGTCTGAAAAGCAAAGCTGAAAATCACAGAAGGTTGAGGAAACAATGAAAGAAAGGAATGCCCTTTCTTGTGACTTTCTTATCTTCAAAGCACTCCAGAAAGTACCTATATAGCTACGAGTGCATCATCTTTTATTATGTCTGGTAGATTTCTCATTCCTTCATTTAGCTCAAACAGCAATAAATTAAGGAATATCCAGGTAATGAGAATTAGTCTTTGAACCACAGCTGAAGGCTTTGCTGCCAACAGTTTTTGGTGATTTGGTGCCTTCAGGATGTTCTGGATTTTAATTCCATCAGCCTAGTCAACATGGCCAATGGTCAAGGATGATGGGTATTGTAGTCCAGATCATCTGGAAATGATGTTCTAGTCTTTTTCCCCAGCCCAATATTGAGTGGTTTGTACCACCTTGCATTTCCGAATGGCCCCAGCATGAAAACGTACCTTTGTCAAATCTGCTGCATGCTGGGTCTATATTTTTAGCAGGTTGGCAAAGGCTGGCATAGGTTAAAGGTCCATGTGGCAGTTATGCATTTTAGGAAAACATTGGGGAGCATTCAACTGCATTTTACTCAGAGTAGAGCTGTTGAAACTGATGAACCAAAGTTGGATTGAATCCAACTTGTTTTTCTACCAGTGCAATCCTAGCCATGTCTACTCATGCGTAAGTCCCCTTGAATCCAATGAGGCTTACTCCTGGGGAAAGTGGTGTTTAGGTTGCAGCCTAAATGAAGAAGAAAGTTTATAGATTTTAATAAAAAGGTAAAGGTAAAGGACCCCTGGCAGTTAAGTCCAGTCGCAGACGATTCTCGCTTTACAGGCCAAGGGAGCCGGCATTTGTCCACAGACAAGTTTCCGGGTCATGTGGCCAGCATGACTAAGCCGCTTCTGGTGCAACGAAACACCAAAACCAGAGCAGCGCATGGAAATGCCGTTTACCTTCCCGCCAGAGCGGTACCTACTTATCTACTTGCACTTTGACGTGCTTTCGTTGGCAGGAGCTGGGACCGAACAATGGGAGCTCACCCCATCAAAGGGATTTGAACCACCAACCTTCCAATCGGCAAGCCCAAGAGGCTCAGTGGTTTAGACCACAGTGCCACCCGCCACCCCATAGATTTTAACAATTACCTTTTAAAACAGACAGCCCATCTTGCATTCTTAACATATTTCATTTCACTCACCGTCGTTTTCATTCTCGGTCGATCCCATCACCATCACAGGAATACCAAAGACAGAGGCCAGAGCCCAAATGCAGACGTTGACGACTTTCGCCTTGTGGGGTGTGCGGATATCCAGGGCCTTGATGGGGTGGCAGATGGCAATATATCGGTCCACGCTCATCATCGTCAGCGTGAAGGTACTGGTGAACATGTTGTAGTAGTCGATGGAGATGGCAATCTTGCAGAGAGCGTTTCCAAACGGCCAGGAACCTAGGAAGGTATCGGTGCCTTGGAAAGGTAAAGTTATCAGGCACAAGGTATCGGCCAGGGCCAGGTTAAAGATGTAGATGTTGGTCGCTGTCTTCATCTTGGTGAACCTAGTGCAAGGAAGATGCAAAAATGAACAGGTGAACGAGTCTGATTTTCAGTGTGACATTTTAAAACTCTACTTTAAAAAAAAAAATCTTGTTTCAAGGAATTGCAAAACCATTGCATTATGTATTGGCCAAGTTCAATACATAGAATCATAATAAAAAAATTCCTTCCAGTAGCACCTTAAAGACCAACTAAGTTAGTTCTTGGTATAAGCTTTCGTGTGCATGCACACTTCTTCAGATACACTGAAACAGAAGTTGCCAGATCCTTCTATATAGTGAGAAGGTGGGGAGGGGTATTACTCAGAAGGGTGGTGGGAATGGGAGATTGGCAGATAGCTGAGATGAGCCTGTTGACGACTCTTAACGACTGCAATAGGTCTTACAGGAAAAGACAAGGGGTGAGAAGGTGAAAAATGGCTTAGTCATGTATAATGAGATAAGAATCCAATGTCTTTGTTCAGACCAGGTCTCTCCATGTAACTGATACATAGAATCATGGAATTGTAGAGTTGGAAGGGACCCCAAGATTCATCTAGTCCAATCCCCTGCAATGCAGGAATCCTGGCCCTAGACTTTGAAGCACTGACCTTCTGGCTAACAGCCAGATACACTGACCCACTGCACCACCTGGAGAGTAATTTGCTAAGCTCCCGCCGCCTTTTAAAATCCAACAGCCTCCACAATTAGGAATGTTGGAAGCAAAATCTGTTTCAGATTGTTGCAAACAGATTCCAACTAGGATGGGTTGGGAGAGCAGCAGAGACACATTCTCGGTTCATTATCAACCTATTAGACACCCAGAGAGATCTTACTTAGCTCCAGTGGAAATTTCCATGTTCCTTTCACACATGCAGAGCCATTTTCCATTTCAATGTACAATTAAATAATTATACTTAACCATGTCCACGTCCTGATTTTAAAGTATTATACTTTCCTTTTAGGTATTCTCCACACCTGTGCTAATTTGCCATTGTTCGACGATACCTGAAAAATGTCTTTCAAGCTTAAGTATTTAAAGATTTATTTGTTTGTTTTAAGATGCAGGGATTTCAGGATTACACTGTCCTGTCTACGATCGCAAATGCTCTCATTCCTCTTCAGCTTCCTGATGGCGGTTTATGCGTGCAGCTACCAGATGAATCTAGGTGTGCATGTTGCTAAAATAATACAAGCACACAGCCAGTTATTTACTATTAAGTTAATCTTTATCCTTGTTGGGGGAAACAGCTAAAAATATTTCCAGGTGTGTGTGTGTGTGTGTGTGTGTGTGTGTGTGTGTGTGTGTGTGTAGGGAAAGGGCTCATTGATTCCAGAATAAGGACTGATCACTGCATCCATATATTTAAGCACAGAGGACTGCATGAGTCATCAGGCAAAAAAACTCACTCGGTAGATGTGTTGGTCCAGAGAAAAGAGCATGTATATAGTTCAGTGACAGAGGACATGTTTTGCACGTAGAAGGTTCCAAATCCAATCCCCAGCAACTCCAATTAAGAAGATTTTGTGTGGCAGGGTTGAGCCAACTGGGCTGAGTCACCATGGCAGGTCTGCCACCACCGCATGACGTACGGAGACTGCGGGAAGTGCCCCCCTGCTGCCAGAACCAAATCCTCCAGCATTGGGTCCCATTGCTGCTGCTAAAGCAACAGCCAGCAGGGACTGGAGCTGTGGACTCCATGCCTAAACTAGCTGGCTTTGCCATTTTAATTCAGAGGAAAGCCATAGCTCAGTGGTGCAGAATCTGCTTTGCATGCAGCAGGTTCCGGGTTCAATCCCCAGCACCCCCAGGTCAAGTGAGGAACAAGCTCTGCCAGAAACCCTGGAGAGCTTCTGCCAATCAGGGTAGGCAATACTGATGTTAGGGACTGGCTGGATGAGGAAGAGTACTGGGTAAGGCCTGCCCAAGAGCCCCCCATGGATGACACAGAAGACAATGGCTTAGACCCCGAGTCGTGGTGGTGGGTGTCAGGGGTCCAAGGTTCCCAGCTTCATAACACAGTAAGCATAGGCAATTGCAAATTATTGCCAAAACAAACAGATAGCTCCAAATGGCTCTGACAAAGCCTCCAGCATCATTACTCAAGATGACCCTTCTGAAGACTTCTTCCGGTGTCCATCGAAGATATTGAACTTACGACTTTTACATCTCTTGTTTTGCTTTCTATCTAGCAGTCCTCCCATTCACCAACTCTTCGGACTTAGTGGGTCAGCTCCAACCTCTTCCTGTTCTGAGAGGCTGAGTCTATTTATGCCTTTTTGTGCTTCCTGTGAGCTTCTTCTGTGTTCTAGCCTGCTCTCAGCTCCTGCCTTATCAGCCTGCCCGTCAAGGTTAGGAAGAGCCGAAGTCTGCAGCTGCCGGCTCTCCCTTGCCTGACTAACATCTAAGTGTCTTTGTTCCTAGCTGCTTTCTGCAGTTGGCTTCAAACCTTCGCTTGCAACTGGCTCATTCCTGACAGTGGGACACTGGGGAGCAATCTGGGGAAAGGATGAGCTGGGAGGTGCTAGAAGCTGGGGGGTAGAGTGATCAAGGTGGGTCAGATGAAGGAGGCCCTTCCAGGACAGGTGTAGAGGCAAAGAGTCACAGTGTGAGTGCTGACTCAGACAGAAAGGAGTCAGAGGTTGCCATTGCAAGAAGAAGAGGAGGAGGAGGAGGAGTTTGGATTTGATATCCCGCTTTATCACTACCCAAAGGAGTCTCAAAGCAGCTAACATTCTCCTTTCCCTTCCTTCCCCACAACAAACACTCTGTGAGGCTGAGAGACTTCAAAGATGTGTGACTAGCCCAAGGTCACCCAGCAGCTGCATGTGGAGGAGCGGAGATGCGAACCCAGTTCACCAGATTACGAGACTACCGCTCTTAATCACTACACCACGCTGGCTCTCAGAGTCCCAGTCCTGCTGGTTTTCCTCGCCCTTTGACACTTTGCTCAAGGAGAGTCCTGCACGTTGCTAAGCAATGGGCCAGACAGGCCCAGAGGAGGAGACCCCCCCTTTGAGGCAGCATTTTCTGTTTGGGACGGATCCAGAGTGAGAGCCTAGAAGGGGAAGACAGGCCCAGTGGTCAGTCTCAGCAATGTCTCCAGTTGAATAAGATGAGCCAGAGGAACTCTGCTGTCGTTACTTTCTGTGAATAGAAACTAATTGAATTTTGTGCCTTCTTTCCTGCCCTGTGGATGGCCTGTGCCTGCCTGACAGCTCCTTGACAACTGAGCTAGGTGCACCCCATGTTCCTAATGGATCCCCAGGTTCTTAATTACGCCAGCCCTATGTACATCAGGTCCAGCATATTTGAAGCAGTTGGACCAGTAAGGTCAGGCACACTGTCTGGCGCTGGAATTAGTGTTATTGCCAAACTACCACATCACCACTGCCAGGTGAGCAGGCACGCTAACTGACTGTCCGCAGAAGAACGTGGCTCAGTGGGGTGGCCGATTGATGGCATGGCTCACTGGGGATCCAGGCCATGCCCCTGAACTCCCCACCACTGCTCTCTTAACGATGAGGATGCATAATTATCCTTGATTATCCTGACATTTGCATAGCCTCTGTGTAAGTGTGACACGAAGCCAGAGTAGGTGTGAAAAAGACAGCATTGTGTGGAAGAAAAGGATTTCAGCAGGTGTTGCTTTCATGACAACCTGCACCTGGTGAAATGTCATCTTCTGCATCTTCTTTTGCATGTAAGCCCTGTGACCAGACAGCAAAATAAAATAAAAAATGAGAATCACTGCACCAGCACTGAATCTTGTTGCAGCAAAATCCCAGAGGCCAAGAACTGAGAAGTCCAACTTTATCCAGCACCTGTCATCCTATCCATGTAACTGATATACAAATTGTGTTGATTACATGCAACTAAAATATACCAATTAGCATCAGCTTGCTTGCTTCTGATATTCTTTAGATGCGCCATTCATTGCAGAACATGTTGTCTGTGCTTGATCTAAATAAACAAGCGAGGCTTTTTGCACCAGTCCGTCCAGATATGGGCAAGCTAATCTAGGTTTCTCTCGCTTTATCACCAGCCGTCAACACGTATTTGAAAGCTGAATAGGCTGCCCTTTAATGGCTCACAGAGCTAAATGGTTTGACCATGTCTCAACATCGGTTTGGGTGTCATAAGGCAGCTCTCTCTTAATTGCAAAGCAGAATGGAAGGGATTTTTTTTTCCCGGTGGTGAAGGAGATTGTGAGGTTTTAGGACAACTGGTGAGTAGTTTTATCCTTTTTCATTAAATGTATGTACAGCCCTTCATCTGAAGACCACAGGGTGGTTTACAGTACAGAAACAAAAAAATACATAACACTACCACCAACAACAAAAAGTGGCTCATGTAGTAGAAATTATAGTATATGCTTTGATAGCTAGAGATGTGAAGAGATGTAAAAACTGAATAGAAATGAAAAGGATATTCTTAGAAGCAGTGCTTTTTTCTGGGGGGGATACAGGGGTACACATACCCTCAAACATTTTGAGAATCTTTGTACTTTTGTCCATTTACTGTATTTATTTTCCCCGATTTGAACTATAAAATGGTGGTTTTCTTGAGTCAAAATGAGAGTACCCCTAGGGGGGAGCAGTGGTTAGAAGAATCTACTTAGGCTGCATTAAGAATGTGCCAACACACGTTGTGTGTTTGAGAATTGATCTGCTCAATTTTGCACCCCCTTGGCTCTGCACCTTGTGGGGGGGAACTGCCCGTACCACCCTAAATCTGGCGTTCCCACCTGAATCCACCGTTGGATGTCTTTTGCAGAAGGAGTTTGCCTCTTCCCTGACTTGTGGATGTGTGCTTCACTGCCCTGTCGATACTCCTATATATAGCACGGCTTTTGATTACTCTGCACGAAGACATCGACTCAGTGCTAATTACATTTGCATTTGACTTGCTCCAGTTGCCTGTTGCAACTATGTGTCTGTGCATAAGGACTGAGATGCAAAGAAAAATGAAAGGCATGGGAGCGCTTTGATGGGCTTCTGATAATGTATTTGCCTTGCCTTGCACTCAAATTTAATTTAATTTTATCCCTCCTATGTGCAGCGAATTTCTTTTTGGTCATCATTAGAGATCAGATTATTGGAAGAATATTAACTTCATTTGTCTGTTTTCCTGCTGCCCACTTCCCTCCTCCGCTGCCTGTTTTCCTTGGAGGTCAGTTAATATGGAGGCAAGAAAACCATTCTTCCTAAAGAGGAATGAGGCCATGGCCCAGTGTTCTCTGCCACCTTGGTGGGGCATGAACACAATCATGATTACACTAAATACTTTGTAGACCAGAAACCCCACACCAGGGGCAGCAGGTCCCAGTTTGCCACCTGAGACGAAATAGAAAGGTGGGTTCAACCACAGAGCCTAGGACTTGCCGATCAGAAGGTCGGCGGTTCGAATCCCTGCGATGGGATGAGCTCCCGTTGCTCGGTCCCTGCTCCTGCCAACCTAGCAGTTCGAAAGCACATCAAAGTGCAAGTAGATAAATAGGTACCACTCTGGTGGGAAGGTAAACGGCATTTCCGTGTGCTGCTCTGGTTTGCCAGAAGCGGCTTAGTCATGCTGGCCACATGACCCAGAAGCTGTACGCTGGCTCCCTCGGCCAATAAAGCGAGATGAGCGCCGCAACCCCAGAGTCGGCCATGACTGCACCTAATGGTCAGGGGTCCCTTTACCTTTACCTTTACCTTTACCCTCATCCCAATGGATGCTTCCCTTGCCTGTGTCATGTGGTAGAGCCCATGAAGCAGTGGAGACAGTGGTTCTGGTGAGATTTTAGTGAGATACCCCAGTGGGGTAGATATATATTTATAGGACCCACCCTGCTTTTGTGATTGTTAGGTTGTTTTTAACTGTTTTAATACAGTGGTACCTTGGTTCTCAAACTTAATCTGTTCCAGAAGTCCATTCCAAAACCAAAGCATTCCAAAACCAAGGCGTGCTTTCGCACAGAAAGTAATGCAAAGGGGATTAATCCATTCCAGCAATTTAACATGAATTTTACTATCTAACAAGAACATCGATCCATAAAATGAAAGCAATAAACAACGTACTGCAGTCACACAATCAATCCATCAGTAGCTAAACTGGGTTCTACAGTGTCACAAAAACAAAACAAAAAAGCCACCAAAACCCAAAATAAATAGCAAAAACAGATAGACCTCAGCATAACACTCAAAACAGAAGTGGGGCACTCAAATCAGAAGCGTAACACTCAAAACGGAGCATGTTCCGCTTCTGAAAAAAGTTCGCAAACCGGAACACTTACTTCAAAAGCAGTGTTTGGGTTCCAAGTTGTTTGAGCATTTGAGAACCGAGGTACCACTGTATTGTGCTCTAATGTTGTAATCCACCTTGGGACCTTAGGGTGAAGGGCAGGCAAAAAATAAATAAATGAACTTTGCAATGAAAGGGTTGGGAACAGGGGAGGACTTTGGCCTTTCAAATTTCCGTGGCACCCTGGCCAGAATCTGATCACTGTCACCCCGGCTCTCGCCTTCTATTCAATTCAATTCACTATGTCATAGTTACGACACCCTGCAGCGCCCCCAAAGAATTGATGCCCAGTGCAACGGATCCAGACGTGCTGCCCTAAATCCGCCTCTGTTGGGAGCATAGCTGTCAACTTTTCCCTTTTCTTGCGAGGAATCCTATTTGGAATAAGGGAGTTTCCCTTAAAAAAAGGGCAAAATTGACAGCTATGGTTGGGAGGCATGGGAAACTCCATTTCTCACACTTCCCATTGCACCCAGACTCTAAAGATGGGGCTCACTGCTCCCTTTTTCAGTCCTCCCTGCTGCAGCCCTTCTTCTTTGCCCTGGCAAATTCAGGGAAATTAGTGAGGAGGATTAGCACAGAGGTCCAACAAGCCTTGGTTGTACTGCCGTTCTCTGAAGAAACCTCAGAGAGACCCTCGCTGGATATTTAAAGCTACCCTATTGTTTTTCAGTCTGGTGTGCTTTGAGTCGGACCAGGCATACATGAGCCTAAGTATCTCCACGGAGGGTGAAGCGAGAAAACCTTTCGCGAATGTGTTCCGTTTGATTCTAAATGCACGCAGGGCTGAGAAAGGCGAGTGGCGAGAGAGACGCAAACAATCACACAGCTACCCAGCACGTCATTGCAGAATAATTTTGAGCAATGCTTCTCAGCAGGAGCATTCATCAGCCGGTGAGCTGCTTTTATTGCTGCTCTCAAATAAGGATATTAAATGGAAGGCAGGGAGAGGAGAACGAAGCCAACAGATTTGGAAATGCAGGCGAATGGATGGACGGGTTGATTTGGAGATAAAATGCACACACATACACACATCTGAAATTTACCCTCTCGGTTTAAGAAAGCATGTAAGGTTCTTGGAGCATGTAATCCCCCACAGTGCATAACTACAGACAAGTCTCAGGATATTTTTTTTATTTTAAAGAACCCCCCCAGGAGGCTAAATGATGAGAAGAAGGAAAGACAGAAGACTGGGAGAACCGCCTGCTACCTGCTACCAAAGGAAGATTAACAGGTAGAACAGGAATCCTGAGTGCTTCCATTTAATTACTTCTCAGAAGTATGAATTGTGCGGATGATTGACTGGGCTATTAAAAATAGACATCTTCTTAGCCAAAGAAGAAGAAGAAGAAGAAGTAATATGAAGGAATGGGCAAAACTGTCAGTTTCAATTTCGCATTTTCTCCATCTTATATTCAGTTCCCTACATCTCCGCATCAGTTAGAGATTGGAAAGGGGGGAAATCCTCTCAAAAATATGCCGGCATTTGAATGCACTTTTCTCTTGCAGCCAATTTGCCTTCAGATTCGTTTTGCAATGTCTCCTTCACTTGTCCTGATTGTATGTTTATTTTATTTTAATAATAATAATTAATAATAATAATAATAATAATAACATCACCACCACCAACAACAATAAACTTTTATTTGTATCCTGCCCTCCCCAGCTGAAACCGGGCTCAGGGCGGCTAACATCAAATATAGAACATTGGTATAAAATGAAACAATAATTAAATTACCTCCTAAAAACAAATCAGGATCAAATTAAAATCTAATTAGGTGGCTTTCTGCAGGATTAGAGTTCCGCATGGATTTTATTTTATTTTATTTTATTTTATTTTATTTTATTTTATTTTATTTTATTTTATTTTATTTTATTTTATTTTATTTTATTTTATTTTATTTATTTTATTTTATTTTATTTTTAAAAAACTCTAAAATACCCCCCTCCCAAATTCCTTTGGGGCTGAATCTGGGGTGGGTCAGGGGGTCCCTGGGTGGTCCCAGAGAAATTTAGCCTGCCTCAGGACACCAAACTGGGAGTGGTAGCTAATGCCACAGAAGATAGAATTGGGATTTAAGACGAGTTTAACAGATTGGAGAACTGGGCCCAAACTAACAAAATTAATTTCAGTAAGGACAAGTGCGAGGTTCTGCACAAATATAAGACACCAGGCTTACTAGCAGTACATGTGAAAAGGATCATGGGGTCTTGGTGGACCACAAGCTCAAGATGAGTCAACAATGTGATGCAGGAGCAAAAAGAAGCTACAGTGGTACCTCGGGTTAAGTACTTAATTCATTCTGGAGGTCCATACTTAACCTGGAACTGTTCTTAACCTGAAGCACCACTTTAGCTAATGGGGCCTCCTGCTGCCGCGCCGCCGGAGCACGATTTCTGTTCTCATCCTGAAGCAAAGTTCTTAACCTGAAGCACTGTTTCTGGGTTGGCGGAGTCTGTAACCTGAAGCGTATGTAACCTGAAGCGTATATAACCCGAGGTACCACTGTAATGCTATTCTAGGCTGCACCAACAGCAGTATAGTATTCAAGATCAAGGGAAGTAACAGTACCACTCTATTCTGTCTTGGTCAGACCACACCTGGAATACTGGTGTCCAGTTCTGGGGACCACAATTTAAGAAGGATGTTGAAAAGCTGGAACGTGTGTGGAGGAGGGCAACCAAGATGATCAAAGGTCTGGAAACGATGCCTTATGAGGAATGGTTGAAGGAGCTGGGTATGTTTAGGCTGGAAAAGAGGAGACTGAGAGGAGATCTGATAACTACTGTGGAAGAATGGTTCTTGAAATTAATGGATTTGGCTGAGATAGCAAAATTGATGTGTTTAATTAGAGAAAAATCATTGTTGACTTTTATTAATGATTGGAAACCGCTTATGGACTTTTTGTGCAAAAAAAGCATAATGAGCTTGTGATATCTGGGTTTGAAGACTGAAAAAAGGAGCAAGGAGCTTGCATAAGTCCAGAAAGCTGATAGACAGACAATTGGAAGTACCGTATTTTTCGCTCTATAACACGCACCCGACCATAACACGCACGTAGTTTTTAGAGGAGGAAAATCCGCAGGCATGCCACCCGTAGGCATTCCCTCCATAACACGCACAGACATTTCCCCTTACTTTCTAGGAGGAAAAAAGTGAGTGTTATGGTGCAAAAAATATGGTATTTTCTTTTTCTTTTCTTTCTTTTCTTTCTTTCAGTTTTTATGTTAACTCTTGTATATCACTTTTTGTTACATTTTTTAAAGCTTTAATTTTTAAAAAATAGCATTCGAAAAGACGAGATGGAGAAGAGATATGACAGCCATCTTCCAATATGTAGAAGGCTGTCACATGGCGCAAGCTCGTTTCTCCTGCTCCAAAGGTTAGAACCCAAACCGATGGTTTCAAGTTACAAGAAAGGTGTTTCCGACTAAACATCTGGAGGAACTTTCTGACGGTAAGAGACGTTTGACAGTGGAACACTGTCTTAAGTGCTAATCCTCTTTCTATAAACCGCTTCTCAACTGTCCTCTCCAATGCCTATAGAACCAGCCCCCCCCCCACCTTAGAAGACAATTCCAGCTACGTCAGGCCCAGCACCCTGTTCTCACAGTGGCCAACCAGCTATCTGTGGGAAATGCACAAGAAAGACCTGAACACAACAGCTTTCTCCCCAGCAGCACTCTCCAGCAAAGGGTCTTCAGGGGACAACTCTGCCATTCGTTGGCCGTCATAAAACAGCAATGAGAATTTCAACAAGTAAATACAGTGGTACCTCGAGTTACATACGCTTCAGGTTAACCCAGAAATGATACCTTGGGTTAAGAACTTTGCTTCAGGATGAGAACAGAAATCATGCAGCAGCGGCGCGGCAGCAGCAGGAGGCCCCATTAGCTAAAGTGGTGCTTCAGGTTAAGAACAGTTTCAGGTTAAGAACGGCCCTCCAGAACAAATTAAGTACTTAACCCGAGGTACCACTGTAAATACATGATAAATTATCAATAACCTAATCAGCCGCTTTGCAAGAAAAGCGTTTGAAAAATAATGATCACAAACTGATGCAGAAATGTGGAGAACCGAATTTAATTGGAAAAAGGAGAAACTGAGAGAGATAAAGGTAAAGGTAAAAGAACCCTGGATGGTTAAGTCCAGTCAAAGGTGACTCTAGGGTTGCGGCACTCATCTCACGTTCAGGCCAAAGGAGCCGGCGTTTGTCCACAGACACTTTTCCAGGTCATGTGACCAACAGGACTAAACTACTACTGGTGCACGGAGGACCGTGATGAGTGCCAGAGCGCACAGAAACACCGTTTACCTTCCCGCCACAGCGTTACCTATTTATCTACTTGCACTGGTGTGCTTTCAAAGGGAGATTCCAACTAAACATTAGGAATAATGTTTTTTCTGGTAAGAACCAATGGAATAGACTCCCTTGGTGGACTCTCCTTCATTGAAGGTTGGCTGGCCTTCTGTTAAGGATTCTTCAGCTGCGATTCTCGCATTGCAGAAGGTTAGACCAGATGACATTTGAGTTCCCTTCCAACTCTACAATTCTATGATTCTATGAATCTATGATTTTAATCATCTAACTTCACTGCCCAATGGTTGTGGCCCTAGTGGACTGAATTTAAGTTAGGGTTGAGTCCATTTGCAGGTGACCTAGGACCTCTCAGTAGAGTTGCCATATATATTTCAAAAAATTGTTGATGAGCTTTTTTTTTGCAGGAATACCTCAAAACGCCAAAAAAATCTAGACATATGGCAGCCCTACCACTCAGAGCCTGTGCTTCTGTTTCCTACTTCTTCTCTGTCAGATGGGCAGCAGTGGGGCAGATGAGGTTTCCTTTCCTACTCATGAAAGTCTAATTCCACAAGGTGTAGAAAAACTGAATACTGAAGTGGAAAATCCAGTTAGCCTAAAATAGAATGGGGGAAGATGTAAATAAGGTATGGATGACATGATTGTATTATTATTTAACATAATTTATGTACTACTTGATTGTAATGAAACTCCTAAGCAGTTTACCAAAATAAAAAAAATGAAATGATCAATAAAACACAGTTTAAAAACAGGTATTTTAAATACAGGTAAGTAGTCATGTTGGTCAGCCGTAGTCGAAACAAAATAAAAAATTTCCTTCCAGTGTGCACAAAAGCTCATACCAATAACAAACTTAGTTGGTCTCAACCTAGCAGTTCAAAAGCATGTCAAAGTGCAAGTAGATAAATAGGTACCGCTCCGGCGGGAAGGTAAACGGCGCTTCTGTGCGCTGCTCTGGTTTGCCAGAAGCGGCTTAGTCATGCTGGCCACATGACCTGGAAGCTGTACGCCGGCTCCCTCAGCCAATAAAGCAAGATGAGCGCCGCAACCCCAGAGTCGGTCACGACTGGACCTAATGGTCAGGGGTCCCTTTACCTTTTTAAGGTGCTACTGGAAGGAATTTTTTATTAATCATCCAAAAGATAATTGAAGTCAACAACAGGATTATTATTTTTAAAAGTGTTTTAATCTCAACTTCTACATGACTGTATAGGCTTAGGGGTCAGCAAACTTTTTCAGCAGGGGGCCGGTCCACTGACCCTCAGACCTTTGGGGGGGGCAGACTCTTGGGGGTGGGGAGAACAAATTCCTATGCCCCACAAATAACCCAGAGATGCGTTTTAAATAAAAGCACACATTCTACTCATGTAAAAACACACTGATTCCCAAACCATCTGCAGGCCAGATTTAGAAGGTGATTGGGCCGGATCCGGCCCCTGGGTCTTAGTTTGCCTACCCATGGGCTTACCTAAACAAAAATCTTTGTCAGCAGGTGCCGAAAAGTGAATAATGAGCACACGCACCTGATTCAATAAGCAGGGAGTTCTAAAGTAACACCTGAAACTGTGCCACTTCCACAGATAAAAGTGGTTGAGTATAGAATCATAGAATCATAGAATCATAGAGTTGGAAGAGACCACAAGGGCCATCGAGTCCAACCCCCCTGCCAAGCAGGAAACACCATCAGAGCACTCCTGACATATGGTTGTCAAGCCTCTGCTTAAAGACCTCCAAAGTAGGAGACTCCACCACACTCCTTGGCAGCAAATTCCACTGTCGAACAGCTCTTACTGTCAGGAAGTTCTTCCTAATGTTTAGGTGGAATCTTCTTTCTTGTAGTTTGGATCCATTGCTCCGTGTCCGCTTCTCTGGAGCAGCAGAAAACAACCTTTAGCTAAGGAGATCCTTCAAACAAGCTGGTCTGAAGCGGTTATGCACTTCCTTTGCTAATAGTAACACTTTGAACTTGTCTTAGTCGCAAACCAGCAACCAGCTCAGATCTCTAACCCAACTCTGTTGAGAAAGCTCAGTCAGCAGACCATGAGACTCTTAATCTCAGGGTCGTGGGGTCGTGGGGTTGAGCCCCACGTTGGGCGAAAGATCCCTGCATTGCAGGGGGTCAAACTCGAAGACCCTCATGGTCCCTTCCAACTCTTCAGTTCTTTGATTCTATGACTTACATACACACTGATGTCCAGCACACTTCTGGGCCTAATTCAAAGGAAAGCCCTAAATGACTTGGGACCAGGTGACCTGAAGGATCATCTCCTCCCACACATAGCTGCCTGGATCCTGAAATTAACTTCAAAGGCCCTTTTCCAGGCTCCCCACCAAGTGAGGTACAACAGGTGTCTACAGGAGAAAGGGCTCCTAAGTGGTGGCCCCTCGGTTATAGGAATGCCCTCCCCAAAGAGTCCCTCCTGGCACCTTATTTGTGGCCTTTTCAGCATCTTTTTAGATTGTGAACCTTTAAATCCACAGACATTTAGATCTGGTGCCTGCTTTTGAAGATACTGTGCATTTCTCTATACCGTCTTACACCTTGCTGTAAAATGTTTACATTTAATGTTTCCCCTGGATTTGAGTACTATTTTATTGTACTGGGGTTGTCTAGAATTGTTTTATTGTTTGCAAGCTGCCCAGAGACCATTTTTTAATCAGGTGGCATATAAATAGTGATTAAAAAACTCAAATGAAGAATGCATTTTCAGTTCCTTCGGTACATTTATGCTTCCCCCGTTCCCAACATGGGAAAAAAACCACTGTCGACCACCAACACCCCACAGAAAACCCAGTCTTGAAGTGACTGTGTATATATCTTTGCATCATGTTCCATTTTGTGCTCTGTGTTTTACCCATCATTGGACATCATTGTATATATATCAAACACCCCACAGCAAGAATTTTGAGGCAACGGTGTGTATAGTTGCATCAAGAGTCCCTTTTCTTTCTTTTTTGCAGTGTTTTAAGAATGCATCAGTAATGAAAATTTGATGCAATTGAAATGATGGAATGGACACCTGCAGCAAACTCCAGTTAAGAATTTTCTTCTTAAAGGTTTTTGTAATGGGCTGTGCACTATTGTGGCAACATATCATTACTAAGGGGGAAAAACTAACCTGTTACATGAGGGTGACCATATGTTGATAGTACTTAAACATACATAATTGAAAACAGCAACAAGAGTATTTGAAAATGCAGCCGTGTGCGTGGAATAAGAAAGCAAATCCAAGTTCATTCTCTTATATATGATTGTAGCAGTGATGGCAATGTGAAAACATGGGTCCAAGCAGTTTTCCACTTGTCTTGGGTTTTGTAGGCATGAGTCTGAGCGGTTTTGCCTTTGCCCCACTGTCCCCCACCCACCCCCTAGAAATCCCACTATTTAGTATTAAGTGAGAGCAAGCATCAATCCAGAGAAAACCTGGTGGATGTTTGCTCTGATCCAGCAGTAAACGGGGAGTTTTCCTGGGGGGCAGGTTCAGGAGCAAGCTCTGGTGGTTGAGTCCTGAGATAACACTATCTCATCCAGGGCCAACCTATGACGCACATGCCTAAGCAGGGATTGGTACCCGAGTTTCCCATGTTCAGACAAAGCACCCCATCTCCCCACAATGATCACACCATTGGGGACCCCACATTGGATCATTCCAAGCCATTCCGATGCAGACAAATTGGCCTTCCAGAAAGTCACTCCAACCTGCCTCAACCTTCTGCCCTGTTTTGCAGATCTAAGCCACTTGTGACTTAGTCCTCAGTTCAAATCCACGGCAAGCATCCTAATAAATGAAGAACCCATTTGTTTATGAGGCTTTGCTTCAGCAAGCCACCCTTCTCTCATGCAGTCAGTCTCCGTTTGCAATATGGATTTAATAACGCTGGCCTACTTTGCAGGGTTGCTGCAAGGATTAGAACAAGGCGATGCTACTGGGTGGGTTCTGGACAGTCTGCACACACCTCATAAAAGCGACTGCTTCAAGCTGATGGCCTAGAAAAACCTCCATTCTCTGCTAGGAGACAGCGAGAGAAAGGAATCTAGCACATGCTCAGAGAAACCCTTGCCTTTATTGCCGTTTCTCGAAGGCCAGAGAAGAGATCCTCAAAGGTAAGCGGCGATGAGCTCTCCGTCAAAGAGAGCCTTTCTCTGCACAGAAGGCTGTGCATTCCTGGGTTAACCCACCTGCATGCTTGGCTTACCTGATGATCACATACATGACGGAGCAGTTCCCCACCAGCCCCACGATGCAGACGATGGAGTAGACGATGACAATTGTGACCTTGATGCCCATGGGCAGGAAGCCATCTGCTGTCCCATTGTGGAACCACTCGCCCAAGCTGAGGTTCCAGAGGGACGAGTCGTTGACCAGCTTCCTCATATAGTAGACATCCTCCGCTTGGATGTGGAGGAGGGGGTCCATGCTGGATGCAGCAAGGTGGGAGCAGCGAAGCTCTGGAGGTGCAGAGAGGGTAGGGAGGAGACGACACAGGGTTAATCGCGATAACCCAGATTTCTGGCACAGGGGACAATATTATTTTGGCGTGAGGAGGGAATGCAGCAGCCCTGCAAAGGCGCTGCATGCGTGCTAATCACATCACGCCTTTCTAACCCGCTTGAAGAAGGAGGTCTGCCAGGGAGACTTTGAAAGGGACTTGCAGCTGGATTTAAGACAGCCGCCGCCGCCGCACGCCCCTTTGCACAAAGAAAGAGGCTGCAGACGGGCAAGACACCCCCCCCCTTTCCCGTGCATGCAGGGAATAATCCATCGCCTGCACTTGCTTTCTGCTGCAGAGAAACCTTCCCTTCAAAGTGCACCTCGCAACGCTGGCAGGTGAATGATCGCAGAATGCAAGGCTGTAGGGCCGAAAAGGGGGCGGCTTTTCTTAAAAGCAATTATCTGGAAGAAAGCATCATGCACTGTTTTGTTGCGAAAGCTGCATCAAGTCCGGTCCCCCGAACCCCAAGAAAAAAGAACCCAACACCAGGTTAACTGCAAAGGACACCTTCCCGCTTACCTTGGGGAACACGTCTTCTTTCCTGGAACGCAGGTCTTTGGGGATGGGTGGTCTTTGCTTTTCAGCAGCGCCGTGGCCCAGGCATGACGTCCCCTGGAAAGGAGTTGAGCGAGACAAAGCCGACCTAAAAGAGAGAACTCCCTCTCTCTCTCTCCTCCCTCTCTTTCTCGCAGGCTGCTTGCTTCCCCCCCACGGCTCTGAGGAGCTGAGGCTTCAGCAGCGATCTGGATGTGATGCGGAAGAAAAATCCAACTTGGAGAGGGGGTGGGGAAGGGGAGCGGGTTATGCCAAGAAGCGCAACACACACACACACACACACACACACACACACACACACACACTCCGAGGTTTCTAACCTAAGTGGGAGTGGAGGAAGGGAGCTGGCGGGGGAGAGAGAGCAGACTTGCTTTTGCTAGTCATCAGGACGGAAGGCTGGTCCAGCCACTGGGGCGGGTGAGATACTCGTTCCAACGCAGACCTGTCTGGCTTGCTGTTGGGGAGAGGAGAATCGGAGGAGAGAGGCTTCGATCAAAGCGTGGAACACCTGTGGGGGGTGGGTGGGAAGGGGCGCGGGGGGGGGCATTTGTCTGCTGCTTTCTCCTTCCCCTCTTCTCTCCCGGCTGCTGTGGCATCACCCGTCGTATCTCTGGACCAGTCTCGCCCAGCAAAGTTGGGGGAGCAGCGATGGTGGAGGCAGAGGACGTGATCTCCTTTTTGCCAAGTCGTGCAGGTAACCTTCTGCACACCTGCTTGTCAGTGCCTCAGGGCAGGGCTGGATAATGGAGACCTTTAGAGGCCCTAAGCACACACACATACACCCAAAAAAGATGTGATTTTTTTTTAAAAAAAGAACAATACTAAACCACAAACTGTTTTTTAAAATAAGAAATATATAATAGATAGATTGCAACGCATGTCAAGCTCTGATTCCCTTGCGTTATTTTGATCTGCGTCAGCAGGATGAGCCCCTGGTTTAGGTGGGGTTAAGTAATAAAAAGAGAACAGAAATATGCCGTTTTATTACATTTCTATCCCAGGAGCTCAGGTTGGTCGCATTGTTCTCCCCCTGTGAGGTAGGTTCGGTTGAGAGGCAGTGACTGGTCCAAGGTCTCCCAGCCAGCTTCATGGCTGAGTGAGGATTGAACCCTGGTCTCCCAGGTTGTAGTCCAACACTCTAACCACTGCTCCGCATTACCTGGGGAATCAGGGAAGAGTATGTACTGGGGTGTAAGAAGCCTAACGAAGTCCTGATTTCCCCCATGATTACTACTTTGATGCTTTACCTGAAATATCAAATGTCAAATTCTTCCCCCCCCCCCCAAAAAAAAACCCCAAACCCCTCTCTCTTTTGGCGGTGCCCCTGCTTTTCTGGAGCCTTAAGCATGTCTGTCCATTGTGTAATCCAGTATTCAGCTGAGTGTCCCAGGAAGGCACAGATCTCCAAGCTACAGTTGTCTGGACCAGACGGAGTAAAGTCACCACTTTGGAAGAACTACAGCAGAATTTGAGCCTTCTGAGTGCAGTCCGGCAATAAAAGAGGCAGCTGCCTGGTGCCGCACTGCCCAATTTAGCACAGAATGACTGGAAGCAGATTTTTTTTTTGGGGGGTGCTGTCCATCTTTCTCAGGTCTACCTGGAGAACCTGGGAATGTTCTTCATGCACCTTCCCACTGAGCTCTCTCCTCCCCCCTATCGCAAAGGTCACTCTAAGCAGAACGAAACTCTGCATACGGGAGGCTATGCACCAGCTGCACACTGATCATTACGTGTGGGTGTCTTCTGTGTGTATGCGCATGCCTCAGTCCACCAGGTGGAAATGCACATACGAAGGAGAGATGTCTATGCGCATAGGTAGCTGCCTCCTACTGAGTCGTGCCATGGATCTGTCAAGCTCAGTGTGGCCTGTACACTGCTAGGCTCTCTGGGGTATCTTTCCCAGCCATACCTGGAGATGATCTGTCAGTGAGCTATGGCTTTTCCCAGGGCCCAAACCCATGATGCAAGAGGGCAACCTCCACTGTCTTCAGTGACATTACCTGCTTGGCTCAGTAAGCTCTTTCTATAGAACCATAGGATTTTACAGAAGGGACCCCAGGGGTGAAGAACCTTACATTGGTCCCCATTGAAATTCACCCTGCTAGTTTGGGCCCAGTTCTCCAATCTGTTAAGATCAACCCGAATCCCGATTCTGTCTTACGTGGCCTTGGCTGCCTCTCCTAACTTGGTGCCATCTGCACATTATGATGAGCATCCCCTCAGTACCTTCATCCAAGTTGTTTATAAAGGCATTGAGCAACCAGGACAGAACTCTGCAGCACCCCTACATTTCTCCAGGATGATGAGAAACCATTAGTGAGCACTCTTTAGGCTTGGTTAGTCAAACAGCTACAAATCCACCTAACAGTTACCTTGGGGCCATGGAAGCTCCAGCCCCTGCAATAAAATATTTGAGGGGGCCATGTCCCCTCAAAGTTGACGGGCATTGCCATTCAAATGGTTTTCATGCACTGTGCCATGTGATTGATTTATAGGGGCAGGGCTTACCTGGGCCGCCAGCATATTTCATTCAAGTTGGCACCCGTGGTCTGCCTATTGGATAATCCTACCCTGGCTCTACCCATGTGTTTGTACTGTACCAACTTCCCTGCCATCTTGCTCCTCCCCTCCCTGGTGGTGCTGTGGTCTAAACCACAGAGCCTAGGGCTTGCCGATCAGAAGGTCGGTGGTTCGAATCCCTGCGATGGGGTGAGCTCCCGTTGTTCGGTCCCAGCTCATGCCCACCTAGCAGTTCAAAGGCACGTCAAAGTGCAAGTAGATAAATAGGTACCGCTCCAGCAGGAAGGTAAACGGCATTTCCGTGTGCTGCTCTGGTTTGCCAGAAGTGGCTTAGTCATGGTGGCCATATGACCTGGAAGCTGTCTGCAGACAAAAGCCGGCTCCCTCAGCTGATAGAGCGAGATGAGCATGCAACCCCAGAATCATCCACGACTAGACTTAATGGTCAGGAGTATGTACCTTTACCATTACCACCTGTTGAGGGGCTAGCACTCCATCTTTAACTCATCCCACCAGCCGCTTCTAAAAGTGCCTTCTTGATTCCATGCCTCTTCAGTATGCTTGAAGGAGGGTCTCCACCCCCACCGTTCAGCCCAGACACTGAGGTCCAGCTCCGAGGGTCTTCTGGTGCTTCCCTCACTGAAAGAAGCGAGGTTACAGCAAACCAGGCAAAGGGCCTTCTCAGTAGTGGCACCCGCCCTGTGGAACGCCCTCCCACCAGATGTCAAGGAAATAAACAACGACCTGACTTTTAGGAGACATCTGAAGGCAGCCCTGCTTAGGGAAGTTTTTAATGTTTGATGTTTTATCGTGTTTTTAATATTCTGTTGGGAGCCGCCCAGAGTGGCTGGGGAAACCCAGCCAGATGGGTGGGGTATAAATAATAAATTAGTATTATACATTATTATTATTCTGTATCCCACCTGATACGTTTGCTGGTGGACTGCGTGTTTCCACTCCACTCTTCCCCTTCCCCAGCTGGAACATCAGAATGCCCTGGCCTGCCCCTGATATCCAGTGGCAATGGACTCACTTTTTATAATGCCAGAGCTCTCCTCTCCCTTTTACTGGTCCCTGCTCCAGTGCCTTCAGACAAAGACATTAGCAGATAATGCCTACCTGATTTTGGCTGTGCATCAACTGGCATTAAAGGACAAGAGCAGGTGAAATAGGTTTTTCTAGTTGGCTGGCATCCCTACAACTCATTAACTAGGCTAAGTGTATGTTATTTCGACCAGGGATGACCAGGTGTGCTTCCTACACACATAACAGAAATCTGCTATGGAAATAATCAGGAGTAGTGGGATCGAGTTAAGCGAAACCAGCTTCCCATGATTCTCAGCTCATGCAGGTGCTCCGCACCTGTAGAGCAACTTCTGTGGCCTTCAAGACAAACGAAGCACTGTCTTTGATGTCCAAAGTATGGGGCGACATCACACACTTTGACCCTAGACCTTCTTGTTGTTCAGTCGTTTAGTCGTGTCCGACTCTTCGTGAACCCATGGACCAGAGCACACCAGGCACTCCTGTCTTCCATTGCCTCCCACAATTTGGCCAAACTCATGTTCGTAGCTTTGAGAACACTGTCCAACCATCTCATCCTCTGTTGTCCCCTTCTCCTTGTGCCCTCAATCTTTCCCAACATCAGGGTCTTTTCCAGGGAGTCTTCTCTTCTCATGAGGTGGCCAAAGTCTTGGAGCCTCCACTTCAGGATCTGTCCTTCCAGTGAGCACTCAGGGCTGATTTCCTTCAGAATGGATAGGTTTGATCTTCTTGCAGTCCATGGGACTCTCCAGAGTCTCCTCCAGCACCAGAATTCAAAAGCATCCATTCTTCAGCGATCAGCCTTCTTTATGGTCCAGCTCTCACTTCCATACATCACTACTGGGAAAACCATGGCTTTAACTATATGGACCTTTGTTGGCAAGGTTATGTCTCTGCTTTTTCCCTAGACCTTAGATGCACCCATAAGGGGTAGACACCCTATATTTAGGGTGGGGAGAGACTGCTACTATCTCAAGTTCCTTTTCCTTTCTTATCTGGTTGGCATCCCTCGGTTTTGGGAGATAATTGAAGAATGTGCTTCGGGGGTGAATTGCCCCCATCACCCATGATGCATGAATGACATCATACTTCAGGAGAAGCTCCCTGCAAGAAAGGAGCAAACACTTGAAGGATACACACAGAGAGAGAGAGATTCTGGGCTCATCCACACTTACCTTTTGCTCCATTTTCCCGCTTGGAAAACTTGCTCTTTCATGCTGAATCGGAACAAATGGCACTTCGGGTTTTCTGTGGATTGCTGTCTGCTCCGATTTGGCACTAAAGAGCAGGTTTTAATGGGGAAAGCACTGGGGCGAGGGAAACAGTTCTTGGAAATGGAGCTTTAAAGTGCCTAGAAACACAGCACAAAATTAAGTCTGGATGAGCCCTCTGTCAGGTGTTAAGATCAGCAGAGGGAACTCTTTTAGTATGTCCACACACCCACACCCAAGTGCCAACCTGCAGTTTGCAGCAAGCGGTCTTGAAATTGCCCCCGCTACCAAATAATAACCATGCAAAGCCAAGAAATGTTTCATGATGCTAAAGCACACACCACCTGCCCTATTTTGAATGCACTCAGCTTGGAGTTGTGTCACAAAGCTCTGCGTAAGCCGATGTGTCAAGTAACAAGCAGGTCGGCTAAGACTTTCTTTATCGGCAGGCTGCATCTCCAAGAAGGATGAGGACAGGAATTGGCAGGGCAGAGAAAGGAGCATTGCAGGGTGGGGGAACCAATAATGGTGACAGGCTGAGTGGAGAAGATGAAAAATGCTAACTGATAGTTATTTCTGTACTTCTTGGCCACTTCCTGATCTGACATACACCACCAGCTTTTTGGATATTCATTGCATGCAAATTTATGCCGCAGAGTCACTGCTGCAGAGGCTATTTGTTTTGTGGCACTTGTCTGTTCTGACTTGCGCTGATACACGAGGTTGCAAATGGGTCGTGGAAAAGAAGGGGCTGGGTGCAAGGTGCAACTAGTTAGGATCTGCAAGTGGTTCCCCCAGATTCAAAGAGCTTCCTGACCCAAAGGAGAGGGACGACGGATGAAAAAATGCTTCATTTTAATGCAAAACTACCTAATGCACCTTTCCCAAAGGAAGACACAAACTTGAAGCAAACAAAACCTTTAAAGCACAGCCCTTTTGGTCAGCGTAAATTCTGCCAGGTCGCCAGGTCACATGACTGAGCAGAAATTGGTTTGGAACAGGTGTACAGCACTCCTTGTCCCATCCTGCCCTGGCCCGCCCCTGAAACAACCATTTTTGGGGGGGGGGATTAAAGGGTAAAGGGGACCCCTGACCATTAGGTCCAGTTGTGATCGCCTCTGGGGTTGCAGCACTCATCTTGCTTTATTGGCCGAGGGAGCCGGTGTACAGCTTCTGGGTCATGTGGCCAGCATGACTAAGCCGCTTCTGGCGAACCAGAGCAGTGCACGGAAACGCCGTTTACCTTCCTGCCGGAGTGGTACCTATTTATCTACTTGCACTTTCGAACTGCTAGGTTGGCAGGAGCAGGGACCAAGCAAGGGGAGCTCACCCCGTCGCGGGGATTCAAACCGCCAACCTTCTGGTTGGCAAGTCCTAGGCTCTGTGGTTTAACCCACAGCTCCACCCGCATCCCGGGGGGTGGGATTAGGACAGCATAAATTCTGCCAGCTTAAATTCCACTTGGAACAGCTAAAGATCCACCTGTTCCACACTCATACCCTTCAACATTCCTCTGATGAAAATCTGGACATGTGTATTTTAGTGCCTTGTTGTTGCTTGAGTTAGCTGACTTACAAGAGAGCATGGCAGCACTGCAAGAGCCAGCTCATTTTCCTTCCTGAGCTTTGCAGCACTGGAGCGAGGAAACGGGACATTCCAGGATCAAATCAGAATCGGGATGGCTTCTGCAATTCCAGGAATGTCCTGGGAAAATCAGAGTATGTGAGCTCCCTTTTCTCAGCACATCTTGGATTTGAATTGTGCTGTCAATCTGTCAGACTGATTTACTGGATGCAGAAAAGGTAGGAAATAAATCAAAGCAGCTAACAATATGAATTGTTTAGATATATTTTTCATTCCTGCAATAAAGCTCTTGGGTCAGCAGGAGCAAATTGCATTATGCTTTGTAGTTATTAAATATATGGATGGATGGATGAATGCATTATACAGTGGTACATCGGGTTACAGATGCTTCAGGTTACAGACACTTCAGGTTACAGACTCTGTTAACCCACAAATAGTACCTCGGGTTAAGAACCTTGCTTCAGGATGAGAACAGAAATCATGCAGTGGCGGCATGGTGGCCCCATTAGCTAAAGTGGTGCTTCACGTTAAGAACAGTTTCAGGTTAAGAATGGACCTCCAGAACAAATTAAGTTCTAAACCCGAGGTACCACTGTACAATATTGCTAGTTGGACGTGAATTAATTCTGACAATATTGAATGAAACCGTGCATTGTTTTTTCACTTTTAAATGTCTTCAATTGTTCCTGGGCACCTGTCATATCTCAACTCAATGGCTATTCCACAGAACAGAGGCAGCCACACTAAAAGGCCAGCTTTGAGCTACTGCGAAGAGCATTTCTGGGACCTTTGTTTCACACTCCAGGTGCTCAGAACAGCAGAAAGTCCCAAATTCCTGCCATCCCCGCAATCAGGGCTTTTTTTCCAGCGGGCACCTGCCGGCAGTCAGTTCTAGCTCCTCTCAGGTTGGCGCCTTTGCCATTCTAAGAGACCGAGGGAGGCATTCGTGGTGAGTTCGGGCTCCTCTTTTAATCTAGATGAATAGCACGGCCCGCAACCAACAACCAAAAGCCTGAAAGAGAGCACTTGTGTTACAGAACAGGATTGTTCGCAACAGTGCACTTCTAATGATCTGCCTATTTCCAAGGTGTTTTGGGAAAGAATGAAGGCATAAGGAACAGCTGCCTGCAAGGACAATGATTGCAGAAGCGGATTCGTTGCCTGCTGCGGAGTCCAACCAGCTGAGATTGCAGTAGGTGATTTTTCTTTCTCATGCCGAGAAAGCCAACGTAAAATGTACTTTTAACTAGAATTGCTGCAGCTCAAGCTCAAGGTTAATTCAGAGCAGGTCCAGAGTCAGTGGTGACCTGCCAAGGCCCATGATCAAGTAGGGGTCCCAAAGCAAGTGTCAAGGCTCAGCACCACTGAGATCTGCTGAGGGCCCAAACCCCAGCAAAGCCTACACTGACTGGCAGCAGAGCTCCAGGGGCCTGGGGAGAAATCCTTCCTGGCCTGCCTGCAGATACTGGAGACTGATATAATAATAATAATAATAATAATAATAATAATAATAATAATAATAATAATAATTTATTATTTATACCCCGCCCATCTGGCTGGGTTTCTCCAGCCACACTGGGCGGCTTTCATCAGAATATTAAAATACAATAGTCTATTAAACTTTAAAAGCTTCCCTGAACAGGCCTGCCTTCAGATGTCTTCTAAAAGTCTGGTAGTGAACAACTACCAGACTTTTAGAAGACATCTGAAGGCATCTCTTTGACATCTGGTGGGAGGGCGGGTGCCATGACCGGGAAGGCCCTCTGCCTGGTTCCCTGTAACTTGGCTTCATGCAGCGAGGGAACCGCCAGAAGGCCCTCGGCACTGGACCTCAGTTTCCGGGCACAACGGTGGGAGTGGAAACGCTCCTTCAGATATACTGGACCGAGGCCATTTAGGGCTTTAAAGGTCAGCACCAACACTTTGAATTGTGCTCAGAAATGTACTGGGAGCCAGTGTAGGTCTTTCAAGACTGGTGTTATGTGGTCTCGGCAGCCGCCCCCACTCACCAGTCTGGCTGCCACATTCTGGATTAGTTGTAGTTTCTGGGTCACCTTCAAAGGTAGCCCCACATAGAGCGCATTCTAGTAGTTCAAGCAAGAGATAACTAGAGCATGCACCACTCTGGCAAGACACAGGTAGGGTCTCAGCCTGTGTACCTGATGGAGCTGATAAACAGCTGCCCTGGACATAGAATTGACCTGTGCCTCCATGGACAGCTGTGAGTCCAGAATGCCTCCCAGGCTGCGCACCTGGTCCTTCAGGGGCACAGTTATCCCATTCAGGACCAGGGAGTCCTCCACACTGGCCCGCCTCCTGACCCCCCAAAACAGTACTTCTGTCTTGTCAGGATTCAACCTCAATCTGTTGGGTTGGAGTAGATGACCTTTGGTGGTCCCTTCCAACTCTACGATTCTATAATTCTATGAAAGCATATGCTCTACTGCTGAGCTACATATTTCGTCGATCGCGTTAGAGACAGCTGGCGTGGAAAGCGGTCTACAAATGATGAGAAACAAATAAGGAGAATAAAAATGGACAGCCTAACGCAATGTGGCTTCATATTGACATTTATCTCTTTTTATCCTCACGCCCGCCCGCCCCCCCATTGCATCCCTCTCTGTTCTCCGCCATCAAGCTTCAGGGCTGGATTTTTGCTGGTGGGGTTTCTTCTCTTTTGATGGCACGGTATAAGTAATAAGCCATATTAGCAGCTGGATATTGCTTGCGCCCTATAAGCAATAAATATTTCATTCCAAATGAAAGGCATTTCTTGCCCTGTGGGACGAACGCGGCTAATAATTGGGCACATTGCGCATTTGAGTGTTGAGCTGACGAGCATTTTTTACAGGCTCGCGTCTGGTTTTTCTTCCACAGAGGCAAAGATGTCACCACAGCACAGCCTTCCTCGTCATATTAAGCATCCTTGGCTGAGATGTTTAATCAAGGGAATCATGAGGGGAGAATTAATCTCCAATAGGTCATTTTTTCCCCCAGCTGGTCTTGCAGAAGAGCAATCCAATCAGCTCCTCAGCCACCGGAGTCATTTCAAGGAAAAGGTCAGGACGTAAAGGCAGCGCCGGTACGATGACAGCCAGATGCAATCCTTTTTGAGGCATGCAATTAAAGAATCCTGCACTCCTGTAATAGCCTCTTGATAAAGGGTGTTATTAATCATCATTAATATTATCACCTATTCAGAGCTTTTGCAGGTGAGAAATATTTGCAGGAACACACTCCATTTCCTCCAGTAGCAATGTGAGCTCTTTTTTTTACTCTGGCGAGACAGCAGGCTCATCCCGCGTACCAGGTGGAGCTGGTAGACAGCTGCCCTGGACACAGAATTGACCTGCGCCTCCACGGACAGGTGTGAGTCTAAAATGACTCCCAGGCTGCACACCTGGTCCTTCAGGGGCACAGTTACCCCATTCGGGACCTGGGGGTCCCCAACACCTGCCCTCTTTGTCCCCCCCCAAAACATTACTTCTGTAGACCCATTAATGGCCATGACGCTAGGTCCACTAATTTCATTAGTCCTACCCTGACTGAAATAACCCCATAGAGATGGAACGCTCTGTCTCATGAGACCAGGGCCCTGCAGGATCTGATTTCTTTCTGCAGGGCCTGTAAGACAGAGTTGTTCCACCTGGGTGTTGGCTTGGAATCAACTTGATTCCCTTCCCCTCTTTCTTTTTTCCTTTCTCCTTCTGTGATGGAACTCCTATTTGGGGACTTCCCTGGCTTTTTTCTGGCCCACGTAGGACCAGTCTGGGTAGTTGGCCTTGGTGAAGATTTGACATTTTCACCCCCAAAAAGTTTTTTTATTTGAGTTTCTACTGAAATGAGGCTGCATTTTAATGTTTTAATGTTGTATTTTAATCTTGTTTTTTAAGCTGTATTTCAACCAATTGTTTTTATATTTGGTGTTAGCCGCCCTGAGCCCGGTCTTGGCTGGGGAGGGCGGGGTATAAATAATTTTATTATTATTATTATTATTCTCTTGAATGGGAATGAATCTATGGGCAAAGGGAGCCTTACGGGGCTGGAAATGGGAAGTGGGGCTCTTGCCACCTCCCCAGAAGGAACAGGGGAAAGTATAAGAAAAGGAGCCTGGGGGAAAAGAGAGCGGCTAAATTAATTATCCACACTCCCCCTCCAACCCACTGCCTTTCCGACACCTTCATAAGCTTTTTCTCACACCTGCTCTCCTGAGGTTGAGAACGTAATAATCGGATGGATGTTCAGATGTCCCTGCCAGATGGGTGCCCTGCTTCCTTGCTCCTCTCGTGCAAACATCTTGTGGGTTTGCAGAAGCAGCCACGGTTATTAGACAATCAAACAATTTATTACAGAGCCCCAGCTGGTAGCAAGGCAGGACTTGACAGCAGCGCTCAACCTCAATTGATTCTTGGTTCTGCCCCCTTTGCAGGGCAGTAAATCAACCTGGCCATTTGCACATGTCTTGCCTGCAATTTTGGCTTTACTTTTTTTTCCCTTCTCCTTTGAGGAAAAAAATAAATAAATCTGCAGATGCAGGCTAGAAGAAAACATGTCTAGACCAGCAGAGCGAGAGATGCAAGGAATTCAATGAGAACTTCCAATACTTACTCCTGCTAAATGATCTGGTGCATAGTTTGGGGGTATTTTGGGTTCAACCGCTGTCAATGGCAGCCCAGCTGAGACCATCCTACTGCCTGAAATCCTATAACTAGGGAACCTGGGTGTTGGCTTTGCAAAGTGCACACTGAACCAAGGCTAAGGCAGTGTGGTGCAATGGTTAGAGTTGGATTTGGACCTGGGAGACCAGGTTCAAATTCCTGCTTAGCTGTGAAGCTCATGGGGTGACCTTGGGTCAGCCACTTGCTCTCAGCCTGACCTACCTCACAGGGTTAGTGTGGGGATAAAAGAGAAGGGAGAACCCCACATGCCACCTCAAAGCCGCTTGGAAGACAGGTGAGCTGTTAAGGCAATAAGTAAATAAAATATAGGCAATCCGAACCTCCCCCTACACAAGACCCAAAATGGGGTGTTCAGAGAGCAGAGAGGGAGCGAGGCTCAGCTGGCCTGGGATCTGCTTGAACCCGAGCTCGTCTCACCAATGGCTGCAGTGCTCTGCAAAGCCCCATTGGCATCACCATCATCATCATCACTTTTAATTTGTATACCGCCTTTCTATCTTACAATACTCAAGGTGGTTTACAAGCTGAAGAAACAAAGAATGTACACCTTATAACAATCTCATGCAATACAAAAATGTGATAATAAAAGAGCTTTAAAATAAGCAATCTACATCAAATAAAATAACATTCAACAATCATTAGTATAGTATGGAATAATAATATCGGCATATAAAAATTAAACAGAAACCCATTCTTAACAATTACAATAAATAATTTCGAAACTGTAATCAATAAAACAACGGCAAGTCACAGTGCAGGGGGTAGGAGGTAGGATTGTCCCCTAAATCATGGCCCCATGCAAATCACCCCACCTTTGTCTAAACCAGACTTTACTTTTATTTATTTTATTCAGGAGGATTTTTCACCTGATACCTGAAGGAGCATCTCCACCCCTATTGTTCAGCCTGGAGACTGAGATCCAGCGCCGAGGGCCTTTTGCCTGTTCCCTCATTGTGAGAAGTGAGGTTACAGGGAACCAGACAGAGGGCCTTCTCAGTAGTGGTGCCTGCCCTGTGGAACGCCCTCCCTTCAGATGTGACAGAAATAAGCAGCTATCTTCTCTTTAAAAGACATCTGAAGGCAGCCCTGTTTAGGGAAGTTTTTAATATTTAATGCTGTATTGTTTTTAACACTCAATTGGAAGCCGCCCAGAGTGGCTGGGGAAACTCAGCCAGATGGGCGGGGTATAAATAATAAATTATTATTATTATATTATTATAACTATGGGAAAGGGCTGTAGCTCTGTGGCAGAACATCCACTTTCCATGCAGAAGATCCCAGGTGCAGCTCAGTAGAAGGTAGCTTCCTATGTTGCTACAACACCTTGATGGTTGGCCATGCTGACTGCAGCTGATGGAAATGGTAGCTTCACATCTGGGTTTTTCTTGACTGCGGAAATTTGGCCCCTCAGACTGTATGCTCACGTTGCTATGGGAAAGGAAAGCATTCTGTTTATGGATTGTTTGTTTTCAGTTTTAATTGAAATGATCTGAACTACGGAAGCTAGACAGAAATCCTTGCTTGTCGTACCTCCTAAATGGGAACAAAATAATTCAGTAAGAAATCATTTGGATTTTATTTCTTAGGAAGCTTGTAATATACATTAATTATGATGTCTGGGCCCTTAACAATATCCAGAGAGGATTGGGTAATGGATAAAATGTGTCTGCTGCTTATGACACCAGAGCCAATTATATTTAAATGCTGGCATCTTGATCAGTTTTAATGACCAACATGCCTCTGTTCATTGGTGCTATTAGTTTTCATCTATAAATCAAGCTCCCAATAACTGCAAGGAAACAAAATATCAATCGCATTTTCTCTTTCATCTTTTTTTAAATAGGACTAGTTGTCATTTCGAATTTTGTAAACTGGCGATTTTTCACCTGGAATCGAAGGAAGAGTGAAATGTTTTTCAGTCCGTCAGTAAAACTTGCCAATTCCACTCCAGGGTTTGTTTGTCATTTCTTACAATGTATAAATGGCAGAATTCAACCATTTGCCCGCCCATCAAGAATTCAAAATACAGTTGTACCTTGGTTTTCAAATAGAATGCGTTCTGAAGTCTGTGCGAATTCCGAAACGTTCACAGCTTCTGAGGCAAAGTTCACAAACCGGAACACCTACTTCCGGGTTTGCAACATTCAAGCTCTGAGTTGTTCATGAACTAAGCTGTTCGAAAACCAAGGTACAACTGTACTAGCATTTCATCATCTGTCCCTCCCATTTTTTTTTTAAGTCTCCAAAATAGTCAAGCTCTGTTTTATTGATTAAAATATTTCCATACCACCTTTCATAAATGGTAATGAGGCAGTATACCACCCCAATCCCCAAAATGCAATAAAGTTGCAATCCATAATAAAATGTTAGCCACTAGTTCTGGGCATGAGATTTTTTCACTTGCAGTTCTCCTTGGCAGGGCAGTGAGCAATTTCTCCTAGTAAATGAGCTTCCACAGAGTACTTAACAACGCAGGGAAGAGCTTTTGTGGCAGCGGTTGTGAAGCACCCTCCCCAAAGAGACCTGCCTGGTGCCAACATTGCAATAAATCTGGTGGCAGGCCTTGTTGTTGTTTAGTCATTTAGCCGTGTCCAACTCTTTGTGACTCCATGGACCAGAGCACGCCAGGCACTCTTGTCTTCCACTGCCTCCCACAGTTTGGTCAGACTCATGCTGGTAGCTTCGAGAACACTGTCCCACCATCTCGTCCTCTGTCGTCCCCTTCTCCTTGTGCCCTCCATCTTTCCCAACATCAGGGTCTTTTCCAGGGAGTCTTCTCTTCTCATGAGGTGCCCAAAGTACAATGGTACCTTGGGTTAAGAACTTAATTCGTTCTGGAGGTCTATTCTTAACCTGAAACTGTTCTTAACCTGAAGCACCACTTTAGCTAATGGGGCCTCCTGCTGCCACTGCGCCGCCGCTGCACGATTTCTGTTCTCATCCTGAAGTAGATTTCTTAACTCGAGGTAATATTTCTGGGTTAGCGGAGTCTGTAACCTGAAGCGTATGTAACCCGAGGTACCACAGTATTGGAGTCTCAGCTTCACGATCTGTCCTTCCAGTGAGCACTCAGGGCTGATTTCCTTAAGAATGGATCAGTTTGGTCTTCTTGCAGTCCTTGGGACTCTCAAGAGCCTCCTCCAGCACCGTAATTCATTCTAACTTACCCAGGAATTCTAAATGGCTGTGAGTTGGAGGTTTTTTATCCGAGGTTTCTGCTCCTGTTTTTGTTTTTGTGTTTTTGATGTTCCTGGCTCTGTGCTGCCCTGAAATCCTAAAACAGGGGTAGGAAACCCAGCTGGCCATCCAGACATTGTTGGCTCCAACTCCCCTTAGCCCCCGCCAGCATGGCTGATGTTGAGTTGATGGGTGTTGTAGTCTGAGAACAACTGCAGGACTGTGGCTTCCCCATCTCTGTGCCAAAATGGAAAGATGCAATGGAAATGAATGCCGTAAATAAATCAGCAGGTTCTGTGTTTCCTTTTTGCAGTTAAACATAGAATGCCAATCAGCCCAATGCCTGGCTGAAGAGAAAAGTTTTCATCTGGCACCTGAGAGCTCTTCTCTTTGGCGATCCCTCGTAGCCGAGTAAGATTGTCTTCCATAAACACGGTTTTAACAGTGAGTCCGTAAGTGACTGTGGAGGCCAGTTCTGGATCCACACATCCTTCCACAGTGGGGACATTGGTTTCCGGGTGGGAACTGATCACGGTGTGGATTTGCCAAGCGTGCCTTCCTCTTAGCACGTTTCTCCCTTGCGTCCTGAGTTCGAGTGTCTTCAAAGCTCATGACACCTGTGGTAAAGGCTGTTATCCAACTGGAGCGCTCACAGGCAAGTGTTTCCCAATTGCTGCTGTTTTTACTACATTTTTAAAGATTTGCCTTGAGAGAGTCTTTAAACCTCTTTTGTTGACCACCAGCATTACGCTTTCCATTTTTAATTTCGGAATGGAGCAGTTGCTTTGGAAGACGACAATCAGGCATCTGCACAACATGGCCAGTCCAACAAAGTTGATGTTGAAGAATCATTGCCTCGACCCTGCTTCAATGAAGGCACCGGGCAAGCTTCTTTAAGGAGAGCCAATCAGCTTGGGGTGGGAAGAGGGACAAGAGAACCCCCAGAACAGAGTGTGGGGTGTGGAAAGGTACAAAACCCCATTCCTTGCAGTGAGAGAGTGATCATATTAGTGTGCCTTTGCATTCCACTCCTTGTCTTCATAGCATTTCTGACAGGGATTCTTTAGCTGTGATTTCTGCATTGCAGAGGGTTGGACTAGATGACCCATGGGGTCCCTTCCAACTCGACAATTCTGTGGTTCTGTAACCAGGCTCCCTGGCCACTTGGTGGTATGATTTGACACTTTCTTGCTTTTCTAAATGCATTATTCAAGCTCTCTCATTCATCAAATCATTTGACTTCTTTCTTTCTCTCTCTGTCTCCCTGGGCCAGAAAGAGATGGTTTTCTGCAGGCGCAGCATTCCATTTAACAGCCCTATAAACTGAAATCAATTACAAGCCTGAGTGGGATGTCTGCTTTTGGGTGTGATGAGCGCCAGAAAAGAAAGGGGATGTGATACTATGCAGAACTGGTTTCGCTAGCACTTTAGGGCCTTTGCTGGGCTGCAAAGGTACAGGGAGGGATCTGAGAGCCTGTGGATCCCTGTCCCATAATGAGAACGCTGGTAGCTCAGCTGAGGAACATTTGTTTTGCATGCAGAAGTCTCCAGGTTCAATGCCTGGCCTCTCCAGGTAGAGCTGGGATTGTCCCCGCATCTGAAATCCCGGTGTAGACATCGCTGAGTTACATGGACCTCTGGTCTGACTGTATAAGGCCGTTCCCTCTGCTCCAAAGGCAGGCCAGGTACACAGAAACATCAGGTGAGGTGGTAAAATTGGGGTGACTGAATACTATCAAAAGGTGATCTGGCCTAGCCTGTCTCTGTATGCTAAGCTTAAAATACGTAATGACTTTGTTTCTTCTTCATGCGAGAGTGGTGCAGGCCTGGAAAGAGGTTCCCTTTGTAAGATCCAAAGAACAAGGTTCGAGACCTCATTGTGGCAGAGAGAACACCGTTTCCTGTGAAGTTCATTTCCATTAGGACACAGTACTACATAGGCAAATACACATCATCTTAGCTGTTCATCCTCTACCCACCCGCCTGCTGCCGCAATCAGTGCTTCATCACCTCTCACCCAACCACAGTCCTTTAAAACCCTTTTGTTGTTGTTGTTTAGTCGTTTAGTCATGTCCGACTCTTCGTGACCCCATGGACCAGAGCACGCCAGGCACTCCTGTCTTCCACTGCCTCCCGCAGTTTGGTCAAACTCATGCTGGTAGCTTCGAGAACACTGTCCAACCATCTCGTCCTCTTTTGTCCCCTTCTCCTTGTGCCCTCAATCTTTCCCAACATCAGGGTCTTTTCCAGGGAGTCTTCTCTTCTCATGAGGAGGCCAAAGCCTTGGAGCCTCAGCTTCAGGATCTGTCCTTCCAGTGAGCACTCAAGGTTGATTTCCTTCAGAATGGAGAGGTTTGATCTTCTTGCAGTCCATGGGACTCTCAAGAGTCCCCCCCCCCAGCACCATAATTCAAATGCATCAATTCTTCAGCGATCAGCCTACTTTATGGTCCAGTTAAAACCCTTTTTACTGTGGCTTGTTGATGGAGTCCGGCATGCTTCCCTGCGCCACTCTGGACTCCCGTGGGTAGCTCACCGTCAGCTTCATGTAGCAGAGTCTTTGCAGCGGTAGAAAACTGTTGCAATGTGTGTGTAATAAATCAGACTGCACACAGGCTTTCTTGCTTATCTCCAACAGTCTTTAATCGTGTAGAAAAACATCATCAATTCAGCCTAAAACATCCCGGCGACATAGCGCACATCTTTCGCCTCTCGGTCAAAACCGAAAGAGAGATCACACACAGAGAGTGTTCCCGTATGTGAACATAACCACGCCTCAGAATGTGAGACGTCACTCAGAACTGTTAACCCTGTAAGTTCTGATTCTCTTCACATTTACTGTGTGTGTCAGAACCCTCCTTGTACCTTACATGGAGTCAACCATTGATCTCCTCTTTAACGGGTACTTACCAGCCTTGCGGTAAAGTCACATTCTTGCATACATGACACAGGCCACAATAATAACCCCGACCCCGACCAAACCTAAGAGGAGGCATGTAGTGGTGATAGGGGATTCCCTACTGAGGGGAACAGAAGCAGTGATCTGTGGGCCTGACAAGATGTCTCGGGAAGTGTGCTGTCTCCCCAGGGCTAAGATCCAAGATGTAACTGAACAACTGCAAGGAATCATAAAACCCACTGACAAATACCCCTTCCTCTTGGTTCATGTGGGAACCAATGACACTGCACGCAATAGCCTCCAGAAGATCAAAAGAGACTACGAGGCTCTGGGCAGGAAATTGAAGCAATTAAATGCACAAATTGTCATCTCGTCTGTCCTCCCAGTTGAACGACGTGGCCCAGGGAGAGAGGGAAAAATAGTGGAAGTGAACAGCTGGCTTCGCAAATGGTGTAAACAGGAACGGTTTGGATTCTTAGATCACGGACTGCAGTTTCTTGAAGATGGACTTCTGGCAAGCGATGGGCTGCACCTCACAACGGTTGGGAGAAATGTTTTTGCCAAAAATCTCAGAAACCTCATCAGGAGGGCTTTAAACTGACTAATGTGGGGGAGGGAGACAGTGCTCCTGAAGGTAGGAGTCTATCAATTGATGAAGATGATCATCCAAATGTCATAGACCAAATGGAGCAAACAGCATGCAGACCTAGTGGTGGGAGGAAAAAATCCTTAAATAAGAGACATGGGGGAATGATTAATGGACTTCAATGTCTGTACACTAATGCGCAAAGCATGGGAAATAAACAAGATGAGCTTGAGCTCTTGGTACAGCAAACTAAATATGACATAATAGGCATCACTGAAACCTGGTGGGATAAGTCCCACGATTGGAATGTAATAATGGGGGGATACAATCTATTTCGGAGAAACAGACCAGACAAGAAAGGAGGAGGAGTGGCGTTATATGTCAGGGATGTGTATACCTGTGAAGAGATCCAAGATTTAGAACCTCAAAGCCAAAGTGAGAGCATTTGGGTCAAAATTAAGGGAGAGAAGAATAACAGAGACCTCATTGTGGGAGTTTACTATAGATCCCCAAGCCAAACGGAGGACATAGATGATGCCTTCCTGGAACAGATGGCCAAGCATGCAAAAGGAAGGGAGATAGTAGTAATGGGGGACTTCAATTACCCGGATATTTGTTGGATGTCAAACTCAGCCAAGAGCATAAGGTCAAACAGATTCCTCACTGGCCTTGCAGACAACTTCATTGTCCAGAAAGTAGGAGAAGCAACAAGAGGAACAGCCATTTTAGATCTGGTCCTAACCAATGTTGATGAGCTGGTTAGTGGGGTAGAAGTGGAAGGATCATTAGGCGCGAGTGATCATGCTCTTCTGAAGTTTACTATACAGCGGAAAGGAGCAGCCAAGCATACTAGGACTCAATTTCTTGACTTTAAGAAAGCCGACTTCATAAAACTTAGGGAAGTGCTGGGTGAGATCCCATGGACAGTAATACTAAAAGGAAAGGGAGTTCATGATGGCTGGGAGTTTGTTAAGAGGGAGATAGTAAAAGCACAACATCAGGCAATACCAATGAGACGGAAACATGGAAGGTGCCTAAAGAAGCCAGGGTGGCTATCTAAAGAACTTTTAACTGAGTTAAGATTAAAAAAGGATGTGTACAAAAAATGGAAAAGGGGGGAAACCACCAAAGAGGAATTCAAACAAATAGCCAGCACGTGTAAACACAAAGTCAGAAAAGCTAAAGCACAGAATGAACTCAGGCTTGCTAGAGAGGTTAAAAGCAACAAAAAAGGCTTTTATGGGTATGTTCGTAGCAAAAGGAAGAACAAAGAAACAGTGGGGTCACTCAGAGGAGAAGATGGTGAAATGCAAACAGGGGACACAGAAAGGGCTGAACTCCTCAATGCCTTCTTTGCCTCAGTCTTCTCCGATAAAGAAAACAATGCCCGACCTGAAGAATTTGGAGCAAATGATTCAGCAAAGGAAACACAGCCCAGAATAACTAAGGAGATAGTACAAGAATACTTGGCTAGTTTAGATGTATTCAAGTCTCCAGGGCCAGATGAACTGCATCCAAGAGTATTAAAAGAACTGGCAGGTGTGATCTCAGAACCACTGGCAGTCATCTTTGAGAATTCCTGGAGAACAGGCGAAGTCCCGGCAGCCTGGAGGAGGGCAAATGTTGTCCCTATTTTCAAAAAGGGGAAAAGAGAGGACCCAAATAATTAGCGCGCAGTCAGTCTGACATCAATACCAGGGAATATTCTGGAGCAGATCATTAAGCAAACAGTCTGTGCGCACCTAGAAAGGAATGCTGTGATCACCAATAGTCAGCATGGATTTCTGAAAAATAAGTCATGTCAGACTAACCTGATCTCGTTTTTTGACAGAATTACAAGCCTGGTAGATGAAGGGAACTCAGTGGATATAGCTTACCTTGATTTCAGTAAGGCATTTGACAAGGTGCCCCATGATATTCTTGTAAAGAAGCTGGTAAAATGCGGTCTTGACTATGCTACCACTCAGTGGATTTGTAACTGGCTGACTGACCGAACCCAAAGGGTCTCATCAATGGTTCCTCTTCATCCTGGAGAAGAGTGACTAGTGGGGTGCCACAGGGTTCTGTCTTGGGCCCGGTCTTATTCAACATCTTTATCAACGACTTGGATGATGGACTCAAGGGCATCCTGATCAAATTTGCAGATGACACCAAACTGGGAGGGATGGCTAACACCCCAGAGGACAGGATCACACTTCAAAACGACCTTGACAGATTAGAAAACTGGGCCAAAACAAACAAGATGAATTTTAACAGGGAGAAATGTAAAGTATTGCACTTGGGCAAAAAAAATGAGAGGCACAAATACAAGATGGGTGACACCTGGCTTGAGAGCAGTACATGTGAAAAGGATCTAGGAGTCTTGGTTGACCACAAACTTGACATGAGCCAACAGTGTGACGCGGCAGCTAAAAAAGCCAATGCAATTCTGGGCCTCATCAATAGGAGTATAGCATCTAGATCAAGGGAAGTAATAGTGCCACTGTATTCTGCTCTGGTCAGACCTCACCTGGAGTACTGTGTCCAGTTCTGGGCACCACAATTCAAGAAGGACACTGACAAACTGGAACGTGTCCAGAGGAGGGCAACCAAAATGGTCAAAGGCCTGGAAACGATGCCTTATGAGGAATGGCTAAGGGAGCTGGGCATGTTTAGCCTGGAGAAGAGGAGGTTAAGGGGTGATATGATAGCCATGTTCAAATATATAAAAGGATGTCACATAGAGGAGGGAGAAAGGTTGTTTTCTGCTGCTCCAGAGAAGCGGACACGGAGCAATGGAGCCAAACTACAAGAAAGAAGATTCCACCTAAACATTAGGAAGAACTTCCTGACAGTAAGAGCTGTTCGACAGTGGAATTTGCTGCCAAGGAGTGTGGTGGAGTCTCCTACTTTGGAGGTCTTTAAGCAGAGGCTTGACAACCATATGTCAGGAGTGCTCTGATGGTGTTTCCTGCTTGGCAGGGGGTTGGACTCGATGGCCCTTGTGGTCTCTTCCAACTCTATGATTCTATGATTCTATGATTCTAATGGGCCTGACAGTAATCCCACCTCAGTTATTCAAAGCAAGTTGCAAACTGCTTAGATATTTCTTTGTTCCTGCAGCACCCTGAAAATGGCGCACGCATGCACGATTGTGCCCAACTCGAACTCACACGAGTGGAGAGTTGCTTGTTGTCTGCCTCGGGAGGTTGTGGACTCTCCTTCCTCCGAGGTTTTTAAGCAGAGGTTGGATGGTCATCTGTCATCAATGCTTTAACTGAGGTTCCTTCATTGCTGGGGGTTGGAATAGATGAGCCTTGGGTCCTTTCCAGCTCTTCAGTCCTATGATTACAGGATAGAGTCTGCAAGAGCATTTCCATTACAACGCAAACATACTATGGTTACCAGATTTTTTTCAATGAATCGGGGGACACTTTTTTTTTTTTAAAGCTGAGTAGCAACAGGGAGTCAGTAGTAGGGATGGTGAGGCAAATGACCCCGAGCCCAAGCATACATGCATATTGTATAAAGGTGCAAAGTCCATTCGCGCCCTGTGAAACATAAATGCACAGGGGTTTTTTTAACTGGGCAATGGCTGCCCACCCGACTCCCGAGCCTCTCCCGATCTGTCAAAACAAAGGGGGAAGGGAGCAGGAGATTGCACAAGACACATCATATGGGGACTTCCAGCAAGGAAAAATGGCAGGTACCATGGCAGCGAGCAACCCCTGAAGCCAACCAGAGCCAACTGCGCTACCAGGCTGGTTCCGGGCTGCTAAGGCTGCCACTGCCACATTTTCCAGGGACAGATTTGCAAATCTGGGGACATTCCGGGGATGGAATTTGTCCGGGGACAGATTTGCAAATCCAGGAATTGTCCCCGGGAACCGGGTACGTCTGGTAACCCTAAAAGAGACATCATCTCACCCAATCACCTTCTGCCATCCCATCATCTCTCATCCAACCTAGCTTTACTTTGTGTGTTGGAGCCCTACTTCTACCCTATATGGAGCTGTTTTTCACTTTAACATTTAGCTGTTTGGTTCCCCCATAACAGCTCCATATACAGTGGTACCTCGGGTTACAGATGTTTCAGGTTACAGACTCTGCTAACCCAGAAATAGTACCTCAGGTTAAGAACTTTGCTTCAGGTTGAGAACAGAAATCGAGCAGCGGTGGCACAGTGGCAGCGGGAGGCCCCATTAGCTAAAGTGGTACCTCAGGTTAAGAACAGTTTCAGGTTAAGAACGGACCTCCAGAATGAATTAAGTTCTTAACCCGAGGTACCACTGTAACAGTTTTGTGGTCAGGTCACATACATAACACTGGCCTTGCTGCTGGTGAAATTCCATGTCACCTTGTAGCTCTTCCACAGGTGTGAAGCTTGGGTACATCATAACCAGAGGAGGAATAGCTGGCTTCATTTGCATATCATTAATCCTGGCCACAACAATTATCTACCAATCATCCCTTTGTTCCTTCCTCATTGTTCCGGTACTCCAGAGTTTGCTTGAGAGAGAGGGAAATTTTCCTGGCAATCCTTTGCTGCTGGCAAAATTACCTACAGATCCCTCCAAACTCACAATCTCCATCGGCTTTGATTGTTAGGAGAAGCAAAACTCTCTCTTGGCAGGCACTGAAGGCGGAGAGAGGGGAACAATAGCTGAGCAAATAGTTGAAACAATGGGGACATAGCAAAACACCAATCAGCTGCTTTTTTAAAAAAAACAAAACTATTTTTACATATCAGGTCATGGCTATGAGTCATACTGAGGCTGACTGGAAGCTATGGATCTTTCTTTGGCAGCACTGAAAAATATATCCCTTAGTGAGTGAGTTTTCAGAAGAAGTGGAATTATGCCTTTAAAATGGTCTCAGTTGCCCTTATTCCCAGTTGGCTTCCTTTGCCAACTGATATAACCAAATATGTTCCACCTTCAGAGCAGCAATTTGCTGAATAACATTTTGAAGAATCAAAAGCAGGGAGAGTGCTGTTACGCTCGGGTCCTGCTGAGAATAATAGAATCGTAGAAATGTAGAGTGGAAAGGAATAATAATAATAATAATAATAATAATAATAATAATAATAATAATAATAATAATAATTTATTTATACCCTGCCCATCTGGCTGGGTTCCCCCAGCCACTCTGGGTGGCTTCCAACAAAATATTACAATACAATAGTCTGTTAAACATCAAAAGCTTCCCTAAACAGGGCTGCCTTCAGATGTCTTCTAAAAGTCTGGTAGTTGTTTTTCTCTTTGACATCTGGTGGGAGGGAGTTCCACAGGGCGGGTGCTACTAGGCCCACCTAGTCCACAGAAACACCAGGTGATGCAGGAATCTTTTGCGCAAGGTGGGGTTCGAACCCACAACCCTGATCTTAAGGATCTCATGCTCTACCAATTGAGCTATCACAGGAGGCTTTGTGGACATCTGGTTAACCACTGTAAGAGCATGATGGCCCTTGATCCAGCAAGACTCTTCTTAGCTTTCAGTTTATTTACTGATGATGTCATGGCAAAGGAGGCAGTGTTGGCTACCAAACACGGATGGCTTTGAAAGAGGATTAGAAAAATTCAAGGAGAACAAAGCTATCCACGACTGCTAGCCGCAGTGGCTATGTTCTACCTTCTTTGCAATTTCCCCCCAAACTAATGCAATTTTTCATCTGTTATCTTTGACTAATACATGCATTTCTGTACAAATATTTCAGCTAGGGAACTGCAAGTTTCAGAAACGTGGAAATTCTGAAGGGCAACAGAATTGTGGTTAGCATATGGTTGAGGGAAAGGCACCATGGGTACTTTTGCATTAACTACATCCGCAAAACATACATACCTGCTTCTGAGTGAAAAAAATAAAAATAAAGGTCTTTTATATATATATATAAAATAAATGTTCATAAATGTACCAACCAAGCGCATACATAGATGTGTGGACCACATGTCTGGAGCAGGACAGGAAGACCGCCCTGAAACCATTTTCACTTCCAAACTGATCAAATGTTTTATCTGCAAGGAGGGAGGAGGTGCGGGAGCTTCCCATTGTCTTTTCATTCATAAATCCTGTATTAAGGGTATGTCTGTGTATGAATAGGGTGAGCCTGTGACCTGGCTCAGGAACTAAGTATTTGTCATTACAAAAGACTGGCCAGGCTCCCCAGGGTATCCAGTCAGTAAACATTAACAGGTAACCTGCCAGACAGGAGATAAACAACGCACTCAGATTTCTGTTGTAGACCGCCCTTTCTGTGTTGTAGGTATGATGTGTCTGGGGGTGGCCTTGGACTCCAGGGCAGGCAATTTAAAATGTCTATATAAGGGCAGGCACACCTTGGTTCTGGGTCCTCCTCCTTCTCCTGCGTGTGAGGGGAGCACCCTGTTTCAACAGTTCAATAAAGATCAGGCTTACGAGCTGCTTTGCTTCTCAATATTCTCTGGTGGGCCTCTGTTCTTTTCTCCAACTGATGGAGAACCTGCAAAGGACTCTATTAGGGATTGTGTCCCCCATAAGGGAATAAGGGCATACGTTTATTACATGAGTAAACACATGTAATAAACACAAGGGAGCTGGGCATGTTTAGCCTGGAGAAGAGGAGGTTAAGGGGTGATATGATAGCCATGTTCAAATATATAAAAGGATGTCACATAGAGGAGGGAGAAAGGTTGTTTTCTGCTGCTCCAGAGAAGCCGACACGGAGCAATGGATCCAAACTACAAGAAAGAAGATTCCACCTAAACATTAGGAAGAACTTCCTTTTTTTTATAATAGTTTTTTTATTTGCTTTTTTCCAGGGTAAAAATACAACATCAGTAACACAACAAAAGCGGTTTTACAGAAAAGAAAAGAAGTTATAGAGAGAAAAAAGAAATTCACTTTTTCAGATCAATTTTCATAATCAAGCAGACTTCCCCACGTCCTCCATCCCCTGCTTTCTTTACAATAAAAAATAAACAGCAAATTAATACCTTATTTCAGTTGTTTTTGTGTTTTCATTTAGTTATATAATCCATAATTTATACGTTTCAAAATCTTAAAACTTAGTTTCTATCATTTACCAATTTCAATACTGAGGCGTGTTTTTCCAAAGCACTTAGCAAACTCTCAACATTCATATAGCTTATAATGTTTTTGTAAATAGTCCTTAAATTTTTTCCAGTCCTCTTCCACTGCATCTTCTCCCAGATCTCGGATTCTGCCTGTCATTTCGGCTAATTCCATATAGTCAATCAGCTGCGAATGCCATTCTTCCAGCGTAGGTAGTTCCTGTGCCTTCCAGTATTTAGCTATAAGAATCCTTGCTGCTGTGGTTGCATATAAGAAGAAAGTTCTATCTTTTTTTAACACTCTCTGGCCCACAATGCCCAGGAGGAAGGCCTCTGGTTTCTTGCAAAAGGTGTATTTAAACACCTTTTTCAACTCATTATAAATCATTTCCCAAAAAGCCTTCACCCTCGGGCATGTCCACCAGAGGTGAAAAAAGTTCCTTCAGCCTCCTTGCATTTCCAACATTTATTATCAGACAAATGATATATCTTTGCAAGTTTGACTGGGGTCATGTACCACCTGTATACCATTTTCATAATGTTTTCCTTTAAGGCACTACATGCCGTAAATTTCATACCGGTGGTCCACAACCTTTCCCAGTCTTCAGACATAATGTTATACCCAATGTCTTGTGCCCATTTTATCATTGCTGATTTAACTATCTCGTCTTGGGTATTCCATTTAAGCAACAAGTTATACATTCTTGAAAGCACTTTCGTCTTAGGTTCAAGTAGTTCTGTCTCTAATTTTGATTTCTCCACCTGGAAACCAATTTTTTTGTCCTTTTTGAAAATCTCTAAAATTTGGGCATAATGAAACCAGTCTCGCACCTTTCCTTTCAATTTTTCAAAACTCTGCAACCTCCAAGTATCACCATCTCTCTCAATTATATCACAATATCTCAACCAGCCACTCCCCATATTACGTAGTTTTATGGCCTTGGCCTCCGTCGGTGATAACCACCTCGGGGTCTTGCTTTCAAGTAAGTCCTTGTATTTAGTCCAGACAATAAGTAAAGCTTTCCTGACAATATGGTTTTTAAACAATTTATGAGACTTTGCCTTGTCGTACCACAGATATGCATGCCACCCATACACATTACTGTGCCCTTCTAGATCTAGGACATCAGTGTTTTCCAACAGAAACCAGTCTTTCATCCAGCAGAGAGATGCAGCTTCATAATACAATCTTAAGTCTGGCAGGGCAAACCCCCCTCTTTCCTTTGCATCTGTTAATATCTTAAATTTTATTCGGGGCTTTTTGCCCTGCCAGACAAATTTCGTAATATCTCTCTGCCACTTTCCAAAACATTCCACTCTGTCCACGATCTGAAGGGTTTGAAACAAGAACAACATTCTTGGCAATACATTCATCTTTACTGCAGCAATTCTTCCCGACAAGGTAAGTTTCAATCTTGACCAAGTTTCCAAATCCTTTTTAATTTCTGACCAGCATTTTTCATAATTATCCTTAAATAAATTCAAATTTCTCCCAGTCAAGTTAACCCCCAGGTATTTCACTTTTGTGACCACATTTAATTCTGTTTCCTTCTGAAACCCATCTATTTCTGCGGATGTCAAGTTTTTTGCCAGAACCTTAGTTTTTTGTTTGTTCAACTTGAATCCCGCCACCCGACCAAACTCAGAAATTAGTTCAAGGGCTCTTTTTGTACTGGTTTCTGGCTCCTGTAGTGTCAAAACCAAATCGTCTGCAAAGGCCTTAAGTTTGTATTGCTTTTCTCCGACCTGTATTCCCTCCACCAGCTGGTCCCTCCTAATCAAGTTCAGCAAAACCTCCAGGACAGAAATAAATAGCAGGGGTGATAGAGGGCACCCCTGTCGTGTCCCTTTTTCGATTTTAAACTCCTCCGTCACCACACTGTTTACTATCAATTTAGCCTTTTGTTCTGAATAGATTGCTTCAATACTATTTTGAAACGCCCTTCCCACTCCCATCCCTTCCAAATTTTTCTTCATAAATTTCCAGGATATATTGTCGAAGGCCTTCTCCGCGTCTATAAAAATCAAGACTGCTTTTGTATTCATATTTGTCTGAAGTAGCTCCAAAACATCAATAATATTCCTGGTATTATCAGACAAATGCCTACCAGGGAGAAAGCCTGCTTGGTCCTTATGAATTACTTCATTCAAAACTTTTTTCAGTCTGTTTGCTAAAATATCAGCAAAGATTTTGTAATCCACGTTTAGGAGTGAGATAGGACGATAATTTCTGAGTTGAGTCTTTTCAGATTCCAATTTTGGTATCAGAGTGATGAATGCTTCTTTCCACGATTCTGGTGCCCCCTTCCCTTCCATGATCTGATTGCATACCTCCATTAATGGCTGTGTCAAATATTCCATCAGAGTCTTGTAATATTTGGAGGTAAGCCCATCTGGGCCCGGGGATTTGCCTATTTGCAAATTCTGAATGGCTCTTTCAATTTCCTGTTGTGTTATTCTACAGTTCAGGGTTGTTTGTTTGTCTTGTGTTAACTTTTGCAGGCCATGACTTTTTAAGAAATTATTTATTTCAATCTCTGCTTGTGGTCCTTGGGTGTACAGCTTTTTAAAGTATCTCTGGAAACACTTTCTAATTTCTTCTGGTTTCTGGATACATTCTCCTTCAACCTCCAGATTGGTGACAAAGTTCAATTTTTGTCTCTTCTTCAGCTGCCATGCCAGCAGCTTCCCACATTTATTCGCCGATTCAAATGATCTTTGTTTCATCTGTTTAATTTTCCATTCGATTTCTTGGTTTATCAATTTTGTATATTAGGAAGAACTTCCTGACAGTAAGAGCTGTTCGACAGTGGAATTTGCTGCCAAGGAGTGTGGCGGAGTCTCCTACTTTGGAGGTCTTTAAGCAGAGGCTTGACAACCATATGTCAGGAGTGCTCTGATGGTGTTTCCTGCTTGGCAGGGGGTTGGACTCGATGGCCCTTGTGGTCTCTTCCAACTCTATGATTCTATGATTCTATGATTCTATGTTTACTTGTTTACTTGTTTCTCAATACAGTTCCTGGCCCCGAGTCTCCAGGAAGAAGGTGGGCCTTGGAATCCAAACGAAAATCCACATCTGAACTTATATTCCCACCTGATGCCAACAGGCAGCTCTGCCACCAAGGGAGCAATTGCCAAATATAAAAACAAATCCAGCCCACCTCCTGGTGTAGCAAATTGGGCTCCCGCCAAGGTAAGATTCATCTGTTTGCCTCCTGCGGTGGGAAGAGGAGGCCATATGATCTCTGGGTGGCTGTGGTGGTGGTAAACATAACTAAGCAAACACCATTTCACACCTGTTATGTTCTGCCCAGAGGCCGGTCTGCTACTGTGAGCTGAGCTTTAAATGGACTTTTTCTCTCCAGGTGTTTCACCCCACCTTTTCAGTGTGCTGGATTCTGACGGCTCTGCGCTTGAAGATACCCGCTAATGGGCAGACGGTGTCCGTCCAATTAAATCCCTGCAGGAGACGGTCTGAAAAGGCCAGCTCCGCAACACTTGAGCAGCTTCCTTGTCGTAGAATGACCCGCACCCACACTGGAGAACTGCCAATGAAATCATAGGGCAAATTTGTCAATTTTGGTGTCAGTTTCTCCTTTTATACAGTCATCCGTTCTCTACCTTTCCAGATCAGTTTGCAGATTTATTTTTTACAGCCCTCGTGAAGATCCAACAGCGTTTTAACATGAATTCTTCCTAGTATACACTTTGCATGCAATTTTGCCTAACGGGAATGTTTTGGGGAAGCAAATTGCCCTGGCATAATGCATATTGGTGCCATTTTCATTTGTATGTTTTCTTGGGCACATTTACCACAATATATTCTGCTTAGGGAAGTTTTTAGTGTTTGATGTTTTATTGTGTTTTTAATATCCTGTTGGAAGCTGCCCACAGTGGCTAGGGAGGCCTGGTCAGCTGGGCGGGGTATAAGTAATAAATTAGTAGTAGTAGTAGCAGTAGTAATTTGTGCACAATACATGGCTAGAGAACTGGGTTGCCAAATTAAGGAAAGTGTGAATGCTTGGGGGGAAGGAAAGAAAGACAGCTTTGCTAGTCCAGGAACTAGCCCAGTACAGTGGTACCTCTGGTTAAGAACTTAATTCGTTCTGGAGGTCCGTTCTTAACCTGAAACTGTTCTTAACCTGAAGCACCACTTTAGCTAATGGGGCCTCCTGCTGCCGCCGCTGCAAGATTTCTGTTCTCATCCTGAAACAAAGTTCTTAACCCAAGGTACTATTTTTGGGTTAGCGGAGTCTGTAACCTGAAGCGTCTGTAACCTGAAGCATCTGTAACCCAAGGCACCACTGTACAGTCAAACCTTGGTTTTTGAACATCTCGGCTGCTGAACGTTTCAGAAGCTGAACGGCAAAAACCCGGAAGTAAATGCTTCTGTTTTCGGACACATCTCAGAAATCAAATGGCTTCATTTCTCAATTTTCCCCATTGAGCTTGCTGACAGCCCTTTGATCCTCAGTTTTTGAATGTTTTGGAAGTCGAATAGACGACTGGAAAGGATTACATTAGAAAACCGAGCTTCCACTGTATCCTGTTCTCACAGTGGCCGACCAGAAGTCTCAGGGAAGCCCATAAGCATGACCTGCCCCCGACTCTCCCTGCTTGCATTTCTCCCTCCCCGTAGAATCACAGCATCATAGAATTGTAGACTTGGTACCCCACGGGTCATCTAGTCTGACCTCCTTCAATGCAGGAATCTCAGCATATGTTTGCCCATCCAATTTGAAACTATACTAAAGCAGGGAAGTGGGGGAAGCTGCTCTTCCCAGTACGGTTGCTTGGTTTTTCCAACACTTCATTAAAAAAACCCTAAACCCAGTGAAGCTCCCTTGATCCCTGACTAAATCTGTGGTTCCGTACTATCCATCCCATTGCTCCCTCTGATCTTGACAGATCTGCCAGTCTTGCACCTGCAGCCTTCTCAGGTCCAACAGATAATAACTAGCAAGTGTGAATCACCTTCTTTTTTCTTCTTCTTCTTTGGCGATCACTCATAGCTGAGTAAGATTGTCTTCCATAAACACGGTTTTAATGATGAGTCCATAGACAGGACTTCAGCTCAGACACAACTTTTTGCAAAGGATTCTGGAGTGTCCTCATCCCCTGACCCCAGAAATAGCATGGCCAATTGCATCGGCTTCAGAATCACGGCTTGTCACATCCATCTCTTACCCCCAGTACCCCTTGGTGCAAAATTGTTGGCGTCTGTCTGTCTCGGGAGACAGTGGAGGAATGCACCTTCAGAGGTGAAGTCATACGAGAGTTACGGCGCTTGCTGTGGCTGTAGAAACCGATATGAGAGAGACATGCTTTTATTGCACCTGGGACAGAATGTGACAGCCAGATTTCTGATGGCAATGTGACACCATTGTTAAAGCATCTTGTGTTAATTTACAACAATTTTGTTCCGGGATACCTGGGGGACCCCTGAACCATTATATCCCAGCTTGATCTCTGAGATCACTTGCAGGAGCATCATTGATCATTCCCTAAATTGGTGAGGCTTGTTTGACAACAACAAGGAACCAAGCCTTTAGTGCCATCCGCCCAGTCCTTGGGAACTCTCTGCCACTAGAGATTGAGCAGGCAACTTCTGTGCCAGCATTTAAACACCTGCCGAAAACTTTTCTATCTCACCATACCTTTGCCAGCAATTAAGAATACACCTTTCCACAATGGTTAATGGATGTCTGCTGGTAACTTTTAAAATGTGGCTTGCATTGCAATGTTTTATCTGCAAATTGCAGTAAACTGCTCTGACTTTTTTTTTTTTTTTTAAATGAGCCAGCAGTATATAAATATTTTTCCTAGATAAATAAAAATAAATAATAGCCCAGACACAGGTGAGAACTCGGCCTGGTTGTGTCATTTTCTCTCTGCTGACAAACCTCAAAAACATCACTGGTGGTGTGTTTTTTTTGGGGGGGTGTTCTTTAGAAACCTGATACGCTCTGTGTGATTCGTTGCTCAGATTTCAGCTGCTAGGATTAGAATGAGCTCAGCAAGGGATGCCATTAGCTCCATGGCTGGGGCAGTTTCCAGTGATGGCTTCCGAAGTTAGAAGCCTTCTAAAACCACATAATAGAATGTGCATCAAATATTCACACACACACACACACACACACACACACACACGAGGGGAAACAACGCAGACCTTCCAAAACAAGTCTAAGATGTCCTGTTTGTGATGGGAGGGGTTGGAGCTCAGTGTGAGTGGAGAGCGTTTGCATATCCTCCAACATTCCTCAAATGAAAATATACCCCACCCATCTGGCTGGGTTGCCCAAGGCACTCTGGGTGGCTTCCAAGACATAAAGGTAAAGGTAAAGGACAGTTAAGTCCAGTCGCAAACGACTCTGGGGTTGCGGCACTCATCTCGCTTTACTGGCCGAGGCAGCCAGTGTTTGCCCGCAGACCAGGGATCAGCAGACTTTTTCAGCAGGGGGCTGGTCCACTGTCCCTCAGACCTTGTGGGGGGCTGGACTATATTGGGGGGGGGGGAAATAAACAAATTCCTATGCCCCACAAATAACCCAGAGATGCATTTTAAATAAAAGCACACATTCTACTCATGTAAAAACAGCAGGCAGGCCCCACAAATTACCCAGAGGTGCATTTCAAATAAAAGGACACATTCTACTCATGTAAAAACACGCTGATTCCCGGACCGTCCGCGGGCCGGATTGAGAAGGCGACTGGGCCGGATCCGGCCCCTGGGCCTTAGTTTGCCTGCCCATGCCACAGACAGTTTTTCTGGGTCATGTGGCCAGCATGACTAAGCCGCTTCTGGCGAACCAGTGCAGCGCACGGAAACGCCGTTTACCTTCCCAGCAGAGCAGTACCTATTTGTCTACTTGCATTTTTGATGTGCTTTCGAACTACTAGGTTGGCAGAAGCTGAGACCGAGAAACGGGAGCTCACCCCATCACGGGGATTTGAACCGCCGACCTTCCGATCAGCAAGCCCTAGGCTCTGTGGTTTAGTCCAAGACATAAAAACATAATAAAACATCAAACATTAATAGTAATAATCTGATCCAATATAAAAGTCACAATAACTTTAAAATAAACAACTTACATGTTTAAGGGGGCAGCATGTTGAATGTTAAAGAGTGCAGGGGAAGTGCAGGTAATTAAGCTGGAAGGAGGGCAAAATGTTATCCATGCACTGTGGATTTATGAGGTGGTGGCACTGTGGGTTAAACCACAGAGCCTAGGGCTTGCCAATTGGAAGGTCGGCAGTTCGAATCCCTGCGACGGGGTGAGCTCCCGTTGCTTGGTCCCTGCTCCTGCCAACCTAGCAGTTCGAAAGCACGTCAAAGTGCAAGTAGATAAATAGGTACCGCTCTGGTGGGAAGGTAAATGGTGTTTCCGTGCGCTGCTCTGGTTCGCCAGAAGCGGCTTAGTCATGCTGGCCACATGACTGGGAAGCTGTGCACGGGCTCCCTCTGCCAATAAAGCGAGATGAGCACTGCAACCCCAGAGTCGGTCACAACTGGACCTAATGGTCAGGGGTCCCTTTACCTTTACCTTTTTATTTGTTAAGACCTTTTTGAAGGCACTGTAGGACTTGAGGGTGGGCATGCCACGAGTGCTCCCTGCTCTGTACGCCACCATATTGTCTGCAGTCACATGTACTGAATAGTCTCTTAAATCCACAAGTGATTTCTCATTTCACAGCAGCAAACAGGAAAAAGATAAGAGTATTCCCGTCTTGTTGTCTGGCACCTCCTGTGCTTGGTGTAGCCAGCCAATCCATTGCATTTGCTGCTGGAGAAATTTAGGAAATTTGACAAGGCAAATTAAGCCTACTCACAACCGATCACTTAAGAGCCCATTCATCAAAGTGTACAATTATTTTTTCAACCCTTCACTGAAATGACATTGGACAATGGTTGAGATGACTCACTTCCAATATCGCATTTAAATATATTTTGCATATATTTCACAGGTCAAGCTAGTCTTCAGATAAAGGATTCTGTCACAAATGTGCCTACCAGTTTATTGAGATATCTCAAAATTCACAGTCTGGGAGAATTGCTTTACAGAGATTTTTACTTGCTCCCTATCCTACCCCATCCCTCCTGGGTTGCCATATGTCCTCTTTTTCCAGGTCATGTCCTCTTTTTCATGGGTGTGTAAAATGAGAGTCGTCATAGCGATCCATGGGTAAAAGCAGAAGTCGGCAAATGTGTCCTCTCTTTTGCTCTTCAAAATATGGCAACCCTAGAGTTGGTTGACTTTCAGACTTGTAATATTGAAATGCATCTTGGATAGGCACATCAAGTTTTATACCGCCTGTAATAGAACCAGGCTGGTTTTCAAATCTGAAATAAGGAATTATGCCCTGAACATGAAACTAAACTACCGTATTTTGCGCTCTATAAGACGCACTTTTCCCCTCCTAAAATGTAAGCGGAAATGTGTGTGCGTCATATGAGTGAATGCAGGCTGTGAGGCTACCCCAGAAGCCAGAACAGCGAGAGGGAGCGCTGCGCAGCGTTCCCTCTTGCTGTTTTAGCTTCTGCCTTAGCCGCACGAAGCCTCCACAGGGCAGCGGGGAGCCTTCATCCCGCTGCCCTGCGGCGGCTTCGTGCGGCTATCCCTGGTTTTTGCGGGAGGTGGGGGAAGGGACAGAGCGTGCAGCTCTGGCCCTTCCCCCACCTCCCAGAAAAGCCCCCATGAGCCGCACTCCCTTTAAAGAGCACACGGCTCTTGTGGGAGATGGGGGGGAACCAGGAGACTTGCTTTCGCTGAAGCCAGGAGGGCAAGAGGGATCGGTGCGCACCAATCCCGCTTGCTCTCCTGGCTTCAGGGATAGCCCAGCAAAGCCTCTCTTCGCTCAGGAGGCTTTGCGTTGCTTTCTTATTTCTTGTTTTCCTCCCCTAAAAACTAGGTGCGCCTTATGGTCGGGTGCGTCTAATAGAGCGAAAAATACGGTACATTGTGATATTTCATTGCTCAAGAGAGAGTGGGGTCATTGATAACAAGCACAAGGGTTGAAATGGGGAGTTAAAGGAAGGATTCACATAATTTGATGAATTTAAAGCAATCTTTCATTGCAACTTCTTCAAAAAAACACTGCTAGACACCTACCACACCCAAACTTTTATTCCAATATCCTCACCTTAAACATTTACACTCTTAGATTTCAAGGAGCAGGGAAGGATGAATCCATTCATAAACAAACACACACACACACACCACACTTCAGTACACACATTTTTTCATCACTTAGCATTTTTTTAAAAATGACTGCACAAAAAATTGTAGAAAATTCTGCTTGGATATGTGTTTCCGTGCAGTTTTTGCTAATGTAATTCGTTTTTGTATCTTGTATTCCTTTGTAAATTTTTGGGTGTTTTTTCAGCTTGGAGAACAGCATTGCAAAACCTGAAGAGGTAAGAATTTCTAAGGACACCTGCATTTCAGGAAATACATGTAAGGTAGACTTTCATTAAAATGTGAACCAAAGAAATTTCTAGCCCATCCCTGGTAGAGAATGGAATGAATAATCAAACTGGCTCATCAAAGCACTGTACATTTGTGAACTGAGGAAGTACAGCGAGACATGTGCCTTGTACATTTATGAACTACATTTTCATTAGAAAAAACGTAGCCAGCAAGATCATTTTCCTCCCAGAAGGCAAAAACACCCTTCAGTAAAAGCTGATATGCTTCACCATTGAGCCTCATAGCGTTACTTTACTGTAAGTTGCTCTGATAGGCAGTCCATCAAAATAAATGGAACTGAACTGGTAAGTGTTCTTTGGGGGAAGTCGAAATTACTTGGCACTTTTCTCCTGATGAGTCACAAACGCAATTGGGACACATCTCGTGTCCCAGACACCTGTTCACACCGGCCTGTCAACGCTGCTTGCCTATTACTGAACATTGTAAGACTTCCTTTGGGCGACAGGCAACCCAGTTCGCAGAAGAAGAAAGAGCCGGTGGAAACTTAATCCAGACAAAATGGAGACAAGAGGCTCCACCCCCGGCTGCATTTTAAACGGTTGCCGAAATTTCTGCCGGGCAGATTTCATTTTAAACGGCAGCCAACTCCCAGCAATGCTGCTTTTGTTGCTTTCAGTTTGCAAACCATACACAGTTGGCAACTCCTCCACCCCCAATTTGCATTGCATTCTCTTTGCTTTGAAAATGAATGGGATGGCATAACGTAATGAGAACATAAGTGTCATTCATGTCATTTCACCACAGCAGACAGCAAGACGAATAACATAGCTTTCGCCAGAAGATGAACTGAGTGGAATAGAAACAGAGCTGCGTGCAATGAAAAATGATGCTGTCTTACATCCCTATATCCAAGCTACCTTTGCTGTTTAGTCATTTAGTCGTGTTTGGATGTATATAAATAAAAATAATAAGGATGACCCCTATCAGCATGAGAAATTAACAATATGGGCCAACCCAACATTAAAAATTGGAAATCAAGTAATAATTTGGCAAAATTGGATGAAAAAAGGTATTTTGACATTGAATCAATTAAATGATGAAAATTACAAATTTGTGGGACATAAGACTTTGCAAGTAAAGTATGGATTAACCAGTGAAACACAATGGCAGTACATCCAACTGAAACATATGTTGGAAAGGCAGTTTGGCCCTGACGCTATAGCAGCATCGGAACCACCCTTGCTCCTACTAGATTTAATTTCTGCAACAAAAACAAAGAACTCTACACTTGCACTACATAGTGTTAGTGCACCAATGAGGATTTTGCATGACGTGTACTGGCCTGATTTGAACAGCCAGATCCTGCTGATAATGCCAGTGGCCAGATCCTGCTGATAACAATGCCAAGGTTGCAGGTTCAACCCCTGTACGGGACGGCTGCATATTGCTGCACTGCAGGGGGTTGGACTAGATGATCCTCAGGCTCCCTTCCAACTCTATGGATTCTATGGTGGTCGTCTGCCCCCACAAGCAGCCTAGCTGCTGAGTTCTGCACAAGCAACAACCTCTGGACCAACCTCAAGGGTAGCCCCACATAAAGCACATTGCAGTAATCCAGCCTTGAGATTAAGGGCTGCAGCTCATGGGTAGAGCACCTGCTTTGCATGCAGAAGGATTGAGGCTCAGTCCCTAGCATCTCAAGGTAGGAGTGGGAGATATTTTTGCCTGGAACCATAGAGAGCCCCTGCCAGTCTGAGCTGGATGGACAAATGGTCTGATGTGGTTTCAGCAGTTTCCTACACAAGGCATGCAGAACTGTGGTCAAGCATGAGGGGAAAAATTGAAAGGGTTTATTAATAAAAGGGTTTTAGTAGCTGAACTTCCCTTCCTACCTTTGACATTCTCAGTGCAGAGGTAGAAAAACCCCAGAGGCGAATGCAGTTGGGAAAATCACAGGATGAGATTCCTAACCCTATCTTGACAGGGATATTGCAAGCCAGAATTTATTTTCTTATGATAGAATCAGGTCATCGTACTAATAAGGCTCTGGTGGGAAAAGGAGGGAGAGAGAAAGCCACATTGCAGCTATGCATAGTCCGTAATGGTAGCCAGGATGCGAAAAGCAAATTATGAATACATTTGGGGCTTGTGCGAAATGATGTTCCCTAATTGATTTCCTTTGAGATGTCTCAGATGTTAGCAGCTCAAGCCACAGATTAGAGCAGCTTGGTTATAGCCGAGTAGCAACTCTTTATCACCCAGTATCTCACAAATGCGAACAAGAGGACAGTCGTGTACTTGTCTCAGATCTGGCACTGCAATGAATTTTCGTGATGTTTGGGGTTTCAGAGTGAAAGTTGCCCTTTGGTTAGGTCTGTGAGGGAAGTCCCTACCCAGTGCTGATTCCAGGATTCAGCGGCCCCCAGGCATCTTGAGTAGGCTGGCTTCTCTGTACAGTGGACGCTTGGGTTGCGAACGTGATCTGTGCAGGATGCACGTTCGCAACCCGCAGTGTTCACAACCTGCAGTGGCGTGTTTGTGCACGCATTTGTTGCGATTCAGCACTTCTGCACATGTGCAAAGCGCGATTTAGTGCTTCTGCACATGCGCAACCCCTGAAACCTGGAAGTAACCAGTTCCAGTACTTCCAGGTTTCAGCAGGTCCGTAACCCGAAAAAATAAACCTCACATTGCAAAAACAGCGGTCCATTTCCTATAATCTCCTTCCAAGAGGACCTGACCCCCAAATAAGCACTGGAATCCCTGAAACCTAATTCCTCAGCAGAATGGGGTGCACATAACAGCCCAGGCTCCACTCTCCAGTCACCTGGCAGCAGCCATCACAGCAGGCTGCAACAGAAGAGGGAAGGTAAGGGGTGTGGGGTCATTGCATCAGTGCCCCTGAGAGACCGGCAATTTGCTTTTCCTTCAACTTTTCTACCCTAGTTGATCATTAGAAGAACTTAAAAACTTGAACTTGAGTTTGCTTATTTCCTCCTCCCTCCAGGTTCCTTTTCCTTTTGTGTTGTGCTTTCTGTAAGTCTGAGAGCAAGGACTGTTGTTTTCATAATGATGCATAAGACACTCTGGGATCTCTTTTTGTTGTTGAAGGGTGAATATTACGTAAATACTAGGGGCTGCCACCCCTGCTCGCTCCACTCGCCAGCCCTCTCTCCCACTTTGTCAACCACTCTTCCCCCACACCTGACAGCTCACCTGGGCCTGCCTGCCATCTCTCACAGTGGAAGTGTCATTCCTCACAGTACAGTGGTACCTTGGTTCCCAAATGGCTTGGCTCCCGAACAAATTGGCTCCTGGATGCCGCAAACTCGGAAATAAGTGTTCCAGTTTGTGAACCTTTTTTTGGAAGCCGAATGTCTGTTTCGGCTGTTGGCATTGTTTCTGGGGCCAATCAGCCAACCTTGGTTTGCAAACGTTTTGGAAGTCGGACGGACTTCCAGAATGGATTGAGTTCGAGAACCAAGGTACCACTGTACAGTGTAGCATCAGGCACATAGTCTGGTAGCAGGAACTAGCCAAATGAAAGCGGGATTGTGGGGCGGGGGCAGAAGTAAGATGCTAATGCCCACAACACAGTCATTTTGAAAGGTTGTTGTAGTTTAGTCATTTAGTCGTGTCCGACTCTTCGTGACCCCATGGACCAGAGCACGCCAGGCACTTCTGTCTTCCACTGCCTCCCGCAGTTTGGTCAGACTCATGCTGGTAGCTTCAAGAACACTGTCCAACCATCTCGTCCTCTGTCGTCCTCTTCTCCTTGTGCCCTCCATCTTTCCCAACATCAGGGTCTTTTCCAGGGAGTCTTCTCTTCTCATGAGGTGGCCAAAGTATTGGAGTCTCAGCTTCAGGATCTGTCCTTCCAGTGAGCACTCAGGGCTGATTTCCTTAAGAATGGATACGTTTGATCTCCTTGCAGTCCATGGGACTCTCAAGAGTCTCCTCCAGCACCATAATTCAAAAGCATCCATTTTTCGGCGATCAGCCTTCTTTAGCCATACATCACTACTGGACAGTAAGCATAGGTAATTAAAAAGGCAGATTTATTGCAAAAACAAACAAATAGCTCCAGATGGCTCTAACAAAGCCTCCAACATCATTACTCAAGATGACCATTCTGAAGACTCCTTCCGGTGTCCACAGAAGATATTGAACTTACAAGTCTTACATCTCTTGTTTTGCTTCCTATCTAGCAGCCTTCCCATCCACCGACTCTTTGGACTTAGTGGGTCAACTCCAACCTCTTCCTGTTCTGAGAGGCTGAGTCTATTTGCGCCTTTTTGTGCTTCCTGTGAGCTTCATCTGTGTTCTAGCCTGCTCTCGGCTCCTGCCTTATCAGTCTGCCCGTCAAGGTTAGGAAGAGCCAAAGTCTGCAGCTGCCGGCTCTCCCTTGCATGACTAGCATCTAAGTCTCTCTGTTCCTGGCTGCTTTCTGCAGTTGGCTTCAAACCTTTGCTTGGAACTGGCTCATTCCTGACAGTGGGACACTGGGGAGCAGTCTGGGGGAGGGATGAGCTGGGAGTTGCTAGAAGCTGGGGGGTCAGTGATTGAGGTGGGTCAGATGAAGGAGGCCCTTCCAGGACAGGTGTAGAGGCAAAGAGTCACAGTGTGAGTGCAGACTCAGACAGAGAGGAGTCAGGCACTCCTGTCTTCCATGGCCTCCCGCAGTTTGGTCAAACTCATGCTGGTAGCTTCGAGAACAAGCCACCTTAACCACACTTAAAATACAGCATCAGCCTTTCCCTTGGGCCAGGTTTTTTGGTTTCATGGGGCACGGCAGCCAAAATCCTCATAAAATGGGAAGAAGCTGCGACATGTTGACCTGGACCCCTCTTCCCCCTGTGAAAGGTCACCTCCTGCTCCTGGAGCATGGGGAACCATTTGAAGTTAAAATAAACCAGTTAGGAATTTGAACAGCAGCATCTGGAAAATGAAACAGACATGAAGCAGGAGAAATTTCAACAGGGAGACAGAAAAGTAGTGAGGCTAAATCATATTTGGATTACCAGACGCCGCCAAATAGGTTCTCCTTTAAATGCACAGCCATACTTCCAATTGCTCAGCTTCTCTCCTGAATAGGTCAATCTATAAAGCCATTACAGGAGCCTGTGCAGAAAAGGGAGCGAGCTTTAAAAGTGAATGGGCATTAATTACATTGCAGTCCCAGAAGCTGAGCTGTTTCCCACCTGCAGATCACCAAGCCTGCCTACTCCATTTCTTTTTCCCACCCTCTCCAACCTCAACAGCAACAGACTGCTCCACTTCTTTCCAAGGAAATAATGGGCAGTCCTGATTCATGGAGGACCCTTGAGATGGCGTAGGTATTAGGAGCGTCCTACTCTCGTGTAGGACCCTGGCAGAGACACATGCCCGACTGGCATGTTCTCTCCCTCCTGGTCGATCGTTTGGGAGCTTCAAAAGCTTTCTTCAACCCAAACATAGCAGCAACTGATGCCTTGGAGACATCAGCACACTTAGGGATCCACAGAGTATTCGCAGTTTGCGTAACAGACCTCAGTAGCTCAGCATTTTGGCTACTCTACTTTAATTTACATATAACACACTCGGAGCATTCTGTTTGTTTTTTTTAAACAAATTTTTATTGGTTTTTCACCTTTTATAAAGACAAATTACACACAAAAAAGACAAAAGACAAAAACATGTATAATTTCAGAAAATCTTACTTTCCTAACCTTGTTCCCTGACTTCCCCCCACCCCCTTCATGCATCCGAATTCCCAGAATTATGTCAGCAAATTGGTATTTCTCCTCTTAACCATCTTAATATTACCTCTTTCATAAAGAAAAATAAATTTTTCTAAGTTGGACTCAAATTCCCTTCCATCGATTCCCCATTTTGTCTTAAATAAAGGTCATATTAACTAAACCCAAAGATCTTGAGTGTTTTTAAAATTCTATTCTTCCCTCCCTCCCATCCCCGGTTTTCGTCCCTTCCCCAATACATGTCCAAAATAGCAATTCTTAGCCTGGGTTCCTCACGTCCGAGGCTTTCAAGTCTCTTTCAGTCCCTCTCCGCCGGTCTTGTTGGTAGTCCTTTATGTCGGTCGTCGAATCTCGAAAGAGTTCTATCACCATCCAACCATATTCTCTTCCCACAAGGGCATTTGAAAACAGCTGCTGGAAAGTTTCCACAAGGCCTGCATCTTCAGAGTCAGAGTCAAAGTGGAGGCCCCAATCATATTTCTTTATTTTAAGTTCCTGTATTCCATAAACTCCCGGGGCCTCCTCCTTCTTCTTTTGCATCTTTCGCAGATTTGTGGTAGATATGATCCAAAAGTCTCCTTGCTTATATTCCACAGATGTCAGCTTCTGGTTGGTGCTTTCCAACTTTATTTCCTCTTTTTCTTGTTTAGTCTCTTCCACTTCTTTTGATATCATTTCCAATTCAGCTGTGGATTCTTTCTCATTCAGGTCCTCAATACAATCAGCAGAGCTGCTTGTTCCAGAAGTCAAGGTCATAAGTTGTTTATTCATAGCTAGACTCTGCTCTTGTAATATTCCCACAAAATGAAACATTCTTTCGATTTCCACTAGTAACTTTCCATCCACAGCCATTGTAGTTTCACAGAGTTCCCCCTAGAGGGAATCTGGTTACTTGGTAATCTTTCTCCAACAATCCTCTTACTTATTGTTATTACTTTGTTTCCAACAATTTTAGATCAATTGTAACTCATTTTAGTCCAGAGGGATCTTAAATAACAAATTTTTCCACTCTAAACTGTCCGTTTGACAGCTTTGACAGCTGTCAAACTCCGCACCTCTTCCACAAGCTCAAAAACAGGACGCTCCCGGGCCCGGGAGGGGGGGTTGTTTACAACAGAAAGAAAGCTTCCAAAACTCCACTCTCCAGCTCAAAATTTCTTTTTGCCAAATCTTGGAAGTTAAAATCTTTTTTAACTCACCCCACAATGGGTAGGCTCTCCAGCTTAGTTCTTAAGTCGTTGCTTTAGATCGTCTGCAAAAGGGGGGGTGCGGACTTCCTTTTAGCACACCCCCCGGTCGTCTCAAATTCACGGGATAATATTCTTAAAATCCAATTCCGTCTTACTCACGGGTTATTCTTTTCAGTCCGAATTTCAAGGAAGGAAGTCAGCGCTCTCCAGTCATGGCTCGCGGCTTCGCTCAACCGAGGTAGCGATCGACTCTCAGTGCCACGCCACCCTCCGTACCCTCTCCGCAGCCTTTAAAAAGGCTCTTCGTGAGTCGGGGGCGCTTAAGGCGCCCACCGAGTCTTCAGTCCGCAGGCTTCAGCGCCTGCGGTTTTTAAGGGTCCCCGCGTCGCCGGCGCGGCAAGAACCGTCCTCAGCTGAGCAGATTCCCTCCGCAGCTCGGAGGGAATCCGCCATTTCCAGATCGCGCCAACCCGGAAGCTTTAGCTCTTTCTCATCAGACAGCAGAGAGAGAAAGAACAAAGGACAATAGTCCCACTTCACGGAACACAGTAACATAAACATCCTGTCTCCGTCACTTCCCACACTGTGGAATGTAAACATACATCGTCATGTGATAGTCAACAATCCCATGACTGCAGACACGGGGAATGAATCTCCAACATCACGTGCATCATATGGGTTGGCTAGCTCCATTTTTTCTTTTTTCTAGAACAGAATTCATGCACAGATGTTCAAAACCTAGCAGACTCTCTGACCTCGCCCATTCATATTTTGCATGGGAAATTTTCAAATTTTGCCATTTGAATCTGAGATTTTCCCCTTTTGGGGTCTCATGTGTATAAATATGGGAGAATCCCCATTGCAGGGATTGGCTCCTATAGGCTAGCTGATGCTAGAAAGATGGTAGAGGGACGTGGGTGGCGCTGTGGTCTAAACCACTGAGCCTCTTGGGCTTGCCAATCAGAAGGTCAGCGGTTCAAATCCCTGTGATGGGGGGAGCTCCCGTTGCTCTGCCCCAGCTCCTGCCAACCTTGCAGTTCGAAAGCACTCCAGTGCAAGTAGATAGATAGGTACTGCTGTGGCAGGAAGGTAAATGGCATTTCCGTGCCCTCTGGCTTCCGTCACGGTGTTCTGTTGCACCAGAAGCGGTTTAGTCATGACCTGTCTGTGGACAAACACTGGCTCCCTCAGCCTGAAAGTTAGATGAGCACCGCAACCCCATAGTCGCCTTTGACTGGACTTTAACTGTCCAGGGGTCCTTTGCCTTTTACCTTTTTAGAAAGATGGTGCAAGGTCAAGCAGGGAGGAAGGGCACCCCCAGGTGAATCTGCATTCTCATTTTCGGCAAGCACCAAGTCCTCCAATTAATCATTGCTCCAGTCTTCCAATCTGCAGCCGGCGAACAGCATGAGATTCAGCAAGCTGCTTTCTGTTCCGAGAAAGCTTTGATCCTACCTTTGAACTCAGCACACACCTCATCTCAAATACCAACTGGAATCTTTCCTATGTTGCTCGAAAGCCAGGGGCAAGTTATTTTTAACCAATGTAGAAACTCAGAAAAGATTTGCTCGGCAGCCAGAGAGATTAGGCAGAGAGATAAATTAAGTGAGGAAGGAGAGTGACCAATTTATGACAATGCAGAGTTGCACTATTGAAAGCAGGGCCGAGGGGTCAATCACAACCTGTAAGGACTGGTATTGACTGAATGGCGAAAACCTATAATAGTCGGCTCTGTGCAATTTGTGAGCCGCCAAGCTGAGCACAATCCACCTGTCACAGACTGGCTGGATGCAGAGGAATGGCGGGAGGAACGAGCTGGGGAACCACTAAGGGAAGAAGGCTAAGAGAGCAGAGAGGGGTGGTGGGACAATGATGAGTGGTGAGAGAGAAGATGGGGAAGAGGAGGTGTTGGAAGATAAAGCAGTAACAGGACTTAGTGAGCTCAGAGAGTCTGTGGTAAAGTCCAGAATCAGAGGCAGAACCTGAAGCAAGAGACTGGGGTGAGGGAGGCCAAAAGGCTGAGATGATTCAGGCTGATGAAGAGTCCTGGGTGTCTCCTGCTTCTGTTGTGACAAGCTCCCCTTTCCTCTTGTCTCCCAGAACCAGAAGAGGCATGAAAAGGGTGGAGGAGACTTTTAGCTGCATGCAGGCGCAGTCTCTGGTTGCTTAGAAAAAGCCCTGGTGTGATGGCCTGGGAATCCGATTCAGAGGCTGAACCGGAGGAACCCCCAGGCTGCACAGGAGTCCCCGCCTCCAGGGCCAGCTGAACTGGGGCAGGGCCTTGGATCTGAAGCACCTGTACCTGTGCTGGATCCTCAGGAGCAGGCACCAGGTGAATCCACTCTGGCTCCGGAGGTGATTGAAGACACAGTGCCTACAGGTGCGCCTCTCCCAGCCCTGTCAGGGGAAGGTGAGTCTCCCCCTGGGTCCATTAACCCTCCAGCCTCTCCTGAGCTGCAGAGGCTCAGGGCAGAGAGGCAGAGGGAACTGGTTTCTCCCAGGAGGAGTGCTCGCCTTAAGGCCAGGAGAGGCGGGTCTCCTGGGGGCCGGGACCGCCCCTGGCCTCAGAGAAGATAAAGGCGAGTCAGCCCGGTCCCAGGTTGCGGGAGCAACGTCGTTGAAGAGCTGTTTCGGCCAGCACCCTGTCCTGTTCCTCGAGAGTTCCTGTCCTTGCCCTGCTCCTCGCCCTGGACCCCGCTTCGCCCGTGGAGGACTGTCTGCCGACCCTCGACTTAGGTCCTGGACCTCGCCCCATGGTAACCTCCCCCTGGGACCAGCACACCTGGAGATGAGGGAGATATGGGTGGCTCTGAGGAGGAGAGGAATTTCAGTCTCGGCAATTGATTTTCATGGAGGAAACCAGTAGGAATGAACTGCTCTGCTCATGAGGCCTGACGTTCAACCCAGTCTGTAGAGACCTTGGTTTTGCTAATAAAGAGTGAATGCCATCTTTGAAATGTGTAATTACTGACCGGCATGCTCCTGTGACACCACCAGCTCTGTATGGCAGTCCATGGGAGGTGACACACTCCTCTGTTTTTCACAACTTGCTTGGAGAAACCGGAGAGGCTCTGTAACATGGTAGATCCCAGGTTGTACAACAAGGCTGGAGCTCTGTAGTAGTGTGCACATAAGCCTTCCATTCAAAAAGCCTACGGTTCAATCCCCATCGTCTCCAGGTAGAACTGGGGGAGACTCCTGCCTGAAACCCTGGAGAACTCACGTCAGTCACGTTCCACTAGAGGTGGGGAACTAGCCCTCACCAGTACCCCACATCCTTATTCCCCCCACAATAGGCCAAGTTGGACATGTGGGTGGGGCTATTCATCTGTCAATAACCTGACATCACAAGAGATGACACATAACTTATTTTTTGCATAGCACTGTGCATGGAAGACCAAGGATCAGTTGGTCCTTGAGGCTTGCAAAACACCATGCGCATCGCTCTGAAAGCCCCAACCACCACCTGATAGTTGCTGCTTGCAAAGTGCTGTGTGCGGGTGCCACCAATCAGTTGATTAATGGTGCTTGCAAACCCATTTTTGACCCAGCTGTGTCTTTAGTGGAACGGACTCCCTCTGGAGGAGGGAGATTTTTAAGTAGAGATTGGATGGCCATCTGTGAAGGATGCTTTCGTTGAGATACCTGCATTGCAGTGGGTTGGACAATACAATACAATACAATCTTTATTGTCATTGTCCCATACAGAGTAACGAAACTGAAAAAATCTACACCAGACATTCAAAAACCAACAAGCCTGCTATCCCAGCAATCCCAGCCTGGTTAGCCCCCTAAAATCTCTGATACCCCATCATTAAATGCAATGTACTCCCATAGAGACTACCTTAAACTGCATTTAAAACCAAAATTGCATTTGGGTAGAAACTGTTTCTCAGGCGGCTAGTCCTAGTCTTTATAACCCTGTACCTTCTTCCAGAAGACAGAAGCTGAAAGAGATTATTTCTGGGGTGTGCACTATCCTGCGCTATCTCTGCAGCTTTCTTATGGCACCTGGAAACATAGATTTGATCCAAGGTGGGAAGAGTGCACCCAGTTATTCTCTCCACAGTCTTTACAACCCTGGACAGCATTGTTTTTCCCCTGACCGTGCAGCTCCCAAACCACCCACAGAGACCATAAGTTAATGCGTTCTCAACAGTCCAATGGTAAAATGTCATCAACAGGTCCTTTGAGGGATTATTTTTCTGGAGGATTCTCAGAAAATATAACCTCTGCTGTGCTCTCTTCATCAGGTCTAGATAACCCTCGGGGTCCCTTCCAACTCTATGATTCTTCCAGCAAGTGTAAGGCAGATGGGCATGGCTTGGCCTTAATATACCTAGGGTGCCTAGGTTCCCCACTGCTGGCACAGGCAATTCTGAGTGAGATGAACCAGTGGGATTGCCTGGGTAGAAAGCAACTTTTTCTATGAATTTCTGGAGTCTAGAGATATTTTGCAGAGGAAGGCAAAAAGGAAATGAATTTCTCTCTGGGGCCTGCAGAAGTAAGACTCCCCCATGTATTAAAGGTAAAGGGACCCCTGACAATTAAGTCCAGTCGTGAACGACTCCGGGGTTGCAGTGCTCATCTCGCTTTATTGGCCGAGGGAGTCAGCATACAGCTTCTGGGTCATGTGGCCAGCATGATTAAGCCGCTTCTGGCGAAACCAGAGCAGCGCACGGAAACGCCGTTTACTTTCCCACCGGAGCGGTACCTATTTATCTACTTGCACTTTGACGTGCTTTCGAACTGCTAGGTTGGCAGGAGCTGGGACCGAGCAACGGGAGCTCACCCCGTTGTGGGGATTCGAACCGCTGACCTACTGATTGGCAAGCCCAAGAGGCTCAGTGGTTTAACCCACAGTGCCACCCACATCCCCATGTATTAGATGACCCCTATTTTTTAAAACCCAAAATTAAGAAATTAAGTTATTTAGCTTTGGGGGGAGTGGGGGAGGTCACTTCCGCCAATTGCTCACCTGCCTGCCCACCACTGCCGATCGCACACCTCACCGCAGCTGCCAATTGTCTGCCCGCTCACTACCAGCAACAGCCCACCCGCCCACTTGCCACAGCCACCAATCGTCTGCCTGTCTCACCACAGCTGCCAATCACCTGCCCAATTGCCGCAGTCACAGCCAATTGCCAGCAGGCCTTGCCGCAGCCACCAATCACCCTCCCAATCGCCGCTGCCAATCTCCTGCTTGCTGCTCCCATTAATCACACGTGCCCCCTCTGCATTCACTATCCATTTATAAGACGACACCGAATTTTTGCCTATTTTTTTTAGCAAAAAGCATTGTCTTATACACGGAAAAATACGGTCATCAATCCTTGCAGTGGAATGGGCCAGCATAGTGAAGAAGTATTATGGGACCTGATTTTGTTAGGTCTAGAGGCAGGAATGAATCAAACAAACAAGGAAACGCAGGACAGCTCCCTGCTGTTTAGCGCAGTCAAGTAGAAAAGGAAATGAAAGCTAGGAAAGATCCCTTTCTGTAAGGGACCATAGCCTGCAAACATCTCCAAAAGCAGACTGAACACAGTTGCAAAAATTCATATAGGAAAATATTCTGGTAGTTAGTTAATCCTGTACGAAAGAGGCAAGAATGTATTTGTAGACTGAATTCCAATAAAATAAAATAATTATTCCTGCATTGCAGGGGGTTGAACTAATTAACCCTTGGGATCCCTTCCAACTCTACATTTATATTATTATATTTTTGTATATGGAGGAGAATGAGTTGTTCTAGATGTATAAGACTCCTTTATGTGCAACCATTTGGTTGTCAAATTAAGTTTCTCTCTTTTTGACCTTGCCTACAGTCCTCCTGCTGGTTTTCAGACAGATCATTCCTTCTGAATGATACATTTTTTTATTTCAAATGCTATTTTCTCTACTTTTTTCCTCTTGCTGCTTCTGTTTAGAGATGGGGGAGAGTTTTGATTTTGTCTGCATTTTAATGAGAGACTGCATACACTTTTCGTGAATCGATATGCAAAGTAGAACACAACTGACCTTTGAAATGGCATGTTTTTGTACATTTGTCCAAATTGCTTACAAAAATTTATGTATGAAGTGAAATTTGTACTAAAATGTTAATGAATTTTTATGAAGGCCTTTAAGAAAAATGTCATGGAAACATAGAGAACTGGATTTAAAATTGGGGACATGAGAAAGTGAGAGAAACCAAAATGGAAAGGGTCATCCATCCATACTTCTGTCTCTTTTCTTTCTCCCAGAAACACAATTTCTCCTTCCGGATCAGGGCTGTAGCAACAGGAAGCTTTGGGGGAGGGCTGACCCCCTATTCCAAAACTCCTTCGTGAACTTTTAGTTTTAAAAAACTAAGTCTCTTTTCCTTTTGAGACTTCCGGGATAGCGCGAACGGGTAATGGCGGATTCTCTCCGAGCTCCGGAGGGAATCGGCTCCGTCGAGGACGGGTCTTGCCGTGCCGGCGACACGGGGACCCTTAAAAACCGCAGGCGCGGAAGCCTGCGGACTTCGTGACTCGGTGGGCACCTTAAGCGCCCTCCCCGACCCGCGAAGAGCCTTTTTAAAGGCTGCGGAGTGGACTGGGGAGCGGCGTGGTGCTGAGAGTCCATCGCTACCTCGGCGGAGCGAAGCCGCGAGCCAGGACCGAAGAGCGCTATCTTTCTTCCTGAAATTGGACTGGAAAATGTAACCCGTGAGTAGAAGGAAATTTCGGCACTAAAAGACTTTATTTTTGAATTTAAGTACGATCGGGGGGACGTGTTAAAAAGGAAGTCCACACTCCCCCCCCCCACTAAAGGACCTAAAGCAAAGAGAGATCACTAGGTCGGAAAAGACGCTGGTGTTTAAATAGATAACTTTCATAAATTGGATTAAGAAGTATTTGCGCTGGAGAGGAAAAGAGAGGAATTTCAGAGGTTTTCTTTTTGGGTTGACCCCCCCCCTAGACCCGGGAAGTGCCCTGTGTGTGAGCCCGAGAAAAAGAACAAGGAGTTTGACAGCTGTCAAAAGAGCTGTCAAACGGGAGATTAAAGATTGGAACTGTGTTAATAATATCTTTTTGGATTAAAAGTGCTACATTAAAAGTGAATTGATTGGAAACAAGGTGACTGCGAACAACAAAGTAACGGACTGTTGGAAAGGAATTGATGGAAATCCCCCTGGAGGGAACTAAAGACATTGCAATGGCTGCAGAAGGAAAAGTATGGGCGGAGATAAAAAGAATGTTTTGTCTTGTGGGAACTCTACAAGAGCACAGTACTCTCATGACTGAACAATTGATGACCTTCAATCTTGAACTAAACAACTCTGTCGATGACACAAAGTGGATGGAAAAAAACTCTGCAGCTGCAGAAGAAAAGATAATCTTGGAGCTGGGGGAAAAAGAAGAAGAGAGAGGAGAGGAAATGCAAGTGGAAAAAACCAACCAAGAGCCTGTAACCTTTGGAAACAAGGGAAGTAAAGAAGATGACCAGTGGATTACAAATCTGCAGAAGGAGAGAAAGATAAAGGAAGAAGCCCCTGGAATAACTCGAATATTGGATTATAAAAAAACAGACATTTATGATCGGGACTTCTTCTTTAGGTTGGAGTATGGGAGACTGATTGATCCTGGCCAGAAATTGCTCTGGGTTGACTTGGAAAGAGGGAAATACGAGGGGTGGATGGCAGAACCCCCTCGAGAAGAGAAGGTCAACAAAATGGACTGCCAACAAAACTGGTGGAGAGAGACCAACTGGGGCTTAAGGGCCTCGGATGTGAGAAATCCGGGCTAAAATGGTTTCTTTTCTTTAAGGACATTGGTTTGGGAAGGGACGGAAACCGGGGAAGGGGGGAGGGGAGAGTAGAGTAGTGAAAATCTGAGATTCAGAAAGGGAATATATGATTTTTGGTTTAACATTTTAAGGAGGGAATTTGTGGGAGAGAACTTAGGCCGACTCTAGAGAAAGTATTTAATGTATAAAGCTGGATAAGCAAAATTGGGCCAAGAAAAAGTAATAAACTTTAAGAAAAGATAAGAATAACATTTAAGAGACGGGAGAAAATAATTTGCTGAGACAATTAAGGAAATTGGAAGGTGGAAAGGGGGGTGTGGGGAAGTCAAGGAAAGAAGGGAATGAAAGTAAGTTTATGAAATTATACGTGTTTTATTGTGTCTTTTTATGTTTGTATGTCTATCAAAATGTGAAAACCCAATAAAAATTTTATAAAAAAAAAAGTCTCTTTTCCTTTTACTTGTGAAGATAAAAATGAGGAGAATACAGACAACATTCTACCCATTTGTTCACCAACTAATGCAATTAGTAGTGAAATCCTATGCATGTCTACTCAGAAGTAGGCCCCACTGAGTTCAATGGGACCAATCCAGAGGTAAGTGTAAAGCATCACAGCCTAAGTTAAAATGCTACTGTCATGGACTGGCTGGATGCAGAAGCGTAGTGGAAGGAACCAGCTGGGGAACCCCTAAGGCAGTGATGGCCAAACTTGGCCCTCCAGCTGTTTTGGGCCTACAATTCCCATCATCCCTGACCACTGGTCCTGTTAGCTAGGGATGATGGGAGTTGTAGTCCCAAAACAGCTGGAGGGCCAAGTTTGGCCATCACTGCCCTAAGGGAACCCCCAGGGGAAGAAGGCTCAGAGCCAGGAGATTGGTGGTGGGATGACTATGCGTGGTCAGAGAGATAGGAGGGAGAGGACTGGGAGGAGGAGGTGGCAGAAGCTGAGGAGGCAACAGAGTTTAGTGAGCAGGAAGAGGCTATGACAGAGAGCAGTCAAGAATCAAAGGCAGAAGCGGAGGCTGGAGAGGAGGGAGAGCAGGCAGCTGAAGATGCCAGGGAGTCTCTCCCTCCTGCAATGACTAGCTCCTCTCCCCCCTGGTCTCCAGAATGTGGAATGAAGAGCAAAGAGAGACAAGGCGAAGGAATTCAAGATTGCTGGGGAAGGACCAGTGCCGGATTTACGTATAAGCTAAACAAGCTATAGCTTAGGGCCCCACACTCTTGGGCGGCCCCAAAAAATTTAAAGGGAGAAAAAACTGGATGTACAGTTCCAAAATATAAGATAAAAAACAAATAAAATAAAACCTACATACAACAACAGTGTCTTGTGTTGCGTAGGCCTCTATGCATGTAAGTAATGGGCCCCGCCTGCTAGCCTGCTCCCTAAGATATCACTGGTTTGCTAATTTCTATATACAGCGGTACCTCAGGTTAAGTACTTAAGTCATTCTGGAGGTCCGTTCTTAACCTGAAACTGTTCTTAACCTGAAGCACCACTTTAGCTAATGGGGCCTCCTGCTGCCGTAAGAGCACGATTTCTGTTCTCATCCTGAAGCAAAGTTCTTAACCCAAGGTACTATTTCTGGGTTAGCGGAGTCTGTAACCTGAAACATATGTAACCTGAAGTGTATGTAACCCAAGGTACCACTGTATAGGGTGCCTACATTCTGCATGGACTGGTTGCATGGCAACATGTGCAAATGGCTTTAGAGACCCATTAGGTCCATAAATTACCATATAGCTTATATTCAACACAAAAAACAGCGACAATTTGTTGTTGACAAAGGGCAGCTGGACATATAAAGGGCCCTATTACCTTCAATAGCTTAGGGCCTCATCAAACCTAAATCCAGCCCTGGGAAGAACCCAGAGGAGGAGTCTTAGAGAGCAGTGGGAAGACCGTTGCAACTGCCTCATTGGGACAAGACTTACTGGGAAGAGTTGCTGTGATCACTAGATCTGAGCTGCTTTGCTTGTCTGAATGAAGAGTTAACTTCACTGACACCGGGTGTTTTATTGTGACTTGCTCCAGACTCCAGCTCCTAACACCTATATACATTTACTAGTGAGTAGACATTATAGGTTTGCATTTTTAATCACTTTCAACCTATCAGGTCACATGCATTTATGTTCCAGGGGCTCTGGAATAATCCCCTGCACGCTTAACCCCCTTAACCACAACACTGCCTTTTGCCTACAGGACTGAAAAAGGATGCTTTGCATGCAGGACGTTCAAGGAAGCTAGGAATTTAGGTTGCATTTGGATTCCTTCCTCCTGAAAAGGAGCTTCAAGGGCATTAAACCAAGAAACCGTATCAGAATCTAGAACAATGTTATTGCAATTCAATCCTGGCTTTTCTACACCTAGTCATTAATTTTGCACATAATTCTTGCACACAAGGCACTTTCTGCAGAGAACAAAAAATAAAAAAAACACTGGGTAAGGAACAATCTGAGCTCCAGGAAACTTTGGCATGATCAAACGAGCCACAGAACAGTCGCTGCAGCCTCGGGAAATCAATAATAGATGAGGGCTGGATGCTGTCTGCCTGGGCTATGTGATGCAGATGAGCTCAAGCTTCTGGAATTTGCAAAGTCTTTAGCTAGAGACCCTTGAATTGTTCCCTTGGGAGCCCTCCTTTCATGTGTTGGGATGAAGCTAAAGACACAGATATGGCTTCCCTTGGCCTAAAGGCACACTTAATATGCACTCTTGAGAATTCATTGCACTAAATCGAGCCAAAATGTAGGTCAAAAAAATTGAGGTCTTTGGATTTTGCTGCTGGCAAAAATGGGAAATGCTGGTTTCTTGCAAGGCTGCTTTTGTTACCATGAAAGTAGAAGATTGCATTGCACCTGGAACCCAGGTGTGGCTCACCTAGCCTCTCAGTCCGAGCTGCCAGCCACTCAGCAATGGGTGGAAGAGCCCATCCATTTTTGCTCCCTCAATTTCCCATTCCCCCCCCATCTTAAATTCAGTTCTCCACATTTTGCAGCAATTTGTAATTAAAATGTTTTTTTTAATAAGACAAGTACACGACTGTCCTCTTGTTCTCATTTGTGAGATACTGGGTGATAAAGAGTTGCTGTTCGGCTATAACCAAGCTGCTCTAATCTGTGGCTTGAGCTGCTAACATCTGAGACATCTCAAAGGAAATCAATTAGGGAACATCATTTCACACGAGCCCCAAATGTATTCATAATTTGCTTTTCGCATCCTGGCTTCCATTACGGACTATGCATAGCTGCAATGTGGCTTTCTCTCTCCCTCCTTTTCCCACCAGTTTCCCATTCCCCCCCCCCCCATCTTAAATTAAGTTCTCCACATTTTGCAGCAATTTGTAATTAAAATGTTTTTTTAAAAAAACATGAAAATTTATCAGCATTGCAGTGCAGATTTCAGGGCAGTTTTGACATTTTTGCAAGCGTTTCCCCCTGCTTTGATGAAATTTGTATGTTGTTTTCACTAGCATCTTTGTTTTTATACACGCTTTCCCCTAATACAGTGGTACCTCTGGTTAAGTACTTAATTCGTTCCGGAGGTCCGTTCTTAACTTGAAACTGTTCTTAACCTGAAGCACCACTTTAGCTAATGGGGCCTCCTGCTGCCACTGCACCGCTGGAGCATGATTTCTGTTCTCATCCTGAAGCAAAGTTCTTAAGCCAAGGTACTATTTCTGGGTTAGTGGAGTCTGTAACCTGAAGCGTATGTAACCTGAAGCATATGTAACCCGAGGTACCACTGTATGTGCATTTTTGGTAAGCATTCTTTGGGCGCAGAACTGCAACATAAGAGCATCTCCTGGACCAGACCAATTGCCCATTGAGTCCGGTATCCTCTGCTCACAATGATCACCAAGATGCCCATGAGAAATCTGCAAGCATTCTCCCCTCCTGTGTGAATTTTGTAGAATATATTGTGGTTTGGTTCGCATGTTGCTTTGGAATGTACGGATTTGACAGTTTCAGGGCAAAATGCACACAGAATTGTATTTATCCTCCATCCCAGACTGTCACCGCTCACACTCCGTCTCCTGTGGCAATAGCTTGTCTTCACTGCAAGCACATTCCATCATGTTTGCAGAGGGAACTGAGAACACATGAAAGCCAGGATTAGACCCAGGAGCTCACTCTGCTTCTGGCAGCTAGCTTGAAAGCCTTCCTCTTTAATTGAAGATGCCTGTCCCTCCCTGAACAGCTTCCTTGGTTCACTCCTCAGATGCCCTTTAAGAATTCTGAGAGCATCATTTGGAAACACAACTTGGTGAAACGTTTTCACAACCAAATACATTACTGGCTGCAATCTGTCTTGTAAGAGTTACAAATGTCGACTGCTGCTTGCAAAAGGTAAGTACAGTACAGTTACAGGCTACTCACTTGCTACTCTTAGCTGGCAAACAGAGAAATGTGCCGCATAGTGGGAACCTTTGTGTTTTGTGGATGAAAGGAAAACAGAGGATCTCTTTAATTGCTTGGCATATAAAGGGTTGGGGAGGGCGGAGGGGATGGATTTACGATCTTGCAGCCAGATTGTCAGCCTCTACGGAGGCTAAGAAAATTTGCTGTCTTCTCTCAGAGCTAGGCCAGGAGATAAAGCGAGGGCTGTGCTGCTTGCTGCCACAAATCTTAGCATGCCATGATCCACTGGGAGAAGAAAGGAAAATACGTGCCCAATGTGATACGTTTCAAGAAATAAATATTACAGAGGGAAAACTGGACCCAAAATGGCTGGGGTTTTTTCCCCCCAGCAGCAAACCTGTTTTTAGTGTTGCATCTAGTTCTCCCCTTGCAAATTCCACCTTGCAAATTCCACCGTGGGTTGAGCCTCACATTCCCTCCTCCTTGCAGACAATATTATGAGCTTGGCGCCTCTTGGGTGAAGGGGGAGTGTTCAGGCAGCCCGGAGAGTTCAGAGGCGAGTTTTCTTCCCTCAGCCGCAGTCTCAGATGTGACATCTCGGCTGAAATATATTGCCTGATTTTTACAAGAAAGGATATCTGCCGGTGTGTTAAGCGAAGTTCAGCCTGGGCCTTATTTGTCACCGTTCTTTTTGTCATAGAAGCTGACAGCCTGCTTGCTGAGATTTATGGAGCCCCTGGAAGCTGCACTGTAGCTCTTTCATGCTCGCAAGATCTAAGAGATGCTCTGGTGGAGGGAAATATATATATATATATTTATCTCTGTGCTTCTCGGAGTACTGAAGAAGAAATTGGAAGTGCTGTGCTTATTATCAAAGTGAGGGGACTGCACTATCCCATGGGTTTGGGAAGGGTGGGGGAACCTTGCAGTTGTCTGCCTTCTTGGCCCCAAGACCATATAACACCGGTCCTGAAAGACCTACATTGGCTCCCAGTACATTTCCGAGCACAACTCAAAGTGTTGGTGCTGACCTTTAAAGCCCTAAATGGCCTCAACCCAGTATACCTGAAGGAGCGTCTCCACCCCCATCGTTCAGCCCGGACACTGAGGTCCAGCGCCGAGGGCCTTCTGGCGGTTCCCTCACTGCGAGAAGTGAGGTTACAGCCAGGGAACCAGGCAGAGGGCCTTCTTGGTAGTGGCGCCCACCCTGTGAAACGCCCTCCCATCAGATGTCAATGAGATAAACAACTATCTGGCTTTTAGAAGACATCTGAAGGCAGCCTTGTTTGGGGAAGTTTTTAATGTCTGATGTTTTATTGTGTGTGTTTGTTGGGGTTTTTTTGCTGGGGGTTGCTATTCTGTTGGGGGCTGCCCACGATGGCTGGGGAGGCCCAGCCAGATGGGCAGGGTATAAATAGCATATTATTAATTAACTAATTAATTAATTAAGAAGAGAAGAGAAGAGTTTGGATTTGATATCCCGTTTTATCACTACCCGAAGGAGTCTCAAAGCGGCTAACATTCTCCTTTCCCTTCCTCCCCCACAACAAACACTCTGTGAGGTGAGTGGGGCTGAGAGACTTCAGAGAAGTATGACTGGCCCAAGGTCACCCAGCAGCTGCATGTGGAGGAGCAGGGAAGCGAACCTGGTTCACCAGATTATGAGTCTTAACCACTACACCATACTGGCTCTCCAGTGAATTAGGCAAGGTGGTTCTCCTTCTCTCCATTAAAATATACATGGAGCTGAGGGAGAGATTTGGAAGGGTGGGGCTCCCTATTCAGCATTATGCGCTTTTCCACAACTCACATTAATACTACAGGATTTGGTTTTTGCACAGAAAGTGCAGTGTGTGTGTGTGTGTGTGTGTGTGTGTGTGTGCGGCCTTACTCTCTTTCTGACAGTGGGAAGGGTTGAAAAGTGACCAGGGAAGAATGACACCCACAGCACGCACTCAAAAACCCATTTGTGTCCTCAGGCCTTAAAAGGTTGGTTTTTGTGGGATATTTACAGTGAAGTCGAAGCAACAATACGTGTTTGCCAGACAGGCACATGATAGGAGCTGGAGCTCAAAGAGTTTCCCTGTAAGGTTTCTAGAGAGAACTCTGAGCGCCGTTCCTGCTGTGCCTTGACAGGGAGAAGGTGCAGTCATATAACATCTCCTCACTTGGCTGAGCATTTTTTCTTTGTTCTTTGCTCTTTCACATCATTCCAGCAATGTAGAATATATGTCATGTCAGAGCCACAGCTCAGACTCCATCTTAAACTAGACTTTGTAACTGAATTGCCATTTTTAGCCTGCCTGAAAAAAATGTTTCATCTGTTACTCTTCAACAAGCAGTCTGAGTCAGTAAACATTTTTTTACCTTTTACAAGACTGTTTCTGTTATTATTGTTTTAAGGGAAAGACACCAGGAAATTCCAGTCTGCCTTAAAGCATCCTGGATTATTTAAACTAAAAGGCTAAGACTGACCAGCCTAAACTTCCTTTTAAGCTGCAAAGGGATGCACTCTGCTGCACTCAAAAACGTAAGGAAGGAAGGATAATATCTAATAAACATGTCCTTTCCTATCATCTTCGTAGAAACATCCCTACAGATTTCACCATACCAGCTCTATAATAGAGCCCACCTAATGTGGTTCAAAGCCATTGAACATCAACTCATAGCTACTAGCATTGCACCCTCAGTTCTGACACCAGGAAGTGGACACCAGCCATTGTGATGCATTAATTGCACCATGACCCTCAGCTTGTGAGATAGTCAATGGCTATGTCATGTTGGGAGATTCCATTCCACCTTTTGTTGCAGACATGGGATTGTTGCGTATCACATGTCTGTTTACATTCCAGCACAGACTGCTGGGTCCCATGAGCGGAACTTCCACTCTGTGTATAGCTTTTGTTTGGAGACTCTCTCCGAGAAGACGGCAAGGAGAGACGACATGTTTCTTTGTCCTGATTTATGTATAATAAATCCGTAGTTTTAGTATGTATCCACACAGCCTCAGCCTCTTCTGTTGCGCTCTTCTTCACTTTGCTGTTCACCCTCCCAGTTCGTCCCAACTTTTGTCTTCAGAACTGTGCCCCTCACCAAACCACCGTTCCAAATCTATACTGCTCCACTGCTCCTGGGCAGATTCAGGATCCTGGTCAGGAGCAGGGGGATGGGAGGCTACCAACATTCCTCATCAGAGCAATACTCCTCAGCCTGGTCTCTGACAACCAATGGCCTAGATCAGAATTAGACAGTTTCCTCTGTTCCTGTGATTAGAACATACCGATTAAGCAGCCCAAATTGGGAAATACAGAGAAGCCAGCCTACTCAAGATGCCTGGGGGCCGCTAAATCCTGGAATCAGCACTGGGTAGGGACTTCCCTCACAGACCTAACCAAAGGGCAACTTTCACTCCGAAACCCCAAACATCATGAAAATTCATTGCAGTGCCAGATCTGAGACAAGTACATGGCTGTCCTCTTGTTTTCATTTGTGAGATCCTGGGTGATAAAGAATTGCTACTCGGCTATAACCAAGCTGCTCTAATCTGTGGCTTGAGCTGCTAACATCTGAGACATCTCAAAGGAAATCAATTAGGGAACATCATTTCGTACAAGCCCCAAATGTATTCATAATTTGCTTTTCGCATCCTGGCTTCCATTACGGACTGTGCATGGCTGCAATGTGGCTTTCTCTCTCCCTCCTTTTCCCACCAGCGCCTTATTAGTACGATGACCTGATTCTATCAGAAGAAAATAAATTCTGGCTTGCAATATCCCTGTCAAGATGGGGTTAGGAATCTCATCCTGTGATTTCCCCATCTGCATTCGCCTCTGGGGGTTTTCTACCTCTGCACTGAGAATGTCAAAGGTAGAAAGGGAAGTTCAGCTACTAAAACCCTTTTATTAATAAACCCTTTCAATATTTTTCTCATGCTTGACCACAGTTCTGCATGCCTTGTGTAGGAAACTGCTGAAACCACATCAGACCATTTGTCCATCCAGCTCAGACTGGCAGGGGCTCTCTATGGTTCCAGGCAAAAATCTCTCCCACCCCTCCCTTGAGATGCTAGGGACTGAGCCTCAATCCTTCTGCATGCAAAGCAGGTGCTCTATCCATGAGCTGCAGCCCTTAATCTCAAGGCTGGATTACTGCAATGTGCTTTATGTGGGGCTACCCTTGAGGTTGGTCCAGAGGTTGTTGCTTGTGCAGAACTCAGCAGCTAGGCTGCTTGTGGGGGCAGACGACTGCCATAGAATCCATAGAGTTGGAAAGGAGCCTGAGGATCATAGGACTTCCGGAGGCGGCGCAAAACGGCAATGGCGGTCCTCTTTGAGCTGTGAAGAGGGGCTCCGCAGAAAAGGTTCGCCCGCTGCGGCAGAGCGGAGACCCATCAAGAAAAACCACAGACAGAGTGAGCCTGTGGCCGTGGGACTCGGCAGGCACCAGAAGCCCCCCCGGAAACAAAGAAGGAACCCCGTAAGGGGCTCCGGAACGTGAAAGGGGGTGCCGTGCTGTGAGTTCATCGCTCTTTCTGCGGAAGCAAAGCCGCGCGGCTGCTGATGATGAGCGCTGACCTTTCTTCTTGGAACATCAGATCCTAAACTACAAACCCGTGAGTAAGGAACTCAAAATTACCGGGACTAAATTGCTTAAATTTGGCTGAAAATGTGAGACGTAACCAGGAAGTCCGTCTTCCGATCGTGCTTAAAAGATCAAAGCAAAAATTTTGACAAGCGGGAAGCGCTTCATAAAAGACTGTAAAAGTTTGGATTATCATGCAAATAACTGAGTTTACTTCTGGAAAGTTAAAAGAGACAATTTTGCTGTATTTATACTGGACTTTTGACTGGACTCTTCCTTTCCCTTTCGGATTTATAAATAAGTAAGAGATCCTAAGTCTCGGACTGTCAGGCTAAAGAAGAACTGTCAAATTGCTGAAACTGTGTTTAATTTTGAAAGTGTTACATGCAAGTGCTACAGATTGGATAGAAACAGGGAAACTGTTACTTGACCTTCTTTGAGACTTTGTTTAAATTTGGGGAAAGCTCTACATGCCAAAGGGAAGCTGAAGGTTCTTTTTAAACTTGTTTTGGACTGCAGGAACTTTAATGGTGGACAAATTCCTTTCTTCTGAACTACAGTTGTACTCCCCCTAGAGGATTTGGGAATTATAATTGTCTGGGAACTGTATTCTGTTTTGACTCTCTGCTGCCTTGTTGTTTACACTCTGGAACTGCCTTTCCCATGGGATTGTATTTAATTTGACCTTGACACATAGACAGGTTTGGAATGAGTGGCACAGGCAAAACAAGACTGGCTAAAACGAAAGGGAAACATTTGATACAAACAACCTTGACTTCTCAATCACGTAGATCATCTGTCCCTGCTGTGTTATGAATACAAGAAGGGGAAGCTGAGCTGACACCTTCAGAGGATATGGCTGCTGGAGGATCTGAAACTGTCTTAAATCAAATTCTGGAACAACTGGCAATTTTAAACAAAAAGGTGGATGATCAATCGACAAAAATTGATCAAGCTACAGCCTCTATCAGCAAGCTGACTGATCAAGTTGCCCAGCATACACAAGCAATTGGGAATCTCCAGGGAGCAACTGCAGAAAATCGTAAACTGGCTGAGGAAGCCAATCAAAAAGCAGAGGAAGCCAATAAGAAGGTCGAGGCAATCAAAGTAGAGGTGAAGCCACTGCACAAACAGATTGGTGAACAACAAGCCTACCTGTCTATGGTGGAATTGAGAAATCGGGAAAACAATCTTAGATTGAGAGCCATTCCAGAACTTGAACAGGAAGATTTGATTGGTTATTTGACATCAGAATTCTCAAAGTTCTGGGGTTTAGAAGAAGACAAAGACTTTAAAATTCTGACTGCGTTTAGACTGGGAAGAGTGGTGAGGAAGGACAGATCCAGAGATTGTTTGATCATTTTGAGATCCAAGCAAGAGAGAGATAGAATACTAGGCCTTCATTTTGGAAAATCACTTGTTATTCAAGGCAAAAGAGCAGAAATTTATAGAGACATACCAAAACAACTTTTGGACCTTAGAGCAACATACACAGAACTAGCAAGACTACTGAGAGGCAACTCAATCCCTTACAGGTGGGAGTTTCCCCAAGGACTATCTTTTAACTTCAAAGGAAAGAAAGTTAAAATCAAAACAACAGAAGACCAACAAAAGTTCTTGAGCGACCACGAAGAAGACCTTCAAAAGGGAGCAGCAGCATCTTGGCCACCACTTTTGCCTGCACCTGTACCGACACCTGTACCCTCGGGACCAGAGGACCAAAAGGAAGAGACGCCACCACAGAACTAACAGATTGATCCAGGATGTCCCTGCAGCTGCTTAGTTGGAACATTAATGGCGGAAATTCCCCGGAAAAAAGAAGAATATTTCATATATTGAAAAAAGAATGATTGGACATTATCTGCTTGCAGGAAACACATGTGACTAGGCTCCACAGGAAAGTGTTAATCAATAAAAGATTAGGCCAAGAATTTATTTCATCGGACAGAGTTAAGAAAAGAGGAGTGGTGGACACTTCCGGGTTGGCGCCATCGCCGAATGGCGGACTCCCTCCGAGCTCCGGAGGGAGTCTGCTCGGCAGGGGCTGGGTCCTACCGCGCCGGCGACGCGGGGACCCTTAAAAACCACGGGCACGGAGTCCGTGGACATGGGTGACTCGGCTGGCACCGTTAGCGCCCTCCCGACTCGTGAAGGAGCCTTTTTAAAGGCTACAGAACGGGTGCCGGGGAGTGGCGTGGTGCTGTGAGTCCTCTGCTTTCCCTGCCGAGCAAAGCCGCATGCCATTCGACGGAGAGCACTGACTTCTTCTATTGAAAATTCGGACTATAAACAACAACCCATGAGTAATTTGGAAACTGGGTTTAAAAGGAGAAAAAAAGGAATTTTTTTCGGATTCGGCACGAGCAGGGGAGATCCAAAAAGGAAGTCAGTCCCCCCCCCTATTGTAAACATTCTAAAACAAGGATTGGGTAACCAAGGTCGAGAGAGAAGCGTCTTTCTGTTTAAAAACAGTTCTGCATGCCTTGTGTAGGAAACTGCTGAAACCACATCAGACCATTTGTCCATCCAGCTCAGACTGGCAGGGGCTCTCTATGGTTCCAGGCAAAAATCTCTCCCACCCCTCCCTTGAGATGCTAGGGACTGAGCCTCAATCCTTCTGCATGCAAAGCAGGTGCTCTATCCATGAGCTGCAGCCCTTAATCTCAAGGCTGGATTACTGCAATGTGCTTTATGTGGGGCTACCCTTGAGGTTGGTCCAGAGGTTGTTGCTTGTGCAGAACTCAGCAGCTAGGCTGCTTGTGGGGGCAGACAACCGCCATAGAATCCATAGAGTTGGAAGGGAGCCTGAGGATCATCTAGTCCAATCCCCTGCAGTGCAGCAATATGCAGCCGTCCCGTACAGGGGTTGAACCGGCAACCTTGTCATTGTTATCAGCAGGATCTGGCCACTGTCGTTATCAGCAGGATCTGGCTGTTCAAATCAGGCCAGTACACGTCATGCAAAATCCTCATTGGTGCACTAACACTATGTAGTGCAAGTGTAGAGTTCTTTGTTTTTGTTGCAGAAATTAAATCTTGTAGGAGCAAGGGTGGTTCCGATGCTGCTATAGCGTCAGGGCCAAACTGCCTTTCCAACATATGTTTCAGTTGGATGTATTGCCATTGTGTTTCACTGGTTAATCCAGACTTTACTTGCAAGGTCTTATGTTCCACAAACTTGTAATTTTCATCAGTTAATTGATTCAATGTCAAAATACCTTTTTTCATCCAATTTTGCCAAATTACTACTTGATTTCCAATTTTTAATTTTGGGTTGGCCCATATTGTTAATTTCCCATCCTTATTATTTTTATTTATATTCATCCAAATTTTTATAGGTGCTTTAATAGTCTCCAGGATGATAGGATGTTTCATATAATTGGAGCCGAGTTTAGTTCACCCTACAAGAGGTTCAAAGAAACTATATTCGAGAGTAGCCCAATTGGGATTCCTGCTAGCTCTCCAATCGTTAGTCTTATTCAGCAGGTAGGCCTGGTGATATAGTTCCAGATTTGGGAGACCAAAGCCACCTTCCTTAGTTGGAAGTTGCATTTTATGTAGTGATATTTTTGGTGGCTTTGTACCCCATAGGCATGATCTAAATAGTTGATTTATTTTTTGGAAGTAAAATTTGGGAATATAACACTAATCCCTACAGATGACCACAGTGCCTGCAGGCAGACAGGTCATGTATCCACAGCTATGACCAGAGAAGGAATGACCACTGGGAGGAGCGCAGAGAGAAGAAACGCCATGGTGCATCTATATCAGCGCAACCGGACACCTTCCTCTGCCCCAGCTGCAACAAAACATGTCTTTCCCCTATCGGTCTCTACAGCCACAGCAGGCACTGTAACTCCCCAGTGGTTTGACTTCACTCCCAAAGGCGCACTCCTCCACTGTCTCCCGAGACAGACGGGTGCCAAAAAGCGCTAACACTTGTTGATTCCTGCAATCAAGTTTCAAATTTTCTCGGCAGCAACCCAGTAGAACAGGAAGCAAAGCTTAACCACTAAAATCCACACTCAGGGCTGCGTCTGGGTCAAATCGCTCAGTTTGTCATTGCGCAAAGCTTAATGGAATTATGAAATGCTACTCTGAAAGCTTACAGCACTTATAGAGAGCAGATTATATAAAATGCATGGTTTGAAAATAAAACAGCTCCAAAGCCACTTACATGGGATGACATTTGAAGCAACTTAAAGCAAATTGACATAATTTGCACAAACCAAGTTATCACTAATGGTGTGAACTAATAAAATAGCACAGACAAAGCTGCCAGTGTGCGTAAGGGTGGAATTCAGCACTGAGATAAGGCAATCACTCCATCATTTCTGCTTGCCAGATGAAACTATCTCTCCTCCTAGTTGAATCTGGATCCAAATCTCCTCCTAACTCCTTCCAGCTCATCAAGTTTGAAAACAGTTTTATGTTCCTCAGCATATTAGATTGATAAACTCCTTGTGGCTTTCAGCTACGCAGAGCATGGCAGGTGTCAGGCAGGAAGGAAGGAAGAAAAACAAAAACAATGCAGTCACCAGCACGCCCCCCCCCCAAAAAAATAACAGGTCCCCAAAGAACTGCACACACCTTTTATTCTGATCAGCAATTGGACCAGGGGGTTTGATTTTTCCACCAGTTCTCCATTTATTCCATTACTCATGTAAACATAAAACATAGCCCATGAACTACCTGGGTGTGGGACAGAGAGAAACTGTCTGCATCCGCAGTTCTCTGCACAGGGTGAGACAAGGCTCTCGCTGTTGTTTTGGCTTAATCACAACCATTTCCTGTGAATCTTTTCACACTGCCAAGGTACAAAATCAAATCAAGGATGTTAAGTTGTGGGTGAACGTATCAGACAACACAGTGATTCTCCAAACAGTTCTTGTTTATTCACAGGTCAGAACAGAACTGAACTGAAGGGTTCAGTCAGCCTGCTTATATAGAGCTCCAGTACAACATAACTGTAACAACTTTCTGTAGCTATCCAATCACTGAAAGTCACTTTTGATCCCTTATTTGCATATGTGGACCTGAACTATCTACAGTATCCCCCTGCTGGCCCAGGGTGAGAACTTCAGTACATAACAAATGATACATCCAAGTAGTTCCTCAAGACATGCGCTTGTCAAAGCATAGGCTCAGCATCTTCTTTAGGAATATAATGTAATTTTAAATGGACCTAGATTCAAAGGTCTCTCTGTCTCTCTCTCCTTACAGCCTCCATCAGCCTCCATTCCAGCCTGAAGTTTTTCCTCCTGGATAGACTCATCTGCACATCTTTCTTCCGCTGTGCCAGGGAACAAAAGACAAATGCAACTCCTTCAAAATGGTGATTTGCAAAATGATGGTGCATTAACCATGGGACCTAAGGTTAAACACTCATGTGAAAGAGCAGAGAACACCAACAGTTAATCATTAACCCAGCTAGAAGTTCAGAGAGCTCCTTTTTAACTTTAGTATACCACATTGGAATTTTCCAGTGTTAAACACCTTCAGCAATATACATACAGGCATTCTTCATTTCAGTGGCAATTAAACAATTATACTTAAAAATAACTGCTGAGCGTGCAGGCCTAGTAGGGGCCAGAATAACAAGGGGGATGTGGTGGGAAAATAGTATCAATCTCCAGGAAACACTGGGGTGGGGAAATGTCACCACCCAGCAAGGACTCTGTTCCCCTAAGGGTCAGTAGTGAGGATGAGACGCTGCCCCACAAATGTATTTTTATGGGCACAATGGTGGTCTCTCCATTGCCTTGCCTACAGGAATGCATAATTCTATATTTAAAACAAGCTGGTTTTAACCTTCCCCTTTAACCACAGCAAATACAGTGGTACCTCGGGCTACAAACTTAATTTGTTCCGGAGGTCTGTTCTTAACCTGAAACCGTTCTTTTCTTTTCTTTTCACCCGCAACGGACACCTCCGCCGCGCACCTTGGGGCCCGCACGTTCAGGACCGGAGGATGGCGGGAGGGACGCACAGAACCCGACCCTGGGTGGGTGGGTGGGTGGGTGGAGTGGAGCAGCAGCTCACCTGCCCGCGCACTCCATTGTTCACTCGATGGCTCGCTCGTGTGCCTGCTGGCTCCCCGGCCAGGGAGACAAAAGCTTGTGTCAAGGGATGACTTTCAATAGATCGAAGCAAGGGAACTGCTTTGCTACGTACCAAACCCTGACCCAGAATCAGGTCGTCTATGAATGATTTAGCACTGGGTTCCCCACGAACATGCGGTGCGGACAGCTCTCCGCACCAGGCCGCCACACGCACATGCACGCACGGCGGACCGGCTATCTGAGGCCAACTGTGGCTTTGCAGTGCTGTGGCATTATTACGTTTAGGGGGGATTCTGGCTTAGAGGTGTTGTAAACAAAAATTGCCCTTTTCCCTTATGGGGTATCCAAGAGCCCATATAGAGTCCTTACATAGGTTCCCTATTGGTAGGAGAAAATAACAGAGGCCAACCAGAGAATATTGAGAAGCAAAGCAGCTCGTAAGCCTGATCTTTATTGATCTGTTGCAACAGGGTGTTCCCCTCACCTGCAGGAGAGAGGAGGGACCCAGAAAAATGGTGTGCAAGGCCTTATAAAGACTTTTGAAATTGCCACCCTGTAGATCAAGACCACCCCCAGAAACATCACAGAAAAGGCGGTCTAAACAGAAATTTGAATGTTGTTTTTCTCCTGTCCTTGTTTATTTCCTGTCTGGCAGGTTACTTGATTGGATTGCCTGGGGAGCCTGGCCAGTCTTTTGTAATGATAAATACTTAGTTCCTGGGCCAGGTCACAGGCTCACACCCTATTCATATCTTAAATGTGGCCTTAAGACAGGGTTTGTGAGGAAAGAGACAATGGGGAGGTTTCCCACTTTGACCTTGCATGGAAAACATTTGGTCAGTTTAGGAATCAAAATGGTTCCAGGTTGGCCTTCCTGTTCTTATCTATGTATGTGCTTGGTTGGTACACTTACGAACATTACCATATATCTAAGACCATAAAATTCCTATCACAGAGGCGTTCAATCATAATCCCACAGATTCACCCTATTGGCTCCTCAGCCAAGCACATATACCAGTGGTCTGAACCTGTGGTTCCTCTCGTACTGAGCAGGATTACAATCGCAACAACACATCATCAGTAGGGTAAAACTAGCCTGTCTCACAACGGTCTAACCCCAGCTAACCCGAAACCGTTCTTAACCTGAGGCGTGCTTTCGCTAATGGGGCTTCCTGCTGCCGCCGTGCCACTAGTACACGATTTCCGTTCTCATCCTGGGGCAAAGTTCTCAACCCAAGATTTCTGGAATCACAAAACAGAGAAACCAGTAGGAGAACACTTCAATCTCCCAGGACATTCTATACAAGATCTCAAAGTAGCTGTTTTACTACAAAGGAATTTCAGAAATAGACTGGAAAGAGAAGCTGCTGAATTGCAACTCATTACCAAACTTAAAACCATGGAGAGACCTGGTCTGAACAAAGACATTGGATTCTTATCTCATTATACATGACTAAGCCATTTCTCACCTTCTCACCCCTTGCCTTTTCCTGTAAGACCTATTACAGTCGTTAAGAGTCGTCAACAGGCTCATCTCAGCTACCTGCCAATCTCCCATTCCCACCACCCTTCTGAGTAATACCCCTCCCCACCTTCTCACTATATAGAAGGATCTGGCAACTTCTGTTTCAGTGTATCTGAAGAAGTGTGCATGCACACGAAAGCTCATACCAAGAACTAACTTAGTTGGTCTTTAAGGTGCTACTGGAAGGAATTTTCAAGATTTCTGGGTTAGTGGAGATTGTAACCCAAAGTGTTTGTAACCCGAGGTACCAATGTAAAGGGGAGGTTTGAAATCTGCTAGTTTTAAATATAGCAGTGCTCTGGGAAAATAATTTGTTGAAAGAGGACCACCTCTCCACTCGCTCCATTCTCAAGCTCTGCCTGTGGTTTCATTTGGGGTGGCAGACAGCCATTTACTTCGAGATATGGAGTCACAGAGCCACTTATTGAGATGCCTTGTTAATGGTACAATCCAACTCGAAAAGGTGAGACTCTTTGCCCAAATCGCACACACCCTACTCTGTAACCCTGAGCTTGATCCCTCTCCTCACACCAGGAAGCACATACAGTTCCATCCTGACATTTTTCAGACTTGCCTGCATCAGAGTGAGCCCACGCTTAAGGCCCAGTTCGTTCATGAATATCCTTGACTTGATGATCCAGCATCAAGTGATATGAACGAGCTATTGTTGAGCAAATATCGAAGGCAGACCTTTCAGATTGCATCAAGTGCTCTCATTCAGACTGAGCCTTCGTCAAGGTTGGAGGAAGCAATTGATGGGCACACCTTTTAAAACCAGATCCTATGGGGTTGGGGACAAAGGAACGACAGTCATGGAGTTTAAAAAAATAATTTGAATGGGGAGTTACGCCCTCGAGGCACTTCAGGCTATTGCCCAAGGGAAATAGCTCAAAAAACAGAATTTTCTCCCGATGCTTCATTCTGGTATACAGAGGTGGGCTGTGGGAAGCAGGGATATGCTAAGATCCTGGTGACTAACAACTGCGCGGAGGAGGCAGGGCCAAGTTCCAAACTCTGGGAAATTAGTCCAGTGGGTTTCAGGGACGGGTTAGCGCAGGCATAGGCAAACTCAGCTCTCCAGATGTTTGGGGACTACAATGCCCATCATCCCTGACCACTGGTCCTGTTAGCTAGGCATGATGGGAGTTGTAATCCCAAAACATCTGGAGGGCTGAATTTGCCTATGCCTGGGCTAGTGTTTCTCATATGGCAACATGTTGTTGTTTAGTCATGTCTGACTCTTCGTGACCCCATGGACCAGAGCACGCCAGGCACACCTATCTTCCACTGCCACTGCCTCCCACAGTTTGGTCAAACTCATGTTTGTGGCTTCAAGAACACTGTCCAACCATCTTGTCCTCTGTCGTCCCCTTCTCCTTGTGCCCTCAATCTTTCCCAGCATCAGGGTCTTTTCCAGGAAGTCTTCTCTTTTCATGAGGTGGCCAAAGTATTGGAGTCTCAGCTTCAGGATCTGTCCTTCCAGTGAGCACTCAGGGCTGATTTCCTTCAGAATGGAGAGGTTTGATCTTCTTGCAGTCCATGGGACTCTCAAGAGTCTCCTCCAGCACCATAACTCAAAAGCATCAATTCTTCGGCGATCAGCCTTCTTTATGGTCCAGCTCTCGCTTCCATACATCACTACTGGGAAAACCATAGCTTTAACTATACAGACCTTTGTACGGCAACATACCAAAACAGAAAACAAATAAGTGGTGATATAGTGTTCAGGAACAAAGATGCCAGATACCCACTCCCTTCCACAACCACCCCAAACATGTTTTTTAGATTTGCACCTAACTTGGGAACTTAGTCTAGGTGTCAATGGGAAGTTTGATAACCCTTAGTTGTTCACAGAGGTCCATTTGTCTTAGGTGCGTCCAGGAAGTCCCTTTTCCCTTTCTCATCTCCCTCTTCTGAAAGCTTTTCTGGTTCTGAGAGATGGTTCTCACCTTGCATATGGCAGTGATGATGATGAGGGCATTCCAGTGATTTCCTTCACCACCACCACCCTTTATGTGAACATAGGAATAATGAGTTGTGGAGGCACAGCCATGACTGAAACTCTCCTCCATGAATCGTCCTGGCTGGATGTTTACATGAGAGTTCCAGAAGTTATCATGCATGGTGGTGGCTGCCCATGTGTGTCACCTTTGACTCGCCTATCCATAACAAAAGAGAGAGGACCAGGAGGGGGGAGAGAGAGCAATTCAAGGAGTGAGACGTTACTACGGATGGGTGAATCTATTAGTTTTTCTTTCTCTTTCTCATTTTTCCTATCTGAAGTTCATGTCTCCACATTTCCACATCTCTTTGCACTTGACGGTGGGTGGGGAGGAAGTCCTCATGAAAATTCTTCAGCTTTTTAATGTCAAATTAATTCTGATTTTAGTATGCCACAACAGCAGCAAGAATACTCATTGCAAAGTATTGGAAGACACAAGATTTACCCACTTTGGAAGAATGGCAGATGAAGCTGATGGACTATATGGAACTAGCAGAAATGACTGGCAGAATCCGAGACCAGGGAGAAGAAATGGTGGAAGAAGACTGGAAGAAATTTAAAGACTATCTGCAGAAATACTGTAAAATTAATGAATGTTAAAATGATGTTGGACTGAAAATAAGTGGTTTTGGTATTAAGGCTAATAAGAATATGTAAATATAGATAGTTATATGGATGAAAATTTATAGTTATAATAGGTTAAGAATATAGAGTAAAGATAAATGAAAGAGGGTAAGGATTTGCTGAAAGGATTTAATAAACGGGAATACAAAAAGGGGAGGTGTGAGGAGGTCAAGGAAATAAGCAAATGAGCCTAAAGATATTGAAAAATGGATTATTTCTCCCCCCCCTCTTTTTTTTCTTCATTTTCTACTTTTTTAAATGTCTGCTTTTTTGTATTTTTTATTATACTGTTTTTCTTTTCTGTAAAATCTCAATAAACATTGTATTAAAAAAATTTAATTCTGATTTTATTTTCTGAATGTTTCAAAGAGTTGTTTTCACCAACCATGCTGATGGTTTTTGTTTTCTTTATTGACTTCATAAATGTGCTGAGGTCTCTTACAGTCAACCAGTGTATAAGTTTTACGAAACAAATGTAAAATAAATAAATAAATAAATGGAAGTAGGGAAAATGGAAGCCTCTTTTTGAAAACTTATGTGAAATTGGCAGAAAATTCACACAAACAGGCAACGTGCATATATACACAACGAGTGGGAGCCATCGTGGCATCTTCACCATAATATTTGTCTCAACCTGCTTTGTCAAGAAGCCCCTGTGTGTCTATGGTGGATAACAAAATGTCTATGGAAATCAATTGGGGATTGTTAAAAGTCATTGCCTTTTCTGTTCGTTTGACTTTATGTATTTTATTTTGTTTACGAAACATCCAGAAGCAGTGTAACAATTAAAAACATCAATGACAGAAACACAGATAAAACCAGTTTCAAGTCCTATGCAAATAGTTGTCTTATACTGAGACCACCCAGCCTCTGTATTGTCAACACTGGCTAGTAAAATGAAGATGGAGAGAATCACCTTTTGCTCCTTGGAGGAAGCAACAACAACTCCACGTTCTTTTTCTTTCCTTTAAGAAGCTATTGCGATTCTGAACAGACTTCCAGTTTGCCACAAGGGGGGAAGGAAGCCAGGATCGCTATCACAGTGAACCGGCTGCTGTTTTTGGAGTTTTGGGGAGGTTCGTGGGCAACGTACAATTTTCTGATGATTGTGGCCAGAAAAGTTTTCTGTCTTCCTTGGCTGTAGCTTCGAAGCTGTAGATCTGGCAAGACCTTCTTTGACTCTCACATGCTGTTGCATTATGCTACCAACCGCTGTTTTAATCTGATAATGCTGGTCCTGAAAATTGCAGCAGCTCTTCTCACACATGAATAGCAAGAATCACCGGGAATTATGGATCCATGTGAGCAAAAAAAACGCAAAACAAAACTCAGAAGCAGCGTTAGTGTAACTTACCATTTCTTCGCCTTGGGCAGTACGCCAATAAAATAATAATTTTAAAAGGCAGTCAGAATGAAGATCTGGAAGAAAGTGCATCGGTTTAATTTGATTCCATGACATCTCTGACAAAGCCATTGTGGAGCCTGAACATTATTATTTTTTCCTTTTAGAAGTTGGACCAAGCATATTAACACAGGAAGAATCAAGCCACTCTCTTCCCAGCCCCACAGTTCTTTTCCCTTCCATGATTAAAGTACATTGAAATTAAATTTGTTTTGTTGGCAGTTTATTGAAAGTGGATCGTCACTGCTGGGCAGTGCATGCCTGTCATTTAAATTAGAGTGCAAATCCATTTTCACGTATCATTTGTGCAGTGCGTACACAGATAATGAAGCAGATAGATTATTCTGGAGAAGGAGTTACCTTTCCCAACCAACTTAATTCCAAAACAACATTACTAACTCTGTGTAGCTCCCTGTGTAGAGGGGCTGGTTGTTAAACCACTCCGAACTGTAGCCTCTGGAAGGAGAACAGGGGCCTCCTCTTGCCAAGTCTCAGAAACTACAGCTCCCAGAATTCTTTGGGGGAAGCCATGACGGTTTAAAGTGGTATCGTGGTGTTTTAAATGTATGGTGTGAATGTGGCCTTTGTGAATGGCATCCCATCCAGTTTGGGTCTGCACTACTATTTTTCTGCTATTTTTCTAGAAAAAGAGGTGCCAGAACTCACCATGAACACCTCCCTTGTTCTCTTATGATGGCAATAGCACCCAGGTGAGAGGTGCCGCAACTGAGTTTCCCTGAGTTCCAGCTAAAAAAATAATAATCCCTGAATATGAGCCTTTCTGTAGCTGTAGCTCACAACCTTAAGAAGATGCAGATCTCATTCCATCCCCAAGAAAATGCATTAGCCTTACCAGAATGTGCTTCTCCCACTACTCCTGAAATCCCTCTGGTGTTTCTCCTCAAATATGAACCTCCACATTTGCTTTGAACTTTTTGTTTTGGGCAACATCCCATAGCAATTCTGGGCGCAGGTCTTATTGCCTTCAGTGGTGGGGTGAAATCCTCTGGTCAGGCTTGGAAGTGAGTTCAGCCCTAGCCAGTGGTCAGGGATAATGGGAGCTGTAAAGGTAAAGGTAAAGGTAAAGGGACCCCTGACCATTAGGTCCAGTCGTGGCCGACTCTGGGGTTGTGGCGCTCATCTCGCTTTATTGCCCAAGGGAGCCGGCATTTGTCCACAGACAGCTTCTGGGTCATGTGGCCAGCATGACTAAGCCGCTTATGGTGAACCAGAGCAGCGCACAGAAACTCCATTTACCTTCCCGCCGGAGTGGTACCTATTTATCTACTTGCACTTTGACATGCTTTCGAACTGCTAAGTGGGCAGGAGCACGGACCGAGAAATGGGAGCTCACCCCGTCACGGGGATTCGAACCACCGACCTTCTGATCGGCAAGTCCTAGGCTCTGTGGTTTAAGCCACAGCACCACCCGCGTCCCATGTTGAAGTAACAGTAGCAAAATTGCAGGGAATAAGCTCAAATAGAGTGACATCCTTCTTTGGAAATTAAACCAAACCATGAACATTCAAAAACTTTACTAGCAGAAACTTATAGATGAATTAAAACATCACATTTACAGTCACATTCTTATCCGAGCGTGGGCTTTCAGTCTCTTCTAACTTCCAAGCAACCGTATTTTCCTTCCTTTCCAGAGCTCAGTACTTAGCCTTCTGCATCTCAATTAGGCCATGTCTTGCAGCTCCTAGAAGAGATTTCCACTTTTACCTTCTCCTGCAGTTTTGCGCTCTTTCAAGCAGAGAAGAAGAACTCCCACACTCTATTCAACTTAGCAGTGTTCACAGTGGATTCTAAAACGTAGTCATCTTGCTTCACCTAAAATGGAGCCTCTCCTTCACTAGATACCTCCCGTGTGACCAATGTTAGCCAATCACATGAGAACTACTAGAGAACTCTCTAGAATTCAGCCACCAACCCATCAAATTTAAGTCCATAGTAATGCATACAAGCATTCACAATTTCAGTGAATTAAATTACTATGCTTAACACTGTAGTCCAGTAACATCTGTAACTCAAGGTCTCACTTCGGCAATGGGGAATCATGTACTGTATTATCCCTGGTGTTCTGTGATGTGTGTTTGAGTGATGGTACACAGAGAACCACCAACTCTCCCCTTCTTGCTGCCCATGGCAGCCATTTTGTGCTGGTACCCATAGCACTTTTATCAAAATATGACTGCTGGCACCTCATTGTATCACTCCCCTCCAAAAGAAAAGCACTGACTATCTCTGTTGATGATTACATATTCCCATCAATGAAAACATATTCCCATTGAGGCTACTTTGGAAATATCAGCCGCATGAAGCTTGAACATGAAACAGCAAGCATGATGCGTCATGTACCTTCCCAGCACAGTTGCTTCCTGTGTGAAACTTTGTCGTTTCCTCCTCTCCAGGATCTGAAGTTTTGGAAAGTAAAGAATATGTATCTCGAGCTCTGCTGGAAATCTAATAGTTTCATCTTTCTATTGTCTTCTTGGTTCTCAGAGCCACAGGGAAATTCTCCATTAGAAAGGCTCCATTAGAAAGGCTCTTATTATCACTACACTCTCGAATCTAACGCAACGGTCACACATCTTGAACGATATTTGTGTCTATAATAGTGGCTGTCGCTTTTTCTCATATTGAATCAGAATGGAGTTTTGTCTCACTCTTTTTCCAACGTCATTTGACATTCTTTCTCTGCCACGGCATGCATAGTACATTCTATTCTTTTTGTAATTGATTCTAGGACTTTTTTTAAAAAAGAGCAAAGCCATGTTTTCTGCAAGTGAACAGCGCTGAGATGACAAAGCAGCAAGCTCAATCCAATAGCACATAGCAAACAGGATCTGGGCAGCCAAGTTAATTGATTTTTCTTTTGTCGAGGGTAATTAAGTTCCCTGCTCCTTCTCAGGCCTTGGCGTCTATTCAAGAAGGTGAGAATGGAGCAACAACACAAGGAAAGGAGTAGTGGTTAACAACCCAAACTGAGCAGTTACTAGCAGTAACGGATAAGCTAAGGAGAATAAGTAAGATTAAATTCAAGTTAAAATAAGGGAAGGATTTGCTGAATAATTGATTAGAAATTGGAATACAGAAAGGGGAAGTATGAGGAAGTCGGGGAAGTAAATTATAAGAAAATAAGATTTTGAAATTGTACCTGTTTTTTTGTCCGTTGTGTTTATTGTATTGTCTTGTTTTGTTTTTGTTGTTATAAAAATTATGGAAACTTTAATAAAAAATTTATAAAAAAAATAATAACAACCCAAACTGCAGAATTTTCTACCAGAACCTGCAGGAGAACAAGACAATGCATTTTTGGCCTATGAGACACCTTTCCATTCATTTCTGCAGCTGTTTCCATCTTGGAAAACATTTGAGGTGGCACCTTTCCACAGTTTGGGGATCAGTCTAGATGATATCTGATGGAATGAATCCCCTACAAAGAAAGCTTCTACCGTTGGGGACATTTCAGTTTAGAGCACAGGCAAGTAAGAAGCAACATGACAGAAGTTTTTAAAATTGTGCACAGCATGGAAATAAAGTTCTTCCCAACAGAGCCTCTGCATGCCCTCCATCATTTCTCCAAAAAATAGGGTCATCCTATTCAAAAATATTATTATTATTATTAACATTTTTATTATTTATACCCGCACCCCATCTGAATGTGTTCCCATTTCTTTAAGAAATGGGGGTGCCTGATCACCTCATCTGTCTCCTGAGAAATCTCTATGTGGGACAAGAAGCTACAGTTAGAACTGGATATGGAACAAATGATTGGTTCAAAATTGGGAAAGGAGTACGACAAGGCTGTATATTGTCTCCCTGCTTATTTAACTTATGGTATATGCAGAATTCATCATGTGAAAGGCTGGGCTAGATGAATCCCAAGCAGGAATTTAGATTGCCGGAATAAATATCAACAACCTCAGATATGCAGATGACAGAACTTTGATGGCAGAAAGTGAGGAGGAATTAAAGAACCTCTTAATGAGGATGAAAGAGGAGAGCACAAAATATGGTCTGAAGCTCAACATAAAAAAACTAAGATCGTGGCCACTGGTCCCATTACCCCCTAGCAAATAGAAGGGGAAGAAATGGAGGCAGTGAGAGATTTTACTTTCTTGGGCTCCATGATCACTGCAGATGGTGACAGCAGTCACGAAATTAAAAGACGCTTGCTTCTAGGGAGAAAGGCGATGGCAAACCTAAGACAGCATCTTAAAAAGCAGAGCCATCACCTTGCCGACAAAGGTCCGTATAGTTAAAGCTATGATTTTCTCAGTAGTGATGTATGGAAGTGAGAGCTGGGCCATAAAGAAGGCTGATCGCCGAAGAATGGATGCTCTTGAATTATGGTGCTGGAGGAGACTCTTGAGAGTCCCATGGACTGCAAGAAGATCCAACCTCTCCATTCTGAAGGAAATCAGCCCTGAGTGCTCACTGGAAGGACAGATCCTGAAGCTGAGCCTCCAATAGTTTGGCCACCTCAGGAGAAGAGAAGAATCCCTGGAAAAGACCCTGATGTTGGGAAAGATGGAGGGCACAAGGAGAAGGGGACGACAGAGGATGAGATGGTTGGACAGTGTTCGCGAAGCTACCAGCATGAGTTTGACCAAATTGCGGGAGGCAGTGGAAGACAGGAGTGCCTGGCGTGCTCTGGTCCATGGGGTCATGAAGGGTCAGACACGAGTAACCGACTAAACAACAACAACAACAAAGTAGCTGAACTTCCCTTCCTACCTTTGACATTCTCAGTGCAGAGGTAGAAAAACCCCAGAGGCAAATGCAGATGGGAAAATCACAGGATAAGATTCCTAACCCCATCTTGACAGGCATATTGCAAGCCAGAATTTATTTTCTTCTGATAGAATCAGGTCATCGTATACTCGTACTAATAAGGCGCTGGTGGGAAAAGGAGGGAGAGAGAAAGCCACATTGCAGCTATGCATAGTCCGTAATGAAAAGAGAAGTCTTCCTGGAAAAGACCCTGATGCTGGGTAAGATGGAGGGCACAAGGAGAAGGGGATGACAGAGGACGAGATGGTGGGACAGTGTTCTCGAAGCTACCAGCATGAGTTTGACCAAACTGCGGGAGGCAGTGGAAGACGGGAGTGCCTGGCGTGCTCTGGTCCAGGGGGTCACGAAGAGTTGAACACGAGTAACCGACTAAGCAACAACAATCAAAGTTCCTCTCAGTCTCCTTTGTTCCAGGCTAAACATACCCAGCTCTCTTAACTGTTCCTCATACGGCTTGATTTCCAGACCTTCATCATCTTTGTCATCCTCCTCTGCACATGTTCTAGGTTTATTTATTGCATTTCATCCCACCTTTTTCTTCCAGGAGTTCAAGGTGTCTCCCCCTTCTCATTTAGTTTCCAGAAGAACCCTGTGTGGCACTTTAGACTGAGATTGAGTGACTGGTCTGAGGTCACCCCAATGAGCTTCATGGCTGAGTGGGGATCTGAACCCTGTTCTCCCAGGCCCCAGTCTGACACTCTAACCACTACACCACCACTGCCTCTCAATCTGCCCAGCCTTAGATTATGTATGCACTAGATCATTTGTGCAACTGGTTTGCTGTCTGTCAGACCCATGTTTACAATGCATTCCGCAAAATGCATCCTTTGGTTCCCAGAAAACACATGGGATGCCACACATTTCTCCTCTTCACAGGAAAAGCACACTTTGCAGATAATTGTTCTGAAGGGGCCACCAGGTTGTTGAACGTTTTCCTGGTGTCTGGACAAAAGCCACTTTAGAAGCTCCCCCCCGCCTGGCCCGCCCTGGTATCCTGGCAGCCTAACAACACAAATGATGAAAGACACCCCCCCCCAAAAAAAATGATTGTCATTAACCAGCTGCGAGAGATTGTGTTTCTGAATGCAGATTGATTAGCAATTAGGACAATTGTCGACGAGCTCCCCAGCAATATTTCAACCTCCAGTTGTCTCTGTGCTGTGCTTTTGAAAGCAAATGGATGTGATGCTCTGCTGTCTCCATGGTGTTTCTTGGAACGATTGTGCGCTTTGAATGGGGCACGATGCCCAATTAAGCTGGCTTTGTTTTCCTGTGATGGCTGCTGATCATGGCTTCACATGTTTGCTGCTGCTGAATCACGGTGTGCTGCATACCTATTATTATCAGAATTATTATTTTTCTAATTTTTTACCCACCGTTCACTCTAAGGCCCCAGGGTGGGCTACAACAATTTAAAAAGCCATTCGTATTAAAACGCAATATTAAAAACAGTGAGAAAACAACTTAAAATTACACCTCGAGTGTCAAAAGAGGTGCAGAGTTCAACAGCAGTTGTATAATGAAGGTGCCAGAATTCATTTTGAGTTTCACAGCTTAGGGGCCACCACAGAGAAGACCCTATTCTGGGCTGCAACTGCCAAGCATCTCTGGGTGGGAAAATAACTAAGAGGGCACCCTGCAGCAATCCTAGCACCCCAGAGGCAGACCCTCCAAGTGTCCCTATTTTCCAGTGCCAGTCCTGGATTTACAAAAGCCGTCCCAGAATGTCCTACTTTTCCTTAGGACGTCCCTATTTTCATCAGAGAAATGTTGGAGGGTATGGAGCTATGCGACCAAGCAGTAACAATACAACCTTTAGAAGACATCTTTACAACAATACAACCTTTAGAAGCCCTGTCTAGGGAAGTTTTTAAATGTTTAATGTTTTATTATGTTTATTATATTAGCCAGTGGTGCTGTGGTCTAAACCACTGAGCCTCTTGGGCTTGCAAATCAGAAAGTCAGCATGACTGAGTGAGTTCCCTTTGCTCTGTCCCAGCTCCTGCCAACCTAGCAGTTTGAAAGCACACCAGTACAAGAAGATAGATAGGTACCGCTGCAGCGGGGAGGTAAATGGTGTTTCCGTGCGCTCTGGCTTCTGTCACGGTGTTCCATTGTGCCAGAAGCGGTTTAGTCATGCTGGCCACATGACCTGGAAAGCCATCTGTGAACAAATGCCAGCTCCCTCGGCCTGAAAGTGAGATGAGTGCTGCAACCCCATAGTCACCTTTGACTGGACTTAACCTTCCAGGGGTCCTTTACCTTTTACCTTATATGCTGAAAGCTGGCCAGAGTGTCTGGAACAACCCATTCAGATGTTGTTGTTGTTTAGTCATTTAGTCGTGTCCAACTCTTCGTGACCTCATGGACCAGAGCGTGCCAGGCACTCCTGTCTTCCACTGCCTCCCACAGTTTGTTTGCACCTTCTCATGAGGTGGCCAAAGAATTGGAGCCTCAGCTTCAGGATCTGTCCTTCCAGTAAGCACTCAGGACTGATTTCCTTAAGAATGGATAGGTTTGATCTTCTTGCAGTCCATGGGACTCCCAAGAGTTTCCTCCAGCTTTGATAGCCATCTTCAAATATCTCAGGGGCTGTCACATGGAAGATGGAGCAAGCTTGTTTTCTCCTGCAGGGTAGGACTCAAACCAATGGATCAAATCACAAAAAAATGAAATTCCGATTCAATACCAGAAATAATTTCCTGATGATAAGAGCTGTTTTGTGGTGATGCATGCTCTAGTTATCTCCCACTTGGACTACTGCAATGCTCTCTACATGGAGCTAGCTTTGAAGGTGACCCAGAAACTACAATTAATCCAAAATGTGGCAGCTAGACTGGTGACTGGGAGTGGCCGCCGAGACCACATAACACCGGTCCTGAAAGACCTACATTGGCTCCCAGTACGTTTCTAAGGACAAGTGTTGGTGCTGACCTTTAAAGCAGGCAAAGGGCCTTCTCGGTAGTGGCGCCCACCCTGTGGAACTCCCTCCCATCAGATGTCCAGGAAATAAACAACTATCTGACTTTTAGAAGACATCTGAAGGCAGCTCTGTTTAGAGACGTTTTTAATGTTTGATGTTTTATCGTGTTTTTAATATTCTGTTGGGAGCCGCCCAAAGTGGCTGGGGAAATCCAACCAGATGGGTGGGGTATAAGTAATAAATGAAGATGATGATGATTAGGTTGAACGATCTCCCTCAGAAGCTGGTGGACTCTCCTTCCTTGGAAGTTTTTAAGCAGAGGTTGGATGGTCATCTGCCATGAATGCTTCCGTTGAGATTCCTGCATTGCAGGGGGTTGGAATGGATGATTCTCAGGGTCTTTTCCAACTCTACAATTCTATGATTCTATGTAATTTTATTTATGTATAAAAAGTATTCCAGTACTGCAATATCATAAAATATCTGGGTGAAGTACAATGTCAAAACATTGTTGTTGTTGTTGTTTAGTCGTTTAGTCGTGTCCGACTCTTCGTGACCCCCTGGACCAGAGCACGCCAGGCACTCCTGTCTTCCACTGCCTCCCGCAGTTGGGTCAAACTCATGCTGGTAGCTTCAAGAACACTGTCCCACCATCTCGTCCTCTGTCGTCCCCTTCTCCTTGTGCCCTCCATCTTTCCCAGCATCAGGGTCTTTTCCAGGGAGTCTTCTCTTCTCATGAGGTGGCCAAAGTATTGGAGCCTCAACTTCACGATCTGTCCTTCCAGTGAGCACTCAGGGCTGATTTCCTTAAGAATGGATAGGTTTGATCTTCTTGCAGTCCATGGGACTCTAAAGAGTCTCCTCCAGCACCATAATTCAAAACATAATTCAAAACATTAAACACCATTAAAAAAAGACAGATGCAGACTTTTTCCATGCAATTTTTATACAGTGGTACCTCAAAACAAAAAACAAATAGCAAAAACAAAAGCACCAAGTATAAGCTCCAAATATGACCTTAGATCACTGCAATTGGAAACAGAAGGCTTGAATTTCAATGCAGGGGGGATGCAAATTAGCAGTGCAACAGGAAACACAGGGGGCGCAAATTAGCAGCACAACAGGAAACAGGGGGACTGAAAATGGAGCATGTTTGGCTTCCGAAAAAAGGTTTGAAACTGGAACACCTACTTCCAGTTTTGCAGCATTCAGGTTCCAAGTTGTTTGTGAACTCAGCTGTTCGAAAACCGAGGTACCACTGTATACACTTCCCCCCCAATACAGGCTTTTTTCAAAACACATTTTGGGTTGGAGTGCTGCACTGCAATGTTCAGAGAAGTGTAGATGTAGACAGATAACCATGTTTCTAATCACATATTCCTTGGGCAGGTGCAAATTACATAGGTTTGCATTAACACATGAGCTGCACTCCATTTCTTTACCATCTCTAAGCAGGGAGGGGGTTGATCTTAACCCCTATTCCCTGCGCTGAAATCCCAACTATGTCATCTGACTCTGAGCTTCTGAAACTGTCTCTCCCCCCCCCCCCAATAAATAATGTTGGGAGTCTGCACTCACTCTACGGTGCGTTTGCTTAAAAGCTCTATAAATACATGGTGAGCATTACGAAACTCCAAAAATCAATTCTTTTCCCTCTAGAAACAGCTACTGTCCCAAGGCACTAAAAGAAAAATAAAGGGGGAGGGAGGATATCGAAATTTGCTAAATGGGTCAGGAAAGAAGTCCTTAAGGACCTAAGCAAGGCAGGGAAATAAACAGTGGCTGACTTTAACACTTGAAATCTCCTAGAGGCACATGGAGGGAAGATGTGTTGGACCAATCTGTTTCCTCTTTGGCTCTGAGAATCATTCGCCAAGCAACCCAAGTTGGATGTTGCTTCCTGAAGCCAAGCATGAAAATGAAGCCTTGGAAACGTTAGGTTGCTGAAGACTCAAGGGTAGGAATATTGGGCAGCAGGGAATAATAACGCAGGCATGAATCACATCGCTTGAGATTCAGCTTAACTCACAGAGAAAAGCAGAGTGATAAGAAGGAGAGAAAGAAGGAGGGAGAGAGAGATCTACACCACTTTAGTACAGTTTGCTGCTTTGGGTGGTATGATGGCCAGGGGAAGTAAGGAATCTCCCAGTTTTGGACTACAATTCCCATCATGCCTAGCTAGCAGAACCAGTGGTCAGGGATGATGGGAATTGTAGTCCTAAAAAACAGATGGAGACCCGAGTTTGGGAAACCCTGGCCTATACGAGTCAGGAACTACTGAATCTGTGTATGCCTCCCATATGTGGTGACCCACTGAAGCAATGGCGGCAATTTCTCAGCAAAATACTTTCATCCTGGCTATTGGATCCTCTTGGTCAAGAAAGAGTTCAAGGAGATATTTGAGACTTGCCTGAGCAATAAGGTGCTCTTCAGCTCAGGTGTGTACCTGTATCTTTAGCTATTCTTCTGTCCAGCCACTGCTTTGCTGTTCAATTCTGGCATGCTCCTCCTTCTTGGCTTCTGGTTTGCTCTTGACTCTTTCCTTCCTCACTGGTAGCTTGCCCCACATCTCCTGGGTTCCAGCCCTGGAGATTTGTTAAGAATAACTGCATGCAAAAGGCCTTATACCATGTCTTAATGGGCTTCTCCTATTCAACGTGGCTCCTGGATTATTCAGAGGCTGCTGCTCTTCTGGAAGGAAACACTTGTAATGGAAGACCTCTCAGGCGTGAAGTTCTTGTTAACATCACTCCCTCTGCTAACCTTTTGGGCAGATGGGAATATGCTTGGTTAAGCTACAAGCAAAGATTTTTGAGCTGCACAAACAGGAAGGGTACTTAGAAGCCATTGGACACAAGATATGGGGGAAAGAAGACCAGAAGAAAGCATGAGAAGTCTGTGCTGGTCCTGTGGGTTACCCGAGAGGCGAGGTCCAAGTCTGGTCCGTGGTCAAAGGTGCAACATGGAAGCAGTCCGTAGTAGCAGAAGCTGGGTGCAGGGCAGGGAGTTGGGTGAAGCCAGGAACAGGCATGCAAGGAGGGAGCCAGGGCTGGTCCGGAGCTCAGGCAGAAAAGGAGGACAGGGTTCAGGCAGGAACTAGCAACCAACAATGTTGCTACCTCAACTTGGGACTGGGGATGGCCAGCTTTTATCTGCTCCAAGGCACAGGGCGGCCCCGATCCTCTGGTGACTCGCCTCTCCTGGCCTGGAGGCTAGCACTCCTCCTGCGGGAACTTAGTTCCCTCCACCTCTCTACCCTGAGCCTCTGTAGCTCAGGAGAGGCTGGAGGGTTACCGGACCCAGAGGCAACCTCAACTTCCTCTGACAGGGCTGAGAGTGGAGCACCTGCAGGCAATAGATCCTCCATCACCTCAGGAGACAGAGCAGACTCAGCTGATGCCTGCACCTGAGGACCCAGCACAGGTGAGGACTCTTCAGGCTCATGCCCCGGCTCAGCTGGTTCTGGAGGCGGGGAATCCTGTGCAGGCTGGGATCCCTCAGGTTCAGCATCCGAGTCCGAATTCCAGGCCATCACAAAGTCTCTGATAATATGTGGATGTGTTGCAGAGGCATTTTGTACATAGGGACACAGGAAGCTGCTTCATATTGAACCAGAACATTGGTCTGTCTAGTTCAGTACTATCTGCCCTGACTGGCAGTAGCTTTCCAGAGTTGCAGACAAGAGATTTTTCCAACCCCTACTTGGAGATGTTACAGACTGAAACAAGGACCTCCTTCCTAAGATAAAGTTGAACCGAGAAATCCATTTATAGGGGGTTCTCCATAAATGATAGATATGCCCTTAAAAAAAAGAATCATAGAATTGTAGAGTTGGAAGGGACCCCGAGGGTCATCTATTCCAGCCCCCTACAATGCAGGCATCTCAGCTAAAGCATCCATGATAGATGGCCATCCAACCTCTGTTTTAAAACCTCCAAGGAAGGAGAGTTCACAAGCTCTCAAGGGAGACCATTCCACTGTCGATTAACTCTTACTGTGATGATCTAGCCACCTCTTGTTTGTAGCTTCTCTGTCCAAGTTAACTCCACCCCGAAAAGTGTTGCCTTTTCTGTTTGTTCTCTTCAGACAAGATGTCTGCTATTTTCTCTCTCTCATCATCTCCACTCATCCTGTAAATAGTTCCTGCATTAATAAAGTCTTTGAACTCCAGAAGCTGTAAATGATTGCTTCAATCTAATTCACCCAAGCTGCAAGGTCTGCTAACAATGTGAAGTATAGACATCACAGGTGCCCCTTCCTCTTCCTCTGCCCCACTTTTTCTGATTGAAACTCCCCACCAGATGTGTGCTTGCCCCAGTACAAATACATTTGGGATTCAGGTGGGTAGCGGAAATTGAGAAACAGTAATAAGGAAAAGGGATAAGCATCCCCTCCCTTCTGCTGCTCTTTCCACTTCACATTTCCCCCTCTTGAAGATTCCCCACCTCAAAGGGTAGGGAAAGTAAAAGCCTGTTGCCTTTAATGCAACATATCCAGTCTGGTCCTTCAAGAGCTCCCTGTGTACTTCCAGCCCACACAATAGCAGTAAAAATCTTTAGGCAGTTTGAAACGCTGTCCTCGTTTTTAGAGGGAAGGCTTTCTTTGTGGAAGCAAAAGGTCGCAGCCTTTTATCCAAGAGCAGCAGATGGAAGCAGCGACTGTCTCACTTGGTCCTCCTCGTACACAAGGCGGAGGGTCTGGCTCAGCTCCCCTCTCACCTTGCTAGGCTTGTTTGTCTGTACACAGACAGAGTGTCTCAGCCAGGATAATGGAGAGAAATGGGTTGTTCTGTCCTCGTTTTGATAGAGGCGAGAAACACAAAATAGCCTTTGGAAAAGAAAGAGAATAAAACAGCCTTCCAGGTGTCTCTGCTCTCAGAAGCTTCTCTTATTCTCCCCCCTGGTCAGCTCAGTCACTGTTAAAACATGCCCAGTTCTTCTACCCAGCCTGATGGATTTGGGGCCAAGGGGGGGGGGCAGCTTTTGTGACCATGCCAGAGGGAAGTGGTTGATTGGCAATGGAGTGCCTGACAAAGGGGGCTGTGATGGGAGGGGACATAAGGACATGGCAGATGTTTATAAAATGATACATGGCATGGAGAAAGTAGGTAGAGAAAAGTTTTCCTCGCTCACTAATAACACTACCATTCATGGATGTCCAATGAAGCTGACTGTTGGCCTATTCAGGATAAATAAAAAGAAGTTAAACGATGGAACTCACTCCTGCAAGAAGAAGCTATGGCCACCAAGTTGGGTGGCTTAAAAGGGAACTGGGCAAATTCGTGGAGGAAAAGGCTATCAATGGCTACTAAACAGGATGACTATGCTCTGGCTCCACAGTTTAGAAAGGATCTCATTAGTTCCATGTAAGTTGTCTGACTGGCCAAAGTCCCATTGGCTGTAGAATGATTGAATCATAGAATTGTAGAGTTGCAATGGACCCAAGGGTTATCTTGTCCATGTTAGGATATTTCCGTTCCACCTTAAGAAGGGAGCAGGTTGTTGTGTCACAGCCTGCATATTTCCTGTTCACAGGATGTTTCTGTTTTGTATATAGCTTTTGTTCTCTCTGTGTGTGTGTGCCTGGACATCGAAGCAGGCAGTCATGTTTTCTTTGTTCTGACCATCGCTGAATAAAGTTGTAAATAATGCTCTCCTGAGTGCATCTTTCGCTGTGCGAACTCTGCTGAAAGGGCGTGCACTAGTCTTGGAATGTGGTATGCTATTTCTAAGGCTTGTGTCGCTAATTGACTGATACTGCATTTCTACGGGAGATCGATGGATCGTCTGGAGACGGTGTGGGGGCATGATGGCCTTTGTCTCCCTGGCAGTATCCCAACAGTCCAACCCCAGCAATGCAGGAATCTCCACTAAAGCATCCATGACAGATGGCCACCCAACCTCTGCTTAAAACCCTCCAAGGAAGGAGAGTTGACCACCTACCAAAGGAGTCAATTCTACTGTGCAACAGCTCTTATTGTTAGAAGGTTATTCCTGATGTTTACTCAGAATCTCATTTCTTGTATCTTGAATCCATTGGTTCAGATCCTACCCTCCAGAACAGGAGAAAACAAGCTTGCTCCATCTTCCATGTGACAGCCCTTGAGATATTTCAAGATGCCTATCATATCTCCTCTCAGCCTCCTCTTTTCCAGGCTAAGTATACCCACCTCCCTCGACCCTTCCTCTTAAGACCTGGTTTCCAGACCCTTGATCATCTTGATTGCCCTCTTCTGCACACATTCCAGCTTGTCAATACCTTTCTTAAATTGTGGCGCCCAGAACTGGACCCTGTATTCTAGGTGCAGTCTGACCAAGGCAGAATAGAGTGGCTTGGTTTCCAGACCCTCGATCATCTTGGTCATCTTCTTACGTTCTTATATTCTTACCCCAGACAGGCGAAAGCATTCAAGTTACAGGTAGGTAGCCGTGTTGTCTTTGTCCATGGAGTTTTCTTGGCAGGGATACTGGAGTGGCTTGCCGGTTCCTGCTCCAGGTAGATCGCATTTGGTCAAAACTCTCCACTATGACCTGTCCATCTTGGGTGGCCCTGCATGGCATAGCTCATAGCTTCTCTGAGTTATTCACGCCCCTTCGCCATGGCAAGGCAGTGATCCATGAAGGAGTCTTCTCTTCTTTGGCCACCTCATGAGAAGAGAAGACTCCCTGGAAAAGACCCTGATGCTGGAAAAGATTGAGGGCACAAGGAGAAGGGGACAACAGAGGACGAGATAGTTGGACAGTGTTCTCGAAGCTACCAGCATGAGTTTGACCAAACCGCAGGAGGCAGTGGAAGACAGGAGTGCTTGGCGTGCTCTGGTCCATGGGGTAACGAAGAGTCGGACACGACTAAACAACAGGTAGCCGTGTTGGTCTGCCGTAGTCGAAACAAGGCATTCAAGGAAGGTATGGCCTGTTGAAGCCCAGTAATGACTAATCTGACCAGGACTGACTCTCAGTGTAAGCCTTTCCAAAGCCTTCTCCCTGTAGCTCTTCATGTGAAGATGCTGTAAGCCTGAAGCTAGGTCTTCATCCGTCCAAGGCATGCTCTCTCCTGCCAAAACATGTCCTGCTCACAAGTGATTCCTGGGTTGGTATACTGTGCAAGCGAAGCCAAGCCAGATGGTTTGGAGGCTTCATATACACTTGTTTTGCATGAACACTACCAGGCAATTCTGCAACAGGCTCCTCATCAGAGATACTGCCGAGCATTGATTTAGCAGTTGCAGGATGGCATCCAGCCACTTCTGCCAGCACTGAAAAACTGGTCTTTGTGTCGTCTGTTTCCTTGGCAAAGGATGGAAAGCAATCAACCAAAAACCAGGGGGCTATGCAAATTCCTTTCATTCTCAAGCCTATTTTGGGAAGAAGAAGAAGGGGAAAAATGTGTCTGCATTCAGCTATGAGATTTCCTGCAATCAGAAGCCTTTAATTCATGTTGTTCCCTGTGATTCCATCCTCTGCTGCCCTGACCTCTCTCTTCTTCCACTCCAGGGCAAGAAGTCAAGAGCTTTGCATTTTGAGAGGATAATTAGCTAGGAGGAGGTCAGAAAAGATTGAGGTTTTCCTTGACCTCCCCCTCTCAACAACCTGTTAGGCTTTCGAAGGGGCTGGCAGACTCTGGCTTACTGGGAGCGAGGGAAAGTCAAAGGGTGACGTGATGAGCATGTCAAATTGCCGCCTACGGGAGAGTGGCTGGGGGGATTGTGGGCAAAGGATGGCTAGGAAGGCAGGAATCAGCAGAGAGGGGCTGCTGTTGGCAGGTGGGCAGTGGCAGCGTTCCATTTTGGGTGCTTAGAACCAAACTGTCTGACACCATTCATGGTTTTCAAACGTTGCTAGTGTGAGAGTCCTAGTCTGGACTTGCTTATGTACCATGGGCCCTGCTGCAACATTATATGCTGCGCATTATGCATTATGCACAATGCATTATGCTGCTTGTTATGCATTATGACATGGGTGGTGCTGTGGTCTAAACCACTGAACCTCTTTGGCTTGCCAATCAGAAGGTCAGAGGTTCGAATCCCCGCAACAGGGTGAGCTACTGTTGCTCTGTCCCAGCTCCTGCCAACCTAGCAGTTTGAAAGCACACCAGTGCAAGTAAGGTACCGCTGTGGCAGGAAGGTAAATGGCGCTTCCACGTGCTCTGGTTTCTGTCACAGTGTCCCGTTGCGCCAGAAGTGGTTTAGTCCTGCTGGCCACATGAATCGGAAAGCTGTCTATGGACAAATGCCAGCTCCCTTGGCCTGAAAGCGAGATGAGCGCCGCAACCCCATAGTCACCTTTGACTGGACTTAACCGCCCAGGGGTCCTTTACCTTTTTTATCTTTTTGCTCATTATGTGCTGCTCATTATGCATTATGTGTTCTTTTTTGCTTATTATTATACATATTTTGATGTGCCTGTTGTCTTTGTCCATGGAGTTTTCTTGGCAGGGATACTGGCGTGGCTTGCCGATTCCTGCTCCAGGTGGATCACGTTTAGTCAAAGCTCTGTCCATCTTGGGTGGCCATAGCTTCTCTGAGTTATTCAAGCCCCTTCGCCACGACAAGGCAGTGATCCATGAATGCGAAGGATGGTTGGACAATGTTCTGGAAGCTACTAACATGAGTTTGACCAAACTACGGGAAGCAGTGGAAGACAGGAGTGCCTGGCATGCTCTGATCTATGGGGTCCTGAAGAGTCGGCCACGACTAAACAGCTAAACAATAACAACAATACATATTTCTACTTATGGCATAAAATTTATATACTGTAGAAAAGCAAACAAGCCTCAAAACCATTTACAAAGAGAATAAAATTAATAATAATAATAATAATAATAATAATAATAATTTTATTAATGCCCCACCCTCCCCGGCCGGAGCTGGGCTCAGGGTGGCTAAAACCAGTAAAATTACAGTAAAAACATAATAGGGGGGGACAATTTAAAATACAGGTTAAAATGCAATTTAAAATGCAGCCTCATTTTGAAAGTAGCTCATAGATCAAAACCATAAGGGGAGGGAAACATAAGGGTCAGACTGAGTCCAAACAATAAGGTTATTGGTGAAGATGGTTAAAAACAGCTATTTAAAATATTTTTTAAATAAAAAAAGCCACACTAAAATCAGCAATAATCTAAAACCAGATTGAAACACCTTCTAGTGTTCTTTATATCTGGGTAGGCTTGTCTATAGAAAAATGTTTTTAGCAGCTGCCAAAAAGAGTACAGAAAAGGGAGTTCCAAAGTGTACAACTAACCGAGCAGGGAGAAAAAGGGGCAAGTCCTCAGCCACAGGCAGTTTAAATAGCCCACGCCACACTCCTGGACCGTCTGGACTGGATGGCCTAGGGATGATGTGGCCGAGGACCCTTCAATGGCGCTGGGGCTATCCTGCCCCTTGCACGTGGGGAGGGCTTGCTCCCACCCCCCCAATGTCATTTCCCCGGGAAAAGGAAATGGCTTTGCCTCACTAAAAGGTTCATTTCTTCTTTTATGGTAGCTCTAGCCATGCCAGTTCCACCAATCAAAGCGTGTATGTGTGTGTGTAACTTTTTTGTATTATATAGCTTCTTGGGAGAAAAGCAACGACAAACCTAGAAAGCATCGTAAAAAGCAGAGACATCACCTTGCCAACAAAGGTCCATATAGTTAAAGCCATGGTTTTCCCAGTAGTGATTTATGGAAGTGAGAGCTGGACCATAAAGAAGGCTGATCACCGAAGAATTGATGCTTTTGAATTCTGGTGCTGGAGGAGACTCTTGAGAGTCCCATGGACTGCAAGAAGATCAAACCTCTCCATTCTGAAGGAAATCAGCCCTGAGTGCTCACTGGAAGGACAGATCCTGAAACTGAGGCTCCAATACTTTGGCCACCTCATGAGAAGAGAAGACTCCCTGGAAAAGACCCTGGTGCTGGGAAAGATGGAGGGCACAAGGAGAAGGGGATGACAGAGGACGAGATGGTTGGACAGTGTTCTTGAAGCTACCAGCATGAGTTTGACCAAACTGCGGGAGGCAGTGGAACACAGGAGTGCCTGGCGCGCTCTGGTCCATGGGGTCACGAAGAGTCAGACAAGACTAAACAACTAAACAACAACAAAGCTATTATATTATGCATTTACACTTTTCTGTTGCTTACTATGTATTATCCAGCATTGTGCATTAATATTTATTGCTATTGTACAGGCTTCCTCAGCCTCGGCCCTCCAGATGTTTTGAGACTACAATTCCCATCATCCCGGACCACTGGTCCTGCTAGCTAGGGATCATGGGAGTTGTAGGTCAAAAACATCTGGAGGGCCGAGTTTGAGGAAGCCTGCTGTAGTGTTTTGCTGTCTTGTATTGTATTGTATTCTGCATTTTACATCTTCTTCTTTGTTATGTTCCTTGCTGTAAACCACTCCAAGGCCTTTTTTGACAAAAGTTGGCATAGAAATGCCAAAATTAAATTAATAACTGAAACGCTTCTTTCATTTATGAATTGCTTCTCGTGAAACATCCCAAAGGGGATCGGCCATGAAAACATCAATAAACACATCAACAGTGATAACGTATATAAAAGCAATACAGATCCAGACTTCGATAAGAATCTGTACTTAAAAGGCTTGCTGATAAAGGAAACTCTCTTACAGGTATCAAAAAGACAACGGACATGGCAATTGTCCAGTAGGTTGCATAGATGGGTAAATAAACTATATAACATAAAGGCACCGCAGTCTCTGCTGTCCCTCACTCTTAAGGAAAAACAAACTCTGGGTAAGCGCCTGAAACCCTGGGAATCTCACACCGCTTAGAGATTAGGGGTATATCTGGTGGGATCTAGACACATATAAAAAATGCTTTAAAAAAAAAACGTTTTAAAAATATGTCGATTTTCCCAGCAGCTCACAATTGCCATCTAGTGTCAAGTTTGTATAGTGCACTTGAAACACACTTAAAACCTTATATTTACAGCTGTATAGGTAAGTCCTCTCTCTTTTTAATAATAATTGTTGTTAAGTTTCAAAAACATCACATTTCCTTCCATTCAGATATCTACATATCCTAAATTTCCCACCGTCTCACCCACAGTGTTTAAAACCAAACAATTTTCTACTGCATTGTATTTCACACTTCCATCACAAAAGGTAAAGGTAAGGTACCCCTGACCATTAGGTCCAGTCGTGACCGACTCTGGGGTTGCGGCGCTCATCTCGCTCTATGGGCCGAGGGAGCCGGAGTTTGACCGCAGACAGCTTCCGGGTCATGTGGCCAGCATGACTAAGCAGCTTCTGGCGAACCAGAGCAGCGCACAGATACGCCGTTTACCTTCCCACCGGAGCGGTACCTATTTATCTACTTGCACTTTGACGTGCTTTTGAACTGCTAGGTGGGCAGGAGCTGGGACCAGTGGCGTAGCGTGGGTTGTCAGCACCCGGGGCAAGGCAAGTAATTTGCGCCCCCTAACCCATGGATTTGTGCCCCTTAACCCGTGGATTTGCGCCCCCTAACCCCCAGATGTTGCACCCGGTGCGGCCGGCCCCCCCTGCACCCCCCACGCTACGCCACTGGCTGGGACCGAACAACAGGAGCTCACCCCGTCACAGGGATTCGAACCGCCGACCTTCTGATCGGCAAGTCCTAGACTCTGTGGTTTAACCCACAGCGCTACCCGCATCCCACCCGCGTCCCATCACAAAAAGAAACCCTCTAATATATTTCCGTCACCTTCCCCTTCCGCCACTCATTTCTCGAATTCAGCCAGCAATTTCATTTGACTGTGAATTATTTTTTTTAATAGTCCACAAAAGACCTCCACTGTTCTACAAAAAGTTCATCCTTTGGGTCTCGCATTCATTCCTCCTTCGTTGGAATCTTCCCTTCTTTCCATTTCTGTGCATATAAAATTCTAGCCGCTGTCGTTACACACATAAATAGTTTAATCAACTTCTTCAGGATGCCTGTCCCTATTATCCCAATAAGAAATGCTTCGGGTCTTTGGGGAATAATGCACTCAAACATCTTATTCGTTTCGTTATATATCAGAGATCTGGAATGTATCTCAAGCCACATTCTGAATATTTCACTCTCCTCTGGTTCATAAAGGGGAGAGGGGATTATTTTTCATGCAGTAGCTGAGACAGGGTGGTCCAGTGAGGACTGATAGTAAAATCAGCAATAAGCCAACAGTGAAATCAATAAACTAGCAGTAAAATAAGACAAGCCTGAAATGGATGCTCGCTCACAAAGCCTTTATTTCCATGCCAGGACAGAGGAAGATAGCAAGATTTCATCTTATTGTGCTTGTCCTTAAGAAACATGGTTATCGAGAGGGCCCACCCCAATGTCTGTGTTCAGGATTCTCAGCTTTTTCACAGCTGGCCGTCAGACAAGGAGATAATATCAGAAATTCAAAAGGAAAAATCATTACAAGGGGAGCCATCTGCCTGATTTTCCCCCCTCACCAGTTCATTACATGCCATTCGGCTGTCCCGGACACCACTGTGTTATTTGGGGCTTTTAGAGAAATTAAAAATCTGCTTTCTGCTCAAAAATGGAGAGCTGGGTCTCTTAAATCAGAGTCAAAACAGTGCTTTATATGTGGGGAGGGTTTCAGACATCCATTAGTATTCATCTCCGGTTATCACAGCCTGACCACAGCGATCTGATTGTCACAGCCAGGCTGATGCGCCGCAGCCAAGGAAAACAGCAACAATTTACCGTATTTTTCGCTCTATAACACGCACCCGACCATAACACGCACGTAGTTTTTAGAGGAGGAAAGTCCGTAGGCATGCCACCAGTAGGCATTCCCTCCATAACACGCACAGACATTTCCCCTTACTTTCTAGGAGGAAAAAAGTGAGTGTTATGGTGCAAAAAATACGGTAAATTCAAACAGGGGGAAACAGAGCCAGGTTCAAGCATACCTGGATCCCTAGAGCATCCAGCGATAACCTGCATGCTGTAGGGTTGCCATATGTCTTCTTTTTCCAGGACACGTCCTCTTTTTCATGGGTATGTTAAAGGAGAGTCATCATAGCAATCTGAAATAAACTTCAAGTCAAGTGTCGATTTCATGCTCTTTATTCAGCTCAGAGTAGTGAGGAATGGAAGTTCTCCCGAAGTGTCTGTTTTATATACATTATTTACACAACTGGCCCCATGTGATTGGCTAATTCCGGGATTCTCCTGTAGGCCAATCCAGTTGCAGATTCACTTCCACCCAGAGTTGGACTGAGTGGCTCCTGCGGACAAGTCAGACTGCTGCATTCTGAATCCTAGGTTCTAGGACCAATCAGACTGCTGCATTCTGAATCCTAGGTTCTAGGACCAATCAGACTGCTGCATTTTGGATCCTATTCAACTCAGTACATAACACAATCCATAGTTAAAAGTAAAGGTAAAGGTAAAGGGACCCCTGACCATTAGGTCCAGTCATGGCCGACTCTGGGGTTGTGGCGCTCATCTCACTTCAATGGACGAGGGAGCCGGCGTACAGCTTCCAGGTCATGTGGCCAGCATGACTAAGCCGCTTCTGGTGAACCAGAGCAGTGCACGGAAATGCCGTTTACCTTCCCAGCAGAGCAGTACCTATTTATCTACTTGCATTTTTGGTGTGCTTTCAAACTGCTAGGTTGGCAGGAGCAGGGACCAAGCAACGGGAGCTCACCCCGACCTTCGAACCGCTGACCTTCTGTCCTAGGCTCTGTGGTTTAACCCACGGCGCCACCCGTGTCCCTATAGTTAAAAGTAGAAGTTGGCAATGTGTCCTCTGTTTTGCTCTTCAAAATATGGCAACCCTATTTGTGAATGGTGGAGTATCACCACTTTTAAAAAAGATAAACTAGGAATGTTAATAAGAGAATCTAATGATGATTGCTTTGTGGAAGAATGGAAGGCTTTTCTGCACTACTTAAAGAAACACTATAGTACGACAAACTTATGAGCAGGATTCGAACTATGGGCAACAGAAGGGACGAGAGGTTATAGTATTGTGTGAACAGGCAGAGTCCCCCAAACCCTGGGCAGTCCCCGTGTGGAATAACGACTCAAGACAACGTGCTATGGGATTAAAAGTGGCCACAACTTTATTATGTTTCAGATGTGGGTAGACCTTGGCTCAGGCATTGAGCGTTTATCCTTCCCAGTCTCCCGCTGGGGATCTGGGGAACATCAGGGTTATCCAGTGTGTGGGGTGGATGGGCTGGCTCTGGAGAACATATGTTCAAGCAGAGAGAGCCCACCCCTGTTATGCTGCCATCGCAGGGGAGAGCAATGACAACCTCTAGGCGTACGGCCAAAGCCTCCCCTCAAAACAACCCCTTAAATGGGGAAATCCTGGTATCGCCGCCGCAAAGAGAAGGGGGTGTGGGTCACCGCTGCACGCCTACCCCCATTTAGGGAAGATAAAGGATTCCGCCCAAGGCTTGATACAGCCAAAGTTGTGACATTTTGCTACGGGAAAGGCAAACTTGCCAATGCAGGAGAATTCCTTTCCGGCCCTTCAACAGCGACCTTGTCATAGCAGCGCCTGTGTACCTGTGGAGAAAAGGTTAACCTGCAAAAGAAGTCTTAACTGAGGGTGGGGAGGGTGGGAGAAGCTCTGGAGCCAACTGACGATTCCCAGGTAAGATCCTCCCCCTATTGTGTGGGCAGGTGGTCCCTCCCCTACCTGGCCTGGTCACCTTGGCCACGCCTCCCCAGGTGGGATTGGGCAACTGGCTGAGGGAGGCGGAGACCTCCAGGTATCCCACCTGGGGAAGGCGAAGCCAAGCCTGTGCTAATGGTGCCACACAGGGTTCAGGGGGCTGCGCGTGACCACGCAAAGGGCGCCCCCCATTTAATGTGGGGAGGGGTCATTGTTATGGTATAAGAGATAGAAGATAGGGTACAGCAAAGGGGGAGAATTTTTTTAAAAAACACCATGGAAAATGGGGTGGGGATTCAACAAAACAAAATAAAAAAATATATTATGTACAGTGGTACCTCGGGTTAAGAATTTAATTCGTTCTGGAGGTCCGTTCTTAACCTGAAATTGTTCTTAGCCTGAGGTACCACTTTAGCTAATGGGGCCTCCCGCCGCCACAGCAGCACGATTTCTGTTCTCATCCTGAAGCAAAGTTCTTAACCAAAGGTACTATTTCTGGGTTAGCAGAGTCTGTAACCTGAAGCGCCTGTAACCTGAAGTGTCTGTAAGCTGAGGTACCATTGTATTAGGGTGTATATGTTGAACTTCTGAAAATTTTATAAAATATAACTGAAAAGATAAATAAATAAGGAATGTTTCGACAGCCTATTATTTTCTGTAAACCTCTTGGAGGTTTTGTTGATCAAGCAGCATGCAACTCTTAAATAGAATAAAAATGCAGACACAATGGAACCCAGGAACTTGTTTTATACTGAGTAAGGACACCTGTCCATTAAGCTCAGTATTGTCTGCACGGATTGGCAGCAGCTCTCCTGGATGTCAGGCAAGGGTCTTTTCCTGCCCTTCTTGGAGATGCTCAGGATTGAACCGTGACCTTCTGCATGCAGAAGGTTCTTCAATTGAACCATGGCCCTTCCCCTTTGAGGGACTCCATTTGCACACCATAACAACAACAACAACAACAACAACAACAACAACTTATTATTTATACCCCGCCCATCTGGCTGGGGTTCCCCAGCCACTCTGGGTGGCTTCCAGCAGAATATTAAAATACAATAGTCTGTCAAACATTAAAAGCTTCCCTAAACAGGGCTGCCTTCAGATGTCTTCTAAAAGTCAGATAGTTGTTTATTTCCTTGACGTCTGGTGGGAGGGAGTTCCACAGGGCAGGTGCCACTACTGAGAAGGCCCTCTGCCTGGTTCCCTGTAACTTGGCTTCTCGCAGCGAGGGAACCGCCAGAAGGCCCTCAGAGCTGGACCTCAGTGTCCGGGCTGAACTATGGAGGTGGAGACGCTCCTTCAGGTATACTGGGCCGAGGCTGTTTAGGGCTACTGGGGAGCAGGCTGGTTTCTCACACAAAAATGAGAATAGTGCCTGAACATTCTGTCTTATATATCAGGTTTTACACATGCTACTCTCTTTTCTTGGAAATTAAAGCCAGGAATCTATAGATTATGGTTGTTCCAGGGGGCTACTGCCCCCTTCCATGGATGCTCATGAATCCTCCTAAAGGGTTTGTTGTTGTTGTTTTGTCACTTTCCCCTCAGCTAGGGATATTTTTTTGCTAACCCAAGGAATGTAATTTTTAATCTATCTAAAAGCTATGAAGATCGCAACCAAGGGACTTTGGGAATAATAGTTCTGGGACAGCTGCTGAGGCAATGAACTATACATCTGTGTAGCTCAGCGCTGCAAAAGGGCATCGGTTACCCCCTGAGACACAGCCTTCATACAACTTGCATGAAGGTGAATGAGCATCGTAAAGAAGAGGCACTGTGCAAATGTCTCCAAACTCGTCAATTACCATTAGCCTTCTGATTAGGCAGGGAATACAGCAAGGTCTGCATGCACAGCCCAGACATTTGTCAGCTGCAGAAGCTAGCATTTAGTGTGACTAAGATCCCACAAGCTAAACATCTTTCTTTTCCTATATATCGCTTTCTGGCCCCAAGGTCAGAAAGGAGACAATAAAAGAGCAATCAATCAAAACAATACTGAACAGCAAAATCGTCAGATACTCACTAATCACACGGTGCATTTTTCTTCCTCTCTCATAATACTCGAATGCATGGACAGTTGAATGTTGGAACATTCAGGACAGACCAAAAGAAAGGACTTCTTTACATAGTTAAACTATGGAACTCGCTGCCACAAGAGGCAGTGATGGCCACAAGCTTGGGTGGTTTTAAAAGAGGATGAGACTGATTCATTGAGGATACAAGTATCCAGGCCACTAGCCACAGTGGTGATGTGATACATCTATTGTTGCTGGAAATTGCCAAGGGAGACAGTGCTGTCAGGAATGAGCCAGCTCCAAGCAAAGGTTTGCAGCCAACTGCAGAAAGCAGCCAGGAACAGAGAGGCTTAGATATTAGTCAGGCAGGGGAGAGCCTGCCAGATGGGCGGGGTATAAATAATAAATTGTTGTTGTTGTTGTTGTTAAATGTGTGGTGTCGCTGTGACCCTGGTGCATTCCTCTAAGGTCTGCTGACTTGCAGTGGCTCTGCAGGGCTTCAGACAAGGGACATTTCCTGACCTACCTGAAGATGTCAGGGACTGAACCAAGTTTTGAGAACATAATAGGCATGTATTAAGATTGCTGGAAGAAATATCAACAACCTCAGATATACAAATGACACAACATTGATGGCAGAAAGTGAGGAGGAATTAAAGAGCCTTCTAATGAGGGTGAAAGAGGAGAGCGCAAAATATGGTTTGAAGCTCAGCATCAAAAAAGCGAAGATCATGGCCACTGGTCCCATCACCTCCTGGCAAATAGAAGGGGAAGAAATGGAGGCAGTGAGAGATTTAACTTTCTTGGGCTCCATGATCACTGCAGATGGTGACAGCAGTCATAAAATTAAAAGACGCCTGCTTCTTGGGAGAAAAGCAATGACAAACCTGGACAGCATCTTAAAAAGCAGAGACATCACCTTGCCAACAAAGGTCCGTATAGTTAAAGCTATGATTTTCTCAGTAGTGATGTATGGAAGTGAGAGCTGGGCCATAAAGAAGGCTGATCGCCGAAGAATGGATGCTCTTGAATTATGGTGCTGGAGGAGACTCTTGAGAGTCCCATGGACTGCAAGAAGATCAAACCTATCCATTCTGAAGGAAATCAGCCCTGAGTGCTCACTGGAGGGACAGATCCTGAAGCTGAGGCTCCAATACTTTGGCCACCTCATGAGAAGAGAAGACTCATTGGAAAAGACCCTGATGTTGGGAAAGATGGAGGGCTCAAGGAGAAGGGGACGACAGAGGACGAGATGGTGGGACAGTGTTCTCGAAGCTACCAGCATGAGTTTGACCAAACTGCGGGAGGCAGTGGAAGACAGGAGTGCCTGGCGTGCTCTGGTCCATGGGGTCACGGAGAGTCGGACACGACTAAATGACTAAACAACAACAATAGGCATGTGAGTATTCCGAATGCTTTCAACCAAGCCAATGAGAAACCTACTTGGCAACACGCTCCTATATCTGTCTACTCAGGTACAGTACATTGAACTCATTGAGTTCTATGGGGATTTCTGACAGGTAAGTAGGTATAGAAATGCCACCTTATAGACACATTTTATTTTTACTAGGTTATGGAAACAAGCCCAAAGGGGTGCACACATTGGTTACGTGTAAGTCTATGACCTAATAACTACACGTGCTGTCTTCTCCTACAGAGAAACCTAACTATCTCACTATAAGGTACTGAAGGATATGTTGCTCTTTATGTACTATTTATTCACACAATGAATATTATTTAAGTACATCAGAAGCTGGCCAGAAAAGCAGTAGGACTGCTAACTGGCAAAGTTATAAGGGAAGAAATTATAGCAAAACATAATGAATTTGTTGCGTCTTCATGACAAAATATCAAGTCATATCAAACCCAATTCATTTTTCTTTTCTATCACGGCAGTCATCCAAGCCTCAGCTGCATTCTCTAAAGTAGTCATAAGTAAATTAGAAAGTTTTCAACTATTTAGAAAACCAACGTTTTTAGAGTCAGCTTATGTACTATGCAGTTAGAAGATTTCCAGAATCATTTAATAGGGACAAATTGGCCAATCATCTGTCTTGGAATGGTAAGAGATTTTTATAAACAGAATTAAGGATGTGGAAAAGCAGCCATGCTGAAAGATCATCAGCATACCTTTCTACCTGCGGCAGAAATGCTCCATCACAGAGCTACAGTCTAGATATAACCTTATCTGAGCCATGTTTCTTCGTGCCTAACTTTGGCTGGATTCTTTCCAACATAGTGGACCAGAACAGGTGAATCATCTGTGCCAACAGCAGAGCTTTCCCCTCCAAGCCTTATGCAAAGCAAGCTGTTTGTGCACCTTAGATAATGGATGCTCCGGAGGGGTTTCCAAGCTGTATGGGTCACAGTTCACTTGGAGCCCCCGATCCTTACCTAAAGATCCTGTTTTTCCCTCACATGGAGACAGGTGCTAGTGTAATGTTTTGCCCTGCAGTGAATATTGTCGAACCCAATTAAATCTATTTCCCTTCAGGAGAGCCTGGCAAAACATTCAGTGGGCCAAAGACAAATTGTTTTCAAAGCCCCGTGTCTATCCATTTTCCCTGAGCACACTCTGTTCCGCCATAAATTGTTTCCCTTGGCTTCTTAGACCAATATCGCCTGTGCAAGAAAAAGAAATTGATTCCAGCTTTTCCTGCAGTGCCTCTCGGAAGGCAGTGATAAATTTGCTAATTGGAGAAGGAGCGTAAGCAAAAGCAAAAGGACTACAACTCACCTGCTAGGTGGTAGCTTTTTCGAAGGAGACGGTGGCATGGCCCATTTCAGAAAGTAACACTGTGGGGAAGACATAGATGTCGTGAGGCTGGCAGGTGGCCTGCAAGTCACCAAAGAAAGTCTCCAACACGGACTGTGCAGAATTGGATAAATTAACAGGAAGGATCTGAAACCTGCCGGACCAGAGATTCTTAGAAGACTTGAGTAAATACATGAACTATTTGAAAAACAATTGTAATGAACAGATTATGCTAGGAGGACTGCAAGAAGTTCTGTAAGGAGGACTATTTGAAATATTGCAAGAAAGACTATGAGGAGAAATTATTAATGATAATTAAGAGTAATAGGGAAATTAAGAAATGCAGAATAAGTGATAAAGAACGGAAAATCATCAGAGGTGTTGATGGAAGTCTAAAATATTGTATAAGATAAGAAGTTATGTTATATGACTGTTGGAAATGATATGTTAAAAAAACTAATAAAAATGTACAGTGGTACCTCTGGTTACGTATTTAATTCGTTCCAGAGTTCCGTTCTTAACCTGAAACTGTTCTTAACCTGAAGCACCACTTTCGCTAATGGGGCCTCCTGCTGCCGCACAATTTCTGTTCTCATCTTGAAGCAAAGTTCTTAACCCAAGGTACTATTTCTGGGTTGGCGGAGTCTGTAACCTGAAGCGCATGTAACCTGAAGCGTATGTAACCTGAGGTACTAGTGTGTGTGTGTGTGTGTGTGTGTGTGTGTGTGTGTGTGTGTGTGAAGAAAGTCTTCAACAGGGTTCTCCAGTGGCCAGACTTTGGGACTTTTGCTCCTACACCAGAAGTGCTCTGGACTTCCCACCAGCCAATCAAACCAGGCTCTATGTAGGGCTGGGTTGGCGAGGCATTGCCAGTGGGTGGGCCAAATGCAACATTCTGAAAGGCTACCCCAACTTTCAAACACATGACATCACTGTGACATCAGGTGACTCCTTTTCTCCACCCTCTATGGTTTTGTAGACTGATCCACAGTGCATGCAAAGCGCATTTGGGTCGGGGAGCTGCAGCATCACCTGACATCAGGTGTAGGGCAGGTGGGCATGCCTTGGGCCCACAGGCCAGGGGGTTCCTACCACTGATATGAGGCAAGGGCACCATCTAGGCTGCAGTGTTGGTCTGCACTGAGCAGAAAGCCATACCCTCAAAAACCACAGTGAGGTAAATTGGGGCACAACCTCAATGGAGACCACACCACCACTCTCTCTGGCCTCACCCCCTTTCTCAGCTCTCTCCCTCCCTCCTTCACACCTTCACCTGCCGCTGCCGCAACAGCCTCTGTTCCTGCAGCAGCTACTGGTGGACTTCCAGAAGCCAGTGTCAATTCCAGAAGTACATCAGCTGAAAAACCGCAGCAGAAGAAGAGTGGACAGTGTGAGGAGGAGGAGGAGGAGGAGGAGGAGGAGGAGGAGGAGGAGGAGAAGGAGTTTGGATTTGATATCCCACTTTATCACTACCTGAAGGAGTCTCAAAGCGGCTAACAATCTCCTTTCCCTTCCTCACTCTGTGAGGTGTGTGAGGCTGAGAGACTTCAGCGAAGTGTGACTAGCCCAAGGTCACCCAGCAGCTGCAGGTGGAGGAGCGGGGAAGCGAACCCAGTTCACCAGATTACGAATCCACCACTCTTAACCACTACACCACACTGGCTCTGGTGTGCAGGTAAGAGCACATCTTTCGGCGCTGTCTTTTGGTCCTGCACTCTGGTGCAAGCCAGCTGATTTGCACCAAAGCATAGGGTCCCCAAACATGCATCTTTGGGGGGGGGTTGGGATCAGAAGCTGAGCTAGCTTCTCTAAATCCAGGATGTCCCACTTAAAACAGGACCGTTGCAAGGTATGCACAAACCCCAGAGCCTGAATGCAATGTGACAGCCTTCTAAGCTGGTCCAGCCATCTGCACAATTTATCACATTGAGTAAGCAGGCTGACTACCTTCTTGATTCAGGATTTGGGCCAATGAGGGGCTGTTTTCCTTCTCTTCTCCTTCCTGTGGCTGCTGCTCATTTGTTATTGTTTTGCCAGCATATTAGGGGTAGCAGCACTAATGGGACCCCCATCTCTTCACTTCCATCTCATTTCTTCCACCTACAAATTTTCCCTTGCAAAGCAGGTTGCTATAGACACTGGCTACAGGTAGGGGACTTGTTCATCCGCACTGTTCCTCTGCCAAGTATCCACAGGGAGGTGAATTGTTGGTTTGTGTTCTAACATGTAATAGCTCCTCAGGGATCCTCTGTAGCTTTGGTTAAACTCCTGGGGGAAAGAAATCTGTCCGTTTCAAAAAGGTGACCTGATGTTAGCTGTAGCCTCCTCTTCCAGGAGGCTGATGACGTCCGTTGTGAAGTATGCTTTTATGCGAGAGTGCCTTGCTGAATTCTTTGCTGCGCTTCTGTACACTATCTGATTTGCGCCAGTAAAATAACAGTCATAATCCCCTGCTGCTCTTTTTGCACCTCTCTCCTGAGGAGCTCACAGCCCTTTGAAAACATTAATTAAGACACACAATACCCAGCAAATAAAGCAAATATTATCTCTTCCTTGCAAGGATGAGGAAAGGTAGGGGAAAGCTGAAGTCAAATGCGACCGATGGCCTCCCTGTGAGTCATCAGCAGACAGAACCAGCAAAATTGCTGTAAAGGTTATGCCTCAGATTCTTCTCCTTTCCTTTCATGAGCAACGTAATTATGGGAGCACATGGAAATAAAGAGCATTGCTTTTGTGAAGTGCGCAGGTGTCTCTTCCGACTGTCAAACAAATTTGCAGAGCTAAGTGGCCTTACTAACTGATTTCTCTTGATTATTTTTATTACATTTTAAAACTTCTAAAATTATTATTGGAGAAGATGAATAACACCCAAGGCAAATTAATTGAGGATATGGCCACCAGTGACTTCTAGCCATGATGGCTAGGTTCCATCTCCGCTGAAGGAGGCAATAATGTTTTTGAATATCAGTTGGTGGAAACTGCAGAAAGGGGTGCTGCTGAAGGTAATAGATAGATGATAGATAGATAGATAGATAGATAGATAGATGATAGATAGATAGATAGATAGATAGATTAGATGATAGATAGATAGATAGATAGATAGATAGATGATAGGTAGGTAGGTAGGTAGGTAGGTAGATGATAGATATAGAACCTTTCTTTTAGGGATACTGGGGCAGGATATACCAAAATTAAAAGATGCCTGCTTCTTGGGAGAAAAGCAATGACAAACCTAGACAGCATCTTAAAAAGCAGAGACATCACCTTGCCAACAAAGGTCCGTATAGTTAAAGCTATGGTTTCCCCAGTAGTGATGTATGGAAGTGAGAGCTGGACCATAAAGAAGGCTGATCGCCGAAGAATGGATGCTTTTGAATTATGGTGCTGGAGGAGACTCTTGAGAGTCCCATGGACTGCAAGAAGATCAAACCGATCCATTCTGAAGGAAATCAGCCCTGAGTGCTCCCTGGAAGGACAGATCCTGAAGCTGAGGCTCCAAGACTTTGGCCACCTCATGATAAGAGAAGACTCTTCTCTGGAAAAGACCCTGATATTGGGAAAGATGGAGGGCACAAGGAAAAGGGGACGACAGAGGACGAGATGGTTGGGCAGTGTTCTCGAAGCTACCAGCATACGTTTGACCAAACTGTGGGAGGAAGTGGAAGACAGAAGTGCCTGGCGTGCTCTGGTCCATGGGGTCACGAAGAGTCAGACACGGCTAAATGACTAAACAACAACAACAACATACCCAAAGGCCAGGGGAAATTGTTTATGTATGCAACCACGGCTGCCAGGATGCTCTTTGCACAGAGATGGAAAGAAGGCACCGTCCCAACAAAGGAAGGGTGGCAAGCAAAGGACTATGCAGAAATGGCAAAATGTACGGGAAGGTTAAGGAATCAAGAAGAAAGAATTAACAACGAATGGGGGAGATATGTGGATTATTTAAAAAAATGCAAACAAACACTTCAGCAGGTTTAATTTAAAATCAAGCAGTTAAAAGGTGCCTTCGGAAGAAATGTGGAGAGTAACAATCAAAGGGAGTTCAGGGGGAGGTGCAGTTTTGGAAATAATTTTTACAAGAAACCAAGGAAGGGGAGGAGGGTAGTCAAAACATGTATGGAAATGTAATTGATGGTTATTATTGTTGTTAAATTGAAAAAAGGAGAAAGGAGAAAGGAGAAAGGAGAGGAAAGGAGAGGAGAGGAGAGGAGAGGAGAGGAGAGGAGAGGAGAGGAGAGGAAAGGAAAGGAAAGGAAAGGAAAGGAAAGGAAAGGAAAGGAAAGGAAAGAGAAAAAAAAGAGGGTGTTAACGTGTTCAGGTCCTGCTTATGAGTTTTCCACGGGCCATGCGAAAAAAGGGATGGTGGACTAAATGGACCTTTGGCCTGATACAGCAGGGCTGTCTTTATGTTCTCCCTGGAGAGAGCATTCCATGGATGGAGCCACTGCGAAAAGGCTTGTTCCCACAGTGTTGTCAAGTGAGAATGCAAGGAGAGCCTTCTGGATCAGCTCAGGATCATGTCCTCACCATGGCAAATGCCTATGGGAAGCCCCCACAAGGAGGAGTTCAGCAGAACAGCATTCTCCCCTCCTAAAGTTCCTGGCAGCTGATGGTCAGAAGCATTACAGTGGTACCTCGGGTTAAGTACGTAATTCATTCCAGAGGTCTGTTCTTAACCTGAAACTGTTCTTAACCTGAAGCACCATTTTAGTTAATGGGGCCTCCTGCTGCTGCCGCCGGAGCACGATTTCTGTTCTCATCCTGAAGCAAAGTTCTTAACCTGAAGCACTATTTCTGGGTTAGTGGAGTCTGTAACCTGAAGTGTATGTAACCTGAAGTGTATGTAACCCGAGGTACCACTGTACTGTCCTCCAACAGGTCAAGTCATAGCTATCAAGGTTAGCATTTCCCTTACAGAGAAGATCTGGGCCAGACGTGCCAACTCTATGAGGCTGAGGCCTCTACAACCCCCTCATGTCTACTGGGATGGGGCTCACCCCCCCCCCCATCTTGAGAGGGCAGAGGCGGCCTGGTGGTATGTCACCCCAACATGGCACAGCCTGGCAGGAAGTCACCCAGGGCCAACCAGCAAGGCCTGGCGTGCAAATGTTGCATCGGAAGGAGGCCTGGTCAGCATCTCCTAATGCAACAGTCCTCACACGCATGCACAATGTGCGTGACATCATGCCCAAAAAAAGTTGGGTGCAACTCGGAGCCTTTGATCTGGGATGCCTTTAAATCTCCTCCACTGAAATCAGGGTGAGCTAAAAGTACTTCACTTTGGCTGGATCATGCCCTTGGCAGGTGGCGAGTCTGGTGCACCGTGACTAATATTCAGAAAACCCTTGCACCCATCAGTAAGTTGATGACATTAGAGGATATTTGTCTTGAGCATTGCGGGTTTTTTTATGTTTGCGTTTCTCTCTGTTATGATGAAAAGGCAAAATCAACAATAAACTGGAGTGAAAACACATAAAAGAAAAGAAAATACAACTCTAGGCCAAGTGGCCGGTTTGAGCAGGTGGTGTGTATTCAATCGCCACTCAAAACAGATTCAAGGAGACCTTTGCCAAGGGGTTCCATCTATGTCATTTGTTCCTCTTTCCTCTCTCGATATCATGTCCTGCTGCGTCTTTTCCCCCCAGCCAGATGCTAACTCTGTTTATGAAGCAATAGCAAGACAAACACGGGTCCTGCTTGGCAGGAAAGATTCTCTAGTGGCGGTCTTCTTGAGAGGCAAACAGCCGCAGAGAGCAGAAAGCATTGTGCTAAAGGGGAAGATAGGACACTAACCAGCCCAGCACCTGAATTCAATAGATGATTCATTTCCCTTGGAATACAGACAGCTGCTGCCCAGAGATACAGAGGCAGGTTGCTGAACTCTTGCACTCGATCAGCTTTTCTTCATGTTAAAGGGCAGGCAGGCGAGCCTTGAAAGATAACATCAACCTTTAGCCTGAGGCTGGTTCGCCCAGACATTGGTGGTGACTTGCATGTCTCGTTGGGTCGTTGCAGATACAATCCCATAAGCAGAACTCAGGCTGGGCCCCTACATATGTAGTGGAGTAACGTGGCAGTGTGAACTGGATGTGCTCAGGCTAAAGGTGAGCCTGGCATTTCTGAATGCTGCTGCCTCCAAATGGTCACTATTTTGTGGAAGGGATTTAAGCACAGACCAGAAATTTAGGTTTGTGCAATTAAAGCCCTCTGTTGGTTGCCCTAACACAACACGTTCATAAAAAAAAACCTGATTTTTTTTGTTTGGAAAGTGATGCACTTGATGTGTGGGATAGAATCATAGAATTGTAGAGCTGGATGAGATTCAAGGAGTCGTCTAGTCCATCCCCTTGCAATGAAATCACAACTAAAGAATCCCTGAAAGATGACAATCCCAATCTCTGTTTACTTGCCTCCAATGTGTTGGTGGCAAATAGAAAGGAGAATTCCTGGATGCCAAGATCCAAGTGTGGGGCAAGTACTATTTGCAGGAGAGAATTGAAATCACAAAATAGTCAACAACGTAAAGCATGAAAATATAGGCTGTTAGACCTTTAAAATATGCCTTTGTGAGCTTCCTTCTTCCCCTAGTACAGTGGTACCTCGGGTTAAGAACTTAATTCGTTCCAGAGGTCCATTCTTAAGCTGAAACTGTTATTAACCTGAGGTACCACTTTAGCTAATGGGGTCTCCTGCTGCCGCTGCGCCACCCCTGCAAGGTACTATTTCTGGGTTAGCGGAGTCTGTAACCCGAAGCATCTGTAACCTGAAGCATCTGTAACCCGAGGTACCACTGTATAGAAAAAAAGAATATACATTTTGTAGAGTTGCCATATTTTGAAGAGCAAAAACGAGGACACATTTGCCAACCTCTACTTTTAACTATGGATCTCTATGGGGACTCTCATTTGCATACCCATGAAAAAGAGGACGTGTCCTGGAAAAAGAGGACATGTGGTGACCCTGATTTGGTAAGTTAAAAAGGGTTTACTTGCAAACTCTCCAAAGGTCAGATTCATGGGCTTTTCCATGCAGCAATCAGAGAAATTTGCAGAGGGAGTAAAACTTGGCTTCGTTGCAAAGTGGTGATTGTAGGGCTTGAGCATCACCTCAAAGTCAGGATTGCATTATCAGTGGATATGAATTCATTTCAGCTTTAGTCCAGGGGTTCCAAAAATGTGGTCCATGAGCTTCATCTGGTGGTCCATAGCAGCAACTCTGCAGAGCATCATAGCTACAGGGATGTGAAGAGCATGTGTGTTTGAAGGACGATGGGCTCAGTGGCCACTCCATCCTTCTTAGAAGCCAGTGGTCAGCTGAGAAGGTCAGCAGGATGGAGAGAAAGGCACAGTAATGTGCGTGAGGCTCTGCCTTCCCCATAGGAATAAAAATTTCTCCCCAGTGGGGAAAAGAGGATGAGAGACACTTGAAAGGAGTGGAGAGTCAATACATTACAATTGTTGTTGTTTTTTAAATAGAAATTTTTATTGGTTTTTCACCTTTTATAGAGACATATACACACAAAAAAGACAAAAGACAAAAACATGTACAATTTCAGAAAATCTTACTTTCCTAACCTTATTCCCTGACTTCCCCCCACCCCCCTTCATGCATCCCAATTCCCAGAATTGTGTCAGCAAATTGGTATTTCTCTTCTTAATCATCTTAAAGTTACCTCTTCTATAAAGAAAAATAAATTTTTTCTAAGTTGGACTTCAGTTCTCTTCCATTGATTTCCCAGTTTGTCTTAAATAAAAGTCATATTAACTAAACCCAAAGGTCTTGAGTGTTTTTACAATTCTGTTCTTCCCTCCCTCCCATCCCCGGTTTTCATCCCTTCCCAATACATGTCCAAAGTATCAGTTCTTAGCCTGGGTTCCTCACGTCCGAGGCTTTCAAGTCTCTTTCAGTCCCTCTCCGCCGGTCTTGTTGGTACTCCTTTATGTCGGTCATCGAATCTCGAAAAAATTCTGTCACCATCCAACCATATTCTCTTCCCACAAGAACATTTGGAAGCAGCTGCTGGAAAATTTCCACAAAGTCTGCCTCTTCAGAGTCAAAGTCAAAGTGGAGGCCCCCATCATAATACATTACAATTGTTAAACAACTGGTAGAACACTCAGTAAGTCACAGGTCACATTTTCAAGCAGTCCTGTGGGTGGGAAACCACTACTCCAATCATTATTCCCTTGCATGCGAGTTCACATTTTCTCAGTGAAAGCCACAGGATTAATAATTCTCTGCATTTAGAGTGTTCACTGAGCATTTCAGAAACACTGAGGTTTTATTACAGCAGACCTGAAAGATGGCGATCAGTGTTGTTATAGCTCTATTGCAAATCGGGATGTAGTGGGCAGTGGGATTATGGTCGTCCTAAGAGTGATGTCTAAAAGTCTCACTTCATTTGAACCAGACCAGAGTCCACGTGAGTGAGATCCTGTGGTCAGAAATACTCCAAGGGAGCCCAAGATGGATGGAAGTTTCTTAAAGGTGAAATCCTGAAGACTCAAATGCAGCCAGTTCCAACAAGAAAGAAAAGTGGGAGGCATCTAAGGAAATGGGAGTGGCTGCGTAAGGATCTTACAGATGAGCTGAGATTAAAGGAGGGCAGGTCTAAGAAATGGAAGAAAGGGGAAATCACAAAGGAGGAGTATACACGAGTAGCCAACAGATTCAGGGCGAATGTCAGGCGAAATAGAGCTCAGAATGAGCTCAGGTTTCCAAGCCCCCCCCCCCCATAAATATTAAAACTAGAATCAAATATAGTCATGTATGGAAGTGAGAGCTAGGCCATAAAGAAGGCTGGTTGCCGAAGAACTGATGCTTTTGAATTCTGGTGCTGGAGGAGACTCTTGAGAGTCCCATGGACTGCAAGAAGATCAAACCTCTCCATTCTGAAGGAAATCAGCCCTGAGTGCTCACTGGAAGAACCGATCCTGAAGCTGAGGCTCAAATACTTTGGCCACCTCGTGAGAAGAGAAGACTCCCTGGAAAAGACCCTGATGTTGGGAAAGATTGAGGGCACAAGGAGAAGGGGACGGCAGAGGAAGAGATGGTTGGACAGTGTTCTCGAAGCTACAAACATGAGTTTGACCAAACTGCAGGAGGCAGTGGAAGATGCTCTGGTCCATGGGGTCACGAAGAGTCGGACATGACTAAACAACAAAACAAAGAGTCAAATAATAAGCTACTATGTAGAAGTAAGTAATTATATGGACTGTTCCATACACATTTTTTACTATCACTATAGTTATTAATATTTTGCTTCATACGTTTAATGAAAAACATGTGTAGAGGAGGAGGCCCAAGATGATAAAAGGTCTGGAATCTAATCCTTATGAGGAACAGTTTGAGGAAGTTGGACGTGTTTAGCCTGGTTCAGAGGAGACTGAGTTGACTTTCTGGCAGTAATAGCTGCAAAACAGTGCAACAGACTCGCTCAGAACGTGGTGGGCTCTCCTTTATTAGAGGTTTTGTAGCAGAGGTTGGATGTTCTTCTGTCATTGATTACTTTGTTGAGCTTCCTGCATCGCAGGGGGTGGACTGGATTGCCCTCAGGATCTCTTCCAACTCGACAATTCTATGATTCTATGAGCTTTCCAGAGTTAATTCTCTCTCCACCCATAACCGAGAAATGATTGCGGATGCCTCACCATATTAATCAGCCTGAATGAAATATTTTGTTCTGTGTTTGTGGACTAACCCCAGCCAATCTCTTCCTCCTGAATACGCAGAACAGCTTGAATTCTCAACAGACCACCAATGTTTGCATTCCCGGCTGAGTGCCTCATTCTAAAGCTGAGAACTGTTTGGGAAGAGAGAGGAAGAGAGAACTGTTTGGCAAAGGAAAAAGCTCTGCACCCGCCGTGCCCCCAGCCAAAGTGTTTTTTAAAGTGCTGGCAAGTTCGCATCTTCAGTGGAGCCAATTACTGAGGGAGATGCAGCTTCCAGGCTCCGTCGGGGCCACAAAAGCACACAGGCGATCTCTTCTCTCACACATTCTTAGAACAAATGGCATGCTCGGTGAGGCAACCCACTGGAAAGCTTTCAAGGCAGAACAATGACAGCACCCCAGGTCTCCTGCTTTGTGCCATTTCCCCAAATGTCGCAGCACAGAGCGCCAGAGACTTTCCTTTCCCTCGCCTGCGAGAAGCTGCCAACCGTGATTTGATGAGCTCTGGTGGTCTTCGGCTTGGCAAGGCAAACAATGTCCCAGCTCTTGGAGTTTCGAAAACAATGGATGCCTCTCTGTCGCAAACGTTCAATGAATATTGCATTGCTCTGGGGACAGTTGCAAAATAAAACAGCCATGCAAACGTGTTTCTGCAGATCGAAGGCGACTCTCCACATTGCAGCTTGGCAGCCCTATAGGAGCATGGGCCTGTTCTTCACAAGAAACAGGGCCAGTTCTACCATTGGGTAGATTCTGGGGGCAGCAGCCCCTGGCTGTTCTTCCTGAGCCCCTCCCCAGTCATTCCCCTTCATTGTCACACAGCCTGTATTTGGCCTCTTCATCTGGCGTGATGCCTTAAATTCGCTGGAAGATGCTACCCCATCTACACCCAGCGTGGTGTAGTGGTTAAGAGCGGTAGTCTCGTAATCTGGGGAACCAGGTTTGCATCTCCGCTCCTCCACATGCAGCTGCTGGGTGACCTTGGGCTAGTCACACTTCTTTGAAGTCTCTCAGCCCCACTCACCTTACAGAGTGTTTGTTGTGGGGGAGGAAGAGAAAGGAGAATGTTAGCCGCTTTGAGACTCCTTAAAGGGAATGAAAGGTGGGATATCTAATCCAAACTCCTCCTCCTCTTCCATCACTAGGGATTGGGGGAGGAATTCAATTCAGTTCACATTTAAAGGCAAACTTGAAACAGTGCAAGAACCCAAACACAGCCATCCTCTTTCCAGTGCCTGTCTCACATGGCCCTGGCTACCATCCAGCCCAGAATGACAGAGGTGCTTACTTGAGAGTAGCATCAGGAAAGGGGAGGGAAGCTACGCTAGAAGCCAGGAATAGTGGACCAGGCAGAAGAAGTTCAAGATCAGGATGAGGAGTTCAGAACTGCAAGGAAGCAACAGAGGTCATGTTCACACCATTCATTCATTCAAAGCGCTGGGATACCATGCTAAACACTCATGGCATCCTCCAAAGAGTTCTGGGAGCTGGAGTTTGTAAAAGGTGCCAAGAATTGTTCAGAGACCCCCTGTTCTCCTTCTAGAGCTACAATTCCCAGAGTTCCCTGTGTAGATGGATTGATTGTTAAACTGGGAATCGTAGCTTTGCTGAGAGAATGGAAACCCAGTTCAAACCCCCCCCCCAAAAAAAAAAATGCTCACCAATCACACTCATAAATGTTGAGCCAGTTTTGGTGAGGAGCCATGGATTTCCTCATCCCTAGTTTTTGCTAGACTGGTGACTGGGGGCGGCTGCCGGGACCACCGGTCCTGAGAGATCTGCAATCTGCATTGGCTCCCAGTACATTTCCAAGCACAATTCAAAGTGTTGGTGCTGACCTTTAAAGCCCTAAATGGCTTCAGCCTGGTATACCCGGCTTCGGCCTGGTCTACCCCATCATTCAGCCCGGACACTGAGGTCCAGTGCCGAGGGCCTTCTGGCGGTTCCCTCAATGCGAGAAGTGAGGTTACGGGGGACCAGACAGAGGGCCTTCTCGGTAGTGGCGCCCACCCTGTGGAACACCCTCCCTTCAGATATGAAGGAAATAAGCAGCTATCCTATCTTTAAAAGACATCTGAAGACAGCCCTGTTTAGGGAAGTTTTTAATATTTAATGCTGTACTGTATTTAACATTTGATTGGGAGCCGCCCAGAGTGGCTGGGGAAACCCAGCCAGATGGACGGGGTATAAATAATAAGTTGTTGTTGTTGTTGTTGTTGTTGTTGTTGTTGTTGTTGTTTGCTGCATTCAGTGCAAACTGTCTACATATTCTAATAAATTCTCCAAGATTCTCCCCTCACACACACCCATATTGTTTGGGTGCTTTCAGACTGATATTTTATTGCAGCGTATACTGTAACATGTCCCTGGCACAATAATAGTGTGCTAGTGGTAGTTTTATTCTGCTTTAACTTGTTTGCAATGCTGCCCCGATGCTATCGCATCATTGCACCCAGAGGGGTTACAGTGCAACAGAAAATAAACCAGAACATTTATGGTATGAAAAGTTAATGGGTTTTCAGCAGGACGTTGTGGGATGCGCCCTGACTGGAAGTGAAACTGTGTGAGTTCCCTGAAACGGTTGCAGCAGCAAACAGTTTCGGCATGGCGTGTGACTGCTCTGATAGCATCCTGAACACCAATGACTGTGAAATAGAAAGGATGTCTAGGGGGATGCTTTTTCATTTCCTCAAGATGCCTTGTGCCTTGTCGTTTTTGGCAACGGCTCCCAGCAGCCCACCTGCCAAATTGGACTTATCTGCCCCCTAATGCTGCAGAGCAGGAGATGGTGTTTGATAATGATATATTTAAGAAGGGAGTGACGGCAGGCAGCAGAATTCTGGGTGATTGTCACACAGTTGGTAATAGCATCATTAGACACGACTCAGCCGGCATTAACTATGTTTGCCTGTTCAGGCAGATAAAGATGTCTTTTGCTGTCTTCTGATTTGTTCATAAACAGCCTGTGCGCAGTTATTTTCTTGCGGATCTATATTTATTGTATAGCAGTAATTACGAGGAGATACATTTGGAGGAAATTTCCATGCCAGGACCTGTTGCAGCGAGTGGAGCCTCTGTCCTCCTCAGCCAGCCACACCCGATGGTGCTGAAGAATAGGAGCTCATCATAAGAACTCCAATAGCAGACGTTGCAGGTTCACCAATGGCATCTCTGTGTAGTCCTTGCCAAAGATCATAGAGCTATTGAGTTCTGTGGGGTATTGGGGAAGCGTTTGTACCTGTCGGCATGCAGAGGGCCCGGAGGCCAGCTGGCTAGCCCTGGCTGGGCCGTCTCCTTCCAGCCGTCCAGCTGCGAAGACCATCACTTCTGCTGTGACGTAAATCAGCGACCCGGGCTTATTCAGCCAGGGCACTCTATCAGCAGCCTGAACTGTGCACACAGAATAGGCGTGAGGCTTGTGGAAGCGTACTACAACTACAGATTTATTATTCATAAATTAGGACAAAGAAACATGTCATCTCGCTCTTTGTCTTCTCAGAGAGAAAGAAAAGCAAAAGCTATACACACAATGGAAGTTTCCAGCAAACTGTGCTGGTATGTAAACAGACATGTGACATGCATCAGTTCCATGTCTGCAACTAAAGTTGGAATGGAATTTCCCAACAGTGCCATCCCCTTGATCATGTTGTCCTCTCTTTTCTGAACCTTTTCCTGCTGTATAATATGTTCCTGAGCTTGGACAGTTACTCTTACTTTCTTGGGTGCAGAGAGCTGTGTGTGCCGAAACTTCAGGATATTGTGCCTTGCCTAGAAAGAGAAGGACAAGTGAGAAACAGCACAGACCCATGCTTTCTAGGCACAAGAAAAGCACAAGTCTGCACAAGCCCCTAACCTTTCTCTAAATGCTACAACCTTTCCTCATGGGTGAGTTGCAGGCAGTGGCATAGCGTGGGTTGTCAGCACCCGGGGCAAGGCAAGTAATTTGCGGCCCCTACCCCCTAACCTGCCGCCGCTGCCAGCTTCTTCTTGCTGCTGCCTGGGCTGGTCTGGTGTGGTTCTCTCCCGCGCTCAGCGCTGCGCTGGGTGGCCGCTGCACTGTCCCTCCCCCAGATAGTCCCTCGCTCTCTCTCCGCACCGCATGCCTGGCACCCCCCCCCTTCACAGTGGGCGGAGACCCGGCGGCTCGGATCAGATTCGCACAGCCAGCACTGCAGTGAGAGAGAGTGAGTGAGCCAGGTAGGGGCAGAGAGCTGCGAGTGCGAGCGCGCCCCCCCCCCCCGATGTTGCGCCCGGTGCGGCCGGCCCCCCCTGCGCCCCCCACGCTACGCCACTGGTTGCAGTCCCTTCAATTGTCCCTATTTTCCTGGGACAGTCCCGGATTTACAGAAGCCACACCGATTTCTGATTTGATCCCAGAATGTCCCGCTTTTCCTGAGAATGTCCCAATTTTCACCAGAGAAATGCTGGAGAGTATGGAGTTATGTGAGCCCCAAGCCAAGGAGATAAGTAACTATACAACCTTTAGAAGACATCTGAAGACAGACCAGTATAGTGAAGTTTGTTAAAAAATATATTCAGTGGTTTATTATGTTTTTATATATGTTGGAAGCCACTCAGAGTGGCTGGGGCAACCCAGTCAGATGGGCAGGGTATAAATGACAAAAAATATTATTATTATTATGGAATAGGACACCCATATTTTCATGGGAGAAAAGTTGGAGGGTATGGAGTTGTTCCATCCCCTTCAACAGGCTGCTGGATTAGGTGAGCCTGAGTCAAGCCCTCCATCTCTTCTTAATTCTTCTCCCTTTTCTTTGTATCTTTCTTCTCCCAATTAGCAAAAGGGACTGCAAATTGCTAAGCTGTCAGCACGCCCATTATTCCCCGAATGTAAACATTAATTTCTAATCGGGGAAACCACTGAGAAACGTACGGCACCAGGAACTTCTTTTTGTTCAGCTGTTGAGTCACCTTCGTGGAAGTCTGTAATTTGGAACAGTGTGCCACCCAGTAAGAACAAGCTTTGCTTTATCAGCCACGATCGCCTTCACACACTCATTCCAAGTGCGGGTTGCAACTTCTCGGCAGGGAAGAACGCAGCTCGTCTCGACTGGAGAAAAGAAAATCTTCTAGCCAGGGAGATATAGTTATCTGTTGTGTTGATTGCATACAGCTTTATGATAATGATTTGAGGCGTCTTTGGCTGTTTCCAGGAGACAAAAGCTCATAGGCATATGGTTTTATTTCTCTGGAGGCATCCCAAGGTTCTTTGCATAATAAAAGTTCCACGGTGGAATGAATAATATATCCCCTCAGGAAAATGGCAAAGCCATCTCCAGCACTGGAAAGACTGCTGGGATGTTACACCAGCAGTCTGTGCATTGACAGGAGTACCCTGAAAGGACTACTTCCAGGCAGAAGATGATTTTGGGATTGGTGTTCCTCATATGTGCAAGGTTGTTGTGGTTGTTGTTGTTTGCAGTGTTCACAAGTCACTAAGGGCCCATTCTGTTTCCCCTGTGCTTTCTAGACATGGGTCGGTGTCAGGAATGAGCCAGCTCCAAGCGAAGGTTTGCAGCCAACTGCAGAAAGCAGCCAGGAACAGAGAGGCTTGGATGTTAGCCAGGCAGGGGAGAGCTGGCAGCTTCAGACTCTGGCTCTTCCTGACCTTGACGGGCCGTCTGATAAGGCAGTAGCTGAGAGCAGGCTAGAACACAGCCAAATCTCACAGGAAGAGGTTGAAGCTGACCCACTAAGTACGAGGAGTCGGTGAATGGGAGGGCTGCTAGATAGGAAGCAAAACAAGAGAGGTAAGGGTCGTAAGTTCAATTTCTTCTGTCAATGCCGGAAACACTCTTCAGAAGGGTCATCTTGAGTAATGATGCTGGAGGCTTTGTTAGAGCTGCCCGGAGCTATCTGTTTTTGTAATAAATCCTCCTTTTTAATTACCTACACTCACTGTGTTATCAAGCTGGGAAACTGGACTCCTGACAGTCGGAGAGGTTTTCCATCTGCCCTGCCTCTTTCTCCAGGAAACTCCTCTGTTTACTGCTGATTCATACCCAATGTCGATTGGATTTTCTGCGGATTGACATGTGTTCTGATTCAGCTGTAAACAGCAGGTTTTCCAGGGGGAAACATCAGCGCAGCATGTGGGAATTTCCAGCAGCAGCAAGAGAGCAGCAGTAGTCAGCTCAAGTGCAAAGCAGGGAAAACCTTTGTTAGCAACTTCCTGTTTGCTTTGTTATTGCTCCCCCCGAAACACTGGACCTTCCTGGAGAACACTGGAGTCACCCACCATGGATTTACAACAGCTCTCCTTGACATCAGACTTCTGGGTGCAGTGGGGAGCTTAAAGGGGGGAAATTGTTGGTTTGATTTGAAATGTTTTTGGGACTGTGGGGGAGTTGAAGTTCTCTTTAATTTTGTTTATTTGCTAATTAGTGGCTCTGAGTATTGCTTTGTTTATTATTTGGGTATGGTGTGTGTGTGTGTGTGTTATGCTCAATGGTGTAACGCTGGAAAATGTCGATCACTTCTCCTACCTAGGCAGTTATCTTTCCACAAGGGCCGACACTGATGCTGAAATCCAGCATCGCCTGAGTTCTGTGAGCGCAGCTTTCTCATGATTGAATCACAGAGTGTTTGAGGACCGGGGCATTCGCAGGGAAACCAAAATGCTTGTTTATAAAGATTTTGTACTACCAACCTTACTGTATGCTTGTGAAACAAGGACCACTTACAAACGCCATCTCCAACTTTTTGAAAGATTCCATCAACAGTGTCCCCCCCAAAATCTTACACATCACTTGGGAAAACAGGCGAACTAATGTCAGTGTACTAGAAGAAGCAAAGATCACCAGCAATGATTCTTCAACATCAACTTTGGTGGTCTGGTCATGTTGTGTGGATGCCTGATGATTGTCTTCCAAAGCAACTACTCTATTCCGAACTTAAAAATGGAAAGTGTAATGCTGGTGGTCAACAAAAGAGGTTTAAAGACTCTCTCAAGGCAAATCTAAAAAAAATGCAGTATAAACACCAACACTGTATAAGCACCAACAATTGGGAAGCACTGGCCTGCGAGCACTCTAGTTGGAGAACAGCCTTTACCAAAGGTGTCATAGGCTTTGAAGACACTCGAACTCAGAACGCAAGGGAGAAATGTGCTAAGAGGGAGGCACGCTTGGCAAATCCACACTGTGATCAACTCCCACCTGGGAACCAATGTCCCCACTGTGGAAGGATGTGTGGGTCCAGAATTGGCCTCCACAGTCACTTATGGACTCCCTGTTAAGACTGTGTTTATGGAAGACAATCTTACTTGGCTATGAGTGATTGCCAAAGAAGAATGTTATGTTATGTTATGTTATGATGTGTTGTGTTGTGATTTTATGTTTTATGTTTTATGTTGTACAAAATAGTATTATATTATTCCCCCCACTTACTCCATTATGGCAATATGTACTATATAACTTTTTCTTTTCTTTTCTGTAAGTTGCTTGGAGACCTTCGGGTGACAAGTGACTGATAAACCTAAGAAATGAATGAAATAAAAATGAAATGTTGGACTAGATGGGCTACTGGTCTCATTCAGCAGTCATAAGAACTCTATGTTCTTATGACATTACGGGCATCAAAAATTCAGTCTGTAAACACACACACATTAATTCCAGACTTACCCTTTCCAGGGGGAATCTATTAAGCTTTTTTGTTTTTGTAACACAACCTGTTGCCACCCATGTATAATACCTCGTTTCTGTGGTGCAGTGGGTCCATGCATCTGGTCAGTAACCCGAAGATAAGTTGTTTGAGCCCACCCAGCAATGGCTGTGGGCAGGATTCCTGCACTGCATGGGGGTAAGGCTAGATGACCCTTGGGATCCCTCCCAAATCTACAATTCAATTATTCTATTATTATTATTATTATTATTATTATTATTATTATTATTATTATTATTCCCCATTGGTTTTAATGTATGTATTAGTTTTTTTTGTAAAGTCACTTTGTGTTACCTGTGACTAATAAATCTACAAAATAATAATAATGGAATACTTCTCCCCCTGCCATCTATTGGAAATTTGACAGGTATGATGGTGTAATTGGTTAATCAAAAGATTTGCATGCATATGTGAATTGTCCATTACTTGCCTGTGCCTTTTAGCTAAGCATTAACCAAGAACATGGCGAATGCATCACCCGAATTAGTGTTGTACTGAAAATATCTTTCATTTAAAAAACAAAAAAATAAAATAAAGCAGCCTTTCTCGACCTTGGGTTCCCAGATGTTGTTGAACTGCCAGTCCCATCATCCCTGATTGTTTACCCTTTTGGCTATGAATGTTGGGAGTTGTAGTCCAGCGAAAAGATTGAGGAAGGCTGCTATAAAGCATCAACACACAGCTTTAAACAGTCATGGGAACTATTAAGGGCGCTAAGAGGTGTACTGAGGCCCTTATTCCCCTCACTATTCCCAGAATGGCTCAACAGTCAATCCATCTTTCCAGAGAACTCTGGGAACTGTAGTTCTGTGCAGAGAATAGGGGTCTCTTAACAACATCTTTCATGCACTATAGTTGCCAGGATTCTTTGCAGGTAACCATGATGGCTTAAAAGTGATCTGATACCATGCTTTGAATGCATAGTGTGCAGATGGAGCCTGAGAAAGCCACTTCCGAGCTAGGGAGGAGGTGGGGTTGCGGGCTTCCTGCCCCTCCCCACACACGCGGGGGCTGGCTTTCAGCCCCCGCGATACCAGGGGAATCCTCGGATGCGTTATCCCCCTGGTCAGCCAATCGGCTGGCTCGGGAGGCGTGGCCTGTCCTATTTAGGGCTGGCGCGGCCGAAGATCTCCCTCTTTCCCGCGCCTCAGCTGATCAGGTTTTCCCTCCCCTCCCACCCATTAGGCTAGGCTCTCTGACTTTGCTATGGACTTCGGTTGGTCGCCATTGAGGGGCCTGGTAGGAATTTTTCCAATTGGCAGATTGGCACCAGCCACTTGGTTTTCGCCTACCTCGTAGCAAACCGTCACAACTCCCGGTATGGGTGGTTAGGCATTGGTAGGGGTATTGTTATGCAGATGAAGGGGAAAGGAAGTGCCATCACCTTCCCCCAAAACAAAGAAGTGCCATCACCTTCCCCCCAATGGTCAAAGGTCTGGAAACGATGCCTTATGACAAACGGCTAAGGGAGCTGGGCAGGTTTAGCCTGGAGAAGAGGAGGTTAAGGGGTGATATGATAGCCATGTTCAAATATATAAAAGGATGTCACATAGAGGAGGGAGAAAGGTTGTTTTCTGCTGCTCCAGAGAAGCGGACACGGAGCAATGGATCCAAACTACAAGAAAGAAGATTCCACCTAAACATTAGGAAGAACTTCCTGACAGTAAGAGCTGTTTGACAGTGGAATTTGCTGCCAAGGAGTGTGGTGGAGTCTCCTTCTTTGGAGGTCTTTAAGCAGAGGCTTGACAACCATATGTCAGGAGTGCTCTGATGGTGTTTCCTGCTTGGCAGGGGGTTGGACTCGATGGCCCTTGTGGTCTATTCCAACTCTATGATTCTATGACAGGGTAGTCCGGTAAAGGATTCCGAGGGGCGTGGCCTTGTCCTAAGCCTATGGAGGTGTGGGCCCATGGCACGCCCCCGAGCGGTGATCCCGGGGGAGCTCCTAGTTGAAGTGCATCAGCGGGACTCACCCTACTGGTGGTTAACCCTTACTGGTCTTCAAGCAAGCGGGCTGAAGCCAGTTAGTTGATAGGACCATTGCCTAAGCCAATACCACTCAATTCCTGTAATCAATAAAGTTGTGGCCTAATTTGACCCATTAACTCGAATTCTTATGTCTCGTGTCTTTATTTCTGAGCGGGGAGGTGGGAACTCGCCATGCAAGAGAAACTGCATTTGAAAACTACAACTAATCCAGAATGCGGCAGCTAGACTGGTGACTGGGAGCGGCCGCTGAGACCACATAACACCAGTCTTGAAAGATCTACATTAGCTCCCAGCACGTTTCCGAGCACAATTCGTGTTGGTGCTGACCTTTAATGCCCAAAACGGCCTCGGTCCAGTATACCTGAAGGAGCGTCTCCACCCCCATCATTCTGCCCAGACACTGAGGTCAAGCGCTGAGGGCCTTCTGGTGGTTCCCTCACTGCAAGAAGCCAAGTTACAGGGAACCAGGCAGAGGGCCTTCTAGGTAGCGGCACCCGCCCTGTGGAACGCCCTTCCATCGGATGTCAAAAAGAACAACAACTACCAGACTTTTAGAAGACATCTGAAGGCAGCCCTGTTCAGGGAAGCTTTTAACGTTTAACAGACCACCGTATTTTAATATTTTGTTGGAAGCCGCCCAGGGTGGCTGGGGAGACCCAGCCAGATGGGTGGGGTATAAATAATAAATTATTATTATATTATTAGTATTATTATTACCGAAGGGGAGAGAAAACCTAATCTCATGGAGGCTGTTTCACGGTTTTCATTGAGCTTATCTTACTTTCAAAGTCGCCAAGGGGTGTTTTGTGATTTTCCTTTCTTTCATTCATTTCATTCTTTCATTCTCTGGTGACCCCCCTATCACATTCTGGGTGGCCTGAACTTCCTGAAACCCTTATGATGTCTTCAGCTGGTAAAAACATAAGAAGAGTCTGCAGGATCAGGCCAATGGCAAATCTAGTCCGGCATCCTGTTCTCACAGTGGCCAACCAGATCATAGAATCATAGAATCATAGAATCGTAGAGTTGGAAGAGACCACAAGGGCCATCGAGTCCAACCCCCTGCCAAGCAGGAAACACCATCAGAGCACTCCTGACATATGGTTGTCAAGCCTCTGCTTAAAGACCTCCAAAGCAGGAGACTCCACCACACTCCTTGGCAGCAAATTCCACTGTCGAACAGCTCTTACTGTCAGGAAGTTCTTCCTAATGTTTAGGTGGAATCTTCTTTCTTGTAGTTTGGATCCATTGCTCCGTGTCCGCTTCTCTGGAGCAGCAGAAAACAACCTTTCTCCCTCCTCTATGTGACATCCTTTTATATATTTGAACATGGCTATCATATCACCCCTTAACCTCCTCTTCTCCAGGCTAAACATGCCCAGCTCCCTTAGCCGTTCCTCATAAGGCATCGTTTCCAGGCCTTTGACCATTTTGGTTGCCCTCCTCTGGACACGTTCCAGTTTGTCAGTGTCCTTCTTGAACTGTGGTGCCCAGAACTGGACAGATGCCTGTTAGAGGCACACAAGCAGCATCTGAACACAAGAGTCCTCTCCCTTCCTGCGGTTTCCAGTAACTGGTATTCAGAAGCATTACTGCCTCCAACTGTGGAGCCACCGATAGCCCATGAATTTGTCCAATCCCCTTGCAAAGCCATCTAGGTTGGCAGCCATCACTGCCTCCTGCAGGAACAATACGATACAATTATCTTTATTGTCATTGTCCCATACAGAACAACGAAATTGAAAAAATCTACATCAGACATTCAAAAACCAACAAACCTGCTATCCCAGATATCCCAGCCTGCTTAACCCCCTAAAAACTCTGATACCCCAAAATTAAATGCAATATACTCCCATAGAGAATCGCTTACACTGCCTTTAAAACCAAATTCGCATTTGGGTAGAAACTGTTTCTCAGGCGGCTGGTCCTAGTCTTTATAACACTGTACCTTCTTCCAGAGAGGGACATGGCTGGCACTGTGGGTTAAACCACAGAGCCTAGAGCTTGCCGATCAGAAGGTCGGTGGTTCGAATCCCCACGACGGGGTGAGCTCCCGTTGCTCGGTCCCTGCTCCTGTCAACCTAGCAGTTCAAAAGCATGTCAAAGTGCAAGTAGATAAATAGGTACCACTCTGGCGGGAAGGTAAACAGCGTTTCCGTGCGCTGCTCTGGTTCACCAGAAGCGACTTAGTCATGCTGGCCATATGACCCGGAAGCTATATGCCAGCTCCCTCGGTGTGCTGGTCCAGTGGGGAGATTACCATGGGGCGAGGTCCAGGACCTGAGTTGAGGGTTGGCAGACAGTCCTCCACGGGCAAAGCGGGGTCCACAGCGAGAAGCCAGGCAAGGACAGGAACTCTGGGGGAACAGGACTGGATGCTGGCCGAAACAGCTCTTCAACAACTTTGCTCCCGCAACCTGGGACCAGGCTGACTGGCCTTTATCTTCTCTGAGGCCAGGGGCGGTCCTGGCCCCCAGGAGACCCGCCTCTCCTGGCCTTAAGGCGAGCACTCCTCCTGGGAGAAACCAGTTCCCTTCGCCTCTCTGCCCTGAGCCTCTGCAGTTCAGGAGAGGCTGAAGGGTTACTGGGCCCAGGGGGAGACTCACCTGTAGGCACTGAGTCCTCAACCACCTCTGGAGCCAGAGTGGATTCACCTGGTGCCTGCTCCTGAGGATCCGGCACAGGTGCAGGCGCTTCAGAATCAAGGCCCTGCCCCAGCTCAGCCGGCCCTGGAGGCGGGGACTCCTGTGCAGGCTGGGATTCCTCCGGTTCAGCCTCTGAATCGGATTCCCAGGCCATCACACTCGGCCAATAAAGCGAGACGAGTGCCGCAACCCCAGAGTCGGCCACGACTGGACCTAATGGTCAGGGGTCCCTTTACCTTTACCTTACCTTCTTCCAGAAGGCAGAAGCTGAAATACAGTGGTACCTCACAAGACGAATGCCTCGCAAGACAAAAAAACTCGCTAGACGAAAGGTTTTTCCGTTTTCGATTTGCCTTGCAAGACGAATTTCCCTATGGGCTTGTTTCGCAAGACGAAAACGTCTCACGACTTTTTTTTCCTTTGTCTAAAAACAAAGACATGTTTTGTTTATAAAGTTAATTTATTTTCCCTTCAATTTTTGAACTGCTCTTTACAGTATGTGTGACTTTAAAGAGCAGTTAATAAACTGTTGTACCAAATTTGGCTTTGTTTGGACTTTTTTTGACCATAGGAACGCATTAATTGATTTTCAATGCATTCCTATGGGATTTCGTGATTCGCAAGACGAAAAATTCGCTAGACGACAAAACTTGCGGAATGAATTAATTTCGTCTTGCGGGGCACCACTGTAAATCATTTCCAGGGTGCGCACTATCCTGCACTATCTCTGCAGCTTTCTTATGGCATCTGGAAGCATAGATTTCATCCAAAGTGGGAAGAGTGCACCCAGTTATTCTCTCCGCAGTCTTTACAACCTTGGACAGCATTGTTTTTCCCCTGACCGTGCAGCTCCCAAACCACACACACAGACCATAAGTTAATACACTCTCAACAGTACGAGTTCCATAGTATAACTATGCACTGAGTGAAGAAGCCCTTTCTTCTGTCTGTCCTTAGTCTGCCTTCAGCAAGCGTCTTTCTCTCTGCCCCCCTGCTATCAAACTGCAGGTTTTCCTTGAAGAGTTGCTGGGGCTACTGAGATGTTGCGCATGAAACACTTAGAGAACTTTCAAGGGGCAAGCAAATGCCAAGCGCTCTTCTTAAGTTTTCCATTTCCAGCATTTGAACTCTCTGTTTTGGTACGACGTGAACAATACAGGAACCTGATGGCCCCCTCATCTTTCCCTCCTGCAACCTCGATACTACGAGCCAACAAATCAATTTCTCCTTCCTCCGCGGGAGATTGCTGTCTTGCTCTCTCCCACGTAATTAACGGATCTCGCCCACGGAGACTTCGCGAGGGCGGTTGATCCCTGTGGCCTCCTCCTCACAATCTCCGACAGCGCCAAGGCAACGGCCAACATGAAGATTCAAACAAACAAAAACACCTCTCTGAAGATGCTCATTCCTTTCCACCATGAAGTCTGGATGGTCAAGCTGCAGTTCAAGGGATAAGAGAAGATGGCCCCCAGGGCAAGCAGACTGAGTCATCCACTAGCCCACGGCCACCGAATGACGAAACAAGCCTGCATTGTCGGAATAATAATAATAATAATAATAATAATAATAATAATAATTTTTTATACCCCACCCATCTGGCTGGGTTTCCCAACAGAATATTAAAAACACAATAGAAGATCAAACATTGAAAACTTCCCCAAACAGGGCTGCCTTCAGATGTCTTCTAAAAGTCAGATGGTTGTTTATCTCCTTGACATCTGATGGGAGGGCGTTCCACAGGGCAGGCACCACTACCGAGAAGCCCCTCTTCCTGGTTCCTTGTAACTTCGCTTCTCGCAGTGAGGGACCCACCAGAAGGCCCTCAGAGGTGGACCTCAGTGTCTGGGCTGAACGATGGGGGTGGAGACGCTCCTTCAGGAAACATCTCCAGCTTACTGCCTGCTATTTGGGCATACTTCCTCAGCGTAGAAATCCACCTTATAACATATCAGAGCACTGGTCTGTCTAGCAGCTCTCTAGGGTTATAGGCTGGGAACATCCCAAGCCTTCCCTGGAGATGCTACTGGGTGTGGAGCCTGAAACCTCTCTCGTGAAAATCAGCTGCTCCACCCCATAGCATTTCACTGCACATGTCACTGTGGACATAGATCCATAGAAGGGACCACAAGGGTCATCTAGTCCAACCCCCAGCAATGCAGAAATCTTTCACCCAACCTGGGACTTGAACCCACAACTCTGAGATTAAGAGTCTCATGCTCTACCTACTGAGCTGTCTCTGCAGCCAATGAACAGAATTGCACCTTAAAGTGGATGCTATCTGAAGAATCTGTCATACATGTGTGTGAGAGAGAGATCTTCTGTCACTTTACCCTAGTACAGTGGTACCTCAGGTTACAGACGCTTCAGGATACAATCGCTTCAGCTTACAGACTCCGCTAACCCAGAAATAGTACCTCGGGTTAAGAACTTTGCTTCAAGATGAGAACAGAAATCACATGGCCGCAGTGCAGCGGCAGCAGGAGGCCCCATTAGCTAAAGTGGTGCTTCAGGTTAAGAACAGTTTCAGGTTAAGAATGGACCTCCGGAATGACTTACCGTATATTTCACTCTATAAGACACACCATACCATAAGACGCACCTAGTTTTTGGAGGAGGAAAACAAGAAAAAATAATGTTCTGAATCTCAGAAGCCAGAACAGCAAGAGGGATCGCTGCACAGTGATCCCTCTTGCTGTTCTGGCTTCTGGGATAGCTGCGCAGCCTGTATTCGCTCCACAAGACGCACACACATTTCCCCTTACTTTTTGGGAGGGAAAAAGTGAGTCTTATAGAGCAAAAAATATGGTAAGTACTTAACTCGAGGTACCACTGTATATGTATTATTGTACACATTTCATAGCCGGCGAACTTCATTACAAAATTCAGAGAAATACAAATTTCAAAAGATAGCCATACTTTGGTTCACATATTGCTTCAGAAAGTGCAGATTAGACAAGTTCACCTTTAAATGAGGACAGAATTTACTTTTTCTCCTCCTTTCCTGTGGGGCCCAGAAAGGAACAGGATTTAGATGGATCAGCAAAAAATCAGATGCACTGATGTGCACAGGAAGAAGAATTTCCCACCAAAGCATGGAGTGAGTGGTGGGGTAGATACAACCAATCTATGTGAAGCTGGGAAAGATCATCAGGAGGTTTGGGCTGAGTGTTCACCAGTATGTGGATGATACTCAACTCCATCTCTCGTTTAAATCAGAACCAGTGAAGGCGGTTAAGATCCTGTGTGAGTGTCGAATTAGCAAAATTGCTGAGACACAACGCAATTCCCTATAGGTGGGAGTTTCCACAGGGATTATCCTTCACCTACAAAGAAAGGAAGGTTAAAATAAGAACACCTGAAGATAACCAAAAGTTCCTTCACGACCACGGAGAAGATCTCCAAAAAGGAGCGGATTGGCTTCCAGGCTTACCAGCACCAATACTGCCCGGAAGTGGGCCAACGCCTACACCCTCGGGATCTGAGAAAAAGGAAGACACCCCATCTTAAGAACATTTTAAATAAAACAGGATGTCTCTGCAGCTACTTAGTTGGAACATAAATGGCGGGAATTCTCCGGAAAAAAGGAGAAGGATATTTCATATCCTAAAAAAAGAACAATTGGATGTAATATGTCTGCAAGAAACACATGTGACTAGGCTCCACAGGAAAGTATTAATCAATAAAAGACTTGGTCAAGAATTTATCTCATCAGACAAAGTTAAAAAAAGAGGTGTTGTAATTTATGCAAAGGAGAACCTGTCGCCAAAATTTTTATTCAAAGATGATCATGGAAGAATTCTCGCAATTGAAATTCAAACACAAGGGGAAAAGATTTTGATACTAGGAGTTTATGCGCCAAATGATGGAAAATCAGAATTCTACAAGAAGCTGCATGAGACAATGATGGACTATTTGGACTATGCTAATATCATTGTGATGGGAGATATGAATGGGGTGGTGTCTACAAATATGGACAAATCCCAAAATCAAAACTTGACAACAGACGGCAGACTCCCTAAAACCTTTTTTGAAATGACAGACAATATGGACTTGATTGACATCTGGAGGACAAGGAACCCCTTGGGTAAAGAAGGAACCTTCTATTCTGAGGCCCACTTGTCATGGACACGAATCGACCAAATTTGGATATCTAGAGGGCTGGCTCCGAAAACGAGAAAAGTGGAAATCTGCCCAAAAACCTGCTCCGACCATAATGCCTTAAAAATGGAACTGAGACTTTTTCCAACTGGATCCTTCAGATGGAGAATGAATGACACCTTGTTAAGAGATCAAGAGATTGTGAAGAAGGCCCAAAAAACATTAAAGGACTACTTTGAAATAAATTTGAACACTACGGTGGAGAAAAGAACAATCTGGGACGCAAGTAAAGCTGTAATGAGAGGGTTTCTGATTCAACAGAATTCGATAAAAAGAAAATATTGGAATGGAAAAAAAGAAAAAATTTTAGAGAAAATAAGTGAAGGAGAGAAAAAGCTGAGAATTAAACCAAAGTCAAAAGAGGTGCTAAGAGAGATCAAATTTCATCAAGCACAATATTCGAAACTGATCAATCAAGAGATTGAGTGGAAAATCAAACAAATGAAGCAGAGATCGTTTGAATCAGCAAATAAATGTGGAAAGTTGCTGGCTTGGCAATTGAAAAAAAGACAAAAGTTAAATACGGTTACAAATTTGGAGATTCAAGGAAAAATAGTTCAGAAACCAGAAGAAATAAGAAAGTGTTTCCACAGATATTTCAAAGAGCTCTACGCACAGGGGCCTCAGAAAGAATCGGAAATGGACCAATTTCTGGAAATAAATGGACTACCTAAAATAAGCCAAGATAAAAGATCAATCCTTAACAGCAAAATAACTCAACAGGAAATTGAAGGTGCCATCCAAAACATGCAGCTGGGCAAATCTCCAGGCCCGGACGGACTCACCTCCAAATATTACAAAACTTTGAAGGATTTCTTGATACAACCGTTGTTGGAGGTTTGTAACCAGATCATGGAGGGGAGGAAGGCACCGGAAACGTGGAAAGAAGCATTTATCACATTGATTCCTAAGTCAGAAAGGGAAAAGACTCAGCTTAAGAACTACCGTCCCATCTCACTCCTGAATGTGGATTACAAAATTTTTGCAGACATTTTAGCAAGTAGACTTAAAAATGTATTAAATGAAGTAATTCACAAGGACCAAGCAGGCTTTCTCCCTGGTAGACATATGTCGGACAATACCAGGAACATTATTGATATATTGGAGCTGTTGCGAATTAGAAACACAAGGGCTGCTTTAATCTTTATTGATGCGGAGAAAGCATTTGACAACATTTCTTGGATGTTTATGAAGAAGAACTTGAAAGGGATGGGAGTGGGACGGGGGTTTGAAAATGGATTAGAAGCAATTTATGCAGAACAAAAAGCTAAACTGATAGTGAACAATGTGGTATCGGAGGAACTTCGAATTGAAAAAGGGACACGACAGGGGTGCCCTCTATCCCCTCTGTTATTTATTTCTGTTCTGGAGGTATTGCTGAATATGATTAGGGAGGACCAGTTGGTGCAAGGTATAGTGGTCGGAGCGAAACAATACAAACTGAAAGCTTTCGCAGATGACTTAGTCTTGACATTACAGGAGCCAGAATCTAGCACAAAAAGAGTTTTGGAACTTATCCTGGAGTTTGGTCGGGTGGCGGGATTTAAGTTAAACAAACAAAAAACTAAGGTTTTGGTTAAAAATCTGACACCTACAGAGATAGAGGGGTATCAGAAAGAGACAGAGTTAAGTGTGGTTAAAAAAGTGAAATACCTGGGAGTATCCTTGTCCACTAAAAATTTAAATCTTTTCAAAGATAACTATGAAAAATGTTGGTTGGAAATCAAAAAAGACTTGGATATATGGTCAAGATTGAAACTTACCTTGTCAGGCCGAATCGCAGCTATAAAGATGTGTGTCTTGCCAAAAATGTTATTCTTATTTCAAACCCTTCAGGTCGTGGACAGAATGGAATGCTTTGGAAAATGGCAGAAGGATATCTCTAAGTTTGTCTGGCAGGGCAAAAAGCCCCGAATAAAATTTAAAATACTAACCGACTCAAAAGACAGAGGGGGATTTGCCCTGCCGGATTTAAGGTTGTACTACGAAGCTGCAGCCTTCTGCTGGTTGAAGGATTGGTTTCTGCTGGAAAACACCGATGTCCTAGATCTGGAAGGGTTTGACAATGTGTATGGTTGGCATGCATATTTGTGGTATGACAAGGCGAAGATTCACAAACTGTTTAAAAACCATATTGTCAGAAAATCAATTTTTGCCGTCTGGATGAAGTATAAGGATCTATTAGAAAGTAAGACCCCGAGGTGGTTATCACCTGTGGAAGCTAAGATTTCTAAAAAAAGGCCCAATATGGAGGCCTATTGGCCAAAATATTGGGAATTGATTGAAAGAGTTGGAGATAATTGGAAGCTCCAAAGCCAGGACAAACTAAAAGGTAAGGTGCGAGATTGGTTACATTATGCTCAAATTCAAGAGGTATTCAAAATGGATAAAAAAGTGGGTTTCCAGTTGGAGAAATCGAAACTGGAGACGGAGTTACTAGAACCAAGGACTAAGGTACTTTCAAGGATGTATGACTTGCTGCTTAAATGGAACACACAGGATGAGACAGTTAAATCTGCTATGATTAAATGGGCACAGGATGTAGGACACAACATTATGTCTGAGGACTGGGAAAGGTTATGGAACACCGGTATGAAATTCACGGCATGTAGTGCCTTGAAAGAGAACATTATGAAAATGGTATACCGGTGGTACATGACCCCAGTCAAGTTGGCTAAAATATATCATCTTTCTGATAATAAGTGTTGGAAATGCAAGGAGGCAGAAGGGACATTCTTTCACCTCTGGTGGACCTGCCCGAAAGTAAAGGCCTTTTGGGAAATGATACATAATGAGCTGAAAAAGGTATTTAAATATACCTTTTCTAAGAAACCAGAGGCCTTTCTTCTGGGCATGGTGGACCGGAAGGTGCCAAAGAAGGACAGAACCTTGTTTATGTATGCAACCACAGCAGCTAGGATTCTCATCGCTAAGTTCTGGAAAACACCAGATTTACCTACACTGGAGGACTGGCAGACGCAGTTGATGGACTACATGGAGTTGGCAGAAATGACTGGCAGAATCCGAGATCTGAGCGAAGAAACAATGGAGGAGGACTGGAAAAAATTTAAGGACTATTTGCAAAAACATTATAAGTTGTTTGAATGTTAAGATAGCGCACGATTAAGAAACATTATGCTTCTGCATTTTATTTTAAGCAAATGATAAAGTAAGCATTGATGGAAAAAAACGAGACATATTTGAAACAAAATATTATGTTTATTAAGAGTCTTAAAACTAAATCACAAATTTTTGAAATTGGTAACATAATATATTTAAAGGTATAATAAGATGGGAAACAAGATAACAAATTGCTGAACTGGCGAGAACAATGAATGCAATGCTGAGAGGATGTGAGGAGGTCCAAAAGTTGAAGGACTGTTGAAGGACGTTAAGGAAAGTTTCTTAATATTTTTTCTTTGTTTATTTTTCTTCATATACATATATATAAAAAATGTTTCTTGTATGTTGCCATGTAAACAAATTTGTTAACCTGTGAAAAGAAACGCAATAAAAAATCTTTTTAAATAAAAAAAAAATAAAAAAAAAAGATCCTGTGTGAGTGTCTGGAGGTGGTTGGAAGATGGATGGTGGCTAACAGATTGAGAATGAATCATGACAAATCAGAAGTACTCTTTCTGGGAGATAGGGGGTGGGCAGGTCTGGGGGACTCCTTGGTCCTGAATGGGGTAACTGTGCCCCTGAAGGACCAGGTGTGCAGCCTGGGAGTCATTTTGGACTCATAGCTGTTCATGGAGGTGCTGGTCTATTCTGTGTCCAGGGCAACTGTCTACCAAGCAAAGACACCACCTTCTTCTGCACTGTCAGACCAGAGTGGTACATGCTTTGGTTATCTCCTGCTTGGACTACTGCAATGCACAAAGGCTACCTTTGAAGGTGATTCAGAAACTACAACTAATCCAGAATGTGGCAGCCAGACTGGTGACTGGGAACAGCTACTGGGACCATATAACACCAATCCTAAAGGATCTATACTCGTTCCCAGTACGTTTCTGAGCACAATCCATTTTGGATGTGAGTAACCTCTGGCTAAGGGAGATTTATCACGGTTCCATTTCCACCTTAATAAAGACCTGCATCTTTCCTTTCCTTTCCTTTCCTTTCCTTTCCTTTCCTTTCCTTTCCTTTCCTTTCCTTTCCTTTCCTTTCCTTTCCTTTCCTTTTTAACCTGATATTTGGACAGCTGCCCAGCTGACTGAGACCATAGAAGCAGCAGAAATAAACAGTCCATCAATCACAGTCCCCATTTGCCTTCTACATTTTTATTGTACTTTTCCCTCTGGTCCCCTGTTCAACATGACACTGTTGCTCCCTGATCTACTGGTGCCAGTGTGGCTGAGTTATTTTCCCCAAGGTGGGAAGTGCCGATTGTTCACCGAAAAGAAAGGAGGAAGGTGGAGGAGGGGGGGGGTTGGTCCATGCTGCTTATGAACCCTGGAGGTGGTACATTGCTAGGAAACAAGAAAGAGGTGTTAAAATCATATTCACTGCAGCCCTCCAGAATCTGAAAATTCTCTCAGAGAGATGAGCATGATAATCTCAGCCGTATCCATCATTTGCTTCAAGTGGTTATGCGGTGCCACTATCACCCATGCAGTTTAGCGGGGCTGTAAATATAACCTCCTTTTATGAGGCACAGGAAAGGGCTGGATGCAAAATGCAGGCAGGAAAGTAAATAGATCCCTTGGAAAAGATGTGGGCGAGTGGAAACCCTCTGCCCCTAATCAGTCAAGGCACTGTTGCACATTACAAAGACAAATGCTCTGCTTTCAGGGCAGAAAAATACAGCTGTTGCTAGATGTTCCAATCCTCCTCTTTACTGAAAGTATATCAGGAACAGATCATAGAATCGTAGAATTGTTGAGCTGGAAGGGAAGATGAGGGTCATCTAGTCCAACTCACTGCAATACAGGAAACTTTTGCCCAACATAATAATAATAATAATAATAATAATAATAATAATAATAATAATTTATTTATACCCCGCCCATCTGGCTGTCTCCCCAGCCACTCTGGGCAGCTCCCAATCAAGTGTTAAAAACAATACAGCATTAAGTATTAAAAACTTCCCTAAACAGGGCTGCCTTCAGATGTCTTCTAAAAGTCAGATAGTTGTTTATCTCTTTGACATCTGATGGGAGGGTGTTTCACAGGGTGGGCGCCACCACCGAGAAGGCCTTCTGTCTGGTTCCCTGTAACCTCACTTCTCGCAATGAGGGAACCGCCAGAAGGCCCTCGGTGCTGGATCTCAGTGTCTGGGCTGAACGATGGGGGTGGAAACGCTCCTTCAGGTATACAGGACCAATGCCGTTTAAAGGTCAGCACCAACACTTTGAATTGTGCTCGGAAACGTACTGGGAGCCAATGCAGATCTCTCAGGACCAGTGTTATGTGATCCCGGCGGCCACTCCCAGTCACCAGTCTATGTTGGGATACTGCCAGGGAAATAAAGTCCATCATGGCCCCCAAGCCGGCTGCCGGACGATCCATCGATCTCCCGTAGTCACGCAGTATGAGCGATTAGCGACACGAGTTTCCTGAAAATACCTTGCCACATTCCAGGGCTCATGCACACTCTTATCAGCAGATAATGCACAGCCAGAAGTCACACTCAGGAGAGCATTATTTACAAGCTTTTATTCAGCGTTGATCAGAACAAAGTAAGACATGACTGTCTGCATCAGTGTCTTCAACAGAGAGAGAAACGAAAGCAACAGCAAACATAAACATCCTGTGAACAGGAAATACGCAGACTCTGTGACTCACAGCCTGCTTCCTTTTAAGGTGGAACGGAAATATCCTAACAGTCTAGCTGCTGCATTCTGGATTAGACTCGAACCCACAACCCTAAGGTTAAGAGTCTCATGCTCTACCAACCGAACTGACACAATCTGCAGAAGCAAGGAACAATGAGGCACAAATATAAGGTGGGGGGCACTTGGATTGCCAGTAGCACATGCAGAAATGATCTCAGGGTCTTCTTACCACAAGTTTAAGATGAGTCAACAGTTTAAAAAATGCTAATGCTATTCTAAGCTGCATCAACAAAAGTCTAGTGTCTGGATCAAGGGAAGTAATATTACAGTTCTATTCTGCCTTGGTCAGACGACATCTAGATTATTGTATCCACTTCTAGGTGCCACAATTTAAGAAGGGTGTTGACAAGCTGGAACATGTGCAGAGGAGGGTGACTAAGATGATCAAGGTCTGGAAACCAAGCCTGATGAGGAACAGTTGAGGGAGCTTGGTATGTTTGTCCTGAATCAGAGGAGACTGAGAAGAGATATGACAACCTTCTTCAAATATCTCAAGGGTTGCCACATGGAAGATGGAGCAAGATTGTTTTCTCCTGCTCTGGAGGGTACGGCCCAGATGAAATGCTTCAAGTTACATGGAAGGAGATTCTGACTAAACATCAGGAAGACCTTCCTGGTGGTAAGAGCTGTTTGACAATGGAACAGTCATCCTTTGCGGGGGGTGACTCTCCTTCCTTGGAGGTTTTCAAACAGAGGTTCACTGGCCATCTTTTAATTGAGATTCCTGCATTGCAGAAATGGGCGGGGTATAAATAAATTATTATTATTATTATTATTATTATTATTATTATTATTATTATTATTATTATTATTACAGGGGGTTGGACTAGATGACCCTTGGTCCCCCTTTCAACCCTACAGTTCTATGCCCCCCCGACTGTCTTCCCACAGGTGTGATAGATGATTGATTGTTTGAATGTTCTTCCACAACGTCATCAGCAACCAAACCCGCTCATAGAAAGGCATTGTCTCAGGGATAATCTTTCTCCCTAACATATTACTTTTCTGTGTGCAGAAAGGAAGGGTTTTCTGTGGGAGAGCATTCAAATGTGAAACAGGCCAGCTGTGAGCTGAAATGATGGTTTCAGTACCAAGGACAGAGCACAAAGAATCTGGATTCCAGAATGCTGCCTGACATAGAATCCTAGAATCCTAGAATTGCAGAGTTGGAATAATAATAATAATAATAATAATAATAATAATAATAATAATAATAATAATAATAATAATAATAAATTATTTATACCCTGCCCTCTCCAGCCAGAGCTGGGCTCAGGGTGGCTAACACCAGTAAAATTACAGTGAAAACATAATAGGGGGGGGAACCAATTTAAAATACAGGTTAAAATGCAATTTAAAATGCAGCCTCATTTTAAAAGTAGCCCATAGATCAAGACCATAAAGGGAGGGAAACATAAGGGTCAGACGGAGTCCAAACCAAAGTCTAGGCGGAACAGCTCTGTCTTGCAGGCCCTGCGGAAAGATGTCAAGTCCCGCAGGGCCCTAGTCTCTTGTGACAGAGCGTTCCACCAAGTCGGGGCCGGTACTAAAAAGGCCCTGGCCCTAGTTGCAATCAATCTAACCACCTCAAGGATCATCTAATCAAAGTCTCAGCAATATGCAGCTGTTCCATATGGGAATCGAACCTGCAACCTTACTGTTATCAGTATCACACTTTAACCAACTGAGCTATCCATAAGGGTGTTCTAGGAATGGGTGGAATGAATGGGGAGGCATTTTTAATATGACCACCCAATCAGCAGTGTACAGACCAATTCTGAAATGTTTTCATGACACTCCCAGCCAGGCCAATTCACAGCCTCATGCCCTTCTGAGAGTCATCCTTCTAAGATTATACTGTGATAATAATAATAATTAGGAATGCATTGCAATGGTCATTGCAGATCTCCACATGTTGCCTTTTCAGCTGGAGCTACTGTTTTCTGCGAACGCAGGTGATTTGGAGCGCTCCAATATCTTCTTTCAGAGTGAACAAATTGTGTTTTCCTTGAAGTTCCATGATACGTAACAGAACTTACAATAATTTTATTATTTACACCCTGACCATCTGGCTCGGTTTCCCCAGCCACTCTGGGCAGCTTAGAGCATATTTAAAAACCTAGTTAAACATCAAGCATTAAAAACTTCCTGATACAGGGCTGCCTTCAGATGTCTGTAACTTTGCTTCTCGCAGGGAGGGAACCGTCAGAAGGCCCTCGGCGCTGGACCTCAGTGTCCAGGCTGGCTGATGGGGGTGAAGATGCTCCTTCAGGTACACCGGGTCAAGGCCATTGAGGGTTTTAAAGGTCAGCACCAACACTTTGAATTGTGCTCAGAAATGTACCGTATTTTTCGCTCTATAAGACGCACTTTTTCCCTCCTAAAAAGTAAGGGGAAATGTGTGTGCGTCTTATGGAACGAATGCAGGCTGTGCAGCTATCCCAGAAGCCAGAACAGCAAGAGGGATTGCTGCTTTCACTGTGCAGCGATCCCTCTTGCTGTTCTGGCTTCTGAGATTCAAAATATTTTTTTTCCTTGTTTTCCTCCTCCAAAAACTAGGTGCGTCTTATGGAGCGAAAAATACAGCACTTGCACCCCATTCTCTTGAAATGGAAGCACCTTGTGTTTTCAGTGTTCCTAAGCTCTAAGCTTTGGAGTGTATGGAACTCCCACCCACTTTCTCCAGAAACAGACAGAGGAAGAATCCTGCACAGGAGCTCTCTATAAGCATGAGTTTGTAAATATATTCTTCTCGGTTATATGCTCGTGAAAGTAAAGTTCTTTTGAACATAAAGAGTCTAGGCATTGTGAACTCTGAGAATGCCTCTTGTTTGCTTGGATGGAGGTAATGTGGCCCTCAGAAGGTTGTGCAGCACTGAATGTGGCCCCTGGCCTGAAAAAGGTTCCCTTCGCCAACCTAAACCTTCCCTTCGCAACTCTTCCTGTGCTCCCTGAAAATGTTGCATGCTCTATGCCCACAGCAGGTTTGTAATTATGCATATATATGAGATGTATTTGTATTCAGAGCCATATATACTTTTGTGTAATCCTACAAGAAGCTGCTAGGCTGGTGGGTGGATAAGCGTAGGAGTGATTTGTTATGCCTGGCAGCCAGCAAAGCACATCCCGCTGGTGGGCTGATAATGATGCTTGGGGGCAGGCATAACTAACGGCCACCTGAATCATCTACCCATCACTCTAGCATCCTCCCGAGGGCCTGAAATATGGAGGCTGGCTGACCTCAGGCAGTGAAGTCTTATGCTAAACATGCCCTTTCCTATTTTATTTTTATTATTATTTCTTTTAAAAAATAGTGAACTCCTGGTCCTTCTTGAAGAAGCAGATCAAAGCACTGCCATTTCATTGGCAGAAAGCTGTTTGACATGGCAAAGCCTGTTTACACGCAGTCAGCTGCCTGCCTGCCTGCCTCTAGAGCAGCGGTTCTCAACCTGTGGGTCCCCAGATGTTGTTGGACTACAACTCCCATCACCCCTGAGCTCTGGCCTTGCTAGCTAGGGGTGATGGGAGTTGTAGTTCAACAACATCTGGGGACCCACAGGTTGAGAAAGGCTGATCTAGAGCATTTCTGCAAATCCCCAAGAGCCTGCTGAAATTCCGTGGACAGGATCCCATGCCTCTTTTGTTTTGCTGTGCCTAAGACCTTTGATGTGCATGATACAGCACTGCATGTGACAACTTCCAAAAGACAGTGGGTGGGCATGCCCATACACAACCTCACTGAAATCTATCCACTGCAGCCCCTCACCCACACCCTAAAACCTCCTCCAGAGGGTTGGGAGAGCCTCCACAGCAGATTTTTTTTCAGGAAGGAGAGCGTGGAGAGAGGAGAGGAGGAGGAAGTCCTGTTGCATGGGTGAGGCACTGCTCACTCAGCACTGGAGACAACCCTGTAACTTTAAGGATTTGTCCTTGAGCTTGCTTTATTTTTCCTCCTCCCTCTCACCCTCCTTTCCTTGTATGTCACAGTTTCTTAGGCTGTAAACCCATTCTGATACTGATTTCTGTAAGTCACCCTGTAAGCATACCTTTACCTTTATTCCCATCTGATACTTCAGAGCTGCCAGTGTACCTGAGAAAGCAGTGGCTCGTTTTTGGGAGGAGAAGTCTAAGTCATTCATTCGTGACTTCCGGAATGCCCACCTGAATTTCAATTTTGAGGCTCTGAAAAAGGTTTCAGAACCAGGGAAGCTGATTTACGCTTGCTAGCTGTGTACCTGAGGGAAATGTCAAATCCTCTTGTAAAGAATGTTTTCCCTCCCACCTTTCCAAATAACCGCAGCTTAATCTCACATCACCTTCAAAGGTAAAGTACTTAATTTCTGCAATGTTCGCACTGCCTCTTCTGTAGGGATTAAAGCACCCCTGTTCTACTTTGATTTGCCCCCATGCAGAGAAGGAAAGAAGCAGCTTTCTCACATTTTTTTACACCAAGAAAGGAGAAGTGGAAGCAAAACCAGAGCCCTTATCTCTGCAGATGGCTGAAGGCTGTCCCTTTGATTCCCACTCCACACATGCTTCCAGCACATTGTAAACTATGGGTACTTATCAACAAGGCTAAATGGGTTTTGCAGTGTATATCCAAATCTTATTCCACATCACATATGCATTGCTTTAGGACACAGAAAACTATAGATCACATGCCCCCCAGTAGAAAGCATCGTTTCGATGTTGGGAGTTGGTCAGGCAGGCCTGTAAGTGAACTTTCCTGCTGCAGATCTGGCCCCCATGCAATCCGCAGGAGCATCTATTTCCCAGTTGTGCAAAGGCCCTCTTGGCTGTGCCACAATCTGGATTGGCGGTGTCAGGAATGAGTTGTGAGTGCTAGCAGAGATAAGAGTCCGGGAATCCAGCCTTATTTACAGAGATTTATTGCTATTTACAGTCAGTGTTGAAAGTCTGTTCCAGTCATGGCGAGTGGGTTGCCTCGACTAAATTTGCTTTTGTTTTTCCCCAGCATAACCACTTCCAAAGCCCGACCCCCCTCTTTTCTCTCTTCCAAGATTGGCTTGGCCCTGGAAGTGCACCCGCCCCCTCTCAGATTCATTGCCTCCTGACAGGTTTTCGTCACCTTCCTCGTCCAAGGAAGAACAACTACTAATTAGTGGGGTTACAGATAGGTAGCCGTGTTGGTCTGCCATAGTCAAAATAAAAAAATTCCTTCCAGTAGCACCTTAAAGACCAACTAAGTTAGTTCTTGGTATGAGCTTTCGTGTGCATGCACACTTCTTCAGATACACTGATATCTGCCAATCTCCCATTCCCACCACCCTTCTGAGTAATACCCCTCCCCACCTTCTCACTATATAGAAGGGTCTGGCAACTTCTGTTTCAGTGTATCTGAAGAAGTGTGCATGCACACGAAAGCTCATACCAAGAACTAACTTAGTTGGTCTTTAAGGTGCTACTGGAAGGAATTTTTTTTATTTTAATTAGTGGGGGTTTGTCTCAATACGTTCCCATTCTCTCCCCCTTCTCTGCCTCCCATTCCCTGACAGGCGGCAATCAGTGGCAAGGCCTTCTCTGTGGTGGTCCTCCACTGGGAACGCCACCAAGAGCAAATGATGTTGATATTTCAAAGTTTGTTAAAGATATAACTCTGCACTCGAGCCTTTTGTGGTGTTTAATATCAGGAATTAATTAATGTTACTATTGGGTAATCGGTTGCTATTATTATTTTTTATTATTATTATATTATTATTATTATTATTATTATTATTATTATTATTATTATTATTATTATTATTTCATTTATGTACTGCTTAATGCCAAGCCAGCTTCTAAGTGGTTTACAAAATACAAAAACCAAGGACACAACACCAATAAAATAAACAGTAATAATGTAAAATGCACTGTGATTAAAATATAAATGTTCATAATTAAAACATGCAATAAAACCATCACATCGAAACAGCACTGCAATTGAAACTGGAGACTAACTAATGTTTTTAAACAACAGGTTTTATATGATGACGATTTTACTGTTCAACCATTTTCTTATGATTTTAGTTTGCACACACTGCCTTGAGAAGGCTTGAAATAAGCAGCATATAAATATTTTTATAAATAAATCTCCCTTCACAAATCGGAGGATCAAGGGGGCTAGAAACAGAGGTGGAAAGCAAACCCCAATTTGAGCTTGACTGAGATGCACAGGTTTACCACTACAGTAAAACTCAGCTCCAGTGAATGAATTAAGTTGTTTACATGGCTAGGTTGACACTTTCCACTAAGTGAACATGATCTGATGAAGTTGCTGTTTGTATGTGCTCCCCAAAGACATCTCTACTGAATAGTTTATGAGGCTGGTTTTATTCAGAGTGTTAACTCTTAAGGCAAAATAAGAGCCCCTCACTTTTTTGTTGTTGTTAAAGCAACATGAATTTTGCAAAGTAGGTTCACAGGACAATGTTTGATCAGAGTACATCATTTGGACACAGAGAGGATAAATTGAGGTCACAGAGGCACAGACTGCAGTTCTCCTGTAACCAGGTACAACTGGGTGAAAGCAGGGATGTCAGAGAACTCAGACAAAAATGGAAAGGTGAAAAGAAATTGGTGGTGTTTGCTTGTTTGTTCCATGTCCAGAATTGAAATTGATCCAATAAATGCAATCGGTACTAGCTGTTGTTGCTTTCAGTCTGCAGGCAATACGTAATTGATTACACTTGCATTGTGTTTCCTTTGCACTGAAATGAATGGGATGGAATAATGTACAGTGGTACCTCGGGTTAAGTACTTAATTCGTTCCGGAGGTGCGTTCTTAACCTGAAACTGTTCTTAACCTGAAGCACCACTTTAGCTAATAGGGCCTCCTGCTGCCACCGCGCCGCCGGAGCATGGTTTCTGTTCTCATCCTGAAGCAAAGTTCTTAACCCGAGGTACTATTTCTGGGTTAGTCTGTAACCTGAAGCGTCTGTAAAACAAGGTACCACTGTAATGACAATATAATAGGCAGTGGCGTAGCAAGGTCAGTGTGCTGGTCCCAAGGGTTAACCGTGCGGTGAGGTCTGAGTCCAGTCCGAGGTCGCGGTATGGAGGCTGTCCGTCAAAGCTGAAGCTGGGTCCAAGGCAGGGAGTCGGGTGAGGTCAGGAACTCTGGCAGAAGAGCAGGACAGGGTGCAGGCAGGAACAGGCTACCAACAATGTTGCTCCCGCAACCTGGGGCTGGGCTAGCTGGCTTTTATCTGCCCCGAGGCATACGACTGCCCCTGCCCACAGGTGACTTGCCTCTCCTGGCCTGGAGAAGAGCACTCCTCCTGCGGGAACTTACCGTATTTTTCACTCTATAACACGCACCCGACCATAACACGCACGTAGTTTTTAGAGGAGGAAAATCCGTAAGCATGCCACCCGTAGGCATTCCCTCCATAACACGTACAGACATTTCCCCTTACTTTTTAGGAGGAAAAAAGTGAGTGTTATGGTGCAAAAAATACGGTAGTTCCCTCCGCCTCTCTGCCCTGAGCCTCTGCAGCTCAGGAGAGGCTGGAGGGTTACTGGACCCAGCTGGTTCTGGAGGCGGGGACTCCTGTGAAGGCTGGGATTCCTCAGGTTCAGCTTCCGAGTCCGAATCCCAGGCCATCACAGTCATGTGGTACCTGGTGCAGAAAATTTCTTGTCACCACCCCCCCACACACATTGAATTATATTTTTATGCCTGCAAAAATGGTTTGACTTTATCTCACAGATGTTGAGTGCCGCAGAGCATTTTGTCACCCCCCTTGAGGGGACACCCGGGGCACACCTTGCTCCACCCCTGATAATAGGCATAATTTATGTTATTTACGTAATCATTGTGCCTTCTTACAACACTAGGTGGAAGGTTCTCATGGACCTGCCCCCTTTGTATGACGTACTTCCTGGATCCAAATGAGGTGAGGGAACGCTCCAATACCATGAAACGACATGATCAGCAGATGCTGAAGCTAAAAGAACTTCCTTGGCTGGACTTCCAAGAGCTTCTCAGCATTTCATGGCATACATTATCTTTTAATTTCACAGTCATCCTTGAAATCCAGATGGAGTGGGAGAGAGATTTGTTTCAGTTTGCATTTTAGTGCAAAGCTTCCCAGTTTGCAAAATTGTACATGAACCGAAACTTGTCTGTTCTTTGAAATTTTTCTCTGAATTTTTCTCTGAATTTTTCTCTGAATTTCGCAATGCAGTTCTCCAACTTTGGAGGAGGAGGAGGAGGAGGAGGAGGAAGAAGAAGAAGAAGAAGAAGAAGAAGAAGAAGAAGAAGAAGAAGAAGAAGAAGAAGAAGAAGAAACCAATGCAAAACTGCCTCTAGAAAGGGACGGTGTCATCCAATGGCTTTCCCAAAAGTGCATGTGTTCGGAGATGTGTGCATTAAAACGCTGCCAAATTATTCTGAGGTCCTTTCATGAATAAATAAAATTGGAAGGTGGATGTGGAAACAGGGCATGCTGAACTTGAGACATGAGAAACCGAGATAAACTGAAATTGAAAGCTCCATCCGTCCCTAAGCATAAGATGGGCTGCTGTGAAGCTGAGGATAATTGCTGGCTTGTAACTAGCAAGCAACAAATCGCACCTGCAGCGTGAGTGGGAGAGAGCAAGGTTGTGTTAATCTAGTCAGGGGAGGTCCTTTTCCTCCTTGGAAGTAGTCGTGATCCCTGTGGAGCTGTCATGAAGGTGTGGGTGGATCCCAAAGAGATGGAGGCAGAGAGTTGGAACTAGGTGACCTGGAGGAGGGCCTGAGCACAGTGAGGGTTGCAGCGATGGCACCTCGAGAAATGTCAGAACTGGCAGAGGGAGCTGTTGATGAGCAGGGTCAGGAGGTGGGTCCTGGGAGGAGGTTCAAGAGGGATGCCAGAGAAATGTTCCGCCCCTTCCGCAAGGGATGTTGCTGCCCCAGCTGCCAGCCCCGCCTCCTGTCACTAAGGAATTGGGAGAGAGCTGCTGCTTTCTCTGACCCTTTTCTTTCATGTGTTTTTCAGTGCATTTGCAAAGACATGGGGGGATATTTGGCTCTTTTCAAAATGGCTGCTACAGCTGCTTTCGCTTTGTGTAGTAAAGATTTCCTCCTCCAAGTCACACTCACACAGTAATACCTTTGCATCCTGATCTGCATTTTGACCAGCTCAGAATCCTTTTGCCATCTCTACACCTGTGTAAAGGGTGAAGCCATCCCTCAGCTGCTTTCTTTTAGAAATCCCTTTATTTAGAATCCCAGGCCACCAATCTCTCTCTCTCTCTCTCTCTCTCTAAACCCTGTTAAAACTTCAGCTTCCAACACCCCTTCCTCCAAGTTGTGGTAAGTTGTCCGTGGATAGAAACTGACAAAGGACTTCAATATAAGGGTAACCCTTTTATTAGCGCGTTTGCAAAAGCGGACCCTCCGTACCCGTGGATACGAAGAGCCCCGATCGGGCATAAGCACAGCAGTTTTATCCCTAGCTGCCGCCCCTCTTTTGGAGGCTTGGCTTACAATCTATCTACCAGAATTCAGCACATTCCTAATACATTGTTCAATCTACTCTATTCATTTTTACTCCCTTCTCAGTGTGGGCGGCTCGCCCTTTCTGGCGTACGCGACTGTGTTATCTTGTATACATGTCTAGCTCTCAAGGCTGAGTTTGAGGCACGTCCTTTCTGTATGCTTTCATTGTTTCCCAATCTCACAATCCCCCCTCTCTTTTGTACCTTGCCTCAAACTCACGCAACAATTCCCAATGGTCTTGTTCTTCATCATCAGTGGGGATGAGTTTGTATCTCATCGCCATTAACTGAGTGGTTACGTGTCGCTGGGCTAACAGGGAGAGTGAGTTGTTGATTGCTTTCATAAAGATGGGCAACACACAGGGAATCAACACACATCCAGCGGCTATTAATCCAATTAGTGCTACGATGGCTTGTAACCCTGGCAATTTCGGGAACCATGAGCCAAACAATTCCCTGAAATTAAGGCCTTCCCATGTTTGTACCGGCACGTGCGCTATTTTTATCATTCGGTTGGCTATGTCTTTTACTACCTTCCCACTATCATCTATCTCGATACAGCAGTTAGTCAAATTAAATTTCCCACAAACCCCGCCCTCTTTCGCTAATAAATAATCGAGCGCTAATCTGTTCTGCATAATATAGGTGCGGCTTTTTGCACTTTCCTTAGCAAGTTTTGTCAAAGCGGCAGCGGTTTCATTAGTTATAATTTCTACTACAGCTTGCAAGCGAATTATTACGATTTAAGAGATAAATTGGGTCCCTTCCAAAAGACCCCGCCGTCCCATCATTAGCCCAGGTTGCAGGGCCGTAATACTGGATTATTCTTTCTGGGGGCCACTCACTATCTTTCCATGTCCCTATGTGAATCGCCCTTTTTCTCCTGGGCCCTAGTTCCTCATATACGGGCATACCCAACTTGGCTTTCGTCTCTAGGGGGAGCAGAAAGAAACTTGGTCGCAGAGTGGCCAACACACAGGACCCCACCCAATCTAAAGGCAGTTTATTATATGCATATTCTCCGCAAGCCCAATAGAATCCGTCTGGAGTTGTCCATTCTCTTGAGGTGTCCTGGGGGTCCCTGAGAAACGTCATGTTAGTCATATTGGCTAGTGCTGATGGCCATTCCCTGGAAATGTTATCTGAGCTCCACCATTGTTTATTATTCCATTGTCCTACACAAGGAGTATCCCCCACCTTTGTACCTTCCCCTTCTGCCGATACATTCCTCACAAAACACTCCACTCCTACCAAACTGTTTGATATGCGCCACACTTCATTACCTGGATGCTGATATGAATAATTCTTTTCGTTCCTCTGAACTTCCGTGTAATTTACCTCGTGAGCTACCCAGGGCCACTGATCTCCCATGTTAGTCCCTCCGCATACAAAACAATTCCTCACAGTCAATTCTTTAGCGATGGTCTCGGCCAGGCTTAAAAACATGTTATGAGCCTTTGGAGGCAGGAGTAGAGTGTTCAATTGCTGTATCTCTTCTTCAAAACTCTCGTATACCGTTATAGGCCGTTTACTTACTCTTGTGGTGTGGATCTGAACTATCAGATATCCATAGGGGTCCTTTCCAGTACCATCGATCCCCAATCCGAAATGTATATACTTGGGGGTAGTGGAAGATAACTCCTTGGCCCACAAACATATAGGGTTACATTTCCCTGAACCACAGGCCGTTGAAGCCGCCCCCCTGGTAATGTTTATCCCCTCTGGTCCTTTATATGAGGGTGCTTCTTCCACCCCTCCAGTATACCAGTAATTGGTTATGGGGGTGGCCCCTACGTTAGAACCCGTAAGCTGTTGAAACAAATACTTATTCTCTTGGAGATAAGACCTCTCCCAGTCTAATGACCCACAGGTAACTCCATCCTGGTCGTTAGGCCCTTGTCCTTTGATGATAGCAGTACACGCATCGAAACAAACATGTATCTTCTCCGTGCCCCTAGTAGAGTTGTGGGCTATATATCCTTGCCTGTTTTGTGCTAGGGAAAACATACGTACCCTCTCACTCGCTTTATTTGCTGTTCCCCCTTTATATCCATATACATATATGCTGGAGGTAATAGGTCCCACTGCTAGAGGTTCATAACACTCAATTTTATTTTCTTTGGTTCTGCACCTGAAATACTGTGTCTGATTATAGACACATGGGTCTAACGCCTCTCTACACTCTGGGGCAATGTTGTAATACATCAGAGTCCTTGTAATTCTACTCCCAGTTTTAGTGACCTGAATACATTCTGCGCATGACGATGTTTCTGAGGAGCCCCAAACCACACCGGCCATTAGAAGGCCCAACAGGAATCCCTTCAACCAACTTATTTTCATATTATGTCTCCTCCAACTCCTTGAGGGCTTGAACCACTGTGGGGGGCGGAACCAGACTACAATATGCAATTTCCCCTCCTCTCTCAACCGTGCAGTATTGGAGTATAATGTCCGTTATGCACACGAGATTGCACTCCTCTGTGCAATGGACGCAGCAGACACACCCTTCACAGTGAGAACAGCAACAGCATTCAAAAAGACACTTGCAGGTACAGAATAGACACATTGGGGTTAGCGTTTGGATTCCTTCCGGTTCCTGGTTCCCTGATTGGTAAGCGTCACCTTCAGCGGGTCATCGGGATCAACAATTACCCTCCAGTCCTGTGGGGCTTTCTTGACCCTGTGATAATGAGTCCACCCGTGTTCTCTGGTCCTCACCGCCGACTCGGTGATAAGCAATACCTGGAACGGACCTTCCCAAGCAGGGTGCAATTTCTCCGCTTTCCACGCTTTTATCAGGACCCGGTCCCCGGGCTGGAATGTATGCTGATGTTCTAGGAGAGGAGGACGCTGGACCAAAACACCACGTCTATGGAGAGATAACAAAGACTGGGAGAGTGACTGTAAATATTTTCTTAGGAACAGATCCCTAAATTCTACGAGAGGCTGTCCCAGCTGGGCCAGGTAGGGTCTCCCTGTCATCAATTCAAAAGGAGAAACTCCCAGGTCCTTTCTCGGCGCCACCCGCATTCTTAATAAAGCCAGTGGAATGTTCTTTGTCCAGGGCAACCCATTCTCCAGATATAGTTTAGTCAAGTGCTTTTTAATCTCTGCGTTCGCCCTCTCTACCTTGCCACTACTTTCAGGGTGCCACGGTGTGTGCAGGTCCCACTTAATTCCCAAGGCTGCCATCACTTCCTGTAAAATCCTTTGAGTGAAGTGGGTGCCTCTATCCGAGTCGATGGCCTCAATTACACCGTACCGGGGGACTATATGTTCTAAGATGGCTTTAGTCACCACTTGTGCCGTTGCCTTCCTGCTAGGGAAGGCTTCCACCCACCCTGTAAGATGATCTTTAAATACCAGCAAATATTTCTGCCCCCCTCTCTCTGGTAGTTCTGTGAAGTCCACCTGTATCCTCTGGAACGGCCAGACTGCGAGGGGTCTTCCCCCTTTTTCAGTTTTCTTTGCTCTGGTCTTATTTACTTTCTGACAAATTAAACATTTCCAAGCTATCGAATGAGCCATGGGCCACATGTCCTTGCTCCAATACAGGGGTTTTACCATATTAATCATCGCCTCCGTCCCGAAGTGCCCACTTTCATGTACCTTTTCTAAGATCCCCATCATCGTAGCTTTAGGTATTGCCATTTGCCCGGTTGGGGTCTCCCAATCACCATTCCTATGTTCCCATCCCTCCTTTCTCATGTAGTCTAATTCTTGAGAGGTAAAAACCAGGTCTCCTGTGTCTTCTTTAATCAGGACCGGTACCTTCAAACTATATTGCTGGGTTAGTGTGGCGCTAGGGGTATCCCTGGCGGCTTCTTTCGCCCTCAAATCAGCCCACCTATTTCCCACTTCCGCGGGGCTCATTCCCCTGGTGTGAGCCGGGACGTGGACTACTGCCACCTTTTCTGGTTCCGTGAGGGCGTCTAGTAATCTTTCTAGTAATGCCATGTGCTCGATTTGTTTTCCATCCGCCTTAATGTACCCTCTGTCTCTCCAAGTTCTACCAAAGGTATGTACCACCCCCCATGCGTAGCGAGAGTCTGTCCATATAGTCACCTCTAGGCCTCTAGCTAACTCAAGGGCTCGTGTCAGAGCCATGATTTCACATTTCTGAGCCGACCAAGTCGCCGGCAAAGCCCCACTCTCAAGCACCTCCCCGTCCTCCTTAACTACAGCGTATCCTGACTTTCTTTTCCCCTCTTCAACATAACTAGAACCATCAGTGTACCACCTTTCCCCCCCCCACCAGGGGCATTTCTGACAGATCCTCCCGGACCTTGGACATTAATTGTATAGTACCCATACAGTCATGTTCATCTGGCTCCCACTCTTTTCTCTCTCCGATCAGAAACTCAGCTGGGTTTAAATTTCGGTCAGTCCCCAAGGTGATGTTGGGGCTTGTTCGTAATATGGTTTCATATTTCACCAAACGACCATCCGTCATCCATGTGGAGGCCACCCCAGTCATTATGGTGGATATCTGGTGGGGGCTATGAACTATCAGCGCTCCTCCAAAAGTTAATTTTCTACTCTCCACCACCAATACAGCCACTGCCGCCACCACCTGGATGCAAGTGGGCCACGCCCACACTACTGGTTCCAGGGTTTTGCTAAGGTATGCGACCGGCTGATACCGCCCCCCTCTTTTGGGCCAAAACCCCTAACCGCGGTCTGGGAACTGATCGTTACATACAAATGAAACGGTTGCTGGAGATTAGGCAGTGCTAAAACTGGGGCCCCGACCAGTGTTCGTTTTATTTCTTCCCATCTTAATTCATCCTCTGGCTTCCACGTCACTTTTTCGTCCCCAATAAGCTTTTGGTTCAAAAATTGAACCAATTTTGCATATTGGTCTATCCATAATCTACAATACCCCAGCAACCCTAACATCCTCCTTATATCTGTTTTGTTTCTTGGGGGTTGTAGTTCCAAAATTCCCTTAACTCTTTCTGGGTCTAGCTTCCTTGTTCCCCCTTCCAACCAGTGCCCTAAGTACTTTACTTTCTTTTGGACGAACTGCAGTTTTTCCTTCGATACTTTCACTCCTAGCTTTCCCAACCAGTTTAACAATCTTATAGAATCCTGTTTCACTTCCTTTTCCTTTTCCCCAATTATCAGCAAATCATCAACATATACCAACAAGAGGTTGGGGCCAGTGGTAGTAAAGTCCGCCAACTTCGCCCCTATCGCTTGCCCGAAAAGGAGTGGGCTTTCTGTATACCCCTGGGGCAAAACTGTCCATCTGTACTGTTGTTTCCTGCCTGTGTTCGCATTCTCCCATTCAAAAGCAAACAAATCTCGGCTTTCAGCATCCAGGGGACAAGTCCAGAATGCATCCTTCAAGTCAATAACCGTGTACCATTGGGTAGTGGGTGGGATACGGCTTAACAACGTGTAAGGGTCTGGCACTACTGGAAACCGGGGTACCACTATATTGTTTATATTTCTCAAATCCTCAACCATTCTATATTTCCCATCCTTCTTTTGCACTGCTAAAATAGGGGAGTTAAAAGGTGACATGGTGGGTTCTAGCAGTCCCTGCTCCAGAAGCCCATCCACTACGGGCTGTAACCCCACCCTTCCTTTCTTTGTCATGGGATACTGGGGGGTCCACGACTGGGTAATCCCGGGTCTCACTGTGATCTTGATTGGGGCTATTTCTAGCCTCCCCACCGTCTTCCCATCTGCCCACACTGTTGGGTCTATTTGCTCCTCGTCTTCTATCTGTAAGGGATACATGGGGGTTCCTAAGTCTAAATCCAGCAACTGAAACCCCAGTCCTACCATCAGATCTCGTCCTAATAAATTTATTCCTGATTCGGGAATAAACAATAAGGACCCCTTTGCCATTCGGCTTCCCCTCATTATAGTAGTTTCTTCTAATTGTACAACTTCTTTCGCTTTTCCGCTCACTCCTACCACTTTCAAGTTTGACATGGTCTTGCGCACCCCGGGAATAGATATGCATACAGAAGACCGGGTCGCTCCGGAGTCGACCAAAAAGACCACTGATTTCTTAGAGGGCCCCACGCACAAATTCACCAGTGGCTCATTCCGGGCCCCTTGGAGCGAGCCGGAGGTTCCCTATTCGTCATACAAACTAAACAACTCAGCCGCTCCAGTATCCTCCTCCGCTCCTTTTTGCCTGGGCGCCTGGTTCCCCCTTCTAACTTCTTCCCTCTCAGGTAATTTAGCCCTTGGAGTTCGGCATTCCCGGGCGAAATGGCCGGGTTTGTTGCACTGATAGCAAATGATACCGGGGCCTGAGGTATTTCCTCCCCTTCCCCGCCCCCTTCCCTGATATGCCGTTCCCCTCTGCCCTCTAGTGGCCTCAACCTCCTGCTGTTTCTTGATTTCCCATGTTTTCTGTAAAGTAGCTGCCATCATCTGACATTTTTGTTTACTTTTTACCGCTTCCCTATTAACATATACCTGTTGTGCTGTCCTTACTAGATCTATGATCACGGCGTCCTGCCAGGTCATCTTCTGCAACTTTTTCTGAATGTCGGGCCATGCCTTTGTCACAAATTGCATCTTTAGGAGGCTATCAAAGGCAGGTGTATCCGGCGCCACTCCCGAGTACTTAGTCAGATGGTCCCTAATCCTCTGTATAAAGTCGCCCGGCGACTCCTCTTTCATCTGATTAACTTCAAAAGCCTTAGTCAAGTTGGTACTTTGAGGCACGGCATGCTTGATACCTTCCAATATCATTTCCTTCAAATCTTTCAAATGTGTCCGGTGCGCCTCATCATTTATATCCCAATTCGGATCCCCTATGGGGACTTAGTCTCCGCGGGGACCGCCTGTTGCTGCCCTGCACCGACGGGCGGTGGAGCCGCCACTCTCTGTAATTCCTTAGTCTCCCAATACTGCATGGCTGCCCTCCTAATCATTGCTTTTTCTTCTGGGGTGAATAGATGGCCCAGAATGTACATCAGTTCAGTATATGTATATATGTGTGGTCCCATCCACATTTGTAGGAGGTTCACGACCTCCTGACTATTCTCATGCATTTTAGGTAAGGTCTGCTTCAGTTCTCTGAGTTCCGATGGCTTTATGGGACTAACCACATATACCATAACCGGGTGGCCTGCATTATCAATGCCCCCTGGGGTTTCCCGGAGGGGGAAACTCTGAACTGGGGATTCATTCGGATCCCGAGACTGGACGAACTTCCAACCTTTCTCCTTCCTATAACTCCGAAATGTCTCAGACCCAGGGGAAGCGTGAGACGTCTTTCCAGGGAGGGGGAAATTATACACGTCCCTTTTCAGTTGTTGTACTTCCCTGTGCAACGCATAATATGGCGACGGCGAGGCGGCTGTATCGCTCAGTCCTCCCTCTGGAGTCTCAATTTCCTCAATGGCGGGGGAAGAGCAGTTCTTTTCCCTTTCGGGCCGGCCTCCTGTCGGTGAGTTTATTATAGCGGGGGGCGTTACCGGACTAGGTGGCCGTTGTATGGCCGGAGGAGCAGAGGGGACGGGATGTGTTTCCTCGTCCGACTCCTCCTCCTTCTTTTTCATTAGAAACTGCCTAGTTGGGGGTGGGTCGGGTCCAAAAAATTGAACGTGAAACCACACCTCCAGGTAAGGCTTCTCCTTATCTTTCTTATTAGCTATCAAATAGTTTCGCAATTGAGTCATCCAGTATTTATCTGTCTCCCCCTCAGGATCCCAGTTGTACATGGCGTCTGGCCCTATCGGGTGCTTTGGCCAGACCACCCTGCAAAAATTGATCATGGTGACCTTTATGAGGTTACCGGTGAACTTTTTCAAATAGTCCTCGTCCCATTGGATCAATACTTGACCCAGCGGACTGTTAGGGTCAATTGGGCCCTTGTCCTTTGAATCCTTCTGTCGTTTACTCTGACCCTTACCCATGGTTTACAATGTCTCCAATTTCACTCACTCACACAATCACACGGAATCGCCTGGCCGCTTCCCTCGCGGGAGAGACGGAACCGCAAGCTAATCCTCCCGTCAGGGCCGAAACCCTGATCCACACTCACGCGTCCGTATGGAGCCTCTCTTTCATCCAAGAGACGAGTCTCTCACCCCCGTCCCACAGCACAGTTTACAAAGTTCTCATGTCTACTCACCCAATACAGTCCAGCGTCGCTTCTCGCAACTAGTGAACAGGCGGGCGTCCCCGCTGGGTGCTCGCGGTCCCGGACCGCCAAAAATGAGACCTAGTTCTCTCTCTCTATCCCCCTATATCAAGTCCTGTCTTTTAGCCCTCGCGAACCGTCACGGGTGGACTCCGGCTCGGGTCACTCCGAAAAGACGGAGGGGCGCCTACCCGGATTCCGAGATCCCCCCGAGCAGCCCGTCGAGAGCCCCATGTTGGGGCGCCAAAAGTTGTGGTAAGTTGTCCGTGGATAGAAACTGACAAAGGACTTCAATATAAGGGTAACCCTTTTATTAGCGCGTTTGCAAAAGCGGACCCTCCGTACCCGTGGATACGAAGAGCCCCGATCGGGCATAAGCACAGCAGTTTTATCCCTAGCTGCCGCCCCTCTTTTGGAGGCTTGGCTTACAATCTATCTACCAGAATTCAGCACATTCCTAATACATTGTTCAATCTACTCTATTCATTTTTACTCCCTTCTCAGTGTGGGCGGCTCGCCCTTTCTGGCGTACGCGACTGTGTTATCTTGTATACATGTCTAGCTCTCAAGGCTGAGTTTGAGGCACGTCCTTTCTGTATGCTTTCATTGTTTCCCAATCTCACACTATCTTTTCTCTCTGGCCAATTTCCTCTTTTTCTGACCATTTTCTGACCATTTTCCTCTTTTTCATCAGCAAACACCTGTTCATCCAGGGCCCAAACAAATGACTCAACTTTGCCAGATGTTGTGTTTGCTTCAGAAAGGATATTGAAATCCGGCTGGCTTCTTTCCCCGTAGAAGACACTGTAATTCCACCAGGTCTTCCCAAAAGGATAATCCTGGCCTATTTATGGTTCGGTTTGGAACATTATAATGTTATTCTAATGGGTTTTTATCTGGTACTAATATATTGCATTGACTTCTGTTTTGTACATTGCTTTGAGGTTCTTTTGACTACAAAGAATTAAGAAATGTTCTAAAGAAATAAAATGGCAACACCAGGACATAACCCACTAACTTGTACTCAGAGTAGACCCACAGAACTTAATAGATCTGTGTTAGCCATATCGATTAATTTCTTTTCTTTTTTTCAAGATGTTTTATTAGTTTTACAAATAAAATGTACAAATAAACACACATCAATAAAGCCATACTGTATGTGGACATTGTCCGAATTTTGCAACGTCTCCCCTATTATTATTATTATTATTATTATTATTATTATTATTTGTTACTTATTCCCTGCCCATCTGGCTGGGTTTCCCAAGCCACTATGGGTGGCTCCCAACAGAATTAAAAGCACAATACAACGTCAAACATTTAAAAGCTTCCCTAAACAGGGCTGCCTTCAGATGTCTTCTAAAAATCAGATAGTTGTTTATTTCCTTGACATCTGATGGGAGGGTGTTCCACAGGGTGGGTGCCACCACCGAGAAGGCCCCCTGCCTGGTTCCCTGTAACTTCACTTCTCGCAGGGAGGGAACCGCTAGAAGGTCATCGGCGCTGGACCTCAGTGTCCGGGCTGAAAGATCGGGATGGAGACACTCCTTCAGGTATACTGGGATGAGGCCGTTTAGGGCTTTAAAGACCAGCACCAATGACTAATTTCAGTGGGTCTACTCAGAGTCAGATTAGCATTGACTGCATCCTACTGGAAGCCGTTTTACATTGACTTAGACTGGTCCTTCTTGTTCAATACTGCCTGCACAGACTGGCAGTGGCTGTCTAAGACTCTGGCCCGTCCCAGGAATAGTGCAGAACTTATTCCCACTATTCTCTTGCCTTGTGGAGCCCCATGTAGCAGAAGAGGGAAAGATCCCCGTCTTAAGACCTGGACAACTAATGCTGTCAGTCAACAGTCCTGGCCATGTTGGCCCAGTGGCCTGACTCAGGATTAGGCCCCTTTATACATCCAAGGAGAGATGCTACATCATTGTAAAACTGCCCAAATATCTGACCAGATTTAGGGGATCCCATCCTGCCTTTCCCCCAATTCAATCTGGGTTGGACTCCAGACACCCTAGGGTCAACATCTGATCCCAAAATGAATCTGGATCTCCAGTGAAATTCACCCAGAAGCACCGACAAGCAGGGTGATCATGTCTGTTGGCTTTAGGAAAGCAGTATCCAAGCCAGCTTGCCAAAGGATAAGATAATGGGCTACCCAGTTGCATCTGTTGCCTCCATCTGCCGCTGAGTCCAATGGCCCAACTGTGGATTTTTAATAAACTTTCATAGAACAGCTGCTTCCCATTAAAAGCTTATTATTTCACAGTTTGGGTTGGGGCGTGGAAGAAACTGAGGCAGGAATCTGAAAACATCCCCAAATCAGACTTGTTTAGAATTCTCCCCAAACCCAGCTATGATTTGTTTAGGGATATTACTTTATTATTCCTTCACAGATCACTGCATTGCCGTGGTGAAGGGGCTTGAATAACTCAGAGAAGCTATGAGCTATGCCGTGCAGGGCCACCCAAGATGGACAGGTCATAGTGGAGAGTTTTGACCAAAAGTATCCACCTGGAGCAGGAACCGGCAAGCCACTCCAGTATCCCTGTCAAGAAATCTTCATGGACAAAGACAACAGACATATAAAGTAGTGATGTATGGAAGTAAGAGCTGGACCATAAAGAAGACTGATTGCCGAAGGATTTATGTTTTTGAATTCTGGTGCTGGAGGAGACTCTTGAGAGTCCCATGGACTGAAAGAAGATCAAACCTCTCCATTCTGAAGGAAATCAGCCCTGAGGGCTCACTGGAAGGACAGATCCTGAAGCTGAGGCTCCAATACTTTGGCCACCTCATGAGAAGAGAAGACTCCCTGGAAAAGACCCTGATGTTGGGAAAGATGGAGGGCACAAGGAGAAGGGGATGACAGAGGACAAGATAGTTGGACAGTGTTCTCGAAGCTACCAGCATGAGCTTGACCAAACTGCGGGAGGCAATGGAAGACAGGAGTGCCTGGCGTGCTCTGGTCCAGGGGGTCACAAAGAGTCGGACACGACTAAATAACTAAACAACAACATACCAAAAGACCAGTGAAAATTGTTTATGTATGCAACCACGGCTGCCAGGATGCTCTTTGCACAGAGATGGAAAGAAGACACCTCTATGGTTTTCCCAGTAGTGATGTATGGAAGTGAAAGCTGGACCATAAAGAAGGCAGATCGCCGAAGAATTGATGCTTTTGAATTATGGTGCTGGAGGAGACTCTTGAGAGTCCCATGGACTGCAAGAAGATTAAACTGATCCATTCTGAAGGAAATCAGCCCTGAGTGCTCCCTGGAAGGACAGATCCTGAAGCTGAGGCTCCAAGACTTTGGCCACCTCATGAGAAGAGAAGACTCCCTGGAAAAGACCCTGATGTTGGGAAAGATGGAGGGCACAAGGAGAAGGGGATGACAGAGGACGAGATGGTTGGACAGTGTTCTCGAAGCTACCAGCATGAGTTTGACCAAACTGTGGGAGGCAGTGGAAGACAGGAGTGCCTGGCGTGCTCTGGTCCATGGGGTCATGAAGAGTCGGACACGACTAAACGACTAAACAACAACGATGTAGACAAAGCATAGATTGTGCTGATATAGACCTTTTCCACCAATCAGAGGGGTCTGGAGGGTGGGACAATGGGTACAGCATAAGGGCAAACAGCATATATTGTGCATTGAAATCTGTATTCCTCACTCGGGCATCGGGAAATCATTCCACTGAATCGTTGATGTTGCAACTTCAAAATAAACTGCCTCTTTCCACTTACTGCCTCCTTGTCATTGGCTAAAGGGGAGACAGTGTGGCGGGGAGTTCCGCAGGTTACAGAACCTTCCAATTTTGCCTCTGGCCCTGTCCATCACTGGCATGCAGGCCTCACAAAGTTTCCCATAAGAAACAGGTCCCTCATGCTGATAGATATTCCCCAGCTCTGCCAATTGCTGCCTCACCTGCCTTCTTCGCTCTGAGCCTACAGGAGAGGATGCTTTTTCCAGGTATGGACCCAGTCACTCAAACTGCCAAGGCAGACCTGTTCTCTGCTGGGTGCATTTTGCCAGAGGCTGGCAGCAGTGTTTGCCGATAGCATTGCACCTGCTGAATAATGCAAGGCCTGAAATCTGGGGATTCGCTTTCTCCCGAAAGCAAGAAGAGGCCGGAAGACCAAAGAAAATCATGAAACAAACATCAAGCGTGAATCCTCCAATGAGGGCAAAGGGAGACTTCAGTTCTTGCCCAAAGAAATTCTCTCTGCTTCTCTAAAGAACCTCTAGCAATCGTGTTGGGAATTCTGGTTTTCGTTGGGTTGACAAGTAGGGGTTATCTGGTGGCAGGTTAAAGCAAGACAGCGGTTCAAGGGAAAGAGGTTTGAAAAGGAAATTTGGAGGTAAAAGGCTCGAGTTTGACTCATGCATGTATGTAATGCAAGGTTCTTGTTTTCTGTTAGGGTTCAATCTTCTATTCTGGCCTGAGCAAAGTGTGTGTCAACTAGGGAGGTGGGCGGGCTGTTTGCCTGGAAGCATAAAATGCATGGAAGAAACTGAAATGTGAACCACATACCCTCCAACATCTCTCTGATGAAAACAGGGATGTCTTATTCATTAATAATAATAATAATAATAATAATAATAATAATAATAATAATAATTGTACCCCCCCCATCTGACTGGGTTGCCTCGGCCACTCTGGGTAGCTTCCAACATATATAAAAACATAATAAACATTAAACATTAAAAAAACCTTACTGTATTGGCCTGAATAAGCCTCACTTTTTTTACAAATTCCGACCATGTGGCTTAAATTTGCGACCTTACAAAAATTCGCTTTTACGATATCGCTGCTGAAAGAGACATATGGTAAAACAGAACGGGTGTGAGTGCCTGTGGAATTTTAAGGAAGCAGCTTATATTCAAGTATTGTCTTTTTCTCCCCCCCCCCCTAGAATTTTAAAGGTGTGGTTTATATTCAGGTGTGGCTTATATTCGGGCCAATACGGTACATATACATGTCTGCCTTCAGGTCTCTTCTAAAGGTTGTAGAGTTACTTATCTCCTTGGCTCAGCGGTCGCATAACTCCATACCCTCCAGCATTTCTCTGATGAAAATAGGGACATCCTAAAAAGGGTGGGGGACGCAGGTAGCACTGTGGGTTAAACCACAGAGCCTAAGACCTGCCGATCAGAAGGTTGGTGGTTCGAATCCCCGCAACGGGATGAGCTCCCGTTGCTCGGTCCCTGCTCCTGCCAACCTAGCAGTTCAAAAGCACATCAAAGTGCAAGTAGATAAATAGGTACCGCTCCGGCGGGAAGGTAAACGGTGTTTCCGTGCGCTGCTCTGGTTCACCAGAAGTGGCTTAGTCATGCTGGCCACATGACCCGGAAGCTGTACGCTGGCTCCCTCAGCCAGTAAGGTGAGATGAGTGCCGCAACCCCAGAGTCAGTCATGATTGGACCTAATGGGCAGGGGTCCCTTTACCCTTTACCTTTAAAGTAAAGCTGCTTCTGGAGCGGTACCTATTTATCTACTTGCACTTTGATGTGCTTTCGATGTGCTCCTGCTAGGTTGGCAGGAGCAGGGACCGAGCAACGGGAGCTCACCCCGTCGCAGGGATTCGAACCGCCAACCTTCTGATCGGCAAGTCCTAGGCTCTGTGGTTTAACCCACAGCTCCACCAGCCTTTACCTTAAAAGGGGTGGGGAACACTCCGGGATCAAATCAGAACCCGGGGTGTCTTTTGTGAATCCAGGACAGTTCCTGGAAAATAGGGACACAGGGTGGATCTAGACACAGAGGGATAAACACTATAAATAAGTCAGAAACGTGATCATTATAAGGGGAAAAATCTCTCTGGTGCCATCTGGTGTTGCATGTTTATAACACATTCAAATTGCTGTTTCTTTGCTAATGTAGCTGAGTCTGTGGAGGGTCTCGAACCATGTGGGTCCTTTGTGCATCTATGGGTGCTTCCTGATCATGGCCCTGCAAGTTCCTTCTGAATTCGCTCTGGAGGCCTAATATTATTGCTCAAACACAGCAGGTTCTGGGAAGCAGGGGACTGGTTCTGCGAGGCAAGTAACCTGAGGTCCAGAGATAAAGGGTGGCACCAACGGTTCAGAACCTACTTTCGAACAGGAATGATCAAATTACCGTATTTTTCGCCCTATAGGACGCATTTTCCCCCCTCCAAAAATGAAAGGGAAATGTGTGTGCGTCCTATGGGGCGAATGCAGGCTTTCCTGGGCTTCCTGCAGCTCTGCGCCACCCTCCGGATCCCGGCGCGAAGCCGCACGGGGCTCCGGAGGGTGGCGCGGAGCTGCCTGCGCTACAGGGCTTCCTGCAGCTCTGTGCCACCCTCTGGATCCTGGCGCGAAGCCACACGGGGCTCTGGAGGGTAGCGCAGAGCTGCCTGCATTCCGAAGCCTGGTGCGCGCTGAAGAGCGCCCCCGGGCTTCGCGCACCTCTCCGCAAGCCTGGGGAGACCGGCGCGGCTCCCTAGGCTTGCAGATAGCAGGCTGTTCTGGGGGCTGGAGTCGGGGGAAGCTCGGGCTTCCCCCACGCCTGCCCCGTGCCTGGGGAGGGGGGAACATTTTCTTTATTCCCCCCCAAAAAAAAATTTAGGTGCGTCCTATGGGGCGGTGCGTCCTATGGAGCGAAAAATACGGTACTTTAATAGTGGCTGAATTTTTGAGTGCCGTCCATGTAGAAACACTGGGCCATTATAAAGAGATTTAGTGGTTCTTAATTGATTGGTGATGTGGTAATGCTGGATTGTATTATTTATGCAAACTGATTTTCTCTGGAGTTAAAGATCTGACTGGGGCAAACCTTGTTATGTTGAGCTCATATTTTGCACAATTTGTATACGGTGTCTGTTTGATAATGTGTGGTTTGCTATGCCTAATAAAGGATATTTGATTTGATAAAGGGCATCAGATTCTTCAGTAGCCCTGCTAAGGTGAATGAGCATCTCCTTCCCAAAGAAGAGCCACTCTGCATATGCTCAGGGGCACTTTGCCCTTGGGTCTTTGAAAAAGACATCAAAGTGTTTTGGGTCCTAGGTGCCATCCTCTTTTGAGACAAAAGGTAGGAACGATGCAATTTCTGCATGCAGTGCATGTTGGGGAATTGTTGTGTCAGCATCCCCAGTTTTACTCAGTGATTTTATGAGTTTCCGTCTCGGCTTAACGGGCTGAATTATTTATTGCCGAGTTATTTTTACATCCTCATCCCTGTCCACACTAGCTAACGAGTTTTCAACATTAGGAGAGGCAGGTTACTAATCTTCAGGGCCCAATAAAAACATCAGAGACCTCTTACGTGGTGCGCATTGCTCTGCTCCGCTAGTTCCGTAATTGCAAAGAGACTTCTTGATCTGCTGGAATGACAGGATGCAAGATTAATTCCTTCTTGCTCATCTTCGACCTGGGTGCTAAGAGACTCGCCGAGTAATGATGATGAAAGCTGCCTGTTTCAGTCAGGTCGACAGTGACCCAGATGAAATGATTTACCGATCCGTCCTAAATATCTTGATCAAATTTACTTGGAGATTTAAAGGGGTTCGTGGAGGTGATGGGGAGATGCAAAACATGTTAAAGAACTTGTTCGTCACTCCCTGAAGCTGGCTGTGTTGTTGCTGTGTCTCAGGTAGGCTGTATTCTGAACCATGCTTAGAAAACAGTCTTATATACAGATCTGGCTGTAGCTCAGTGCTTCAGCATCTGTTCTGAGTGAAGAACGCCCCACATTCAATCCCCAACACTTCTAAGTAAGGCTGGGAAAAGATTCGCTGTCAGAAAATTTCTAAAGCCATTGCTAGTCAGTGTGGAGGACATTGATCTAGATGGAGTAACGGTCTGATTCAGTATGAGGTCCTATAACAATGGGTCCAGCTAGTCTGGTGTTGTCTCCTTGGACTCGCAGTGCCCTCAGGACCTTTGGGCACTAGGCTAGTGACTGCACACACACACACACACACACACTCATAGAATTGGAAGATACACCAAGCGTCCTCTAGTCCAGGCATAGGCAAACTCGGCCCTCCAAATGTTTTGGGACTACAACTCCCATGATCCCTAGCTAGCAGGACCAGTGGTCAGGGATGATTAACCAACAAGCACACAAGTATAAATATAAAAACAGTTTCAAGCAACAATAGCATTAAATCAATTCCAATCCAAGATACTATAGATTTTTAGGAGGCTTGTTGATAAAGAAACATCTTTAGCAGGTGCCAAAAAGACAATTGGGTAGTTGCTTCAGGTAATATACGCTCCTTGGTAACAATCTCTGAAAACTGCTTACATAAGATTGCTTTAGAGAAGAGACGTGTCGTCATGGAAATATATTAACAGCAATAAAACTATCCTTCCTCTCTTATTTTCCACTCCAAAAATCATTATCCCTTCCCCATTTATTTTCAGGTTGGGGGTTTTGCTGGCAGATACTATTGGGTTTAAGCCAGCTATCCTCCTCCTTTTTACACCCAGGCCGGCCTCCCCATCAAAGAGTTATGAATTCTTAAAAATGAGTCAGGTTTCTCTTCCTTTCTCTTTCTCAACTTTATTGCAAATTTATTCCTATTCCTACAAGACGGGAGCAACTAGCAAGAGGTAATTTTAATCTTTTAATGGTTGTTCTCGAGCTCCGGTATTTTTTCTGACTCGGAAAGAAAGGGGCAGCTCTCTCGTCTAATACTTCCTAAAACAAAGGAATTTCTTTGTTACCTCTTGTACTTCTCTGATGTTCTCTCACTACGTGAGCTGTGCAGTGAATGCCCCCTTTCCCCTCATTCCACTACAAAGAACTCATAAGCCACCTACTCCCAGCATCTAGGAACATCCTAACTAGAGGAGGGAGGGAGCATGGACCCCTAGTACCACTGAAACTAGCACAGGGGGAAACAAAAGAGGAAGACTTCACCCCGGTGTCCACAGCCCAACAAGACAACAGCAACAAAAAACCCTGACTCTGGCCTAGGACCCACGTACCTACAGGACCGCCTCTCCTGCTATGCCCCGCGGAGGACCTGAAGGTCCACAAATAACAACACTTTGGAGGTCCCAGCTTGCAAAGTGGTTAGATTGGTCTCAACTAGGGCCAGGGCCTTTTCAGTACTGGCCCCGACTTGGTGGAACACTCTGTCACAAGAGACTAGGGCCCTGCGGGACTTGACATCTTTCCGCAGGGCCTGCAAGACAGAGCTGTTCTGCCTGGCCTTTGGTTTGGACTCAGTCTGACCCTTATGTTTCCTTCGCCTTATGGTCTTGATTTATCAGCTACTTTTAAAATGAGGCTGCATTTTAAATTGCTTTTTAACCTGTATTTTAAATTGTGTTTTTTTCCCTATTATGTTTTTACTGTGATTCTATTGGTGTTAGCCACCCTGAGCCCGGCTATGGCCGGGGAGGGCAGGGTATAAATTATTATTATTATTATTATTATTATTATTATTATTATTATTATTAAAATTGATATGGCTAATTTGACCCAACAACCTCCTTCCCCTTCACACAAGGAAAACAAAACTCACTGACGTCAACTGAAAGCAACCAACCATGCCCTCAAAAAAAAAGTACCGTATTTTTCACTCTATAAGACGCACCAGACCACAAGAGGCACCTAGTTTTTGGAGGAGGAAAACAAGAAAAAAATATTCTGAATCTCAGAAGCCAGAACAGCAAGAGGGATCGCTGCGCAGTGAAAGCAGCAATCCCTCTTGCTGTTCTGGCTTCTGGGATAGCTGCACAGCCTGCATTCGCTCCATAAGACGCACACACATTTCCCCTTACTTTTTAGGAGGGAAAAAGTGAGTCTTATAGAGCAAAAAATACGGTATTCTCTCGCAGCCAACGAAAACCACCTCTACAGTTCTTCGATTCTATTTGGACAGTACCTACAGAGTCATGTTCAAGTCCTCCATTCTCGTCTTGACATTCGTTATGACACATCTGAACTGTGTGGGCTTCAAGAGGATCCACCGGCAAGCAGGCTAATTGGTTGGCAATGAAGTAACAGGTTTCGGTGAAGAGGCCTTCATAATGGGCCTTCTGTCACGCTCCTGCGTCTTCAAGGCAAGCAGCCGAGACTCATTTATTTCCAGCTTCAGTTGCACTCGACGTCTGCGGCAGTCTTTGGAATGAAGCCGCAAACTGCCTCGTGGCCGCTGCTCTGGGTGACCGGCTCTGAGCCACAAAAGAGCTCGCAGCCTGGAAAACTGTCGTGGAAAGAGCTTGAAGCCTGCAAACAGTTCCTCCTGCAAAAGGAGGGCAAGGCTGTCATAGATGGCTTGCTTTGGCTTCACTGAAGGAGGCCGCAATGCTTAATTCCAGTTGCTAGGAACCACAGGAAGCGAAAATGCTCTCGTTCTTGGGTTCCGCTTGCTGGTTTCTCGTGGACACCTGGTTGGCCTGTGCGGTAACAGGATTCTGGACTAGATGGGCCATTGGCCTGATCCAGTAGGCTCATCTTCTGCTCCTAAATCAATATCACAGTACAGTAAGGTGGCCGATGTGTTGCTATGCTTTCCTTTGGACCACATCAATGAGGCCGAGAGGGGAGTCTTGTCATCTAAGCAGCCCAGGACCTCCAGAGAGCCAGTGTGGCGTAGTGGTTAAGAGTCGTGGAGCAGAGCAGCCCAAGCCTGAGCCGCTCAAAAAAAAACCGGACCCAAAAAACCCCAGACATTTCCTTTAAAATGTAAAAATCCACCTGGATGGGAATGTTGGCCGCCCCAAAAAGAGGACATGTCCAGGTTTTCCCAGGTGCATAAATCAGATTATCAGCTTAAAGGTAAAGGGACCCCTGACCATTAGGTCCAGTCGTGGCCGACTCTGGGGTTGCGGCGCTAATCTCGCTTTATTGGCCGAGGGAGCTGGCATACAGCTTCCGGGTCATGTGGCCAGCATGACTAAGCCACTTCTGGCGAACCAGAGCAGTGCATGGAAACGCTGTTTACCTTCCCGCCAGAGCGGTACCTATTTATCTACATGCACTGCATGCTTTCGAACTGCTAGGTTGGCAGGAGCAGGGACTGAGCAACAGGATCTCACCCCGTCGCGGGGATTCGAACCGCTGACCTTCTGATCAGCAAGCCCTAGGCTCTGTGGTTTAACCCACAGCACCACCCGTGTCCCTGATTATCAGCTTGGAGCATGATAAAGCAAGAAGAGGCAGCCCAGGCAGGAAGTTAGCAGCGTTACAGCTTCCTGCCAAGGCAGACAAAGGAAATGATCTCACAGAGTTCTCTCTAGCAAATTATCTAGCAAAACATGAATCGTTGGTCCCACGATTTGCTGGAGGGTTTTGTTATGCAATGGCTGGCAAAGTATTTTGTGGTTATTAAGATAATCCTGTTCTCATTCATTTGCTTGTTTGAATTTGCACAGCTCTTAATGTGGAGCCCCAAACAAAAGGGTCCTCGTTAAAGCTGCTTTTAATGCTTAGTTTCCGTCTTTACTAAGGCTGATTACAAGACCTTTCATACTAGGAAAATAAACAAGGATGCAATTACTGCTCAGAGTCAGACAAAAACTGGCCCCCTTATTATCTGCTCTTTCAGAGCAGTAGCTGCATCCCTGTTTATTTTTCCTGGTATGAAAAGCTAGGGAATATACTAAGTATCAAAACCAACTATATTGGTAGTGAGTTACTGGAAATATGAAGCTCAGTTCCCACCATGAGAGGAGTGAGAAAGTGACTGCGGCAGAGGGAATGTAATCCGCAAAATGACTTACATACTACGAAAGCTGTGGAACCGAAACAGACATTTTTTTAAAACGCTGGTATATTATTTATTTATGCATATATTTATTTGTTTTAATGATATGCTGCTTTTTGTTTTAAAAAAAAGCTTGTAAAGGTAATCAAGCAAAATTGAATGCGATATATAAAAACCAAATTAAATACATTATACAAAATGACATTATGCTACCAAGCCAAGTTCAAGTTGTTGTTATTAGTATACCAAGCCCTTAACAACATAGTTCCAGATTACCTACGAGACCATGTTAAGGATAGGCTCCATGAGTTCTAGCAGGAGGATAAAGATCTGTTCTTGTTAAGCTTCAGGGCCAATTCCCATAGGTCTCAATGACTCATTTTCAGTGTCCATTGAGCTCCTTAATATTCTGTGAGCCCCAGGTTCTTCTTCCTAATCCAGGACGGAAACAACAACAAAAAAGGAGCAAAGAATTCTGGATTCTAAATGGGAAAAATAAGCATTAAGCAATCAAAACAGGGTAGCTCAGTTGGTGAGAACATGGTGCTGATTGTTTCGTTAGCCCCAAAATGGAAAACGAGCGAGGTCCTAACCAAAGAAGAATGGCAACTTAAGTTGACAGAATACAGTATGCACAGCTTGCGGACTTAACATATAGAATAAGAGAACAAGGAGAACATTTGTTCAGTCCCTGTATGGGACAGCTGAATAAGTCCTGCATTTCAGGGGGTGGACTAGATGATCCTCAGGGTCCCTTCCAAGTCTACAATTCTATGATTCTACTAAAATACTTCATGCAACTCAACTCAATAATGTCACATAAATTAGCACGGCTTACAAAAAATATTCAACACACAGAATTTGAAACCCTACTTGAAATGTTTCACCAGAGAGAGAGCCAGTGTGGTGTAGTGGTTAAGAGCGGTAGTCTCCTAATCTGGGGAACCGGGTTCGCGTCTCCGCTCCTCCACATGCAGCTGCTGGGTGACCTTGGGCCAGTCACACTTCTCTGAAGTCTCTCAGCCCCACTCACCTCACAGAGTGTTTGTTATGGGGGAGGAAGGGAAAGGAGAATGTTAGCCGCTTTGAGACTCCTTAAGGGGAGTGAAAGGCGGGATATCAAATCCAAACTCTTCTTCTTCTTCAGCAAGGCATGGTTGTGTATAGCTCACCAGAATCCTGACGATCTTTGCTTTTATTGTTATTTTAAGTTTCTAGATACAGTGGTGCCTCGCAAGATGAAATTAATTCGTTCCGTGAGTTTTTTCGTCTAGCGAATTTTTCGTCTTGCGAAGCACGGAGTCGGAAAAGTTTTGGAAAAGCTTCAAAAATCACCAAAAACCTCAAAAAAGGCTACAACACCGCGTTCTATGAGTTGCTCCTCGAAGTCAAGTTGCAACTGTATTAACGGTGTTAAGAAAAAGGAAACAAACTTGCAAGACGTTTCCGTCTTGCAAAGCAAGCCCATAGGGAAATTCGAAGCAGCTCAAAAACCGCAAAACCCTTTCGTCTAGCGAGTTTCTCGTCTTGCGAGGCATTCGTCTTGCGGGGCACCACTGTACCATGGTTACAGTTGTAGGTGTGTAAGTACTAAAAAGATGGAGTGTCTTTCCATTTTTGTATGCTAGGGTTGAGTAAGGGACACTGGTGGCGCTGTGGGTTAAACCACAGAGCCTAGGACTTGCCGATCAGAAGCTTGGCGGTTCGAATCCCCGCGACGGGGTGAGCTCCCGTTGCTTTGTCCCAGCTCCTGCCAACCTAGCAGTTCGAAAGCACATCAAAGTGCAAGTAGATAAGTAGGTACCGCTCCGGCGAGAAGGTAAACGGCGTTTCCATGTGCTGCTTTGGTTCGCCAGAAGTGGCTTAGTCATGCTGGCCACATGACCCGGAAGCTGTACGCCAGCTCCCTCGGCCAATAAAGATGAGCACGGCAACCCCAGAGTCGGTCCCGACTGGACCTAATGGTCAGGGGTCCCCTTTACCTTTACCTTTAGTGTTGAGTAAAACCTCACAAAATATGTTGAGGAGGAGAGCCAATCCCCTATTAACCAGCCACAAGTATTTAAAATAGTCATGATTTTGATCTAACATAGCTAGTCGGGATATCTCACGCTGACCACTAGGTGCTTCTCTGCTCCAAAGTTTCTGCCCCACTTAATTCATCACAATCTTGGTTGCCAAGTCATCTGGAAACAAAGCGAAGAGCAGTTGGAGAAACATTTTGCCAGATGCCCACCTGAAGTGTAAATTGAGTCAGGCCATCAACTCAGAAAGGGCTATGGAAAACAGTCCCGAAACTGGTTTACTTCCCAAAACCATCCATCAACCGATTTATGGGTTGTGTTCCTGGTAAACTACTTTGCTATCTGCTCTGTATCAATTTTTCATCTGCCTGGACAGGGAATAGAGAGCTTTTAGCCATTATTGAATTATGAAAGGGTGAGATGCTTCAGTATTGCTGTTTCCATAGCAGGCCAGAGGTTTGAGCAGAGACGTTCGACAGCCAGAAGGTTAATCGGCTTTTCAGCAACCTGCTGCCTTTTAATTATCCAACGGCCGCCCATTTCAATATTTCAGAGGTGGCATTCTGCAACTCAAGGATCCAGGACTGGGCTCAGATATCTGAATTTCCAATCGTCTTGAGATATAAGGGACCCTTTAAATTTTGAAAAAGCAGAATGTTCGTTCCTCCTTTATGTTAGCAAAGATGGGTGCAGTAAAAATGTAGGGCTCCATCTCAGAGGGCGAAAACTGAATCGAGAAATTACAGTGGTACCTCGGTTTAAGTACTTAATTCGTTCCGGAGGTCCGTACTTAACCTGAAACTGTTCTTAACCTGAAGCACCACTTTAGCTAATGGGGTCTCCTGCTGCCGCTGTACTATGATGGCTGCCTCCACAGTTAGAGGCAGAAGAGGAAGAGGAAGAAGAAGGAAGAAGAAGAAGAGAAGGAGGAGGAGGAGGAGGAGTTTTGATTTGATTTGATTTGATATCCTGCTTTATCACAACCCTAAGGAGTCTCAAAGCGGTAATGCTCAAAGCAGGCATCCTCAAACTCAGCCCTCCAGCTGTTTTGGGACTACAACTCCCATCATCCCTAGCTAACAGGGCCAGTGGTCAGGGATGATGGGAGTTGTAGTCCCAAAACAGCTGGAGGGCCAAGTTTGGAGATGCCTGGCTCAAAGTAATGCTTCTGAATGCCAGTCGCTGCAAACCACACAATAGCAGAGGGCTCTTGAGTTCCAATGCTGCTTGTGGGTTTTCCACAGGCATCTGGTGGGCTGCTGTGAGGTACAAGATGCTGAAGTAGACGAGCCATTGGCACAATCCAGCAAGCTCTTAGTGCCATAGAATTGTAGATTTGAAAGGGTCCCTGAGAGTCGTCTAGTCCAGCCCCCTGCAATGCAGGAATCTCAGCTAAAGCATCTATGACAAATGGTTGTCCGACCTTTGCTTAAAAACCTCCAAGGAAGGAGAGTCAACCACCTTCCAAGAGAGACCGTTTCACTGTCAAACAGCTCTTACCATCAGAAAGTTCTTCCTGTTTAGTTGAAATCTCCTCTCTTGTAATTTGAAGCCATTGGTTTGAATCCTACCCTCCGGAACAGGACGGAACAAGCTTGTTCCATCTTGGTACAGTATTTCTGAAGGGGTGTCTCCACCCCCATCGTTCTGCCCGGACACTGAGGTCCAGCGCCGAGGGCCTTCTGGTGGTTCCATCGCTGTGAGAAGCCAAGTTACAGGGAACCAGGCAGAGGGCCTTCTCGGTAGTGGCACCCGCTCTGTGGAACACCCTCCCAACAGAGGTCTTCAGATGTCTTCTAAAAGTCTGGTAGTTGTTGTGCTCTTTGACTTCTGGTGGGAGGGCGTTCCACAGGGCGGGTGCCACCACCAAGAAGGCCCTCTGCCTGGTTCCCTGTAACTTGGCTTCTCGCAGTGAGGGAACCACCAGAAGGCCCTAGGCGCTGGACCTCAGTGTCTGGGCTGAACAAGGGGGGTGGAGACACTCCTTCAGATAAACTGGACGTTGCTTTATAAATGATGATACAGCGGTGTTTGAGAGCTGAGTTTGACATGCTGAATTCTGGTTACAGATAGGTAGCCGTGTTGGTCTGCCATAGTCAAAATAAAAGGTATCTGAAGAAGTGTGCATGCACACGAAAGCTCATACCAAGAACTAACTTAGTTGGTCTTTAAGGTGCTACTGGAAGGAATTTTTTTATGCTGAATTCTGTATGCTTTGGACTGCCTTTTAGGTGAGAATCCAAGTAAGCAAGTATCAAGCACCCACCCACATCTTCTGGAGCCAGGAACACGTTGTTTCAGGCTAGCAAAGCAGAAGTTGGTGCTGTCTTTTAAGCCAGGGGTTGATTGGTTTCCTGCGGGGGAGGAGAGGGCCACGAGTTCAGGAAGTGGGACGTAGCATATCATTTTCCGAGAACACTTTAGGAGAAACTTAAGTTCTCTGAAGTGCTGAGAACTGAGATGTAAACACTTATGTGGCAGTAATTTTTGTAATCGTCCTTTTGAATGCACAGAGGGAGGGAGGGAAGCTACACACACACACACACACACACACACACACACACACACACACACACATCCAACTTCACTGTAGGAAGAAAGAAGCCCTGAAAAAAGAGTAATAAGAAATGGGAAGGAGAGGCTTTTAAAAGGGAACAGCAGGAAACCAGTATGATCCAGTAATGATAATTTGCCCTGATTACACAACTATAATTGGCAAGTCAACAAAATAATTGGGGAAGGACCAGAGCTCAGTGGTGGAGCATCTGCATTTCATTCTGAAGGCCTTGGGTTCAATTTCTGGTGTCCCCAGGTAGGGCTGGAGACCTGCCTTAAAACCCTGGAGAACCGATGACAGACAGTGCGGACAGACAGCGCTGAACTAAATGAGCCAATGGTCTCATTCACTACAAGGGTGCACTTCAATTATGGATCTCCAGACGTTTGTGGACAACAATTCCCATCATCCCCAGCTGTCTTAGCGAATTGTCAAGGATGATGGGAGCTGCAGTCCAGCAACTTGATGCCTAGCGTATTGTTATATATATTGTTGCAACCCGCCCTGGGACCTTTAGTTGGCAGGCGGGCAAAATATTATAAATATGCAGAGCCACAATCCAAACTCCCGCCCACCGCTGGTGGGGATTTGCAGAGCAGCGGACATAAGAAGAGCTTTGCTGGATCCGGCCAAATGTCCTGTCTAGGCCAGCATTCTGTTCTCGCAGTGGCCAGCCTGTGGGAAATCTACAAGTGGGACCCGAGGTTTCTAACAACTGGGATTCAGAACCATCTCTGTCTCCAAGTCCTGGAGGCAGAGCCAGTGGCGTAGCGTGGGTTGTCAGCACCCGGGGCAAGGCAAGTAATTTGCGCCCCCTAACCCGTGGATTTGCGCCCCCTAACCAGTGGATTTGCGCCCCCTAACCCTAACCCCCAGATGTTGCGCCCGGTGCGGCCGCCCCCCCCCCTGCACCCCCCACGCTACGCCACTGGGCAGAGCCAAGCCATCATGGCTATGAGCTTCAGTTTATGGGACTCATCTCTCCCATTACTGAGCTTGTGCAATTCACAGGATATTTTTTGTTGTGTTTTAATTTTCCAAATCTACTTCTGCTTCATATATCTTGGCCTTGGTGCTGTTCCTAAAGCAGGCAATTATTCACAGCCGACCCTGAGACTAAAAGCCTTTTGGGAATTCTTTTCATCAGCCTCCCCTTCTGCCGATTCATAATTCATTTCGAAAGCCAGGAGGAATGCATCAAAGGTAAGAGGTGCTATGTCAGTCCTGAGTAGCAGACAGCCGGAGGAATGAAAGAACGTGCCCTTACTCAGATGCATTTCTTCCGAGAAACCATCGTTGACTGCTTGTTCCTATGGTCCTATGCGCAAATGAGTGCTTGGGCGCACTGATTCAGTGCCATCCTTTATAGGCCTTCCATCCTTATCTCTTCTGACTGGCCCTTCCATCCTGCCAATATGCATGCAGCATACATTACCTTCCTGCCAACTAAGGGAGGGTTGCAACAATAAAGACATAGAAAATATTATTATACTCTATGTCTTTATTGTTGCAACCCTGCCCATCTGGCTGGGCTTCCCCAGCCATTCTAGGTGGCTTCCAACAAAATATTAAAATACAGTAATGCATCAAACATTAAAAGCTTCCCTAAACAAACAACAAAACAAGCAAAACTCTGTATAAATCAAACAAAACAGGTGGAACAAGCAAAGTCAATCCAGCTGTGCTAGTCATCACCTTTCTGCATTTTGCCTCATCTGATTTTCAGAGGCCAGTGGAGAATCTTTTCTGAGGGGTATTCATGCAGTGCCTAGTTCTTTGAAGGCATGTTGCTGGACTGGTTTCATATTACCACTTCCAAACAAAGCGAGAGATTTGGCTGGATTCCCAGCAACAGCCAGGCAGGTGCAAGGTAATGAAATACCTTTAGCCATTTTCCTCTCCTTTCATTGTGGTTGTCATGCCATTTCGTCTTTGTGTTTAAATCAGTGTGCAAAGAGTCTCTCTCGAAATTCTGTACTCTGTGAAGAGGGTATGCATGCATAAGGGGAGAGTGGTCCCACTTCATTGAAACACCTCCGGAAGGAGGAGAAATTCTGCAACACCCAGTTGGGACTCACTCGCGGATGTCCACAGGTAGGGGCAAGGGGGTCAGTCCCCCACCCCGATGAAACATAACCCACCGATTCACAGTTTTCATTTTTAAAAGAGAGCCTTTGTAGAATCAGAGATATGAGGCGAAATGTTGTTGTTGTTTAGTCGTTTAGTCGTGTCCTACTCTTTGTGACCCCATGGACCAGAGCACGCCAGGCACTCCTGTCTTCCACTGCCTCCTGCAGTTTGGTCAAACTCATGCTGGTAGCTTCAAGAACACTGTCCAACCATCTCATCCTCTGTCGTCCCCTTCTCCTTGTGTCCTCCATCTTTCCCAACATCAGGGTCTTTTCCAGGGAGTCTTCTCTTCTCATGAGGTGGCCAAAGTATTGGAGCCTCAGCTTCAGGATCTGTCCTTCCAGTGAGCACTCAGGGCTGATTTCCTTCAGAATGGAGAGGTTTGATCTTCTTGCAGTCCATGGGACTCTCAAGAGTCTCCTCCAGCACCAGAATTCAAAAGCATCAATTCTTCAGCAATCAGCCTTCTTTATGGTCCAACTCTCACTTCCATACATCACTACTGGGAAAACCATAGCTTTAACTATACGGGCCTTTGTTGGCAAGGTATGCCTCCTTCAGGGATCACTGCCTTGTTGTGTTGATCTCTTATCTACTGCCACGGGGGGAAGAAGCTGATTCCCCAAAGCCTGACATCTACTGCACAAAGGTAAAAATTGCATTAATTTTTGCACCCACTCTTACCTCTGGCCCTACCCATCACTGGCAAGTGGTCCTCAGAGGTTTGCCCAGAAGGGAATGCACTCCACCCCACCCCACCCATGCTGAAAAGAGATTGCCCATCCCTGATTTGATTGAATTCTAAATTGATAGATGCATTACCCCCTTGCAAAAAATGCAACAATAAGCCCTGTTGGCACCGTGATCAATATATCACAGCTTTCATAGACAGCAAGTTCCTAATCCATTAAATACATGACATGTACAGGTAGATGCTGAATCGGAGTGCTCCTGTTTCCTGCTGAAACAACGTCTCTGTTCCCCTTGCCCATTACTTTTCTCTCAGGCCCCTGAGCAGCTGCCTGTGTGTCATCCTCTCACCTGCGGTGGCTAGAGAATTGCTCCTGCCAATGTTCCTGTTCAGAACCTGGACAGCTGCCTCCTTGGTTGCAACAGAGCATCAAAGAGAAACATCTTTCTCCACCAGGAGGTGGGGGATAGTGATTTGATAGAGGAGAGAGGTGCTTGGTGTGCAAACCATCCTTCCTGCTGTTCTGACTTTCTGCAGATGCCTCTGGGCGTGCAGAGACGCCACATGGTAAACAAACAGGAATCCATCTGCTCAAAGCTGATGTAAGATGCCAAGGAGCTCCCTCTTATTTATCTTTCTGTTTTAATTCCTGTTATTGGCTCTCTCCCTTAAAAAAAAAATAATGCAAGTACCAAGAAACATGGTCAAAATATTATCAAAAAGATATTTGCTGCACGAGATGATGCATAATTCAAATTGATTTTGATTTAAATGGGCTCATGGTTTGCATCCTGTTGCTCTGATTTATGTTACACGATTCCATTATTTGTTATTTAAATTGCTCTGTAATAATGAACTTGGAAATGGATATTAATTGAAAATATGTAGTTCTGAAGTACTGACAAGCTGAAGTCTATATACTTTACCTCTCAATTTCGATTTTCAAGGAGACTTGGAACACGATTAAAACACAAGATAAATCCATTCCAAGCCAGTCATAGCATCTTATAACCAATTTTACAATGTATTCAATAATTCATAAACTTAAAAAAAAATAAAAATTCACCTCCTTGGTTCAATTCCTTCCGGCAGATTTTATTGGAGTAATTAAAATTGTTGTCATTTTCTTCACCCAAATAGTCAATCTGACATAGCTAATTAAGGACTAGCTCTTGATTTCTCATGCAATTATCATAAGCGCATCTGCTTTTTATTTTTCCAATGCTAAGCTACCAACATTCTCGCTGTCATTAATGAATAATGAATCAATTCAATACCACAGCCTGGTCCTATCCTTCCCAGGAGTCGTGACAGAATAATTATAGGCTGTGATGAAATTTCCAATCCTGTAGTCAATTATAATTAACAGTTTCTGTGGCACTTAATTCAGAGCGTTGTCATTGTTGATGGTCACTGTTGATGTGGCTGCTGTTATTGCATCAGCGTTGCGCCAGGTGCTATAGATCAGTGGTGGAGCAGTGGATACAACCCATGGCTTTATCATGTTCCAGCTGTGTCCAAACCATGAGATCTCCAAGGACTGAGAGCAGGACACTCTCCAAGGAAGTCCAGAACCCCAGGGACCCATAATTCCAGAGGTTTCTGATGCCAACATTCCAGCTGCAGCACTGGGGTCTTCTTGCTGGTTGCCTCAGCTCCTTCCTGGATCTCAAACCTGCATCTCTCAGCATCCCAGGGCTATGACGGCAAATGAGATGATGAGCCCAGCAAGTGTGAGTAGAAATTCCCTTTGGAGATTCATTGCGGAAGGTCACACTCAGTGATGTATTACTGGACGGAGTCCCCAAGAGGCTGTGGCAGGTGGCAGAAGAAAGCCAGCGATAAATCACGTGGAACAAGCGAAGTTCACTCAGCAAAACAAGGGCTGCTTAGGAATGCCAGGCCTAATGACAGCAGCAACTCCTCTCGGTAGGTCTTGTCCCTGTGAGACAGTTGTGAAGACTGAAGTTCTCCATCTTCCCACAGCTGCCTAAGTCTCCTCCTCTCCCAGGTTCTTCCCAAAGGATTATGTTGACTATGTTGACATGCCTGTCTTTGCTTCTCCCACTTCTCTGGTCCTGAGAGTCCAGTGGCGAGGGCAGATTGCCTCAGCAGGAGGGGGGCACACCCATGCCTCATCGCCAGCCAGCTTCTTGGCTAAGCTCCTTCTGCTTCTGTGTTTTTGGGTTGTGTGTGTGTGTTTATATATATTGCATATACATACGCACATCAAATATACAAAGCAATACATGAAGATGTTTTTCAACTTTTTGGCAGATCTTTCCCTACAATCCTTAACAAAAATGCTTCAGGTTTTTTAACAAATGTTAAATGGAACATTTTCTTCAATTCGTTGTATATCATTTATATTTATTTGTATATTATATATTGTATATTTGTATATTATATATTATTTGTATATCATTTATATTTATTTATGAAAAATAAGTCATGTCAGACTAACCTGATCTCGTTTTTTGACAGAATTACAAGCCTGGTAGATGAAGGGAACGCAGTGGATGTAGCCTACCTTGATTTCAGCAAGGCATTTGACAAGGTGCCCCATGATATTCTTGTAAAGAAGCTGGTAAAATGCGGTCTTGACTATGCTACCACTCAGTGGATTTGTAACTGGCTGACTGACCGAACCCAAAGGGTGCTCATCAATGGTTCCTCTTCATCCTGGAGAAGAGTGACTAGTGGGGTGCCACAGGGTTCTGTCTTGGGCCCGGTCTTATTCAACATCTTTATCAACGACTTGGATGATGGACTCAAGGGCATCCTGATCAAATTTGCAGATGACACCAAACTGGGAGGGGTGGCTAACACCCCAGAGGACAGGATCACACTTCAAAACGACCTTGACAAATTAGAGAACTGGGCAAAAACAAACAAGATGAATTTTAACAGGGAGAAATGTAAAGTATTGCACTTGGGCAAAAAAAAATGAGAGGCACAAATACAAGATGGGGGACACCTGGCTTGAGAGCAGTACATGTGAAAAGGATCTAGGAGTCTTGGTTGACCACAAACTTGACATGAGCCAACAGTGTGACGCGGCAGCTAAAAAAGCCAATGCTCTTCTGGGCTGCATCAATAGGAGTATAGCATCTAGATCAAGGGAAGTAATAGTGCCACTGTATTCTGCTCTGGTCAGACCTCACCTGGAGTACTGTGTCCAGTTCTGGGCACCACAGTTCAAGAAGGACACTGACAAACTGGAACGTGTCCAGAGGAGGGCAACCAAAATGGTCAAAGGCCTGGAAACGATGCCTTATGAGGAACGGCTAAGGGAGCTGGGCATGTTTAGCCTGGAGAAGAGGAGGTTAAGGGGTGATATGATAGCCATGTTCAAATATATAAAAGGATGTCACATAGAGGAGGGAGAAAGGTTGTTTTCTGCTGCTCCAGAGAAGCGGACACGGAGCAATAGATCCAAACTACAAGAAAGAAGATTCCACCTAAACATTAGGAAGAACTTCCTGACAGTAAGAGCTGTTCGACAGTGGAATTTGCTGCCAAGGAGTGTGGTGGAGTCTCCTACTTTGGAGGTCTTTAAGCAGAGGCTTGACAACCATATGTCAGGAGTGCTCTGATGGTGTTTCCTGCTTGGCAGGGGGTTGGACTCGGTGGCCCTTGTGGTCTCTTCCAACTCTATGATTCTATGATTTCCCCCCAAAAAATAATTACATTACAATCCCACCACATATGGTAAAATGTCCCCTCCTTTTCCTTACACTTCCAACATATATTTAAACTAGTTTTGTACATTTTCCCTAACTGCGCTGGTGTCGTGTACCATCTGTACGTCATCTTCATGTAATTCGACAAAAGCTGTGAGAGTTCTAATAGCACAAGGATGGAAGACTGAAGAAACCCCAACTAAAGAATCGTGGCAAGAAAAATTGATGGACTATGCAGAACTGGCAAAACTGACATATAAGCTACGGGGCAAGGATAACTGTGACTTTAAAGATGAATGGGAACCCTTTACAAAGTATTTGAAGACGCAACAAAGCAAACTGGACTCCTTGGCTGGCTTTGAATAAACATTCACAAACTTTTTATTGATAATAATCAGCTAAACAGTTTGAGGATCTATACAACTTTGTAACATGCAGAAAACAGCAGTCTCAGAGAAACCAAAGACTGGAACTGAGGGAGGCCGGGGGGGGGGGGGTTGTGTGGGAGGGTGGGGAGAGGGAGGGAGGAAAAATGGGGGGGAAATAAGGATGATATGTTTCAGGATAATATGTTTTGTTTTAATTTTGAATTTTATATATATATATATCTATATATATCTATATATATCTATATATATCTATATATATCTATATATATATATCTATATATATATATATAGATATATGTATATATACAGAGAGAGAGCAATAGGGAAAAATAAAGAGCATACAAACAAAGAAAAAGGAAAAAGGAAATTTAGCCTTGAAAACAAACATTTTCAAATACATTTCTATGTAGGGAGTGCAAGCCATCTTTTTGCAACTTCTGGCTTGACTCCTCAATTTGTAACATGACTTCCCACTACCCTTGAATGTACTTAATAATTCCTTTTTCTAAATATCTGTATTTAGCTGATAAGTCTGTGGAGAAACATTCTGATTGCCAGTGGGATTTTAATCTACACTAAGACAAGTGATGATCTGGGAACCTCCTTTTTCATATAACTTATAAAAACGTCCTATTCTCTCCTTATTCTCTCCTTTGAGTGGTTTCTTATTGAGTCTGTAAATTTAGCCAATTCTAGGTATTCACTTAATTTTAAGAGCCATTCTTCCTTTGTTGGTATTGTATTACATTCCCAATGTTTCTCTATCATGATCCTGGCATCTGTGATTGTGTATAGAAAGACTCTTGTTATCCTTTCGGATGTCCGTTGTGAAAATTCCTAATAAAAATAATTCTGGGTTTTTTTTAAAAAATGACATGTGTCTAATCGTTTTTTAAAATTTCTTCATAAATCATGTCCCATAATATTTTTATTCTGGGACACGTCCACCACATGTGGGAAAAATTCCCCTCTTTTTGATTACACTTGCAGCATTTATTACTGATTTTTAAATTTATTTTAGCCTATTTTGCTGGGGTCATATACCACAGGTACATCAGCTTGGGGGGGGGGGAATTAATCGTATAGCATGCCGTGAATCTAATATTGTGTTTCCAGAGGTTTTCCCATTTTTCTAGCCCTGCTTCCTCTTCTGTATCTAATTCTGGACTTCTCTCTGCCACAGATGCTCCCTGCTCACTAAACCCTGTTACCTCTCCAGCTCCCAACACCTCCTCCTCCCAGTCTGCTCCCTCTTCTCCCTCTGACCACTCATCATCATCCTACCACCAATCCCCTGGCTCTGAATCTCCTTCTTCTCTTGAGATCCCTCAGCTGGTGCCTCTCAACACTCCTCTGCATCTCGCCAGCCCGGGGCTCTGAAGAGTGTTTGGCAAAGGCAGGGGGTCAGAGGAGTGGCATAGAAGAGGGGATCAGTGATTTATGGAGTTTGCTGCCACCTGCAAGGCAGGAACCAAGGAAAGGGAAGGAGGAAGAGTCAGGGAGGTCCAAGACAGAGGAAGACCCTCAGGATGTGGTGGAACAAGAAGAGTCTGTTCCGCAACAGAGGAGTCAGTAGCTCCCCACCTTTTCCCGTTCCTCTGTCTCCTAGAACCCGGAGGGGCTTGAAGTAGGAAGGGCAGCATGTTCACCCCTCCTCGTGTAATCCCAGCAACAACAACCTTGTGAGGTAGGTTAGTCTGAGAGGCAGCAACAGGCCCAAGGTCACCCAGCGAGCTTCATGGCTGAGTTTTGAACCCTGGTCTCTCAGGTCCTGGTTGGGCACTCTCACCGCTTACACCACCCTGGCTTTCTCATTTCTCTCATTTGAGAACTTCACGATTTATGCTTTCATTCTGTTGCATTGCAGGGGATGGACGGTTGCGATGCGTCCAAAGGAACGGGGGCAATTGGCAGGCCCGCAGCTGGCTCCAGCCCACCAACCAGTTGCCGGTCGAACTCCAGTCCTCGGTTCTGCATCAAAACTGAGACTCAGAGCTTCAGGAGCCTTTCAGAAGCTGAGCATGCAAGCCAGCAGAGATAACAAACTCTTCGTGATGGAAGGGCAGGCAGAGGCATATGTAAAGAATATTTACAAGCAGTTTATTCAGGATAGATCAGGACAAAGAAAACATGTCTGCTCTCCTTCATGTCCAAGAGCAAGAAGCAGCATAAAGCAAAAGCTATACACCAACAGAAGTTCCCGGCAAGCTGTGCTGGAATGTAAACAGGCATGTGACATACAATAGCTCCACACATCTGTTTAGGTGGAACGGAACATCAATATCTTAAGATGGACTAGATGGCCCTTGGGGTCCCTTCCAACTCTTTGATTCAAGCTACAAGAGGAAAACAGGTCTAGAAATCAAGCTTCAATATAATAATAAAAAACTGGGGTGGAAAAAAAGGCTTGTCAGTGAGTTGGGGGGCTGGGATTGGAAAGGCAGGTACTGCTTGGCTAAGAAAGATTTGGGGGGAACCAGTTTCAGTCTTATCCCCTGTGATGGCCTGGGATTCAGACTCGGAGGCTGAACCTAAGGGATCCCAGCCTGCACAGGATTCCCCGCCTCCAGAACCAGCTGGGCTGGGGCTGGGCCATGAGCCTGAAGAGTCCTCACCTGTGTTGGATCCTCAGGTGCAGGCATCAGCTGAGCCTGCTCTGGCTCCTGAGGCGATGGAGGACCCATTGCCTGCAGGTGCTCCACTCTCAGCCCCCTCAGAGGAAGCTGAGGTTGCCTCTGGGTCCAGTAACCCTCCAGCCTCTCCTGAGCTGCAGAGGCTCAGGGCAGAGAGGCGGAGGGAACTAAGTTCCTGCAGGAGGAGTGCTAGCCTCTAGGCCAGGAGAGGCGAGTCACCAGAGGATCGGGGCCGCCCTGTGCCTTGGGGCAGATAAAAGCCGGCCAGCCCCAGTCCCAAGTTGCGGGAGCAACATTGTTGGTTGCTAGTTCCTGCCTGAACCCTGTCCTGCTTTCCTGCCTGAGCTCCTGACCCGCCCTGGCTCCCTGCTTGCTAGCCTGTTCCTGACTTCCTGACTTCACCCGACTCCCTACCCAGCTTCAGCTACTACGGACTGCCTCCACGTTGCACCTTTGACCACGGACCGGACTTGGACCTCGCCTCTTGGGTAACCCACAGGACCAGCACATCCCCAATTTCTGCACAAGTAAACGTGATATTTCTTCCTTTTTGGTGGCAGAAGAGAGAATGGAGAGTGGCTCTTACCCTTCCCTCCACCGTCAGCTCCATCCTGCTGCACTGAGCACCAGCAGCTGGAAGGAGTGAGGGCGCATTCCAGCTACAAATACCAACTTAAAAGCAATGCAGTAAACAGGTCCCTCTGTTACTATGGTCTCCCTCAAGTGCTAGCTGCCCTTTCGGAGACAGGTAATGCAGGGGCACAGGAGCGGAAAGCTGCCTTCAAAAGAAAAGAAAATGTGTTGTCTCTGGGGAAATGTATCCTAATGATGTCATTTAAAAAAAAATTTAAAGCCTTCCTTGTTGTTTGTAATTTAGAAACACAACCTCGCGAGGGGGCAAAGCTGCATTGCTTGAACTTCCAGAAAGATTGGATCTGGGCCTCTTTCGTGGGCTGAGTGGTACAGTCCCTTGCAGAGTGGGACTGTACCACTCCAGGGTGGGAGATTGCCCTGTGGACGTACCCCAGCCCGCTCCACCACATGGATGAAAAGAGTGGTGCAATGGGTGTGCTGCAAAGCCCAGTTCTGCAGCAAGGAGGGCCCCACATCCAGCCTTTCACCTGATTTCAAAAGCCCTCTGCAAACAAGCAATTGAGGCCTCTGTTAAGAAGCAACCGTCCACCTGCCAGCAGCTCACTGGGCAGGGATGAAGCAGGAGAGATGGAGGGTGGGTGTCAGAAAGACAGAGAGAAAGGGGAGGTGAGAACAAGAAAGGAAAAAAGAGAAAAGGCAGTGACAGAAAGATAGAAGAGAGGCAGCAGACAGAGAAAGGGACGGCCTCATCCATTTTTGGCTCTGCCTTTACCCCCCAAGGGCTTCAGCACTGTGCCACCTCACTTGCATAAATCTGTCACCAGAACCTCACCAGAACTTTCTAGAACATTCTGGTGCTTAGCTGTCTCTAAGCTTCTCGAACGGCAGCTGGTGTTTCCCAGTCTGTGTATTATCTGAACGTCAAGGTCGCTGCTCTGGGACAGAGTACCGGTATATCTGATGTCTGCTGTTTCTGTTATTCTGTCTTCTTCTTCCTCTTCCTCTTCTTCTTCTACTTCATTCTACATCTCTTCCTTTCGTTTGCAATATCTTTATCCTGTGTGTCGCTGGATATTTTATCCTGTATTGCTGGAAACTGGATTTGCTCTCAGGAGCTAAGTCTTGAACCTGATGAAATTCAGCAAGAACAGCATGCTTTTCAACCTCAGTGAACAGTTACTGAAGAATTTCCTTCTGCCAGAGTGTGTGGTTTTTGAACACATCGTGGTAAATGCTGTCCATGTGTCCAATATGCTTCTGCTACTCTGCTGATACATGGAGACAGGGGTATCTGGATTTTGGGGGGCGTCACCATACCCCATCAATATCTCCATGGCTGTCAGGGACTAGCAAGATGAGGTGGAAGAGCCCCCCCCCCCCAGGCAAAGCACGGAGAAAGAGAATTTGGATCTGGGCTCCTGGTGGTGAGAAACCAGATACACTTCAGAAGAGGTGGAGAGCTGGGAAGCACTGGAGGCTGGGAGCTTACACAGGGCAGGGACAGGAACCAGACTTGGCAGCTCCACCACAGTAATTCAATCTGAGACTCTGGAGAGTCCCATGGGCTGCAAGAAGATCAAGCCTATCCATTCTTAGGGAAATCAGCCCTGAGTGCTCATTGGAAGGACAGGTCCTGAAGCTGAGGCTCCAATACTTTGGCCACCTCATGAGAAGAGAAGACTCCCTGGAAAAGACCCTGATGTTGGGAAAGATGGAGGGCACAAGGAGAAGGGGACGACAGAGGACGAGATGATTGGATATTGTTCTCGAAGATACCAGCATGAGTTTGACCACAGTGCGGGAGGCAGTGGAAGACAGGAGTGCCTGGCATGCTCTGGTCCAGGGGGTCGCGAAGAGTCGGACACGACTAAACAACAACAACAATCCAAGCGGGAGATGACCAGAGTATGCACTGCTCTAGTGAAACAATCTGAGGGCAGGTAGGGTCTCAGCCTGCTTTGTGAAAAAGCATGTTCTTAGCATGCATTTTGGACCTGAAGAGTGGCTAAGACTGCAGAAAGGAGGCAGAGATGTCAACTTGAATAAAATATTGGGGAGGGGGCAGGTAACCCCTGCATAATTGATCACAAAATGCGGTACATGCACACCATTTGAACAGCAGTGTCGATCAACTTTGGGGGACCCATCCCTCTCAAATATTTTTGGGGAGGGGGAGACGGGATCTTGGCCCCTAGGAGTTAGCTGCCCAGAGGCACCCTGGCAGCTTCTCTGCTGTCAGCCTGCAAGCCCCAGCCCCACTCCCAGAACAAGGTGTCTGTTGCATGTTCCCAAGCAGAGAGCCAGACAGAGAGTGTCCCTTGGGGCTTGCCGTAGACAGAGGGAAGGGTCTGACACAGAGGGATAGGGAGTGAAGGACGAGTTACAACCCAGTATCACTTGGGACACGGGTGGCACTGTGGTCTAAACCACAGAGCCTAGGACTTGCCGATCAGAAGGTCGGCAGTTTGAATCCCCATGACGGGGTGAGCTCCCGTTGCTCGGTCCCAGCTCCTGCAGGAGATTGGCAGCGGCGATTGGGAGGGTGATTGGTGGCTGCGGCAAGGCCTGCTGGCAATTGGCTGTGACTGCGGCAATTGGGCAGGTGATTGGCAGCTGTGGTGAGACAGGCAGACGATTGGTGGCTGTGGCAGGTGGGTGGGTGAGCTGTTGGTGGCGGCGAGTTGTGGCAAGTGGGCGGGTGGGCTGTTGCTGGTAGTGAGCGGGCAGACAATTGGCAGCTGCGGCGAGGTGTGCGATCGGCAGTGGTGGGCAGGCGGGTGAGCAATTGGCAGAAATGACCTCCCCCACTCCCCCCAAAAGCTAAATAACTTAATTTCTTAATTTTGGGTTTTAAAAAATAGGGGTCATCTAATGCATGGGGGTGTGGGTAGCACTGTGGGTTAAACCACAGAGCCTAGGACTTGCCGATCAGAAGGTTGGTGGTTCGAATCCCCATGACAGGGTGAGCTCCTGTTGCTTGGTCCCTGCTCCTGCCAACCTAGCAGTTCAAAAGCACATCAAAGTGCAAGTAGATAAATAGGTACCGCTCTGGCGGGAAGGTAAACAGCATTTCTGTGCGCTGCTCTGTTTGGCAGAAGTGGCTTAGTCATGCTGGCCACATGACCCGGAAGCTGTACGCTGGCTCCCTCGGCCAATGAAGCGAGATGAGTGCCGCAACCCCAGAGTCGGCTGCGACTGGACCTAATGGTCAAGGGTACCTTTACCTTTATCACTTGGGAAGACAGTTGAACTAATGCCAGTGTACTGGAAGAAGCAAAGATCACCAGTGTCAAAGTAATGATTCATAGAATCATAGAATCATAGAGTTGGAAGAGACCACAAGGGCCATCGAGTCCAACCCCCTGCCAAGCAGGAAACACCATCAGAGCACTCCTGACATATGGTTGTCAAGCCTCTGCTTAAGGACCTCCAAAGTAGGAGACTCCACCACACTCCTTGGCAGCAAATTCCACTGTCGAACAGCTCTTACTGTCAGGAAGTTCTTCCTAATGTTTAGGTGGAATCTTCTTTCTTGTAGTTTGGATCCATTGCTCTGTGTCTGCTTCTCTGGAGCAGCAGAAAACAACCTTTCTCCCTCCTCTATGTGACATCCTTTTATATATTTGAACATGGCTATCATATCACCCCTTAACCTCCTCTTCTCCAGGCTAAACATGCCCAGCTCCCTTAGCCATTCCTCATAAGCCGTTCCTCATTCTTCAACATCAACTTCGTTGGACTGGTCATCTTGTAAGGATGCCTAATTATCATCTTCCAAAGCAACTACTCTATTCCAAACTTAAAAATGGAAAGCATAATGCTGGTGGTTTAAAGACTCTCTTAAGGCAAATCTTAAAAAATGTACTATAGACACCAACAACTAGGAAACACTGGCCTGCGAGCACTCCAGTTGGAGAACAGCCTTTACCTTCAGTAGTTTAAGGCCTCGTCAAACCTAAATGTGGCCCTGGCAAGGGGTTCCACAACTTACGGGCTGTCACAGCAAATACCCTCTGTAGGAGGTTGATGGAAGAATTCGAGGACAGGAGTAGCTGGGTTGCTCCCTCCATAACTCTTGCCATCTTTTCTGATGCTTCTTGAAAAATGTATTGGATGCTTCCATTTAACTCACACAGCAATCACAAGGCAAGAAAATTAAATACTATTAAGGAAGAATTTCCTGGCCTGGCAGGGAGTGGGTAGCAGGAGTTGCTATTATTCCCAGAAGAATAATCTGCACCTAGAAATCTTGATTTCTAAGAACCTTTCTGTACTTTGAAAATTAAAACCACCCTTGGCTAAAGGTCTTTCATTTTAATCTATACCCAGGAATCTCAATTTCTAGGAATCACACTGTACTTTATTATCCAAGAGCTAAGTGGGTGGCTTCACTCTCATTAACACGATGTAGGATTAAGAATCCCTGGCAAAATTGTTAATTTCTACTACAGTGGTGCCTCGGGTTACAGACGCTTCAGGTTACAGACTCCGCTGACCCAGAAATAGTACCTCGGATTAAGTACTTTGCTTCAGGATGAGAACAGAAATCGGGCTCCGGCAGCACGGCGGCGGCAGCAGCCCCCATTAGCTAAAGTGGTGCTTCAGGTTGAGAACAGTTTCAGGTTAAGAACGGACCTCCGGAACGAATTAAGTACTTAACCCGAGGTACCACTGTACTGCTTTCTCCTTTATCCTGCATTTCTGTGTTTTGAAAAGGGACTGGGTGAAATGTTGCGCTTTCTTTCCCTTCTGGGAAATGCTACGTTTTGCGTCTACAGTCGCATCTCTCCTTGCCTCACACCTGAGATCAAATATGATGCCAGGTGTGGGATGAGAGGGTGTGGCCTGGTGGAACATATAGCAGGTGCCTGCTGAGCCAAATTTGGCCCATAGACCAGAGGTTCTCCACTCCTAGTCTAAGCCTTTGCCAGTGGCGTAGTGTGGGTTGTCAGCACCCGGGGCAAGGCAAGTAATTTGCGCCCGCTAACCCGTGGATTTGCGCCCCCTAACTCTAACCCTAACCCCCAGATGTTGCGCCCTGTGCGGCCGGCCCCCCCTGCACCCACCATGCTACGCCACTGGCCTTTGCTCTGGGCTGAATTACTTCCTTTAAAAGGTTTCTTCCAAATACAGTGGTAGCTTGGTTTATGAACTTAATAATAACAATAATAATAATAATTAATAATAATTTATTATTTATACCCCACCCATCTGGCTGGGTTTCCCCAGCCACTCTGGGCTTCCAATCGAATATTAAAAACAATACAGTGTCAGACATTAAAAACTTCTCTAAACAGGGCTGCCTTCAGATGTCTTCTAAAAATCAGATGGTTGTTTATTTCCTTGACATCTGATGGGAGGGCGTTCCACAGGGCGGGCGCCACCACCGAGAAGGCCCTCTGCCTGGTTCCTTGTAACCTCACTTCTCACAGCGAGGGAACCGCCAGAAGGCCCTCGGTGCTGGACCTCAGTGTCCGGGTAGAACGATGGAGGTGGAGACGCTCCTTCAGGTATACAGGACCAAGGCTGTTTAGGGCTTTAAAGGTCAGCACCAAGACTTTGAATTGTGCTTGGAAACGTCCTGGGAGCCAATGAAGATCTTTCAAGACTGGTGTTATATGGTCTCGGCAGCCACTTCTAGTCACCAGTCTAGCTGCCGCATTCTGGATTAATTGCAGTTCTTAAATACAATTCTTAATCCGTTCCGGAAGTCTGTTCTTAAACCAAAGTGTTCTTAAACCAAGGCGTGCTTTCCCATAGCAGCGGGGACTCAATTTACACATGGAACACACTCAACAGGAAGTGGAACATGTTCTGCTTCCAAGGCAAAGTTCACAAACCAATGCACCTACTTCTTGGTTTGTAGCATTCTTAATCCAAGTTGTTCATAAACTAATCTATTCTTAAACCAAAGTACCACTGTACAGGCAAGGAGCCTTAAGCAGACTGGAAGGAAAGGGGGCCATTGCTTAGAAAACCGCCTAACATCATTAACCATCAGCAGTCCTTTTAAAGGCAGCTAATTACTCCGGTAATGATTTCTTGAATGACTCATAAAAGGCCATTGCCATAAAATGACCATCAATGAAAACAAACTAATCTGGCTATAACATGGCCCCAAGGCAAGCATTTGAGAAGGATGAGCTATGGGGAGAATTTGGAGAGGGTTTCTGAGGAGGGAGAAGATGGAACCGGGAAATGAGTCATACTTTGCATTACGTGGCTCTGAAGCTAGTTTGGAGAAAGATGCCTTGTAGGCAAATCTGCCCTAGAAACTCTGCCAGCAATGGGTTCTTCCAAGGGATCCTCAAAACTGTAATTTGGAATACAGGGTCTTAGTTCATTGTGTGGGATGTAAAGGTGCAGTCAAGTGCAACATTCCCACAGAGGACTAACGGCCTCCATGTTCTAACCAGTTGCTGTGACAACGAGTTTCTCCGTTGATGGTAATTTAGAAAGATAACTGCTCGGTTGAAGCCACCTCAGGACCAACTTCCTTCTGATATACAGTGGTGCCTCGCAAGATGAAAAGAATCCGTTCTGTGATTCTCTTCGTCTAGCGGTTTTTTCGTCTTGCGAAGGAAGCCCATTGACGGATTAGCGGATTAGCTCTATTAGCGCTATTAGCGGCTTTTAGCGGCTTTTAGCGGCTTATCTGCTGATCGGATCAGCTGATAAGCGGCTTAGCAGCTTAGAAAAGGGGGGGAGGGGAAAAAACCAGCAGGAACTCGCAAGACATTGTCGTCTTGCGAAGCAAGCCCATAGGAAATTCGTTTTGCGAAGCACCTCCAAAACGGAAAACTCTTTCGTCTAGCGAGTTTTCCGTCTTGCGAGGCATTCGTCTTCCAGGGCACCACTGTAGTTTAATTGCTTGTTATGTAATCTAAGCCCAACTTCAGGTACAGTTCTGTAAACCTGGATGAATCCGAGAGTAAAAGAGTTTTATATTAACATGAATCAGATTCGTGTGTGTATTCTTTAAGAGGGGTTCAAAGGGATTTTTAACCAGGAAGACATCTTTATTAGTAGAACTCAGACGAGTCAGCAACAAGCTGATCGCTGCATAAACTTATAAAGGGGATTGTTTAACTCTGCTAAAGTAAACCTTCCCACACATTGTCCCTCACAAACATATAGGTCTCAATGTTGTTGTTGTTGTTGTTTAGTCATTTAGTCGTGTCCGAATCTTCGTGACCCCATGGACCAGAGCACGCCAGGCACTCCTGTCTTCCACTGCCTCCTGCAGTTTGGTCAAACTCATGCTGGTAGCTTCGAGAACACTGTCCAACCATCTTGTCCTCTGTCATCCCCTTCTTCTTGTGCCCTCCATCTTTCCCAACATCAGGGTCTTTTCCAGGGAGTCTTCTCTTCTCATGAGGTGGCCAAAGTATTGGAGCCTCAGCTTCAGGATCTGTCCTTCCAGTGAGCACTCAGGGCTGATTTCTTTCAGAATGGAGAGGTTTGATCTTCTTGCAGTCCATGGGACTCTCAAGAGTCTCCTCCAGCACCATAATTCAAAAGCATCAATTATTTGATGATCAGCCTTCTTTATGGTCCAGCTCTCACTTCCATACATCACTACTGGGAAAACCATAGCTTGAACTATACGGACCTTTGTTGGCAAGGTGATGTCTCTGCTTTTTAAGAGACCCCAAATTTTATCCTCTGCCCAGTACAGTGGAACCTTGGCTCCCAAACGCCTTGGGAGCCAAACATTCCAGCTCCTGAACAAACAAAAACTGGAAGCCATTGTTCCATTTTTCGAATATTCGAATATTTTTTCGAATATTCTTTGGAAGCCGAACACCCAGTGCGGCTTCCGCGGCTTCTGATTGGCTGCAGGAAGCTGCTGCAGCCAATCAGAAGCCGTGCCTTGGTTCCCAAACTGTTTCGGGAATCAAACAGACTCCTGGAACAGATTAAGTTCAGGAACCAAGGTTCCACTGTATTACTGAACAAAGCCTGACCAACTGGGAATTCCCTACCCATTCTTCATATTTATTTCATTTCTGCTACATCTCATACTTAGATCTTTAAAAAAGATATTCTGAGCCGGTACCAGTCCAACGATTCCTTCTTTCTCTTCGCTCTTGCATCCTCCATTCTTGGGGCATCAAATTTCATACATATATATAACCTGCTTAGGTCTTTGCGTTGCATGGCGATGCTAATGACAGACAATTACGAGGCTTTGGCTTCTGCACGAGGGATGCAGTCGTCCTGTGGCGTTTTTCCATTTCGCCCCCAGCTACTGCGGCCTGCTCCATTAGGGACAGGCTCCAGGCAGTGATTTGACACAGGAGGGGTGTCAGAAGGAAATGAGATGAAGCATGGCTCGGAGCATTAATTTAGCGGCCTGCTGGCTGGCTGGCTGGCTCGTTGTGCAATCAGAGGCATCATGAATGGCAATGGCAGACCCTGCGCACTGGAAGGAACCAAGGATTTCTGACCCTGTCCTCCCTAAAACCAATGTATGGGTTGATCAGGAATGACAGAGGTGCAGAACCCAGCACACAGGGACAACCCTCTAAGATAACCAGACCCACAAGCCCATCCGGATTCTCGGTGCACTATTTTCAGCAACCCCAGCAGGAAGTGACACGGGATCGCGCTAAATGGTTGCAACCCTGGAGAAAATGCTAACAATTTGGAGTCCCCTTTGCTGTCGACGCTCCTGACTTGGTTCTGGCTGATCTCCTTGCTAAACAGAAGCAGCTGTTCCTGATGCTAATTCGCTGTTTAATGACAGCTAATTAGCCTGAGTAAAGTTCAGGATAATGAGTACATTTCCTCCTGGCTCTCCCAGTTCCTTCTCAATGCCCACCTTCTGGCATCCTCTCTTCCTGTCGCAGTGAGTTCTGACATTCCATCTGTAAGGGAACTGGAACTCACAGCCAGAGGTGGAGCTAACTGCTCCAGCACCTGGAGAGACCTCTGGCGGGGCCATGGGGGCAGTGCGAGCATCCCGGGGGGGCGAGCGTCCCAGGAGGGCACCATGGCGAGCTTCCCAGGGGGCGAAATGCCCATGGCAGGCTGCTTCCTGGGCGGGGAGGGAGCCAAGCTGCTTTGCCAGCAGCCTTCCACCCTTCCCTCTTCCTTTTGACAGCTCGGGGGAGGCTTCCCCCTGCCCCAGGAAGCATCCCTGGAGTGGGCGGCAATGGCGCACAGCCCGCCTGCGACTCCCAAGCCTCTACGAACTGTCAAAACGAAGGAGGAAGTGGGGAAAGCCACCAGCAAGGCAGCGCAGCTCCGCCCCTTCCCTCAATGGCTCAGGGTAGGCTTGGGAGTCGCAGGCATGTTAGAATTCCTGCTCCATGATTGCAGTCATGGGATTGTTGTCCAGTGGTGTAGTGTGGGTTGTCAGCACTTGGGGCAAGGCAAGTAATTTGCGCCCCCTAACCCGTGGAGAGAGTGAGTGAGCCAGGTAGGGGCAGAGAGCTACGAGTGCGAGCGCCCCCCCCCCCGATGTTGCACCCGGTGCAGCCGGCCCCCCCTGCACCCCCCACACTACGCCACTGTTGGTGTCTATCACATGACGGTGTATGTTTTGACTCAACTGAGTGGGAAGTGACAGAGACAGGAAGTTTGTGTTACTGTGTTCCGTGAAGTGGGACTATTGTCCTTATTTTTCTCTTTGCTGTCTGATGCAAGAGAGAGAGGGAGCCATGTTGCAGTGGTCCGTGTGTGTTTAGATATAAATAAAGTAAGGTAAAGGTACCCCTGACCATTAGGTCCAGTCGTGACCGACTCTGGGGTTGCGGCGCTCATCTCGCTCTATGGGCCGAAGGAGCCGGCGTTTGTCCGCAGACAGCTTCTGGGTCATGTGGCCAGCATGACTAAGCCGCTTCTGGTGAACCAGAGCAGTGCACGGAAATGCCGTTTATCTTCCCGCCGGAGCAGTTCCTATTTATCTACTAGCACTTTGACCTGCTTTCGAACTGCTAGGTTGGCAGGAGCTAGGACCGAGCAACGGGAGCTCACCCCGTCGCGGGGATTTGAACCGCCAACCTTCTGATTAGCAAGTCCTAGACTCTGTGGTTTAACTCACAGTGCCACCCGCATCCCTGTAAATAAAGTAGATTAGCCAAAATGCTGAGTTGCTGAGGTCTGTCACGCAAGGTGCACAAACTCTGCGGATCCCTAAGTGTGTCGGTGTCGGTTGGCATCGGTCACTGTGATATTCGGGCTGAAGAAAGCTTATGAAGCTCCTGTATGATCTACCAGGAGGGAGAGAACATGTCAGTCGGGGATATGTCTCTGCCAGGGTCCTACTCGAGTGTAGGCTGAACTCCTGACAGGGCAGGCGGATTGCCGAATGTCACTCCCCTTGGTGATGACACCCAGGGCAAACCACCCTCACCGTCCCCCTTCCTCCACCCTGCTCACAGCTTTGGTTCTCTGTTGTCATTTACTTCTCCATGAGTAACTGGGGCATGTTGACGCCTAGAGTTTCTTGCAGAAGTAGGTTTCTCTCTTTTGCACAACACAAGAAGCTCCCTTATATGAGATCATTGGACTCTACATCAGTACTTGCCCGCATCATGTGAATGAGTGTGGCCCTTCAGAGCTCTCTGCCTGGACCTCGAGCCACTGAGAATCAAGTTTGCAGGTGCTTGTTTAGCTCCACCCCTTCATCTGCATATCCACGCCCTGCTTTCGGTCACACTGAAATGTGACGGGATGTTTGGGCATTGCTTTTCTGCATATAAATCCTGGGCCCTCCACTCTCCTAGCTGAGGAAAGGCATGTAATTCTCAAATGAAAACATGAACGTTCAGACTAGAAAGAACTTGCTTTTTAGCAAACAGAAACCCAGCCAAAACCAAACGCAATGAGCAGAATGAGAATGAGCTGGTCTTTGAGAAAGCTGCAAATGAGTAAATAAACCGTCTCTTCTTCCTCTATAATTTTCATAACTGCAAACTTGTAATTTAAAGCAGAAAGAAGACACTGGATATCAGAAACAGCCCTGGTTCTCCGTGCTTTGTTTCTGAAAGAGTGGCTGAGTGTTGGAGCAAATAGATAAATTAATAATAGATTTTAGTCGGTTATATATATTTATTTATTCTATCAATCTTTAATTGCTTTCAAAAAAAAATTCTGTGTTTTTAGCTGTTCTTATATTTTATCTGTAAGCCAACTTGGGACAGCTTTTGAACATGGAATGACCAGGGTGGAGCCCCCAATTTGTCTTCCGCCTCAGAAGGGGTTTAGACTGGCCTGGGAAGGATGAGCAGATTATGATACGAGGCGTTTTTTATACAGATAGAGAGAAGGGAACAGCCTGCAGGGGCCTGGATCTCTGAAGGGCCCTGACTCCAATGAAAGAAAACCATTGAAATGTTTGGGAAGCCATGGGTGGAAAACATCACCACTAGGAGGCAGGCTGAGTGCAGTTATAAAGAACTCTTTCTCCTAAAGGACCAGCGAGGCAAAGAAGCACATTTTTAATCTATTGCCTCCCTGTCAAACCAAGTCTCTCTTTCCTGTGAAATTGCCTGTGGGTACTGGTAGCAACTCAGCTGACAATGCACAATTGGGGAACTTCAAAGTGTGCTCACAATTGTGCACTGGCAAGCAGTGGCGTAGCGTGGGGGGTGCAGGGGGGCCAGCCGCACCGGGCACAACATCTGGGGGTTAGGGGACGCAAATCCACGAGTTAGGGGGTGCAAATCCACGGGTTAGGGGGCGCAAATTACTTGCCTTGCCCCGGGTGCTGACAACCCACGCTACGCCACTGCTGGCAAGGGGATGAAAGCTTTGTTAAACCCAAAGCCTGCTGATTTGGGAACCCCTTGCACAGCTGGTGCCTGCAAACAGCAGGCTTTGGATGCAGTGCCCATCAGCTGATATGCAGCGATGGAGGAAGCCTCTTGGGCACGTGGGGTGGCACCCATAGGGGGCAGGGCACACAGCACCCAGAGGGAGGGGACGCACACTGAATGAATGAATTTATTATTATGGTCACAGACCAGTTCCGGCTCACTTACAATATCAGGAAAATCATAAAACACAAAAGGAATACCGTATTTTTCGCCCTATAGAACGCACTTTTCCCCCTCCAAAAATGAAGGGGAAATGTGTGTGCGTCCTATGGGGCAAATGCAGGCTTTCGCTGAAGCCTGGAGAGCGAGAGGGGTCGGTGCGCACCGACCCCTCTCGCTCTCCAGGCTTCTGGAGAGCCCCAGCACCAGCCCCACAAGGTCGGGGGACAGAGGGAGGCGGAACGCCACCATCCCGCTGTCTCCCGAAGTGGTTTGGAGGCTGGCGGCGGGGAGACCCCGCCGCCAGCCCCGCAAGCTCCGGGGACAGCTGGGAGGCGCAGCGCGTCTCCCCACTGTCCCCGGACCTGATCTGAAGGCAGGCGGCGGGGAGAAGAACGCTTCTCCCCACTGCCTGCCCCGCAAGCTCCGGGGACAGCTGGGAGGCGCAGCGCGTCTCCCCACTGTCCCCGGACCTGATCTCAAGGCGGGCGGCGGGGAGAAGAGCGCTTCTCCCCGCTGCTGGCCCCACAAGAACCTGGGGGGAAAATAATTTTTTCCCCTTTATTTCCCCCCAAAAAAACTTGATGCGTCCTATGGGCCGGTGCGTCCTATGGTGCGAAAAATACGGTACATTGAATTGCAATTGGGTATAACGGAGACAATTCAGATACAGCAGCAGTTAAAAATATGTATTAAATCTTGATCACTAAAATATAACCTAAAATTGTCATTTAAAACCTTAATCATTTTGGTAGTACAGCTTGTTCCCTAAGTTTTATGGCAGTTGCACAGAATTTGGCCACCCTTAGCGTGATCTTAGCTTAGCCACACCTTAGCGGGTGGCGCTGTGGGTTAAACCACAGAGCCTAGGACTTGCCAATCAGAAGGTCGGCAGTTTGAATCCCTGCTCCTGTTGCTCGGTCCCTGCTCCTGCCAACCTAGCAGTTCGAAAGCACGTCAAAGTGCAAGTAGATAAATAGGTACAGCTCCAGCGGGAAGGTAAACGGCATTTTTGTGCGCTGCTCTGGTTCGCCAGAAGTGGCTTAGTCATGCTGGCCACATGACCCAGAAGCTGTACGCCGGCTCCCTCGGCCAGTAAAGCGAGATGAGCACCGCAACCCCAGAGTCGGCCACGACTGAACCTAATGGTCAGGGGTCCCTTTACCTTTACCTTACCTAGCATGATCTCTAGATCATGATCTCTAGATCATTGCCCTTAGGGAGGGGTGGGACAGGGTGTGTGGCACCCATAGGGACGGGACGCAAAGTGCCCTTAGGGAGGGGAGGGCACAGCCGCCTTACAGCTAGGGGGAGGCAGCAAGCGGACAGCGTGGAGCTGCGGGTGCCCAAGACGTGTGGCTCAGGCACGCTGCAGGCCCAGCGGTGAGTGCCGCCCGCCAGTTTGTCACCCCCCTCAGTGGGGACACCCGGGGTGGTCCGCACCTACCGCACCCCCCTTGCTACGCCCCTGCTGACATGAGAGGGAAACAACACTGGGTTGCCTGCAAAGGGCTTGCAAACCAGCTGTTGGGCACTTCGGAACCTCTGTGTAAGGGATTTTAATCGGTGGGTGGAACCTGTCAATCATGCCTCAATGTCACCATGTGATTTAGCAGTTGTCTTCTCCCACCTACCTGCCAGTGTCAGCCCACAGATGGGGACAGAAAAGGATCTGGAGCCGAAAGATTTCCCCACCCCGTCCTAAATTTGCAACTGCTGCAAATTCTGGACAGATTTATAGCTACTCGGGTGCTCCTGCAAATGTGCAGGACTTGGGGGCTGCTGGCTGGTGAATTCTACATTTGAGATCATCCCCTGGAGCCTCTCAGTTCCCAAACAGATAGTTTGCGAAATGTGAAGCTGGTCGGTCAGCTATAATTAGAAATAACTTTGGCTTCCCACTGGCAAAGCGTGCAAGAAGTTGGCTCTTGACTGGGAAATGTTTGGACCCGATGTGGAGTTGCTTGTTTATTTTTGTTCTCCTCTTCTGAGAATGTAAACCTTGCTTTGGTAGATCCGGCCAAAGCTCCAGCATTCCATTTCAAAAGGCAGCCAGCCAAACCTTTTTGGGTCTTTAACAGCAAGATCTGTCTCCTTGGCAAAGGGCAAGGCTGGCATCAGAGTTTAGCATTTTGGGGCATCTGCCAAACTCCCTTGCCCCGACTCCCAGAGCCCTAGCTCTCATGTCTGCAAAATCTGAGTATGGAAGCAGTGACGAGAGAGAGAGAGAGGTGAAGAAGATGCATTCTCCCTTTGTCTTGTCCCCTCCAAAGGGGTCCAAATTGGCTTTAAGAAGAATAAGAAGAAGAGTTTGGATTTGATATCCCGCCTTTCACTCCCTTTAAGGAGTCTCAAAGTGGCTCACAATCTCCTTTCCCTTCCTCCCCCACAACAAACACTCTGTGAGGTGAGTGAGGCTGAGAGACTTCAGAGAAGTGTGACTAGTCCAAGGTCACCCAGCAGCTGCATGTGGAGGAGTGGGGAAGCGAACCTGGTTCACCAGATTACGAGACTACCGCTCTTAACCACTACACCGCACTGGCAGAGGTGAATCAGTTGTGGAGACAGTAGCAAGGAGAAGATGGGTCTACTTGGAGAAGGCTGCACTAACAATGATTTAGCATCCCTTCCTAGTGCAGCTATGCTTTTTATTATTTATGCATTCTGTAAATGGAGATACGTTTTGTTCTAGATTTAAGGGGGATCCACCTCTCACCCCAAAAAATCCTAGAAATAAATAAATGGTAGGATTTGTATTAATGGGGTTATGGATGAAGGTACAAGCTGCAGAACTGTGTCAGACAAGGAATCCCTGGGCTGTCTTGTGCAAACCAGCAAATCTGTTAACATGGCAAAAGGGGTTGATGGGCCATCTGAGAGTAGGGTTGCCATATGTTCGGAATTTCCTGGACATACCTAGAATACTGCCATCAGAAGCAGTGTCATCAAATCTGCAAAAATATCCAGGAAAATCCAGACATACGGCAACTGATGTCAGCAGTGTCATTTTGCTGATTTCCCTGAAAAATAGCTCAAAAAAAATCTTTTTTTCCTCTCTCTTTTTTCACTTTTTGAAATATGGCAATCCTATCGGTTGGAAGATGGATGGCGGCTAACAGATTGAGGTTGAATCCTGACAAGACAGAAGTACTGTTTTGGGGGGACAGGAGGCGGGCAGGTGTGGAGGATTCCCTGGTCCTGAATGGGGTAACTGTGCCCCTGAAGGACCAGGTGCGCAGCCTGGGAGTCATTTTGGACTCACAGCTGTCCATGGAGGCACAGGTCAAATCTGTGTCCAGGGCAGCTGTTTACCAGCTCCATCTGGTACGTAGGCTGAGACCCTATCTGCCTGCGGACTGTCTCGCCAGAGTGGTGCATGCTCTGGTTATCTCCCGCTTGGACTACTGCAATGCGCTCTACGTGGGGCTACCTTTGAAGGTGACTCGGAAACTACAACTAATCCAGAATGCGGCAGCTAGACTGGTGACTGGGGGCAGCCGCCGGGACCATATAACACCGGTCTTGAAAGACCTACATTGGCTCCCAGTACGTTTCCGAGCACAATTCAAAGTGTTGGTCCTGACCTTTAAAGCCCTAAACGGCCTCGGTCCAGTATACCTGAAGGAGCGTCTCCACCCCCATCATTCTGCCCGGATGCTGAGGTCCAGCGCCGAGGGCCTTCTGGCGGTTCCCTCATTGCGAGAAGCAAAGCTACAGGGAACCAGGCAGAGGGCCTTCTCGGTAGTGGCGCCCGCCCTGTGGAACGCCCTTCCAGCAGATGTCAAAGCGATAAACAACTACCTGACATTCAGAAGACATCTTAAAGCAGCCCTGTTCAGGGAAGTTTTTAACGTGTGATATTTTACTGTATTTTCGGTTTTTATGGAAGCCGCCCAGAGTGGCTGGGGAGGCCCAGCCAGATGGGCGGGGTATAAATAATAAATTATTATTATTATTATTATTATTACTATCTGAGAGGACTCCTTTGGCTTGGTAGGCAGATGTTGCCAAGGTTCTAGGGTATATGTTTGAAGTGATGGGAAAAAAGAGTTTTAAGCAAGGTGTTCTGGGAAGAAGATGGAAGAAGAAAGACTGGGCTCCATCTTGGGCCGGTTGGCTGAAGGCTGTCTGGGAGAGATGCCTTGGACTCCATGGCTGCCCTACTGTGGGGTACAAGCCCCTTTTGAAATGACCAAGTGGTAAGATCTTGACTCCCTCCATGCAGACTGAAGGTGTCAACAGGTGAATAAACCGTATTTCTTAAAGCTACAGCAGCCTCCGCCATGTCTCGATTCTCCAAGTGATTTCCTGGCTGAGTGCCTGGAACCCCCTGGGTCTTGGCAGAGAGTGAGGTTGGCACCCAGCTTTTGTAACAAAATAAACCCTTTGCAGGATCCCCTTCATATGGACTGGTCCACCTCCTACCTGACAGAAGGCATGGATCACCTTCACAACAGCAGTGCCCCCTAGATGCTTACCTCTGATGGAGCGATTATGTGGCAGAAAGTGAGAGTGTGTACTCAAGAATCCCAGTGTCCTGGGGAATGAACCTGCCCTTAGTTCCAGATGGTCACAGCCATTGAGAATCCAGCTTGCTCTAATCTGCACAGCCTCCCTGTATTGTGCTACTTCTTGGTCACACACAGTGGCGTAGCGTGGGTTGTCAGCACCCGGGGCAAGGCAAGTAATTTGCGCCCCCTAATCCGTGGATTTGCGCCCCATAACCCTAACCCCCAGATGTTGCGCCCGGTGCGGCCGGCCCCCCCTGCACCCCCCACGCTACGCCACTGGTCACACAGGAGTGTGACAGAATGTTTGGAGCTGGCTTTTTGTCTGAGAGCAAGAGAGCAACAGGAACAGTGTCACTGAATGGCAAAGGATGAGTAGAAGCATCTATGGATTCTTCTTATGATGTGGCTTCAGGTATTAACTTTACATCTCATCTGCAGATCCTCCAAAGTCTGCTAAGTTCATCAGGGAATTGCTAATCAACCAGCCTCGTTTGACTCGAATCCCGCTGCTGCTAAAAACCATGAATTAACGGCGCTCATCAGTGTCAATATTTGAGATAAATCAGCTCAAGCTGTTAAACTGACTTTCAAGGTTGAACAACAGACTGTGTGTTGAAATCCAATATGAAAACTGTAGCTGGGGCTTGACTCATCTTGTCTAACGCATTGCAGTAAATTTCAAATCCAGGAAATCGAGCTGATTTGAATGAGACTGAGGGTGCATTCAGATGGGATGGTTAAAAGAGGATTAGCCAAATTCATGGAGGAGAGGGCTATTGACAGCTACTAGCCATGACGGCTGTGTTCTGTTTTCACGCTCAGTGGAAGAAATGCTTCTGGATGCAAGTTGCTGGAATTGAGAGTCTTCTTGTGCTCAAATCCTGCTTGCTGATCCTCCACAGGCATCTGGTTGCGTGTCAATGCCCCTCCTCCCTCACGCGCGGGGGCCGAGCTTTGCCCCCGCGAGAACTGGGGGAATCCCTGGGCGTGCTCTCCACCCGGTCCGCCAATTGGCGGGCTGGGGAGGTGTGGCCTAGGGTATTTAAGGCCAGGCACGCCTAGGGACCGCCCTCTTTACTCCTGGCCAGCTGAGAAGTTTTGATCTCCGAGCCTTTGCTGTGAGAGAAGTTGTTTTTTTGGAAATTTTTCTTGGCTGAGAAGTTTTGATCTCCGAGCCTTTGCCGCGAGGGAAGCTGTTTTCTTGGCAATTTTCTTGGCGTTGGTCTGTGCTGCTCGCGGCTTGCTCCGGTACGAGGACAAAAGGAGCTGAAATCGCGCACGAGACTTGTCTTGGCCAGCACCCGCCGGGGCACCGAGCGGCCTGAGCAGCAGACCACTGTGTTGAATGGTTTCTTTAAATGTAAAGGTTCATCATTGTTCCACTCCATGTGTATGTCTTTAAGGGGCCAGAGCAAGATAACGAGACCCAGCTTTACAGCTGTGAAACATAGCAGGTGCTGCTGAGGTGTATTTGATTAAGGTGTGTCAGCATCTGGGTGTAGTATATAAGGAGCAGCACCTAGCTCTCCCATTACCCTGGGGGATGGGTTGGTGGTTGGGTCTGGTTTGTTGATGTATTTTGTGTAAATGGAGTTTTTGTTTTTCTTATTAAAACCTTCTTTAAGTTATTTTTGAGTCCCTTTTTAATGCATGGTCTCCCCAGCAAGCTCTCTGCAGCGCTACCATACTGCAAAAAGCCAACACACTGAGGGGTTCGCTTTGGATTCTATTGTTGGAGCTCACGAGGATTTCTAGCGCGGGGAGACCTGGAAGCTTGAGGCAAGAAGTAGGATCGTCAGCGCCACCCTCTGCAGGAATCACTACACCTACGGGGGTAACGTACATTTGGTGCCAGCTGGATTTCCCCTTCGCTTTCTTCTATTCCGCTCTTAACCCCCCCCCCCTTTGTTCCTTACCTTGCCCTCCGGTCCAGCAGACTACTATTCCCCGACTCGAACCGGTTACACCAGCATACCTTTTAACTTCCCCACTCCCGCTACGCATTGCTGCAGAATACTTTGCGTCCTTTTTCGTTCCCTTCCTTCCACTTTTCATGCCCTTCCGATTGGCGGACCGGGTGGAGAGCACGCCCAGGGATTCCCCCAGTTCTCGCGGGGGCAAAGCTCGGCCCCCGCGCGTGAGGGAGGAGGGGCCAGACCGCAACCCCCTCTCCTCCCCAAGGGTCGGAAACAGCTTTGTGGGAATGTTCAGGGTGGCAGAAGAGGATATATTGTTTATTAATACCCTTACCAACTCGTGCTAGCAAGTACCTTTACTTAGCAGAGTGCATTCCCCTTTACACAGCAGAAAACTAGTTGCAAACTCATGTGAGTTTCTTAAGACAATACGCAATTCAATCTGGCTTGTCCAGATTAAAATGTCTTCTAATATTTTCCTGGTAAGACCCCTTGAATCCCTCCTAAAAGAATAAAAACACCACAGTCTTACTGATAAGCAATAAAAAGAAAGTTTACTCATGATCAGGCAGAGCACAGTGTGATCCCTGAAAGGCAGGCTTAAGGCTTAAAGTTACAAGCATATAGAAATGGGTTTACCCCATAAGGGGTAAACTGCAGGCTAGCAATCCAGCAGTTCACAGGATGAAAGGAAGATGGAAAAGAGAGAGTGTGGCAACATGCCTTGGCCTTTTACCAGATCTGGAAAGTTCACACCCACCCACTAGTCACATACAAGGAAGGATGTTCCTGTTAGAATTCCTGCTCCATGGTTGCAGTCATGGGATTTTTGTCTATCACATGACGGTATATGTTTTGACTCCACAGAGTGGGAAGTGATGGAGACAGGAAGTTTGTGTTACTGTGTTCCGTGAAGTGGGACTATTGTCCTTTGTTCTTTCTCTTTGCTGTCTGATGCTAGAGAGGGAGGGAGCCATGTTGCAGTGCTCCGTGTGTGTTGTAAATAAAGTAGATTAGCCAAAATGCTGAGTTGCTGAGGTCTGTTACGCAAGACTCTGCGGATCCCTAAGTGTGCCAATGTCTGTTGGCATCGGTCACTGTGATGTTCGGGCTGAAGAAAGCTTATGAAGCTCCCGAACAATCGACCAGGAGGGAGAGAACATGCCAGTTGGGCATGTGTCTCTGCCAGGGTCCTACTTGAGTGTAGGACGAGCTCCTGACAGTTCCGGACAGGAGGGACAGGAAGTTTCAACTGGGTGGACCAAACATTCCCTTGCATGTCCACTCTAGGAAAACAAGGAACGTTGTATTTGACTGCTCCCAGTGGATTATGTCCTGCACTGGTTGGCCACTGCGAGAGCAGGGTGCTGGATTAGATGGGTCACTGGTCAGATCCAGAAGGAACTTCTGGTGTTCTTGTGTTACAATCAATCCCAAACTGACAAGCTTCTGCTCCTGATTTCAGCAGCTCAGTTGGATGCTAAAAGCACAAGAAGAGGCCCAATTCCCCTCCCTCCCCTCTGGTTAAAGCACATTGAAGAAGAAAACATTTACCCATCAAAGGCCATTCTGCAAGAATCTGCTTCTGTTCTGCTAATCCTCATTAGCAGGCAAGCTCAACAAGCGATAGCCATCTCTCTCCACCTGACCCACAACAAAGGCGGCCTTTCTGTCATAGTGTTTGTGTTCTCGCCCCCAGCTTCCCCTGGGGGAACTGAACTCTGCTGCTGTGACACAAATGACTGAAAGAACTTAAGCGTTTTATATGAAATCCTGCTAATGGGATGGCAGCAGTAGCCAAAAGTGTTCCCGGTGAATGCATGCCCCACTCCCCTCAAAGTGCACATTGCATCAGTTTGGTTTGCAAAGTTAGCCAGGTAGCTCAGCTGCCTTGAGGGGGGACCTGATAAGAACAAGGCTGAGGGTCACAGTCCCACGAGGGATCATAGAATCTCAGAATTGCAGAGTTGGAAAGCAACCCAAAGATTATCTTGTCCAACCCACTGAAAAGCAGGAATTGCAGCAAAAGAATCCCCGGGAGATGGCCACCCTACCTCTGCTTTAAAACTTCCAAGGAAGGAGAGAGTCCATTACCTTCCACTATTGTTCCACTGTCAAACACCATTCTTCCTGGTTGGAGATGGATAAGGTTCTCACAGCTGCCACCTTTGGATTCAGTCATTCCTCTCACTGGCCCTTTAGATAAACGATGCATGGTCTGGAGAAAAGTGCTAGATGGCGGAGGCGCAGGTCCAACTCTGTGTCCAGGGCAGCTGTTTACCAGCTCCATTTGGTACGCAGACGGAGACCCTACCTGCCCGCAGAGTGTCTCTCCAGAGTGGTGCATGCTCTGGTTATCTCCTGCTTGGACTACTGCAATGCGCTCTATGTGGGGCTACCTTTGAAGGTGACCCAGAAATTACAACTAATCCAGAATGTGGCAGCTAGACTGGTGACTGGGAGCAGCCACCGAGACCACATAACACAGGTCTTGAAAGACCTACATTGGCTCCCAGTACGTTTCCAAGCAAAATTCAAAGTGTTGGTCCTGACCTTTAAAGCCCTAAACGGCCTCAGCCCAGTATCCCTGAAGGAGCATCTCCACCCCCATCGTTCTGCCCGGACGCTGAGGTCCAGCGCCAAGGGCCTTTTGGCGGTTCCCTCACTGCGAGAAGCAAAGCTACAGGGAACCAGGCAGAGAGCCTTCTCGGTAGTGGCACATGCCCTGTGGAACGCCCTTCAACCAGATGTCAAAGGGAAGAGCAACTACCAGACTTTTAGAAGACACCTGAAGGCAGCCCTGTTTAGGGAAGCTTTTAATGTTTAACAGACTACTGTATTTTAATACTTGGTTGGAAGCCGCCCAGAGTGGCTGGGGAAACCCAGCCAGATGGGCAGGGTATTAATAATAATAATAATAATAATAATAATAATAATAATAATAATAATAATAATAATAATAATAATAATAATAATAATGGTTTTTCCCCTCGTATAATCCTAGAATGGAGCCAGGAGCACAAATGGGAGGTTGTGGGTATATTCGGTCTTTACAGGCATCTCTCATATCCTCTGAAAAGTATTTCATCCCCCCCCCTTTTTTCCAAAGCTTCATCATTCCTATTATGAAAGTGCTCTTAGCTGATCTCCAATATTATTCACCTCTTAGGAGAGCATTTAAAGGGCATGGGGGGAAGAATGGAAAAGGAACAAAGAACCAGTATAGAACAGTTTGGGGTTTTTTACAAACATACTAATGGTTCGAAGTCGTGAGTTGCAAGTCTCAGCACACTTTAACAATGACCCTGTGAAATAGCTAAAAATCACAGGTGCGATGCTGCCAGGTTCCCCAGCTTCCTCTCTTGATCTGATTTGCAACATCTTCTGCTCTCCTAGTCTGACCTTCCTCTTTAGTGACCCCCAATATGCAGAAACCTCCCACCCCACACCCCACCCCGTCCCTGTGAGGTCAAATTATCTCCTTCTCTGCCACTGATCCATTGCCATTGAAAAACTTTAGCAAGTTTTCCCTTCCACTTCGTCTTTTAGATTATTATTATTTTTTAAAATCCAGCTTCTTTACTTTATTGCTGCTTTTGCATATATATTTTGATTTGATAGAGTGGTTGAAACTTTACTTATTGTTGATGTTACGATATGCTTTTATATTCATCATTAGTTGCTTGGACATCCCCATTTGGCAATTGCAATTGTGCATTGCAATTTTTGTATGTGTGTCAACAAAAACCGGGATTCATGTGTTGTTAGGGAAGGGGATATTACCTCTGGTGGGAGACATGTCATGCTCCTGAGACAGGGGCCAGAAGGGAGGGCTAAAAGCATAAGATGTTACAGTGGACGCTCGGGTTGCAAACGTGATCCGTACGGGATGCACATTCGCAACCTGCAGCGTTCGCAGCCCGCAGCTGCACGTCTGTGCATGCACAGGTTGCAATTCGGTGCTTCTGCGCATGCACAAAGTGTGATTTAGCATTTCTGCACATGCACAAAGCATGATTTAGCGCTTCTGTGCATGCACGACCCCCAAAACCCAGAGGTAACCCATTCTGGTACTTCCGGGTTTCGGCGGGTCCGTAAACGTGACCTGAAGCATCTGTAATCTGAGGTATAACTGTATTATATGTGGTGGGAATGTAAAATTATTAAAAAGGCCTGGGGAAAAATATATAAAGACCTGAAGAGAATGTGGAAAAGGATTGTTGTTTAAAAAAATTGAAGTTATGATATTGAGAGGTACAGGACTTGATGGACTTATTGAGCAAAAGACTTTGTTCCTGTCTTTGAGAGTGGATCAAAAGTCCAAGACCAGCAAGCTCCTACTGAAGGAAGAAACCTCCGCCAAAGAAGAAGAAGATTGGGAAAATAAATTATTGAACTATGCAGGACAAATTGGCCAATTTGAAACGCGAGAAAGAAAGGGGGCTTTGAACTTTAAAGAAGGGGTAAAGGTTGACTGCATGTTCTTCAAGCTTTGTGTATAGCCTTCCACATTAGTATAACTATTAAAACTCATTTGTAATAAGATGAAGGTTTAAAAAATGGATTGTTAAGAATATAAAATTTTATGAACATGCATGAACAAGTATTAAATAATGGAACCAAGAGGGGGAGTGGAGGGAAGTCAACCAAAAATTATAGTTCAAAAATTGTCTTCTTGTCTAAAGGAAGAAAACAAGACATTATACTTATGCGCAACAGTAGCCGCAAGGCTATTGATTGCGAAAAATTGGAAAAGTGGTATTATACCAACAAAAATAGAGTGGCTTGCCAAATTATTGGAGTATTACAATATATCCAAAACAATGGGAGAAACTGGAAGGATCTCAAAAGGGAAGATAGACAGGGACTGGAAGGTGTTTAAAGGATACTTGCAAAATCACATTGAAAAATCAGAACTCCTGTTAGAATAAACAAGTTCCGTTATAAATACTGAAATACTAAATAAGATGGATAACAATGAGTAATAGAAAAAGAAGCATGAAATTAGGTTAAAGGTGTGTGATAGAAAGTAACAGAAGTGGAAAGAAATTGCAACTGAGTAGATTGGAAGTCTAACACAAAGGTGGGGTGAGGGGTGGTGGATGGTGATGGGAAAAGGAATTATCTGTGGGATTGAGTGTAAGTATGTTTGAACATTTTAAAGGACTGTATGAAATGTATGTTTGTATGTTTGCATATTCGCAATGTGTGTATTAATGCTGAATTATTTTAACAATAAAAACTTTTCAGAAAAATTAAAAAGAAAAGAAAAAAAAGAATTATGGTTCAAAAATTGGTTTGTGGTGTTATTTTCTTTTTTGATGTTATTTTTGGAAAATTAATAAAATGTTATTTTTTTAAAAAGCATGAGACAGCAGCCACACCCCAGGAACCAGTGGCATGCGGTGAATTGTTTTGTGGGAGAACAATTAGGGCAGAGGAGCCAACTTGCGAGGGTGGTGTGGGGCAATGTCGCAAAGTTGGGTATTGTGCCACCTTCCCTAAGCCAGGCAGAAGCCTCCCAGGCTTTGGGAAGGAAGTGTCAGGACACTGACAGGATGTTAGAGCCCTGCTGTCTCCTTCCCAAAGTTGGGAGGGCTAGGAAAAGTGGCGGAATGGCTCTTGGACTCGTTGAAGCATTGAGCTGCCCTCCCTAAACTGAGCAGAAGCTTCCTGGGCTTTGGGAAGTGTGGGAATGTTCAGGGATGCAGGAGAGGATATATTGTTTGATTATAGCCTTTCCAACTTGTGTAAACAAGTTCACAATTTAGCAGAGTAACATTCCCCCTTTTTAAACTCACAGCAGATGCGTTTGCTCAGGCTCGCTAAAGCCTCTATAATAACTGTTCTGGTATTTTCCCCTTATTCCCTCATAAAAGATAAGACACGACACAGTCTTCTATAAAAGTATAAAAAAGAGTTTACTCACATTCTGTTCACAATCGGATCCCAGAAGGCAGACTTAGCTTTGAAAAGTAACATACACCTGGACACTATCCCATAAAGAGACAGTCCCTTTGTCCTCTCTTGGCTGGAAGCATCTTTGGCTAAGCAGATGTTGCTTCTTCGATGCATGTAGTCAAAGGGAGAGAGATGGCTGTCCTGCCCTGTGCTTTTGTCCTTACCTGCACAGGTGAGGCCACACCCACCTCTAGTCACATGCAGAGGAAGTCTGTCCCAGCCCAGAAGGAAACAGGAAGTTCACCTGCTGGCTGGACAAACATTCCTCCCCATGTGTAAATATGTTCACTCTAGAAATGTTGTACTTGACTGCTCTTGTGTTTCACATCCCACAGGAAGGAGGCACCAGGGGAACATGTAAGGGACTAGCCTAGTTCCCCATGTCCACTGACCACATGCCACTGCCAGGAACAATTTCGACTGGCCAGCTAAACCAGGTGAGGGTAGCTGATGGGTCTCAAACCCTCTGTGAGTTGGGGACTTGCGCTGCTTGTGAAGACAGGCTCCAGCAGACTGAGAACAATAGTGGGTCCAACGGTCAAGAAGATGGCTTCTGGCTTCTGAACAGCAGAATGCAACGTTTGACGTAATAAACCAGAAATGGAAGCTGAGGGAAGTCAATAGGGAGGGGGGAAATTGGAAAATGAATATTAGTGATATTGGATATTGGTTATGAGAAAAAGAAAGTTAATTAAAAAAAATAAAGAGAAGGAAGTGCTGTAGAAGGAAGTGAGGGACAGTTGAGGATCATCAACCTGGGAAGGGACGCCATTGAGGAGAAGGAATACTCTGGTCCTAAATCTCCACTACCTTGCAGGACATCTTTGGGAGAAGAAAAGGTTAAGGAGTAAAAGCTACACAAATCGGGAATGGAGTCCCTAAGATGGTTGGATGGCGCCTTGTACGCCTCCTTCCAGCAACTTCTGCAGCCAGGCTGGTGCTAAACATCTTGCTCTGCTTTCCTTTAGCAAGGTGAAGAGGAGGGTCTTTGTTAGGATATAGTTCCACCTTAAAAGGGAACAGGTGTGACTGTTGTGTGTCACATGCCTGTTTACATTTCCAGCACTGTCTGCTGGGAACTTCCGTTTGTATATTGCTTTTGCTTTTTGCTGTTTTGCTGGAGACGAAGGGAAGCAGACATGTTTTTCCTTTGTTCCTGAACTATGCTGAATAAACGCTGTAAATCATGCTTGAACATGTCTCTGTCCGCCACTTCCGTTGTGAGGATTTATTCACTCTGCTGATAAGAGTGTGCACAGCTTCTAAACGTATCTGAGGCTCGTGTCGCTGACTGATGCTGCTCCAAGGGAGACTGGTGTTCGTCTGGCTACTGACCGGTGGCTGGAGCCAGCTTGGGGGGGCTGCCAAATGCCCCCGTCTCCCCAGCAGTATCCCAATATCGAAGCAGCCCAGGACATCCCACTGCCCAGGCTTGTGCCTCAGGGACGTCACCTCAGTCCTGTGTTATTTGTGTTATAACGCAACCGTTTGACTTCACCGTCAGAGGCACACTTCATGGTCTCTTGAGACAGACAGATGCAGCCATTAGATAGAAACCAATTAGATAGAAACCAATGAATTTTTTTTTAATGCAGTTGCTCCTAGAAGCCCCAGCCTCTAGTCACAACCTCTAGGTATTCCCCACTCCACCCCTCCCCCATTTCCCCCTCTGTTATTTTTAATGATTTTTATTGGTTTTACATATACCGGTAATCGCATTACGTAACATCCTATCCTCTTATTTTATCTCTTTGGCTCAACTGAGCCTAACTTCCCTCCCTCCCGTCTAATAGTTTACAAAATTAAACTTTGCATCTTTACATTTCACTTCATTTCCTATCCTTGTTACATCATTACCTAAAACATTAAATGACTCAGCCTGAATAGGTAGCAATTTCATCTTACAAATCTTCAGATAACCCTGCTAGTGATGTTAATTGCTTACAGTTACCTTTCAAAATAAAAAAATTCCTTCCAGTAGCACCTTAAAGACCAACTAAGTTAGTTCTTGGTATGAGCTTTCGTGTGCATGCAGACTTCTTCAGATACACATGTATGCACACGAAAGCTCATACCAAGAACTAACTTAGTTGGTCTTTAAGGTGCTACTGGAAGGAATTTTTTTATTTTGACTATGGCAGACCAACACGGCTACCTATCTGTAACAGTTATCTTTCAAATATAATATGACTTGATCCCAGTCTTTTTGGAATGCTTGGTCTCGCTGGTTCCGGGTTCTTCCCATCAGTTTCATCAGTTCTGCAAAGTCCATCAACTTCATCTGTTCATCTGTTGTTTCCATCTCTGGGCTAACAAAATTCTTGCCGCAGTTGTTGCATATAAGAGCAATATTTTTTTTTCTTGTCTCAGTATCTCTTTACCCACTATACCCAATAAAAAGCTTCTTCTTTTTTTTTTAACAAAAGTGTTTTTAAACATTTTCTTTAACTCACCATTTCCCTCTCTAAGTTTCAGTTCAGCAGGCGGCAAGCAGCCGGCTTGCTGGTCAGTGCATGTGTGTGAAAGCTGGGCAGACTGGGAGCCTCCTTGCCATTGTCTGAGTTGCCTGGCAACTAGGTTACCATGGAGACGTTTGTACACTGGAGGCCTGGACCAAAAGGACAGACCAGTACAAGGCCCTGAGAGCCGCAGGAGAGGATGTTGACTTGGCAGGTGAGAGAAGGGTCACAGAGTGGGAGAAACCGAAAAGTGGGGTTTTTAGGGTAAGGGGGAGCCTGGGACCTTGTGTTTCACCCCTATATCACCACCCCTTGTGGATGTATTTGCCTCTGCATGGGAAGAAGTTTGACAGTTTTCATTTCAAAGGCAAATCAACCTACATTCTCACTTGCCAAAACTATGCAAACTAAGACCCAGCTTTCCTTCAAAGTCCGTATTCCTCTGAATTTTGCAAGGCGGTTCCCTAACCAAATGATGTGTGCATATATACTGTCCAGGGTAAAGTGTGCCTAAAAATGCATATATTAGTGAAAAAATATAACATATTAGGGAAGATTGCTTTGCAGAAATGTGAATATTGGGTAGAATTGTGTAACATGTAGCAGGAGAAAACTCTGGTGAATTTTCAAGGGACTTTTCAAGGGGCTTTTTTAAAAAAAATCACACATAGGGAGAACAGATCTTAAGAGTGGAAAAACTGAGAGAAAGCAAAATGGGACAGATTTGCCCATCGTTTTGGTTGGGGATAATTCAGATGGAAATCCCCAGGTGTCAAAACAGGTTATTTATGTATGCCACTACTGCGGCCCGTGTTTTGTTAGCCCAAAAATGGAAAACGAGCGCGGTCCAAACCAAAGAAGAATGGCAACTTAAGCTGACAGAATATGCACAGATTGCAGACTGCACAATTAACATATATAATATGTCAATTAACATATAGAATAAGAGAACAAAAAGAACATACATTTAGAGAAGATTGGGAAACGTTTATTGAATATATGGGGGGAAATTGTGTACACTTGGAAACGTTAGCAGCATTAAGATAAATTCAACAGTGTAAATAAGTTTTGATGGATGCAATAATGGAATACAGAATGGTTTAGTTTATGTAAAATATGCAGTGATTTATGGTATGCAAAATGAACCATGGATAGAGAAGAAGGGAAGTCATTGATATCTTAAGGATGTTTAACTGAGTATTTTAAATTGCAAAACAAAATTTAATACTATATATATGAGAGAGAGAATGTTGGGATGCAAAGAACATGGGGGTGTTGGGGCACTTTGTTGTTGTTTAGTCATTTAGTTGTGTCCAACTCTTCGTGACCCCATGGACCAGAGCACGCCAGGCACTCCTGTTTTCCACTGCCTCCCGCAGTTTGGTCAAACTCATGTTAGGAGCTTCGAGATCACTATCCAACCATCTCATCCTCTGTCATCCTTGTGCCCTCCATCTTTACCAACATCAGGGTCTTTTCTAGGGAGTCTTCTCTTCTCATGAGGTGGCCAAAGTGTTGGAGCCTCAGCTTCAGGATCTGTCCTTCCAGTGAGCACTCAGGGCTGATTTCCTTAAGAATGGATTGGTTTGATATTCTTGCAGTCCATGGAACTCTCAAGAGTTTCCTCCAGCACCAATGGAGCAATAATGGAGTTTAACTGAGTGTATGTTGTGTGGGTGGTTTGGACCTCTTCACTGGCTTATTATTTTGGCTCAAGCACTGCTTGGCAGTGACATACAGGAACAGGGCCAGTTTCATGGATTCAAACCCTGGTCTCCAAGGTCCTAGTCCCACCCTATAACCACAACGCTACACCTGCCACTCATCCTCCAAGGCTTCCCAATGGGATTTTAATGGTGGGAAAATGTCATTGCTTCATCTGAATGGGAGACAAAGTCAGCTCCTATCCATGGCAGCTGCCCGCCATCTTAATTTAAGCAAAATGCAATGCCCCAACCTTTAAATCCATAAGGTCTATGAGGCTGAGTTTTATAGATTTCATAGGACTATATAGGCTGGAGCATTGAATTTTGGGTAAATTAAGAAGGCTGGCAGCCACCAAGTATGGGAGCTGAGCTTTGCTCCCATTGAAAAATAGCACTGCCACTCACCGGCTCCTAAAATGAATGTCCAAGGGGCTGACAGAGAGGTGCTGAGAGGTGTCGCAGCTGGGTGCCATAGACTGGCTGGAGATAGAGGAGTGATGGGAGGCACCAGCTGGGAAATCCCCAAGGGAAGAAGGTTCAGAACCAGGGGGTTGGTGGTGGGAGGATGGCAAGTGGTCAGAGGGAGAAGACTTCGGGGAGGAGGCATCGGAATCTGAAAAGGCCACAGGGTTTCGTGAGCAGGAAGAAGTTGTGACAGATGGCAGTTCAAACTTCAAGGCTGAAGCAGAGGCTGGAGAGGGATGGGGCCAGGAGACAGAGGGGCTGGCTGTTGAAGAAGCCAGGGTGTCATTGTCATCCCCTGTTACGACCAGCTCCCCTCCCCACTGGTCTCCTAGGACATGCAGAGAAATGAAAAGAGCAGAGCAGAGATTAGTTGTGTGCAGGTGCAGTCTGAGATTGCTTGGGGAAAGCCCATGAGAGGAAGAGCCTTAGAGAGTGGTGGAACACAGGGACCTTCAGTCCTCGCTGTTGGGGTGCTGCCAGGAGACGGGGGCATCTGGCAGGCCCCTTGCTAGCTCCAGCCAGCAGCCGGGCGAAACTCCAGTTCTCGGAACAGCATCAAAACTGCGACTCAAGCCTCAGAAGCCTTCAGAGGCTTAAGCAAGCAAGCCAGCAGAGAAAAAACTCTTTGCAGCAGAAGTAGCGGACAGAGACATGTGTAAGCATATTTACAGCATTTATTCAGCATCAGGACAATGGAAAAACATGTCTGCTTCCCTTTGTGTCCAAGCAAAACAGCAATAGCAAAAGCAATATACAAACGGAAGTTCCCAGCAAGCCTGTGCTGGAAGTGAACAGGCATGTGACACACAACAGTCATGCCTGTTCCTTTTAAGGTGGAATGGAACTATATCCTAACACTCACAACTGCCTTGCTGGACCAAGACCTACTGGGAAGAGTTGCTAGGAACATCATCATTTTTTATTTGTATGCCGCCTTTCCACAGTTAAAAAAACAATGCTCAAGGCGGCTTACAGCATGACAAGATTTGCATAATTACAAAAGTCATAAACAATAAATAAAGCACATCAAAAAATACACAACCATATGGAAAACAATTTCCACATAAATCAAAATCTAAAACTAAGAATACAGCATTATTATCACCGTTTAAAATGACATAGGTAAAAAATAACAGCAGTTTAAACAAAAAACAAAACAAAATGGAGCCCTCTCTGCCCAGCGACAGCAGCGGCAGCAGTCATTTATAGAGCCCATCAGGTCCTGCCCTACGCCAGGTGGTGAGTGGCAGGACTGGGGCCCTCAGGCACTGAGCAGGGATCACTAGACCTGCGCTGCTTTAGTTTCTTTGAGTATTTTTATTGCTGACCTGAGCTTGATTCCAGCTCCTGACACTGGGTCAGGCTGGCAGGAGCTCCTGGGGGCTAGTGCTGGACCTCGCCAATAGCTGGCACCAACCCCAACTAGGAAATTCACCATCAAGGTCACAGGTAACCTGTCTTGTCCTGTCCTGTCCACTTTTCCCATGATGCACTCTGGAAAGCAAAGCATGACCTGGCACTTTTCTCTTTTTGACCAACAGGGAAACTATTGTCTTGCATTGTATCTAAAGACCCTCTGAGACTGAAGTTTTGTTCTCAAGGAAGTGGCTTTTTAAAAAAACAACACCACACACACTCTCACCATTGACTTTCCCCAAAGGTAAGTGTCATTACAAAGGGGTGTGTGAGTGTTTAATAGCAATATTTGCCCAGGCTTAAATGTAGTAAAGTCCTGCCTTCCAGAGCTGGGGTGAGGATTAATGAGCAAGGTGGTGCTTAAGGAAAGCGCTGGACAAGTGGCAGGTAAAGGTAAAGGGACCCCTGACCATTAGGTCCAGTCACGGACGACTCTGGAGTTGTGGCGCTCATCTCGCTTTATTGGCCGAGGGAGCCGGCGTACAGCTTCCGGGTCATGTGGCCAGCATGACTAAGCCGCTTCTGGTAAACCAGAGCAGCACACGGAAATGCCGTTTACCTTCCCGCTGGAGTGGTACCTATTTATCTACTTGCACTTTGACGTGCTTTCGAACTGCTAGGTTGGCAGGAGCTGGTACCGAGCAACGGGAGCTCACCCCGTCGTGGGGATTCGAACCGCCGACCTTCTGATTGGCAAGTCCTAGGCTCTGTGGTTTAACCCACAGTGCCACCCTTGTCTCATAAGTGGCGGGTAGGATGATGCATTTAACAGAACAAGATAACAGGATTTATTTCCTTTGGGGAGTAAGCGTTGGAAGCTAAGGTTGCCTTTGCCAATGGTGCCCCTCCAAGCGGCCAACAGGAATGTGCCATGGGGCATGTGGGGAGCATCAGCGTGGGGAACCCAAACGACTCAACCGGGTGTCATGTAGCTGATGGGCAACGCAGGTCTCAGAGCCTGGTGGTTACCTGGCCCATGCAAGAACCTGCATGGAGCAGACAGAATCACATTCTGGACCTTCTAATTCTGTGATCTGCACAAGAGGCTCTCCGTGGCTGGCTTCTCCCAACCAAACGTTCCAGCAATACTTTTTAAAAAAATGTTTCTGTTCTTGGACAGGGTTTTGTAAGAGCAACACCCCCTGCAGCAAATCTAAGCCTGTGTCCATCTGCGAGTTCCGGCTGTGAGCCATCACGCCTTCCAGCCCAAAAGATGCTTGCTGGACGAGACGTGGTTCGTCAGAAGCCAGGCAGAAAATGCCAAAGGCGCTGACCTGGCACTGAGGAGTTGTCCGCTTCTAGCTTGTGGCTGAAATTCTAGTTAAAAGGCTCTGGTATCACCCATGAAACCGCTTCCTCTTTCTTATCTGAAACATCCTGTGTAATTTCTTGCTAGCAGGCTCAGGAGACCTTGGCTATGGGGAGCGTTTTCCTCTTTTGACACGTCTTTCTATTTTCGTTTTCTCTTCTCTTCCCTTTGTATATCTGTTGTGGAAAACAAACACGCACGGCGTGGTTTTAGGATGGCCAGCTTTTCAGCCAGACCCTCAAGCCTCTTTTTTTGCTGTTCAGCTTGATCTGAAACTGTTAGCAGGGGGTACTGTTTGCTTCCACGCCATGAGAAACATCAACTGCTGGTGGCTGCAGGGCCCAATGAACAGCAGGCAGCCCTAGGCATCCGTCTTTCTGCTGTTATCTGAGCAGTGGGGAACTCAGAATTGGGAAGCAAAAGTGGGCAGGGGGGAGTAGTGAGGGGGGTTTGGTCAGGCCCCTGAAATGGGCATTAGACACCCCTGATGTACAGAGTTGGAAAGCATAATGCATTTGAAGTGTTATTTCAGCGTTTTAAATAGCCTTGTGTTATTGTAACTTGCTCTACGTGGGGCTGCCCTTGAAGCTTACCCAGAAACTCCAGTGGGTGCAAAATGCCACAGTGAGGCTCCTTACGGGGTCCTTGCCATGGGATCACATTCATCCAGTGCTTTACCAGCTGCACTGGCTCCCGGTGGAGTACAGGGTCAGGTTTAAGGTGCTGGTTTTGACCTTTAAAGCCCTATGCGGCCTGGGACCCATGTACCTATGGGACCGCCTCTCCTGATATGCCCCATGGAGGACCTTAAGGTCCACAAATGACAACATTTTGGAAGTCCCAGGTCGCAAGGTGGTTAGATTGGTCTCAACTAGGGCCAGGGCCTTTTCAGTACTGGCCCCGATGTGGTGGAACGCTCTGTCACAAGAGACTAGGGCCCTGCGGGACTTGACATCTTTCTGCAGGGCCTGCAAGACAGAGCTGTTCCACCTGGTCTTTGGTTTGGACTCAGTCTGACCCTTATGCTTCCCTCCCCTTATGGTTTTGATCTATGGGCTACTTTTAAAATGAGGCTGCATTTTAAATTGCATTTTAACCTGTATTTTAAATTGGCGTTTTCCCCCCCCCCTATTATGATTTTACTGTAATTTTACTGGTGTTAGCCGCCCTGAGCCCGGCTCTGGCCGGAGAGGGCGGGTATAAAAAAAAGTGTATTATTATTCCCATGGTCAAGCTGTTTGGTCTTCCTCTCTTCCATAGCCCTCCTGCCAAGCATCAATCCAATCTAAGTCGGCGAGATAAGCAAAGATGTCCAAAGGTGGAGCTCTCCAGAGAAATAAGTTCACCGTGCGACATCAGAAGCGTTCGAGCGCCAGCGAAACGAACAAGATGACTCCGGCGCAGATGGCGCGCTACTTGGCCTTCGCTGACCCCAGTCAGCCCAAGGTGAAAGAGATGCTGGCTGCTGTTCTCATGAAGGACAGGAATTTGGTGCCGGAAGAGGAAAAGGTGGCGGAACAGAAGAACCTCATCGGGGTCCTAAAGGCCACCGAGGCTCGGAACCGCCTCCGGAACACGAGGCTCCAGTACCAGAATCTGAGAGTGAGTTTGCATGGAGTTTGGGGAGGGGGGGAAGTGATGTCAGGGACAGGCTAGATGAGGAGGAGAGCTGGAGACCCCCTAACCAAGAGGAAACCATAGTTCTTCATTCTCTCAGCCCTATGGGGTAGCTTAGATTGTGTCACAGTCCGGTTCATGGGCAATCAAAGTCCTGGTAGGGGATGTCAGGACCGCGGGCAAGATGGCGGGGTGGGAGTAGGAACGGGGGTCCAGAAGCCAGGAGTCAGGAAGCCAAGAGTCCGAGGGTCAGAGAGCCGGGAGTCAAGAAGTCAGGGGTCCAAGGGTCAGGAAGCAAGGAGTCATGAAGTCAAAGGTCCAAGGATCAAGAAGCAAGGAGCCACGAAGTCAGGGGTCCGAGGATCAAGAAGCAAGGAGCCACGAAGTCAGGGGTCCGAGGATCAAGAAGCAAGGGGTCACGAAGTCAAGGGTCCAAGGATCAAGAAGCAAGGAGTCACGAAGTCAGGGGTCCGAGGATCAAGAAGCAAGGAGCCACGAAGTCAGGGGTCCGAGGATCAAGAAGCAAGGGGTCACGAAGTCAAGGGTCCAAGGATCAAGAAGCAAGGAGTCACGAAGTCAGGGGTCCGAGGATCAAGAAGCAAGGAGTCACGAAGTCAGGGGTCCGAGATCAAGAAGCAAGGAGTCAAGAAGCCTAGGTTCAAGGATCAGGAAGCAAGAAGACAAACGCAGCAAGGCAGGAAGCGTGTTGCTGTAGCAAAGAGCCAAAGGGAAATGCTGACCTTATTTCCCTTCCCAGCTCTTGCCACCAGGTGCTGTGAGTTACCAATCGGCCTCACCTGTGAGGCCACGCCTTGCTTCTTCAGAACAAACTTAGGAAGGCCCCAGTCCTAGAGAGTCCTATTGGTCACAGGGCCCGGCTCCTGCACGCACTCCTGACAGATTGAGTGTGAGCGACTGGCCCAAGGTCACCCAATGAGCTTCATGGCTGAGCGGGGATTTGAACTGCAGTATCCCAGGTCCTGGGACGCAGGTGGTGCTGTGGGTAAAGCCTAGGACTTGCCGATCGCATGGTCGGCGGTTTGAATCCCTGCGGCGGGGTGATCTCCCGTCGTTCGGTCCCAGCGCCTGCCAACCTAGCAGTTCAAAAGCACCCCCGGGTGCAAGTAGATAAATAGGGACCGCTTACCAGCAGGAAGGTAAACGGCGTTCCGTGTGCTGTGCTGGCTCGCCAGTTGCAGCTTGTCACACTGCGGACAGTGTCTGCGGACAGTGCTGGCTCCCGGCCTATAGAGTGAGATGAGCGCACAACCCTAGAGTCTGGCAAGACTGGCCCGTACGGGCAAGGGTACCTTATCCCAGGTCCTAGTCCAACACCCTAGCCACTATGCTAAATCGGTATGTAGTATCAAAGAGTACTGTGCACCCTGACTTCAGTAGGGTGAGGATGTTTACCACTCTACTTCCAGCAAGAAAATATATTTGGCTGATCCTGCTTGCCCTGTGGCCTCTAGCCTCCAACACTCGTTTTCATCTCACTATAGGGGCATCTACTTCATCCTGAGAGCAGCAAAGAGGTTGGGAAATGGAAGCACCATTCATGGGGACATAGCCAGAGACAGCAAGGGGGTGTGGCAGAAACAGCCCAGAATTCCTGGTCCATGCACAGATTTAGTTTTTTTAGGGTTTGGGAAGTGTTATTGCATGCCATTCCTAAATGCAAACCCTGGGAAAGCTCCATCGAGACCTATTGGAATAACCTGCCAACGCAGTATCAATGCCCCTCCAACTTTCCCTGTGTAATCCCCGTGAGAAAGCTAGTTCTGGAAAAGTTGCTTATTTTAGACCAGACTGCCTCCATGGAAGGTATTTTCTCTCTCTCTCTCGCTCACTCTATAATCCCAAACAACATGATGTCATAACTTGGCCCCTGCTGTAACTCTGGGCTTGTTATTTACAGTTCTTGCCATAAAATATGCTATAGTTAGCAAGCTTGGAACAGGACTTCGCAGCCGCAGCCGCTACTGCTGCTACTGTCAAAACAAAGCCTTTTCTGTCCTTCCAAGGCTGGGGCTATTCTGAAACAAAGCATCTCTCTTGGGGGTCTGTAACTGGCAATAAACAACGACCCGCCCTTTGCAGGCTCCCAAAAACCTGGCAACAAGCAGCGCAATATGTACACAGAGATGCATCTCCCAAGAAAACCCAGTGGCTTTTCAGGGATTGTGCCTAGGGTGATGGTTAGATTTAGGCAAATGGACGTGACAGGGCTGAGGCCTCGACAGACGAGTGTTTGGGATACTGGAGCCCAATGAAATCAGTTTGGGTTCAAGTTAGCTGTGAGGAGGAGCGGAGGAGAAATTTGCATTTAAAGGCAAAGCTCATTTGCACTTTCTGTAGCAACGGGAGCACAAAAAAACACAGCCATCCTTCAGAATGCGCACTTCTCCAAATTTTGCACTGCTGTCCTCCATCGAAAGAGTGTGTCGAAAACTGCACACGCTGGAGTAAAGTGTTCAGCAAAGGGCATATATTCATGTAAATCACATTGCAATATGTATTCTATTACTTAACCCCTGTAAAACTGGCTAAAAATTATAAACTAACATCAAATCTGTGTTGGAGATGTAAGGTATCAGAGGGATCCTTATATCATGTATGGTGGGGATGTGATAAATTTAAGAAATTTTGGGGAAATATACATGAGGAACTGAAAATATGTTTAAAACAGCAATAGGTAAGAAGCCGGAAACATTCCTTTTAGGAATTATTACAAATGACATCCCCAAAGACATGAAGGGAATCTTTTTATATGCAACAGCTGCCACAAGGTTATTGATTGCAAAAAAAATGGAAATCAGAAGAAGTACCAACATTGAAAGATTGGCAAAATAAATTTTTTGAAATGATTGAATTAGCAAAAATGACGGCAACAATTAGAATGCAATCCAATCAAAATCTCAAACAGGAATGGAAATGTGTAGAAGAATACATGACCAAAAGATGCTCCAACAAGAATTTATTGTTATGTATAGACTTATTTCACAAAGTTAAGTTAAGCAGCTATATAAGAATGAATGTTTAATTATTAAGATACAAAATTACAATCTCAATAATAAAGTTACAAAATAATAACAAGGAAGTCACGCACGGGTGGAGGGAAGACACAGGGCAAGAAATAAGAAATGGATAAATGCTGGTACATAATGAAATGTGAAAATGTGAATTTACGAATATAATGTATATGTATCAATATGTAAAGATTTCATATATGTATTGCAAGATTTCATATATGTATTTAATAATAAATAAATTAAGTGAGAAAGAAAGAAAGAAAGAAAGAAAGAAAGAAAGAAAGAAAGAAAGAAAGAAAGAAAGAAAGCTGCTTTGCAGGGCGAGTTGATCTTCACCCTTTCCTCTCCCAACGCAATCCTGAATTCCGCCACCACCACCAGCACTACAGTTAGCTTTAGAGGGAAAGCTCCCATTGGTGTCAATGGGAGCTTTCTCTGCTTCCAAAGGCTAATTGCAGTGCAAGTGGGCTTTTGCTGGAATCACAGTAGGGGAGGGCAAGGATAAACCTCCCTCCCCATACACTGTGGTCCTGATGAAAACCCTCCACCCTGAATCTACTGCTGTTTTTTAAACTTACGTGTGGTTGCCAAGCATAAATGGGGAGCAGTTTTCCCCAACCGGGCACCCTCCAGATGTTCTGGACTGCAACTTGCATCGGCCCCAGCCAGAACAGGTGTGCTGATGGGCATTGTGCCTGTGAATACTTCCTTTATCCTGAGCAAACCGTTTTGTGGTCCTGATTGGCTTTTCGGACTGATGAAGCTTGTAGCGAAACCTGTAATATATCCAGAGAACACATCTCCTTTTGCCCACTTGTGTTATTCTCACCAGGGCGGTGGCTTTGATTTGCCTTCCCGTGATTGATCCATGCCTACGGCTTTGTGTTTCCAACTCAAGACCCATTGAAGAACATCTCATCCAGTTCAATCTTTGAAAAACAGCTTTGAAAAACTTTTTCATATTCTCCAGTGTGCTACCCTTGCCATTATGGCGGCATGGGGTTGCCGTTCTGTGATTGGACTTACGCTACTTGTTGAACGGTTCATTTATCCAGTCTGTATAATGTTTACTGCACATGTAACTTGTTAAGACGGGACACGGGTGGTGCTGTGGGTTAAACCACTGAGCCTAGGGCTTGTTGATCAGAAGGTTGGCGGTTCGAATCCCCACGACGGGGTGAGCTCCCCTTGCTTGGTCCCTGCTCCTGCCAACCTAGCAGTTCGAAAGCATGTCAAAGTGCAAGTAGATAAATAAGTACCACTCCAGCGGGAAGGTAAACGGCTTTTCCGTGCACTGCTCTGGTTCGCCAGAAGTGGCTTAGTCATGCTGGCCACATGACCCGGAAGCTGTACGCTGGCTCCCTCAGCCAGTAAAGCAAGATGAGCGCCACAACCCCAGAGTCGGCCATGACTGGACCTATTCATCAGGGGTTGCTTTACCTTTACCTTGTTAAGATAGAGTTGTACATTTATCCACTCCATGTTTACAGTATCTCCAGGCTTTGTCTTGCATATGGCACCTTAGTATGTTTGTTGTTTGAATGGTTACAAGTCTATTTCTATACTAGCTATTATTCTAGTAAATTTGGTTTTATACTTATAAGCCAGTTTGTGGTGTTGTTTTGTTGTATGATTATTACTGTCACCACATTTGATACTTTGTGTATATACTTTGAATTAAGAGTACCACCTTGTTTAGCCCTCAGGTCTCAGGATTGGGAAAGAGGGCTGCCATTCAGAGTAGACAGCACTGGACCAAAGGTCTGGTTCAGTCTAAAGTGGCTTCAGTTCCTCATTCATTTCATTCTCTTTTGACTCCAGGCACAAGAGATCAACTTCCTGATCTCCTTCCAGAGGAACGCTAAAGGTGCTGTGAGGCTCGAGGTCTTCCTCCCACCCAGGAAGAACCTTAGAAAACTAGCAGACTGCATGAACACAGTCCAGGTATGTTGAACGCACAAACTGTCTGGAAAACAGTTCCTTCTAACTGACATATCTCTCCATTTCCCAGTTCTGAAAGGGGGGCCCATCAAGAAAGGTCGCTTAGAAATGTGGGGCTGCACAGCTCCCTCCGCAGACAGCGTGCACATGCAGAATATTGAGGAGGCCCGGCCCCCACCTTTAAATTTTTTGGGGGGTCCTAGAACACTCGTGGCCGCCCCTAGATGCTGCCCCTGATTCATAGGGTGGACCGTTTCCTGGGAAGACGAAGTGATGACCATCATCTTCAGTGGTTCTTTAAAATCATTCAGCTAACTCACTGTGGCTGGATCCATTGATGGTTAAGGGAGCCAGCTGGGTCAGACCAGTGTCTAGTCCAGCAACCTATTTTCACAATGGTTTACTAGAAGCCTGTGACAAACCAGCAAGCTGCACCTTGATCCCAGCAAGCCCTCTCCTAGATCCCATGGATCCCAGCAACTCTTATTCAGAAAGATTCCTGCCTTCAACTGTGGAGGCGGAGCCACCACATCTAATAAATAGCCTTCTCCTCCATGAATTTGCCCAATCCTGGAAATGTAAAGAAAAGGAAGGAACTTTTTATCACATGTGGTGGGAATGTAAAAAAGTGAAAAACTTCTGGGAAATGATCTATAATGAGATGAAAAAGATGTTGAAATGTACATTCATTAAGAACCCAGAAGCATTTTTACTTGGCATTGTAGGAGATGATATTAATAGACAGGATTGTAAGTTGTTTTTATACGCAATAACAGCAGCAAGAATACTATTGGCACAAAAATGGAAGCAAGAAGAATTACCAACAAAAGAAGAATGGCGGATGAAATTGATGGACTATGCAGAACTAGATAAATTAACAGGAAGGGTTCGAAACTTGCGAGACCAGAGATTCTTAGAAGACTGGAGTAAATATATGAACTATTTGAAAAGTAATTGTAATGAAAAGATTACGCTAGTAGGATTGCAAGAAGTTTTGTAAGGAGGACTATTTGAAATATTGCAAGAAAGACTATGTGGAGAATTATTAGTTAATGATAATTAAGAGTAATAGAGAAATTAAGAAATGCAGAATAAGTGATAAAGAACGGAAAATCATCAGAGGTGTTGACAGAAGTCTAAAATATTATATAAGGTAAGAAGTTATATGATTTTTGGAAATGATATGTTAAAAAAATATATGTACAGTGGTACCCCGCAAGACGAACGCCTCGCAAGACGGAAAACCCGCTAGACGAAAGGGTTTTCCGTTTTGGAGGCGCTTCGCAAAACGAATTTCCCTATGGGCTTGCTTCGCAAGACGACAGCCCATAGGGAAATCTCCGGACAGCGGGGAAGCGCGACCTCCTCCCGCCGCCCGGCATCGGAACGAAGCTCCGATGCCGGGCGGGGGGGGAACGCCTCCTCCCGCCGCCCGGCATCGCAACGAAGCTCCGATGCCGGGCGGGGGGGGGAACGCCTCCTCCCGCCGCCCGGCATCGCAACGAAGCTCCGATGCCGGGCGGGAGGGAACGCCTCCTCCCGCCGCCCGGCATCGCAACGAAGCTCCGATGCCGGGCAGGGGGGAACGCCTCCTCCCGCCGCCCGGCATCGCAACGAAGCTCCGATGCCGGGCGGGGGGGGGACGCCTCCTCCCGCCGCCCGGCATCGGAACGAAGCTCCGATGCCGGGCGGGGGGGCGGGGACACCTTCTCCCGCCACCCAGCTTCGGATGGCTTTCCTGAAGACTTGCGGTGGGAGGAGGGTTTTCCTTCCCACCGCCAACATTCAGAATGCTGTTCTGAATGTTGGCGGTGGGGAGGAAAAACCCTCCTCCCACGCAAGCCCCGGGAACAGAGGGAAAGCGCTGCGCGCCTTCCCCTCTGTTCCCGTACCTGTCCTGAAGGCTTGCGGTGCGGAGAAAAGCCCTTCTCCGCACCACCAGCCTGGCAAGCGGTTTCCCTAGGAATGCATTAATTGATTTTCAATGCATTCCTATGGGAAACCGTGCTTCGCAAGACGAAAAACTCGCAAGAAGAAAAAACTTGCGGAACGAATTAATTTCGTCTTGCGAGGCACCACTGTATATATAAAAAAGAAATTGCCCAATCCTCCTCCTCCTCTTCTTTTTCTTCTTCTTCACAAACTTTACTGAGCACAGTGGTACCTTGGTTCTCAAACTTAATCCATTCCGGAAGTCCGTTCCAAAACCAAGGCGCCCTTTCCCATAGAAAGTAATGAAAAACGGATTAATTCATTCCAGACTTTTAAAAACAACCCCTAAAACAGCAATTTAACATGAATTTTACTACCTAACAAGACCATTGATCCATAAAATGAAAGCAATAATCAATGTACAGTGCTATAAAATAAAGGAGACAGTATTGTAGATGACAAAAATGATTATCAACATGGTCATAAAAACAAATTAACTGAAAAGTCCTCAAAAACAAAAACGCAAAATAAATAGCAAAAACAAAAGCACCGTTCCATCTGTTTGACTTCCGAAATGTTCGAAAACCAAGGCGCAGCTTCTGATTGGTGCAGGTGCCCCAAAAACAATACCTGACAACCGCATCGGACATTTGCTTCCAAAAAACATTCGAAAACCAGAACACTACTTCCGGGTTTTCGGCGTTTGAGAACCAAGGTACCACTGTATCTTAAAAACGGTTACCAAATTTATTTGTCTTCGAAGACAAATACATGTACAGATGCGAAGTCTTGCGTGCTGCCATTCACAAGGCATCAAAACAAACTTGGAGAATCTTTTACATTACAAATTCAGCTCACAATCCGCAGGGTGGACTTGAGATAATTTCTTAACCGGTGACTGCTTCAACTGAAATGAACCCGGGATTGCTGCTGTTACTATTGTTAATAAACAATGCGAACCGAGATCATCTGCACACTGTTTCCTTGCTTTGCTTTACAGAGAAGCCGGATTGAAGAGATTCTGGAAGATGAAACGGGTGAGGTGTATATCAGAAAGCCTTGAAATCCCACATAGGACAAGGCAGTATAAGGGGAGGAGATTATGGATGGAAGCCAGACAGAGACCAAATCTCTGGACAGCTCCAACTTAGAAAAACTATTGCTGTTCAATAAACTTCATGGATTATTATCCATGACTTAAGACAAAAAACAAAAAACCTCATAGTTAGGGGTGGACAAATCTGTTTCAGCTCCATGTTATTTTTGCATGTGTTCACCCAAAAGTCTGTTCCATTCCATTTTTCCCCATTAATCTTCGAGATCTCCAAATATATATTGCATTTAAATGTGCATTTTAGGCTGCAATGGGACCTCTCAACTGTTGTGCATAAGGCTGCGCGGTCAAAATGCAATTTTTGAAAATGGTGAATTGTTAAAAGTTTTGGGTACTTTTTAAAAGAAACGATTGTGGCTAAACATTCAGGAAGTACAAACAGCTGGCCAATAACTTAACTGACACATCTGCACTGTGGTCGGAGTGGTCCTGATCAGCAAAGATCGGGTTCTCTCTCCAATTTGCAGTTCTGTCTTTCAAATCAATGTGCGTGGACTTTGTCAATCTGGTGTACGGCTCTGCTTGCTGAGGCTGATGGGAACTGTCATTCAAAACATCTGGAGGGCACCAGAGTGGCAAAGGCTTGCTGGAGCATTATGCCTGGGATGGGAGATACTTGTTGGAGGAACGCTGGACCTCAGATTAGCCATCTCTTGTTAGAGACATGCTTTTCAGTTCAAAAACCTTTTGGTACTGAAGACCTATCCTTCGGTGCAGTCCTGTGCCTAGTTAGCAAAATAGCTGAGCATCAGATTTGCAGAGTTTGCCGTACTCTGTAGAGACTGAATTCCTTCCATTTAAACCCTGTGCAAAACATGCAATCCTGTGCATGCTTAGCCATGAATGTGGGACTCGCAACATCCTCATTCCATTGGTGATGCATGTGAAAACTCATGAGAAGCAGACACTGGCCCCAATCCCCATCCGTCCCCACCTCCTTGCTTCCTCCTCTGTCAGTTTTGTATTTTCTGCCTCCCCGCCCAGCAACCATATACAGTGGTGCCTCGCAAGACGAAAAGAATCCATTCTGTGATTCTCTTCGTCTAGCGGTTTTTTCGTCTTGCGAAGCAAGCCCATTGACGGATTAGCGGATTAGCGCTATTAGCGGCTTTTAGCAGCTTTTAGCGCCTTATCTGCTGATCGGATCAGCTGATAAGCGGCTTAGCGGCTTAGAAAAAGGGGGGGAAGGGGAAAAAACCAGCAGGAACTCGCAAGACATTGTCGTCTTGCGAAGCAAGCCCATAGGAAATTTGTTTTGCAAAGCACCTCCAAAACGGAAAACTCTTTCGTCTAGCGAGTTTTCCGTCTTGCGAGGCATTCGTCTTGCGGGGCACCACTGTAGCCTGTAACAACTACTAGGCTCTTTCTGCAACCCAAAATAAAGCAGGGGGTCAACATTCAGCCAGGTGGTCCCTGGTCCATGAGATAGTGCCCCCCCCCCAATCTGCAGAGAATGAGGCCTGCGGAAGTCATTGCATGAATGAGATGACTTCACAGGATTCAAATGCTTAGAACATGTTCCTATATATGCCTGATCAGTGGTGTAGCGTGGGGGTGCAGGGGGGGCCAGCCGCACCGGGCGCAACATCTGGGGGGGCGCGCTCGCACTCTCAGCTCTCTGCCCCTACCTGGCTCACTCACTCTCTCTCACTGCAGTGCTGGCTGTGCGAATCCGATCCGAGCTGCCGGGTCGCCGCCCACTGTGGAGGGGGGGTGCCAGGCGTGCGGTGCGGAGAGAGAGCGAGGGACTATCTGGGGGAGGGACAGTGCAGCGGCTGCCCAGCGCAGCGCTGAGCGCGGGAGAGAACCACACCAGACCAGACCAGGCAGTAGCAAGAAGAAGCTGGCAGCGGCAGCAGGTTAGGGGTTAGGGGGCGCAAATTACTTGCCTTGCCCTGGGTGCTGACAACCCACGCTACGCCACTGTGCCTGATTCTAAGGTTTAACAATAGGAAAGTAGATTCTACCAGGCTCATTAAAAAGCACAGGTAAAGGTAAAGGGACCCCTGACCGTTATGTCCAGTCGCGGATGACTCTGGGATTGTGGCGCTCATCTCGCTTTACTGGCCGAGGGAGCCGACGTACAGCTTCCAGGTCATGTGGCCAGCATGACTAAGCCGCTTCTGGCAAACCAGAGCAGCGCACGGAAACTCTGTTTACCTTCCCGCCGGAGTGGTGCCTATTTATCTACGTGCACTTTGATGTGCTTTCGAACTGCTAGGTTGGCAGGAGCAGGGACCGAGCAACGGGAGCTCACCCCATCGCAAAGAATATGTCTAAACCGCACCGCTTCATAGGATCATAGAATTGTAGAGTTGGCTCTGGTCTAAACCACTGAACCTCTTGGGCTTGCCGATTAGAAGGTTGGCGGTTCGAATCCCCGCAACCAAGTGAGCTCCCGTTGCTCTGTCCCAGCTCCTGCCAACCTAGCAGTTCAAAAGCATGCCAGTGCAAGTAGATAAATAGGTACTGCTGCGTCGGGAAGGTAAACAGCGTTTCCATGCGCTCTGTCACTTGTCACGGTCCTCTGTACACAAGAAGCGGGTTAGTCCTACTGGCCACATGACCTAGAAAGCTGTCTGTGGACAAATGCCGGCTCCCTCGGCCTGAAAGCGAGATGCACCGCAACCCCATAGCCACCTTTGACTGGACTTAACCGTCTAGGGGTCCTTTACCATCTAGTCCAACCCCATGCAATGCAGAAATCTCAGCTAAAGAATCCCTGAGAGATGGCCCTCCAGTCTCAGTTTTAAAACCTCTAGTGAAGGGGAGCCCAGCACATTTTGTGGTTGTCCGTTCCACAGCTCTTACCGTCAGAAAGTCCTTCCTGATGTTTATCCAGAATCTCAATTCTTGTCATTTGCATTTGTTTGTAATTTGTGTTGTGTTGGTTTTATGCACCGGTTTAACTTGCCATGCCTTTCCGGGAAGAATTCTGAGGACTGAAGTTTCTCGAGGTGCCAAGGATTGTTTTTCTTCTTCCCCTACAAAGCTACAGTTCTCAGTGTTCCCAGGGGAGAGGGGCTTTTGCCAAACCATGTGAATGGCATAATATATATACTGTATTTTTCACTCCATAAGACACACTTTTTTCTTCCTAAAAAGTAAGGGGAAATTCTGTGCATCTTATGAAGCGAATGCGTAGTCCCTGGAGCCGAATTGCCCAGGGGAAAAAAATCATGCTTTTTTTTTTTTTTTTGAAAGAGGGAAGTGGGTGTTGAAAAAAAGCCGCTGGTCAGCAAGCGATCAGGAGGGAGATAAGGGATGCTAGCAATAAAGGAGGCTACCTGGGAGGTAAAAGCCCATGGATCCTCAGGATTTTTTCATTGGGTCACCCCAAATTCACCATCAGATCACATAGCATGTCCATGGCTACAGCTTGCACCAAACAAATCACGCACCCACTGTTGTGTGGCACAAAAACATGGTTACAAAGCACGGATCCACATGGATCCTCAGGATTTTTGCATTGGGCTACCCCAAACTCACCATCAAATCACATGTCTGTGGCCACAGCATGAACCACAAAAATCATACATCCACTGTTTCGTTCAGAATATTTTTTTTCTTGTTTTCCTCCTCTAAAAACTAGGTGCATCTTATGGTCAGGTGCGTCTTATGGAGCGAAAAATACAGTATATATGCCCAAGGGGTCAAGTTCATATATCTTTTGTACAGGGATGGATAGAAAAGGCTACTTCCAAGTCCATATCAGTTTCAGATGTGTCCATTGCCTATGTCTCTTCCACCTTCCTTTCTGCATAGTGATTATTTCTTTAAAAATCCACAGGAGGTTGTGCGAATTGTGAGCAGCCCTGAGACCTCTGGTTATGGGGCGGCATATAAATTAAATAAATAAATATAAATTAAATAAATAAATATAAATAAGTTAGATAAATAAATATAAGCTCCCTGCCCTCCACACATGTGTGCATGTTGCATCTGAAACTGACTGGGCCGGCCATTGTAATGTCCCAGTAACGCTGGGAACTGTTGCGAGGGAGAGATGGAAACTTCTCCGCTTTTCAAAACCTCCAGTTCTCTGGAATCTTGCAGGACCCAGGGGTGGGGAACCTCAGCCCCCAAAAACCTAATTTTGGCCTCCTTTTACTCTTAAGAATGCCTCTTTGCTGGCCTGGGTGGAGGACCAAGAGAGGTGAGTGTAGGAACGAGCCTACCGTACAAAGCTGAAATTTACCTTCGTTGCTCTAACCATTTTGGCCTCTGGTCCTGCCCCACTGCTGGCATGTGCCCACACCAGCCCCCGAAGCTTGCCCAGAAGGGAACGTAGACCTTGAAAAAGGTTCCCCGCCCCTGATAAATCAAATCTGCATTGTTAACAGCCAGTGACCATGGTATGACCTGTCTTTTGAAACGGGTTCTCAAGTGCTAAACACTCTGTGTCTGCTCTCTTTTGCCGCTTCAGCGAGATTCTAGGGCAACCGCCCTCCGGAAATAGGTCCCCGTTTCCTTTGCCACAATCAGGGCTCTTGGCGATGAGCGCTTGGCCTTGTGCTGAACCAAGGGGAGTGTAGCTGCTCAGACGTTTGTAGAGCCTCTAAGCTTGAATAGGTCGCTTTTGTGCATATGTAAAGATAGTCACCATGTATATATATATACCCATGTTCCAATAAAGGCAACCGACCCAGCTTGGAATTGCAGCTTCTATGTTATTTCTCCTTTGCTCACTAGTCTTTCGGTGGGGTTCGCTAGGGCTGAGCCACCATGACTTGCCACAATTCACCATCCCAGTTTGTCCTGACCGCCATGACTCTGATGTACCTAGGAGCATAGTGTGGGGAGGGCCAGGGAGCCCCCAGCCCTCTCTTTGAATGGTCACCTGGCCGGTGTTGAGGTATTGCACTCACAGAGCACTGTGTCATGGCCCCATGAACCCTCTGTGTCCCAGAAGACACCCAGGAGAGAAAGTTCCCCAAGTGCAATCAATTATTGTTGCCCAGTGCATTTTGGAAACAATAACTTCTTCTTCTTCTTCTCCTCCTCCTCCTCCTCCTCCTCCTCCTCTTCTTCTTCTTCTTCTTCCTCCTCCTCCTCCTCCTCCTCCTCCTCCTCCTCTTCCTCTTCTTCTTCTTCTTCTTCTTCTTCTTCTTCTTCTTCTTCTCCTGCCCATCACCCTAAGGTCCCAGGGCGGGTTTTTAACCAGGGCGGGTTAAAACACAGTATTAGAAACAGTTTAAAACAACCTACAATCACAAAAATGAGGTAGATCCAAGAAATAAAGAATTCCCTTCCTCCAAGACAATCCCCTGCAAATACACACACACACACACACACACACACACACACACACACACACACACACACACCATATTGGACCGACAGTAAGCCGCACCCACAAATAAGCCACACCTTTAAAATTCAAGGCTTATTTGTGAGGGCAGCCTGCCTCCCGGCACTCCTGCCCTGAATGGGGCGTGGGGGCAGCCGGCGCTCGCCACTCCGCTCCCCAAGTCAGTGCCAGCACTTGGCTCCAAATACAAGCCGCAACAACAACTACCAGACTTTTAGAAGACATCTGAAGGCAGCCCTGTTTAGGGAAGCTTTTAATGTTTGATGCATTACTGTATTTTAATATTTTGTTGGAAGCCACCCAGAGTGGCTGGGGAAGCCCAGCCAGATGAGCAGGGTATAAATAATAAATTATTATTATTATTATTATTATTATTATTATTATTATTATTATTATTATTATCATCACAGAATTTGGCAAAAAAAAAGTGTGGCTTATATTTGGGCCAATACAGTATATATTTTACTGCAGCTTCCCCCTTTGCCAAGCGTGGGCAATAACAAAAGATTTCAGACACGTTAAGAACTTTTTCCTCTCTAGGTTGTTGTTGTTGTTTTGCTGCATTCAGTGCCTCTCCCCCCTTTTTCCGCAAATTGTGCCAAACAGTGTCCTTGTGAGGACAATCCCCTCTCCAGCTCCAACCTGAGGAGGAGAAGTCAGGCTAGCTTGTGCTACCTGGCCCATAGCTCCGTGGGAAAAAGTCCCAGGTTCATTCCCCAGTATCTCCAGTCAGGCTGGGGGGGGGGGTCAGAGACCCTGGAGAGCTGCTGCCAGTGTGTAGCCCATGGGTAGGCAAACTAAGGCCCGGGGGCCGGATCCAGCCCAATCGCATTCTAAATCTGGCCCGCGAACGGTCCAGGAATCAGTGTGTTTTTACGTGAGTAGAATGTGTCCTTTTATTTAAAATGCACCTCTGGGTTATTTGTGGGGCATAGGAGTTCGTTCATTTATTTATTTTTTCAAAATATAGTCCGCCCCCCCCACAAGGTCTGAGGGACAGTAGACCAGCCCCCAGCTGAAAAAGTTTGCTGACCCCTGGTGTTGTCAATGCTGAGCTAGATAGATCAATGTTCTGGTGCGGCATTGGGCGGCTTCCTGGGTTGCAATGCTTAAAATGTACAGGCAGTTTAGAATAGTTTTGGGACCGATCTGATGCTTTGAGCCACTGTGGAGTTTTCTGTGCAATCTAGACAATGGAAGATCTTATTTCTAAGGGTTGCAGTCAGCTAACTGTTTCTTCGAGTAGACACACTGAAATTAATGACCAACTTGCACCCGCTGATTTCAATGGTCCTACTCTGAGTAACAGGGATGCGGGTGGCGCTGTGGGTTAATCCACAGAGCCTAGGGCTTGCCAATCAGAAGGTCAGCAGTTCGAATCCCCGCGACGGGGTGAGCTCCTGTTGCCCAGTCCCTGCTCCTGCCAACCTAGCAGTTTGAAAGCACGTCAAAGTGCAAGTAGATAAATAGATACCGCTCTGGCGGGAAGGTAAACAGCGTTTCCGTGCGCTGCTCTGCTTTGCCAGAAGCAGCTTAGTCATGCTGGCCACATGACCCGGAAGCTGTATGCCGGCTCCCTTGGCCAGTAAAGGAAGATGAGCGCCGCAACCCCAGAGTTGGCCACGACTGGACCTAATGGTTAGGGGTCCCTTTACCTTTACCTTACTCTGAGTAACAGTTTCTTGATGATGATGATGATGTATCATCATCATCATCATCATCATGGCAGCTTCCACAACCCTTCACTCTTACCTTAGCAGCAGCTAACACACATTGAATAAAAGGGGGGAAATCAATTCATCGTTTTATTCTCCCCCCTCCAGCCCAATGGCATATGATAAGCTTTGGCAACATCATGTGTGTTTGTGTCAATAACATTCAACATAATGCTGAGGCTCAAGAGTCAGGGTGGAGAACCTGGGGCTCTTTGGATGTGGATGGACTACAACTCCCATCATCCCCGTCCACACTTGCTGTGGCTGATGGGAGTTGGAGTCTCTGGATAACCACATATTCCCCATGCTGCTCAGGAGAAAAAAATACTCACTGCTCAGCCCGGTTCCTAAAACACAAGTGGAGCAGCCTCCCTTGGTCTATCATCCCACTTCTGCCTCCGTTTTTCTAACACTGGGTTATATTTTGCTATATTCCAAGATAGAAGCAGGAGGGAGCATAAAATCACACACAGACATGTTTTTATTTATTTGTACCCAGCCAGATGGGCGGGTACAAATAATAAACTATTATTATTATTATTATTATTATTATTATTATTATTATTATTATTATTATTATTATTATTATTTATCATTATTAAATGGCTCCTCCATCCTTTGCTCCTTTCTCCTCAGCCAGGAAAAAGTCCTCTGAAGTACTGTGCTTGGGAATTTAAATGCCGCAGGCCAAATAAAGTCCAGGGCTTATGAAATTGTAGGCAAGCATATTCCACCTTTTTAATACTTCGGCCTTTACAATTTATTACTTTTATTATTAACATGCGCTCCCAGGCTCCTGAATTTCTTGGCAATTAAATTCTGCATCGTTGCTTTGAAAATTATGTCTTCTAAATTGGTATTTTTGTGGCGGGGGTGCGGGAAGGGGTACTACGTGCTTTAGGGCATAATCCCATACATGCTTACCTGGGTGTGAGTCCCACTAAACACAGCAGGCCTTACTTCTGAGTAGACATGCCTCTAAGATTGCACCATTATTGTGAATAGGAAAGCATTGTTGGGAACTGATTTTGTTGTGTGGCTAACCTGACTGGATTTGTTTTTGTTATATTTTGATAACTCCTTTTTTTAACAGAATTGCTGTTTAATACCTTGCTGCTTAATAAATATCCGGATTTTAAACAACCGACTATAAAATATGATTTATGTATGATTGCCTCACTGTTGTAAGTGGCTTATTGCATTATCCTAGATATTTCGGATTGCTTGTTTGTTGTTGTTTGTTCATCTCTTGTATTATTACTGTTTCGATGTAAATTGTCTTAAGCACTTCATATGCAAAGATGCTGTACAAATAAACTGGAAGCTGAGTTCAATTACCTCTGGTGTCTCTGACTCTTCTTTGCTGTCCAGAGCCTAGACTTCTCTCTAACTCAGATTATGCAACCGCCTTCAACCTCTCTGAGCAGAGTAGACAGGGACGCATTGCCTGTATAAAATATTGTTGGAATGGAATACCAAAGATGAGGAAGTAAAATCGGTAATGATACAATGGGCCAGAGATTTCGGTTATAATATTCAATTTGAGGACTGGGAAAAAACTGTGGAAAGAGAATTTAAGATTTACTGCATGTACAGTACTTACAGAAAATGTTATGAAAATGTTTTACAGATGGTATATTACACCGGTAAAATTATCAAAAATGTATAAGACGTGCAACAAATGTTGGAAATGCAAAGAAAAAGAAGGTACGTTTTATCATATGTGGTGGGAATGTAAGAAAGTGAAGGGTTTCTGGGAGATGATTTATAATGAAATGAAAAAGATGTTGAAATATACATTTGTAAAGAAACCAGAGATCTTTCTTTTAGGAATTACAGGGAATGAAATTAAAAGAAAAGACTGTAAACTTTTTCAATATGCAGCCACAGCAGCAAGAATTCTACTGGCCCAGAAATGGAAACAAGAGGAGATACCGACAATAGAAGATTGGAGACTGAAGCTGACTGACTATGCAGAATTAGATAGATTAACTGGAAAAATTAGATATCTTCAAGACCAAAAGTTAATCGAGGACTGGGGGAAATTTGTTGATTATCTGAAAAGAACATGTGATGTGCAAACAACACTGGTGAGATTTCATTTATTTATTTTTATAAAATTTTTATTGGTTTTACAAAATTTTAGAAAACAAACAAACACTTAAAAAGACAAACATACACGTATAATTTCATAACATATTTTCATAAACCTCTTTTCTGGGACTTCCACATACCCCCCCTTTCTGCATCCCAATGTCCATAATTTTATAGCAACTCCCAATTGTTACTTTCCAACCTCTGTCATCTTAGTCTTCTCTGTATTCTGACCTTATATCACTGTATCCCTTTGTTCCTAAAAACCACAACACTCTAACATTCATTGAGTTTATAATAGTCCTTAAGATAACTTTTGAATTTTCTCCATTCTTCTTCCGCCGTCTCTTTTCCTTGGTCACGGATTCTGCCTGTCATCTCGGCCAATGTCATATAGTCCATCACTTTCATCTGCCATTCTTCCAGAGTGGGTAGATCTTGTGTCTTCCAATACTTTGCGATGAGTATTCTTGCTGCTGTTGTAGCGTACATAAAAAAAGTTCTATCCCTCTTTGACACCAATTGGCCGACAATGCCCAAGAGAAAGGCCTCTGGTTTTTTAGGAAAAGTACATTTGAGTACCTTTTTCATTTCATTATAGATCATTTCCCAGAAAGCCTTAATCTTCGGGCATGTCCACCAAAGGTGGTAGAAGGTACCTTCAGTCTCTTTACATTTCCAACATTTGTTATCGGGCAAATGATAAATTTTTGCCAGTTTGACTGGGGTCATGTACCACCTATAGACCATTTTCATAATGTTTTCCTTTAAGGCATTACATGCCGTGAATTTAATACCGGTGTTCCATAACCATTCCCAGTCAGCTGACATAATGTTATGACCAACATCCTGTGCCCACTTAATCATAGCCGATTTGACTGTTTCGTCCTGTGTATTCCATTTCAGCAACAAGTTATACATTCTGGATAAATTCTTAGTATTGGGTTCTAACAATTCAGTCTCTAGTTTTGATTTTTCCACCTGAAAGCCAATTTTCCTGTCCTGTTTGAAAAACTCCATTATTTGATGATATTGAAACCAATTTTGTACTTTATGTTTCAATTTCTCATGACTTTGTAATTTCAACTTATCCCCATCCTGTTCCAAAATTTCCCAATACTTCGGCCATCCGACCTCCATATTGAGTTTCTTCACTGCCTTGGCCTCCACTGGTGACACCCATCTAGGGGTTTTGTTTTCCAACAGATCTTTATATCTTATCCAAACATTGAACAATGCTTTTCTAACAATGTGATTTTTAAAGGCACTATGCAGCTTGATTTTGTCATACCATAGATATGCATGCCAACCAAAAGCATTGTTAAAACCTTCCAGATCCAAAGTGTCTGTGTTCTCGAGGAGCATCCATTCTTTCAGCCAGCAAAAAGCTGCTGCCTCATAGTACAATTTTAAGTCCGGCAGGGCAAAACCCCCTCTTTCTTTAGCGTCTGTCAATATTTTAAATTTAATTCTGGGCTTTTTGCCCTGCCAGACAAATTTCGAAATATCTTTCTGCCACCTCTTGAAGCATTCCATCTTATCAAGAATCTGCAAGGTCTGAAACAAAAATAACATTCTAGGCAATACATTCATTTTAATCACTGCAATTCGGCCTAACATTGACAATTTCAAATTTGACCATATTTCTAGATCTTTTTTAATCTCTGACCAACATTTTTCATAGTTATCCTTATACAAATTCACATTTTTAGATGTCAAATAAACCCCTAGGTATTTCACCTTCTTGACCACCGTCAACCCTGTCTCCTCTTGGAATTTCTCTTTTTCCGTATCTGTTAAATTTTTTCCTAAAACTTTGGTTTTTTGTTTATTCAACTTAAATCCAGCTACCTGGCCAAACTGTTGGATTATTTCTAGGACCTTTTTCGTACTAGTGTTTGGCTCTTGCAAAGTCAGTACTAGGTCATCTGCAAATGCTCTTAACTTATAATGTTTAGCTCCGACCTGCACTCCTTTAACCTGCTGGTCATTCCTAATCATGTTCAGCAACACTTCCAGAACTGAAATGAAGAGTAATGGGGAAATTGGGCACCCCTGTCGTGTTCCTTTTTCTATCTTAAGTTCCTCAGTTACTACATTATTTACAATCAATTTAGCTTTTTGTTCAGAATATATTGCAGCCATACCATTCTCAAAACCTTGACCTACCCCCATCCCATGAAGATTCTTTATCATAAAGCTCCAAGAAATATTGTCAAAGGCTTTCTCCGCGTCCACAAAAATCAACACTGCTTTAGTATTTATATTCACCTCTAGCTTTTCCAAAATATCTATTATATTCCTTACATTGTCTGCTAGGTGTCTTTTTGGGAGAAAGCCTGCTTGGTTCTTATGAATCTTTTCCATCAGCACTTTTTTAAATCTTTTTGCCAAAATGTCTGCAAAAATTTTGTAATCCACATTAAGTAGTGATATTGGGCGGTAGTTCTTCAGTTGAGTCTTTTCAGTCTCTGTCTTTGGTATGAGTGAAATATATGCTTCTTTCCACGATTCAGGTGCCTTTTTTCCCTCAAGGATCTCATTACAGACTTCTTTTAGTGGTTGAATCAACCATTCCTTCAGCGATTTGTAGTATCTGGAAGTCAGTCCATCTGGTCCTGGAGATTTGCCCAGTTGCATATTCTGAATGGCAGCCTCTATCTCTTGTTCTGTTATTCTCTGGTTCAGATCCATCTTGCTTTGATGAGAGATTTTTTGTAATCCATATTTATCAAGGAATTTGTCTATATCTTCTTCATTTTGCGGGCCTTGAGTATAAAGTTTTTTAAAATAACTCAAGAAGCAATTTCTAATTTCATTAGGTTTAGATATATTCTTTCCATCCACTTCTAGGCTTGTAACTGTATTTAATTTCTGCCTTTTCTTCAATTGCCATGCCAGAAGTTTGCCACATTTATTTGCTGATTCAAATGTCTTTTGTTTCATTTGCTTTATCTTCCATTCAATCTCTTGGTTCATCAATTCCATATATTGTGTTTGATATAACTTAATCTCTCTTAAGATCTCCTGGGACTTTGGTTTTACTCTTAATTTTTTCTCTCCTTCCTTTATCTTTTCCAAAATCTTTTCTTTTTTCTCATTTTGTTTTTTCCTCTTTATTGAGTTTTGTTGAATCAAAAAACCTCGCATCACCGCTTTGCTTGCGTCCCAGATCACTCTTTTCTCCACGTCAGCCCTCAAATTTATTTCAAAATAGTCTTTTAAAGTTTTTTGGGCCTTCATAAGGATCTCCTTGTCTCGAAAGAGGGTGTCATTCATTCTCCATCTAAATTGGCCAGTTGTTGTAAGTTTCATTTCCATCTTCACGGCGTTATGGTCGGAGCAAGTTTTTGGGCAGATTTCTACCTTCTTAATCTTTGGAGCCATGCCACTAGTAATCCAAATTTGATCAATTCTGGTCCAGGTCATCATTGCTTGGGAGAAAAAGGTTCCCTCTCTCTCCAGAGGGTTCCTTGTTCTCCATATATCTATCAAGTCCATGTTTTCCGTCATTTCAAAAAAGGTCCTAGGAAGTCTCCCTTCCTTGGTAACTGTTAGTCTTTGTGCCTTGTCCATGTTGGTGGAGACCACACCATTCATGTCTCCCATAATTATCATATTGTAATCCAAATAGTCCGTCAGAGTTTCATGAAGTCTCTTGAAGAAGTCAGATTTACCTTCATTTGGTGCGTAGATTCCAACAACTAAAAGTTTTTCTCCTTGTACTTGTATCTCCACTGCCAAATATCTCCCTTGCTCATCTTTAAACATCATTTTTGGGGCCCATTTCTCTTTTACATAAATCACAACTCCTCTTTTTTTTACTTTGTCTGATGAGATAAATTCTTGTCCTAGTCTTTTGTTTGTAAGTAATTTCCTGTGAGCTCTGGTTATGTGGGTTTCTTGTAGACATATCAAGTCCAATTGTTCTCTGTTCAAAATGTGAAAAACTTGTCTTCTCTTCAAAGGCCCATTGAGCCCATTACAATTCCAGCTAAGAAATTGCAGAGCCATTTTGTTATTTCTCTGACACTCCTCCAACAGCTCCAAGTTGTTGCTCTTCCTCTGATGGTGGTGGTTTGTGTCCAAGCGAGAGATTCAGAATGTCTAATGCTCTCCTCTGTTCTGCAATTGGGTCCACAGTCCCCTTCTGCAGGTCCTCTTGATTTCTTTCCAAAAATTTGTCTTTGTCTTTAATAGTCTTTATTTTGACCTTCTTCCCCTTGTAATCAAAAGACAGTCCCTGTGGGAATTCCCACCTGAAGCGGATGGAGTTTTTCTTTAACAGAAGAGCTAAGTCCTTATAAAAGTTTCTCAAATCCAAAATATATTTTGGAATGTCTTTAAAAATCTGTACAGCTGAGTTTCCAATTTGCAAGGCCTTTTCAAAGTGTAGTCCTAGTATTTTATCTCTTTCTTCCTTAGATCTAAGTGTAATCAGGCAGTCTCTCGGGGTCTTTCTATCCTGCTTTTTGCCCAATCTGAAGGCTGTTGTAATTTTAAATTCGTCTTCCTCCAGATCCCAGCAATCAGCAAACTCCTGTGTTAAAAACTCCGCAAGGTTGTCACTTTCGTTCTCTGGAATCAATCTCAATTTCAAATTTCTCTCTTTTCTCTGTAATTCCCACAGAGCCAAAGTTGCGTCGTGCTCATGGACCTTCTTGGCAATCGGTTCTAAATTCTCTTGTGTCTCTCCAGCGATAGCTCTCGCTTCTTCAGCAATTTTACGTGTAGTAGAATTTTCCTCAACCAATTTGTTTATAGATTCTGTGTTCTGGTCTAGTCTTGCTGATATTTCTGTTAATTTTTGTGTATTTTCTGAAGTCTGTTTTGTCAGAGACTCCAGGGATTGATTTATCTTGAGCAGGGCTTCTGTCACGGCTTCCATAGAGACAGCTGTCACTTTTTCTTGTCCTGTTATTCCTGCAAGTCCGGCAGTTACGCTTGTGATTGAGCCTCTTTTCTTTAGCTGTTGTTGCTGCAGCTGGTGCTGTTGTTGTTGTTTGGTCTTGGCTCTTGTGACTATCTCTTCTTGTGAGCCACTCATGTCAAGGTCGTTTCCCACGGGAGCTGTTCCCCACTGGAAAATTCCACTGTCTTAGGCTGGGCCAACCTTTACTTTACCCTCTAGGGGGAGCAAATCAAAATGGCCAAAATATAAAATGTCCAAATACAAAGGCAAAGAGAATATCCAAATACGTAGGAAAGGGAGAAAGAGAAAAATTAAAGCAAGTGTGGCTGGAGACTTGTAACTGCAAATTGCCACAATTTCCCAGTAGATACTGTCTCAACTTACTCTGATGTACTGTATCCAGTCAATGCAAAAACTTTGTATCACAATGTAACTTTCACAGGGAAAAGTCAGTTCAGTGTCCTATTGTCCTAAAAGGCAGACCGTTTCATGCTCTTAGACAGCTGAGGCAGCAGAGGATTTTTCTTTTAAATAAATCATGCAGTTGCCAAAGTCTCTTTCGCCTCCCCTCTGCCCTGCTAGCTAGAGGGGAGATCTAAAGTCCAAATGTCAGGTTTGATTAAATAAAAACAAAGTCTTTAACGGATGCAGCTTTAGAGTTCCGTTGCTTTCACTTTCATGCAGTCGGGGGGAGGCAGACTTCCTTGATTTTGACCTCCCCGCTTTCAGCCAAATCTCCAAATTTTAGATCCAAATAAAAGTTCCGTTTTACTCACGGGTTTTTTCTGTCCGTAATTTACAGGAAGGAATCGGCGCTCTCCACTAATAGCGACGCGGCTTCACCCTGCGGGCTGGGTAGCGATTCTCAGCACCGCGCTCCCCCGATGTCGTTCCAGAGCCTTTAAAAAGGCTCTTTCTGCGGTAAAGGGGGGGCGCTTTTGGTGCCCACCGAATCTCCTCATTCACAGGCTTCCGCGCCTGTGATTTTAGGGGTCCCCCGCTTGCCGTAGCGGGACAGACCCGAACTCGCAGGGCAGTCCTTCTCCGGAGCTCGGAAAAAGGACCGCCATTAGCGCTGGCGCCGACCGGAAGTGCCAACACTGGTGAGATTTCAAGAAGCACTGTGAAAGCAGAGATATGTTGTTAAAAATAAATAGGAGTGGGAGGGAAGTTTAATGGCAATATAAACAGAGAAATGCATAAACTGAGATGTAATTATGGATGATTGTCAGAGAAGCCGAAGGAAGTCTAAAAAGAATCAAATTTGTGAAAATTTGTGAAAATTTGGCATAATTGTATATTTGTGTTGGAAAATAATAAAAATTATTTAAAAAAAAAAAAGAAAGGGACGCATTGCCTCGGTTCCAAGCTGGGTTTCCATGTGTAAAGTTTTTGCACTGATACTTTGCACTGGAAGCCAGGCTTGAACCATACAATATGGACGCTCACCTAACCAGCATGGATAGAGGATTCAACTAAGGCTTGTGAGACCTGGGTTCAAATCCCCACTCAGGCACTAAGCTCACTGGGGTGAACCTTGTCTCATTCGAGGAAAGACTCCTGACTGAAATCCTGGAAAACACCTGTCAGTCCGTGTAGACCAGGCTTCCTCAACCTCGGCCCTCCAGATGTTTTGAGACTACAATTTCCATCATCCCTGACCACTGGTCCTGCTAGCTAGGGATCATGGGAGTTGTAGGCCAAAAATATCTGGAAGGCCGAGGTTGAGGAAGCCTGGTGTAAACAATATTGAGCTAGATAGACCAATGATCTGACTCTGGTTTCCTATGTTTTCAGCATAAACTACATTACAGGGTTGTTGTGGGGATCAGGTAGGAAGGGGGAACCATATATGCTACTTAAGCTTCCAGGAGGAAAGCCAGGATATTGTTGTTGTTGTTGTTGTTTAGTCATTTAGTCGTGTCCGACTCTTCGTGACCCCATGGACCAGAGCACGCCAGGCACTTCTGTCTTCCACTGCCTCCCACAGTTTGGTCAAACTCATGCTAGTAGCTTCGAGAACACTGTCCAGCCATCTCGTCCTCTGTCGTCCCCTTCTCCTTGTGCCCTCCATCTTTCCCAACATCAGGGTCTTTTCCAGGGAGTCTTCTCTTCTCACGAGGTGGTCAAAGTATTGGAGCCTCAGCTTCAGGATGTGTCCTTCCAGTGATGGATCACTTCATGGATCACAGTCCTTCATGGATCACTGCCATGTTGTGGCGAAGGGGCTTGAATAACTCAGAGAAGCTATGAGGTATGCTGTGCAGGGCCACCCAAGACGGACAGGTCATAGTGGAGAGTTTTGACTAAACGTGATCCACCTGGAGCAGGAACCGGCAAGCCACTCCAGTGTCCCTGCCAAGAAAACTCCATGGACAAAGACAACAGGCATATTATTATTAGAATCACAAAATCATAGAATAGAATCATATAGTTGGAGGTGTTAAAGAAAATTCTGGGTTGAGAGACTACTCAGCAGCCCAGCTCGCCGGGGTACAAGTCCCCTGCGGGTCCATGAGATCAGTAAAAGAAGGAAATTCAAGCCAAGTAATTTGAAGCAAAACAGCAGTAGACTTCTTCAGTAGATTCTTCATTGTTGCGCAACAGGTTCCAACAGCAGTAAGAATCCAGAGCATGGGGTGATGCTGACCTTTAAAACTTCCCTCTTTCCCCCAGAATACACTTAGAGCAGCATCACTGATACATCATCTTTACATCACTGACGTGTCACAAAAGGGGAGGGGTAGACAGGGGTTACACTGGTTTAACCTTGGCAAACATGTCCAGATAAGTCCTTGGTACAAGATTAGCACAGGTCAAACATGTCTAGGCAACAACCAAGTACCCACAATCAAAGGACAGTAGAGCTCCCTTTGCATATCCATAGCCTGGAGCAAGTCAGGTGATGGGCTTTTGGAAGCTAAGTGCTCAGCAATTGAAACAAAATAAAAAAAAAATCATTCCAGTAGCACCCTAGAGACCAACTAAGTTTGTTATAAGGATGCGGGTGGCGCTGTGAGTTAAACCACAGAGCCTAGGACTCACCAATCAGAACGTTGGCGGTTCGAATCCCCGTGATGGGGTGAGCTCCTGTTGCTCGGCCCCTACTCCTGCCAACCTAGCAGTTTGAAAGCATACAAGTAGATAAATAGGTACCGCTCCGGCGGGAAAGTAAATGGCATTTCCTCTGGTTCGCCAGAAGTGGCTTAGTCATGCTGGCCACATGACCCGGAAGCTGTACACCGGCTCCCTCGGCCAATAAACCGAGATGAGCGCCGCAACCCCAAAGTCGGCCATGACTGGACCTAATGGTCAGGGGTCCCTTTACCTTTACCTTTAAGTTTTTTATTGGTATGAGCTTTCGTGTGCATGCACACGTCTTCAGATATCTCAGCAATTCTCACCCCTGGGCACTTCCCTGGGTGGGTGGGTGTACATGTCCTCAGGGAGGTAGCAGGGAAGAGTCCTTTTTCCAAGGGCAAAATGGAGTTGGAATGTGTTTAAATTGGCAAGGTACAGTATATGATTTATAAAGCTAGGTATCTTCCCTGAGCAGTCAGGTCAAAAGGATACATTCAGGCATAATATTTGGAACATTCAACAACCCCATAGACGTTCCCCCCCCCCCCCGGTAATTTCCATAACAGCTGGGATCTTCAAGGGTCCTCTAGTCCAACCCCCTGCGATGCAGGAATCTCAACTAAATAATAATAATAATAATAATAATAATAATAATAATAATAATAATAATAATAATTTATTTGTACCCTGCCCATCTGGCTGGATTTCCCCAGCCACTCTGGGTGGCTTCCAACAAAGATTAAAAATACATTAAAATGTCACACATTAAAAACTTCCCTAAAGAGGGCTGCTTTCAGATGTCTTCTAAAAGTCTGGTAGTTGTTCTTCTCTTTGACATCTGGTGGGAGGGTGTTCCACAGGGCGGGTGCCACCACCGAGAAGGCCCTCTGCCTGGTTCCCTGTAGCTTTGCTTCTCGCAGTGAGGGAACCACCAGAAGGACTTCGGCACTGGACCTCAGTGTCCGGGCAGAACGATGGGAGTGGAGATGCTCCTTCAGGTATCCATGGCACATGGCCATCTCCAACTCTGCTTAAAAACCTCCAAGGAAGGAGAGTCCACCACCTCCTGAGGGAGACTGTCCAACAGCTCTTCCTGTCAGAAAGTTCTTCCTAATGTTTAGCCTGAATCTCCTTTCTTGTAACGAAGTTATTGGTTCGAGTCCTGCCCTCCAGAGCAGGAGAAAACAGGCTCACTCCATCTTCCTTGTGGCAGCCTTCCAGATATTTGAAGATGACTATCATCTCTCAGTCTCCTTATTCAGATAAAAGTCCAGAGAATCTTGTGAAACTCCTTTGTTATTGGAGACTATCCCATGCAGACAAAGTCTCTGCATATCATGCATTTAAAGCACATTGCTCCCCCCCAAAAAAGAATCCTTCACCGAGCTACAATTCCCAGCACCCATTACAAACGACAATTCCCATGATTATCGGGGAAGACAAGTCTTTTAAATATATGGCTTGCACACTGCCATAAGGGCAAGCTTTCTTCTGGCACTGAGCAACACGGTGCAATAGCATATGGCATGTGTCGGTGCTGGATTGGTGCTCCAGAGCTTTCTGCCTATATACATAAAAATGTAATGCTGTCGTCACGCGGCCCCAATTGGAGGATCTGTTGCGTCACATCACAATGCTGGATTTGCATAAAGCCAGAGCACAGCCTCCCATTGGAGGGTTTGCAGTGCCTCATCAAGGGGGAGAGGGAATGGGAGGAGAATTGGCAAGTAAATTGAAAAATACAGGAGAGCCATTCTTGCAGTGAAGGACTATCTAGTGGGGTTTTATTTCCTTTCAAAGGCCTATGTAACAACCCAAGAGGGAAACGGAAATAATGGCAGCCAAGTAGTATCTCAAAGGCTGCAACACTCAGAATAGATCCTTGAATAATTGTTCCCAAAATAAAAAGGAAGAATACTAGAGACTCAAGAGGAGTGGAGATCAGGAAAGTGAAAAGCATAAAGGTCAGGAGAACATCAGGAGCAGAAAAAGAGCAAGATCTCCAAGGCAGTGTCAGAGTTAAGCAGAACTCGCCCCCCTGAAATCATTTTTTTTAATGATATTTATTAAAATTTCAGAAAAAAGAATTACATAAAAACAAGAAGTACAAAAATAACAGACAAACCTAAAAATACAAAGAAAATTTAAAATACAAAATACAGAATAAAAAAGTGAAAACACAAAGGAAAAAAAAAGAATCAATCTTTCCATGCCTTACATTCATATCTTTGTTTCCCTGACCTCCTCATACCTCCCTTTGTTGTGTTCCAATTCAATTAGTTAATTCAGCAATTTCTTTCCCTCTTTATTTTCTCCTAATCCTTTAACTTAATATAGTATAACTTTAAATTTTTACCTGATATCAATCCATTTTTACATACACCTTTATAGCATTACTGCTTAAACCACTTAACTTCATTCCAGCATCCTTCTAACATTCATTAATTTTGCAATATTTCTGTAAATAGTCTTTAAACTTTTCCCAGTCTTCTTCCACCGATTCTTCTCCCTGGTCTCGGATTCTGCCAGTCATTTCTGCCAATTCCATGTAGTCCATCAACTTCATCTGCCATTCTTCCCAGGTGGGTAAATCTTGTGTCTTCCAATACTTCGCGATGAGTATTCTTGCTGCTGTTGTGGCATACATAAAGAAAGTTCTATCCTTCTTTAGCACCAATTGGCCGACCATGCCCAGGAGAAAGGCCTCTGGTGAAATCAGATTTAAGCAAAACATTGCATTTGCAAGTGGTGGTCCTCCAGTATAACTGGAAGGATTAAAACTTCAGGGGGATTGCCGCAGTATACAAGCCACACATGTGATATCAGTTCCTTTAATGTTGTGGTTTTCAAAGGGCGTTGCAAGAACCCCTGAGATCCCTTAGACCAGGCTTCCTCAACCTGTGCCCTCCAGATGCTTTTGGCCTACAACTCCCATGATCCCTAGCTAGCAGGACCAGTGGTCAGGGATGATGGGAATTGTAGTCTCAAAACAACTGGAGGGCCGAGGTTGAGGAAGCCTGGCTTAGAAGATTACCGTATTTTGCGCCCCATAAGACGCTCCGGCCCATAAGACGCACCTAGTTTTTTGGGGGGGAAATAAAGGGAAAAAAATATTTCCCCCCCAGGTGCGGGGCTGGGGCAGCCCGAGCGTCCCCCGACCCCAGCCCCCAAACAGGCAGCTCTCTGCAAGCCGTGGGAGCCCAGCGGTGGTTCCCGCTGCTTGAGGAGAGATCCGCGAAGCCTGCGCGTGCTGGGATCAGCGCGCGCAGGCTTCGGGATGCCTGCAACTCTCCCCAAGCAGTGGGAACGTTCCCGCTGCTTGGGGAGAGATCCGCGAAGCCTGCGCGTGCTGGGATCAGCGCGCGCAGGCTTCGGGATGCCTGCAACTCTCCCCAAGCAGTGGGAACGTTCCCGCTGCTTGGGGAGAGATCCGCGAAGCCTGCGCGTGCTGGGATCAGCGCGCGCAGGCTTCGGGATGCCTGCAACTCTCCCCAAGCAGTGGGAACGTTCCCGCTGCTTGGGGAGAGATCCGCGAAGCCTGCGCGTGCTGGGATCAGCGCGCGCAGGCTTCGGGATGCCTGCAACTCTCCCCAAGCAGTGGGAACGTTCCCGCTGCTTGGGGAGAGATCCGCGAAGCCTGCACGTGCTGGGATCAGCGCTTGCAGGCTTCGGGATGCCTGCAACTCTCCCCAAGCAGTGGGAACGTTCCCGCTGCTTGGGGAGAGATCCGCGAAGCCTGCACGTGCTGGGATCAGCGCTTGCAGGCTTCGGGATGCCTGCTACTCTCCCCAAGCAGTGGGAACGTTCCCGCTGCTTGGGGAGAGATCTGCGAAGCCTGCACGTGCTGGGATCAGCGCTTGCAGGCTTCGGGATGCCTGCAACTCTCCCCAAGCAGTGGGAACGTTCCCGCTGCTTGGGGAGAGATCCGCGAAGCCTGCACGTGCTGGGATCAGCGCTTGCAGGCTTCGGGATGCCGGCAACTCTCCCCAAGCAGTGGGAACGTTCCCGCTGCTTGGGGAGAGATCCGCGAAGCCTGCACGTGCTGGGATCAGCGCGCGCAGGCTTCGGGATGCCTGCAACTCTCCCCAAGCAGTGGGAACGTTCCCGCTGCTTGGGGAGAGATCCGCGAAGCCTGCACGTGCTGGGATCAGCGCTTGCAGGCTTCGGGATGCCGGCAACTCTCCCCAAGCAGTGGGAACGTTCCCGCTGCTTGAGGAGAGGTCCGCGAAGCCTGGAGAGCGAGAGGGGTCGGTGCGCACCTACCGCTCTCGCTCTCCAGGCTTCAGCGAAAGCCTGCATTCGCCCCATAAGACGCACCCACATTTCCCCTTCATTTTTGGAGGGGAAAAAGTGCGTCTTATAGGGCGAAAAATACGGTACCCAGAGTTCCCCAGCGAGCAGGAAAGAAGCAAACTTCACCCAAACACAGCTTTCCCCAACCCCATTGGTTTATTTCATCTAAGGAATATGTGTGCCACTCTTTGACCAATAACCCCAGGACAACAAATTCTCAATTCGAATCAATTTGAGTTTTAATTATTACTATTTTATATTTTTTTAAAAAATTCTTTTCGTACAAGCAATCAAAAGGACAGAATGTGGTAAATAAACATGTACGTGCTTAACAGCTGCTAAATATAACCAGAAACATAGTTGTAGCTGGAGAATTGGCATTAAAAGAAAAAGAAAGCAGAAGACATTTGTAAACGGCTTAGTTTTGCTTACATTCGAACGTGTGTACATTTGATTAATTAATTAATTAATTAATTAATTAATTACGAGCTTGATGGAACTAAAAAGGAAAAGGATTTAGGGGGGAGATCTAAATGATAACAAAGTAGGTACCAGGTTAACTTTTATTATATTGGGAATGTTGATGTGGAAGAAGTTTTTTTGGCTGGCCTAAATACTGCAATGGGACATGGGTGGCACTGTGGGTTAAACCACAGAGCCTAGGGCTTGCCGATCAGAAGGTTGGCGGTTCGAATCCCCGTGACAGGGTGAGCTCCCGTTGTTCGGTCCCTGCTCCTGCCCACCTAGCAGTTCGAAAGCACGTCAAAGTGCAAGTAGATAAATAGGTACCGCTCCAGCGGGAAGGTAAACGGCGTTTCCATGCACTGCTGTGGTTCGCCAGAAGCGGCTTAGTCATGCTGGCCACATGACCATCAGCTCCCTCAGCCAATAAAGCGAGATGAGCGCCGCAACCCCAGAGTCGGCCACATCTGGACCTAATGGTCAGGGTCCCTTTACCTAATTATTGCAATGTCAGGGGATGTTTTGTATTCAGGATTAGTGAATTAACCCTGCGCTTTCCCTCCTTTTCCTTTGCCGAGAAAAAACAACCTGCTGCAGGCTTGTGTTAGGAGTCCTGCCAGGGAATTGTATATAACCCATGCTGAGAAACTTCCGGTGCCGAAACTTCACCTGCGCAGATCCTGAATGAGCTATTAAGGCAATATATATTGGGGCGGCTGAACAGATAAGAGCAATTTCAGCACCTCCTATAGAGATCTGTAGGACAAAGCAGACTGGATCAATGCATTTATTTGAAGGATTTTTACCCTGCTGCTCAGCCAAAAAGGGCTCCCGAGGGGGCCTTACAAAGATCGGTAATAAGACAGTTCCTCCTTTCAGGCTTTCAATTTAACAGACATAGCACAAAAGGAATGGGGGTGGGGGTGGAGGAGGGGGGAAGCAAACTCGTGCACTGGGTCTTATTTATTTATTTGAAAACATTTATAGAACACTTAACCCTTCCCATAGTGATGCACAAGTTTAGCAGAATGTAATAAAGCACATCATAAAATACTGTCAACAAATAATGCCAGTAAATAGGCTCATCTCTCTGGAAAAACAAGCAGATTACTATTTTTAAAGTCTTTAATACAGGATGAAAGACCACAGTTGTTGGTTCCTGTCTAGTTTCTATGGGGAGCATATTCCACAGGGCAGGTGCTGTGGGCCTGAAACCAAACAGCTACAGAATGAGGCTCTGGCGCATGAGGCAGCCTCCAGAGGTGGCCGCAGTCTACCTCTGATCCTGGGAGTAGCTCTAGGCATCATCCTGTTCGACAGAGGAACAGTCTCACTTTCAACTCCATGGTTCTATCATTCTCTCTTCTTCTTTGGCAATCACTCGTAGCTGAGTAAGCTTGTCTTCCATAAATACGGTTTTAACGAGTTCGTGAGTGACTGTGGAGGCCAATTCTGGATCCACACATCTTTCCACAGTGGGGACATTGGTTCCCGGGCGGGAGTTGATCACGGTGTGGATTTGCCAAGCATGCCTTCCTCTTAGCACGTTTCTTCCTTGCATCCTGAGTTCGAGTGTCTTCAAAGCCCATGACGCCTTTGATAAAGGCTTTTTCTCCAATTGGAGTGCTCGCAGGCAAGTGTTTCCCAGTTGTTGGTGTTTATACAGTGGTACCTCTGGTTATGGATTTAATTCGCTTCGGGGTGCCGTGCGAACCCCTAAAAATCTGTAACTAGAGGTGCTGCTTCTGTGCACCTGCACGGTGTGATAGAGCGCTTCTGTGCATGCGCAAGCGGCAAAACCTGGAAGTATACACTTCCGGGTTTGCCGCAGCCATAACCTGAAGATTCCATAACCTGGAGGTTACGCAACACGAAGTACCACTGTACAGTGGTACCTTGGGTTACAGGTGCTTCAGGTTACAGACGCTTTAGGTTACAGACTCCGCTAACCCAGAAATAGTACCTCGGGTGAAGAACTTTGCTTCACGATGAGAACAGAAATCGTGTGGCGGCAGCAGGAGACCCCATTAGCTAAAGTGGTACCTCAGGTTAAGAACAGTTTCAGGTTAAGAATGGAACTCCAGAATGAATTAAGTTCTTAACCCGAGGTACCACTGTGCTACTTTTTTTTTAATTTGCCTTGAGACAGTCTTTAAACCTCTTTTGTTGACCACCAGCATTATGCTTTCCATTTTTAAGTTCGGAGTAGAATAGTTGCTTTGGAAGACGACAATCAGGCATCCGCGCAACATGACCAGTCCAACGAAGCTGTTGTTGAAGAATCATTGCTTCGACGCTGGTGATCTTTGCTTCTTCCAGTACACTGGCATTAGTTCGCCTGTCTTCCGAATGATGTGCAAAAATTTTCAGAGACACGGTTGATGGAATCTTTCGAGGAGTTGGAGATGGCGTTGATAAGTAGTCCATGTTTCACAAGCATACAGTCAGGTTGGTAGTACAATAGCTTTGGAAACAAGCATTTTGGTTTCCCTGCGAATGTCCCCTGTGCGTGAATTTGTTTTATGTGTGTCCTGTGATTCTATCCCTAGGAAACATGAGTAGGGAGCTTTGGGTGTTTATCGGACTGGGGAGATCCAGGAGCAAGCATGCGGCAAGGTCACAGAGGCAGAGGGGAAAGGTTCGACATATTCATGTCATCTTTCACACATCGGTTTTGATCTCAGTCTTTGGCTGCAGGAGTGAGCATGTGGCTAGCAGGAAACAAATGTGGGAGGGTGAGACGGCCCCTTCTTGCTTTCGAGAGAGAAAGGGTCTGTCCTCTGATGTGGGCCCGGGAAATCGAGTTCCCGATTGCTGGAGTTGGGTGGCACCTACTGGATGCACAGAAGAACGCAGCTCAGAAGGAAACGACAAGGAACGGGGAGAAATTAATAAATAATAATAATACGGTCAGCTCGCATTCCCTGCTTTAACTGCTGTGCTGCTTTACAGGGGTTATTTTATTGCGTGCTTTAATTATGAGTGCTTATATTTTGGGTGCTAATTATGGGTGCTTATAAGGGGACGCGGGTGGCGCTGTGGGTTAAACCACAGAGCCTAGGACTTGCCGATCAGAAGGTCGGCGGTTTGAATCCCCACGACGGGGTGAGCTCCCGTTGCTCGGTCCCTGCTCCTGCCAACCTAGCAGTTCGAAAGCACGTCAAAGGGCAAGTAGATAAATAGGTATCTCTCCGGTGGGAAAGTAAACGGTGTTTCCCTGCGCTGCTCTGGTTTTCCAGAAGCGGCTTAGTCATGCTGGCCACATGACCCGGAAGCTGTACGCCGGCTCCCTCGGCCAATAAAGCAAGATGAGTGCCGCAACCCCAGAGTCGACCATGACTGGACCTGACGGTCAGGGGTCCCTTTACCTTTACCTTATATTTTATTGGTTATGGTGGCTTTGATTTCGATGACTACTGATCTTGACAGCTATGCCCTACCTCCTCTGTCGGAGACAGTATGGTTCTGAGTACCGGTTGTTGCAAACCACAGAGGAAGAGCGTGCTCTTGAACTCAGGTCTTGCTTGCCCCAGGACTGAAGGTTCCCACACCAGTCGCATGGCTTGGTGGCCGGCTCTCAAAGACAGAACCCTACACATAAACACACACACACAAACACACCATCTCTTCCAGAGCAACAGAAGCTGAGAAGGCAGAGAGCCAGATGGGAATTTCAGAACTACCACAGAAGCCCAATCGCTTTGCTTGCAGAAGTGCTTTGGGAGGGAGTGGATGACGGAAACTGCCTTCTACTGAGTCAGATTGACTGGTCCATATAGCTCAGTGCTGCCTACACTGACTGGCAGAGGCTCTTCAGGGTTTCAGGCATGCAATCTCTCCCAGTGAAATATACTTGGAGTCGAGAGTGGATTTCATGCTCTTTATTCAGCTCATAGTGGTGAGGAGGAATGGAAGTTCCCCCAGAATGTCTGCTTTATATACATTATTTACACAGTGGGCCCCACGTGATTGGCTAATTCCGGGATTCTCCTGTAGGCCAATCAGGTTGTGGATTCACTTCCATCTAGAGCTGGATTGGGTGGCTCCTGCGGACCAATCAGACTGCTGCATTCTAGACCCTATTGTTCTAGGACCAATCAGACTGCTGCATTCTGAATCCTATTGTTCTAGGACCAATCAGACTGCTGCATTTTGGACCCTATTGTTCTAGGACCAATCAGACTGCTGCATTTTGGATCCTATTCAACTCAGTACATGACACCCAGTCTTGCCCAGAAACGCTGAGGATTAAAGCTGGGAGCTTCTAAGTTCAAAACACCATCCATCTATGGCCCTCCCTGGCGAAGGTGGAAACTCAGGAACAGTTCAGGGCCTGACTGAGAGCCAGAGCGTAAGCGAAGCTGCTGGATCTGTCTTTTAAAGTTATCCAAGTCTGTGGCCATGCCTGCCTCAAGTGGCAGGGAGTTCCATAGTTTCAACTATACGCTGCCTTTCTTTTCTCTGTCCTGAATCTTCCAGCGCTCAGCTTCCTTGCATTGTCCCTCCTCAATCAGAGTGTGATGAGAAAGGGAGAAAAAAACTTATCTGCATCCCTGCCCCCTCCAAGGATTCTGGGAGCTGTAGTTTGTTAAAAGGGTGCTGAGCGCTTTTAGGAGGCGCCTGTTCCCCTCGCAGAGAGAGGGAGGCACGTGTCTTTTGAGGGAAAGATACAGCCTTCCCAGCTATAGGAGAATTGGCTGATAAAACTATTGGGTGAGATGGCCAAGTTAACGTGTTTAATTAGAGAAAAATCATTCCTGACACTTATTAAGGATTGGAAATTTCTTGTGGAGTTTCTGCGTGAAATAGAAAATGAACTTGTCATAGCTGAAGATTGAAAAAAATACTGGTTTATGGAAGATAGAATGATTGGATCTTAATATCATATGTAGCTGCAGGACAGAGAGCCGGAAGTCCTGCTATCCTAATTTATCTCTCTCTAATCTTTTCTCTCTCTTTCTCTCCTCTCTCTCTCTTTAGGTTTCCCTTTTTCAAATTCTTTTCTCCTTTCTGCCTTTGTTCTTTTTTTAGACTAAGTAGCTATTTTATATCAGCATATTACATTAATAATAATAATAATAGTAATAATAATAATAATAAATTTTGTTTATACCCCGCCCTCCCCAGCCAGAGGGCTCAGGGCAGCTAACACCAATAAAATCACAGTAAAAACATAATGGGAGAGGAACCAATTTAAAATACAGGTTAAAATGCAATTTAAATGCAGCCTCATTTTAAAGTAGCTGACAAATCAAGACAGTAAGGGGAGGGAAACATAAGGGTCAGACTGAGTCCAATCCAAAGGCCAGGCGGAACAGCTCTGTCTTGCAGGCTCTGCGGAAAGATGTCAAGTCCCGCAGGGTCCTAGTCTCTTGGGACAGAGCATTCCACCAAGTCGGGGCCAGTACTGAAAAGGCCCTGGCCCTAGTTGAGACCAATGCAACCACCTTGCGACCTGGGACCTCCAAGGTGTTGTCATTTGTGGACCTTCAGGTCCTCCGCGGGGCATACCAGGAGAGGCAGTCCCATAGGGATACATTGCAAAGATACCGTACTTTGCAATGGGCATGTATGTATAGTGCCTTGGAGGGAGGCATGGCTGGCAAGTTGGAATCCTAAAAATGAGCGCCCCTGCAGGCGGGGAGGACACACTGCAATGTCTTGCGCAAGCCCCAAAAGTCATGCTGCTCTGATAGGCTTACCCTCCTCTATGAATTTATCCGACCTCCTTGTTAGCCTATCTAACCCAGAGGTGATCACTGTATCTTATTCCACCAATCCTGAAAAGGAAACCACAGGGCTAATGCAGGACAATTTCAATGGATTCCAGCCCATGACATCTTTGTTTCTCTTGCAAGTCCCTAAGATCTCAGAAACTCCCTCTACAGTAACTCTTAAACTTTTGTTATAAGAAAAAACTGCTCCTTTTCCCTTATGGGGTACCCAAGAGCCCGTATAGAGTCCTTATGTAGGTTCTCTATCAGTAGGAGAAAATAACAGAGGCCAAGCAGAGAATATTGAGAAGCAAAGCAGCTAGCAAGCCTGATCTTTATTAATAGACTTTTGAAATTGCCTCCCCTGTAGCTCAAGACCACCCCCCAAAACATCATACATACATCACAGAAAGAGGTGGTCCCCAGCAGAAATTTGAGTGTGTTGTTTCTCTCCTGTCTGCCAGGATACCTGATAATGCCTTATCTGATTGCCTTTTCTGGGTAGCCTGGCCATTCCTTGGAGGTGGTAAATACTTAGTTCCTAAATCTCTTCACATATTGATAGTGTGCTCAGCTTAACAGATACTTGCCAGACTGTATTTGCAAAGGGAAGCGTAAGCCCCTACAGTCCAAAGACAATTGGAAAGCTTTTCCCATTTCATTCCTCCTTGCAGAGAAAGATTTGAGGTCAATTTGGGAAAGTCAAAATGGCTTCAAGGTGGTTCTCCTGTACTATTTCAGACACATGGTTTATATACTGTACTTACGTACAGTATGTGTTTGCCTGGTACATTTATGAACATTTATTTTATATCTTAGACCTTATAATTCTCATAGCACTTTCTTGCACTGAGAACTGCTATTCTGTTGTGTTTATTCTTTGCAGAAATTCCTTGTGTTGTATTATCTTTTGGCAACTGCAGGAGAGAATAAAGACTAAACATTCAAACTCAGACATTAATTTGGACTTTGTGGCCGTGACCAGCAATTCTATATGTATGCAATGGGGGAAGGGACATTACAATATACTGTCAGGTTTGTTCGTTTATTTATTTATTGTATTTATTAAATTTGTGTAATTTGATCTGTAGATCTTAGGGCAGGTTCACAGCATAAAAATACAAGATAAAAACAAATGTTATATGACTGAAGAGGCAAGCAGTATTTCTATGAAGTGGGTTGCCTCTTCAGCACAAGGAGGATACATCACAGAAACCTTCATCACAGATCTTCAGCAGTTTTTTTGTCACTTTCCTGGTTGCCTTGACAACCAGCCTGAAAGCTGCTTCTCCCCAGGCCTCTGTTTAGCAACCACTCCTCTAAAGCATTTAAATAATGAACTTATGGCAAGAAAGTTCACTTTTGAACATTTTCTGCCCCACCCTATGTATAGAAAGGGACGCGGGTGGCACTGTGGGTTAAACCACAGAGCCTAGGACTTGCCGATCAGAAGGTCGGCGGTTCGAATCCCCGTGACGGGGTGAACTCCCATTGCTCGGTCCCTGCTCCTGCCAACCTAGCAGTTTGAAAGCACGTCAAAGTGCAAGTAGATAAATAGGTACCACTCCGGCGGGAAGGTAAATGGCGTTTCCGTGCGCTGCTCTGGTTCGCCCGAAGCAGCTTAGTCATGCTGGCCACATGACATGGAAGCTGTACTCCGGCTCCCTCGTCCAATGAAGCGAGATGAGCGCCGCAAGCCCAGAGTCGGGCACGACTGGACCTAATGGTCAGGGGTCCCTTTACCTTTACCTATATATGGAAGTCCCACCAAGTTCAACAGGACTTACGCCCAGGTAAGTGAGTATAGGATTGCAGGCTAAGAGCTTACCCAGAAGTGAATCCTATTGAATTCAATGGGGCTAACCTCCAGGTAAGTGAAATCAGGGGTGCAGCCTAAGTGGTTAAAAAATTGAGGTATTCCTCTTTGGCTCGCTTCCTCAATCACCCGCCCTCCCTCCCTATTTTGCAGGTTAGGCAGTGGCCTTGCTATGGACCTTGGTTGGTCGCCTTGGTTGTCTGAGGGGCCTGGTAGGAATTTTTCCACTTGGCAAATTGGCACTGGCCACTTGGTTTTCGCCTACCTCATAGCAATCGTCACAACTTTGTTAGGGTTGCGGTTAGTCATTGTTTGACCTTGTGTGGGGGAGGGGAGGTGTGGCCATCACTTGCCCCTCCATGCTTAAGGGTATTCTGTTAAAGGAACCTGGGGGTGTTGATCTCTAGTCTGAAGCCCAGCTGGGGGGCTAAGGCCTTGACACGACCCCGACGGGAACACCAGGGGGAGCTTGAGTTGGTTCGCATCGACAGGGCTCCCCCTACCGGTGGCTTACCCTTAATATCCGTGTCCTTGTGTGAGTTATTTCCAACGAGGGGGTGGCTGCGGGGTCTCGACACGCAACTGTCAATCAAACAACGCTGCCCCTTAATGTTACCAGTCATTGCAAATAGACAATAATCTGGCAGCCTACTTCACATTAATGTGTCTAATTCGTTTTTAGCATGAACTGCCCAGTTTCAGATGAAGGGTTGCATACAAATTTAATTATAAATAAATAAATCTAATAAAGATGTATCTTTTTGCCCAGGCTTGCCCTGGCCCATAAGAATGGACTCTCTTATTACTGAATTCCTGCATTTTATAAACTCTGGGTTTTTTAATCTTTAAATATAAAAAGACTGAGTTAATTAAGCAATAATAAACCCTTTAATCAATGGATTGACGACATGAGAACAGCCGCAACATATGAACGGTTTGCTTATAGCCGCAGAGTTTGTTTGGATAAATATGTTGACATCTGGAATGAGTTTATACAGAATATAGTAGGTTATTTATAATCATATAGGTATTGGGACAATAATACTACTTAAATATCTATATAATAATGTTTGGAAGTGTACCTGACTATACTTAGTGTACTATGTTATATCTTTTTACTTATGATTTTTCACTTTTTTATTTGCACTTTCTCCTTTTTTTCACTATAACTAAAATTCTCATAATAAAATATTAATTGAAAAGAAACATTGCTTTATTGTTTTTCTTTTGTAGTTCTACCACCTAGAGTTTTTAATAAGCAGTTTTGAAAGGATCTTAGAAATAATTACCCATGTTTATAATTTCAATGGGTCTACTGTGAGTAAGGCTAGCATTGGTACAGCCCAATGAGTGGGGGAACGATTAGACGTCGAGTCCAAAACTCCTCCCCCCCCCAAAAAAAAACATGATTAGCTTGTCCTTAGACTGTACAATCTAAAACGACTGCCAGCTGTTATCTATGTGAAAGGGCTTCTTCTGGGTCAAAAGCAGTAGGATTTGTGACTGGGAGGATAGAACAGTTTAACTCATTCCTACAAACAGAGAGAAAGCTTTCTAGGTTCAGCTTAGCCCTGCAGCTCCTTGCCACCCAGAGATGCCAACTTGAATAAAATATTCAATATTTTGAATAAATATCACATACAGTGCATCGCTGTCAACGTTTCCCTTTTTTAAAGGGAAATTCCCTTATTCCGAATAGGATTCCTCGCAAGAAAAGGGAAACGTTTACAGCTATGATACAGTGGTACCTTGGTTCTCAAACGCCTTGGTACTCAAACAACTTGGAACCCAAACACTGCAAACCTGGAAGTAAGTGTTCCGGTTTGCGAACTTTTTTCAGAAGCCGAACGTGCTCTGCTTTGAGTGTTACACTTCCGTTTTGAGTGTTACATTTTGAGTGGTTTTGCTATTTATTTTACTTTGTTTTTGCAGCTCTTTTTTGTTTCGTTTTTGTGACTGTGTGGAAACCAGTCCAGCTACTGATGGATTGATTGTGTGACTGCAGTACATTGTTTATTGCTTTCATTTTATGGATCGGTGGTCTCGTTAGATCGTAAAATTCATGTGAAATTGCTGTTTTAGGGGTTGTTTTGAAAAGTCTGGAACTTATTAAGCCATTTTGAATTACTTTCTATGGGAAAGCGCACCTTGGTTTTGGAACAGACTTCTGGAACGGATTAAGTTTGAGAACCAAGGTGCCACTGTATCGCGGCGCATGTGCACCAACTGAATGGCAATGCCCATTATCTTTGGGAGGGCAAGATAAAAGAGCACTTGAGCATGAAGGTTTAAGGTGCAGAGGAAAAGCAAGTGAGAATAAGCCATATTCTTTCCAAACTGTTGTTGTTGTTGTTTAGTCATGTCCGACTCTTCGTGACCCCCTGGACCAGAGCACGCCAGGCACTCCTGTCTTCCACTGCCTCCTGCAGTTTGGTCAAACTCCTGCTGGTAGCTTCAAGAACACTGTCCAACCATCTCGTCCTCTATCGTTCCCTTCTCCTTGTGCCCTCCATCTTTCCCAACATCAGGGTCTTTTCCAGGGAGTCTTCTCTTCTCATCAGGAGACCAAAGTCATGGAGCCTCAGCTTTAGTATCTGTCCTTCCAGTGAGCAATCAGGGCTGATTTCCTTCAGAATGGAGAGGTTTGATCTTCTTGCAGTCCATGGGACTCTCAAGAGTCTCCTCCAGCACCAGAATTCCAAAGCATCCATTCTTTGGCAATCAGCTTTCTTTATGGTCCAGCTCTCACTTCCATACATCACTACTGGGAAACTTTCCAAACTAGGTATACTTTTATGGGCCCCCACTTCTCAAAGGCTCCCTCTCTCTCTCTCACACACACACACATGCACATGAGATTCTTGATATAAAAGGTAATTCAAGGTGGAGCGCTGTTCTTGCGAACAGCAAAATTCGCTCAGCGGTAGAGCAATTGGTCTACATGCAAAATGTCTTGGGTTCAATCCCAAAAACTCCAGGCAAGGAAGGTTCCCAGAAATTCCTGGAGAGCCACTGAGATAGATGGGCCATGGGTCTAACTCAGGCATCCCCAAACTTGGCCCTCCAGATGTTTTTGGGACTACAATTCCCATCATCCCTGACCACTGGTCCTGTTAGCTAGGGATGATGGGAGTTGTAGTCCCAAATCACATGGAGGGTCAAGTTTGGGGATGCCTGGTCTAACTCATGGGTAGGCAAACTAAGGTCCAGGGGCTGGATCCGGCCCAATTGCCTTCTAAATCCGGCCCGCAGGTGGTCCAGGAATCAGCATGTTTATACATGAGTAGAATGTGTGCTTTTATTTAAAAAGCATCTCTGGGTTATTTGTGGGGCATAGGAATTCGTTCATTTATTTTTTCAAAATATAGTCTGGAGCCCAACAAGGTCTGAGGGACAGTAGACTGGCCCCCTGCTGAAATGTTTGCTGACCCCTGGTCTAACTCAATCTCTCTCACCAACAATGAAAACTAGGAAATGAACAGGAAGAGAACCTTCCCATGTAACGTGGCACAAAAACCTCACACAAAACACTATGGAAAAGAATGAAAGTTCACTACCCCCGATCTCTCTCTCCCCCCACCTGTCTCTCCCCCTCTCTTCACCCCCAACCCTTCTTCTTTCTTCTCTGGCGATCACTTGTAGCCGAATAAGATTGTCTTCCATGAACATGGACTTAACAGTGAGTCCATAAGTGACTGTGAAGGCCAATTCTGGACCCACACGTCCTTCCACAGTGGGGACATAGGTTTCTGAGTGGGTGTTGATCATGGTGAAGGTTTGCCAAGCGTGCCTTTCTCTTAGCACGTTTCCCTCTTGTGTCCTGAGTTTGAGTGTCTTCAAAGTCCATGACACCTTTGGTAAAGGCTGTTCTCTAATTGGAGCGCTCGCAGACCAGTGTTTCCCAATTGTTGGTCTTTATACTACATTTTTAAGATTTGCCTTGAGACAGTCTTTAAACCTTTTTTGTTGACCACCTGCATTACGCTTTCCATTTTTAAGTTCGGAATAGAGTACGTGCTTTGGAAGACAATAATCAGGCATCCCCCAATGCTATAGTGTGTATAACAATAGTCTCTCACATAGAATATAACTGATGTGTAGAAAGGACTCCCATGAACTGAAAGCAGACTGTATACACTCTTGTAGCCCAAGTAAATCTTATATATATATATTTTCAGGGAGCACAGCTACATCTCCAAACTGTTTTGCATTCATTTGCATTCTACGCTGTTATGATTAAAGCCAGTATGTCCCTTAATATTTGTTCTGCACCACTTTCTCCTGGAATCAAAATTTCACCTTGTTTTGTATCTTACCGTTTTTTCTTTTTAAGACTTTAGATTTTCAAATCCAATCCAAATGGTAGTGTTCTGCCAACTTGCCTCCGACCCACAGACATAATTTTTATTGTGCCTTCGGGAGAATTCGCCCTGGTGATAGGTATTGGGGTAGTTGTACATGATCATGCCTTCAATATTGTTGGAACCTGCAAAGGTTTCAGAATAAATACTACGCTGTTTCCAATTGGGGCATGTCCTGTGGCTGAAATCTTGTAAATTTTAATGCCATAGATGTTCCATGGGGGTGTGTGCTTTCATACCCTCCAACCAGGGCACACAAAAAACTGGAATTTGCATCTTCCAGGGCTGGGCTCCCGTGCGAATCATGTAACATGTAAGATCATGGCCCCAAAAGACAGGCTTGTGGGGGGCATTATGTGAGATCAGGGCTCCCCAAAAAGTGTGTAGTGCGAGATTGCGGTGCCCAAATTGGCCACCATGCTCTCGTGCGAAAAAACGGGGTGTCCTCATTTTAACAGGGCACTTGAGGGGGTTAAATCGTAGCACAACTTTTGTTGCCCCTGCCTAAAGAAAAGTCAGGGCAAAAGTCGAGATGGGTCCTTAGAAAACTCTCCTCAAATACAGGGACAAAACCCAAACAACATTGCAGCCGATTCCTGTTTATCACAGTTGCTCCTTCCAGATCTGACAGTGTGAAAAAAGATTAAAGGTCACTGCTATTGCCTACGACAATTGCTGGATAATAATAACAACAAATTCATACAGATAAACTGCATTAACCACATCTGCTGAAAATCTTCCAGTCCCCCCCCCCCACCGGGTTATTACATATGTGCAGTAGACAAAGTGGGGGGGGACTAGAGATGGGTGATAAATTTGATTCAGTTCCTATTTAAAGATGAATTTATCCAATTCACACTTTCTTGAGTACCAAAACACAACCATTCAATGAAATTCGCACTTACCTGACCTTTGTGGTGCAGTTCCCCCCACCAAACAATTTGACCAAAATGCCCTTACTGGGGAAAAGCATGTGTAAAAAGGAATATACTAGTGAAAACAGCATGCAAAATAAAGACATAAAATAAATGATTCCATGTAAGGAAATTGCTTGAAAATGGTGTGAACGAGTTAAATCTGCATACAAAAATGTCCTTATTGGGAGAAAATGACAAAAAATGCTGGAATGTACATGACAGTTGGGTTTAAAACAAAAACGTAAATTGCTGCAGATCTGTAGAAAACTGAATTTGACATTGTGGGGGGGAAATAGAAACTGAGCAGAACAAAATTGACAGTTCCTTCCGTCCCTAAAAGAAACCCCAAACAACTGACAAATATTTCCCCCCATGATAGAGCTCAAACTCAGGAAGGGCCACAGACCAGTGATGGAGAATATGCTTTGTGTTGAGAAAGTCTAGTGCTTACTCCCCGGTAGAGATGACTGAAACCATTGACAGTCTCTGCCAATCAGTGTAGACCAGGCATGGCCAAACCAAACTCGGCCCTCCAGATGTTTTGGGACTACAACTCCCATCATCCCTGACCACTGGTCGGGTTAGCTAGGGATGATGGGAGTTGTAGTCCCAAAACATCTGGAGGGACAAGTTTGGCCATGCCTGGTGTAGACCATGGTTCGCTACCAGACTACAACTCCCAACAGCCCTGACCATGTCAGCTAGGAGGTGACGGGAGCCCAATGTGAGAAGGGAACAGGTAAGCCACAACACGTTAAGGCAGGGGTGGGGAATGAGTGGCATTCCAGATGTTGTTCCCATCTGGAATTTGGACCATAATATCTCAAGGACTGTCTCTCCCCATATGAACTGCCCCAGACCCCGAGATCATCATCTGGGCCCTTCTTCACGTGCCTCCTCCGCAAGAGGTCCGGAGGGTGGCAACATGAGAACAGGGCCTTTTCTGAGGTGGCCCCTCTCTTTGGAGTGCTCTCCCCAGGGAGGCTCGCCTGGCACAATTGTTACATATCTTTAGAGGTCAGGCAAAAAAATCCTTTTCCTCCCCTCCCCCCCAGCCTCTGGCTAATTAAACGACCTATAGAGGGTTTATTGTTTGTTACTGCGTCACATATTTTTGTGTTCATAAACTGCCCTGTGGTCCTCAGATAAAGAGTGGCATAGAAAATAAATAAATAACAAAATCATCCCGGATTCAGGTAGGTAGCCGTGTTGGTCTGAAATAAATAAATTAAAAATTGTCCAGTAGCACCTTAGAGACCAGCTAAGTTTGTTCTGGGTCTTCAGTGTATCTGAAGAAGTGTGCATGCACATGAAAGCTTATACCCAGAACAAACTTAGTTGGTCTCTAAGGTGCTACTGGACAATTTTTTTAATTTATTAATTTATTTCAAAATAATCCCTGATCATTGGTCCCTCTGGCCAGGCTGATGGAAGCTGGAAATTTAACCACATCTGGATGGCTGCGTGTTCCCCACTCCCATCGCTAAGCACAAACAGACAGCGTTTTGGAGAACATCACTCAAAAATCCCTGCCACATTCCTTTCCTTCCCTCTGCTGTGCCACAAGTTGCAAACCACAGGTGTTAGATTGCAGTGTCCTTCACAACTGGGCTGATGGTTTGTTCTCCCCCCCCCCAGACAACCAAGGTTTGCTTGGGGTGGGGTGAGCAAACTACGAGTCCAAGACTGGAAGACACGACAAGTTAAGGTTTGGGCCCTGACTACCTGAAATATCCTGGTGTTAAAATCTCCAGGTGAGCACCTTCTCTGGGTCTCATCAGCATCAGATGCCTGGCTGGTGGGGACACGAGGGAGAGCCAAAACAGGTTGCCCCTATTTTGCGGGTTTCCTTCCTAAGTGAGGATGCAATGGGCGCCCTCTTTTTATCCTTTCTCCCAGTTTACTGAGACAAGCTTTCGGGATTTAAGGTGCAGGTGATGCATAGGGCTGCTTTGTGGTACCTAAAACCAAGAAAACTAGCGCTACTGGGAGGGGTGGCTAACACCCCAGAGGACAGGATCACACTTCAAAACGACCTTGACAGATTAGAGAACTGGGCAAAAACAAACAAGATGAATTTTAACAGGGAGAAATGTAAAGTATTGCACTTGGGCAAAAAAAATGAGAGGCACAAATACAAGATGGGGGACACCTAGTTTGAGAGCAGTACATGTGAAAAGGATCTAGGAGTCTTGGTTGACCACAAACTTGACATGAGCCAACAGTGTGACGCAGCAGCTAAAGAAGCCAATGCAATTCTGGGCTGCAACAATAGGAGTATAGCATCTAGATCAAGGGAAGTAATAGTGCCACTGTATTCTGCTCTGGTCAGACCTCACCTGGAGTACTGTGTCCAGTTCTGGGCACCACAGTTCAAGAAGGACACTGACAAACTGGAACGTGTCCAGAGGAGGGCAACCAAAATGGTCAAAGGCCTGGAAATGATGCCTTATGAGGAACGGCTAAGGGAGCTGGGCATGTTTAGCCTGGAGAAGGTTAAGGGGTGATATGATAGCCATGTTCAAATATATAAAAGGATATCATATAGAGGAGCGAGAAAGGTTGTTTTCTGCTGCTCCAGAGAAACGGACCAAACTACAAGCAATGGATCCAAACTACAAGAAAGAAGATTCCACCTAAACATTAGGAAGAACTTCCTGACAGTAAGAGCTGTTTGACAGTGGAATTTGCTGCCAAGGAGTGTGGTGGAGTCTCCTACTTTGGAGGTCTTTAAGCAGAGGCTTGACAACCATATGTCAGGAGTGCTCTGATGGTGTTTCCTGCTTGGCAGGGGGTTGGACTCGATGGCCCTTGTGGTCTCTTCCAACTCTATGATTCTATGATTCTAATACGCCCAGGAACCTCACCAAAATGCTGGAGAGGGTGCACCTCCACAGGCACATACCTCCACATGTGGTGGGAATGCCCCAAAATCCAACTAGTCCGGACAACAGCCATATGAGAAATATGTAAAATAACCAAGCAAGTATTAGACATCACCCCAGAATTGACCTTACTAAACATCTTCCAAGACAACAATGCCCACTTACACCACAAAGAACTCATAACCCACCTACTTTCAGCAGCCAGAAACATCATAGCCAGACACTGGAGAGACCTGTCAGGAGTAAGCATGGACCAATGGTACCAAATAGTATGGGAAACAGCCTGACTAGAAAAATTAACCAATAAACTTAAACTGACACGGGGGACAAATAGAAGACGCCGTCTCCCCTTTATCACATACACAGCCCAACAAAACAATGACAAAAATCCACCAACAGCATACAAATCAATATGGCTAACCTGATCCAAAACACCCACCCACCCCACTCACACCTGAAAACAAAGACCACCACAGCCAACCACAAATGAACAGCCACACCCTAGGCCAACCCCAACCTCTCTCACGACCAAAGGAACACAAGTGAACACCGGAGAACCTGACACAAAACCCCACATATATTAAGTAAAATAGAAACATCACCACTCAACCCCACCCCCACTCACCTTTCCCCCCTCCACCTCTTCCCCCCTTTTCTTCCTAATATCTCAACAAATGAAACTGATCTGTAAAAAATGTTCCTTGGGGGAGGAAAAAAAAGAGAGAGACATTGCACATACTTTTGTAAACCAAGAAAATCTTTAATAATAATGAAAAAGCATAGGGCTCCTTTCAGGGCAAACTGGATTTTCACGTTGGCACTGGAAAAAGCATGCGAGAGATTTTCACATTTTCAACCCCGAAGGCAAGGAAACGGGAAGGTTTTGGGGAAAACGAAAGCATTTGCTGAGATCGTGCAATTTCTACACCAGTTTTTTCTCTTGATGGATTCCTGCTTTTACTTGAAAGGAGCGTTAAAGAAATTCATGGAGGAGAAAGTCAAGGGCTACTAGTTATGATGGGCTATATGTTGTCTTCAGGATGAGAGCTCTGTAGTATTCCTCTGGATATCAGTTGCTTGGGAACAAAGCTATTGCACTCAAATTCTGCTTGTGGGATGGGAAGCGGGTGGCGCTGTGGGTTAAACCAGAGCCTAGGACTTGCCGATCAGAAGGTCGGTGGTTCGAATCCCCGTGACAGGGTGAGCTCCCGTTGCTCGGTCCCTGCTCACGCTAACCTAGCAGTTCAAAAGCATGTCAAAGTGCAAGTAGATAAATAGGTACCACTCCGGCGGGGAAGGTAAACGGCATTTCAATGCGCTGCTCTGGTTCGCCAGAAGCGGCTTAGTCATGCTGGCCACATGACCTGGAAGCTGTACGCCGGCTCCTTCGGCCAATAAAACGAGATGAGCACCGCAACCCCAGAGTCGTCTGTGACTGGACCTAATGGTCGGGGTCCTTTTACCTTTACCTGCTTGTGGGATTCCCTTTGAGAAAGCTGACTGGCCACAGTGGGACTAGATAGGCCTTTGTTCCAATCCAGCAGAAAGGACACTTCCAATGTTATTATGTGAATAAATTTCCCCTCTTATTCATAACGAACTCCCACTAATGCTATCCAAGTGGAGGGCAGGCATATGAATGAACTCTAGTGCTTTAAAGTTCCTAGCAATCTTTTTGCAAGCAGCCCTCGTTTTCCAGGCCTTTTACTCAGGGGTCAGCAAAGTTTTGTGGCTCGGGCTGCTTCACAGTCCCGCAGACGCAGCAGTGGGCCTGAGTGCGCACGCATGCATGCATGTGCAAACGCTATTTCCGGTGCGGAAGAGGCGTTCGCAGCTTCCCATTGATTGCAGGAGCTTCCTGCAGCCAATGGAAAGCCGGCCAGCACTGGGGAAGGCGGTCCCCCCTCTGGTCTGCGCCAGTTTAGTGCGGCGCATGGGAGCCAACCGAGTGGGCAGTGGGGGGTCCATGGGCCGGTTAAACGACCCCCATGGGCCGCTTTAGGCCCAAGGGCCCTAGGTTGCCGACCCCTGCTTTTACTGCAGGATCATGTGACTTCTCTAGAGCAAGCGGCTCCAGTGATGTAAACGGTTTTAAGTCTTCAAACCCTGTCCAGGTCTCCTTTAACAAGAGCTGACGTTTTGGAAACTGCAGCTGGCTCAGAACCGGGCAGCTTTTTTGTACCTATATTTGAGATCCTATTTTGATTTATGTGGAAAATCTTCAAATTGGCTGTGTATTTTTTTTTAATGTGTTATTCGTTGTTTATGACTACTTATGTTATGTTGCAGCTATGTATTTTTTTTCATGTCCTAAGCCAGGGGCCGGCAACGTGGGGCCGACAGGCAGGATGCGGCCCATGAAGATTGTTTCACCAGCCCACGAGCCGCCCCCAAACTGAGCAGCTTGCTTGGCGAGTCCCCCGCACGCTGTGCTAAACCGGCGCAGTGCAGTGACATGCCAAACGGTGCCAAAAACCGCGTTTGCACACGTGCAGATACCGGAAATCGCTTACTATTATTGACACAAAAGCAATGAATATGAATTCAGAGAAGCAGCAATTATAATCCTTGGGAGGTGTGGGTGTGGGCGTGTGGGTGTGTTAGCAATCACCTGTGCTATAAGGGGGCCTTGGGAAATGGTGCCACAATTTTTTAAAAAAATGTCTTTATTTATTACCTTTATATCGCACTTTCCATTTTATTGCCACAATAACCCTGAGAGATGGGTCTCAGGCTAAAGGTCATCCACTGAGCGTCACAACTGGGGGTGCATTCTAGGACTACAGTCCTAGTCCGGCACTGTAACCACTAAACCACACTGCCTCACCTCCGGATGGCAGGGTCTATGGAGCCGGACCGCTGGTGCAGCTGACAATGAAGCTGGTTAATAAATAAGTCTTAGCACATATAGCCAATTGCAAATGTTCAAAGCCCGAAGCATACCTGGTCACCTTAATCCTGACACACCAGCCCCGTAAGGCAGGCCAGTATAATTAACCCCTTCCTGCAAGTGGTTGAGGCTGTGTGCGTGTTTGTGTTGAGCTTGTGGCTGCAATGAGATTGGTTGCAATGGACCTGGGAGATCAGTTCACATCCTCGCTTTGCCATTGTAGTGGTGGCCCAAAGGGCCACAATAAATGTGCTAATGTGAACCCCTGTAAATCCTTGAGTGTGCTTTTAATAGAGAAGTTATGGTAGCCTGTTATTTTATGATTTTGCATGTTGCCGCCCCCTCATTGGGGCAGAAATAGCCCTTCGGCCAGTCACTGTTTCTCAGCCTTGCCTACCTCACAGGGCTGTTGTGGGATTAATGTGTTAAAAATCCTGCAAGTCACATTTGCTCCTTGGAGAAAAGGGTGAGCTATCAATGCAATAACGGCGCTCTCCAGCATTTCCTCGAAGAAGCAGTAGCAGATACGCAGTGACTCCCGCATCCGCTCACCTGGGCGGCAGGTGAGAGGCCTGGGAAGCCACCTCTTCGAGTTCCCCCTTCGGACCTGACCCACCGGGAGCGACAGGATTGCTAGCACCCGCTTTCGCGCTAGCTATCCAAACGGCGAAGGAAGGGCGCTTTGCACGTGCCCAGAGGCACTCCTGGCACTCCACACCTGCCATTCCTTTCCGCTGCGCTCTGCCCTGAATCCGAATCCTAGCCCAGATTAAACTCCAGCAAAAATAACGCTAACAATAATCAAAGCGGTTCAAAGAAAAGCGCGCGGCGAAGCCTTCGATCCGGCGAAGAAGCGCGCAAAACGGAGCGCAGCCTGAACTTTCTCACGTGCGGAGCCCCTAAAAACACCCCCACCCACGCCCCAAAATACTACTCCGCTCTGCAACTTGCGCCGTCGGCGGATGCAATGCAGATGGCGAGCAGGTTCGATTTTCTTTCTCCCATTTGCAAGCCTCTTTCTCTCCCTGCTGCTTGAGCGGTTCCTTTGCACGGTGCAGCAGCAGGCGCTGGGGTTTTGCAACGCATGCATGCACCCGGGAAAAGGTGTGCATGTGCGCATGCATGCGTGTGCATGAGCTGGGGGTGGGCTGGCAATCCCTACTGCCCGGTCCCGGGAAGAGGGAGGTGGAGAGAGAGAGAGCGAGAGAGAGAGGAGCGGGAAGGGGGCTGGTTGGTTCGCTCTTGACGCGAGGAAGTGCAAAACAGCAGTTGCTTTAGGAAGTCAATCGCTGGGGCTGGGGGACGCGTGCGCAGTGGAGACCCTGCCAGCCAGTATTTTTTTTCTTCTTCAAAGCTTGCTTTCCAATTCTCTCTTCGCCTCCTTCCCTCCCCCCTCCCTTTCCTCAAAGGGTGTCGATTCTGGAGCTTTAAAATAAGAGGCGAGGAAGAAGCGGCCCGGGGGGGTTGGAAGGCAAGCAAGGCAGGAAGGCACGGATGTGCTCCAGCCGGCGGGGGGAGGCTGCAGGGGCCTCGGATGCACAGAACGTGAGTAACCCCCACTTTCCTTTATTTTTTGCAAAAAAATATATATTCTCTTATCTACGGAAAGACAGACCAGCATCCACTCTCCCTGGTCCTCGGCGCGGGTGCAAAAGGGAAGCGATCGGGCCGGGGGTGGGGGGCAGAGGAGGGGGGTGTTTCCTTGGAGGAGGGGAGGGAAAGAGCGGGATCGGAGCAGACCTTGCAAAAGAGAGAGAGAGAGAGAGAGAGAGAGAGAGAGAGAGAGAGAGAGAGAGGAAAAGCCCCTCCGCCCCCTCCCCGGTCCTCTTCCTGTCTTTGCATCGCGTTGCAAAAAAAAGAGACACGAAAAACGGCTTTCCTGAAACAGCCGCGCGGGGAAGCGAGAGAGCCTCTTTCTCCCTCCCGTCTTCATAAATGCATCAAGTGTGCCACGGGGGGGGGGGCAGAGAGATCCAGTTGCAATGGACTGGGAGGAGATGGGCAGCCAGGGTGGGGGTGGAGGGAAAGAAATAAGCCAACACACAGACCCCCCAGCTGCTTCGTGCTTGCAAATTGCTGGACTTGGGAGGGAGGGAGGCAAAGCTTGTGGATTTGGAGTGGGGGGGAGGTGGCCGCGTCCCGTTTTGCCAATTGAGCGAGGGTCTCTCTCTCCTCACACCCCGTCCGCTGGGGTGGGGGGGCACATTACATTTTTTAAAAAATAACACCCGCCCTATGGCCCTTTGCTTTTAAAATGAAAGCCATGTGCGGTGGTTTGCATACGATTTGAGAGAGAGAGAGAGAGCGAGGGAGCCTTCTCTATGCGTGGCTTTTGCTCGGAAGGGGATCCGGAATGGGAGTTTGCATCGCTTGCAACGCATTCGGTTGCCAGCTCCGGGGTGGGGTGGGGGCTTCCCTTTTGGAAGGAGCGGCCAGGGCAGGAGGCTGGCGCGCGCCCTCCGGCTTCCTCCTCCGTGACCCGGGGATTTGCCGGGCGGGTCGCGTGGCGAGTGATGCCCGTCAGACCTTGCACGAGTTGCTCGGAGCAAATATAAATTAATGCATGCATATATGTATGTATGTGTGTGTGTGCGCGCATATATATACATGCATTTATATATATATTATTTATATATATATTATATATATGCATTTAAAAAAATCAGGGTTGCGTTGGAAGGCTCCTTCAAGAGGGCGCTCCCAGCAGCCCGGCTGGGCTGCAGTCCCTTCCTAGCTTGCTTGCATGCCTGTCTGCATTGCAAGAGTGTTCCCCCGCCCCGCCCGCTCTGCTGCATCCTCGCCCCCCCCCCCCCGACGGTGGAGGGAAGGGAGGCGCAGGGGCTTTCCCATTCCAGAGTCTGCGGTGGGGGTTTCCCCTCCTCCTCTTCCTCCCTGCAAATATCCTCTCTTTCCCTCTCTCCAATTCCTCTCCCCACTCTTCAGCCCCACCCTGTAGAGCTGGCATCCTCTGCCGGAGCAAGGGAACCCCTGCTTTTGCACCGGGAGAGACAGCCCGCAGCAGAGATCTCCCCTTTTTCTACAGCAAGGAAATAGGACATGGGGGGGGGTATTCGGGTGTGGGATTTCCCTGTCTTTTAATTCCGGGGCTTCCCAGCGGAGAGGAAACCCGGCCTCGCCTAAGGAAGAGCTGCGTTTTGCCTGGCACCCCCACCGCATTACCTCCGAAAGCCCAGTTTAGTGGTGGCTCTTCTCCGGCATCTCTCTGCATGCAGAAATCCCCGCTGAATCCTTGGCGGAGGCATCCCAAGAAATGGGGGCAGGAGATATTCCTTGGTGATGGACAGCTGCCAGTCAGAATAGACGGGCCACTGGACAGGAGGAGCCAGAGAGATCTGCTTCAGTTACAAGGGACGTGTTCTGTTTGTTTTTTAACGGCTGCCTGGCTGAAAGTACCATGGCGATATACGTAATTTTGGCCGTGCTGGATTCGATCTCATGACAGCCCTGTGATGGAGGTCATCCCTAGCTCCCGCGTTGCAGATTCTGGAAAGGGGAAAAAAGGAGAAGCAAAGGGTGCGAAAGAGCTCAAGGCTAGGGAGGGATCTGAAGCCTGGCTTGGATTTTTATATTCATTTTATTGCTTTTTTATCTGACATGGTTCTCCCTTTCCTCATCCAATCCTGTGGGGTAGTTAAGGATCAGAGGCAGTGGCTGAACCATTGAGCTTTGTGAATGGGTCAGGATTTGAACCCAGGTCCTGATTCGGTTATGCTGTCCTGTGGTAACCCTGAGTTTCCTGCAGAATGTTCAATCTTTGTCGATACTGCCTCCGCATATCGACTGACATATGATACTGACTTTGAGAGGCAGTGTGGTCTAGTGGTCAGAGTGTCGGACTAGGTCCTGGGAGGCCGGGGTTTGGTCACGAAACTCACTGGGTGACCTTGGGAGCTGGTCACTCCTCGTTAGAAACTCAGATATATAAGCTTAGGCGCCAAATGGCTCCTTAAACCAGGGTTATAGTCACCCAAACAGAACGCCTTGTTGCCATTTTGGTGCCGGGCAGCTCAAAAGTCGTATGTTTCAACGCAAGTTTTTGTTTCCTGGAATTCGTTCTGATTGTGCAGATAAAATATGATGGGTGGGATTCTACAGGGTGTGTTGTTAGTGTGTGAGAACAGTCACGTTTGGTTCGAGGATGCCCGGGCATGTACCTCCAGATGGTGGTGATTTAAGTCACCGTTCTTAGCACCCAGGCATCTTCAGTTGGTCACAGGTGGACGATAAGGTAAAGGGACCCCTGACCATTAGGTCCAGTCGTGACCGACTCTGGGGTTGCGGCGCTCATGTCACTTTATTGGCCAAGGGAGCCGGCGTTTGTCCACAGACAGCTTCCGGGTCATGTGGCCAGCATGACTAAGCCACTTCTGGCGAACCAGAGCAGCGCACGGAAACGCCATTTACCTTCCCGCCAGAGCGGTACCTATTTATCTACTTGCACTTTGACGTGCTTTCACACTGCTAGGTTGGCAGGAGCAGGGACCGAGCAACAGGAGCTCACTCCGTCACGGGGATTCGAACCGCCGACCTTCTGATCGGCAAGTCCTAGGCTCTGTGGTTTAACCCACAGCGCCACCCGCGTCCTGGGTGCAAAATGCGCCTGGCAAATTTTGAAATGCTGAAGTCGCTGCCTCTCAGCCTGACCTACCACGCAGGCCTGTTGTAGGGATTAAATGAGTAGGGATAGAAGCATGTTTGCCACCATGAACTCCTTGGCAGGAAAACGTGAGATGCAACAAATATCTCCGGTTAAAGACGAGGAAACATCTTTTTCTGCCAGTCAGAGAGGTCAGGCAGACCAGTGGTCTCCGCCTAAGGTGTCATTCTGTTTTTCTGTAACTTTTTTGTTGTTGAATTCAGGAGGAATTGGTGGAAATGGGTGCAGTGTGAACCTCCAAGCGCTTGTGTGAATTGCGATTTGTCTCGTCCAGCACACTTTGGGGATATCTTAAGCCCAGTGGCTGTACCTCTCGATCTGAAAGGGGGGACCGTTCAGATTGCAAAAACAGTGGTGGCGACACCCTCCGTTTGTTTTGCTTTCCTGGCACAGGCGACGCGCAGCTGCGGCTTTGCAAAACGAAGAAACCTCAAAATGGGAAAGATGCGAGAGTCAATTAAAAGATCATTTATAAAACCACAAATTTAGAAAAAGGACTCCCACACTCGCTGCTTGGAGCCTAAGCTGCTCTCAGCTAGCGCCGACGAAGGAGAAGGCGGTGGCACAATTTGCCAGCCAGGTGGGGGCGGGCAGGTGGCGTCTGCCCCCCAGCAGGGGACCTGAGCGACATGCAGGTGTCTCTTTGCATGCCCAGCACCCAAATGTGGAAGGGAACCCCAGAGGGCATGGCAAGACCCCTTGAGAAACAAATACCCATCCAGCCCACCCTCTCAGATTGGCTCCTGCAGGCCTCTCATTCTCCAGACCATCTTCCTCAACGTGGCAGCACCCAAATATTTTGTACTACAGCTCCCAGTAGCATCAGACAGTTGCACTCCAAAACACCTGGGAGGGGGGTGCGCTAAGTTGGCGAAGGCAACTGCAAACCCTTCTTGCATTTGTATGGATTAAGGCTTTTGGTGTGGCAGAACTTTGGAACTTCCTGCCTGTTGATATCAAGGCAGGTGCCTTCGCTGTACTTTTCTCGGCAGCTGCTACTACTACTACTACTGGGCGGCTTCCACAAAGACCAAAAATACACTAAGATGCCACACATTAAAAACTTCCCTGAACAGGGCTGCCTTAAGATGTCTTCTGAATGTCAGGTAGTAGTTGTTCTCTTTGACATCTAGTGGAAGGGTGTTCCACAGGGTGGGCGCCACCACCGAGAAGGCCCTCTGCCTGGTTCCCTGTAGCTTTGCTTCTCGCAATGAGGGAACCGCCAGAAGGCCCTCATCGCTGGACCTCGGCGTCCGGGCAAAACGATGGGGATGGAGACGCTCCTTCAGGTATACTGGGCCGAGGCCATTTAGGGCTTTAAAGGTCAACACAAACGTTTTTGTGTGCGCATTGTTCTTATTGGTGGTGATTAGAGGTCGGCTGGCAAGCTCTACGGTATGTGGCCTTGAAGACGAAGCTCTGGCTATGGCTTAAGCTTTGTTTTAAACCAGTGGGTATTGCCCCCTTGATATTGAGGGACGATTTCCAATCATCGTGGGAAAGGGAGGTCACTAACGAGGTTCAATCCTGCGGATTGTCTCATCTTTACTTTGAGTCTATGTCGTACAATCAAGCTAGAGCTGTGATCTCCCGGAGATTGAGTGACATTGCTAGACAAGAGGACATAGCCCAGGTAAAACCAGGGATGTTCCTAGGGGACCAGATCTATCGGACCATACCAGCCCCCTACCTTGCAGAAATCCACTATGTGGAATACCGCAGACTTCTTACAGCGGCCAGATTAAATGTCCTTGACTCTGCGATATTGTGGGGAAGGTACAGGGGAGTACCATACGCCCAGAGAACCTGTCATTGTGCCATGGGTGTGGTTGAGTCCACCGAACACATCCTCTTGACTTGCCCTTCTTATGCAGAGCTTAGACAAAATTTTATAGACCCACTTCTACGTCAATTTAGCTCCCTACCTGGAGAAAACCAGGTTTTACACTTGCTGAATAACATCACTAGAGCTATACCTTCCTCGGTGGCCAAATTTCTTTTTTTAGCTTTTAAGCGTCGCAAGACTTTAATTGATTGTATTGATATGGGGCTATCTGTTTAGCCCATTTTAGTGTTGGCTAAGCTCTAAAATCTTCTTGGATGTTTTAACTGTGTATTGACAATTGTACTTTTTTCTGACTGACGGTCGAATAAAAGGTTGATGATGATGTTCTTATTGGTGATTTTATTCGTTTTATCGTTTTTTGCAAACTGCTTTGAGGTTTCGTTTTGTTTTTTGCAATCAAGCAGTCAGTCAATGTTAGGAAATAAATTAAAATAAATCGATTATGGGGAGCTGCTTGATGCTGACCCATTTAGCTAACTATGGTCCACACTCCACTGGCTGGCAGTGGCTCTGCAGGATTGCAGCAGGAGTCTTTCCCCAGCTAACAGAATGAATTTCAACGGGGACAAATGTCAGGTTCTGCACTTATGCAGGAAGAACCAGCTGCACAAATATAAGATGGGGGACACCTGGCTTGCTGGTAGTACATGTGAAAAGGATCTAGGGGTCTTGGTGGACCACAAACTGAACATGAGTCAACAGTATGATGCATTATTTTGGTAAAGGACCCCTGACAGTTAATTCCAGTCACGAACAACTCTGGGGTTGCGGCGCTCATCTCGCTTTACAGGCCGAGGGAGCCGGCGTACAGCTTCCGGGTCATGTGGCCAGCATGACTAAGCTGCTTCTGGCAAACCAGAGCAGCGCACGGAAACGCCATTTACCTTCCCGCCGGAGCGGTACCTATTTATCTACTTGCACTTTTGGCGTGCTCTCAAACTGCTAGGTTGGCAGGAGCAGGGACCGAACAATGGGAGCTCAGCCCGTCGCAGGGATTCGAACCGCTGACCTTCTGATCAGCAAGCCCAAGAGGCTCAGTGGTTTAGACCACAGCGCCACCCGCGTCCCGCATTAGTTTGAGCGATGAGCTAATTTTGTTTTTGAGAGAGGATTCCCTTTTCTTTTGATAGAAAAATTGTTTCTCTGCAAGATTGTTTAAAAGGCAGGTCCCTGCCCCAGAGAGCATACAATTGAAAACCTGGCTTTGGGGAGGCTAAAGGGAAGGGGGACGGAAGAGAGAAGGGTGAATGGGAAGGATATGTATCCTGTTCAGTTACACGTACCTAGGCTTCGTTTCTGTAATGCAGAGGTAGGGCATTTTTCATTTGGCCCTGTACTCGTCGCATGCAACACCGTTTCCATTCTGCTGCGGTTCACCTTCTTCCATAAACAACACTTTTTGTCTCATTTTGTCTGCCATGGCAAAAGTGTAATTCGGATAGGTTATGTTCTTCCACCCCATTCATTTGCAAAAGCAGGTGGGAGGCGAACGTGATCGTTTGCCGACTGAAAGCAACCAGGACAACGGCAGATTGCACCCCTGTTTCCATTTCTGTTTGAATTCTCCAACATGCCGTCCCTGGTGAGGACTAAGGGGCTGTGCCAAAAGCTTTATAGGAAGAGTGGCTCTTGGGATGTAAGGATGGAGAGAGAAACGGAGGACGAGGCCTAGGACCCACATACCTATGGGACCACCTCTCCTGGTATGCCCCGTGGAGGACCTGAAGGTCCACAAATGACAACATTTTGGAGGTCCCAAGTCGCAAGGTGGTTGCATTGGTCTCAACTAGGGCCAGGGCCTTTTCAGTACTGGCCCCGACTTGGTGGAACGCTCTGTCCCAAGAGACTAGGACCCTGCGGGACTTGACATCTTTCCGCAGAGCCTGCAAGACAGAGCTGTTCCACCTGGCCTTTGGTTTGGACTCAGTCTGACCCTTATGTTTCCCTCCCCTTATGGTTTTGATCTATGGGCTACTTTTAAAATGAGGTTGCATTTTAAATTGCATTTTAACCTGTATTTTAATTTTTTTCCCCTATTAAGTTTTTATTGTAATTTATTGTAATTTTACCGGTGTTAGCCGCCCTGAGCCCGGCTCTGGCCGGGGAGGGCGGGGTATAAATAATTTATTATTATTATTATTATTATTATTATTATTATTATTATTATTATTATTATTATTATTATTAGAATTAAGGATAAGGGGACATGAAGCCAGTGTAGGGGTGCAGCCTTTATGTGAGCTACACAAAGGGCTGCAGCACAGTGGTTAATGCAACTGGTATTCAGAAACATTGCTGCTTTCATCAATATCATAATCATCATTAATTTAATTTGTTTACCCCCTCCGTCCAAAGATCACTGGGCAGTTCACAACATAAAAGTACAAAAGGAAAACCCAGGATAGCTCAGTCTGTAGAGCAAGAGACTCTTAATCTCAAGGACATGGGTTCGATCCCAGCCCTGGGCAAAAGATTCCCTTCCAAATCTGCAAGTGTGTCTATAAAGCACAAAACACATTGGCGGTTGAATCTTCATACTACACTTAAGTAAAGCCTTGCCTTAATAATAATAGTAATTTATTATTTATACCCCGCCCATCTGGCTGGGTTTCCCCAGCCACTCTGGGCAGCTTCCAACACAATATTAAAATAAAGTAATGCATCAAAAAGAATTTCATTCATTCAAAGAACGTAAACGTAACCGTTCCGCCCCTGCCAGTGCTCACCCAAATTTTCCTATTTCCCCCCCCCCCCTTAGTTGGGAAAATTGAGGGAGAAAGGCCTGGGGGATGGGGTGGGATCTGCTTTCCCCCTCCCTCCAGTTTCCTGGGCTCACAGACTTCTAGGTGGAAGAGGTGGATTGGCTCCTGCTAGATAAGGACGACTAGCTGAAACCTTGCAGAAATACTGGAAAGCATTTTTGCAGTGCATACGGCGATGGGAGGAAGCACATTCCCCGGAACGTGCCACAGTGGCTCCTGTCACAGTCGCTGCAGCCTGTAGATGTTGTACGATTGGGGGTGAAGGTGGGTCTCCTCTAGGGAACCGTCAACCTGTCTGGGAAAGAAACAGTTTTCCTTAAGCAGCTCTGCGGAGCCTTCCAAGAGACCTTGGCAGACATCAGGTTGTTTAAGAGGCCGCTGGCAGATTCTGACGTTTGGCTACTCTTCATTTCCCCTCCAGACTCAGTACCGTATCCACACACACCAAAACAGACCAGATCTCCTTGTTTCCCGGACACCTACTAGGGTTCCTTGAACTCCGCTGTCCAGATGGCGTAGATCTGGAGTTCCCCTTGTACTTGAAAAATTGTTGCATTTATTTTACAGTGGTACCTTGGTTCTTATACTTAATCCGTTCCAAAACCAAAGCGTTCCAGAACCAAGCCATGCTTTGAAAAAGTAATGCAAAACGGATTAATCCGGTCCAGACTTTTAAAAACAACCCCTAAAACGGCAATTTAACATGGATTTTACTATCTAATGAGACCATTAATCCATAAAATGAAAGCAATAATCAATGTACTGTACTGTAAAATAAATAAAACAGTATTGTAGAGGATAAAAATTTAAAAAATTCTTACCTACACTGATGATAGTCATTGTTTGGATGGGGGGGGGGGCTTTTATCCATTTCTGCAGTCAATCAATCAGTCAGTCAGTCAGTAGCTGAACTGGGATCCACACAGCAACAAAAACAAATTAACTGAAAAAGCCTCAAAACAAAAAACGCAAAATAAATAGCAAAAACGAAAGCACCAAATATAAGCTCCAAATATCACTTCAGAACACTGCAATCGAAAAAGGAAGGCTTGAATTGCAATGGGGGTGGGGGATGGACGCAAATTAGCAGCGCAACAGGAAACACAGGGGGACTCAAAACAGAGCACGTTCGGATTCCCCCCAAAAAGTTTGAAAACCGGAACACCTACTTCCTGTTTTGCAGCATTCGGGTTCCAAGTTGTTCGGGAACGAAGCTGTTCGAAAACCAAGGTACCGCTGTATTTGGTTTTTCGGCATCCGTCTGTCTTGGGAGAGACAGTGGAAGAGCGTGCCGTCAGGGGTGAAGTCCAGCCGTTGGGGAGTTGCAGCGCCTGCTGTGGCTGTAGAGACTGATAGGGGAGAGACATGTTTCGTTGCAGCTGGGGCAGATGAAGGTTTCTTGCTGGGCTGCTGCAGATGCACCACGGTGTTTCTTTTATATTTATTGCATTTATATTCTACTTTTTCCCCCTCCAAGGAGCACATACGGTTCTCCCTCTCCTCATTTAATTCCCACAAAGATCCTGTGAGGTAGGTTAGGCTGAGAGGCAGCAACTAAACCGAAGTCACATGTTGAGCTTCGTGGCCAAGTGGGGATTTGAACCCAGGTCCCAGTTTGACACTCTAACCACTTTGCCACACTGTCTCACTGCCGTGATGTTTGTAACAAGCTCCATCCTGTTCCATATACACCTGTCTGATTACCTGAAGAAGCCTTCCTGGTTGTTCCACAGTTCATTCACTTTCATATAATTTCTTTGTGACGTGAGGCTTTTAGCATAGTAACTGGAGGTCCACCTCTGAGGGCCTTCTGGCGGTTCCCTCATTGCGAGAAGTAAGGTTACAGGGAACCAGACAGAGGGCCTTCTCGGTAGTGGCGCCCTTCAGATGTCAAGGAAATAAAGCACTATCTGACTTTTAGAAGACATCTGAAGGCAGCCCTGTCTAGGGGAGTTTTTAATGTTTGATGTTTTATCATGTTTTTAATATTCTGTTGGGAGCCGCCCAGAGTGGCTGGGGAAACCCAACCAGATGAGTGGGGTATATTATGATGATGATGATGATGATGATGATGATGATGATGATGATGTAGTGTTCCTATTAAAATCAGACAGGCACCTACAATTCTGGTTGTCGTCTGCTGAAAAATTATTTGTTTTGCCAAGCGTTTTTGGAGAATTAATTTGATAGTTTGTCATTTGTTCTGTATTTTATGATCTTATAATTTTTCTCAGATATATATATATATATATATATGCTTTCGTAGATTTTCACGGGTACAGGAATGTAGGTTTTGGTGTCTTCGGGTGTCTTCCCGTGTAAGAGTTGGGGTGTCTAGGCGACGTTTCGACGAGGTCTCACTCGTCATCTTCAGGCTGGTGCTTTCGGCTTCTTGTTACTAGAACAGAGCAGGATCTCAGTGTTTGAGTTCCTATAAATACTGTTGAGGGGGTGTGGTGTATAGCCTAGAAGAAAAAACTTCCTCTCTTTACCAACACATGAAAGAAACAGGACACGAAATTAATTTTGCAGATTCCAAATTGCTCTTTAACATGGAACATCACCACAAGAGAATAATCATGGAAGCCATCGAGATAGAGAAACACCCTCACAACATGAACAAGCGTGACGACACGTCCCGCCTGCCAGACATCTGGAAATTAGCCCTCCCCACAAAAACCGACACCAGAACCAGAGGCACACAGAACGCCATCTCCAATCAACCACACCAGACCCAAACCCAGACCCTCTCCACAGATAAATTACAGACACCATCCAGTAGCCAAACCATAGTGGCACCTCCGGATGCTGCACCCCCCTGCAATCCCTACACAGATCTGGCTGGCACAGGGCACAAAACCACAGCTCGCCCCTATACACGAAGCCAAGCCAGAGCACAACTAAGTGCAGTACAGCCATCTTCTCAGAAAAACTCTTTACAAGGTCAAGAGGTCAAGACACGAAAGCTTTAGCAACTAATCCACACCTAATGACCCTCCTAAGTGGTACTCAGAATATCACTCAAGTAATCACTCAAGATATCCCTCAAGTAATTAATGAACAAAAGAAGAAAAGGCACATTAACCTAGGAACTTCCTCTCTGCCCAGAACGTTGGAGGCTATACACCACACCCCCTCAACAGTATTTATAGGAACTCAAACACTGAGATCCTGCTCTGTTCTAGTAACAAGAAGCCGAAAGCACCAGCCTGAAGATGACGAGTGAGACCTCGTCGAAACGTCGCCTAGACACCCCAACTCTTACACGGGAAGACACCCGAAGACACCAAAACCTGCATTCCTGTACCCGTGAAAATCTACGAAAGCAAATATATATATATATATATATACACACACACACACACACACACACACACACAGTGGTACCTCAGGTTAAGTACTTAATTCGTTCCGGAGGTCCATTCTTAACCTGAAACTGTTCTTAACCTGAATTACCACTTTAGCTAATGGGGCCTCCTGCTGCTGCCCCGCCTCCAGAGCACGATTTCTGTTCTCATCCTGAAGCAAAGTTCTTAACCTGAAGCACTATTTCTGGGTTAGCAGAGTCTGTAACCTGAAGCGTATGTAACCTGAAGCGTCTGTAGCCCGAGGTACCACTGCGCGCGCGCACACACACACACACACACACACACACACACATATCTATCTTAGAGTGCTTGCAAAGGATATAAGGAAATATTTGTCTCTCTTGGATGGTTTTGTCTGCCTGTGAAAGTGATCCGCCAAATATTAGGAGAGAGCATCCTCTTGTCTGGTCAACTTTTCGGCCTCTGGGCAGTCTCAAAAAATATAATGAAAATAAAAAAGAGGTTGTAACCAGAGACTTGAAAGGGATTTGCTGTCCCACTCTCAACTCTTTCTGCTGCTTTTCCTTACTTGTGTTCCCAAGGCATTTTCAGGCGCGTAACTAGGAGAAGTCCAAAGGCATGCGTTCACAAAATGGGAACAGGCAAGACTGCAATCTTGAAATCTTGTCTCCTCCTTGATAGCCAAAGTGGAAATTCCATGCACAGGGGTTGTGTCTCGCTGAATGGCACAAAATTTGGGGGGCAAGGCGGGTTGTGTGGTTTCTCGTCTCCCTTTTTTTCCTCTGGGGCGTTTCGCTGGCAGCTGTTGGAAGCAAAGAGCCCTGGTCAAAACAGAAACGGTCAGCGAGGCAATTTTCACGATTGTGCATGTGGAAAACGTGGGGAGCCAAAGTGCAGCACTGTGTACACAAAGCACCGCAGTTGTGAGAGCGAAAGAGGAAATGTGTGCTGTGCTATTGAATCAGATGGAGAAAGATGAGAAATTAGGACGTGTTGAATTTTCCAATTTCCAAGAACGAGGTGTGCTAAAAAGTTGTGACATGACCTGGGAATTCAAAAGATACTTTGGTTAAGTTAACATAATTTAGTTTTGCTTGGTAAGTAACACATTCACTCAAATGTAACGTGCACCTTTTTTGGGCCAAATTACGTCACAAAAATCCGGGTGCGCCATTAGATTTGATTGTGCATTTACATTCACCAGCAAAAAAAAAAAATTGGTTTTGAAAATTGAGGTGTGCCTTAGATTTGCTGGTGCACCAGATTCGCGTAAATACGGTAAAATGTGTGCAAAGTGGCATAGAAATCATTAGAAATGTTTGCCAAGTACTTGCAGTTAAATTATATATTGCTTTTGGTTTTTTTTTTCCAGTTATTAAGCATTGCCTGACATTTTCGGAAGGTAAAATTAAAATTCTTTGTTTTTCCGAAAGCAGTTTCTGTGCTTACAGAATTCTAGAATTAGAAAGAGACCATGAGAGTCATCTAGTCCAACCCATTGCAATGCAGCAATCTTTTGCCCAGCATGGGATTCGAACCACAACCAACCCTGAGGTTAAGAGTCTCATGCTCTGCCAACTGATGATTATATTAAAATTATTAGATGCCAAACATTCGGAGCTGGCATCAAATTCTTCCAGCCTTTCCAAGTCCATTGCTGGTGTAGAATTGGGAACAACTTTAAAGAAAATAAAATCTCCAAGCATGTCGAAGGAGCATTATTTATAGTGCTTTGCATAATTTATATTGCATGCTGAATTTAGACTTCTTTCTGACACGTTAGGGCACCTTGGCAGAAAGCGCATGAGCAACCTTCTCCTTGCAACAGATAAATGCCCTTTGGCTCTCACATCCTTTCCTGTCTCTCAGCAAAGCCTTTCCACTGCTCTGCTCAGGAATGCTTTTCAAAAGGGGGGGGGGTGCTTAGGAAACACATTCCATTTTGTCTAAGGGAAATGCTGATTAAATAGCTATTGACTCTTCTTAAGCTGTCTTTGATGGAGCTTTAAGTAGTGATTAATAGGTGCTTATCTGCCCCTGCCGTTGTCCGAACCTCTATAAATATGCTTTTTGTGCAACAGTACTTGGCCGATGTAAATCTTAAGGCCTGGAAGGATTATAGAGATATAACACTCGAGGGAGCCCTTGTATTCTTTCGTGGAAAAAACTGGTTTTGGGTGTTGTGGGAAGGGGACGTATTTATGTGCACGCAGCGTAGGAGGTTAGGAACCTCTGTAACTACAAGAAGAAACCGAAACTGAAAAAAGGCAGTTGTGAATAATACAAACAGAAATAAGACCAAAACTCGGCACAGAGGTTAAAACAAGCTGAAAACCATTTTTAGCCGAGGAATGAAGACATTTTCTCCCTGTCTTATAATGGTTGAGGACGTCCAATGAGGCTGAATGCTGGGAGATCCAGGACAGATAAAAGAAAGGGCTTTAGCCATGCCTTGTTAGACTGTGGAACTCCCTGCCACAGTGATGGCGTTAAAGGCAGATTGGACAAATTCATGGAAGGGAAGTCTACTTTCTGCCGCCACTGTTGGAGGCATTATGCCTTTGAATACCAACGGCTGAGAATCACCACTCGGAAGAGTTCTGTGACACTCAGATCCAGGGTGGATTTGATTTAAATCAAATCGATTTAAATAATGATTTAAATCACTAGTCAGTAAGACTTGATTTAATTTTTTTTTATATTTTTTTTTTACAGAAAGAATCATTCTTGCTGGTATAATCTTAATATTTACAACCAGTGGAAGGTTTCATTTTTGGAATAATAAATTTTCAGCGTAGTTTTTACAGTTATATCAAAAATTACCGATTTGGTTACACGATTAGAAATACATAGACCGATAATTATGAAATAATTGTGAGGTTTAATAAGTTAACTGTTTATATTTAGACAACTTTTCTGCTGTACTTTATTGGAAGGAGAAAAACAATCATTTCCTTAATCACAATTTAAACAATTTATTTAACTAAAGCGATAACATTGTAGCATATGTACAGTATCCATGTTTGTTAACGGATGTGGTTAAACGTTTTTTTTAAAAAAAAACCACCAAAACTTAAGACTGTTTTAGCACACATGAAAAACTTAAAACAAACCCTTATTTCCTGATGGATAGCCTTTGGACTATAATGTAACCTAAACAGAAATTATCATTATTCTTCCAACACAGGTATACACACAGACATTTCCCACCCTTGGATTTATGATAAATGTCTCCAAACACCCTCTATTTTTTTTGTGTATGTGTGTTCCCCACTCCAGCAGTGTCTATCTTTAGAAAGCTTTTTCCTCCAAAAGCGCTTTATTTTAAAAATCCGTTTTAAATAAAAAATATCCGATTTATTTATTTATTTATTTATTTAAAAATCATTGATTTTTATCCCCCCAGCTCAGGCTTGCACCCAGGGTGGTCACTTGGGTGCTACTAATGCGGCAGTGGAATTCACCCCTGGAAGCGCACTCCGTTGTCTCTCAAGACAGGCAGATGCCGTGAGAACAGGGCTCAGCAACCTTTTTCAGCCGTGGGCCGGTCCACTGTCCCTCAGAACTTCTGGGGGGGGGCGGACTATATAGTGGTACCTCTGGTTGCGAACGGGATCCGTTCCGGAGGCCCGTTCGCAACATGAAAAGAGCGCAACCCACAGCGGCTTGTCTGTGCACGCGCGGGTTGCGATTCGCCGCTTCTACGCACGCGCATGAGGTCATTTTGCACTTCTGCACATGTGTGAGCGGCGAAACCCTTTCCGGTACTTCCAGGTCGTCGCGGGACGTAACTTAAAAGAACGTAACATAAAGCGGACATAACGTGAAGTATGACTGTACAGTGGTACCTCTGGTCGCGAACGGGATCTGTTCCAGAGGCCCATTCACAACATGAAAAGAGCGCAGCCTGAAGCGCCGTAACATGAGGTATGACTGTATTTTGAAAAAAATAATGAGCAAATTCCTATGCGCCACAGATAACCCAGAGATGCATTTTAAATAAAAGCACACACTCTACTCATGTAAAAACACCAGGCAGGCCCCACAAATAACCCAGAGATGCATTTTAAATAAAAGGACACATTCTACTCATGTCAAAAGACACTGATTCCTGGACCGTCTGTGGGCCAGATTTAGAAGGAGATTGGGCTGGATCCGGCCCCCGGGCCTTAGGTTGCCTACTCCTGTGTGAGAACAACGCAGGCGACTTGATGGCTCAATCCAGCAGTACTTTTCTGATGTTCTGAATTTGGACCTGGAGACCCTTCTCCCAAGTTTCCCTGTCAGTGATGTGAGGAGCAGTTGATTGCTAGAGAGAAGATCTCTTCAGCAATGGTAGCCTGTTTGTGGAATGCCCTCTCCAAGCTGGCGTTTTAGGTGCCAGGCGAGGGTGTGGTTTTTTAAAAAAAGAGAATTATCCCAGGCATTTTAATGGGTACAGTGGTACCTCGGGTTAAGAACTTGATTCGTTCTGGAGGTCCGTTCTTAACCTGAAACTGTTCTTTAGCTAATGGGGCCTCCTGCTGCTGCCACACCGCCGGAGCACGATTCCTGTTCTCACCCTGAAGCAAAGTTCTTAGCCTGAGGTATATTTCTGGGTTAGCGGCGTCTGTAACTTAAAGCGTATGTAACCTGAAGCATCTGTAACCCGAGGTACCACTGTAATCTGGTGCTTTTTTAGATTCTTTCACCAGATTAACAGTACAGTGGTACCTCGGGATCCGTTCCGGAGCCCCGTTCGCATCCTGAACGCAACGTAAGCCGTGACGGCGCGTGTCCGCAGGTTGCGTTTTGCCGCTTCCGCGCATGTGCGTGATGTCATTTTAAGCGTCAGCGCATGCGCGAGCGGTGAAACCTGGAAGTAACGCACCCTGGAAACCTGGAAGTAAAGCACATTCAACCCGAGGTGTGACTGTACAGTCATACCTCTTGTTACGTCCGCTTCATGTTATGTTTTTTCAGGTTGCATCCCGCGGTGACCCGGAAGGTGTTACTTCTGGGTTTCACCACTCGTGCATGCACAGACGCTCAAAATGACGTCATGCGCAGAAGCGGCGAATCGCAACCAGCACGTGTGCAGGTGCGCCACTGCGGGTTGCGTTCCTTTCATGTTGTGAACGGGCCTCTGGAACGGATCCCATTCGCAACCAGAGGTACCACTGTATACAAAGCAGCCAGCCAGATATTCATAGGAAGCCTTCAAGCAGGACCTGGGGGCAACAGCCCAATTTCCCCATCTGTGACCTCCAGCAATGGCATTTATAATAGGCATGGTGCCTCCAACAGCACATAGCTATTGGTAGCCACGGGGAAGGATACAAATGCCACAAATAAATGGAGAAGCAGCCCTGGCAAAGGGCATGTAAAGACTCTGTGAGGAATGGCGTGGCGTTTTCCAATTCCAAAGGGAATTCGGCCGTCTTGTGGGGCACTTCCTGAGACGCAGAGCAAGACTCGTCCGAGACAGATGGACCTGCACTTCAGAGTGGCTGAAGTGGGAGGGAAAGGAATGCGAATTCAATCCCAAGGCTTAACTCTATCTCCCCAAAAATTTAGAAATCCCTTTCCATAATCCTGCAAGCAGAAAGAGAAGGCCGTCTTTATATACATTATTCCATTTCTATCCGCTGTTACTCCAAGGTGGCTTACGTGTTTCTCCTCACCGTCTTTATTTTCACAATAACTCTACCAGGTAGGCTCGGCTGAGAGTTGTCATAAGAAAAAACTGCTGCTTTATCCCTTATGGGGTATCCAAGAGCCCATATAGAATCCTTATGTAGGTTCTCTATGGGTAGGAGAACCAGAGAATATTGAGAAGCAAAGCAGCTAGCAAGCCTGATCTTTATTAAACTGTTGCAACAGGGTGCTCACACACAAACACACACACACACACACACACACACACACACCCCGCAGGGAGGGAGGAAAGGAACCCAGAACATTGGTGTGCAAGCTCTTATGTTGTGGTAAAGGTAAGGGTACCCCTGCCCGTACGGGCCAGTCTTGACAGATTATAGGGTTGTGCGCTCATCTCACTTAAGAGGCCGGGGGCCAGCGCTGTCCGCAGACACTTCTGGGTCACGTGGCCAGCGTGACGAAGCTACTCCGGCGAACCGGCACCAGAGCAGCACACGGAAACGCCGTTTACCTTCCCGCTATAAAGCGGTACCTATTTATCTACTTGCACTTAGGGGTGCTTTCGAACTGCTAGGTGGGCAGGAGCTGGGACCGAAAGATGGGAGCTCACCCCCCGCGGGGATTCGAACCGCCGACCATGCAATCGGCAAGTCCTAGGCGCTGAGGTTTTACCCACAGCGCCACCCGCATCCCTGATTATACAGTGGTACCTCGGGTTAAGTACTTAATTCGTTCTGGAGGTCCGTTCTTAACCTGAAACTGTTCTTAACCTGAAGCACCACTTTAGCTAATGGGGTCTCCCGCTGCCGCCGCGCCGCCGGAGCACGATTTCTGTTCTCAACCTGAAGCAAAGTTCTTAACCTGAAGCACTATTTCTGGGTTAGCGGAGTCTGTAACCTGAATAGTATGTAACCTGAAGCGTATGTAACCCAAGGTACCACTGTATAGACTTTTGAAATTGCCTCCCCTGTAGCTCAAGACCACCCCCAAAAACATCATACATACATCACAGAAAGAGGTGGTCCCCAGCAGAAATTTGAGTGTGTTGTTTCTCTCCTGTCTGCCAGGATACCTGATAATGCCTTATATGCTTGCCTTTTCCGGGTAGCCTGGCCATTCCTTGGAGGTGGTAAATACTTAGTTCCTGAATCTCTTGCTCCTATTGATAGTGTGCTCAGCTTAACAGATACTTGCCAGACTGTATTTGCAAAGGGAAGCGTAAGCCCCTACAGTCCAAAGACAACTGGAAAGCTTTTCCCATTTCCTTCCTCCTTGCAGAGAAAGATTTGAGGTCAATTTGGGAGAGTCAAAATGGCTTCAGGATTGTTCTGTACTATTTCAGACACGTGGTTTATATACTTATGTATGTGTTTGCCTTGTACATTATGAACATTTATTAGATAGATAGATAGATGATAGATAGATAGATAGATAGATAGATGATAGAGATATAGATAGATAGATAGATAGATAGATAGATAGATAGATAGATAGATAGATAGATGATAGATAGATAGATATGAATGAGAGAGCTTCATGGACAAGTTCGGATTTGACCCCACGGGTTCCCAGAGCCTATCCCAACTTTCTAGCTACTACGTCACTCTGTTACGGTGGCTTCTGTTTCTCACGTGTCTGCTGGACGGGACATTGTGGTTTGGAAGGAGATAGGAGCCATATAAGTAGTCTTTAAAAAGATAAATATTTCTGCTTAAATGCAGTGCATTTCCTCTGTAAATTTTACATGGCCCACCTTGCTTGTCAATCACAGGTTTGCCCAGGCTTGTAAACAGCTGCTGGCCCAATGGCAATGTCCTCTAAGCATTCATTGATAAAAAATAAAAGGTTACAAAAGCGTCTTTCTCTCCCTGCTGCTTTGAAAGTCACAAATGACTATTTGTGGGCAGGCAGCCAGTAGCACATTTTTTTTATTTTTTATTTTTGGTAGGCTCATCCATACCTTGCAGACTTATTTGCAAAGCTGAGTTTGCTAAACAGGAAGAACTACGCTTACAAGGAAACACACAGATGGCGTCTTTGTAAATGCAAACGAATCTCACTGCTAAAAAAAATATGAGCCACTCCCATTACAATTCAGTAGAAAAATAATCAGCTTCTGTTAGTGAAAAGGTGTCATCTTGATTGGTGACAAAACCGGTGGTGTCACCTAGAGCCAGTGTGGTTTAGTGGTTGGAGCAGGCAGCCCCAACCTTCGGCCCCCCAGATGGTTTGGATTACAATTCCCATCATCCCTGACCTGGTCCTGTTAGCTAGGGATCATGGGAGTTGTAGGCCAAAACATCTGGAGGGCCGCAGGTTGGGGATGCCTGGTAGAGTGTCAGGCTAGGATCTGGGAGACCAGGGTACAAATCCCACCTCAGCCATGACACTCATCAGGTGACCCTAGTCCAGGCCATGCCTCTCAGCCTAACCTACAACACAGGGTTGTCGTGTGGATTCCTTGAGGAGGAAGAGAAGAACCATGAATGCCATCTTGAACTCCTTGAAGAAAAGCAATAAATGATGCAGATTACAGTGGTACCCCGCAAGATGAACGCCTCGGAAGACGAAAAACTCGCTAGACGAAGGAGTTTTTCGTTTTCTTAGCCGCTTCGCAAGACGCATTTCCCTATGGGCTTGCTTTGCAAAACGAAGCTTGCCCCACAAGCTCCGGGGATAGCGGGGAAGCACAGCGCGTCTTCCCCGCTGTCCCCGGACCCTTTTTGAATCAAGGGGCGGCAACGGGGAGAAGCGATTCTCCCCGCTGCCCCTTCCCTTGCTTTAAAACAGGTCCGGGGACAGAGGGGAAGGCGCGCGGCGCTTCCCCTCTGTCCCCGGACGGTCTCCATAGGAACGCATTGATTGATTTTCAATGCATTCCTATGGGAAACTGTGCTTCGCAAGACGAAAAACTCGCAAGAAGAAAAAACTTGCGGAACGAATTAATTTCGTCTTGCGAGGCACCACTGTATCTCAGACTTAATGGGGTTTAACGTAACCTAACTAAGCCCTAATCAGAGAAGTCCCAACTCTGTGTTACAAAGATATCTGCAAACGAGGCACGAAGGCTGGCAACGTCAACCCTTCCATGCGGGATTCCCTTGCAGATGACCACAGTGCCAGATGATGGGACAGCCAGGTTCTGCGTCCATCGCAGTGACCAGAGGAGGAATGACCGCTGGGAGGAGTGCAGAGAAAAGAAAGGGCATGGTGCCTATGCAGGAGTACAACCGGACGCCTTCCTCTGCCCCAGCTGCAACAAAACATGTCTCTCCTGTATCAGTCTCTACAGCCACAGCAGGTGCTGTGTAACTCTTGACTTCACTTCCAAATGTACAGACCTCCATTGTCTGCCAAGACAGACGGATGCCAAGCAAACTGAGAGGAGAACTCGGCCATTGTGGCTGATAGCCGTATCCTCTGTGAATGGGCTCCCTCACAGTGGGTGGGGAACACATTCCCCAATCCATCCATGTGGATTAGGACAGTTCTGGGGTGTGGAGTGTTTAATCCCCAGAGAGGCCCTAGAGGCTGGAGGGGAATCCTAGTCCAGCACCGAGGGCCTTCTGGCGGTTCCCTCGCTGCGAGAAGCCCAAGCTACAGGGAACCAGGCATAGGGCCTTCTCGGTAGTGGCGCCCGCCCTGTAGAACGCCCTCCCACCAGATGTCAAAGAGAAAAACAACTACCAGACTTTTAGAAGACATCTGAAGGCAGCCCTGTTTAGGGAAGCTTTTAATGTTTTAATAGATTATTGTATTTTAATACTTTGTTGGAAGCCGCTCAGAGTGGCTGTGGAAACCCAGCCAGATGGGTGGGGTATAAATAATAAATTATTATTATTATTATTATTATTAGTCAGGCCTGGGTTGTCAACCAGTGTGCAGGGGCACCCTGGGGAGACTGGAGGAATGCCCAGTGAATCCCTAGAGGGGGCGACCATTAACTTACAGCCCATATATATCTTCCTGCGTTATCTCTCTCTTTCCTTTTCTCTGAGGAACATTCAGGGGAGCCAGCGGGGGGGGGGGGGCAGAACGGGTCAGGGTGGGGGCGAATGGGGGGAATCCCCATTTACACGCGTCCTGTAACGGAACCCTGGTCTGAGTAGCTCCCACAGGGAAGCCACAGAAAGACTGTGGTTATGTCAAGGGTGCTGTGGACTCGAAAAGGTTGAAAACCACTGGCAGAGGCGCCGCACCCCATCCCAGATGCAGGGAATGTGGAGTTATGATCCGGCTCAGGGATGTGGGAAGGATTTTGCCTGATGCCATCTCTGTAACCTGCACCGCTTAACCTGCATTCTGCACCCGCTGAACCCAGCACACTCTGGAAAGGCAGCCCTGCTTTGAACTGCCTCCCCCCCCCCCCATAATTGCATCCTTAAAGACAGTTCCAAACTGGGGAAAGAGCAAGGCTTAAAAAGCTTGTTGAAAAAGGAATTTCCTCCATGTGTGCTAAGAAGGCAACCGAGGCGGCCCTTGTCTTAATATTCCAGGGGAGGGTAATCTGCGCATTATGAATTATGGTGCTGGAGGAGACTCTTGAGAGTCCCATGGACTGCAAGAAGATCAAACACAACCATTCTTAAGGAAATTAGCCCTGAGTGCTCACTGGAAGGACAGATCCTGAAGCTGAGGCTCCAATACTTTGGCCACCTCATGAGAAGAGAAGACTCCCTGGAAAAGACCCTGATGTTGGGAAAGATGGAGGGCACAAGGAGAAGGGGACGACAGAGGACGAGATGGTTGGACAGTGTTCTCGAAGCTACAAACATGAGTTTGACCAAACTGCAGGAGGCAGTGGAAGACAGGAGTGCCTGGTGTGCTCTGGTCCATGGGATCACGAAGAGTCGGACACGACTAAACAACAACAATCTGCGCATTACCTGCGCAAATGTCACTGCTGCTTCCTGTAGTAAACATTCGTAACAGATTTCTGCATGCATTTCGTCTTCACTTGGCTGGCCTACCCTCTGCTTCGAAAGGAAACTGGACCACGATTCTACTGCCGTGTTTCTTTTCCTGAACCTTTCTAACCTAGAGTAGTGGTTCCCAAATCGTTTTTTGCTCCTTTGGTTCCTTAAACTCCTTCCCAGCGCCCCCTACCCTATAAATAGGTAAAGGCTAAAGGAACCCCTGACCATTAGGTCCAGTCATGACTGACTCTGGGGTTGCGGCGCTCATCTCGCTTTATTGGCCGAGGGAGCCGGCGTACAGCTTCTGGGTCATGTGGCCAGCATGACTAAGCTGCTTCTGGCGAACCAGAGCAGCGCACGGAAACGCCATTCAGCTTCCCGCCAGAGCGGTACCTATTTATCTACTTGCACTTTGACGTGCTTTCAAACTGCTAGGTTGGCAGGAGCAGGGACTGAGCAACGGGAGCTCACCCCGTCGCGGGGATTTGAACCGCCGACCTTCTGATTAGCAAGTTCTAGGCTCTGGTTTAACCCACAGTGCCACCCGCGTCCCTTACCCTATAAATAGCTTTATTCAAAATAGTGGTTTGCACTGCCCACTCAGGAAGATAACGGCACAGTGAAATTCAAAGCAGGAACAATTAATTGCACATTTATTTCAAATCCAATTAAAGCTATTTAGTTTAATGAGTTTGGCAAAACGGCTGCTCTTGATGCTGTGATAACCAGCTTTTCGAAGGGGCGAAGTGATTTGGAGCTTCTGAGAATTTGTTCAGAAGTAAGCTGAATGCTCTTGGGCGGTCTTAACAGACAACAATAAGATCCACCTTGGCGGCCAAAGGGGTGCTTTCAAAGAGATCCTCAAAATTATTTTCTCCACAATTTCTGACACCCGCCTTTCCCCCCTGTGGGGCTGGGCTTCTCTCATGTGGCGGTGACTCTCAGATCAGGATGTGAATAAGTGAGCTCTGCTTCAAGGTCTCAACTGTGCGAAGGTCAGTGAGGAACTGGGCAGTCAGTCAATCGGTCAGTTGGCCACTGGCTCTTTTGCCTCTGTTAGAGCAGCTTGATGCATCGACATAACTGGATCGCCTTTCTGTGAACACCTGGGAGAAGAGATGAGCTCAATACTGTCTTGTTGGAAGCACATTCCATAGGGCAGGTGCTACCACACCAAAGGCCCAGAGCAGGCATAAACAAACTCTAGCCCTCCAGATGTTTGGGACTACAATTCCCATCATCCACTGGTCCTGTCAGCTAGGGATGGTGGAAATTGTAGTCCCAAAAATCTGGAGGGCCAGAGTTTGCCTATGCCTGCTCCAGTGCAAACAACTATACTAAGAGCATCTCTCCGGAGGGAATGAAGTGACCAGGCAGGGGTATACATGGTTAGGGGTCCCTGGAGATAACCTAGGACGCAGGTAAAGATAAAGGACCCCTGCCCATTAAGTCCAGTCGCGAACGACTCTGGGGTTGCAGCGCTCATCTCGCTTTATTGGCTGAGGGAGCCGGCATACAGCTTCTGGGTCATGTGGCCAGCATGACTAAGCTGCTTCTGGCGAACCAGAGCAGCGCACGGAAACGCCGTTTACCTTCCCGCTGGAGCGGTATCTATTTATCTACTTGCACTTTGATGTGCTTTCAGACTGCTAGATTGGCAGGAGCAGGGACCGAACAACGGGAGCTCACCCCGTTGTGGGGATTCAAACTGCTGACCTTCCGATCGGCAAGCCCAAGGCTCAGTGTTTTACACCACAGCACCACCCGCGTCCCTAAGGATGCAGCTACACAGCTGCAAAAAAACCCATTTTAAATGTGTTGTAAAGTGCAATATACAAATGTGACACTAGATGGCAACAGTGAGCTATGCAAAATACAATATATTTTTCAAAACTTTTTTTTTTAAATGCATTTTTACAGCGTTTTTAATATGCGTGTAGATTCCATCCTAGTCCCATATTGTCCAGAGTTGTTGTAGCTCCTGCCCAGAGAAATATCATGCATGGAGCTGTCTGCAGAAGCCAAGTTGGGATATATACCCCTGCTGATGGCAGTATGCAGTGCATAGAAATGGTATGGATTTAAACTGGATTTCAAAGGGGCTTTGGAGACAGCAAAGAAGCCACATAGAAGTTGTGATTTGGAAAGCAGAGAGAAGCCGGTTCTGAAGCAACTTGCATTTTGAAACCCGACCAAAAAAGGGTGTTTTTTATTTATCATGGCAGTTATTTGACTCCATTCATTAGTCAAGAGTATATTGGAGGGACATAGCTTATTTGGCAATGAGAGCTGTAGTGGAAATGTATAATTAGTTAGTGGGTTTCACCTGATTTTCATATTTAATCACAGCCAAGACTCTTTATAAAGCAATTCTCTCAACCTCTTTGCTCCTTCTCCAGCTCAAGGGATACCACCCATTCATAATGGCCACAAACTGTAACAGCTCGTATATTTAGCTAGTGGAAAACATATTCTTCACAGCATCAGCCCATATTTTCTGTGTTTTGTTGGAATGTTGTGGGGGCTGTATAGCCTTGATCCTATGCAGAAGTGAGTGGGCCCGGTGGGGCTTACTTGAAAGAACCTGTTCACAGAACTGCCCTGAAACTGTGTGGGATTGAGGTTAAAATCAGCAACACATTTATGGAAAACTATTTGGTGTTACTTGCTTTTGTTTAAGTACCCTTGCTGTGTCATTTGGCTACGTTGAAATTATTCTTAATTTCATTTATTAATCCCTTCATTTGAAGCATCTAAGGGCAATTGTCACAATCCAAACCAAACCAAATTGCATATATTAAAATAATAATAATAATAGTTTGAACAATTAACATATATGAAAAGAGTTCATAAAGCAGTTTCAGATACATTCAGATAACAGCTGGGACATACATAGTGCTTAGTTCATAGCATTGAAGTTTGTGATTCCCATTCTGAAAAAATGAAATCTTGTGCAAGATGGTGAGTGGTATAATGCAGGCTTGCATTTAGCTACTAGCCTGGTACCCACAGGTAGGCATGCCTGTGGGAAAATGATTGCTTGTATATGAGAGCATGAGCAAAGTTCTTATTGTTGCAGGGTGATCTCATAGCTAGAAGCATCCTTGGAGCATGAACAGCGCGTGAACAGCTCGTGCTGTCCTATATGATTGGCTAACGTAGCATGGCCTGATCGCTCGCACGGTCTAGTGCGCATGTCTTTATCTATTGGCTAGAACAAATTGCTTGGCTTGTATTTTGTATCTTTCCTTGGCTTGTATCTTTTTGATTTCACACAATAAAAGCTGTGCTGCATTAGCCCTAGGAGCTGCCAAGCCCTAGAGCAGCCATATTTCGGAACCCCTCATGGTGTGAGACTGATTTTTCCCTGGATGCCGAGCTGCAACTCGACACATGCCATGCAGACTGATACGGAAGGGGGGGGCATGTCTTCTTCACCTCCTTCGCTACAATATATCCATTTATTTCCAATTCTCAATGTCAAAATGGACTAAAATCTATAAAATTCATAGAAAATCAACGTGCCAATTTGCTCAATTTCTCTAGGACCCCATGACACCTCCCCTGTCCTCCATAATCCCTCAAGCAAGGTGTCAAGACCCTAATCCTGTCAAATCACTCTGCCAAGCCTGTCCTCCGGGCAATGCCAGGTGGCAGACCATGCATACATGGACCATTTTCTTCTCATCAGGTACTCAGGATGTGCTTATCTGCGCATATCTCCAGCTCTGCATAATCCCCCCTCCTTCCTCCGTATGTTAATCCTGTGTAACCCAACCTCTTCTTAATGTATTCATGATGTAACTAGGATGTATTTTGCACTGTATTCTGGGACATGGAGGGAAGTTTCAAAAGTTCATGTCACCCCTTTCTCGCTGTTCAATCTTGTCTTGAACCTGTTGCGCAATAAACTTTGATCTTCTGCAGTTTGCTCCTGTCTCCGGCTGAGCTCATTTTCTTCCGCAGGGACCCGCGGACCTAGTCCGACGAGCTGGGTGGCAGAGTAGCCCCGCACCCAGATTTTACCGTAACAAGGTGAATGAAAGCCTTCTGGGGGAAAGGGAACTAGACACCTGGAAGGAGACTACTCACATCTTCATTGGAAGAGAGTTCCAGAGTTTGGGGGCTGCCCAGGAGAAGACCCCTTTCCCCACGGAGGCTAAGCCAGACTTAGTTGGATGGAGTCTGTAGGTCAGACATTTCCAAAGTCCGTTTCAGGAGCCTAATCCGGCCTGCTGGTCGGTTTAATCCGGCCCCTGTGGTGGCAGTTTATTTCCTGGGGTAAAATCCCAAAAAAACCTCAACAACTTCAATCCTAAAAAGAAACTCAACAATTTTGGGGTAAAATCCTTAAAAAAGCTCAACTTCAATCCTAAGAAAAGGTCAGAGGTCAACAGCTGTGGTTGGCCCCCACGGCCCTTCACTTCCATCAAATCTGGCCCTCTTTGAAGAAAGTTTGGACACCACCGCTGTAGGTGAACCTCCCCAAGAGCTGGAAGGGAGGGCAGGTTCATAATGGGACTACAAATAATTAGGACCCAAGTTGTTTTAGGATTTAGAGATCAGACACAGTGTAGGGATGTCCAACCTGTAGATCACGATCTACTTGTAGATCACCGGGGTGCTTCAGGTAGATGGCGGGACGATAGGAAGTGATCACTGAGAAACAGCTTTGGGCCCCCCCTCAAAAAAGCTAAACAACCCTCGGCAAATCTCCCCCCGTTTAGTTGCCACCTTTGGTAGATCACTGTCAGTTTTTTTATAATGGGAGTAGATCACAGTCTCTTGGGAGTTGGACATGCCTGGACATAGGCAAGGGATGTTTTGCATGCAGAAGGTGTCTGGATCATTCCCCAACATTTCCAGGTAGGACTGGAAATGTCCCCTCCTTGAAAAACTGGAGAGATGCTACTAGTCTGTGTCAGCAATGCTGAGCCATCTGGGCTAGTGGTCCGACTCTGTATAAGCAGCTCCCTGTTTTCCTGTGCTCACATCACTTGGCAAGCCGTTTGTCTCATTCTGCACCAGCTACAAGTTCCAGACATTTCGCCCCAAAGGCATAGAATGCCTCTCAGTCGGCAGATCTGGAAGTTGCATGGTCTGAATGAGAACAGCCTGGTCTCTGTCTTCCTGTGGCACTCAAAGCAGGCATGGCAGCCAACGCTGATAAAATGCCATCAGCTGCCACCTGGGATTCCAAGAGCTCAGCCACATTGCTTAGGCCAGCAGATCCAGACCTTTTGCGATATATTTTTTTAACCAGCTTTGGCGATTAGGTTAAAGCGCCTCCATAATTGCAAAAAAAAAAAAATATGCTTATTTTTGCAATATTTTAAAACCAGTTGGCGATTAGATGAATGCACCTCCATATTTGCAAAAAAAAAAAAATGCTTATTTTTTGCCATATTTTTGCTGAAGAGTTTTGCGGCACGGCAAGAGAACGTAACACAGAACGCTCTCTCTTTCTTGTTCCAAACCCCGCCGTTCTGTGCCCCCCCCCAAACTCTTACTCGTTTTCTCAACCACTTCCTCTCTTCATTCTCTGCGCGGCCACCAGCTTTTCCTGTCTCTAGGAAGCCTTCACAAGAGATGGCCGGGGCTTTCCCAAAAAAGGGCTTTAGCGTTGCATTTAGATTATGCCATTTCCTTTGCCACTCCCTTTCCTGTGAAGTAACAAGACATTCACTTCCCCTCTCCTCCTTTTTTCCCCTTTTTGTTCTATCACCCCCGAGTCTATCTGCCTTTCCCCCCCCCTTCCTTTTTTGCAAAATGTCTTGTGCCGTGCCCTGCAAGTAGACATCAGTCTGCTTGGAGAGACCTCAGTATGGCTAGATGGAATCCTGCCAGCCACGGAACAGGTAAGGGAACCTGTACTAACCTGGAACGTTTTTTACCATGCTCTCACGGTTGTCTTCTTCTGACTTTGGGCAAGATAGCCTTTCACCACGGGGTGGTGTCTCTGCAACTGCCCATGCCCAGCAGCTTTTGCAAACAGAATCCACTTGTTTCACAGTGTTTGGGCTTTATTTGTTTTTAACCACCTGCCCACAACTTCATGTGTCCGTTGCCCCAGGGGGGAAAAGAACCAGCTTTTCCCCTACCTGTTTGCAAAAGCTTCCTTGCAGGGAGGCAGTTCTTACAAACTGTGGGCAGATAAATGTCTACCTGTCTGCCTCATTTAAGGGCCTTCCTGTCAAAACCATATTCTAAATACTTCAGTGCTATGCTGTAGTTCATTCCCGAATGATTTCCCTTAATGCACATTTGTATTCCGGTGTCTTCATAACTAGGGGAATTTCTGCTTACTCAGAAGCTTGGCGTTTCGGGAATATTTGTGCTCAGAGCTGGAAAAAATATTTCATATCCTATTTTACGCTGGTGTGACCCGTCCTTGTCTCAATGCTTTCTGCTTGTTCTCTTCCATTTTCCTCTTCATATCCCCCCCACCTCTTTTTCCTTCCATGCCTTTGTTCTGCTCACTTTACCAGACTTCTTTTTAGCTGCTTCTGCCACCTCCGTTTCTCTCCTCCCTGCCGGCTGCCAACCTCCTCTTTCGGGGATCATAAATGCATAGATGTTTAAGTGGATTATCATATTGATGCTTCGGTTCAAGCTTATGCGCCGCATCTCGGTCGGCACACAGAAATAAGCCCTCTTTGAAGCGCCGTGCTCATGCCACCGTCGCTCCTCGGAAGACAAAATTGTGTGGGTGCCTCTTCTGCGTGGGAAGCTGTTTGCACGAAGCGGTTCCTGTGCGTGGTGTTACTGCAAACCTTGCTCTTTTTGCAGGGGGGCTGTGGCCAAAGATGGCGCTCGAGGCATTTGGTGTCATTTCACCACAATGCGTTCCTTGGGTGCAATGGCAACCACCCAGTTTGCCATCTCCTTCCTCCGTGTCGGCACTGAGGTCACCCTGAGAGGTTTCGCACCTCTGCCAGCAGCCGTTGTGGGTGAACTGGGAGAAACCCAGTTATGCCACGTTCTCCTCCCCGGGAACTTTTGTCCGAACCCCACGTTGCCCTCTTTCCAGTAACTGGCAACTCTCCCCCATGCCCATTTCTGCTTTCTAAGCCCATAAACTTCTCCCGGAACATATTAATCCGCTGCTGCTTTTATCCGTTTTATTTAAATATTCATATGACGTTTCACATTTTAGGATTTCTGCTCCAGATTATTTTCATTTCTCTGTTCACGTTAACTCTCTTTCAAGATGGGGTAGTGGCAGAACACATCATACTGTCAGGTTACAATTGTATTTTATTTTATTTTCTGACCAGGATTCGGCTACATAACTTCAGCGTCCGAGTAGTCTGTTTGTTTTATTATTATTACTCTGTATTTTGTGTTTCTGTATTATGATTTTATGTTGTAACTGCCCTGAGACTCGCAGGTATAGGGCGGTATACAAATTTAAAAATAATAATAGTTTGTGAGTTTCCTGAAGCTATTTTATTCTAATTGTCCCTCTAGCTTAATAGTATATTAAAGGCAGTAAGCGAATTTCCTTTCCGCTTGGATTAGTCATCGTTTTGTGTTGTGATGTAGGGGCTTCCTTTTCGTTGCCTGCTTTTATTTTATTTTTATTTTAAGAAGACCTGAGGTGGTTACAGGATCTGACAGGAGTCGCCTAGCAGAATGATTCCTACTCACATATCAAAATTTTCCCTAAAATCCCACCATGTGCCGCCGCCCCCCGCTCCCAAATCTACTCCAAGTGGGAAGTTTTAAATGGTTGATGTTTTATTGTGTGTTTTAATATTTTTTTGGGAGCCGCCCAGAGCGGCTGGGGCAACCCAGTCAGATGGGGGTGGCATATTAAATAATAAAATTATTATTGCTCCCCAAAAAATTGTTTGGGGGGGGATCCCCACAGCAGATGGGTGTGTGAGGAGAGCGAGGGGAGTTTCCACAGCACAGCCAGAAGTCATTCGCAACTTTGTGCCATATACTATAAGCCAGTGACGGCCAAACTTGGCCCTCCAGCTGTTTTGGGACTACAACTCCCATCATTCCTAGCTAGCAGGACCAATGGTCAGGGATAATGGGAGTTGTAGTCCCAAAACAGCTGGAGGGCCAAGTTTGGGGATCACTGCTTTAAACACTCCCCCCTGCAAAATCCTGGGAAATATAGTTTGTTCAGGGAAACCCCCTATTCCCCTTCACAGGACGACAGTTCCCAGAGTCGTTTTATAGTCCTCTTCAGAAGGCAATGCAGAAAATGGCGGCCTTCCTGGCGCCACTCAGCCCCCTGAACAGACGACATTTCCCAGGATTCTCTGGGGGAAGCCATGACGGTTTAATGTGGCATCATCGTGCTTTGAATATATGGTGTGAATGTGGCCTTTGGGCTGGATTCAAACCCCGTGGTTTTCTGTGTGAGAATTAAGCCTCTGGTTTCCAGGCGGTGAAAATATCCCAAGTACATAGTGGGCAAAGATGCCCAGGAAATTAGATGAGAACTAGGCCCAGTCCTAACGTTAGGCTGGAAGAGGCGGCCTACCTCAGCTGGCAGTTTCTTGTGGGGCCAGGAAAGAATGGCAAAAATTGACAATTAGTTAACCAACATGTATTTTTACCACACGTTTGTGGTAGGAGAGGTGAATGCCGTTTGGATATGCCCCAAAGTGTTTTGGGTCGTCTCTGGATGTGAGGCAACTTTCCTGGGAATCTTTTTGCCCATTGTGGGGCTCAAACCCACGACCCTGAGATCAAGAATCTCATGCTCTACCGACTGAGCAATGTGGGTGGTTGTTGTTTTTTTTTGGTGTGTGTGTGTGTGTGTGTATCTTTGCAAATTCATATACTGCTTTAATAGTAAAATGCTGAAGCAGCGAACAATGTCAAATTCTCTTTTTAATAATAATAATAATTAAAAGACCCAATAAGCTATCACTAGGTCACATTCCAGGGAAAGCTTGTGGAAAGAAATCGTCGACTTTTTTTTTTGCGTGGCTTTTGGCCGTTCCAGTGGAATATGCTATAGTCGCCGTTCCCCTTGGAATTCCAGTTTTTTTAAACTTAATTTGTGCGGCGTAGGGCTGGCTCCTGGCGACCCCTTTGAACGTCACACTGCCGAATCACCAAGCCACAATTTGGAAACCGGGCGGCAGTGACTCTTGAACTGCGCTGTTAAATCTGTTGCGTACGAGTCCAGGTTCCCCAGAACAAAAAGGGGGAGCCGCCCCCTTTTCAAAGCAAAGAGACGGGTCCTTATTTTGTTGTCTTGGGAAATTTCCGCATTTTCAGATTGTTCCTCTTCGCAATTAACACACTCTCTCTCCTTCCTCTTTTTAAAGGGCGTTTTGAGATAAACTGCCCCGGTATTTTAGCTACCCAAAATGAACTTCCTCCTTTGCTCTGCTGCTGGGCAGATCCTCTGCAGATTTTCGTGTGCCCTCGCTAGGCCAGGTCTGCAGCGCTTGCAATCTGCAAAGCCACATTCAGCCCACTGAAAGTGGATGGTGGCCTTCAGAAGCCTCCTAGGGAGCAGAATTAGGGACCGACCATTTTTTGTAATCGCAATCATAGAATTGTAGAATTGGAAGGGACCTCGAGGGTCACTTTGTCCAAACCCCTGCAATGCAGGAATCTCAGCAAGGGCCCTTCTCCTCCCAACTATTGCTGTCTCACACTTTCTCCACTCTAAAGTCTGGAGATTCTCTGTGCTCCGAAAACCCAAAAAGAATAGCCAAGGCGTGTGACCTTTTTCAGACTGCGGCCAATGGGTTTGAACTAAAGGGACCCGTGATAACGGAAATAACTTGCTAGTTGGGTATTTCCCCCCATTTGTTTGCTTAAGTTGATCCCGAAGAGACAAGCCGTTACTGCTGAGCTTCCCAAGCAGCTTGTCTTTTCGGCTTTAGAAGTTGCTTAAAAGCACAGTGCCTTGAATTGAAGCCCCAAATACTGGTTGAGCAATGCTGTAAGTTTCAGAGATGGTGTGATTAATCACATCGAAGGCTCTCTCTTGTACTTTTGTTTGTTTGTGGCCACTAATAAATCACTTCTGGGATTACCACTTGGTCAGCAGGACTGGGCGAAACCTTCCCCCAAGATATTCGTAGGCTGCAGCCAGTCAGAATAAACCATCCTTCCTCAACCTCTGGTGTTTTGCACTACAAATCCAAACTAACCAGGTGTTTTAGACTACAAGCACCAGATGTGCTGGCTGGGAGCTGTAATCCAAAATATCTGGAGGGAGCTGGGTTTGGGAAGGCTGGAATAAACCATACTGGGGGGCAAGATAGGCTAATTGACCTGGGATAAAGCACGAGCTTCGTCTATTTCCGTGTTCCTGCGGAGTCGCCTTCCTTTGGGATTTCCACTGAAAGCATCTGTCAGTGCATGTTTATTAGGCGTAAGATATCCCAGCAGCTGGGAAGGAAGATTAGCCACCAAAAGAGATCAGCGGGGAGAAGCCCTTGCCAACAGACAGCTCCCTCCTCCAGCAAAGAGCTGCTGTGCTTGCTGAGTGCAAGTCCGCAAGTCCGGCGCAGCTTCCTCCTGTGAGCACTGGGGAAGTCAAGGGGCAAGGCAGCCCTGAAGCCTTTCCAGCCTTCCTTCTATGCTGGTAGGGGCAGCATGTGGCCAGGAGTTCTCTGTGTCCAACACAAGTGGATCCAAATTCCTTGCACGCTCAAGCACTGTGCTTTGCAGCCTTTCAGCCTGGCTCTCGGAGTTTAGCGTGAGTTATGATATTCTTGGTGTATGTGCATGAATGTAGATATTGGGGTTGTATCGAACGAAGCCCTCCCATTTGCTCCAGGACTTAACATTTGCGCAAGGCAACGTCCCCCTCTCCTTCCCATGTTGCCCCCAGATCCTAAGGCTGGGGGCAGAGCAGGAGGGGAAGTTCTGCTGCACAAGTAGAAGTCCTTTTTGCAAACAGGATTACTTTGTTCAATCCATTATTTGTTTCTTATTTGTACAGTGGTACCTTGGGTTAAGAACTTAATTCATTCTGGAGGTCCGTTCTTAACCTGAAACTGTTCTTAAGCTGAAGCACCACTTTAGCTAATGGGGCCTCCCGCTGCCACTGTGCCGCCACCGCACGATTTCTGTTCTCATCCTGAAGCAAAGTTCTTAACCCGAGGTACTATTTCTGGGTCAGCAGAATCTGTAACCTGAAGCGTCTGCAACCCGAGGTACCACTGTATTGAATATTTAGAGTTGAGATTAAATAAATTCCTATGCGTATTTTTTTAAAAAAACTCAATTGAAAGCATTGCAGTGAACCTGGCTAGCTTCTTTCACCTCTGTTTGCATTCTGGGAAAGGTGATTGTGCAAATGCTCGTGCGAGCCTCATCTCTGACCGACGAAGCCCAGAGTTGCATAGAGAGGCTGCTGAATGACAGGAAGGAGTTGCCCAAACGGTGAAACCAGATGCTCATCAACAAATGTAGAGTTCCCAATCCTGCGTTTGCCTCTAAAGGTGAAGGAAGTGGAATCGTTTTGTGTTGTGTGTGCTTAACCCTTCCCCGGCAGCAACTTTCCCCATTTCCCTGGGAAACATGGTCTTGGAGCTCAGCTAGAGTGAGGACCAGCTTCAGACTACCAGTAATGACTGAGGGAATACAGTGGTACCTCGGGTTAAGCACTTAATTCGTTTTGGAGGTCCGTTCCCAACCTGAAACCGTTCTTAACCTAAAGCACCACTTAGCTAATGGGGCCTCCGCTGCGCCGCTGCTGCACGATTTCTGTTCTCATCCTGAAGCAAAGTTCTTAACCCGAGGTGCTATTTCTGGGTTAGCGGCGTCTGTAACCTGAAGCGTCTGTAACCTGAATCGTCTGTAACCAGAGGTACCACTGTAGTTAATTCCCTGGCCTTCCTGCACACACATATTGGTTCTTCCCTGCAAGTGACCAGCCCCTCCCCCCCTCTCTTCAAAGGCAAACACAGGATTAGTAGCCCTGCTCCCATGTTTTATGATGAATCACTAGTTCTGGCCTCAAGTTAGGGATGGGTGTTTTTTATGCACACTTTAGTATATGCATTTTTTTGTACACATTGCTTGTGTGGAGAACTGCATTGCCATATTCAGAGAAGTGCACATTTCAAAGGGATGCCTGTGTTTTGGTTCACACATTGGACAGTGCAAAATACAGTGGTGCCTCGCAAGACGGAAAGAATCCGTTCTGTGATTCTCTTCGTCTAGCGGTTTTTTCGTCTTGTGAAGCAAGCCCATTGACGGATTAGCGCGCTATTAGCGGCTTTTAGCGGCTTTTAGCAGCTTATCTGCTGATCGGATCAGCTGATAAGCGGCTTAGCAAAAGGGGGGGGGGGAGGGAAAAAAACCAGCAGGAACTCGCAAGACATTGTCGTCTTGCGAAGCAAGCCCATAGGAAATTCGTTTTGCGAAGCACCTCCAAAACGGAAAACTCTTTCGTCTTGCGAGTTTTCCGTCTTGCGAGGCATTCGTCTTGCGGGGCACCACTGTAGGTAGATGTTCCTTTCAATGCAAACTGAGCCATCTCTACTTCAAATGCACTTTAGGGCCAGTCTTGTTTTGCAGCAGGACACATGCTGCTTTTCCAACCAAAAGCAGCAGCAGCAGCATGCATCACTTCTCCAACCGAGGAGGCTCCCTCCTTCCTAGTTTGTACCTTTCCACATCGCTCTGTACACTCCATCTTCCCCAATGCCTTCTGCTTCCAGAATGGGTTGGGTAAAGACTTGTGGGGAAGATGGGTGGATGAAGGCTCATGGTGGATAGCTCGCTCAGTAGAGCACGAGACTCTTAATCTCAGGGCTGTTGGTTCAAGCCCCACGTTGGGCAAAATATTCCTGCATTGCAGGAAGGTGGACTATAGATGACCCTTGTGGTGGTCCCTTCCAACTCTACAATTCTATGAATTACGGAAGGTTGCATATGTCTGCACTCCTTAACTCTGTAAAGCTTTCTAGGGCCCCCTAGAAAGACGTCCGTCTTTCCAGACATTTATTTTGGGGAAGAGGCTGTCACTCAAGCCACGGTGTGCATGCTTTGCATCCAGAAGGTCTTCTGTTCCGTTTCCCCCCTCCCCACCCTGCAATCTTCACTGAACAGAGTCAGAAGTGGCAGATCAGAGAAGAGCACTGAGTGAGCCCCTAGAACACTTACGGAGGAGAAGATCAGAAAGCCTATTTTATTTCTGCCTCAACTAGTGGCCCAGGCAGCCAGGCAGTGATGGAGAGGCAGGCAGTATTAGGTCTCCCTCCCTGTCACGGTCCCAGAACGTCCATCTCCTCTCCAAGCCTGCAATAAATTCTCCCCGCCTGTGCCACTGGGTTGCCCATCGATTGGAAAAAGCCAGGACTGGAGAATGAATGACTCTTAAGGGCCATTCTTGCATTTTACGCTTCAGTTCAGGGGTCAGCAAACTTTTTCAGTAGGGGGGTGGTCCACTGTCCCTCATACTTTGTGGAGGGCCGGACTATATTTTTTTTTGGGGGGGGGTGAACGAATTCCTATGCCCCATAAGTAACCCAGAGATGCATTTTAAATAAAAGGACACATTCTACTCATGTAAAAACATGCTGATTCCCGGACCATCCGTGGGCTGGATTTAGAAGGCGATTGGACTGGATCCGGCCCCCAGGCCTTAGTTTGCCTACCCATGCTTTAGTTCATCTGGGTTGCACCACTACACTAAAACATTTTTGCTGCCATTTTTTTGTTCAGTGTGTACTTTTTGTTTCCATTCTCTCTTTACCCCCTTTATTTTTCGGTGCTCTCTTCTCTTTCTGCAGCCCATCTGAGTTTCATCCCCCCCCCCTTTTGGGGGGTTGGTGTTTAAATGCTTGGCAGAAGTTGGAACTTAAATCCCTGCTGGAGGGGCACACTTTGCAATCACATAGAGATCTTGACTTTAGGACAGTGGTGTTCAAACCTTTTTCAATGAGGGCCGGATTTGATTAAGTGAAGGGCCGTGGGGGCCGACCAAAGTTGTTGAGCTTTTTTACCCCAGGAAATAGACTGCCACAGGGGCCAGATTAGGCCCCCGAAACAGACTTTGGACATGCCTGGTTTAGGAGAATGAAAAAGCCATGTTTATTACAGGAAATGCATGTGGGTTGGGAAAGTTCCCTAAGGTGGAGTCGCCTTGAGCTACACATCTCTTCAGGAGAGACACACAAAGATGTCTCCTCTCCCAAGGTGAGGATGAAAAAGGAGGAGGTAGGAAATGAGGTTAGCAACCCAGGACTATATCGGTCAGTCTTGCACCTGCGGGAAGGTCAACACAGGTTAGGCCAGGAAGTACAAGGAGGTTCCTCTCTCCCAGGCAGACGCATCAGCCTCCAATGCAGTTTCAGCACTTCCTCCATGCAACAGGTTTCTGCGATGCCATTGCGCAGTCCTCCCCATCTCCCCTTTTTTTCTCCCTCCAGACTCCTCTCCCTGTCTTTCTTTCTCAACTCCGTTTCCTCCACCTTGTGTCTTATCCTTGCCTCTTCCTGCCTCGGACAGCCAACAGCACAAAGGACTTTCAAACTCTCACACAGGAGAGAATCTCAGGTGGCAATCTCTTGCCGGTTGCAACAGGCTGGGAAAGCTGTTGGCAAGTCGGAAGGTGCAGAGACATCGTTCAGGGCTTTCTCTTCCCCCCCTTTGATTTCTCGCAGGGCAACACAAGCGCAGGAAATAAGGTTTCACGTAGAAGCTGCAAGCTGCGTCGGCAGAGCCCGTACGCAGCATGACACTACCTACAAGCTAGGAATGGCTGTTCCAGAGCGTTGTTCCATTTTCCAGGGCTGGAAAAATCCCAGAAAATCCTGTTGCGTCCTGGCAAGGGTTTCCTTGCAGTTGTAACTGGAATGGGCATCGTTGGAATGGAAATGGCATGATATTCTCCGTAAAGGCTCCTATCACTGTCTTGGGTGCATTGAGGTTCTTTATTCCACAGCTGTTCCAGGGAGATGATCCCAGACTTTTACAGCTCTGCTAGTTTTTGTTTTTGTTTTTTTCAAATCCCAATCCGATTTCTAATTGCCATCATCTGTTTCTTCGGGTGTGGTCTGGCTAATTCCCCCCCCCCCTCCTTTCTCCCAGCTCACATCCTTGTGCTTGCTGAATTGGCCTGGTTTCCGGCTTCTCGCTGTGTGGTGTTAATACATTCTGTGAGGCAAGCACCTGGGATTCATGGGAGCATGTGTCTGGTTTTGATATTAACGTAGCCGCAGAGGGAATCCACAGAGTTTGTCGTCAGCTTGGCAGATGTTAACAGAATTGCATAACAGGATTCCAAGCTAAGCCTTTTTATCCTAACATTTGGTGGCACGGGTATTTTTTTCCCTTCATTTATTCTGCGCATTGAAGTTTTCTCATCCAGCTGAGAGTCGTCCCCTGAAACAGCCCTGTTCTCAGAAGCCGATGCCATGAATAGATAAGGTTTACCATAAGGTGCCTGAGTTAGGTGATCTTGACATCCTGTTTGTTTGGGGTCCAAGCGGAAGCGTGGCTTATTTTTGCCAACAGCTGTTTTGCATTCGTCATTGTAGTTTTATCAAGCACCTTTCAGTGCTTTGGCAATGTTATTATCTCATGTGACAGCCTTGTGAGGCGGGGCCAGTATCGTTGACCCATAGTGCAAATTTGGTGAAAGAGACATTTGTCTGATGCCCTGAGCTACAGGGCCGGGGTACCTAGAGGAGATGTTTTGGTGAGGATACAACAATTTTTTGATGGGGTGGTGGTGGAATTCATAGGTATAAACTGAACACCTTAGCCACCAATCACGGGAGCAATGGAAAAGGTCTTGATACCACTTTGGTAACAGTTTATGGAATAAGGAGGGCATTAACACAAAAGCATGTGCTGTCTTTTTTAAAAAAAAACTTCAGTCATTTATATCACTTTATATACAACGGAAAAAGACATGTATATTCCAAATACAATGTTGAAAACAGCATTTTTCATAACAAACAATCCAAACACTAAGTTAATACCATGTACATGAATTCAAGAAGGACCGCCCTTTTGTCTGTTGCAATTTATTTAGCAATATGCTATAGAAGTAAGAAATGAGTTTTGCCCCCCCCATTCTATACAGTGATTGCATCTTCCATTTTTCATATTTATAGTAATTCTAGAACTTGCATGATTTACGCTATAATTGCTTTTCCTCATTTCAAGCTTCACATCGATGAATTAAAGAAAAGAATATGCTTCTTCTGTATTAAAATTAGCATGGCCTAAGAAGTGATCATCCCTATTTTATTTATTTCTTTGTAAATCTAAAACCAGTTTTTATCAGCATGTGCTGTCTTGGATGCAGGTTCAGCCCTTGATGCCGCCCTGGGCTCCTTTGGGAGGAACGGCAGGAAGTTATAACTTTAATAAATTACTAATAACTTTCAAAAGACATGGGGAACATCCCGCAGGTGGTGCAAAATGACAAGAGTGGCTCGCTTTTAATAAATGTCAACAGGGGGATTTGGAATTTCTTGGCAAAGATTTGGTGGGGAGGGAGATGGAATCATAGATCCATCAATTCAGGAACTGGAGCTCAGGAATCTGGCAGATGGCCACCAAACCTCTGCTTGAAATCCTCCAAGGAAGGAGAGTCCACCACCTTCCGAGGTGCTGGCAAGGCCTAGGCAGAACCTTCAAATATGAAGGTGTTGATTGACTTCCGTGCCGAGGTAACTGGCAGGATGTTGAGGAAGGAGCAGAACACCAGAGTGTCCAGAGGTGTCCAGAGGAGGGCAACCAAAATGGTCAAAGGCCTGGAAACGATGCCTTATGAGGAACGGCTAAGGGAGCTGGGCATGTTTAGCCTGGAGAAGAGGAGGTTAAGGGGTGATATGATAGCCATGTTCAAATATATAAAAGGATGTCACATAGAGGAGGGAGAAAGGTTGTTTTCTGCTGCTCCAGAGAAGCGGACACGGAGCAATGGATCCAAACTACAAGAAAGAAGATTCCACCTAAACATTCGGAAGAACTTCCTGACAGTAAGAGCTGTTCGACAGTGGAATTTGCTGCCAAGGAGTGTGGTGGAGTCTCCTACTTTGGAGGTCTTTAAGCAGAGGCTTGACAACCATATGTCAGGAGTGCTCTGATGGTGTTTCCTGCTTGGCAGGGGGTTGGACTCGATGGCCCTTGTGGTCTCTTCCAACTCTAGGATTCTATGACCAGGCAGGTCCCGTGTTTGATGCCCCCAGCCTGTGCTGCATTGTGTAAGCAAGAGAGAGTCTAGACTCAGCTTTGGAGTTTCTGTGTTGCGGTGGCTCTGGCTGCTTTACAGATGGTTTGCTTGAAAGCGAGAGGCAGTGGCAAGAAGGCTAGCATTGAAACTGGAGGAAAGCGGTTCGTTTCTCTCTCCCTGCCCCATGTGCAAATGCAGTAGAGCTGGGAAATGCTCCACAGCCAGCTGTTCATACCAGGGTCATGGCCCAGTGGCAGGACAGGTCCCTGTCTCTTAAAATATCAAATAGAGTGCCTAGTCACATACCTCCACATGTGGTGGGAGTGTCCCAAAATCCAACGATTCTGGACAACAATCATACGAGAAATACATAAAATAACCAAGCAAGTGTTAGAAACCACCCCAGAATTGGCCCTACTAAACATCTTCCAAGACAACAATGCCCACTTACACCACAAAGAACTCATAACCCACCTACTTTCAGCAGCCAGAAACATCATAACCAGACACTGGAGAGACCTGTCAGGAATAAGCATGGACCAATGGTACCGAATAGTATGGGAAACAGCCTGACTAGAAAAATTAACCAATAAACTGAAATTGACACAGGAACAAATAGAAGAAGACGCCTTCACCCCGGTATGGCTCCCCTTTATCACATACACAGCCCAACAAGACAATGACAAAAATCCACCAACAGCATACAAATCAATATGGCTAATCTGATCCAAAACACCCACTCACACACGAAAACAAAGACCACCACAGCCAACCACAAATGAACAGCCACACCCTAGGCCAACCCCAACCTCTCTCAACACCAAAGGAACACAAGCGAACACCAGAGAACCTGTACAAGGAACGCTGATGCAAAACCCCACATATATTAAGTAAAATGGAAACATCACCCCCAACCCCACTCATCTTTCCCCCCTCCATCTCTTCCCCCTATTCTTCCTAATGTCTCAGCAAATGAAACCAATTTGCAAAAAGAAAAAAATGTGTTACGAAAAAAAAATACGAGAGAGAGACATTGCACATACCTTTGTAAATCAAGAAAATCTTCAATAAAAATACATTGAAAAAAATTAGAGTGCCTAGTGTATCCAGCTTGTAAGGTTTTGGCTAGCAGGTGCCCCAAGTGAAATGCTGGGGGAGATTTTGGTTAGGGTATCAAAAAATTGTAGACTTCGAAGGGACCCCGAGGGTCATCTAGTCCAACCTCTGCTTAAAAACTCCCAGTGAAGGCGAGTCCACTGCCTTTGAGGTAGGTAAGACTGAGCTAGAGACACCCAAGACAATGAAAGGTCTGGAAACCAAGCCTTATGAGGAACAGTTGAGGGAGCTGTGTATGTTTAGACTGAGAGGAGATAGGATTGCCATCTTCAGATATCTCAAGGCCTGTCCCATGGAGGATGGAGGCTAGGACTCAAACCAATGGCTTCAAGTTTCAAGAAAGGAGATTCTGATTAAACGACAGGAAGAGCTTTCTGACAGTGGAACAATCTTCCTCGGGATGTGGTGGACCTTGGAGGTGTTTTAAACAGAGCTTGGTGGCCATGTGCCATGGATGCTTAAGCTGAGATTCATGTATTGCAGGGGTTTGGACTAGATGACCCTCGGGGTCTCTTCCAACTCTTTGATTCTATGATTTTATGACCATTTAGGGCTAGGGCGAGGAATCTCCGATCTGTCAGAGGTTTCTGGATTCCATCTCCTCATGTCATCCCTACACATTAAGGCCATTCTGGCTGGTGCTGATTGGAGACGGAGTCTAGCCACATCTTGAGTGCTGCACAGTCCCCATTCCCAGCGCTACATCCAGTCTGGAGAACCTCTGGTCCTCCAGGTTCTGCTGGACTCTAGCTCCCACCATCCCCAGCCAGCATGGCCAATGGCCAGAGATTATGGGAGTTGTAGTCCGGGTACATCTGGAGGACCACAGATCCCCACCCCACCCTGATTCATAGAATCATAGAGTTGGAAGAGACCACAAGGGCCATCGAGTCCAACCCCCTGCCAAGCAGGAAACACCATCAGAGCACTCCTGACATAGGGTTGTCAAGCCTCTGCTTAAAGACCTCCAAAGTAGGAGACTCCACCACACTCCTTGGCAGCAAATTCCACTGTCGAACAGCTCTTACTGTCAGGAAGTTCTTCCTAATGTTTAGGTGGAATCTTCTTTCTTGTAGTTTGGATCCATTGCTCCATGTCCGCTTCTCTGGAGCAGCAGAAAACAACCTTTCTCCCTCCTCTATGTGACATCCTTTTATATATTGGAACATGGCTATCATATCACCCCTTAACCTCCTCTTCTCCTGGCTAAACATGCCCAGCTCCAGGGCTTTTCTGTACGTAGCTTGACTTGCCAGGGCCTACACACTTCACAGGAAGCTTCATTGCAGGCGGTTGGACTAGGAGGTCCTTTCCAACTCCACAATTATATGATTCCGCTAAATCGGACAACTGGTGCACAAACCCATGTTTCCAGACAAACCTGTTTCTTTCCCACATTGCATTTTTGGACCCGTGCTCAAAAACTTTAGGCATATTTATAAAATATCTCATGCATGAAACGCTCAGCAACCGTGGAGCCTCCATCTGTCAGTATCGCAAGGACAGGGAGGGAGTTAAAGGGACCAACATTGACCCCAGACTCTTTGGTGGCTGACTGATTCGTCTTGTCTTGTGTGGTGTGCAGCTGCAGCAAGCCACTTGAAGTTTTCGTTCTTTATCTTTTTTTTAATTGGCCGTCTCAGGGGCTGGCTTGCCCCGCTGCTGACACGGTTCCTAGTCCCACGCAGATTCTGCTCCGGCCTGCACAATCCAGCGATTGCGCCACTCTCTGTGGCGCAAGGTCATGCGGCGAAGTTGCAGCAGAGGGCGTTGGATGTGCAAACGGCCCATGGAGCTGCTCGGGTTGCGCGATCGGTGCTTAGGCCCACAGATTTGTGCTCCTGGAAAGGAGGCAGCTGAAATGGCTAGCAAAACATCCCATCCCAAGTGATTTTTTGCAATGAATAGTAAGAGCTAAATACCCTTGCTTTCTCTCTCTCTCTCTCTCTCTCCCTCCCCTTACCCTTTAATGAGAGGTTCTGTATGGAAGACCATCATTGCACCTGCCCATTTATGTGTGCAGCCAGAAGTCTTATCTTTCTAATCAGCATTGCCCCATTAAGACAGGAGTGGGAAACTCCCAGGTTTCCAGATGCCTAAATTTGTAGGAACCTGATTCTGTTATGTAGGCTTTGTGACTTCTCCAAATACCCTCTTGATTATTATTCCAGTTCTATGTTGGTCTGACTCAGCAAAGAACATGACAGCACTGCTGCTCCTGTTGGGTTCTTAACACCTCTGGAATTTCATGCATCCATTTATTCATTTTTTAACAAACGTATTTACACCCCCTAACCTACTTTCCAAGGTTGTTGTGAGGATGCTGTGGTATACCGTAAACTCCATTGGAGTTGTTGTTGTTTAGTCGTTTAGTCGTGTCCGACTCTTCGTGACCCCATGGACCAGAGCACGCCAGGCACTTCTGTCCTCCACTGCCTCCCGCAGTTTGATCAAACTCATGCTGGTAGCTTCAAGAACACCATCCAACCATCTCATTCTCTGTCGTCCCCTTCTCCTTGTGCCCTCCATCTTTCCCAACATCAGGGTCTTTTCCAGGGAGTCTTCTCTTCTCATGAGGTGGCCAAAGTATTGGAGCCTCAGCTTCACGATCTGTCCATTGGAGTGGCTTCTGTTAAAATGCTTCGTATCTGAGGCTTTAAGAAGCATCTCTCTGTGATGACTTCCACACCTGCAGGTCATCGGTTGATGATGAAGAATGTTTGCAGGGGAAAGAGTCCCCTTCCATTGCTGTAAAGCTGTCACACTTTTCAGGTTGTACCAGTGTTGCGCATGAAGGGCCTGGGAGCATTTACTTACCTCTATTAGTGTGTGGAAGTGAGAGCTGGACCATAAAGAAGGCTGATCGCTGAAGAATTGATGTTTTTGAATTATGGTGTTGGAGGAGACTCTTGAGAGTCCCTTGGATTGCAAGAAGATCAAACCTCTCCATTCTTAAGGAAATCAGCCCTGAGCGCTCACTGGAAGGACAGATCCTGAAGCTGAGGCTACAATACTTTGGCCACCTCATGAGAAGAGAAGACTCCCTGGAAAAGACCTTGATGTTGGGAAAGATGTGGCTTTCCAGGTGTGGTTGGATTAGAACTCCTGTCCACCCCACACATAAGCAGAATGCAATAATAATACTGTGTTATTTACATTCTTTCCCACCAATTCAGCTAAGGAGACCTATATTCATGAGCAGACATAGTAGGCGTGTGTCATTTATGGATTAGGAAGTAGATTGGGAATTGGAAGCATATTCAAGTGAGGATGTGGTTTAGCAGTGTGACTTTGAATAGGATGTTCATTCCAATGAGCATCCGAAGCCATGTTGTTGCATACCAGACAACAAGCTAGCACCTTTTTTTCCTCTCTTCTTTACATGAGCAGGATCATCAGTCTCTTTGCTTCAGAGGTTCATTGTGTGTGTGTGTGTGTGTGTGTGTGTGTTGTGGTTTTAAAATTAACCACCCCCCCAGGCATTAGAGATAAGTTGAGATACTAAAAAACGATAATACGCTACTTCCTTTTCTGGTATGCGAGGTTCAACTCCCTCGGCGAAGAAACTGCATTGCGATGACACTGATGGGGTGTTGCCTTTTTCTTCCGACAGGTGCCATCCCATAAACCGCAGGGGCCCTAGGAAGGGCAAGTGTCAACAGGACGTGTGGCCAGCCCTTGGCCAGAAACAACAGCCACGGTGGGCCAGAACGGCAGAGCAGACCTGCCCATGCCGGCGGTTTATGAAGTGGGGAAGCAGGTGAGCTGCTGGTTTTGTCTTACAGGAAGGTCAGGCTTGGGGTTAATCTGACAACCTTGGGAAGGGCTGCCCTTCTAGAGGTTTCTTTCACCCCTTCGTCGCATCGAAAGGGGGTAAAAACTATTCAAGAGTGAGACAACACTTCCTGAATTGGTCATACGGTCTCGGGTGACATCAGAACACAGTCAAATCTGATTGGCTACGTAGCACCTTGACGTCATAACTTGATTTGAGCGGGAGCATTCATGTCACTGACTCGGTTTTGGGGGAAATGTTCAGCATGTTGCCACATGACGTCATTATTCAGCTAGTACTCCAGAATAGTACAGTGGTGCCCCGCAAGACGAATGCCTCGCAAGACGGAAAACTCACTAGACGAAAGAGTTTTCCGTTTTGGAGGTGCTTCGCAAAACGAATTTCCTATGGGCTTGCTTCGCAAGACGACAATGTCTTGCGAGTTCCTGCTGGTTCCCCCCCTTTTTTCTAAGCCGCTAAGCCGCTTATCAGCTGATCCGATCAGCAGATAAACTGCTAAAAGCCGCTAATCCGCTAATCCTTCAATGGGCTTGCTTCGCAAGACGAAAAAACCACTAGACGAAGAGAATCACAGAACGGATTCTTTTCGTCTTGCGAGGCACCACTGTATAACCAGGGGGAGCTTTTTCTTCTTCCATTTAAAAAAATCTGACTTTTGTGAAAGAACAGGAATGGACGCTCAGTATTTTTTATGGCATGTGTACAAGTATCGTCCCACTTCCTGTGTGGAGTGGGGGGTTGGGGTTGGTGGATGTGGTTTGGAAGGCATGTGTTTCCTACCACTTTCCCTCTGATTGGTGCGAGCTGCAAGTTTGTGGCTCGGTTCAGAGGAGAGAGGCAGCGGCTCAAGCTGAAGGTCCTGAGCCAGAATGCTGCCCATGACAGCAAACATTAGCTGCACACAACATTACATCACAATAGCAAGGTTCATCGTAGCTCAGGCAGACACATAGTTACTCTTCTAATCTCCTGTGCTCCCACAAAATTAGAATTCCAGAATACTCAGCACTGAATAAAATTTTGAAAAGCTGCAGAAGGGCTGTCACCACGTGCATGTTAAAAACTCTTGGCTTCTGCTGACTGAAGGAACACAAAGATACCTAAGGGATGTGATGTGACTACAGCCACAGATTTATTTATTTTCTCCAATTTGGGCAGAACCCGTCGTTATCATAGAAAGGAAAACCCTTTGCCCTCTAATAGCAGTAACATGTGCTCAAATGTGCAGGCAGTCAGCTACAAATTCACCCTCAAAAACATTGGATCAAACAGCGGTTGTGCCACTACGAACGCTAAGTTTAGAAAGCCCCAGAGGTGGAATATAAGTGCTATCATACGTACCATTCTATTCAGCTCTGGTGAAGTTTTGGCAAGAATTGTTACCAGCTAGATTTACAGGAGCCAGACCACTGATTCATCTAGGCTCATACTGCCTGTGAAAAACAGGCCCTAAGAATACATTTAAAGCAGTATTTAAACTTAGAGCCACTTTAAACAGTTGTGGCTTCCTACAAAGCGCTTTAAACATACGGTGTGAATATGACCTATGTGTCTGTGGGAGCGGGAGAATTTCTTCTTGCGCAGTGGCACTTCCCCTCCTTATCCTACCCCCATGTTTCCCCACAAATCCCCCCCTCCCCAAATCAGCTCTGGGGCTCCCACAATCCTTCCCAGTAGATTAGGGAGTCCATTCCACCTTTGAACGGCTCTTACTGTCAGAAGGTTCTTCTAGATGTTGAGTCGGAATCTTGTAACTTGAATCCGTCGGTTCCAGCCCTATCTTCCGGAGCAGGAGAAAACAGGCTTGCTCCGTGTGACGTCTCACGCTCCTCCTTCTGCTTCCTTCCCTAGTACCCAGAGCCAGAGTACGCGGGGAGACCCCTTCCAATGTCCCAGCATGAGACCTCTCCGACAGTACTGCGACGCGCCAGCAACCACCGACGCAACAACCCCTGCTGCTTCTGCTGGTGCTGCTGCTGTAGCTGCTCGTGGTACGTGGAACAGACTGGGGCGGGTTGGGGGGTTGGACGCTGCCTACCTGTGCCTGTGTCATAGGGCCTGGGCCAGTGGAGGCTGGTGCCCACTGCGGTTAAAGGTAAAGGGACCCCTGACCATTAGGTCCAGACGTGGGCGACTCTGGGGTTGCGGCGCTCATCCCGCTTTATTGGCCGAGGGAGCCGGCGCACAGCTTCCGGGTCATGTGGCCAGCATGACTAAGCCGCTTCTGGCGAACCAGAGCAGCGCACGGAAACACCGTTTACCTTCCCGCCGGAGAGGTACCTATTTATCTACTTGCACTTTGACGTGCTTTCGAACTGCTAGGTTGGCAGGAGCAGGGACCGAGCAATGGGAGCTCACCCCGTCATGGGGATTCAAACCTCCGACCTTCTGATCGGCAAGTCCTAGGCTCTGTGGTTTAACCCACAGCGCCACCCGCGTCCCGCCCACTGCAGTTAGCAGGAGTCTAATCATAGGTAATGACCGAACCAATGATGGGCAGGGTCAGCTAATTTTGGTTTTAAACTATGGAAGAGGAAGCAGATAGGTTATTATGCCATTACGCCTTTTTTCGTTAAGGGAAAAGGTGAGTAAGATCGATAACAGTTTGTGAAATAATTCATGGCACAGAGAAGGTGGATAGAGAAGTCCTTTTCTCCCTCATAACACTATTCGTTTATTTGACTTATTAGTCACTTGCCACCCAACAGATCTTACACTGAAGAACTTACACATTAATACATTCTAAAACACAACAGGGGGGAAACTAAACATTTAACATCCCATACAGCATATTTTTAAAAGCTTCTTCAAAGACGGCTTTTAACTGAACCCATCCTATTTTGTCAAGTCTTGCAGTGACTTTCTGTTCCAGCAGTGACGCCCCACTGCTTTTAACAACCCAAACACGCAGCAAAAAAGCAAAGAAATTTTTTTTGCAGCCTTCAGAATGCATTCTTATATTATTGGAAATTATATTTTTCAAATGTCTTGCCTAGCAAACCTGCTTGGATACTTAGAACAGTGCCAAGGCAGTCTAATGCAGAGTACTCTTGAAAAGCAAAATACGAAAGGTTAACTCCTCTAGAACGCTAGAACTCTGGGAGATCCAGTGAAGGTGAAGGTTGAAAGGTTCAGGAGAGAGGGAAGAAAGTTCTTCATCACAGTTAAACTATGGAACTCCCTGCCACTGCAGAAGGTGGTGATGGCCACCAAGCTGGATGGCTTTAGAAGAGGATTAGACAAATTCGTAGAGGGGAGGGATATTGATCACTGTGGTGGTGGCTCTGTTCTGCCTCCATGGTCTGACGCAGGAATGCTTTTGATGAGCAGCTGCTGGAAACCACAGGAGGGGTTCAAATCTCGTGTTCAAATCCTACTTCTGGGTTCCTCACAGGCATCCGACTGGCCACTGTGAGAACAGGTTCCTGGACTAGATGGGCCACTGGTCTCTTCTTATAGGCAAGTTTTGGAGGTTCCCTCTCCCTCTGCTGCCTGATGTTCAGCTGCCGCGTTTCGGAGGAGCCATGTGCATAAGCTTTGTTTATAGCTGGTGGCTAATTGGAGGAGTATTTAACAAAGCAAGTGTAAACACCATCTTGAGCAGATGGTCTGGTATTTGTGCCTCACAGAGTGCGGAGGCCCCCGGAAGCTTTGGATATTCAGTTTTGTTTGGGTTCGGATACGTGTTTGTGTTTTGGATTTAGGATATACTGCACGGCTGAATTTTCCTACAATCTGTTCTCGGAAATGCTGCTATTTCCCTAGTCTGCCACTGAGCCCCTGCTCCCGTTTGCGTTGCGCTTGTCGTTCTCAGATTCACATGCAGTGCAAGGGCCACATTCCCCTCCGTGCAGTCTTCTGGGGGCCACACGCCAATAATGGGCAGGGCCAGAAGCAAAAGGGTGAGCAAAGCGACGAATGTGAAATTTACCTTTCTGTAGCTGGCTACTTCCTACAGACATTTGCACACTTCTGTCCTCTGTCCCCAGGTGAGCAAGAGGTGTGGTCAGAGTTCAGGGGCACGTTTCAGCCAGGTGGAAACGCTCGAGGAAGGGTGCAAAGCAGGGCTGGTGAAGTGTGTGGCCTGGGGAGAGGAGTGTGGCTTGCAGATAAGCCCAAAGGCCCAGTAGAAAAGCCTGGAGCATAGGCGTAGCTGGGGGCTGCTCCCCTCCGTAGATCAAGTAAATTAATAAAAATGCCAATCAAGTCGCAGGTGGCTCAGTTCTGCCCCCCCCCCCACACACACAAAGGTCCTGCATCCCCTCAGCAAAAATCCTGGCTATACCCATGGCCTGGAGGACTGTATTTGGCCCCCATGTAGTGTGACGCAGCAGCAAAAAGAAGCTACAGTGGTGCCTCGCAAGACGAAATTAATTCGTTCCGCAAGTCTCTTCGTCTTGCGAGTTTTTCGTCTTGCGATGCACGGTTTCCCATAGGAATGCATTGAAAATCAATTAATGCGTTCCTAGGGAAACCGCCTTCAGACCAGGTCCGGGGACAGTCTGTCCCCGGACCTCTTCTGAAGGCTGGGGGGGGGGACAAGGGCTTTTCTTCCCACCCCCAGCATTTTAAAAAACCCCGGGACAGCGGAGGACTTCTCCCCTGTCCGGGCGATCTTAAAATGCTGGCAGGCGGCATTTTAAAATCGCCCCGGGACAGCGGAGGACTTCTCCACTGTCCGGGGCGATTTAAAAGCCCCTGGGAAGGCAGGCAGGGGGGACAAAGACTTTTGCCCCCCGCCAGCCTTCAGAAGAGGTCATGGACCTCTTCTGAAGGCGGGCGGGGGGCGAAAGTCTTTGCTCCCCCCGCCTGCCTTCAAAAGCCCTCCGGGACAGGCAGGCAGGGGGGAGCAAAGACTTTCGCCCCCCGCCCGCCTTCAGAAGGTGTTCCCTCCCCGCCGCCCGGCTTCGGAACGATGCTCCGAAGCCGGGCAGCGGCGGGAGGAGGCGTTCCCGCCCCACCGCCCGGCTTCGGAGGAGGTCTGAGGACAGTGGGGAATGCGCGCTGCGCTTCCCCGCTGTCCCGGATATTTCCCTATGGGCTGTCATCTTGCGAAGCAAGCCCATAGGGAAATTCGTCTTGCGAAGCGCCTCCAAAACGGTAAACCCTTTCGTCTAGCGGGTTTTCCGTCTTGCGAGGCGTTCGTCTTGCGAGGTACCACTGTAATGCTATTCTAGGCTGCATCAACAGAAGTCTAGTGTCCAGATCAAGGGAAGTAATAGTCCCACTCTATTCTGCCTTGGTCAGACCCCACTTGGAATACTGTGTCCAGTTCTGGGCGCCATAATTTAAGAAGGCTATTGACAAGCTGGAATGTGTGCAGAGATCAACTAAGATGATCAAGGGTCTAGAATAGACGTCCCCGGATTTGCAAATCTGTCCCCGGGAAATGTGTCAGCGGCAGTCTCAGCAGCCCGGAGCCAGCCTGGTAGCTCAGTTGGCTCTGGCTGGCTTCAGGAGTGGCTCGCTACCCGCTGCCACTGCCACTGCCAAAGGTGAACTGGGGACATTCAGCAAGACAGATCTGCTGCCCCCTTCTCCCTTTTTTTGACAGATCGGGGGAGTCTCAGGAGTTGCGGGCGGGTGGCCGTTGCCCAGGAGGGGCACAAAGCGTGCAGTTTCTCTGCCAGGCAAGGTGCAAAGCCCTTCTTTCGCACCCTGTGAAACATAAATGCGCAGAGTTTTTTAAAAACTGGGCAACAGCCGCCTGCCCACAACTCCCGAGCCTCCCCCAATCTGCCAAAACAAAGGGGGAAGGAGATCAGGGAAGCTTGGGAGTCACAGGCACTGCCCAGTTTTTTAAACACTGCGCATTTATGTTTCACAGGGTGCGGAAGAAGGGCTTTGCACCTTTATACAATATGCATGTGTGCTTGGGCCCAGGGTCTTTTGCCTCACCATCCCCACTACTGACTCCCTGTTGCTACTCAGCTTCCCCCCCCCCCAAAAGTGTCCCCAAATTATTGAAAAAAATCTGGTAACCGTAGTCTAGAAACCAGAAAGAGTTGGGTATGTTTAGCCTGGAAAAGAGGAGACAGAGGAGATATGATATCCATCTTCAAATATCTCAACGGCTGTCACCGGGAACAAGCTTGCTTTCTCCTGCTCTGGAGAGCAGGATTTGAACCAGTGGCTTCAAGTTACAAGAAAGGAAATGCCGACGCAACAGCAGGAAAAACTCTCTGGCAGTAAGAGCTGTTTGACAGTGGAACGGTCTCCCACAAGAGGTTGTGGACTCTCCTTACTTGGAGGTTTTTAAGCCAAGGTTGGGTGTCCACGAGTCAGGGGTGCTTGAGTTGAGATTCCTGCATTTCAGGGGGTTGGACTAGATGACCCTTGGAGTCCCTTCCAACTCCACCATTCTGTGATGTCTCCCATCTCAAAAATAAAGAGGCCCAAACGCTGCAATCTTTCCTCAGAGGAAAGAGCTTTTAAAATTCAAATTGTTCCCTATTTTTAAACCCTTTTGATTAAATCAGATTCTATCTGTGCTCACCAGTTCACAAACGTGAGGCCTACCCAGAATTTCCCCGTCTTCTCCCAGTGTGGAGCAGCTGGACCCTTCCTTGGGAATTTGTCTGCAGGAATTTATTTATTTGATAAGACACTTGTTGTTGTTTTTTACCCTTCCCTTCTGATGCATATGGATTACTCAAGGCAGCTTGCATCACTTAAAATTGCAACCTTGCAATAAAACCGCAGCAGCAGCAGCAGCAGAATAGAACAGAGACAGGCATGGCAGATTAAAAACACATCTTCAAATCACAACGTTATTTACCTGTCAAGGCAAATCTCTGCCAGAATAGGGAAGTCTGTACTGTACTGTTGTTGGCATACTTCTGCCTCGGGAGACAATGAAGGAGTGTGCCTTTGCAGGTGAAGTCAAACCGTTGGAGAGTTTCAGTGCCTGCTGTGGCTGTAGAGACCGATATAGGAGAGACATGTTTTGTTGCAGCTGGGGCAGAGGAAGGCGCCTGGTTTTTGCACCGTGGCCTTTCTTCCGTCTGCACTCCTCCCAGTGGTTTTTCCTCCTCTGGTCACTGCGACGGATGCACAACCTGACTGTCTCCAGACACTGCAGTCATCTGCAACGGATTCCCACATGGTAGGGGTTGGTGTTGCCAGCCGCCGTGCCCCATTTGCAGACATCTTTGTAACGCAGAGTTGGCCTGCCAACACACCTGGTGCTGGAAGCCAACTCCCTGCAGAGCACATCCTTGAAGATCCTGCCATCTTCCATTCTGTGGACTTGACCAAGTAACAGCGTAGACGTCGCTAAATAATAAATAATTTTTATTATTGCTTGTAAGCCGCTCTGAGCCCGGTCTTGGCTGGGGAGGGCGGGGTATAAATAAAAATTATTATTATTATTATTAAGACAGAAGCGTGAACATGCTGGGATTGTGGAAGCAGCAAGAGAGGGAGCCGCCCAAATCCCATGGGGCAAAGTGTCTAATAACTTGAGTACCACCACAGAGAAAGCTGGACCATAAAGAAGGCTGATTGCCGAAGAATGGATGCTTTTGAATTATGGTGCTGGAGGAGACACTTGAGAGTCCCATGGACTGCAAGAAGATCAAACCTCTCCATTCTGAAGGAAATCAGCCCTGAGTGCTCACTGGAAGGACAGATCCTGAAGCTGAGACTCCAATACTTTGGTCACCTCATGTGAAGAGAAGACTCCCTGGAAAAGACCCTGATGTTGGGAAAGATGGAGGGCACAAGGAGAAGGGGACGACAGAGGACGAGATGGTTGGACAGTGTTCTCAGAGCTACTAGCATGAGTTTGACCAAACTGCGAGAGGCAGTGGAAGACAGGAGGGCCTGGCGTGCTCTGGTCCAGGGGGTCACAAAGAGTCAGACACGACTAAACAACAACACAGAGAAGACCCTGTCTCCAGCCACCACTGACCACACTCCCATTTTGAGTGGGATGCAGAGAAAGACCTGTTCACCACATCTTAGGCTAGGAACAGAGAACACTTCCTTACACAGAGTTAGACAGTTGGTCCACATAACTCAGAGTTTCCTGCACAGATTGGCAGCCACTCTCCACGGTTTCAGACTGGGAACATTCCAAGCCCTAACTGGAAATACTGGAAATGGAACTTGGGACCTTCTCAGCCATTGCTGCAACAAAGCCCTTCGCCTCCAGGCTAAATTATTATTATTTTGATTGATGCATTGAGTTTATATACTGCCCTATACCCGGAGGTCTCAGGGCAGTTCACATAAAAAATAACAACATACAGTATATAATCAGAATAAAAACAACTCAATAGCATGCACACACCCCAGAAAAGAGCCACATTTTAAAAGGGTATAGGATGTAAAACAGATCAACCAAAGGCCTGGTTAAAAAGGAACTTTTTTTGCCTGGTGCCTAAAGGTGTATAATGAAGGTGCCCGGCAAATTTCCCTGGGGAGAGCATTCCACAGACGCGGAGCCACTGCAGAGAAGGCCCTGTTCACGTGTTGCCACTTTCCTGACCTATCGAGGAGGGGGCACACGAAGGAGGGCCTCAGAAGATGATCTCAGGGTCTGGGTAGATTGAGATGGAAAGAAGCGGTCCTTGAGGTATTGTTGTCCTGAGCCGTTTAAGGTTTATAGGTCAAAACCATCACTTTGGCAAGAATATTGATTGCAAAGTATTGGAAGACACCAGATTTACCCACCCGGGAAGAATGGCAGATGAAGGTGATGGACTACATGGAACTGGCAGAAATGACCGGCAGAATCCGAGATCAGGGAGAAGAAGTGGTGGAAGAAGACTGGAAGAAATTTAAAGACTATTTGCAGAAATACTGTAAAATTAATGAATGTTAAAGGGATGTTTGATTGAAAATAAGCGGTATTGGTAAAAAGATTAATAAGAATATGTAAATACGGATTGACAATGGTTGGAAATATATAGTTATAAATAGGTTAAGATATTAAGTAAAGATAAATGATAGAGGGTAAGGATTTGCTGAATTAAATATTTGAACTGGAATACAAAAAAGGGGGGTGTGAGGAGGTCAGGAAACAAGTAACTGAAATATAAGACATGAAAATATTGATTCTTTTTTTTCCCTAACTTTCTTTTTACTTTTTATGTATTTTGTTTCTGTATTTTTGTATCTCTTTTTCTTTTATTATTGTTATTCTGTTCTATTTTTTATCCTTAATTCTGTAACTTTTTATTGTTTGTAAAATTCTAATAAATATCTTTAAAAACAAAACCATCACTTTGAATGGGACCCAGAAACTGATTGGTAGCCGCTGCAGTCGGACGAGGATCTGCCACTCTGTCTGCCTTTCCCCCAAGTCCCTGCAAGATAAGCCTGCGGTCGGTCGCATTTGGACTCAGGGTGGCTTCCTTGGACAGTGGAATATCTTTATGTTAATTCTTTTCTTGTATAGTTGATGCTCTCAGACCGCCAGGCAGAAGGGGGGTGAGAAAAAGATGAAATTTGCACACCGGAACCTCTCTTCCTGTGGGGCTTCGAGCGAAAGTTCTTTTTCTTTAAAAAAAAAAAGGAAGTTGAAGCAACTCAGGCCTACAGTCGCTTGCTTCGGGCACAGAGGAGGCTGCCAACATTGATCTTTCATGTTTGAATCAAGGATGCAAACTTTAATAGGCGAAATGTCTAGAGTGTGATATATATATATATATATATATATATATATATATATATATATATATATATAAATATATATATATATATATATAAAAAATGACTGGCTAGAAAGATGCTCAGATTAATCAGGCAGCTGATGTTTTTGTGTGTGTTAAGTGGAATGTAAGTTGAGCTGCTAATGTGCATTAAAGGTAAAGGGACCCCTGACCATTAGGTCCAGTCATGGCCGACTCTGGGGTTGCGGCGCTCATCTCGCTTTACTGGTTGTGGGAGCCGGCGTACAGTTCCGGGTCATGTGGCCAGCATGACTAAGCCGCTTCTGGCGAACCAGAGCAGCGCACGGAAACGCCGTTTACCTTCCCACTGGAGCGGTACCTATTTATCTACTTGCACTTTGATGTGCTTTCGAACTGCTAGGTGGGCAGGAGCAGGGACCGAGCAACGGGAACTCACCCCATCACAGGGATTCGAACCGCCGACCTTCTGATCGGCAAGTCCTAGGCTCTGTGGTTTAACCCACAGCGCCACCCGCGTCCCAACTCAATGTGCATTAACACCCGGCCATTATGCACATTCACTGAGCCTCATGGAGAAGGTGCACAGAATCTGTCTGTGAAGAGGACATTATGTGCATTTCCTGGTCATTATGCACAATCCCCAATGCACAAGGCCTTGGGGAATGTGCATAATATCGGCTGCATCTTGTTCATTGTCTGGGCAATATGCACATTCTCCAATCACTATGCATAAACTCCAAAGAACATACTTTCCCCGCTCTATTTCTTGTTCAACCTTTGCTCCCTAGGCTGCTTCTAGCCCACTGCCTAATCTCACATGCCCCACAACATATCCTCCCCATGATCAGCCAAGCAGCAGGGGTTGGTTCAGATAATTTTTCATTAACTTCATATCCCATGCTTCTTCCAAGAGTCCCTTTTTTCTGCAGTGCAACCCCACTCTCAGCTGTCCCCTGGTCAACACAGAGAGAATTGTACTGAGACTTTTAACACTGGAGTTGAGCTTGAGGTGATGCAGAAGAGAGCAGGGCTCATTTGGTAGGTAGAAGAGGGAATTTTGGTTTTCCTGCCCCTGCTTTTGAAAATCCTGCCTTGTACATAGCTGCCAAGGCTCGCGAACATCGCAGGGGAATAGCTGAGAGTAGGACTCGACAGCAGGAAAAGGGGCTCTTTCGGAAGAAGCTTGGGATATAAATATAATGAAAAATAGGAATCTGGAGTGTTGGTCCACCCAGCTCAGTATTGTCCACACGGACTGGCAGCTGCACTCCAAGATTTCAGACACTTGTCTCATCCAACTAACAGAGTTACGGTTCATGCTTGTCTTCCTTTGGCTCTGGGCATCACCTCCAAGCCAACATAGTGGAAGAAGTGTGCTTGCACACAAAAGCTCATACCAAGAACTAACTTAGTTGGTCTTTAAGGTGCTACTGGAAGGAATTTTTTTATAGCGGTAAAAAGTTTCACTTCCTGGAGCAGCATTTAAACTTCTTATATTTGCTGGTGAAACCGTCGCCTGCTTTAACTTTGAGAGAACACTGACCTCTAGTTGTCAGCTTTGGTAAAGACGGCTGCACATTTCCTTCCCTAAGTTTCCTATATATACCTAAGCTCTTGAGTCTCAGTCTGCCTCTGATGGAGAGTTTATCCATTCTTTTCTCTTTCTCTCTGCTTCATTTTCAAAACACAGCAGCCCTGGCGTGAGCTGCATCTGTGCAGTAGGTGCAAGGTCCTTAATCAATCTCTCCCTCGTCATTTTTCAGCTCAAAACGGACCTCCTCTGGGTGCTTTTACACTTGTTGGGGGGGGGGGGAAAGATAGGGGTGCTCTTGAGCAGGAAAGCTGTAGGAGTGGAAAGGGGTTAAGCAGCTTTTCCCAGTTGGGTTTGGGGGAGGAGGCAATCCATAGAATCAACTCGGATTAACATGTAGTTTGAACTTTACTCATAAGGTAGGGTGTGCCTTGTTACGCTGCCGTTTCTACGGGGATATACGCTCGGAATTTATTACCCCTGCTATGCAAAAAATCTCCAAATGAATCCAAACTTCAATGTCTAAAATCCCTGGTAGAGGACAAGGATCCTGAGATCACGTTAAGGGTAGCCAAATTCTGTGCGATTGCCATAAAACTTAGGGAACAAGCTGTGCTATCATAACAATTACAGTTTTAAATGATAATTTTAGGTTATATGTTAGGGACTAAGTTTTAATTTTTATATATTTTTAACTGTTGCTATATCTGTATTGTCCCTCTTATACCTAATTGCAAATTCAAATGTATCCCTATCGTGTTCTATGACTTCCTTGATATTGTATGTGGGCTGGAACTGGTCTGTGACCGAAATAATAAAATTCATTCATAAGGTAGGGTGGTGGGGAGCATGATCATATGCTTGAAGCTTCTCCATAACTTCGTTCTTGATGCTGTACACACCCTGCCCTATTAGCAATCTTTTCATTTTGATACTAGGAATGAAGATCGTGAGCGGGCGTGGAGGGCATCGCGAGACACCAAACTGGAGCCCATTCCAAACTGTGAAGCCTGGTGAGTTCACTCTTTGCCGTGGTGGCAGCTCTCATGCACTCAGAATTTTTCCCCATCAACCTGTCCATAGCGAGCCATGCTGAGGAACTGGCAGGACAACGGGCAGGGCCTTTTTGGTGGTGGCACCCTCACCGAAACAACTTACTTCCCAGATAGGCAAGTTCAACAGGCATGTCTTTTGGCTTGCTTGTTTTTCTGGAGATACAAAAGAACCATCGTTCCCTGGCAGACGTTTGGGGAGTTAACTTTAGTTTTCTGAGATTCCACCGATGTCCTGTTGTTCTTTTCTGGTTTTTATATGGTTTTTAATGGCTGTGGCACTGTTCGCTGGTTTTTACGGATGCATTTTAGTGGCTGTTTTTTTAGCGACTGGTTTTTATCCATTGTTAGGTTTCCTCCGGGCTCCTTTGGAGCCATGGGGAGCGGAGGTAAATCTCTACACAAAAGGTGCATGGCTCAGCTAAAGTGATGAAGTGCCTTCCAAGTTTGATCACTTTCAGTGGGAGAGTTAAGTACACTGACATCATAGAACCGTAGAGTTGGAAGGGACCGTGAGGGTCATCTAGTCCAGCCCCCTGTGATGCAGGAATCTTCCTGCCCAACGTGGGGCTTGAACTCACTCATGCTCTTAACGACTGAGCTATCGTGCATGGGCTGAAAGTGGGTTTCTGTTTTGTTTTTAATTTTTATTATTTTTAAAAAATAGATTACAAACATAAAGTCCAAAACAAAGCACAACAAACAAGACAAAGCAATACAAAAAACAAAGATTAAAAAAAGATAAATCACACCTACAAAGAAAACTATAGGTAAAGGTAAAGGGACCCCTGACCATTAGGTCCAGTCGTGGCTGACTCTGGGGTTGCAGCGCTCATCTCGCTTTACTGGCCGAGGGAGCCGGCGTACAGTTTCCGGGTCATGTGGCCAGCATGACTAAGCCGCTTCTGGCGAACCAGAGCAGCGCACGGAAACGCCATTTACCTTCCCGCCGGAGTGGTACCTATTTATCTACTTGCACTTTGACGTGCTTTCGAACTGCTAGGTTGGCAGGAGCAGGGACTGAGCAACGGGAGCTCACCCCGTTGCGGGGATTTGAACCACCGACCTTCTGATCGGCAAGCCCTAGGCTCTGTGGTTTAACCCACAGCGCCACCCGCGTCCCTCTAAGAAAACCATATCCTCATATTAATCGTTACATACATATACACATATTGACTTCCTTTGTTTGTTCTGAGACCTCATAGTTTTTAATCTTTCTGTATTGTTGTGTCTAGTGTAGATTACCTCTATCTTTATACCTCTTGCACCATTTTTCAATTTCTTTAACCCCGCAAAGCTTCATTCATTACATACCGATATACTTACTTTAGAACAATGTTTTTTCATATATTCTTTAACACAATCCCATTCTTTTACTAATTTTTGGGCCGATTGTCCCCTGAAGAATGCTGTGAATCTTGCCAAATATATATATACCGTATTTTTCGCTCGATAACACGCACCCGACCATAACACGCATGTAGTTTTTAGAGGTGGAAAACAAGAAAAAAAATATCCTACACGAAACAGTGGATGTATGATTTTTGTGGTTCGTGCTGTGGCCACAGACATGTGATCTGATGGTGAGTTTGGGGTAGCCTAATGCAAAAATCCTGAGGATCCATGTGGATCCATGCTTTGTAACCACGTTCTTGCACCACTGCGGCCCCAGGCAACAGTGTGTGCATGGTTTCTTTGGTGCAAACTGTAGCCATGGACATGCTATGTGATCTGATGATGAATTTGGGGTGACCCAGTGCAAAAATCCTGAGGAGCCATGTGGATCTGTGCTTTGTAACCACGTTTTAAGTGGGGAGGGAAGGAAAAGCACTCAAGGGACAAGGAGCACGCGTGGAGCAAGCTCTGCTTCTCTCCCTCCCGCCCCCCCTTAGCGAGCTGAAAAACTTTGCTGGAGGGACAGAGAGCCTGCTTGCTTTAAAGGAGCCAACCGGACAGGAGCAGCTTACACTCGTGTAAGCAGCTCCTCCCCTCTCCCGCTTTGCTCCTTTAAAGCAAGCAGGCTCTGCTTCTCTCCCTCCTCCCCCCCCCCTTAGCGAGCTGAAAATCTTTCCTGCTATTTCCAGCAAAGCGGGACGAGAGAGATACAAGAGAGCCTGCTTGCTTTAAAGGAGCCAACCGGACAGGAGCCGCTTACACTCGTGTAAACGGCTCCCCTCCCCTCCCGCTTTGCTCCTTTAAAGAAGCAGGCACTCTGTCCCTCTCTCCTCCCCATTCAGCAGCTCTTCACGCACAGACATTTCCCCTTACTTTCTAGGAGGAAAAAAATGCGTGTAATGGAGCGAAAACTACGGTAGATTCACAAAATTTGATTTGCCAATCTTTTATTGATGGGATTTCCCCCCGAAAGTGGGTTTTTAAAGTGCTTGACTTGGCCCTCTGGAAGCAAAGGAAAATAGGAAGGTGCCTCACTCAGGCCCCCAATTTATCCATCTAGCTCAATATTGTCTACACATATTGGAAGCAACTATCCCATCCCTGCCTGGAGACCCCTGCATTCAAAGCTGATCCTGTACTGCTGAGCTACAGCTTTTCCCCAAATAAATTGGTATTAGCTTAGAACACAGCCTTCCCGAATGTGGTGCTGGTTCCCCAGTGGTGACAGCTGGGACTGGTGTGAGCTGTACTTGCAAACATCTGGAGGACTCTATTTTAGGGAAGACAAACTTCTTTTTTATTACAGACTTTATTGAATCTTTTTAGGACAATTGCCAAGCATCAAGTTAAAGCACAACTGCATGTATAGTTGTTAAGCCTTGTATGCAGACTTTTTTAATAATAATAATCAAGAGTTCTACATTCTATATATTTTTTTTAAAAAAGCATGTTTCTAGTTTTTAATAAGCTCAAAGGTGGGTGCATGATGAAATCTCAGAAACCAAAAAGCAACGTTCGGATTCGGAGGGTGGGATAGGGCCAGAGTTCAGCTGGCCAGAGAGGGTGAGGTTTGTTCCTTTGTTCTTTCCATTTTAATTTTCAAGACCTTGTCTTGCAGTTAAAATAGCAATCCAGTAAGAAGTATGAAATACATAAAGAGAGAGAGGAAAGAAGCACATGAGACATGGGTGGTGTGTGTGTGGAATATCTCTGCTCCTTTTGCACATTAAAAAGCCATTAATGGATCTTCAGAAAGTCCATTACCATGTGTGAGCTTGCCGAAACTCAGGGCCTAGTGCAGTCCTGCAAGCTTGTTTTTCAGAACGGTAGTTAAAGCGTAGGAAGCTACCTTAACACTGAGTTAGACCCCTGGTCCATTTTGCCAAACTTGGGTCTCCAGCTGTTGTTGGACTACAACTCCCATCATCCCTAGCTAGCAGGGCCAGTTGTCAGGGATGATGGGAGTTGTAGTCCAAAAACAGCTGGAGACCCATGTTTGGGAAACCCTGATATAATAATAATAATAATAATAATAATAATAATAATAATAATAATAATAATAATAATAATAATAATAATATAACCCGCCCATCTGGCTGAGTTTCCCCAGCTACTCTGGGCGGCTCCCAATTGAGTATTAAAAACGATACAGCATTAAATATTAAAATCTTCCCTAAACAGGGCTGCCTTCAGATGTCTTATAAAGATAGGATAGCTGCTTATTTCCTTCACATCTGAAGGGAGGGCGTTCCACAGGGTGGGCGCCACTACCGAGAAGGCCTTCTGTCTGGTTCCCTGCAACCTTACTTCTCGCAATGAGGGAACCGCTAGAAGGCCCTCGGCGCTGGACCTCAGCATCCGGGCTGAACGATGGGGGTGGAGACGCTCCTTCAGGTATACTGGACCGAGGCCGTTTAGGGCTTTAAAGGTCAGCACCAACACTTTGAATTATGCTCGGAAACGTACTGGGAGGCAATGCAGATCTTTCAGGACTGGTGTTATGTGGTCCCGGCGGCCACTCCCAGTCACCAGTCTAGCTGCCACATTCTGGATTAGTTGTAGTTTCCGGGTCACCTTCAAAGGTAGCCCCACGTAGAGCGCATTGCAGTTGTCCAAGCAAGAGATAACTAGAGCATTCAGCACTCTGGCGAGACAGTCCGCGGGCAGAGAGGGTCATAGCCTGCGTACCAGATGGAGCTGGTAGACAGCTGCCCTGGACGCGGAATTAACCTGTGCCTCCATGGACAGCTGTGAGTCCAAAATGACTCCCAGGCTGCGCACCCGGTCCTTCAGGGGCACAGTTACCCCACTCAGGACCAGGGAATCCCCCACACCCGCCCGCCCCCTGTCCCCCAAAAACAGTACTTGTCTTGTCAGGATTCAACCTCAATCTGTTAGCCGCCATCCATATGGCTCAGTGCTGTCTGTACTGACTGGCAGTGGCTCTCTGGGATTTGGGGCAGGGCTCCTACCAGTGGTACGTGGGGATGCTGAGGATTGAATATGAGGCCTTCTGCGTGCAAAGAAGAAAGTTCACCTCTATAGCCCACCTTTTTTCCCAAGGAGCTCAAGGTGACGTACATAGCTCTTTTTGAAATACAGCTAAGGAAATGGGGGCAATTGGCAGGCCCCCAGTTGGCTCCAGCCCACTGGCCAGTGTGCCAGTCAAACTCCAGTCCTTGATACAGCATAAATCTGCGACCTGAGCTTCAGAGGACAGGGCACGCTCCTCAGCAGAGTAAACACTGCGCAAAAAGTAGTGGCAGGAGAGGCTGTGTGAGCCTATTTACAAGCAGTTTATTCAGCCAAAAGGAAACATGTTTGATCTCCTTCGTGTCCGAAGCAAGACAGCTAAAGCAAAAGCTATACACAAACGGAAGTTCCCAGCAAGCTGTGCTGGAGTGTAAACTGACATGTGACACACAACAATCATGCCTGTTTCCGTAAGGTGGAATGGAATATCCCAACAGTTCTCTCCCCAACCCGTTACAGTGGTGCCCCGCAAGACGAATGCCTCGCAAGACGGAAAACTCGCTAGACGAAAGGGTTTTCCGTTTTGGAGGTGCTTCGCAAAACGAATTTCCTATGGGCTTGCTTCGCAAGACGACAATGTCTTGCGAGTTCCTGCTGGTTTTTTCCCCCTTTCCCCCCTTTTTCTAAGCCGCTAAGCCGCTTATCAGCTGATCCGATCAGCAGATAAGCCGCTAAAAGCAGCTAAAAGTCGCTAATAGCGCTAAGCCGCTTATCAGCTGATCCAGTCAGCAGATAAGCCACTAAAAGCTTCTAATAGCACTAAGCCGCTAATCCTTCAATGGGCTTGCTTCGCAAGACGAAAAAAACCGCTAGACGAAGAGAATCACAGAACGGATTTTTTTCGTCTTGCGAGGCACCACTGTATATCCCCTCAACAACCCTATGAGATAGGCTAGCCTGGGAGTGAGTGAGTGAGTGGCCCAAGAACACCCAGCAAGCTTCATGGCCAAGTGGGGAGTTAAACCCTGGCCTCCCAGACCCTAGTTGAACGCTTTAACCACTGCTCCCCACTGCCTGTCAGCAGTCTCAGTACCTAGCTCCATATTGTAGGCCAGGGTTCCAGGCAGGGGGCCTTTCCTGCCTACCTGGAGATGGTAGGGATTCAGCTTGGGGCCTGCTGCATGCAAAACAGAATCTCTCCCCTTGAGCAAGCACACTGGGAGAGACTCTTGAGAGCAGGCCGAAGGGACTGAAATAACTCCTTTTCTCCCCCATCTTGTTCCCTGCGGCTTCTCCCTCCTGCGCTGCCTTTGCCTCTGCCTGGTGGGAGGGCTGCCCCTTCAGCGCCAAGCCGACGACTGAGGAAGTCAAGGGCTGGTCCCAGTCTTTTGACAAGTTGATGAAGAACCCAGCCGGCAGGAACGTGTTCCGGGAATTCTTACGGACTGAGTACAGCGAGGAGAACATGCTCTTCTGGCTGGCTTGCGAGGAACTCAAAAGCGAGTGCAACAAGCACGCCATCGACGAGAAGGCTCGGATGATCTACGAAGATTACATCTCCATCCTTTCGCCCAAGGAGGTACCTGTCCGTTTGCAGCTAGAATTATTGACTTGGAAGGGGTCCCATCCCAAGGGTCAGCTAGTTCCACCCCCTACAGTCCAGGAATCTCTGCTAGATCATAGCTACCCAACCTATGCTTAAAAACTGCTATTTGATAATGTACTTTATTATCCCAGCTCCTTCCCTCCCTCCCTCCCTCCCTCTGGCTGATGTGTCCATTTCCCCTGTAGTCCCCAGTAGGGCTGGACGATGTATCGATACGTCATCCAAAATCAGTTTGAAGTCCACATCGTGATAACAGTTTCATAATATTTGACATGGCAATATTTCGCGAATCATGTGTGTGTGCTGTGTAAAAAACCTTGATATTGGGAGAAACGGGCATCCCTTTTCTCGTGATTCCTGCCGCCCCTGTTGCTCTGCAATACAAAATAACAGCCATAACAATTTGTTAAAGATAAGTAAAAATGTGTCGCTTACAGACCCCTAAGTAGAAGCGGTTTCCGGGACATTACCCTGTTTGCTTCCTTATTGCAGACATTGTGAAAAATCAGGACAGTCATACCTCGGGTTAAAGTCGCTTCAGGTTGAGCGTTTTCAGGTTGCTCTCTGCGACAACCCGGAAGTAACGGAATGGGTTACTTCCAGGTTTCACCGCTCACGTATGCGCAGATGCTCAAAATGACGTCACATGCATGTGCAGAAGCGCCGAATCGTGACCCGCAGATGCGGGTTGTGTTCTACTCAGGATGCAAACAGGGCTCCGGAACGGATCCCGTTCACATCCAGAGGTAGCACTGTATATCGCAATGTTTAGCTGGTGAAAACCAGACATCGCTCAGCCCTTCTCCCCAGCAGATTCACTTTCCATCTTTCCCCTAAAAGGTGTGTTGCTTCTCTCGCCCACCTGTCTCTCAGGTCAGCCTGGACTCCCGCGTCCGCGAAGGCATCAACCGCAAGATGCAGGAGCCGTCCTCGCACACCTTCGACGATGCACAGCTACAGATCTACACGCTCATGCATAGAGACTCCTATCCCCGTTTTCTGAACTCAGCCGTATACAAAGCACTGCTCCAGAGCGTCTCTCGGTCATCCTCGGAGTCCTAAGCCCCTTCCACCACCACCATCACTGGGGAGGGTGGGGAGAGAAGCAAAATACGAAGTGACGGTTCTCCTTTCATACGGCAGGTGTTAACTTTGGGGTTTTTAAATATATATATATATATGGACCTCCCACTTGGTCTTACAGAACCAAGGGACCTGAAATGGCATTCTGGGCCAAATCCTGTAAAACCGCCTCAGTTCTGAACAACAAGCTGCTGGTCCAACTTACTAGGAAGTTCACTCCGTGCAAACCTGCCCCATCTTCTTCTGCCAGAAAGGTGACACCTGCCATCACGTGAACCTCAAAACTCAGGCCTCTGCTTTTACTACTGAATCCGTGTTGGCAAGCTAGCTGACCACGCAGAAGAACTAAAGTACGGAAGGAATCGGCCAACTGGTGCAGGGAGGGGTGGGGGTTGGGAGGGGGCAAGAGAATCCTGGGCAACATGGCGAAAGAAAAGAAAAAGGCCAAAATCCACATCTTCTGAATATTGTTCTTCCTGTCTTTTTTCTGTTTTGTTTGGTTTTCCCTGTTTAAAAAAAAAAGAGCTGTTTCCGTGGCAGATCTCAAATGGTTCTGGTGGAAGCTTCAGTCAGACCGATATGAGTGTAGCATAAGAATATTCTGAATTGCACAGGTGTAGGTGGTGGTTTTTGGCCAGAGAAGAGTCCCGTGCAACTCAAAGGCTTTCTCTATTCCCCCAAGTTGCATTTATTCCAGCTGGGGCCAGACCTAGGGTTGTTGAGGAGTTCCACTGAAAGCAGACCTCCCTGGTGCAAATCATGGTTTTGCTATTTCCAGAAGCAACCCGGAAGTAAACTCCCAAATTTCCTGAGATCCCAGAAGTGTACAGGAGGCTTCCATGTGTTAGCAACACAGGGGAATTCATAGTGTGATTACGTGTTCGTCCTACAAAGATTCAGGACGCTTTTGGTAGTGGAGTTGCTGGTTGGAGCCCATCAGATTCTGGGAGGTGTGAGGCTCTGGAACTGAGACCTGGTTTTCGAAAGGTGAAGGAAATGATTGGCAGGTGGAAAACGGGGGTTCCACCTTGCATGGAGCAGACTTGGTTGGAGAAGGAAACCTTTCTGCCAGGCCACAGCACTCCGTGGCATAGCAGTCATGCCAAGATGACGCCTTGAGCCTCTGAAGGCTGTTGCTTTCATGTGAGCTTCCTAGAAGCATCTGGTTAAGCATGGAGGAAGCAGAAAGCTAGAACAGATTTCATCCAGCTGGTCTGTCCTCACTGTACATGCTAGAGCAGAATGGAGTAGCTCAGTCGTGCCTGTTGGAGGAAGACAGAGCATCTCCTCTCTCCAGCAGAATTCAACAGCAGAAGTAGGCAGAGTGAGTGAGAAAGGACTATGGGATATGGGATGGGGTCGCCCGTCTCAGAGGCTGGGTTGCTTAGCAACAACCTCTAAGGAAGCCTAAAGGTCAAGGTGTCACACACGCCTCTCAGATAGGGCTGTGGTTCCTTTTAATCAGAATTGCAGAGTTGGGAGGGACCCTGAGGACCATCTAGTCCAACCCTCAGGGCAACTAGGGCAGGTGGCCATCCAGCCACTGCTTAAAGACTCCCAGAAGGAGTCCATTCCACTGTTGAACAGCTGTTGCCGTCAGAAAGTTCTTCCTGCTGTTTAGTCAAAATCTCCTTGTAACTTGAAGCCGTTGGTTCGGGTCCTGTCCTCATAGGAGCAGGAGAAAACCAGCTTGCTCCATCTTCCATGCGGCAGCTCATTAGATATTTGAAGATGGCCATCATATCTCCTCTCGGTCTCCTCTTGAGGAGACAGGCGTCCCACCAGATTTGGTTTCTCCCATCCTACCGTTGCAGTAACGGGAGAAGCTGTATCCACAAAAAGGGAGAGACGCTTCCTTGGTAGAAACTCCTTGCATGGAGTGAGGTGGCTGCCCTTCTTGTTCTGTTCATGCAGTGTTTCCAAAAGTGGAACCCTCACCTGAACTATGCCAGGTCCCAGTGGGCATCTGCCTGGGGCAATGCCAATTTGTGGACTCTTCCTCACACTAGATGTGCAGCTGGTTTTGTGTCTTCCATCAAAGATGGGACACCCTCCTTTTGTTCTTCTTTTTCCCCCCTTCCATGATCTCAAAAGCTTATATTGCTTGATTCTGGGTGCCAAAATTGGAGCTTGTGTCACGACCATAGCCTGTTTGCCACGGCCTCTTCCGAAAGATGGGCGTGGATGTCTGTCGAAATCATGTTTTCATCAAGCCACAATATGCAATGATGTTGAGGCCTCTGTGTCGCCGCCACCCCACACTGATGTTGGAGAGCCAGTAAGACTTGAGCTCCTTCTCAACTGTCTTTTATTTGCAGTTCTCTCGTTTCTGCCCGGTAACACCTGCACTTCGTGAAACTGGCCTGGGAGAGTCTTAAAAGGAGCAATTGGGTTTCCCTTTTCCCTCTTTCCACACAACACTCAGAGGGCACACGTTCACATCATGGCAGGCTTCACACACACAACAAACCCTTTCTTGACCTGTGGAACTCTCTTCCACCAGAAGTAATAAAGGCCAATTGTGTCAATTGAGGATTATTATTTTTTTTACAGGTGCAAGAAATGTGAGAATTGCAGCAAGTGACCTCAAGTAATTACAACAGTGTGAATAGGCTGAGTGTCTTTAATTCTGGAAAGGAAATGACACTTTGCGAGAGAGTACTGTAGCTCTGTTAGGATACATCTTTCCTGATTCAGACTGGACAGATCAGTTCTGACTCTTGCATTGATATAGATGTAGTGACAACAAAATCTTTCTCTTGAGTGCCAGTTCCTACATACTGGTGTGTTCGTGGAATGCAGAGGTTTGCAGAAATGCAAAAAAGAATTTATTTTTTTTAGGAAAAGAAATGAGGGACAACTCCAAAACAGCTCAAGGAGGGCTGAGTATGCGCGATTGGACTGGAATGCTGTCTATTGTAGCATGGGGAACTGAAAACAGTGAATGCAATTGAATATCCAGGAAGGAAGCATGGCTGGGTAGCTGGAACACTAGACAGAAAGATTCCATACTGCAACATTTAGTGTGTGTGTGTGTGTGTGTGTGTGTGTGTGTTTGGCAGATGCCTCTTGCGCAGCATAATTACGAGGTGCTTTGTCTTCTACTCACAACAACCCTGTGATGTAGATCGTTCTGATTCCCATGTCATAAATTGAAAACTCAAAACAACGGCGGCAAGTGCCTCATCAGCACCCAACTCTCTTAATGGGCGGAGACAGTCGTGGTGCTTCTGTGAGCCTTGTCCCTTTGGGTTAAGGAATATGGTTAGTGTTTGTGCTGTGCATTGAGTGGGAAAGCCAAGAGGTGAAGTTGTGTCACAGTAACTATAGGGGAAAATAAAATTCCCCTGTAGGTGATGTTGGCTGAATATCTAGAGAATTTACTTTGGCAGGCATCTGCCAGAACCATGCAAAAAAATATTATGGCCCACCTGCCACACTGATTTTGGGGAACAGGCAACAAAATGTGGGGTTATGTTCCATGTTCTGGGGTGGCTGTACGTTATGCTGCTCTGAACATGGAGGTGGTGATTATCTGAGTGCTCCACCAAGGAGCGAAGACACAACCACACACACATTGCTTCTTAATGCTGTGTTGTGGTTGCCTAAAAGCCGCAGAAATGCATCTGAGTTCCAGCACTTTTCTGACCAAAGCTTTTCCTGCAAACGTGGATCAGGTACGAGGTCTGTGGATATAAAGGATCTGGTTCGTGTATGAGAGAGAAAAATGTTTGGGGGAATGGTCAAGAGATCACCCTGCTAATTGTTCTTACTGGACAGATGTTGGGATGGGCAGATCAAAAGCTGGAGGAGAAAGGGTTACGTGGCCTCTCCCCACCCAACCTTCCAATTGGGCCATTTTCAATTTAAAAAGAAACATAGCACTCTAATGTAGTGCTAGACTATCCAGTGCTCAGAATGGAGAGCAGGTTTGCCACAGGAAGTCTCCCTATGTGGTTTCTCCAATATTAATGATGGGTGTTATTCACTGGGGTGAATGGGCACTTTTCATAAAACAACCAGTCAATGGTATTCAGGCAGGACATGGTCTACAATCTGCAATGTTTTAAAACAAGTTCCAACTCCCCTTTCTTCCTGGACTCCCAAAATGTAAAGTTACTACAGTGGTACCTTGGGTTGAGTGCTTAATTTGTTCCGGAGGTCTGTACTTAACCTGAAACTGTTCTTAACCTGAAGCACCACTTTAGCTAATGAGGCCTGCTGCTGCTGCCGCACCGCCAGAGCACGATTTCTGCTCTCAACCTGAAGCAAAGTTCTTAACCTGAAGCACTATTACTGGGTTAGAGGAGTCTGCATATGTAACCTGAGGTACCACTGTATATGAAACCCAATGAAATCTTCAGTTCTTAGTGAGGGTGGACACTTTCACATTTAGTATGTTGTTTAACAACTTTTCATAAGCCTACCCTGACTTTTAAAGGTAAAGGGACCCCTGACCATTAGGTCCAGTCGTGACCGACTTGGGTTGTGGCGCTCATCTTGCTTTATTGGCCAAGGGAGCCAGCGTACAGCTTCCGGGTCATGTGGCCAGTATGACGAAGCTGCTTCTGGCGAACCAGAGCAGCGCACGGAAACGCCGTTTACCTTCCCGCCAGAGCGGTACCTATTTATCTACTTTCACTTGGACGTGCTTTCAAACTGCTAGGTGGGCAGGAGCAGGGACCGAGCAACGGCAGCTCACCCCATCGCGGGGATTCGAACGGCAGACCTTCTGATCAGCAAGTCCTAGGCTCAGCGCCACCCGCGTCCCACCCTGACTTTTAGAGGAAAACAAAACTGTAGAATTCTTAATTTGAAGATTCGCAGTATAAGAAATGTTGCTCATCTGAGAGCCATCCTTCCTCCACCCTATAGTATTTGACACCAGAAGTCTGGATTGCCTGACGCTGAGAGTACGAATCTGATTTATGACAGCAAGTATCAAAAGACCCTATGCCACACTCAAAGGAGTGGTAAATGCAATGCAAATGACAGTGTGAAAGAACAGACAGAGGAAGTCTAAGTACTGTTTTAAATGTACCTTCTCAGACACAAGCATTTTGGGAACTTCAGTGTTCACTCAAGTATCGGGTGAATGGGTAAACGAGTCCTGCCTGGGGCATGGACAAAATTGTCCCCAACCTTTCAGAATCAAATGTGCTTCCTACACAGCTCCATAGGACCGCGGCGCAAAAGGCAGATGAAAACTTGAGATGCATCACAACATTTGGAGCAAATGGCTTCATAAAGGAACAAGCCTGCATTGCATGATAGCTATTTTCAAGTTAGCTGAGTGGGATAAGTGCATTTTCTCAAGGTGAGAGACGGGCTAAATTTGAAGAGCTTTGGGAGCCTCTGCCTGAGCTGAGTGCAAGAATTTTGAGGGAAGATGCATGTAACTGAGCCCTGTCAGTTCTGACTGGGCGCTTAACAACGTCTCCCTCCTGGGATATTGATTTGGGTTTAAGAGACATTTATAGACTGCCCTTCATCCCAAAGGATCCCCAGGTGTGAACATATAAGGTGAAACAGTCTACAGTGGCGCCTGGGTTCTCAAACTTAATCCGTTCCGGAAGCCCATTCCAAAACCAAGGTGCGCTTTCCCATAGAAAGTAATGCAAAACGGATTAATCCGTTCCAGGCTTTTTAAAAGCAACCCCTAAAACAGCAATTTAACATGAATGTTACTATTCAATTTATACAATTTAACATGAACGAGACCATTGATCCATAAAATGAAAGCAATAATGTACAGTACTGTAAAACAAATAAGACAGTATTATAGATGATAAAAATTGTCTTCCACACAGTCACGAGAACAACAGAAAAAAGCCTCAAAAATGCAAAATAGCAAAAACAAAAGCGCCAAACTTAATCCATTCCGGAAGTCCATTTGACTTCCAAAATGTTTAAAAACCAAGGCGCAGCTTCTGATTAGTGCAGGCACCCTGGAAATGATAGCTGACAGCCACATTGGACGTTTGGCTTCCGAAAAACATTTAAAAACCCACACTTCCAGGTTTTTGGCATTTGGGAACCAAGGTGTTTGAAAACCAAGGTACCACTGTACTTAAAACATCACATTAAGCAGGTAAAGTGGTTCAAGCACCGAAATATCCATGCCTGTTCACAGACCTTCAAATGCACATGTGGAAATCTCTCCAAGTTGCCAGTGAGCTGGAGGCAGCCTCTTGTGGATTTTCACCAATGGGACGGTCTGCTGCAGAGAAAGCCCTATTGTATGACAAAGGCCTGGCCGCAACATCAGGTGCAGCCACCAATGAAAGCAAATCAACAAGGCCCAGCCTGGCAAGTAATGGAGAGTAGCTCCCAGTGAGTTCTTTGGTCCCGACTCCCAAGTTGTTAAAAGGCGGCACCTTGTAGCAAGTGTCAGTGAGATCTGGCAGATAGCTACAACTGAGAGAGCCTTTTTCTCTTAAGAGGAAACTGGGCTTCCAATTTAATAGTTGTTTAGTCGTGTCCGACTCTTCATGACCCCATGGACCAGAGCACGCCAGGCACTCCTGTCTTCCACTGCCTCCCGCAGTTTGGTCAAACTCATGCTGGTAGCTTTGAGAACACTGTCCAACTTAATACCCTCCAACATTTCTCCAATGTGGCACAAAAGGCAGGAGAATATGATGAAAAGGTACATGTAATCTGGGACATGGGGGAAGTTTATCAAATGCATGGTAGACAAAGCAGATTGACGATTCTGTCCAGAGCACTAGAACTCTGGGTATCCCAATGGATTTTACTGGGAGTGGATTCGAGACAGACCAACGTACTGCTCACAAAGCAGTATGGAATTTATGTAGATTTATCACCAGGGTTCATCTAGTCCAACCCCCTGAAATACTGGGATCTTTAATCCAATGTGGGGCTCAAACCCACAACCCTGAGATTAAAAGTCTCGTGCTCTACCAACTCAGCTATCCTAGCAGTAGATCACTGCCGCTGTCTTAGATAGATCTGTTTCGTTTTTTAAAAAGAAAATGCATGGAGGACAGCTAAGCTACTTAGCCATGCTGATAAAGTGGAATCTCCACATTTCAGGCAGCGTCAACCCCAACACCAGTTTGTGGGTCATGTTGGTTTGCGAATTTCCTAGAAGCACCTTGGCTGGCAACTCTTGGAAACTGGTTGCTTGGCTATGCATGGAGCCTTGGTTTCTAGTCTCCTGTTCTCTTGTGCAACTTTCAATTGCTGTAATGTATCTGCAAGGGGATTTTCTGTACAGTGTGCCCATGATTCAATGCACAGAGAATCCTGTTTGGGGGGCGGGGAGTAGGACTATGACCTTCAGATTCCCCTATCTCTTTCTACGCTTCAACTTGTCATGAAGATGAGAGCAGGAGAGCTGCGGCCCATCAAAATGATTCCTTTATATCTGCATTTTAAAATTGCAGCAGTTTCCCTAAAATTAATGATCAGGAAATGCTATTTTGCAGTGGATCTTATATTGCACTCATTTTGGATTATTTTTTTTGGGGGGGGTCCACCCCCCGAAGAAAATCCTTACTCTATGGATGCCATGGAAACAGCAGTGAGTACCAAACTGAATCCACAACTGTTGTTTCTCCATATCAAGCAACTCCAGCAGGAATAGAAATACGTTGGGGGAAGGAGAGGAAAATATGTTTATTTTTGCAAAACAGAAAAGGTGGAGCTTGGAAGCGGATTGGCAGGCTGGCTGCAATATTTGCCATATTTAGTCTGTTCTCCAACTGGCAAATGTACAAAACAGCTATGGAATCCCAGTACACAGAGGCTTGACGTGGCAGGCTGCCTTTTCAGATCATGTCAGATCCTTTCTGACCCATCCCTCTACCCCAAAAAACCTTCATTTTTTAATTTTTTTAAGTCTCTCCCACCCGAACCAATTACGGCAGTGAGTTCCTGGTGTCTTTTAAGTGAAGGTGTTTTAGAAGGAAAGGACAACAGTGAACATGCTATTTTATTTTATTTTATTTAAACGGCCTTTGTGGTTCCACTGCTTGGAAAGGGAGAATGAATGTTCACATCCATGGATATTCCAAGATCCTCCTGTGCCGGCAGGCTAGAGAGATGCTACGAAACCAATTCAAGCAAAAGCGCCTGGCTGTTGTACGTGGCTTTCCCTTTCGCCTGCTGGATGGCTATTTTAGTTTTTTAAAACAAAAACAAAGGCAACCAATGGGGTTTTGCTCTCACCTCTGCCCTCTTTAGAAGGAAATCCTGCTGGACCTAAATCTGCAAATTATGCATAGTCATTTCGCCCTGTGGCACTGATTTCTAAAGAGGGACTCTGATGTTATAATAATGATAATTTATTATTTATACCCTGCCAAACCGGCTGGGTTTCCCCAGCCACTCCGGGTGGCTTCCAACAGAATATTAAAATACAATAGTCTATTAAACATTAAAAGCTTCCCTAAACAGGGCTGCCTTCAGATGTCTTCTAAAAGTCAGATACTTGTTTATTTCCTTGATATCTGGTGGGAGGGCGTTCCACAGGGCGGGCGCCACCACCGTGAAGGCCCTCTGCCTGGTTCCCTGTAACTTGGCTTCTCGTAACGAGGGAACCGCCAGAAGGCCCTCGGCGCTGGACCTCAGTGTCTGGGCAGAATGATGGGGGTGGAGATGCTACTTCAGGTATATTGGGCCGAGGCCATTTGGGGTTTAAAGGTCAGCACCAAGACTTTGAATTGTGCTTGGAAACGTCCTGGGAGCCAGTGTAGGTCTTTCAAGACCGGTGTTATGTGGTCTCGGCGGCTGCTCCCAGTCCCCAGTCTAGCTGCCACATTCTGGATTAGCTGTAGTTTCTGGGTTTTAGAATTGTTACCTGGGTGCAGTGCATGAAGAGCCTCATCTTTCTGTTAGGAATTTTTATTACAGTGGTACCTCTGGGTGCGAACGGGATCCATTCCGGAGCCCCGTTTGCATCCTGAAGCGAACGCAACCTGTGTCATTTTGAGCGTCAGCGCACGCGCGAGCAGCGAAACCTGGAAGTAACGCGTTCCGTTACTTCCGGGTCGCCGCGGAGCGTAACCTGAAAGTGCTCAACCTGAAGCATATTTAACCCGAGGTATGACTGTACTTTGTTCCTTCGCAACTGTACATGGTGGGGAGAGCAGGCACAGGTGCAGCGAAGGGCAGGAGATGCAAGCCAATCTGCCTTTGCCAAAAGCTGTGTGGTCTCCCTGCACTTCTCTGCATTTTCTTGCTCGCAGTTGCTGCCCTACCCTGCCTGGGAGTGATGGTGCAAAGTCCCGATTCAAAAGCCTCTCCTGGGATTGAAGTGGGTGCTAAAAGCCCAAGCCAGCCGTGGCCTTCCCCCCTCCTTACCCCCACTTGAAATGCCTTGAGCGCAAAACCTTCCCCTTGCCAGAGACCCTCTGGGCCTTTCCCCCAGTGGCCGTTGCGTGCCCAGCCTCACGTACGCCAGCAGATTCTTCTTTTCTTAACCCTTCCGCGTTTGCATCTGCTGGCCAGGTCGTTCGCTCCATTCTGCAGCAAGCTTGCTTTCCTTTCTGACATGCACCCAGTGGGCCAGCACACCCCCCCCCCGCAGACACCCCCACAAGAGCCCAACTTGAAGATGGGCCCCACCTCTCCCCAGATCTTCCTGTGTGGGTGGCCGGCAGAGGGCAGGAGGGACTCTGATGCTCAGAGGCCAGCAACGTTGCTACCCGCTAAGGAAGGCGAGGGAATCTCGAGGCAGAGTTCTCAGCACCCCTGGCAAATGTCAATTCCCAGATTTCTTTGCGAGGAGGAGCCATGACTATTATAAATGTGTAGTGGAGATAAACCCTAAAAGGCTCGGTGCACGGCATCAAATGGACAACCAGGAAGTTGGAGGGCAAAGCACGAGAACGAAGCCTGACCTTTACCCCCTTTCCAGTGCCAAGCGCTTCCTAATGGAGGTAGTCCTCATGAGGTTCTTATTCAGTGTGCTTTGTTGCTCTGAATCCATCCCCCTCACACACCTTTCCTTTGCAACACCTCTTCTGAGGCGTCTTGCTGTACAGCCTGGTTCTGGGAGAAGATCTGCTTTGAAACTGGTTTCATTGTCACCCCCACCCCAAAAGGAACTCCTTGTGGGTTGCGGTCTGGCAAGCGTGCGGAGGTGTCTTGACTAAGAATTGCCCATAGAATTTTATTCCATAGACATAAGCTTCGGTTGCAGTGGCTGCTAATTTGGCCTCCCTTCTCCTGCCTCTGTGCTAACAAAGTGAGGCAGACGTTCGTTTCAGCTTTCGAGAGAGGGCACAAGAAAGGAAAGTCGGAAGAAGCTATCGTACGCTCAAGACGAGACACCTGGCCAAATTTCTTTTTAAAAAAACCAAAACCAAAAAAAAGAAATGTTTAATACTGTTCCAGACCCTCACAAAATACTGATTCAGGATGAGAAACTCCAAAAGTGGTCAAGTCCACGAGAATTCTCCATCCGGCACCCTCCCAGCCTCCAACCCCGGCTGCTGCTCTTTCCAGAGGTCTGCAGGCAGCCGGGACCTCCTCTCCCCGGATGATGTACAGAGCACAAAGCAAACTTGGCGACAAAAACAGTACAAAAGTTGCTGGCGGTGTTGGGGGAATGTATGGCAGAGATCCGGCCGAGCGTTGGCTGCAGCTGATGCCCTGGTCCGGGATGTCTCAGCAGAACTGCAAGAAGTTGGTAGGATTGGAAAGAGTCAGCCAAGATGCCTCTGATTTTACCCCAAACACAGAAGCAGCAGAGAGGGCTCTCTGCAGAATGACCGGAATTGATTTTCTTGCTGCTGCACAATATTGGCAAGGAAGGGAAGGAACTTGGGAAGACAGAGAGGGCTGAAAGGGCAGGGAGAATGGCCTGAGAGTTGTGGTTTTTTAAATTGAAAAAAGTCACACTCTGCCTACTGGAATCCCATTGCAGCCATTATATGTCATGGACTATAAACCTTTTAGGCTGCCTGCCGAGGTCAGACTGAACACAGTACTTCTGTCTGCCAATGTGATGCCTTCCATGTGTTGGACTACAACTCCCATCATCCCTGAGCACTGGCCATGCTGACTGGGGCTGATGGGAGTTAACAGTCCATCAATGTCTGCAGGGCAATGCACTGGCTAGCCTTGCTATAGACAGAAAGAGAGGCAGAGAGTCCTCAATTAAAGATAACAAAAAGACCGAGCCACAGGAGCTCCATTAAAAGTGGTCTCAATATGAACATTATTGAAAATACAAGCTGGGGTCACTGCGTAGCAGCAAACATGGGTCAATCTGTAAACAACAATCCAATTCAGATGATAATAGTGCATGTGAGCTATAAAACAACTATCCAAACAGCACGGGACAAGATCTACCGTATTTTTTGCTCTATAAGACTCACTTTTTCCCTCCTAAAAAGTAAGGGGAAATGTGTGTGCGTCTTATGGAGCGAACGCAGGCTGCGCAGCTATCCCAGAAGTCAGAACAGCAAGAGGGATCGCTGCTTTCGCTGCACAGCGATCCCTCTTGCAGTTCTGGCTTCTGAGATTCAGAATATTTTTTTTCTTGTTTTCCTCCTCCAAAAACTAGGTGCGTCTTATGGTCTGGTGCGTCTTATAGAGCAAAAAATACGTTATATGATCTATGCATATTCTCTAAGTGTCTGAAGGAGTACAAAGCAACACTGGAGAGCTCATCCTACGTTGTTCGGGGAATTGTTTTATTCTTCACACGTGCCATTTCATCCGGAGAAGAGGTTGGTGGAAGACCCTGTGATGGAACTGCAGGTTTTGCCCTTAGGTCAAATAAATAAAGGGAGTTAGGCATGCTTACCTTCCAGCGGTTCCCACACTCATTGCACACAACAAAAGTGGTCATTGGCTCGTCTGAACTGCGGGTTTGCACCTGTGTTGAAGGAAGGAAACGCTGAGGGTGAGTGAGGTCTGTACTGCTGGTCTCCAAGGCTTGCCCTGTAGCAGTCTTTCCACATCACCTCCCATCATCTGCACTCGCTTGTTTGCCCGCCACTTGTTTTGGAATTGAAAACTGGTGCTCTAGCCAGCAGCAGCTCCACAAAAACTTGTTCTGAGGATTTTGGGGAGGGGTGAGAAGGCTTCCCCGCTGTTGGCCGTAGCAAAGCTACCAATTACAACCCGTCCTGATGTTGCCAGGGATGTAAGAAAACCCAAACAATCCTCTCACTTCCATCAGTAGAAGCGGACAGCTGTATTGTCCTTTCCCTCAACTGGCCTGGTACAAATCTGGACCCAATCCTGACGGAACTGATCCTTCCACGGAGAAGCTGAAGACCCTCACCTCTCAGTGGATTTCATGAAATGAGGGGGTGTTCAGGACCTCGAGAGGCAAACCAGCAGGTCTTTCAGGGTGCCCTGTGCACACCTGGCGTCTCACCTGGGTGTAGGTGCAGTTCTTTTTCTTGCACTTCCCGCAGGTGAAGAGGTCGGTCTGGGTCCCTCCCGTCTTGCCCATCTGATGCTCCCGGATGGCCTCCTTCGTCATGGCTTTCCGGATTTCTTTCAGCTCGTTGCTGGCCATTTCCTTTCAGGGAAATAAGATAAGAGCACCCGCTCAGTTTGGCTTTCTCTCTCTCTCTTTTGGTTTTTTTTTTTTTTTAAAAAAGAATACTGCTTTATTTAGAATTCAACAATAACAAAGGGGAAAACCACAGTAATTGCTACATCAATTCATTACAATTAACCAATTTTAACAATATATAAATAGTAATAGCAAAATTACACAACATCACTTTCAACTTACTGAAGTTTTCATGTTACACTTTTATCTCTTTCTCTCTCTCTTAACAAATCAAAAAGAGAAAGACCAAGAAAGGAGGCACACAAAAAAAGAAGAGGAAGAAGAAGGGGGTGGAGGAAAAAAGGGGGGAGGAAAAAACAAAACAAAATAAACACATTTGACTTCCGATTTGACTCATTGTGTTATTATTTCTACTATTTTTTCACACACAGTTCCAAATTATTGTATTGCTTTCTTTGTTTTCGTCAGATATCAAAAAACATTATATTTGTTGTTTTACAAGGATCATTCTATTTTTGCCAGGAGATATTTGTTATTGTAATGTTTTTCCAGGTACTCTTTAAAGATTTTCCATTCTCTCTGAACTTTCTGTTTTGGATAACCTCTAATTCTCCCTGTGCTCAGTTTGGCTTTCTCAATTTGCACATTAGCGAGCTGCATTTCCGCCAAACGTGTTCAAAGACACTCTATAATGAACTTTTGTCCCACACGGTCATCAGAAACCGTGGAGCAAATGAGCTCCCACCTGAAAGAGCTATGATCTTAACCTTTTTGGTTCCACGGTACAGCAGGAACAGGAGGAACTGAGAGGGGGAAAGCGGCAGTTTTAAACAACAGCAGAAGCTTGAATAAAACAGAGTTTGGAAGACACTGGTGGTGGTGGGAGGCGGCAGATTAAAACAAGGTTTGAGTACGGCACAAGGGGGATTGGGAAAGGCTCTGCTGTGTTCGATTCTGCGTTGTTACCATCACTGCTATTTCTCCTTGTTAAAATTGTTTAAGATGCACATGCACAACCAATCAGTGTCTCTCCTTCCCTGCTTTACTCAAGATTCTGCTGCTGTTTAAAACCACTTTTCCTCTCAGTGGGGCAATGGTCACACACAGAGACCCCTCTTCCTTGCCACCAAGGCCTTCCCTTAAACCCCCTCCCCACACTTACGGCAGACATGAGTTTCCTCCTTCCTGCCCCTTCCTCTGTCCCCTGCCTGCCTTTAATGGACAATGAAAACAGAATGATGCTGGACCCGGGCAAATATAGTATAGAGGCAACCAAAGGAGAATAAAATACAGAGCGAGAAATTCAGTGTGCTGCTACAAGCGTCCCATCAGTACAGCATCTCTGCTTGCCTCATGGAGACATCTCCTCTCGTCCCTCTGCATGTGGCTTTGGGGTTTTCCCACCCACCCCAGAGCCAATTGGGGGGGGGCAATGGGGAGGGAGGAAGGCGGAAAGTCCGGCTGAGCTAGCAGAAGTTCTTGCAAGGGCTTCCACTAATAATAATAATAAATTTTATTTATACCCCGCCCTCCCCAGCCAAGACTGGGTTCAGGGCAGCTAACACCCGGTATAAAAAGAAATTGATTGAAATGCAACTTAAAAACAAGATTAAAATACAACATTAAAACAATAAAATATTAAAATACAGCCTCATTTCAATGGAAACTCAAATCAAAAACTTTTTGGGGGATAAAAACGTCAAGTCTTCACCAAGGCTAACTTTCCAGACTGGTCCTACATGGGCCAGAAAAAAGCCAGGGAAGTCCCCAAATAGGAGTTCCATCATAGGAGGGGAAAGGAAAAAAGAAGAGGGGGGAGGGAATCAAATTGATTCCAAGCCGAAGGCCAGGCCCGAGCCTCTAATTGTGAGTCCCACACCTTAAAATACAATACTTTATCCTTTTAAGGTTTTCTCCCGAGGATGCATGTCAGAGCTGGCCCAAAGCATTTGACCCCTCTGCAAAGGCCTTTCCCCTCTGTTTATAGACAGTAATTTTAACCCTACACTGGATATTCTTCCTTATCAACGGCAGCCGTTTAGAATTTTGGTACCAGAACAGCATCTTTGTAAGATCAGGCCATTTAGTAGACTGGAGCAAGTCTCACTGGGTTTTTCAGGCTATGCAACCGTCCATCTCACCTCTGAGGTCATCACTGCAATTTGCTCTGCACTGATCACTCCACACAAGACATTCTTTCGGAGGTCAGGATTCTTGGAGTCCTTGAGGTTGGAGATGCGGCTCCTGACCCGGTTCTTGTACTTCAAGTCTGTGTTCTTGACATCTTGGTATATAAGTTCAAAAGCCATTAAGGAGCACCACCGTCAGGTTGCCTTTGCCCCAGCCCCAGCTCCAAACGTGTTAGCCTGACAGTCTAAACCAAGGTTTGGGCATCATGGAGAGCTCTGCATCAGCAGAGGAGTCCTAGGACCCTGAGGATGGAAGAGATCACCTTGGAAGCCCCTCGGCCAGGCACCTTCAAAGATTAAGAGGAGGAAGACTGCCAAGTGACCAGGAAGCCTTCATTCCCTGCTCCTGAAGTTTCCTAGCCCACATTCTCCTCTCTGGGAGCTCTCTCAGCACCTTTACTACAACACCCTTCACAGGACAATAGAGAACCCATAGCCCAGGGGCTGGGAACAGGATCCAGCCTGCAGCTCAGACCCTTATTTCCCCTAACCCCCACGAGCCAAATTTGACTACCTATCTGTCAATCGGCTGGTATTACAATGATGGCAGGCGATACAGCACTTTGGAGGCCCGACAATCAGCTGATTGTTACTTGAAAGAGTCATGCACACCTCTTTGCAAGCCCCTTACTAAGAGCCCTGCTCTGCCTCGTGAAGTCCCAACAATCAGCTGACAGTCTGTGCTTTGGAAGGAAGGTGTGTGATGCTTCTGCAGCGCCACCAACCAGCTGATCATCAAGACTTCGGAAGCACTGAGCTTGGGTTCGGCTGGTCTAGGATCTGAACTTGGGGTCTGCAGCACTTCCAGAGCCCCAGCCCAGGCAGCTTTTGATCTGCCCACATGACACCAGGTGACTGGCAGGTGGGTGGGGCTTGATCAAAATGGCTTGGTGAGCCAAATTATGACAGTCATACCTCGGGTTACAGATGCTTCAGGTTACGTTTTTTGGAGTTGTGGACCGCCGAAACCCGGAAGTACCGGAACGGGTTACTTCCGGGTTTTGACGGTCGTGCATGTGCAGAAGCGCTAAATCCTGCTTTGCACATGTGCAGAAGCACTAAATCGCACTTTGCGCCTGTGCCAAAGTGCCGAATCACAACCCACGCATGCGCAGACGCGGGTTGCGAACGTGCATCCCACATGGATCACATTTACAACCCGAGTGTCCACTGTATTATTATTACATTGTAGATGACTGGCCTCTCAAGTTAAGCTCTCCTGCTGAACTTATTCTTATCTCTGGCTCCCAGAGTGTCCGGCTTGTGGTGCTCCACTGCCGTTCTGCCATTTACCTAAATGCGAGGGATTCTTGGTAACCTCAAAAACTACATTTCCCAGGATTCTTTGGGAGGAGGCCCTACTAAACTGCTTTTAAGTGTATCATGGCATAGAGAGAGTTTAAAGTGTGAGGATTGGGAGTTTGCCTTTGAAATAGCGGCTGCCCAGAAATCCCCTATGCCTCCTTTCCAATGCTACAAACAAAGCAAGGATATATTCTTCAATCTGGCCTGCAAGCTGCTCGCAGTCGGCACCGATGGTCACATAGTCATCTGTGAAGAAACAAGAAAACCGAAAGGTAGCCAAGACTACATTCCCTAAGCAAGCTGTTGCCTTCACACTTTGGCACCAGGTTCCCGCTGCACTGAACCAGAGACTCACATTTCATGTGCCCATCAGCGCCATTTGTCTACATACAAATTTATGGGGTTGGACTAGATGACCCCTGCGGGTCCCTTCCAATTCCACGATTCTGTGAAAGCTCAGAATTTACTAGTGCTCGCTATGAACACCAGCAAGCACGGGCTCTTTTGAAAAGGGCACAGATTCAGGAATGCAAGGAAGACGATGCTGATGGAAAGGAGAAGAGGTGAGGGAAGGACTCGCTCCTTTGCTCCTTACTGTCCATCTGGAGAGCGGAGGTCAGCATTTCTCTGCATTTGTTGCGCACCGTATCGCATGTGACAGGCACTGGTGGGAAGGTGGTGATCTTGGGTGTGGTGGGGGTCTTCGGCGGGTCCTGCCTTTTGGCGGAGCTGGAAGAGAAATGAAGCTGGTCAAAATTTCTCTGCTCATTTTGCAGAAGTCAAATCGTGAAAGTCTAGGAGGAAGGTGGGCTTGAAGCTGGTAAAGGAACCCTGGATGGTTAAGCCCAGTCAAAGGCGACTATGGGGTTGCACCGCTCATCTCGCTTTCAGGCCGAGGGACCCGGCGTTTGTCCAGAGACAGCTTTTTCCGGTTCATGTGGCCAGCATGACTAAACCGCTTCTGGTGCAACAGAACACCGCGACAGAAACCAGAGCACACGGAAACGCCGTTTACCTTCCGCCGCAGGGGTACCTATTTATCTACTTGCATTGGAGTGCTAGGTTTGCAGGAGCTGCGACAGAACAACAGGGATTTGAACCGCCAACCTTCTGATCAGCAAGCCCAAGAGGCTCAGTGGTTTAGACCACAGTGCCACCCACATCCCAGTTGGGGGGCGGCGGGCTTTGAGTGAGAATTCAAACCAGCCTTTGACGTCCTTGAACCATCCAACTGATTTGGATTGCATCTCCCTGACTGGGGCTGATGGGAGTTATAGCACTGGCTTGGCAAAGGCTGATTTTGAGTTCCATAAATCAGTTCACACAAGCTTCGAACAATCCAAAACCTTGAGAAACCAGTGCAAATAGATGTACAGTGGTGCCTCGCAAGACGAAATTAATTCGTTCCGCAAGTTTTTTCTTCTTGCGAGTTTTTCGTCTTGCGAAGCACGGTTTCTCATAGGAATGCATTGAAAATCAATTAATGCGTTCCTGTGGAAACCGCCTTCAGACCAGGTCCGGGGACAGTCTGTCCCCCGACCTCTTCTGAAGGCTGGGGGGGGGGGGAGAACAAGGGCTTTTCTTCCCACCGCCAGCCTTCAGAAGGCTGTTCTGAAGGCTGGCGGTGGGAAGAAAAGCCCTTCTCCCCACCTCCCGCCCCGCAAGCTCCGGGGACAGGAGCGCTTTGCTGCCGACCGCCAGCATTTTAAAAGCCCCTGCTGTCCCGGGGCGATTTTAAAATGCTGGCGGGCGGCAGCGAAGCCTCCGCTGTCCCGGGGCGATTTTAAAATGCTGGGGGTCGGCAGCGAAGCTTTCGCTGCCGCCCGCCAGCATTTTAAGATCGCCCGGGACAGCGGAGAAGTCTCCGCTGTCCCGGGAAGGCAGGCGGGGGGGGGGAGCAAAGACTTTTGCCCCCCACCGGCCTTCAGAAGAGGTCCAGAAAGTCTTTGCTCCCGACCGCCAGCATTTTATAAGAGGTCCCCGGAGATTTCCCTATGGGCTTTCTTCTTGCGAAGCAAGCCCATAGGGAAATTCGTCTTGCGGAACGACTCAAAAACGGAAAACTCTTTCGTCTTGCGAGGCGTTCGTCTTGCGAGGCACCACTGTAGATGGTTTTAGTTACGTCCTTGAACCATCCAACTGATTTGGATTGCATCTCCCCGACTGGGGCTGATGGGAGTTATAGCACTGACTTGGCAAAGGCTGATTTTGAGTTCCATAAATCAGTTCACAAAAGCTTCGAACAATCCAAAACCTTGAGAAACCAGTGCAAATAGATGTAGAGTTTCTTAGCTGTTAAGCTTTTGCCCACATCCACTGGTCAAACAACTGCCGAGTTCCTTTATAGTTGTGATGTCCATTCTAGCCTCTTAATTTGGGCTGCACTAACTGTACTTCCAGGCACAGCACAAAGGTAGCCTAATTATAGAACAATATTACAAGGTAGCCAACATCCCGCATTTCTGGAACTGGAACCAGTTCAGAAGCTGCACAGCCTCTCCTGATTCAGACATTGCAGAAAAATATTGCTGATGGCATCTCACCCCAAATCTCCTAATAATCACTTTCAATGATTTTATCTAGATCAAGGGTGAGGAATCTTTCTCCCTAGAGCTTACACGCAATTGAGCATTTTCAATCATGAACAGGTGTTCTGGAAACAGTGTGAAGCATATTTCTAAAAATAATTTTATTATTTATAGAACGTCCATCTTAACTGGGTTGCCCCAGCCACTCTGGGCAGCTCCCAACAATAATTATTACACACACACACAGTTTTTTAAGAAAAGCATGGGTGGCCATGTGGGGAAGGGGGTACCCCAGGGTTAGGGATGGGATTGCTGAGTTTCTGCACCCTCTTGAAACTATTCCCAGGAATTCTTGGGGGATGGCCAGGTTCATGGCATGCTGCTAAAATGACAAGGGGCTTAGAGGTCCCTTCCAGCCAACTGTATGGCTTGCACTGAAGCTTTCCGTGCACAAACAGAACAGCTTTCCGGCTGCGCAACAGCACATCACTTTCCCCATGCAGTTCCTCCTGTGCCCTTAAATTTGATCTGGAGAATCTAGAGACTCCCATGGAGCAATTTTGCGGGTGCACAGGGTGGGGGGAACTGTAGGAGGGAAAGAGGAAAGCGAGTTCCTGTTAAACGAGCAGAAGTCCGCTTGTGCAACGCTGGATTCTGCCCTATTGGTATATGAACACTACAGCTTTTAAAGTGACTTAATTACTTTTTTCTCAGGAAGTCTTGGGAAGTGAAGCACTGAGCAGGTCTACGGAGGGGATTGCAGAGTCCTCTGCATGCTCATCAAACCAATTCCCAGTATGAAATCAGAGAAGTCTCCTTGGCAGGTATGCTCTGCAATTCCCTCGCCCACTTCTGCTATAGCCATTTTTGCTTTCTTTCATTCCCACAGAAAGCAGGAACGTGAACAAAGGTCTGTAAGCATTTATCCCTCTTGCAAACCATGTCAAGAGCTCCCAATCTGGAGACCCCCTCCCACACTTTCACGGCACCCAGGATGAGATTTAGAACACCCCTGATATGCTTGTTTCCTTGTGGCATCAACATTAGCTCCCATCCTATAATCATGAGAGTTGGAAGGGACCCTGAGGGTCATCCAGTCCAACTCACTGCAATGCAGGGAAATGCAAGTTATCCCTTACAGGGATCGAAACTGCAACCTTGACATTACCAGCACCATGTTCCAACCAACTGAGCTACCCAGTTGCATTAATCTTCCAGTTCATCTGGTGTTGTATAGTTCCACCTTTGGCAGTGAAATGAGAGCAACAGGTTCGGTCTCTGAAATCTCCAGATAGGTTTCGGTCTCCCATCTGAAACTGCAGAGAGCTGTTGTCAGTTAGTGTAGTGTATATCTGGTGCTGGAGGAGACTCTTGAGAGTCCCATGGACTGCAAGAAGATCAAACCAATCCATTCTGAAGGAAATCAGCCCTGAGTGCTCACTGGAAGGACAGATCGTGAAGCTGAGGCTCCAATACTTTGGCCACCTCATGAGAAGACTCCCTGGAAAAGACTGTGATGTTGGGAAAGATGGAGGGCACAAGGAGAAGGGGATGACAGAGGACGAGATGGTTGGACAGTGTTCTCGAGCTACCAGCATGAGTTTGCCCAAACTGCGGGAGGCAGTGGAAGACAGGAGTGCCTGGCGTGCTCTGGTCCAGGGGGTCACGAAGAGTCGGACATGACTAAACGACTAAACAACAACAACAACATCTGGCTTGCAGGCCAGATATAGCTTTCAGAGGCTTCCCACTGGCCCACAGTTTATCCTCATTCCCCCCACCTTGAACACCCCACTGCACCGTTTCCTGCTGGTTGCAGAGGGATTTCTCTCCCTCCCACCCCTCCAGCCAACACAGAAATGCAGCAAACTGCAGGTGCAAAAGCCTAATCCTGATCAGGAACATAGCCTGTGTGGAGGTTTTGACTCCTTAGCCCCCTGGAATTTGCACTGCGATGAGCGACAAACTCCAGAGCTCCTCCTTGCAAGGCTTGCTACCACCACCAATCAGTGGCGTCAGAAGCCTTGCTTGTTGCTTAGCAGCCACATCTTTACCTGTACCATACCTGCCGTCACGTGTCAGGTGTGGGCCAGGTGGATGTGGTTTGGGCAATAACAGCTTTACAAATTTAACTCTGCCAGACCCAATTTGGCCTTTGGGCAAGGCTTCCCACTGCTGCTGTAGAGGGTAATGTCTCTACACAGAGGCCTCTAGTAACTTCAGTCATGAGGGCAACCAGTTGCCACAGGCGACACCACTGAAATATGATGCATCGGCACCGGGCAAACGAAGCTCTTTGACAGCACTTTCTTCCCAGTGAATGGGTAATTTAGAGGAACAACCAACATACTGTGACTAGTGGACTGCCATCTCTAGAAACCAGGACTTTTCAGTCACAGCATCAACCCTCTGCAATAATCTCTCAATAGATAGATACCTTAGAAAATCCATCTGTTGGATATCTCGCACAAACCTAAAAAAACACAATTTGTTACAGAGAGCGGTTTGGATACTTGAGAGTTATCCTTCTCTGTTTGTTGACTAGCAGCTTTAAAAGATGGCACTTTTACAATATATCTATGGTATTCTGACCTATATTTGCAGTGTTTCCAATTTTATTCACAGTATCTTCTGATTTCCGTAAACTGCTTAGGAATGTTTGCCAGAAATGTTAAGAAATATGTAACTTTCTAAATAAAATGTGCAGGGGACATCACTACAATCTCCCCGTATGCAAAAAAAAAGCCTCCACTTTCTCCTATGTCCCACTGTAATCTCTCTGTAATCCATGGCCCCATGCTGAGATAACAAAGTTATACAGAGATTGTTTCGATGGCTGAACCACAATCCATGTGCTTTGAAAGCAATTGCCGGGCAGCTGTAAGAAAAGGCTGCAACAGATCTCCCAATGGGAATGTCAGGTCCCAGATTACGGCCACCCAAAAGCAGCAATTTCCACATCGCTTTCCCTGGAGCCATTCCAATAGCTTGGCTGGAACCTATAAATGCTTATTACAACATCTTGCCACCTTCTGCTAACTCAAGTCAGCACTGCTGTTTGAATGTCCATAAAATGATATGCTCAAGGAAGCTACACATGAATGGCTGTCACTGGATTTGGACAAGGGTAGGACTGGTACTCCAGCTCCGAGGGTGAAAACTTTTGTTGCTTCCCAAGGACAGCCAGCCTACTCATAAAGCCAGCGTTCCAACCTGGTCAGAAGAACGCTGCTGCATTGAAAGCCTGTGTAGTTTGGTTGGACCATCCATTATGATCTGGGAAGGATGCAGAATTGAATTGCCTACATCGCAAACAGTTACAAATGTCTCACTACACTTTTCTTTATGCCAAGACACAGTGGATGGGCGTGGCTCTTCAACCAGTTTATTTGCTAGTCGGTCAGGGCTTGATCAGACCAGTGAATGACCCTGGGTTTTTCCACCCACCTTTTATTTTGGCCTTCCTCTACCATTGCTCAATTGAGCTGCTCTGTAGGTCTCCACGAAATTAAAAGACACCTGCTTCTTGGGAGAAAAGCAATGACAAACCTAGAAAGCATCTTAAAAAGCAGAGACATCACCATGCCAACAAAGGTCCGTATAGTTAAAGCTATGGTTTTCCCAGTAGTGATGAATGGAAGTGAGAGCTGGACCATAAAGAAGGCTGGTCCCCAAAGAATTGATGCTTTTGAATTATGGTGCTGGAGGAGACTCTTGAGAGTCCCGTGGACTGCAAGAAGATCAAACCTATCCATTCTGAAGGAAATGCGCCCTGAGTGCTGACTGGAAGGACAGTTCGTGAAGCTGAGGCTCCAATACTTTGGCCACCTCATGAGAAGAGAAGACTCCCTGGAAAAGACCCTGATGTTATGAAAGATGGAGGGCACAAGGAGAAGGGGATGACAGAGGACGAGATGGTTGGACAGTGTTCTCGAAGCTACCAGCATGAGTTTGACCAAAGTGCGGGAGGCAGTGGAAGACAGGAGTGCCTGGCGTGCTCTGGTCCATGGGGTCACAAAGAGTCGGACACGACTAAACGACTAAACAACAACAACAAATAGGTCTCTAATTTGCACTTCCTCTCCACTAGGGCTGGGCGTTTCGGCTTTTCAACATCATGATCATCATCAGCCAAGCATCACGATATAGTGACACATCACGCTGTTGAAAAGCAAAGGGAGGAACAAGCTGCGTCAGCCCGAGAGCCTGTGAGACGCCAGGGTGAAACCACCTCAACTCCCTCGGCAGGAGTGGCGGCAGTTTCACCTCCAGGCGCTGGCAGTGGAGGGACCTGGGAGCGACGGTGGTTTCACCAGCGCCATTGCACTCTGGCCCTCAAACCAGTCCAATACATCACCCAGGCCTACTCTCCATTTATGGCACCCTGATCCTCATTTGATTGGAAGGTGGCAGCTATACAGAGTAGCAGATGGAGCTTTCAGTCCCATAGCTCGATCACAGCCAACAGAAACAATGTCTTTTTTTCCTTGATTTTACAGCGTGCAAGTTTTAAACAAACATTTCCTAACACTCCAAGGCACATGGGAATCGGTGTTCACTGACGTTCGGAGGAGCTGTTGTTTTTAATTAAAGTGATTGGGACAGAGGAAAACTCAAAACACACAGCTGCATTTTGTCTCAAGAAAGCCCGGTGACACTATTCCCCTGAAGAAGGCAAGTAAGTAAAGGCTAAAGCCTGAATGATAGGTGCAAGTACTGAGAGTGCTGCTACCCTACGGACCAACATAGGAACATAGTTCAATGAGGCTAGTTCAGTGAAGTGGCTGCCCCTATGGTTCTGACCATTTCAACCTCACCAACACAATTCGGAAAAGGGTGGGTTACTTACACTGAGATAGTTGGGCATGCTCAAACCTCATGAGAATCGTGTCCTTCTACAACTGATGTCTACCAGTATGAACCTAGCCTAGACATCCTCTGCATATTTCCCAACCTGACAAACTAGGAAATGGAGCAAAATAATGGAAAATCTCAACTTCTTTCCTTCCCGGTTAAACAAAATTAAGGTTCTGCCCCTGTCACTGTGGAGTACAGTCTTTAAGCTATAAAATCAGTTTCAGGTAAAGGGTCAAAATCCAGAGAGGTTTACAGAAGGCACCCAATGAGGAAGCAACCGCCAGTAGCTCTGAAGGCTGCACGTCTCGTGTCCAGGAAGAAACACATCACCCCTTACTGCAAAAGAGAATGGGCCTCACATGGAGGGCTGGTCATTTCCGACCCCTGGCTATTAGGGCTGTGTGCTGGATTCGTACGAGGCCAGTCAAATCAGGCATAGGTGTCCGTCCTTAGGCGCTGGAAAAGTTATGTAAAGACAGCCACAATTTCCACAGGTCAGGTTGGATTGGCCCAGAGTGATCTGTGGTTGGCAGGGGAGAAGACCTCAGGCAGGAGGAACAGGCAGGTTGGGAACAAGGCCACATGAAAGAGGCCAGGACCTACACTGGTTAAGGTGGGCTCAGCACCACAGCTCTTCTTCCTACCTGACATGACCCCATCCCCACCTATGCAAGGTCAATGCCTCAGTTCAACAGTTGTTGGATGGAGGCATAGATCCTGTGGGGTTCAGGTCTGCTTAGCAAGAGGCTTTCCTGTGGGAAAGCAGCTTATGAACCAGCAGCCCCACACAGAATCGGACACTCCCGTTTAACAGCTGTTAAGGGTAGGGTCTGATCCTCCCAGATCAAGTCCTGTGCAGAGCCATGCGCCACCAATCTTTTAAAAGGTTTCTTATGAGATTAAAAACCCAGAGTCCCGCCTCCATCCCTGAATTGCTTGGGGATGATTCTAGGGTGGGGGGCTCCTGGGGCAGGGCAAATCACCCTGATCCAGGGGCCACAGGGCAGATTGCTATTAACAGTCTGGAGAAGAATGGTATCAACATAACCTGGAGCTGAGAAGTTGCGGGATTGTTGCATGACATACACTTTCTATTTAAATAGAATTTTGTCCCATTGTTCTGCTGCAGCTGAGGAAAAAAGGACAACTTCTCTTTTGGTGTCACAACTAAGTGGAAAGTGAAAACAGGAAAGAGTCTTGTGGCACCTTAAAGACTTAACAAATATTCATGCATATTTTTATTTTATAATATATACAGTGGTATCTCGCAAGACGAATGCCTCGCAAGACGAAAAACGCGCAAGACGAAAGAGTTTTCCATTTTTTGAGTCGTTCCGCAAGACGAATTTCCCTATGGGCTTGCTTCGCAAGATGAAACGTCTTGCGAGTTCTTGCGAGTTTGTTTCCTTTTTCTTAAAGCCGCTAAACCGTTAATAGCCGCTAAGCCGCTAATAGCCGTGCTTCGCAAGACGAAAAAACCGCAAGACGAAGAGACTTGCGGAACGGATTAATTTCGTCTTGCGAGGCACCACTGTATATTATACGCACACATCTGCTGAAGTGAATTGTAGTCCATGAAAGCTCATGCCATAATAAAATTTCTTAGACTTTACAGTGCCAAAAAGCATTCTGTTGCTTAAGCTGCAACAGCCTAACACAGCCACAGGGAGGAGAGTACAGGTTAATACGTGGGGGAGGGGGGCAGAACCCAAACACAAAATAAATCAACAAAAACGGAAGTGATGTTTTTATTAATAAAGGATGAGCATGAGAGAGAATAAAGGAGGAATGAAGGTGAATCAAATAATAAACAATGGTAATCAAAATAAACTCACAAAAGCCACTGTGTTTTGTAGACATTTATTTTTTCTCCATTTACAACTATAGCATTTTTTTTAAAAAAACACAACATGATACCACACTGATAGTTCTATCTGCAACCACTATTTTCTATTCCTCACCATCATGAATTAAGGGCAGCCTTAATTGGACTACACCAAGATCAAAAAGTTTCCTATTCCAACAGGCAAAGTAAAGAAATCAAAATTAATACCAAAAATGGAAGAACATTAGGGGCGGGAAGAGGAATACGATGTGCAAAAGTGCCACCTCTGGCTAACGGGAAACATTATTACCTTTGGTCTCTCGAGTCGCCACTCTCCTTTGAGGAGGAAGTTGGCAAGGAGGAATTCTTTTTCTTCTCGTCACTCTTATCCTCTGAGGCATCTGAATGCGGGGGAAAGAAGCAATGGCAAAGGAAGCAAGAAGTAGAAAAAGTTAAATCAAGAGGAGCTGCAATCTTCTCTGCAGGGCATATGCCCAAGGCTGCTGGCATTTGATCACCCTTAAGTGAGCTTCTTTAGTGGCCCGGTCCTATAAAGTTCTAAAGCAACTGTTCCTAGGACAGTGTGACTACTTGATGTGGCCACGAATCAGATGGCCCTTTCCCTTCTGCTCCAGGACCGGTCATCTGTCACATGACCCTGCCACACAAAGCAGCCACTAAGACCTCAGCTCCCACGTTTCCTCACGAGATGGCACACTCAGAAAACAGCTTTAAATTTTAGGAGCAGGGCAAATGCTGTGACTCAGCTTGCACACTCAACTAGCACAATTGTGTTCTCTCAGCTTTCCCACTGCTTTTGCTGCAGGCACAAAGGTAGTTTTGTCACTAAAGCAGGCAGAGGAAGCCCCAATCCCCACCTACATGCTCATTTCAGCAACCTATGAGCCTCTGAAAATCAAACATGGGTACAAGCAAAAAAAGGAGAGAGAGGAGTGGGCTGTTGCTCCCCCCCCCCCTTGGCAGCTGATTGACCACTAATGGCCACAGATAACTGGGGTAGACAAATCCTTGCTCTAGTCTAGGAGGGCTTATCTTACGTTCTTGAGAATCTATCCAAACATGCTTAGTCCCTCACCAAGGAGTTTCTTCCAGGCCTTGATAAGCGATTTGGCAAGTGCGATCACATCTTCGTCTGTGCTTTGCTTCCGGAGTGCATTCACGGACATCCCAATGCGAGTGGACTGCAGATCGTGAAGGAAGAAATCACCAGGTCATCATATGACCAGCTAGACAGAAATCTCCACAACAAGGAAACCAGTGGCCCAAACAAGTCGAAGCAGCAATAATTAAAGCTAAGACCAAATCTCAGAAAGGGTTGCACTAGCTTTACTCCATGAAATAGTAATTGTAATGCTGTGTGCTTTATAATCCTTTTATCATTCATCACAGCAAGAATTCTCCCCTCCCCTCCTTACCGCATAGGACCTTGATTTTGTTCTCCACGGCTCTGGGACATCAAGGACTTCTTACAACTAGAGACAGGACACTGTATGGCATAGTCCAAACACTAGAGCCCAGAGCGTCATGCAAAGGAACTGATAAGCAGCAGGGTCGGGACAAAAGAAAATAAGCACTCCTTTGTGCAATTTCTAGTTCAGTTAAGGAATTCATGGCCACAGGATGAAAACTAGGAGATGGAACTTTTTTTCTCTACGGCTCAGGAAAAAAGAGAAGTCTAGTATTGGCTTCTAGGCATAGCAGACACAAGGACAGTCTTCATGATCAGAAGTAGAATTCTGAGAGACTGCTGCTGTTGGGGGTGGCAGCCACTCTCATGCCGCGTGGGTGGATTAGATGGGCCTGGTCTGATCCACAAAGGCAGGTTGTATTATCAGTTCGGCTACCAAACACAGAGATTTCCACCCTTTTTTTGGCCCAAGGGCTGCAGTCGCCAGAGGTATCATGTCAGAGCCTCCCGCTTCTCCTCAGCTGACCTTTGTTGAGCAACGGGGGGGGGGGCATGGTCTCCTCCTAACTCACTAAATCCAATGTCCACATATTTTTTCTTTTTGTTGAATCTACCAAAATTGGGAGAGGATCTTGGGGGGGGCATATTAGGCCCCTGGGTCACACACCTGTAGATGGGACTGCTTGAACTTGGGATTGTCTGCCTGCTCTACTACTGAGCTATGGTATTCCAATATGTGACAGTGCAGCCTACATGAAACAGACTAGCAGGTGTAGAGGGAGAATTCACGCTGGCAGCAGGGTAAAAGACAAATGGCATTCATCAGCATGAATTACCTGCAGCAAATCCAGAGTTATTGGCATACTTTTCAGCTCCTTCAGCAAATCCATTGCCCCTTCCTGGAAGGAAAAGGAATTCAACAAATTAACAGAAACTGACAAGCGAATTAAGTCCAAATTGGTTCTATGTGATCATCAGATAACAGGCACAGCAAATTAAGAACGGAATTCCTCAAACAGGTCAGTTGCGTCTAAAATCCTTTCTCGAAAAGAAAGATCCCCAGCCGAACCAGCAATTTTTGTTGCAGATGACTGCAGCTGTAAACTGTGTAACATTTCACAAATCAAGATAGATTCCAACTTTTTCCACTGTGAGGGGATTTTCACTCTGGCATGGATCAGTATGCGGCTGAAAATGCAGCCATTGCAGTGTAGGAGAAAAGCATGTTTGAGATATTCATTACATGTATATAATTTAGAAAATATTTCTGCACCAGCAAAACAAGCTGGAGTTTCCAAACCCAAAGACTTTTGCATCTGTCTGGATGAGGAGAGAATCACCAATGCCAGCCAAATGGAAGGCTGGATCCACAAAAAGGGCAGGGTGGGGGTTCACAAATACCAAACAAAACAGACTTCATGAGCTGGCGGGGCTGCAGGGAATTAAAAAAAACAAAAGCCCTCAGATGATTTATAGAAATTTAGAAAATGAGGTTAAATAAAACCAGAGGTTTTTAATGATCTTTAATAAAGAAGTGGCACCTGGTACCCTTGAATCTGTTCCTCCGCCTCTCAATTGATGAAGGAATCTGCACAGGCTGATTTTTTTTGCAGTGCTAACCAGACACACATCAGCCTGGAATCTATCAAGACTGGTCAGCAGCTCCTCTGCCCATTCCATCAGACAGGGAATGACTTGCTTAGTTCAAAGAGTAAATATTCTGGACCCCTAGAAAAAGCAAGCTCTCTAGTGACCAACTGCAAAGGCAGAGAAAGAGGCCTAACCTGACAGACTCACTGCCTTTTGACCTCTTACTCTCCATAAAGAGGGTCTGTTTCATCTCTGAAAGGGATGCAATCGCCAGAACAATCTGACAAGGAAAGAGGCCATGGAGAGCTCAATCTGAGCAAAGCTGCAAGGCCCAGGAACTACAGCAATATCCAGAATAAACAATCTGCTCTTTAACAAAGCTCAGTCCATTTTCAGCTTTCTGAAAATCCGTTTGAGCCAGGCCTCCCAGAAAAAACACAGGGAGGGCCAATTTCTGCTTTCACTAAAGGGTTTTTAATCACTTATTTGAATAGCAGTATGGCCAAGATAACAGTAATATCCAAGAATTGGCTTTATCCCTTTACCATGGGCCATTCTGACCCCACATAAGGCAATCCAAAAGGCAAAGGCTTTTTTTGGCCACAGAAATTAGGCCAGTGAAAGATATATTGGAGCTCATATGCTATTTTGAGCATCTTTGCGAAATACAACATGTATTGCAAGGAAATGAAAACTTATTGTGACTGTTTGTATTTAATAGTTTAAAACGTTTATTTTGTACACTGCCCTTGAATCAAGCCTGATGAAGAGTGGTATATGAAAACCGTTTAAATAAACTAAGCCAAACAAAAACAACTCAGTCTGATTGCTACAAAGACAGCAGGAGGACTCTCTGCTGCTCTCAAGGAGGCGGGAAAGACTGGGAACAATTAGTGCTGGAACAGTACGCATTCCTTGTATAAAGTCTAGGGGGGGGGGAATCTGCATTCTGCTCTCTGCATGGAAAGGAAGGGAATTCTAAAAAGTGGGGCACCCAGAGGAACTGGACAAGAGAAAATGGGGTGTCCTGTCCACTTTTAGTTCTGGGTCCTGGCTTCAGTCCTTTCCTGCCCAGCCCGCCACATGTTACCTTGAGGGTCTAGGGGCGCCAACAGAAAAAAGGCTCCACAACCCTAGTCTGGCTGTTTTAAGAAAAAGCTAGAGCACATTTGAAGCACCTACACTCACCGCCAAATCTATACTGCTACTCACGTTTCTTCTCTCATTCACAAATGACTGCCAACTGTACAAATCCACCAACTTTGGAATGAGCAGTGCTGTCCAATCAATCCCACAGCCTGGAGTCTAGACACGCAGATGTAGCCCCTGACATCTAGAAACAGTTCTTTGCCAAACCTGCTAAAAAGTATGCCTTATTGCTTGAAGAATGGGTTCAAGTGGAAAACAACTGCCGATAACAGAGAAATGTTGGTGTCCAGAGATGGGCATGTATGGATTAAGGTGACTTACCTCAGGCAGCTCCATCTGCCATTACTCATCTATGAAGACGTACAGGTCTTATTTCAGAAAGCGCATCATACGCACGAATCTTTTTCAGTCTGTACCTGAAAGTCAGTCTCTGCTTCAAGGCATGAATTAAAGGGCTGTAAGAGATCTGTGTATTCTTTCTCTCTTTACAAGCAGGATTGTGCACTACAAGGTGAAGAAGCGGGATTGCAGAGGCGATGAGAGCAGGCGCAGCAGCCCTCACCCTGTATGTACTGCTTTAAATCAACAAGAGGAGCCTGTGGCCCCTCGACATGTCCTGAGACTACAGTTCACATCTGCCCAACCAGCACAGTCAGTGGCCAGGGATGATGGGAATTGTAGTCCATGAGCACTAGAGGATAGCACTGTTTCCTTTTTTAAAAGTACAGTGGTAACACTCTGGAACGGATCCTGTTTGCATCCTGAGTAGAACGTAAAATGCAACTGCGCATCTGTGGGTCGCGTTTTGCCACTTGCATGCATGTGACGTCATTTTGAGCATCTGTGCATGCGTGAGCGGCGAAACCCAGAAGTAACGCACTCCGTTATTTCCGGGTCGCCGCGCAGCATAACTTGAAAACGCTCAACCTGAAGCACATTTAACCTGAGGTATGACTGCAGTGCATAGGGGCCTCAGGCACTCTCCCAACATCAGGAACCTTGAAAAGTAAAAGGGGGTGGGTTTTTCTAGGTGGAGCTTACAGGAGCTTATTTCGACTATGGCAGACCAACATGGCTACCTACCTGTTACTAGAACCCTGCGAGGTAGGTCAGGCTAAGAGAGAGAGGTCAGACAGTGTGGGCTGTACCACTTCAGCTGCGGGGGCGCTCACCTCAGTGAAAGCTCACCTATAAAAACGCCCTCCGCTTAAAACTTACACATAAGCAAATCCTAGCACTGGCTATACAAATTAATTTATGTTTGTACCAGTAGAGTGTTCCATCTCAGGAGCCAATCCCCCTCCACACGACTGAAGTGGTACAGCCCACACTGCCTGACCTCTCTCTCTTAGCCTGACCTACCCCACAGGGTTCTAGTAACAGGTAGGTAGCCATGTTGGTCTGCCATAGTCAAAATAAAATAAAATAAAATAAAATAAAATCCCTTCCAATAGCACCTTACAGACCAACTAAGTTAGTTATTGGTATGAGCTTCCGTGTGCATGTATCTGAAGAAGTGTGCATGCACACAAAAGCTCATACCAATAACTAACTTAGTTGGTCTCTATGGTGCTACTGGAAGGATTTTTAAAATTATTTTATTTTATTTATTTTGTTTTGTTTCGTCTACCTCGCAGGGTTATTGCAAGGAGGAAAAGTTGCACAACAGCCAAGGATGGGCAGGATACAAATGCAATACGCCAGCATAAAATGAAATGAGCATATGCAAATAAGCACTGCACAGGCCGTTATTGAGGAAGAGGGGAAGAGCAACTCTTCCTAACCAAGGGAGGGGGCGTGGCGAAAAGCAGCATGCAGAGCAGTAGGCGGGCGCGAGGGCGGAGCCAACTGCCGGGGAGCGGTGGGCGGAGCCTTCAGTACCTGAAGAGGGGCAAATGGCGATGCGGGCTTCGGCCGGCGGGGCGGAGCTAAAGGCTGGGAAGAAGCAAGCGATGGAGCGTCGGGGAGGCGAGATGGGCGGGGCCACGTCTCCGCGGGGTGGGCGGGGCTAACTCCCTCAGGGCGGCGAGAGGGACGTTGTGGGCGGGGCTAAAAAGCTGAGGGATGGGAATGCAGAGCGCGGTTTGACTGGTGGGCGGGGCCAATGCTTCACGAGACGCGGGCGGACGGTCGCCATGGAGACCAAGGCGGGGGGGGGCAGGGCGCCCGCTCCCTGGTCAAAACGAAAAAAACGGAGGGGGGGAGACAGCCGTTACCTGAGGCGAAAGGCGGGGCTTTTTTTGAAAAAGGCAACGGGGGCGCGCGCGCGCGACCCACCGAGGGGCGAGGCCACGACGCTGTGTGTGTGTCTTTGGGGGGAATCTTTCAGTCAGCGCCAAAAGAGGCTCACTCACCGCGCTTTTCTTGGCGACCATCTTGTCCAGCCGCTTGGCGATGCGCACGACCTCCTCCTCCCCGCCCATGGCCGCCGGCTGCTCGGCTCGCCTAGGGCGCGTCGCGATGCGGCTGAGGGAGCCGTGCCGCAGTCCGGCGGGCCGCGGTGAGGAGCCGACGAGCTCGCACGCCGCCGCCTGATTCCGCCGTGCGCGCCGGCCCGAGGCACGACGGGAGACGTAGTCCCGTCGCGCCCCACGGGCCGCTTCAAGAGCATGGCTGGGCGCGCGCCGGCTACACTACCGCTCCCAGAAGTCAGCGCGCGCGGCACTGTTTTGGTCCGTGAAGCATTGTGGGAGTTGTAGTTGAGCGCTGGGCTCTCCCCCGTGGTCGGCGGCTGAGAGGAGGACTACAAGCCCCATCAAACGCCTCGGCACAGCTACAGCTCCGAGCGGGTTGTGCGAGGCTGAGGGGAATACTAGATAGAAATATTTCGGGCGAAGACGACGGCGCTGCTGTGTTTAATATACGTTGTGTGGCTTTCTACCATGTTATAGCGCAACCAATAAAATTATTATTTATTTAACAAAAAGGGGGAGAGAAGAAGCACGGGGGGAGGGGGTATGGGAACGAAGCGTCCGTGAGGAGATAAAAACGTGAAACTCAGCCCACAAAAGAAAACACGAAAAGGCATGAAAGAAAAGCACGGATATAAAAGAATAGCGCTCAGGAAAAGGTGGTCGAGGGCCGCTCAACCTGACAGGGTTTTTTATTTCGTTTCATAAAATGTAGATACCGCTTGTAAGACCACAAATTAGGTGGCAATGTGCATGTATTACAAGCCACTAGGAAATCTCCCATCTTTATCAAAGGGAATACTAACCTCTTCTTTTCTATAACTAATAGATAAGCGTTGTATTTCTAATAATCTCAAGAACTTATTTCCAAAAATAAGTTCACCTTTGGCATCCTGCCACCACCCTTACTGTCTGTATGCTCATATATATCTTTCTTTGAGAACTGCCCTGAGAGCTCTGGGTATAGGGCGGTATATAAATTCTAATAATAATAATAATAATATGATTAGTAAAAATCTATTAAGACATTCAGAAAATTAAAATCGGCAGAACGCCAAGAAGGCATATATCCTCCATTCTCAGGCATTCCAGTTATGGTGGGGATCACAAATAGGCCCTGCTGTGTGGCCTGATCCAGGAAACCTCTTCCTACTGATGAAAAGCATTTTGAGCATTCGGGGAAATTCAGCACATTATGAAGATGCTACAACAGTAAGGAGTTTCAGGGTTGCATGTTGTCAGCCAGAGCCAGGTCCTACTCCCGTCCAAGCTGTGTTGGAAGAGGAACCCTATTGAGAGGCAGCGGAGGAGCCTGGCTACAGGATCAGGCCACCATCCTGTTCTCTCAGTGGCCAGCCAGATGCCTGTGAGGAGCCCACAGCACTATTGCACACAAGTGGTGTTCAGGTGGAATACCAGGGCCGGCCCACCCATGAGGCGAAGTGAGGCAACTGCCTCAGGTGGCAGGATCACCAGGGCAGCGGATCGCTGTGTCAATCTTCTCCTCTCGTTCCTGATGTAGGTCTTCTTCCCTCCCTCCTTCTTCCCAGCCAGGGGGGGGGGGGGAGGGATGCCATTTTGGGGTCTGCCTCAAGTGTCCAAAAATGCATTGAGCCGACCCTGAAGTAGAATGTACCCATCGCGGCCGGTAGCCATCCATCACCTCATCCATGAATTGGTCTAATCCTCTTTTAAAGCCATCCAAGCTGGTGGCCATCACCACCCATCCTGAATCTTCCAACGTTCAGCTCCTTGTATTATGCAAGAGGGGGGAAATACCTTTGTCCATGAAGTTCCCTACATCACATTTTTCTTGAATAACCTAATGGGACGTTTATTCCCCTACCAAATATTTCAGAAACTGACATGGGCAGTTTGGGGGGACATTTTGCTACCACAAGCCAAATCCCATTATGTCTTGGAATAACAAAATGTCCTAAAACCATGTGCATTGTATCAAAAGATAGACACTTCTCTGCTTCCTTGAGGCTTTTTTTTTTTTTTTTGCAAAACCAGATGATTCGTGGGAAGAGAAGGAGGATAATAATCATTTATGGGATATTTTTGCCTCCCACACTTTTTGTTTACAGTAAGAAAATCACATGGTAAGGGGCTAATATTTGGGGACATTGTCCACCACTGTGATGGTTTCAGTTTGTTAGAGGGAAGCAGACAATATTACCCTTCTGATATCCTGTTGACGTGACCTGTGGTGGTGGGGGGGCAGTGGGGCGGGCTAAAGAGTCAGCAAACTAAAGAGAGGGTCATGGGTGATTTTTGTTCAAATCCAGAACTGCCTCTATGGGAGAAGCAAGACCCTCTTTGAGTGTTAATGCTGTAAACCTCTCCATCGTAAGCTCAGGTTGTATATGTGTGTGAATAAACCATATACAGTGGTGCCTCGCAAGATGAAATTAATCCGTTCCGCGAGCCTCTTCGTCTAGCGGTTTTTTCGTCTTGCGAAGCAACCCGATTAGCGCTATTAGCGGTTTAGCGGCTATTAAAGGCTTAGCGGCTATTAAAGGCTTAGCGGATAGCGGCTAAAAGGCTATTAGCGGCTTAGCGGCTTAGAAAAGGGGGGGGGGAGCGAAAAAAAATCGGAACACTTGCAAGACGTTTTCGTCTTGCAAAGCAAGCCCATAGGGAAAATCGTCTTGCGAAGCAGCTCAAAAACGGAAAACCCTTTCGTCTAGCGGGTTTTCCGTCTTGCGAGGCATTCGTCTTGCGGGGCACCACTGTATCATAAAGACACCCCAATCTCCTGGTTAAGCATGCCTGGAACCCCTGGAATATTGCACCGCTCAGAGATTATGTTCCCTGACAGCCTTGCCTTTTGGACAGCCCTGTACCCTCAAACAAGTCTCTCGTCTTTTTTCACAGTGCACACTTTGTATTTGGAAATGGTGGCAGGAAAAATCAGCCCTATTTATGTATCTCCCCAGTGATTCCCAGTGTATATCACCCTGCCATCTACAATAGGGATAAGGAAGAAAAGTTTAGGCCATGGAAGAAGATGGTGCTATATTGAATTTCTTTCGTGGAACTAGACCCATCACTAACGACCAACTTAAACTAACTTGAGCAGAAATCAGAACAAATTGGTTACGGCACAATCAGATGCTTAACTTAATAAACCAGGAATTTGTTGAAAGTACTTCATACCATAACCAATTTTGAAATCGTGGTTTACAACACAGGAAAAGGTGCCAAGGGATTGTTGTTATTTAGTTATTTAGTCGTGTCCGACTCTTCGTGACCCCCTGGACCAGAGCACGCCAGGCACTCCTGTCTTCCACTGCCTCCCGCAGTTTGGTCAAACTCATGCTGGTACCTTCGAGAACACCGTCCAACCATCTCGTCCTCTGTCGTCCCCTTCTCCTTGTGCCCTCCATCTTTCCCAACATCAGGGTCTTTTCCAGGGAGTCTTCTCTTCTCATGAGGTGGCCAAAGTATTGGAGCCTCAGCTTCAGGATCTGTCCTTCCAGGGAGCACTCAGGGCTGATTTCCTTAAAAATGGAGAGGTTTGATCTTCTTGCAGTCCATGGGACTCTCAAGAGTCTCCTCTAAGGGATTAGTGTCTACAATTTATGCAGCATTGCCAGGTGTCCCCCGCCTACTCTTAAAATAACCTGGGAGGCAGATATCAGGATAGAGAGATTGGTTAAGAGCTGGAATATTGTTTAGGACACAGTCTCAGTATATGTTAAAGAAAATTTCTTGAAAGCCACTCACAGTTATCCCACATGTTCCAGAGTGTTAGTCCTGTTAGCTGCAGGGGTTGTAGGTCTACGGCAGGAAGCAGGAGCCTGTGGTCCACCAGATGTTGCTGTACTACAAATCCCATCATCCCTGACTATAGACCATGCTGGCTGGGACTGATGGAAGTTAAAGTCTCTGAAGGGCCACAGGTTCCCCATAAACTTATGGGAGACATAGATCCACCTTTTATGGGAGCGTGAATTTGTTGCTTGGTTTTGGGAAATCGTTAATTGTGAAATTTTAAACATATTACAAGAAAATGTGTCACTGGTGCCACAGTTGATGTTCTTAAACATATTTGATGAGGGCAATGCAAGTATTCAAATGAAATAACTGACCTTTATCTATTGTTTTAGCTGCCTGTCTCACCAAAGCTCCAGTTACAGATAGGTAGCCGTGTTGGTCTGCCATAGTCAAAATAAAAAAATTCCTTCCAGTAGCACCTTAAAGACCAACTAAGTTAGTTCTTGGTATGAGCTTTCGTGTGCATGCAGAAGAAGTATCTGAAGAAGTGTGCATGCACACGAAAGCTCATACCAAGAACTAACTTAGTTGGTCTTTAAGGTGCTACTGGAAGGAATTTTTTTATTTTCACCAAAGCTCATCACTGGAAAACAGGATTCACTCTCCATGGAAGATAGCAGTGCCCGAGAAAATAACTGAAGATCAGGATAAATCAGACTCATTTTGTACAGTTTGGTATCCTTTGAAACTATACATATCAAGAAGCTTTTACAAAAGATCCTTTTACATGCTGCAGTCAAATCTGACATAGGTTTTGTTATTTGTCCCACCTGATGGAAATCTTTTGGTGGACTCCCTAGGATTTTGTCCATATTCACTAATTATTTTGTAGATATACAGAAGTGTGGCACTTGTTCACTTGCTGGCATAATGTGCTTTGGACCCTGTGGAAGTGGGGAAAGCAGAAAAATGATGAGCAGTGCCTATCCTTGCCTGGGCCTCACATATATTGTGTTTACTTGAGTTCTATATGTTTCCTATTTTGTTTATTACATCAAATCAATGTTATTGAAACAAACAGGGATGCTTGTTTGTGTTAGCAGCCATAAATTAGTGCATATACATTATTAGGCATTTGCAGACATCTCAAGTTCTTGCACTTCTCAATCCCATAAGCAATCTCCTGCCAATAAGGGTAGGGATGGAAAAATGTGCCGATTTTGGTTCCAGTTTCTCATTTTTCCAATCTTAAATTCAGTTCACCCCATTTCAGCATCAGTTTCTAATTTTAAAAAACCACATGAAAATCAGCATGCATTTTCATAGCTATTTTCCTTAATACAATGCATTTTTGTACATTCCTTTTCCCATTATACTTTTTTCTTTTTCGTAGCTTTCCCTAATGTATGCACTGTTGTGCAAATTTATTGGTTGGTGAACTCCATAACAAAATTCGGAGAGGTGTGAATTTTGAAGGTTTGCTGCATTTTGGATTTATATACAGTGGTACCTCAGGTTAAGTACTTAATTGGTTCTGGAGGTCCGTTCTTAACCTGGAACTGTTCTTAACCTAAAGCACCACTTTAGCTAATGGGGCCTCCTGCTGCGACTGCACCGCCGGAGCACGATTTCTGTTCTCATCCTGAAGCAAAGTTCTTAATCCGAGGTTACTATTTCTGGGTTAGCGGAGTCTGTAACCTGAAGCGTATGTAACCCGAGGTACCACTGTATTGAGCTGGACAGAGTGAATTGGGTGGGTTAATATTGAAATGCAAATTGAAATGAATTTCTCACCCATTCCTAAATTTATACCACACACTCATCAGTTTACACCCCCACCAGTCAAGCAAAGCTAAAGGAGTTCTAGTGTATCTACAATGTGCTAACTGAACAGTAGCATCTCTAAGATAGTTGAACACCAAGGTTGCAATCCTAAATAAACCTGTTTTCTAAGGAATAAGTCCCACAGAACTTAGCAGAACTGGCTTCTCAATAAACATACTTAGGCTTGCCATGTTAAATCCTTAGATGAAAGAAATAAAGCTGTCAGTTTTCCTGATTCGCTCCAAGAGCAACAGTACTTAAGAAGTCTCTGAAGGTGGCAATGTCGAGCTTTGTGACGAGCATTTGGGTACAGTCAACTGGTGTGGTCACTTTTGAACTTGCAGGAGAAGCTTTTCTCCTACTGTACTCCACTTTTCAATTTCAGTCTTGCAATATATTGGCCTTGCAGAACAAACAGTTGTGATGGTTGGGATTAGCTATGCTCCTGTTTGCCCCTGTCCTTAATCAGGAAAAGAAAAGAAAAAATCTGGTTATATGCCTCTTCTAAGCGGTGCCTTTTTGCTATAGATAAATAAATAAAAATCACAAGAGGCTGGTACTCATGTAAAAGTGACATCCAGGTGTTGTGGGTGCCAGCACAAAATGGCTGCCATGGGCAGCCCCAAAAGCAAAGTGCTGTTGCTCCATACTGGTGAACACTGTCTTTCTCTCACACACAAAGTCCCGCTTCTAGTACAGAAAAGGCAGTGTTTAGTTTTTATAGGAAATTGATTACCTGCCATGCCCCTACTTGCTTCCCCTATGGGCCTCCCCAGGCAGAAACTGAAGGCAGAAACTGAAGCATGAGGGTATTGGGAATTGGAATCCTCTAGCATGTTTCCCCTTCTCAGTGCATCTGTGATGAAAGTGAGTGTGGCCCTCGTGGATGGAATAATGGGATGCCGAAGCAGAGCAAATGAGGCCCGTATGCAAGGCAGCAATCCTTGAAGAGAGCAGAACAGGAATCAGGCAAGAACAGCACAGTCCCTGGGATCAGGTACTGAGTCGCTGAATAAGGCACCTCCCCAGCAACCGGCAAAACAGGTCACCAGCAGAACATTCAGCCGGTGTGGGCTGTTCAGAGGCAGGAAGTTTATGTAGGGCTCCTGGCCAATCTGGAAGCTGGGCTTGGAAGCCAATCAGGGTTTCGAAAAATGCACAAAAGGCAAAAAGACAAAAGAGATGAGACTTTGCTCCTTGTCCAACTGGCTAAGGATTCTGGGCTCTGTCTGCAGGACTGGTGGCCAGATCAGGACAGCTCCTATGAGCAAATCTGTCCCCCCCACCCTCCGACACTTCTTCTAGACAGAGAACAGAAAATGATGGCTGTGTGGCCACATCAACATATGTTCACCCGGCATCAGCCAGAATCGTGGTATGGGGTGATGAGAGTTTCCTCCCCAGTTTTGACCACGTGATATGTGGATTTCAAGATACATCAGTTTTTTAAAGAATAGAATTAAAGGTCAGCCTTGAAACCTTAGCTGCATACATTCTCATTAGAGGATGTGTGTGCGCGCACGGGCATGAGATTCTTCCAGGGATCCCAGAACAATGAGCTTCAGTGTAGTACGGATTAGGCAATGGTCCAGACCAGAATCTGGAAACAGTACAGTACTTGGCAACGTTCCACCCCATGGCAAAATCCAGGCTCTATAGAAAGCCACACTTTAGAGAACGGGGAGCCAAAGGCCTCTAAGCAAGAGAGCAGATTGAGAATAGGTGTGAGCTGATTGGGTTCAAGACACTTCACGGCCACCCCACAGAAGCCCTTGTCTACACAAAGGATGTTCTGCTGCTGCAGGGGCTGTAAAATGTGCTTTGTATCATCTGAGCTCCAACATGGCTTGTAACCACAGACCCTGCCTGGGATGTTTCCCACATTCCAGGGTGCTCATTCACTCCACACTCCATCTTTTAGAAATGTGGACTTTAATCTGAGTAGATAATTGCAACCCCCTCACTCAAGCTCACTGCTTTTAGGGTTTGGGGTTTTTCCTCCCCCATGTGCCATGTCTAGCGTGGGGTTAAGTGTATATGGTAAGGGGTCCCTCATTTAAAACTTGTTCACTAAGACTAGACTACACTCCTGTATATTTGTACCAGGGATAACTAGTGGTGTGCAAAAAGCTGTCCTCTAGTTTCCCAAAAGTCTTCTTCCCCTGTTAAATAGGCTTCTGTTTTTTTCTGATGTGCAGTGTCTCTCTTAAATCACAAGGCTACTCCTGCCCAGAGTTAGAAAATGTAGGGAAATAACAAAAAATGCCCAAGCAAAGTCAGATTCATTGGGGTCCCATTCATTGCATTGGGAGCGACTGCTCAATTGAAACCAAATACTTTTATTTATTGTAAAACTGGTATACTGTAATTCATTTCCCTTTTGTAAATAACTATCAAAGCAGTTCACACAAAAAGCCGACAGGCTCCACATTTCCATGCTGGCCTGTAAATTCGTTGTGAATTTCTCTGAATATATCCATCTTTGCATGCAATTTTGCGTAAGTTTCTGTTATATAATGCTTTTTAATGCACACTTTACCCTAGTGTATGCATTTCAGGACATGCTATTTGGCTGGAGAACTGCACTGCAAAATTCTGAGAAATGCAGATTTCGAAGGATGGTTGTGTTTTGATACATGTATTGTTTCAAAAAAATGACCAGTTGGGTAGGTCTGCCTATAAATGCCAACTCAATCAAACATCTCCCCCATCCGTAGCCTGATCCAGTCAAGATTCTAGTTGAAGGCAGGATATAAATCCACTAAATAAATAAAGGAAAGCTGCTCAATAGCTAACTGGCAACCACTATAGCTCTTTTAGCACTGCTGTTATATTTGTGTTATAGGAAGCCCTGCAAAGTCAGCCAGACCACCACATTCTGCACTCCCTGCAGCTTCCAAGCTAGTAGTAAGGGCAGCTCCTGATAAAGAATGTTGCAGTAATCCAGTCTGGAGGAGAAAGCCACCAATATATCTGCCTCCATGGTTGGCGGTAGTAATGCTTCTTAATACCAGTTGTGCTTGGATCCTGCTTGTGTGTTTCCCACAGGTATCTAGTTGACAACTGTGAGAACAGGATTCTGGACTAGATGGACAACCTCCTATCCAACAGACTCTTCCTATGTTCTTACATTCCAAAGAAGCTTGCATCAAACTGCAGCCATAAATATTGCTTCACTTTTGCTAAGTTGTGCCCATAAGATTTAAAGCAGTTGTTTAAGACTTAGACCGCTGTAACCAATCCTGGTCTTCTCTTGGATATTTTGAGATTTATGTATGCTGCTGTGGCTTGCCGATGGTTACTTGCTATGCACTATTTTAATGGCTTAATTTTTGTGTGTTGAGCATTCTTAGGAAATGTTTTGTGCTTTTAATTTTGAGTGTTGCCTGGGGCATCTTGCATAAAAATGTAAAAAACAAAAGCAAAAAACCCCATATAAGCAAAACATTAAAATGTTAATGCACAGTGAATAATTTATCTGCTCTTGGGGATGATAAAAAGACATTGGAATGTTGAGTGCAACACTTATGCATGTGTCTTGATGCCATCAACTTTGAGGATCAAGAGTCTAGGCAACTAGAAACCAGGAGCTGCCTGCAGTTACTCAATGAGGGATAGGAACTTGGTGCATCTTCCAAGGTGTAGCTTCCCCTACACCCAACAAATCTTTAAGGAGCACCTAGTTAAGCTATGAAATTGGCTCCTACAAGCCGTGGCTATGACCTCCAACTTAAAGGTAAAGAAAGGGACCCCTGACCATTAGGTCCAGTCGCGGACGACTCTGGGGTTGTGGCGCTCATCTCGCTTTATTGGCCGAGGGAGCCGGCGTACAGCTTCCGGGTCATGTGGCCAGCATGACTAAGCCGCTTCTGGCGAACCAGAGAAGCACACGGAAACACCATTTACCTTCCCGCCGGAGTGGTACCTATTTATCTACTTGTACTTCGTGCTTTCGAACTGCTAGGTTGGAAGGAGCAGGGACCAAGCAATGGGAGCTCACCCCGTCATGGGGATTCGAACCGCCAACCTCCTGATCAGCAAGCTCTAGGCTCTGTGGTTTAACCCACAGTGCCACCCGTGTCCCTTACCCACAGATGGCTTTAAATGGGGGTTAGAAAGATTCATGGAAGATAAGTGACTGCTAACCATGGTGGCTGTGCTCTCCCTCCTCTGTCAAATAAACCATGGTTCTGAATACCAACTGCTGGGAATCACAAATGGGAAGAGTGCTGTTGCACACATAACCTGGTTGTGGGCTTCCCAGAGGCATCTAGTAGATTCCTGTGAGAACAGGATGTTGGACTAAATGGGATTTTGGGCTTTTCTTAGGTTCTTATGACATAGTTCTGATACTTTGAACAAACTCTTGGTCTAAGCCCTAGCTAAACTGTGGCTCAAAATTAATATTACATCGTATATATAAGGTATTGCAAGTGTTCAAAGGTTTTTTCATAATGATCTCAGCCATCTTTACCACAGCCCTGTGCAGTATGACCATATTCTTTCACACATATTGCAGATGGAAGGCTGAGAGACAATGGCTGGATTTCATAGCTGGGGGAGGGGGAGGTATGGGCTAGAGATCTCCCAGCGCATAGTCTTGCCCCACTCCATGCTGCCAGGTTCCCCCCAAACGGTCCTTCCTCCCGACCTTCAGCACAGAATGACTTCCCAGGCTAGGGAGAGTCAGCTTCACCCAGGACTGTCTGGAAGGTTCAGCAACATTTGGATGCCCTCAACCATGAATCAGCTGCCGTGGCGTCATCCGGTTCTGCCCCCTGAATACAGAAGGTCCCTGCCAGCAAATCTGGGTGGAGGCAGAGGGAGAGGAAACCCCACCTCCACAAAAGCTGACCTGTTGCAGGAGGAGCAGCTATTTCCAGGAAGATGAGAGAGAGGTTCCCGCTCATTTGGCAGGAAGGACCTTTTGGCTTCTATCAAACCTGGCAGCCTATGTGTGCATGGGAAAGAACTAGAGCTAGAACATGTTACTTTATTCATTTGTTTATAGCCCACCTCTTCCTCCAAGGAGCTTAAAGTGGTGTGCATGGTTTCCCGCTCCCCATTTTATCCTCACACCAACTCTGCGAGGTAGGTTAGGCTGAGAGGCAGTAATTGCCCCAGGCTCACCCAATGAGCTTCATGGTCTAGTGGCAATTTGAATCCTGGTCTCCCAGGTCTTGCCAAACACCACTACACCACATTAGCTCTTTAGGACTAATATATAGCCCAGACTGAGAGACGCGGGTGGCGCTGTGGGTTAAACCGATCAGAAGGTCAGTGGTTCGAATCCCCACGACGGGGTGAGCTCCTGTTGCTCGGTCCCTGCTCCTGCCAACTTAGCAGTTCGAAAGCATGTCAAAGTGCAAGTAGATAAATAGGTACCGCTCCGGCGGGAAGGTAAACGCGTTTCTGTGCGCTGCTCTGGTTTGCCAGAAGCGGCTTAGTCATGCTGGCCACATGACCCGGAAGCTGTATGCCTGCTCCCTCAGCCAATAAAGCGAGATGAGCGCCACAACCCCAGAGTCGGCCACGAATGGACCTAATGGTCAGGGGTCCCTTTACCTTTATAACCCAGACCACGTTAGGGTCCCTCCCCAGTGTCAGTATTTTCTGGGAGATAGTCAAGGACATGGTTACTAGCCATGATAGTAACTCTGCCTCCAGGGTCAGAGGCAGTAATGCTTCAGAATACCAGGTGCTGGAAACCACAGGAGGAAAGATTGGTCTTGTGGTGTGGCCCAGCTTGCATTTCCCAAAAGCAACTGGTTGGCCACTGTGATGACAGGATGCTGGATTGCATGGACCATCAACCTGATCTAGCAGGAATTTCTTATGTTCTTGTATTGCTGGAAGTTAAGGTTTTGCACAATTGGGTTAAAGTCTAATGCAACAGATTAACTTTTGTTAAATAGATATTTTGCTGTTTGAAAAGTAACAGGGAAATGCACAAGGAATTATTAGCAGGAAGATGTGTAAACACCCCACCAATAAATCAGAATCTTTCGTTGTCATATAACTGCCCCATAATTAAATCAGAACAAATGCTCAGTGAAGACTGGGCATCGTCTAACTACTGTGTAAGCTTTGTGCAAGTAAATCAGGATGAATGATGAATAAACATCATCTGGAAGAGCCCTTAGATCATGGGAAGATGTCTAGTTCAGTTTTGTCTAAACAGGCCTTCCTCAGCTTGGTATCCCTCAGATGTTTTGAATTAAAGCTGTGTTTAGAGTCCTGTTTACTGTGCACACACTGAATTTTCAGTGCTCAGTTTTTAATCTGTGTTCACATAGCATTGTCCAAAATGGGTATGTATACTTTGCTATAAAATACTACTCTTCAATGCATTGTTTCTCAAACCAACTTCACACAAATTGGAGTCCTTAAGCCTTTCTTAATTCAGCTTTAGCTAAGGTGTGAACACTTTTTTATAGGGTAAAGATGCCCAGTGGCAAAGCATGGGGGGTGCATAGGGGTGGTTGCCCTGGGCACAAAATTGTTAGCGGAGCAAAATTTCAACACCTGGTGCTGCCTCAATACAGCTGCATGCTTCCGTTGCTGGGCTCCTTTGAAAATGACTTCTCCATGCGAACCAGGAAGTGACCTCTCCAGACAACAGAACAACTCTTCTCTTCTTACCTCTGCAGCTGCGATCTCCTGGGTGACGTGAATGCCATTAGGATGTTGAATGTGCAGGCATACTCCATTTGTTTCCCTCCCTCCCATCCCTGGGTGCTGGCAACCCATGTTATGCCACTGAAGAAATTCTAGCACTAGGAAGGAAAGCTCACTGTCCTCTAAGGGGGTGATGTAAAAAACACACCTCTACATCTCCCATTAGCCCCAGTTAGCACAGCTCTGGGGTGCTTCCACACTTGGCCAGAACTACCAAACTTAGGAGGGCCCATAGCTTAGTGGCACATGCATTGCATGCATGCAGATGGACCCAGGTTCAATTTCCAGAGAAGGCTGTGAAAACCAGCTGTCTGAGACCCTGGAGAGCTGCTGCTGGTTAATGTAGACCAGAGTGCTGGTGGCAGGGGGGGGGCAGTATATAAAAGGAAAATTCCCTGGCTGCCAAGATCCAGATTTGGGGCAAGTACTCTTTGGTTAGAGAGACCCAGGGGCTGTCTGCAGTTGCTCAGTTAGGGAAATCAGTTTGCAACACCATTAACCAAGAAATTCACAGGAGTTTGGTGTTGCAATTTTCCTGTGGTTTTCCCACACCACCTCCAGTCACGTGATGAAATTTGGAGTGGTATCTTGGTATACTTTTCTTTCCCACAATCTAAAACAACACGGTGATATATTGATCAAAAAGCCCCAGTTCCATAATGCAATGGCTACTACAATGTAAAAGGAATATCAGAAATAGGAACAGAAGCATAATAATAATAATAATAGTAATAGTAATAATTTATACCCCACCCATCTGGCTGGGTTTCCCCACTAGCATTATAAGCAGTAAAGCTAACACATTAAGCCTGATTGCACCCTCCGTTTCTCATTTTTCCAGACTGAAGTCCTCTTCTCCACATTTCTAGATTGGTTTGCAATTTTTGAAAAATATCATGAAAATTCATGAGCATTTTACAGTAGTGCTAATTTCTCCTAACGTGCATATTTTTCTGTGGAATTTTACCTGATATTCACAGTTTTGTAAAGCAATTGTGGGGTTTTTTTGTATGTTAATATCACTAATATATGCACTCATATGCACACTTAATGCCCCAATAATATACATGTTTGTAGATGTCAGGGGTTTAGGAGCAGAGGCACGGGCAAGGGAGGAAACAGAGAGCGAAGGGGAGGAGGCAGAAGAAAAGATGAGTGATGACGACGACCCGAGATCTCCTAGTCTTTCCAGTGAATCAGAGGATTCACAGAAAGGAGCACCAGTGGCCAGGGCAAGGGGGGAGCCAAGGGGGGCACCCCAGGAAGATAGAGCCAGAAGGGACTCAGGGGGGAGCAGCTGGAAATCGGGACCAGCGTCACCGCCAGGAAGCAGGGAAGAGGAAGGGAGCCAGGGGGGAAGCGCTGGCAGCTCACCACAGGAGGGAGGGCATGAGTCAGGAGTGGCCACACCTCCATCGGGGAGCGAAGAAACGGTTAAGAGGAAGGTGGAAGGTTGGGCGCGCGCGCCAAGTTCAAATGCAGAGGAAGGCGGCGCAGTAAGCAGCCCCGAAAGGGAACCAGGTCCTAAAGCCCGGCGCAAGGAGGCAGGAGGGTCCGGGTCAGCGTCAGAAGAATCCCGGAAGGAGGAGGCCCCGGGGGGTAGAGGGACCCAGAGGAGGACAGTCAGGCGGAAAAGGTGGAGCAAGGCTAGGATATTAAGCTGGTGCTCACGGGGCGGAGACTCAGACGGAGCTTCGCCGATCTAGCTACTAGACGTAGAGTTTGCGCGCAGCAGCGTGAGAATGGAAACTGTAATTCAATAAAGACTTTTACTTAATGATCGCTGGCTAGCGTGATCCTCTGTGAGCTAGGATCTTCAAGCAGCTCTGACAGTAAGCTCCGTCTCTCCATTGTGGGCATCTACAGCCTCGAGGAGGGGAGAGAAACAGGTGCCTACTAGCGAGCTCACGAACGGCAGACGACATGACGGCTGAGCAGCAGATAGAGGACCTCAGAAAAGCAGTGGCACAACTGAACGCCGAGGTTCTCGCATCCAGGAAGAGAGAGGAGGAGGCAGCTGCCGCCTGCAGGGATCTCCAGGTCAGGTTAGACGTGCTGACAAAGCAGACACCCCGGCAGGAGGGAATTGGGTTGGCGAGACGGACAGGCGGGCTGGTCTCTCACTTCGATGGGAACCTGCAACAGTATCCCAACTTTAGAGCCGACGTACTGTGCGCACTGCAACTGCTGCATAAAGACTTTAGAGATGAACAAGAGAGAGTGGGGTTCATCATGTCCCATCTGCATGGGGATGCGAAAGCATGGCTACGCAATTTATGGAGAGATAAGGATCCGGCGCTCCAGAATGCGGATGCCTTTATTAAAGCGATGGATGGGTGCTTTTTATCAAGTATTGACGTGGATCTTGCACGGAAGGAGGTGCATGGGCTGAGACAAGGGAGGGCCAGCGTCAGGCAGTATCATGCCCGCTTTTTCGCCTTGGTCAGTGCCCTGGAATGGGACAGAGATTCGGCTCCTGTAAGAGACCTCTTTTGGGAGGGGCTGCACAACTCGATTAAAGATGAGATCGCGAGGGGGGAGAGACCCCGAACCACCCAGGAGGTCGTTCAGAGGGCACTGGCAGTGGGGGTGAGGCTGGAAGGACGTCCGTGGAGCAAGGACGAAGGGCGTGGAGGGCGCGAACCAGCCGGGGGCCCCTCCTTCCTTCCCAGAGAAGCAGCGCGGGCGCAATCCACGCCTCCGCCAGGAGGAGGAGCCGAACCTATGGAGGTTGGAGGTGCAAGGGCTCAGTCAGCAACCAGAGCCCTAGCACCGGCAGCAGTGAAAGCGAAGCCTCCTAGAGGGAACAGGAAGTGTTACGTCTGTGAGGAACCAGGGCATATGGCAAAAGAGTGTCCCCAGAGGCCCCACAAGCTCACTGCAGCCTCAGCAATGGTGACTGCAGCAACGCAGCAAGGAGGACCACAGCAGGGAAACGACGCAGTCTGGCTGGAGGAAGAGGCACTGGGGCCCAGCCAGACGTGTTAATGAGGCAGTCCCCAGAGATTTTACAGCCCATGAACCCCCTCCCGCCCAAACCAGTAGTGAGGCTCACAGCATCTCTCCAGCTGCCCAATGGAATCACCATAGACGTGCCAATCACCATTGACTCAGGCAGCAATGCGGACTTTATAGGGCAGGACTTTGTCGACAGGCACGCTGTGCAGTTGCTGCCGGCCACACTGCCCCTGCAGGTTGTCACGGTGGATGGCAGGGAGCTGCTCGGGGGGCAAGTGGTGAAGCAGACGCCACCAATGGTGATGCGACTTGGGAATCACAGAGAAATCATCAGCTTCAACGTCACTCAACTATCTGACACGCCCGTTGTATTGGGCATGAGTTGGCTGGACAAGCACAGCCCAACGATGGCTTGGTACCAGAGGCAGCTGACCTTCGGCTCTTCCTTTTGTGCTGAACACTGCATCGTGCCCAGGCAGGAAGGAGAGGAAGAGGAGTCACAGCTGCTGCTCGGCACGCTGCAAGCGATTCCCCACAAGTACGCTGAATTTTTGGAAGTTTTCTGCGAGAAGGAGGCAGACAGGCTACCCCCTCACAGACCATATGACTGCAAAATTGACCTGCTGCCGGGGGCGGCGCTGCCTAAAGGGAGACTGTATTCCATGTCAGAGGACGAACTGCAAGAACTCAAGGAGTTCATTGATCATAATTTGCAGCGCGGCTTCATCCGGGAGTCCAAGGCAGTGGGGGGCAGTCCCGTATTCTTTGTTAAGAAGCGGGACACGCCCCAAAAGAGACTCGTAGTGGATTACAGGATTTTGAACAGTGTGACTAGGCCATCGGACTTCCCCATGCCCCGAATTGACGACCTCCTCGCAAAGGTACGGAAGGGCAGAGTGTTCACCAAGTTGGACCTGCGGGGGGCGTACAACCTCATTCGCATGCGGGAGGGTGATGAGTGGAAGACAGCCATGTTCACGCCACTGGGGACCTACGAATATAGAGTTATGCCTTTTGGATTGCAAAATGGCTCCCACGTTTTTCAAGCATTTATGCATCACGTGTTGGCGGGACTTCTCTACAAGACGTGCGTCTGTTTCTTAGATGACATCCTGATCTTTTCGGAGTCGCAGCAGGAGCATGACAAACACGTCAAGGAAGTGCTGAGCAGGCTAAAGCAACATAGGCTCTACGCCAAGCTGGAGAAGTGCCAATTCGACGTGACGGAGGTGGATTTTCTGGGCTACAAGCTGTCTGACAAGGGGCTCGCCATGGACAGCGCCAAGGTTCGAGCGGTGTTGGATTGGAAGAGCCCGCGCAACCGGAAGGAGGTCCAACGGTTTGTCGGCTTTGCGAACTTCTATCGCAAGTTTATCAAGGGCTTCGCGATGCAGACGGCGGCCATCACTGACACGCTTAGCTCCAAGAAAAAGAAGTTCATTTGGACAGAGCAGGCGGAGCAGTCCTTTCAGGCACTCAAGCGTCTCTTCGCGTCGGAAGAGCAGCTGCTTCATGTCAACCCCAGCAAGCCGATGAGGGTGGAGACAGACGCTTCGGACAGAGCCGTGGGGGCGGTCCTGCTGCAGAAAGACCCGCAGGGGGTGTGGCGACCGGGAGCGTTTTACTCCAGGAAGCTCAGCAAGTCCGAGCAGAACTACACCATATGGGACAGGGAGTTGCTGGCCATTCACGCAGCGTTCAAGGCGTGGAGGCACTTTCTGATCGGCGCCAAGCACACGGTGCAGGTTTGCACGGACCACAAGAATCTAGAGCACTGGCGCACGGCACAGTTCCTGAATCAGAGGCAGATACGTTGGGCTGAGTTCTTTGCGAACTTCGACTTCCGAATAGAGTATGTCCCGGGGGACACCAACATCATGGCAGACGCTCTCTCCCGTAAGCCACAGTATCTGGAGGACGCAACACCAGCGGCCGCCATGCACATCTTCGCACCGACAGTGTGGGCGTGCGCCGCGGCGACCGTGGACCTAGAGGCGGTGCGACGAGCGTTGCAGGGGGACTCCTTCGCACGAGCAAAGATGGCAGAGGTGCAAAGGGGCAAGGCAGCGGCCGACGGTTTCCAGCTAAGAGATGGATTGCTCATCCGTAAAGGGGCCATCTACGTGCCGGGAGACGAACTTCGAGCCAAGGTGCTGCAGCAGCTGCACGACGCGCCCACGGCCGGGCACTTTGGCAAGGAGAAGACGGTGGAATTAGTAGCCAGGGATTTCTGGTGGCCTGGAATGAGAGGGGAGGTCGCAGACTACGTGGCGAGGTGTGACACCTGCCAGAGGGCCAAACCGGTGCACAAACCGCCGGCCGGACTGTTGGAACCGCTGCAAACTCCGGTCGAACCTTGGGAAAGGGTGGCCCTGGACTTTGTCACGGATCTGCCCAGCTCAAGGGGCAAGACGGCAGTGCTGGTGGTGGTGGACCTGTTTTCCAAGATGGCCCATTTCATTCCGTGTGCTAAGGTGGCCACGGCGGAGCAAACCGCCAAACTGTTCATAGACCACGTGTTCAAGGTTCACGGTCTGCCACGGTCTATTCTGTCCGACCGGGGGCGGCAGTTCATCTCGAATTTCTGGCAGAAGCTGATGGGCTTCCTGAACGTCAAGATCAATCTGGCGTCGGCGAGACACCCGCAGACCAACGGGCAAGCGGAGCGGGTCAATGCCATCATGCAGCAGTACCTGAGATGTTATGCAAATCAACAGCCTGCGACGTGGGTGGATTACCTGCCGCTTGCCGAATTCGCCTACAACAACACGAAGCACGTGTCCACGGGGGTCACGCCGTTCTTCGCCAACAACGGGAGACACCCCAGAACCTTCCCGGGACTGGAAAGAATGGGGGAGAGGGAGCCGCAGACAGCAGATGCGTTCGCGTCGGAGCTGCAGGAAGTCCACGATCAGCTGAGGCGCCACCTGGAGCTGGCCAAGCACGCATACAAGGTACAAGCAGACAAGCACAGAAGGGTTGGAGAAGAGCTCCACGTGGGAGACTGGGTTTGGTTAGCAGCCCACGCAGTGCCGGCCAGGTCGTTGGCCAAGAAGAAACTAGGGCATAAGCAACTGGGGCCCTACCAAGTCGAAGAGCAGGTCAACCCGGTAGCTTTCAGACTGGCACTTCCGGAGGGTTCCAGGATGCATCCGGTATTCCACAGATCGGTGCTCACTCCCTACAAGGCACCGCACAGGTTCCAGGAACCCGGAACGGCGCCGAGTCCGGCCAGAGACAGAACAGGGCACGCGGGAGTGGCACAGAAGGAGCGCATCAACGAAGTCACGGAGATTTTGGACTCCAGATGGGGGGAAGAGGGGGTAGAATACTTTCTCGCCAAGGAGGGCACCCCAGCCAGTGCGAACAGCTGGGTGCCGGGCTACGCCTTAGACGAACCTCTGCTCAAAGACGAGTTTCATGCCCTCTTCCCACATAGACCTATGCCAGCAGACTTTTTCGACGACTGGCTTTTCACGCCCACGCTTTCGGCCAGCACGTTCCGGGGGTTCGACTCGGACGAGGAACCGACACGAGACGTCCGTTCCCCGGAGGGGTCACCCTCGGGATCCGCCTCGGAACCCTCGTATTGGTGGGACGATAGGCCAGAGGAGCAGTTCCGCAGAAAGTGGCTGGAATGCTCAGGACGAGCAACGCCGCCAGGAGGAAGTGAGGGAGAGACGGACATGGACATTTTCGGGGACGACCCTGGTTTCGAGCACGGCGGCACAGAGATGGAAGCGGAGGTGACCGTCGTCGACGAGAGCAGGGAGGAAGAACCGGAAGACTTCAGATGGAGGCCCGCCACGGGAAGCGACCGATATCCGACGTTCGTCCCTTTGCAACAGCAGCCCCCAGCTCCAGCACCGGAAGGAGGGGAGGGGGGAATGGGGGGCTTCGAGGGGGGGATGGATGTCAGGGGTTTAGGAGCAGAGGCACGGGCAAGGGAGGAAACAGAGAGCGAAGGGGAGGAGGCAGAAGAAAAGATGAGTGATGACGACGACCCGAGATCTCCTAGTCTTTCCAGTGAATCAGAGGATTCACAGAAAGGAGCACCAGTGGCCAGGGCAAGGGGGGAGTCAAGGGGGGCACCCCAGGAAGATAGAGCCAGAAGGGACTCAGGGGGGAGCAGCTGGAAATCGGGACCAGCGTCACCGCCAGGAAGCAGGGAAGAGGAAGGGAGCCAGGGGGGAAGCGCTGGCAGCTCACCACAGGAGGGAGGGCATGAGTCAGGAGTGGCCACACCTCCATCGGGGAGCGAAGAAACGGTTAAGAGGAAGGTGGAAGGTTGGGCGCGCGCGCCAAGTTCAAATGCAGAGGAAGGCGGCGCAGTAAGCAGCCCCGAAAGGGAACCAGGTCCTAAAGCCCGGCGCAAGGAGGCAGGAGGGTCCGGGTCAGCGTCAGAAGAATCCCGGAAGGAGGAGGCCCCGGGGGGTAGAGGGACCCAGAGGAGGACAGTCAGGCGGAAAAGGTGGAGCAAGGCTAGGATATTAAGCTGGTGCTCACGGGGCGGAGACTCAGACGGAGCTTCGCCGATCTAGCTACTAGACGTAGAGTTTGCGCGCAGCAGCGTGAGAATGGAAACTGTAATTCAATAAAGACTTTTACTTAATGATCGCTGGCTAGCGTGATCCTCTGTGAGCTAGGATCTTCAAGCAGCTCTGACAGTAGACATTACTTGGTAGGAGTACTGCACTGCAAAATTCAGAGCAGTGTGAATTTTCAAGGGTTGCTGTGTTTTGGAAAGTATGAATTAGGTAAATTTGCCTTGAAGTGCAAACGGAATCAAATTTATCCGCCACCCCCTACTCTTTTGGTGAAGTGGGTGGATTGCAAACTGGTGGCCCACAGCAGAGGGCTGTACATACACAAAACATCTCCCCACATTTATGCATCAGCCCAGCTATTATTTTGTGCAGAGCTGATGTCTTCCTTTTGCCTGGCTGCACCCATAGAAAGTGCAGGTCGTGCCATTGCTATTTGTGTTCCTCATTGGTTGTGCCCCTCCCTTCCCCTCCCCGCAGCCTTTCTCTTCTCTCTCCCTTTGGCGTCCTTGACCCAGAGAAGCCCGGCGTTCATATACTTCCCTTTGGGCCTCTGCCGAAACCCTCCTTGCAACGGCGCCACTGCAAAGCTGGCTGTGGGAAGGTGGGGGCTCCTGAACTCTCACAAAGGGCTTTCCCATTTAATGCTTCCTATACCACCACACACACACACACACACTTCCCAGAGACATCAGCAAAGCAGGAACAGAGAAGTGGGAAGCGGGCAGTCAGTGTGGTCTCAGATTCATCTAAGCCCATGGCTTTCAGGTTTTTGAGACTGTGAACATGGGAGACTTTCTTTTTTACCTGTGTACAACGCGGGTGGCACTGTGGGTTAAACCACAAAGCTTGCTGATCAGAAGGTCGGCGGTTCGACTCCCCACGACGGGGTGAGCTCCTGTTCCTCGGTCCCTGCTCCTGCCAACCTAGCAGTTCGAAAGCGCATCAGAGTGCAAGTAGATAAATAGGTACCGCTCCAGTGGGAAGGTAAACGGCGTTTCTGTGGGCTGCTCTGGTTTCGCCAGAAGCGGCTTAGTCATGCTGGCCACATGACCCAGAAGCGGTCTGTGGACAAACACCAGCTCCCTTGGCCTGTAAAGCGAGATGAGCGCCGCAACCCCAGAGTTGGTCACGACTGGACCTAATGGTCAGGGGTCCCTTTACCTTTACTTTACATATATCTACTTTACATTTTGGAAGATGGCTTAGCTTTCTCTGCATCCTTTTGTCTGTATTTGGACACTTCTTAAGATATCTTCGCCAAGCCCAACACAAGGGTTCCTGTGGTGGAGCAAGCGGTCTTCATCAATTTTTAGATGCCAAGCATCACCTGACTAGCGAAAGCCTTCTTCTGCAATGGCAATGGCGCTTTCCTCCCCTCTTCTGCCCCTGACCACCCCCACCCCCCACCAAATTGGCTCTGAGACATCTTTGGGAACTAATGATATTCTAGGCTGCATCCACAGAAATGTAGTGTCCAGATCAAGGGAAGTAATAGTATCACTCTATTCTTCCTTGGTCAGACCACACCTGGAATATTGTGTCCAGTTCTGGACACCACAATTTAGGAAGGATGTTGACAAGCTGGAATCCGTATGGAGGTGGGCAGCTAAGATGATCAATGATCTAGAAGCCAAGCCTTATGAGGAATGGTTGAAGGAGATAGGTATGTTTAGCCTGGAAAAAAGGAGACAGAAAGGAGATATGATAGCCATCTTCAAATATCTCATATGGAAGAGGGAACAAGTTTTTCCCCCTTATGCTCTGGAGGGTTGGACTCAAGCCAATGGTTTCAAGTTGCAAGAAAGGAGATTCTGATTACAAATCAGGAAAAACTTTCTGACAGTAAGCGCTGTTTGACAGTGGAAGGGTCTCCCTCGGGAGATGGTGGACTCTCCTTCCTTGAAGGTTTTTAAGCAGAATTTGGAAGGCCATCTGTCATGGATGCTTTAGCTGAGATTCCTGCTTTTCAAGGGGTTGGACTAGAGGACCCTTGTGGTTCCCTTCCAGCTCTTCAATTCTATGCTTCTATGATTACACCCCTTGCACATATCTATGTTAAACAGTGAGTTTCCATAAAGGCATTTTGGAGTTCAATATACTTGAAACCTTTTTTTTTTCCTTGATCAATCTAAATTTTCAGTCTAAGAAAATGTTCCTTATAGATTCTATAGTGATTTTCCATTGTTTAGGTTGTATAACACATTCTGATTCTCTATTCCACTCCTCTCTAAGCTCCTGAACTTCTACTTTAAACCTCTTGATGCCCATAGGTATGAGTTGCATGAACACTTAATTCCCAGAATCCATTGTCAGAGTCATGTTAGGGAAGTTGTGATGGGCATACTGGAGTTTGATGTGAAATTTTCTGACAAACCATCGCTTAGACTAAAAAGAAATCAGTTCAGAAAGAAACCTTCACTAGAATCCACGGTTTTAGATGTGGGAGAATTCAGCTCTAAGTGGATGCAGATACTGAAATTCCCTTTGTGTGTGTGTCCTCTGTGTTTAGGAATGGAATTCCTGAAGTGAATGCAATCTGCATTCATTCACAGTAAGTTGTTTTAAGTCTGCAAAATATATGTATTTAATTATATATTTTTTGATGCATCCCTTTGTTTGACATTTCCTAATGTTGTTATCATGAAGTGCAAAGAGGTTTAGAACCCTCTGGGGAAATGGCTAATTGATGGGCCATTAGCGGCTTCATATACTATGAAAGCTAACACACACGGAAGTTTAAAAAGTAAGGTATTTGCTTTTGGCTAACAGTTGCCTCTTTTTCTTTTCTTATTTCTGAAGTGCTGCTTGTTGCCAGAGGCAGCATATATGCACTAAAGCTGCAATCCCAGCTTTGTCTACTCAGAAGTAAATCACATTGAATTCAGTGAAGCTTATTCACAGACAAATGGGCTTAGAATTTCAGCCTTAATCTACTTCCTATTCTGAATTATATATAAAAAAGGAAATAATAATTATTGTTCTTTTCACATGGAAATAAATAATCTCTCTTGTTACCTATGGATTTTATCTGTGCTCCTCCATTAAAGACCCAACCTCTGTGTGAATGTGGGAATAGCCACCTGGATTCGACTGCCCATTTTGACCTCTCTACATATGTGTGTTTTACAGATAACATTGAATTTTAAATTCCTCCTCCCCCAATCCCCAGCTTTATTGGCATAACTAAATTGCCCTAAATTGATCGTGAAGCTGAGGCTCCAATACTTTGGCCACCTCATGAGAAGAGAAGACTCCCTGGAAAAGACCCTGATATTGGGAAAGATGGAGGGCACAAGGAGAAGGGGACGACAGAGGACGAGATGGTTGGACAGTGTTCTCGAAGCTACCAGCATGAGTTTGACCAAACTGCGGGAGGCAGTGGAAGACAGGAGTGCCTGGCATGCTCTGGTCCAGGGGGTCACGAAGAGTCGGACACGACTAAACGACAACAACAAATTGCCCTCTCTGGTGCTCAAGTGAGGGAAATGAGATAAGATGACAATTTCATACTAAATTGTGAAATCAAGCTAGTGAGAGTGGCTGTAATCCTAATGTCGTTTACCTGGGAGTAAGTCCCAATGAAGTCATAAATGAGTAGGCTTGGTTAGATTTGCAACGTGGACCTTTATTTAGGACTGACTCACCCATGAGGCAAGGTGAGGCAACTGGCTAAGACAGCAAGAGATTCCAATGTAGACCTATCTTTCCCCCCTTGTTCCTGATGTAGATCTTCTCTGGTGGGGAGGGGGGCACAATTTTGGGGTCTGCCTCAGGTGTCAAAACATATTGGATCGGCCAAGCACCTGAGGGAGAGACTATGAGTGGGAGGAAAATTAGGCTAGTGAAGAGCCCTTCTGCTCCCTGAGGCGGTCAGGTTGAACACTGGCAGGGGGCTAACCCTTTTCATCCCAAGGGGTACGATAGCATTCACACATGCTGTTTAACACATTAGAAGCAAAAAATCTGAAACTGAACCAGCACTGAAGACCCAGTTGTGACCACTGTTATTATAACGGTCAGAAGTTTCCCCTCTGACTGCCCAGACATCTCCATCTCTGCTCCTAGCCAAGGAGGGGTCTCAAGAAGCCTGAGGCACGCTTGTAGCTTGAACAATGACGGCCTCCTTCCCCGACCCGCACAATTCCCAGAAATGCACAGCCTCCTGCTAACATCTCCCTTGGGAAGAGCATGCCAGCCAGCTGGCCTTGCCGGCACCATTGCAAAAGAAAACTCCCTTCCACCTAATGGCAAAGGAAGCCTGCCGTGGTCCTGAACAAGGGAGGCCTTTGGGGTTTCTCACAGCAGCCGCAAAACGGGGAGTCTGGAGGGATGGCGGGCGGGGAGGGCGTTTGGTAAGAATGATGGGAAGAGCGACTGTTGGCGTTCTAGCTGGGAAGTTGACAAGTATATGATCTGGTGTGTGATTTCGCCCACACCCACTGTGCTCTCCCAACTTGCGACTCCTCTAACCATTGGCACTCAGAAGCACTACCACCTCCAACAGAACATAAAAAGGGACCCATGACCATTAGGTCCAGTCGTGACCGACTCTGGGGTTGCGGCGCTCATCTCACTTTATTGGCCGAGGGAGCCGGCGTTTGTCCGCAGACAGCTTCCGGGTCATGTGGCCAGCATGACTAAGCTGCTTCTGGCGAACCAGAGCAGCACATGGAAACGCCATTTACCTTCCCGCCGGAGCGGTACCTATTTATCTACTTGCACTCTGACGTGCTTTCGAACTGCTAGGTTGGCAGGAGGCAACAGAACATAGCCATCATGATTATTAGCCATTAATAGACCCAACCTTCATGACCCAACTGCCACATTAAGCAGTTGGTCCCTTACCTTTCCTGCCCCGATCTGTCCACATGCGACGGTCACCTCCAGTCTTGACTACCGTAATTCACTCTACGCGGGGCTGCCCTTGAAACTGTCCCACAAACTCCAGCGGGTGCAGAATGCTGCAGCGAGGCTCCTCACTGGGTCCCTGCCATGGGAACATATTCACCCAGTGCTTTACCAGTTGCACTGGCTGCCGGGGGAGTACAGGGTCAGGTTCAAGGTGCTGGTCTTGACCTTTAAAACCCTTTGTGGCTTACGGCCCTCGTATCTACGGGACCGCCTTTCATGGTATGCCCCGCAGAGGACCTTAAGGTCCATGAATGACCATAGTTTAGAGGTCCCGGGCCCAAAGGAAGTTAGACTATCCTCCACCAGGGTCAGGGCCTTTTCAGTGATGGCTCCGACCTGGTGGAATGCTCTGTCCCATGAGACTAGGGCCCGTTAGGATTTAACCTCCTTCTGTCAGGCCTGTAAGACAGAGCTATTCCGCCTGGCCTTTAATTTGAATTCAGCCTGATCTTTTATTTCCCTTCCCTTCCCTCCCCCTCCCCTTTTATGAAGATTACCTGCTCTGAGACCCCACAGCTAATTCTCCCCTGGCCTCCTCGCTGGCCCAAGTAGGACCAATTCAGCCAGCTAGCCCTGGGGATTATCTAATTGATTTTTGAATTTATTGTTATTCATGTTTTTATACTGTATTTTATGCTGCTTTTATAATTAAGTGTTTTAAAGTGTTTTAAATTTGTTATTAGCTGCCCTGAGCCCAGTTTTTGAACCAGGAAGGGCGGGGTATAAATAAAAATTGATGATGATGATGAATCTCTCTTGTTTTTCATCCATGTTGGCGGTCATTACTACCTCCAGTGGGAGCGAAGAATTGATCAACGGGAAAACTTATAAACACCATGCAAACAAATCAGGACAAATTCTCTCTTTTCCTAGCCATTCAGAAAGCATCCATGAGCCATTTTGCCTGCAGTCAGGCCTGGCCGTCAAACTTGAACCACTTTAAGTTTAAGAAGCCCTTCTGGGCTCTGTTAAACCTCTCCTGTCCAACAGTATAATCCCCCAACTTTCTGAAATGCAGTTCTACCAGGGCCATACAATATGATTATTCTGAATCAGCCCCTCTCTGCTGTAGGGAATGTATCTATATATTTGTTCATCTTGACATTTATTAGAGTTTGGAGTCGATTTTTATTGTCTGTGGTAGATTTCATCCTTTGAAGTCTCCGTGTGTTTGGGAAAGCTTGAGCGTCTGTCCCCAAATGCTGGTTTGGAATCAAATTACATTTTCAAAGTACCAGAAATTTTGGAGATTGAATGGATTCCTAACATAGGAATTCCAATTCAGTTGCAGTTATTTACCCTTTCAAGAAACCCTTCTTTTCCCTCTTTAAAACCCACATGCACAAAGCCAATTTGAATGAGAACTAGCACCTTGGCAAGTCCAGCTACTTGCCAAAGCTGGCTGGCAACAGAGGTTTATTTTTAGCGTACAAATGACAGCAACTATAAACTCTTTTTAATGTAGACATACTCCTGATGCTTTTGTACTATTGGCTCTGAACCATTCCCAAAGTACGACTTTTTCCTTTGGGAACAAAACAAAAAAAGAGGAAAAAAAGCCACGCTCCAGAAATCTGCTATCCCCTGTTTTTGATTTTGACAGCATCTTCCTGGCTTGGAATCGCCTGCAGTGTGCCTTGCAGACCGCCCACAGCTCACGGGCTCCTTCTCCCATCATTGTTGACTCCACAATGAAGACTGTTTGTATTGTTTCTTCCCAGAAGCCTTGCCAATTGCACATGTGTCTCCAGCTGATAGCAAGAAGCTTTGGCAAGGCTCACGCTCCATCAGATAAGCTCTCAGGACTTTATTCCTTCACCTCTAAGCATATCCAAGGTCCAGAGGGCAGGGAGTCGGACTTCACATTTATTTATTTTTCTCCTTTAAAAAAAACAAAACACATTTCTCCACCTCCATTGTGAATCCCATAGACTTTGCATCAGGTCATGAAAATCCAAGAACACAGCCTCACACCCAAGTCCACCTAGTGCAGTACTGTCTACACCAAACATCTCAGTTGGTTAGAGTGTGGTGCTGATAATGCCAAGGTTGCAGGTTCGAGCCCCGCATGGGACGGCTGCATATTTCTGCATTGCCAGGGGTTGGACTAGACGAACCTTAGGGTCAGTTCCAACTATGATTCTATGATCCCCAACCTGGTGCCCTCTAGATGCAGCTCCCATCATCTGCGTTCTCCCCCTAAAAGGTTCTGATTTTGCAGCTGGGGATAGCTCATTGATCCAGCTCTGTTTCTGTTTACCTGTGCATCTTTCACCTGCTAGGGTTGGTGTAGGGTTGCCCAGGTTATCAGTGCTCTAGTCCTTTTGAGATTAGGCAGCTGCAATGCATTGTTTGTGCTGCTGCCTTTGCAGACTGCTCATAAATGGCTGCTTGTCCCCTATGTAGCTGCAAGATGACCAGCTGGGATTAACAGATAGGGGGATTGCCAGGGCTGCATACCTAGCCTAGCATCCCATCCTCATCACCTGTGAAGTGTAGGTGGGTTCCCACGAGGCAAGACACAGTGATAACAGCAAGAACCTTTCTTGAACCACATAACTGGGAAACAGGGGCAAAACAACTGCTTATATACATTCCTGAAAGCCTTGGCCACTCCCACTCCCAACGTGATTGGCTATCTAAACTTCCAAGCTGCGAATCACAGTTCAGAGTTCAAGGGCCAATGGCAGAGGCCCAAATCCTGAAATGTCCTGTGATTGGACATCATGTATCGAATCAGAACACAGGAGCTGAGAATCCTTAGTCCAGACTTAAGCTCAGGCAAACACAGACCACTGAATACATAACAGGGATATCTTGCCAGGATTCAAGACCGCACTGGCTGCTAGTATGTTTCCAAGCAGAATACAATGTACCTTAAAG